>NC_073303.1:317435484-318698732 GCF_027595985.1 Sorex araneus | reverse complement strand
GAAGGAAGGAAGGAAGGAAGGAAGGAAGGAAGGAAGGAAGGAAGGAAGGAGGGAGGGACGGAGGGACGGAGGAAGGAAGGAAAGAGAGAGAAAGAAAGAAAGAAAGAAAGAAAGAAAGAAAGAAAGAAAGAAAGAAAGAAAGAAAGAAAGAAAGAAAGAAAGAAAGAAAGAAAGAAAGAAAGAAAGAAAGAAAGAAAGAAAGAAAGAAAGAAAGAAAGAAAGAAAGAAAGATAGATGCGGGCTGAATGAGGGCTAGAAACTGAGCACAGTGGCCACTCAACACCTTTATTGCAAACCACAACAGCTAATTAGAGGGAGAGAACAGAAGGGAATGCCCTGCCACAGTGACAGGGTGGGGTGGGGGGAGATGGGATTGGGAAGGATGGGAGGGATGCTGGGTTTACTGGTGGTGGAGTATGGGCACTGGTGAAGGGATGGGTTCCCGAACTTTGTATGAGGGAAGCATAAGCACAAATGTGTATAAATCCGTAACTGTACCCTCATGGTGATTCATTAATTAAAAATAAATAAATTTATTATTATTAAAAAAATAGTATCTACAGTTAAAGATCTTTCTCTAAGTTTCAATTCCAATTGTTAATAATGAAGTGGAAAAGGAAACAGAAGTTAAGGAAGATTCAAGACATGGATTCATGGAAGCACTTAATGGTGGCTTAATGTATTAACATAAAGAAAATTAGCTCCTAAATGACTCCACCTTTGACTTTTGAGAAGTAGGCATCCCAGTGGACAAACTAAAATTTAAAAATATCTAAGACATGTTTCAGTTAAGAATAATTGTCATTGTTTATTATTACAGTTTATTTCCCAACCTGAAGAATTTGATAATTTAATAAAGTTTTATTCTTCACCCCAGCCACTAATAGAAAGAAACGTGTCCACATTTCTAAAAGTTCTTTGCTGTGCCAAATCAGAGAATAAGTTCTTAATAATATGTCTGTCAAATGTAAATAATTAGTCTTGATTTTTTTATGTTGAATTTATATAGGGTTTGGATTTTCATCTTTTTTGGGCAGGGTATTCATTCTCTGTAATGCTCAGGTGCTTGACTGGTCTGTGTGCAGGCATGATCAGTAGTGGTGCTTGGGAAACCATATGTGGTTCTGGGGATGGAACCAGGGTTAGCTGGTTAAAAAGCAAAGCAAGCACCTTATCACCTATACTATTTCTCTGGCCACTGGATTTTAGTTTTATTCAATAAAAACATCTTAATGTATAAAAATGTATATTACTTATTCATTTTGTGGATAATAGTTGAAATTATTTATCACAGATAGAATTAATTTTTAAAAAACATCTATGTTCACTTAAAAAAAATGAAGATGACATTCATTCCAGAATTGGTTGAAAAGCCTTATTGATTTTTTTGTCTCTGAGCAATAAAATCTGGTTTTGTTTTCAAAAAAAAAAAGAAAGAAAGAAAGAAAGAAAGAAAGAAAGAAAGAAAGAAAGAAAGAAAGAAAGAAAGAAAGAAAGACAACGGAAGGACAGGGAACATTAAAAAGAGATAAAGAACACAAAGATTTCTTAAATTCTTTCATCAAGAATTTTATTCTCTATAGTTTTTCCTCCAAAGAGAAGGTTTCAGTTGTTTTACTTTTGGAGCCTAGGAGCCTAGGCCTTTACATACTTCTATGGCTAAGTTAGGAAAAATGTTGCAGTTTTACTCACACAAAATCTAGCTTTGTGCAATGTATTTTCTCCTGATTAAGGCTGATTAGTAATTTTGAAGGGACTCACCAGAAGCTGATAACATCATTTATTAAGTTACTAGGGGATTTATTTATTTTACTTTAAAAAGAGTCATACTTTATCTAGAAAATATTGTTATGTGTCTTAGATAAAGTAGTATAGTTAAGAAATCAACGTTTCTTAAAATAACTGTCTACTACTTGGATTCTATTGGGTAGAATTTCAAGTATAATTGAAATTTTTAAGAGAGCCAAAAGTAATATAAATTTAGTTTACCTTTCAGTTCCCTTTTCAAATTTATTGTGGAGGCTGCAAATCAGAACAGACTTGCTTCTTACTTAATAACATTGCTCAATAAACCAAGAATCACCAAGCTGGAAGGTATCGGATCCTTTTGAGGATACTTGGGTGGAGCTCACAGCCCTTTGCCCTTTTATCTGGCAGCAAAGTTAGAACTCTCTGTGCAATCCTCACCACCCACACACAAAAAAAATTGTGCGGGAAGGGGAGGCTGAATGGAACCACTGACTGATCTTTAGAGTCAAAAGAGATATTCGATCCAAAGAAGACTTGGGAATTCCATTCAGCAACAGTCAGTTACTCTATTATACAAGAATATGCACAGTAGATTGTGTAGAATCTAGGAACTGAAAGAGAGAGAATTAGAAAGAACCTTTGAAATTAATAATACACCAGGATTGAGTTTTTCCAAGGTGCTAAAATGGTTTAGGAAAAACAATTTTGTTTTCATTTCTATGTATACAATTGCAGATTGAAGATCATGTGCATTTTCCATTCTAATTTGGCTGCTTGAAAAGAATAAATAATGAACTACTGGCATATTTATTTTGCATCTACTAAACTTATCCATTAAAGTAGATTTATCTGCACCATTTCCCTTAAATTGCAATCATGCCCTAGTTTTACAGCAATTTTCTGTATTTTGTGAAATTATGTCTCCATAGTTTATCATACATTTGAGGGTGCATTGTTCCACTGGGTCAGAAGCCATTTTTTGTGGTCATGCCAGTTTTTCTAGATGTGAGAGTTGAACATTACCTCTATCCTAAACTCCAATAAGATGAAATGTGGCTCCTTATATATTCAAAGATGTAATGGTATGTATATAAGTTTCTTGCTCAGAGATTTCTTCATAAAATGGGTTTCTGAGTATTCAGTTTCTTAACATGAAGATAAAATCTGTATTTCAGCTCCCATTTAAAGCAATTTTGGTAGCTTTGCTCAATTTAGAATGACTGTTGAATAAATGACTATTGCTTTGGATTCTGGTTCTGAAGGGTTTGCTACTAAATATAATTTATGTATGTGTAAAACATGGAGACTTTTCATCTATATTTTTTAAGATTTATCTTTTGTTTGTTCATCAACTGAGAGGAATTTATAATAGACTTTTTCAAATTTTAGTTTTGATATATCTATTACTTTCTAACAAATGTAGACTCATGACCTTAAAGTCTACTGTTTTATTGTTATTAAATGATTTGAAAATACTATTTTATTTTATAGCATTTGAAAATGTTACAAAAAAATCATAGCTCGTTCTTGTTGCCAGCAGTCAAAAGAACTATATTGTGTACGCAAAGTCAAATGGGACAATCCTAATTTGCTCTCAACAATAACTAAAGTGGTAAGTTCCCTAATTTGTTATCATACATCCTTCTGAAACTTGTTTCCATTTCTTTGCATGAATATATGTGTATGTATATATACTCATATATATTATTGTAGAACATTTTTTCATTGACTAGCAGAGCTAGGCTCTTTCCATTAATGTAGCACATTCATCTACTCAATTTCTTTCTTTCTTTTTTCTCACTGTTAGGAGAACTGTTAGCATTGCTAGATAGCAATGCTAGAGTGGGAGTAAGACCAAGCAGTAAGAGCTTGTCTTTCACTGATTGACCTGGGGGACTTCAGGACCACATAGATAGTGCTTGAGGGCTACCATGATCATACCTGGTCATGCTTGGGGCAGAGAAATCCAATACTGGGGATTAACCTTAGGTCCTCACATATGCAAAGTATGGGCACCATGCCTTTGAGCCAGTTCCCTAGCTCTCATATTCTTGATTCTTAATTACCTGCATAAGTTTTAAATGCCTCCATAAAAGCTTATGGAGCAGGACTGACTAATCAGTACTGAAGTGTTTTGGGCTTTCAGTGAGTTCATTGTTTCAGTGAGTATTGTTTCCTAGAAGTAGAAGAATTTTTGGTATACATCAAATTATCTTCCAGGGAAATTAGAAGTACCTGCACTCTGCCTCACCCCCCACACCACACACACACACACACACACACACACACACCACACACTGGTCACAATGCCCCACTCTGCAAATCCTTGTCACCACTGCACCAGACAGAATTAAAATTATTATTATTATTTTTTATTATTATTATTTTTAATTTATTTATTTTTAATTAGAGAATCACCGTGAGGGTACAGTTACAGATTTATACACTATTTGTGCTTATACTTCCCTCATACAAAGTTCGGGAACCCATCCCTTCACCAGTGCCCATTCTCCACCACCCGTAAACCCAGCGTCCCTCCCACCCTCCCCAATCCCATCTCCCCCCCACCCCACCCTGCCACTGTGGCAAGGCATTCCCTCCTGTTCTCTCTCTCTAATTAGCTGTTGTGGTTTGCAATAAAGGTGTTGAGTGGCCGCTGTGTTCAGTCTCTAGCCCTCATTCAGCCCGCAACTCCCTTCCCCCACATGGCCTTCGACTACAATGTAGTTGGTGATCGCTTCTCTGAGTTGACCTTTCCCCGGAACGTGAGGCCAGCCTCGAAGCCATGGAGTCAACCTCCTGGTACTTATTTCTACAGTTCTTGGGTGTTAGTCTCCCACTCTGTTATTCTATATACCATAGATGAGTGCAATCTTTCTATGTCTGTCTCTCTCTTTCTGACTCATTAAAATTATTTTTTACTACATATGTTTTTTATCTCGCATTTTGATGTTTTCAGTTCTATGTGTATGGGTTTTTATGGTAAAAAGCAGCATTTTTTATCTGCATAAAATATTTTTCCTCATACAGTTAATTGCTACTCCCTCTTCTGTTGGGACTCTTGGTCCCAGCTCACACTGTACTTTCCTGAAATATTTTCCTCCATTACCTTATTTTCTTCACTTGCGTTTTACTTCAGATAATGTCACTGGATTAAGCACTTTTGTTTGTTGGGAGGTGGGTGCAGCCCCCAGTGCTCAGGGCTAATCCTGGCTATGTAAGGATTAAGGATATACATGGTGCCAGCACTGTCAGAAATCAGAGTCAGCCAAGTGCAGGGAAGCACGTTGCCTTAATCCCTGTCTTCACCATCCCCTTCCCCCTTCTTCATTTTGTTACATTTTTTAGAAGCTATTTTTCTCTTTAATTGAATTGAGTTTTGATTTTTCTTCTCTCATGGCCTTAGATTTTAGAGCTCACTTCTGATCTAAATCCTATTTCTATTGTATAACTCCCTCTCGGAGAGCCCGGCAAGCTACTGAGAGTATCTTGCCTGCATGGCGGAGCCTGGCAAGCTACTCATGATGTATTAGATATGTCAAAAACAGTAACAACAAGTCTCAGATGTTACTGGTGCCCGCTCGAGCAAATCAATGAACAACCAGATGACAGTGATTTAGTGATTGTATAACTCATTTGCTCTTGCATGAGACATATATAAACATGTATGTGTTAGTATTACTGTTACAGTGTGCTCACGGTCCCGTCCGCAGACAGTCAAGATTGAAAACAGTCTTAAGACAAGATGGACAAATTCAGCAAAAGCTGAATTTGAGAAAAAGAAGGAAAGGAAAAACCTGGGGAAGGGGGGCATCCTTATAAAGCCCGGGGTTCTTGGAAAGCTTTGTTTTGTATGTCTCTACTCAGAGGGGTGAGCATTGCGCACTGGGTTTAAGACACACAAGATGGGAAGACAAAAGGGGCTGGGAAAGAACAGGACATTTGAAACAATGATCTCTGTATATCCTGAGCCCATGCAGGAATTTTCCTCTGGGCCATTTTCCCCCTTCTAATCTCACCCTACCTGTTTTATTCCTAGCCTTATGTAGTTAAATCATTATTACTGATATTATTATTTGTTATTTTTTTTTTCGGGGGAAGCAATATGATTGGTGGTGGGTTTGGGGCAATATCCAGCTGTGCTCAGAGTTTACTTCTGGCTCTGTGCTCAGGGATCACTTCTCACAAGGCTCAGGAAACAATATGAGGTGTTGGGAACTGAACCAGGGTTGGCTGAGTGCAAAGCAACTTGCCCAGGTTGCCCACTATACTGACTTCCCAGTCATATTCTCTTGCATTTATGGGCAATTGGTTCACAGTCCTTTTCAGGCTAGGTTTGGCTCCTGCCAACAGACAGCAAAACTATTTTGCCAAATGGAGGCCGCAGAGCGGGAAGCAAAACAAAGATGTTTTGAATTCTAATGTTTCTCTTACCAGTTTACCTTAGAGAGTTAAGATGCCAAATCCCATGTCACAGCCTGGAGCCCTCGCCAGAATCAGGAAACAATAAAAGCTCCTCAAGAATTGCTGTGCTGACTCATCTGTGGAATATAGAATAACAGAGTAGGAGACTAACACCCAAGAATAGTAGAAATAAGTACCAGGAGGTTGACTCCATGGCTTGGAAGCTGGCCTCACATTCTGGGGAGAGGGCAACTCAGATAGAGAAGGGAACACCAAGTAAAATGTGGTTGGAGGCCACTCTGGGGAAGGGTGATGCATGCTGAATGTAGACTAGAGACTGAACACAATGGCCACTCAACACCTTTATTGCAAACCACAACACCTAATTATAGAGAGAGAGAACAAAAGGGAATACCCTGCCACAGTGGCAGGGTGGGGTGGGGGGAGATGGGATTGGGGTGGTGGGAGGGATGTTGGGTTTATTTGTGGTGGAGAATGGGCACTGGTGAAGGGATGGGTTCTCGAACTTTGTATGAGGGAACCATGAGCACAAAAATGTATAAATCTATAACTATACCCTCACAGTAATTCACTAATTAAAAAATAAATAAATTTAAAAAAAAAAAGAATTGCTGTGCTGAGTGACCTGTGCTGCTGTTTTTGAGGTTGGTCTGGTTTCTCCATGACTGCTTTCCTTACAACCTGTAGAAATAAACAATTTTTTCACGAGTGCCAGCACTGCCTACTAATTCTTTACATGTCACAAAGCAAGAGGCCATAAGCTGCAAAAATTTTCCTGCTAACATACACACACAGAAACATACACACACATACAGATTTTATATTTATATATATAAACCTTAACTCAAATGGATGATATATATTTATAATATACATAATTTATATATCATATTGTGAATGTCAGTACTGACTCTAAGGAGTGATTTTGTACGAAACATCTGAATCATTCATTAATATTCAGCATAATCTATCCCAAATAACAAGCAGAAAGTAAAGTTATGATGCAGTGTTAAAATGCAGTGTTAAACACACTGAAATTCCACACTTCAGTATCGACAATTTTAGAAACAGATAAAAATGAAAATTTAGTCAATAATTTTGATTTCAAGCATTTCTACCTTTGTTTTTTCAAGAATTTAAATTTTTCTTTTTTTTTGGCATTTTGGGTCACACCCATCGATGCACAGGGGTTACTCCTGGCTCATGCACTCAGGAATTACTCCTGGCAGTTCTCGGGGGACCATATGGGATGCTGGGAATAAAACCTGGGCCAGCCGCATGTAAGGCAAATGCCCTACCTGCTGTGCTATTGCTCCAGCACCAAATTTTTGTCTCTTAATATGCAATATTTCTAAATTACATAGAGTTAAAATATCACTTATCATCTTTCTCTAGCGTTTTCTTGCAGGGCAAGTTATTCCTGTCATCTAAGTCATGTGGTATAATATTATAGAACTATGTAAGAGAAAAAAGTTAAGTACATTAAAGAATCAGTGGCCAAAGTTGTGATAACTTTGGGGCAATTGAGAGGCAGTGAAGAACATAAGCCCATCTGGCCCAATCAGTTCACTAATTCCAGTAGCCAATCAGATTCTCAATTATAATTTAAAAGCTTAGAAATAAAGTCCTCTTCCCCTTCAGTGCTACTCACACATGTGCAATACAGAGCTTTAAGGAAAAATGTTGGACATAATAAGCATGGACACTGATAAAGAATCTCTGGACTCGCTCTATCCAGTGTGACAACCATCTACGGTTCTCCTGCACTTTCCTGTGGACACTTAGAGTGAGAGATAGAGAGAATGCAAGATCCACACTGGACTTCAAGAAGTCAGTGTGAAAAAAATGTCAAACACTTTCTAAATAAACCTGACACCAACTGTAGATTGGAATGCTAATCACTGAGGTATCAATTTCACCTATCTCTTTTATTACTTTGCAGTGCTGCTGAAAGGCAATTTCAAGTTATCTCTGCAGTTATGACCATGTACCTCCTGAAAAGCCTTGTTCTGGATGGCCTGACTAACTCAGAGGATGAAAGTCTGAAGAAATTGACTACTCAAAGCAAGAATGAAGGAAGTATACTCCACCAAGTAATACTTCTTGGCAGAGCTTAGCTGTCATTTGTAAGTCCTACGCTGCCCATGTTCCTATGGTGGGGAGTGAAGTTGGAGCTTGACAACAAGTGCCCAGGGACCCCAGGGTTTACTCCCCAGCATTACTTGGTTACCAGCTTTCAGTCTAGTGCTAGGGCTGGGGGATTCTATCCTGGTACCACCAGGATTATGCTAGTGTGTTTGGAGTCCCACCAGCAGTGCTCAAGAGGTCATGTGGTGCTGGAGATGAATAGTACAGGTCCACTCTATTATGCCCATGTCCCCTTGTCTTGTCCCTTGATTTACATCTACTGAGTAGATCCCCCTCCATTCAGATGAGATATGTCTTTATCATTTTCTTACGACACCTGTAATTCTGCTTGGAAACAATTATGATTGCCCCAGGCCAGCTTATTAGAATTCCATCCTCAGGATTTCAGCAGGCTACCTTGTACTCTCGTCATGAGACAAACTGCTCAAAGGTGACTTTCCTGGCACAACAGCTCTGTCCACATTGGTTTTAACTACTAGCATAGCTTCCCAATTCATCATATGGTCCAGAAATGGGACATGTCTGAGATCCTGACTCTAGATTTATTTAGCTGTGCCAACATATTATTACTGTCACCTAAATACTCAGAGCTTTGTAATTTACACCAAACATTTAACACTGTATGTTATTTTAAAATGCTGATTTTCTTTTTCTCTTATTTGGAGTAACATTTTAGTTTCCTGATAACGTTTTCCTTTAAGAAAAAAAAAGAATGAAGAAAGGAAAGAAAAAAGGCATTACTATTTGTTTTCTTTACTTTCCTAAGAGCTTCTTAAAGGGGTCCCTGGGTTCAAGTTTCTGTGTCTTGCACTGTGACTCATTCATCAGTCGTGACCATTATTTCAATGCCTCTAGGACCCACTCAAAGGATGGGAGGGAAAATTCCCTCCACATTAGTGGAGGGAATGTCACACTGATGGTGCTGGAACACCAAATGCCTGAAACAACTATATTACAAACAACTTTGTAAATCCTGGTGTTTTTAATTTAAGACAAATCAGTTCTTCTCTAGTAACATTAAGACTTAACCAGAGGGACCATAGAGATAGTAGGTAGAATAGTAGGTAGAGTGTTTGCCTTGCACGTTGGCAAATTAGGTTTGATACCTGGCATCCTATATGGTGTTCTGAGACCCACGAGGAGTGACCCCTGAGAATGGAGCCAGGAGCCAGCCCTGAGCATCACTGGGTGTGACCTAAAAACAAACAAACAAACAAACAAAACAACCATAAAAAGGCCAAGCACCCTTAAAAAATGTAATCACGGTGAACAAGAACTGAGTGTAAAAATTAGGTATAGGGATATTTTGATAACCTTTCAGTATCAATATTGCAAGTCACAATGCCCAAAAGGAAAGAGAGAGAGGGGAGGGGAGAGGAAGGATGGGGGAGAGAGAGAGAGAGAGAAAAAGAGAGAAAGAGAGAGAGAGAGAGAGGAAGGGGGAGAGGGGTAGAGTAGGAGGAAGGGGGAAAGGGGAGAGATGAGAGAGAAAGAGAGTCAGAGAGATAGAGAGAGAGAAAAGAAAAGTCCCTGCCATAGAGGCAGGCAGGGGGTGGGAGGTAGGGTGTGATGGCAGGGAAGCTGTGGACACTGGTACTGGGAAAGGTACACTGGTGTAGGGATGGGTGTTGGAATACTGTGTGAGTGAAATACAATCATAAACAGTAAGACAGACACTTACAGTCTATCTCACAGTGATTCAATAAAAAAGTAATTTTTTTTTAATGTAGCACTGCATTGTAGCACTGTCATCCCATTGTTCATTGATTTGCTGGAGCGGGCACCAGTAACATCTCCATTGTGAGACTTGTTGTTACTGTTTTTGCATATCGAATACGCCGGGTAGCTTGCCAGGCTTTGCTGTGTGGGCAGGATACTCTCAGTATCTTGCCAGGTTTTCCAAGAGGGGCGAAGGAATCAAACCCGGGTCAGCTGCATGCAAGGCAAATGCCCTACCCGCTGTGCTATTGCACAAGTATGAGCATGAATCATTCCATGAGCTTATAGCATGTATGTGTATATGTTGCAGCCAGTCATAACGTATAAATGACTGAGCTATGTCCAAGAAGATGAAACTTGCCTATCTTTGGCTAGTCAGAGTAGACTTGGATCCCTCAGAATCAATAGTTAGACACAGATAACACAGCAGGTTTCAGGACTCCAGACCCTGCCATTTATAGCGCCACAGTCCACTGTACACTTACTCAGACGTGCTGCCAAACTGAAAACTGAATTCCTTATGCTTTTTCTTTTCTGAAAAGATTCATATATTTCATAGTGTATATTATACTAACTTAACTCCTGATCATCTCTATTCCTGTTTTCACAGTTTTATTAACACTTAAATGGACATATTGTTTGGAGGGACCTAGCATTTAGTTCACCTGACAATTACTAAACACTTTTCAAACTGACAATCAGTTTCTGGAAAGTGGTGGCAGAACAGGAGAACCATGTCATTTAGGATTACCTAATACAACATATCCACTTGATAGTTTGATAGTCATAGAATATAAGTGGCCAAATACAAGCAGTTCAGTTACTGGTAGTTTTCTGATGTTTTTCAGTGTTCTCTACAATATAATTTGTGCTAAGTAAAAGTACTATCTAAGGAAAAGAGTTAAAGTGGTTGGCTGTAAAAAATTTAAAGGCACGTACACGTAAGAAGGGTTGATGTGTGTTGTTCGAGGGCTCTCGAGGCGGTGCTCTTTTGCTGCTCCTGTTCAGTGCTCTCAAGCCCCTGTGTATGGACCAGATCAGGATGGTTCCTCCTTGCGCTCTGCTTCTGTGTCTTCTCCCTTGCTTCTGTGTCTTCTCTCTTGCTTCTGTCTTCCTCCTCTACTGTGTCTTCTCTCCTCTGCTGTGTCTTCTCTTGTGTCTCCTGTCTTGCCTTTGTGTCTTCCCTCCCGCTTGTGTCTTCTGTCTGCATCTGTGTCTTCTCCCCCGCTTCTGTTACAGTCTTAGTTTATATAGCAATCACATAGGGTGTGACACAAAGGTGGGTTGAACATTAACAAGTCAACAAAGAGGGGTAAGACCACTTCTCCAGGAGATTAACAAAATCTCATCTAAGGAGATTACTCCAGATTACTAGGAGATCTGCTCAAGGGCAGGATCCCATCCAGAGTGTCTCTCTTTCCTCACCTAGTAATCCACTTAAATAGTTAGAGTAAATTTACTTCTAATATTTCTGGCAATGTCATTCTGTATGAGCACAGTAAGAGATGCATCGAACTTAAAGTTTGGTTCTTTCTGAGGACATCTCACTATATATTCCAGACCACAGTCCTCAGGTCAGGTTAGTCTTCCTAACCCCAGCAGGGTCCTAGTCTTGTTATTACTTTTGGATCATGACAAGCACTTGTCTATGATCATGCTCTCAACTTATAGTTGAATATTGTGGCCCTTTGTCCTGGCCCATTTCAATGCCAGGGTAGCTCACAGCTTGCCCTGGATCCATTCTGTCCTTCGTCGGGACCCTGCTTTTGGGGTGCTAGGAACTAAGGGCAACTGAGTCGAGAAAGCAGATGCCCAGGAGTAAATATTATTGGAGTCAATCAACTCCCAAGGTACAAAGCATAATATTAACTGTCTTCCTGTGTCCATACAGAAAGGACATTGCTTTAAGGTAAACTAAGTTCCCTGCAGCAAGGCTAAAATGACAAACCTCATGTTATCTTACAGTTGGCTACATCTCATTGATTTTCATTATCATTACCCTTTAGCTCATAGCTAGGGAGACACTTAAACAGCCGTTCCGTTCCACCTGACTCACTCGCCAACACCTGTGGTCAAAAACTAGTGATCTCGAAGTCAAAAGATGAACCCCGATTTTCCTCTGCCCCCCTGTCCCTTTACCACAGATCTGTATGGAATCTTATCAGTCTGATCTATGGTGGTGGGTTGTATGTAGAAAGTCCCTTAAGGGGCTGGAGTGATAGCACAGCGGGTAGGGCATTTGCCTTGCATGGGGCCGACCCGGGTTCAAATCCCAGCATCCCATAAGGTCCCCTGAGCACCGCCAGGGGTGATTCCTGAGTGCATGAGCCAGGAGTGACCCCTGTGCATTGCTGGGTGTGACCCAAAAAGCAAAAAAAAAAAAAAAGAAAGTCCCTTAAAAGCACAGGGACAGAGTATTTTTTTATATATATCATCATCATCATCATCATCATCATCATCATCATCATCCCGTTGATCGTCGAATTTCTCAAGTGGTTTCAGTAACGTCTCCATTTGTCCTAGCCCTGAGATTTTAGAAGCCTCTCTCTTTTTTTTATTATTAATAGTTTATTTTTAATTAGTGAGTCAACGTGAGGGTACAGTTACAGATTTATACATTTTTGTGCTCATGTTTCCCCCATACAAAGTTTGATAACCCATCCCTTCACCAGTGCCCATTCTCCACCATCAGTAAACCCAACATCCCTCCCACCCTCCCCAGTCCCGTCTCCCCCCACCCCACACTGCCACTATGGCAGGGTATTCCCTTTTGTTCTCTCTCTCTGATTAGGTGTTGTGGTTTGCAATAAAGGTGTTGAGTGGCCATTGTGTTCAGTCTCTAGTCTATATTCAGCACACATCACCCTTCCCCCACATGACCTCCGACCACATTTTACTTGGTGTTCCCTAGAAGCCTCTCTTTACTCGTCCTTTCTAATGGTGCTGCATTGGAGGCTCTTTGAAGGTCAGGGGAATAAGACCTATCATTTATATATATATAAATTTATAGCTATATATAAATATACATATATTATATATATTTATTAAATTGCCGTGAGAGCATTTACAAAGCTTTCGGGTTTAAGTCTTGGTCATACAATGATGAAACACCTGTCCCTTCACCAGTGCATTTTCCAACACCAAAAACCCCAGTGCACCCCCATCCCCTACCCTCCCCCTACCTGTGTGGCAAATGATTTCCACTTTACTCTCTCTACTTTGATTACATTCAACATTTTGAACCAGACCCAATATTATTATTTGGGATTTTACCCCAACACTCAGATCTGCCAAAAAGGCAACAAGCAACATTAGACAGTTTATTTTCTATTACTGATTATGAATAGCACATGATGTCACGTGATTTTGATTCCTCCATCCCTCTTGGAGAGCCTGGCAAACTAATGATAGTATCCCACCCCCACGGCAGAGCCTGACAAACTACCCATGGTGTATTCGATAGCCAAAAACAGTAACAACAAGTCTCACAATGAAGATGTTACTGGTGTCTACTAGAACAAATTGATGAACAACAGGACTACAGTGCTACAGTGCTAATAATTATATCTGGAGGGATTTTTTCCAAAAGCTGCTGGGTTCTGAGATTTGTTTCTGAGTCTCTGGGATCATGGTGTAAAGCAACTTAATCAGGAACCAGAGAGGCTGTTCGTGGGTGGAGACTCAGGGTCTCATTGGGGCAGGGGTGTAAAGGGCTGGCTCTACCCCTATCCCATCAGGCGCCAAGTGTCTCGTCACTGCAGGCTCATACCTGGCTGTCCCTTGGCCATTGGCCTCTGGAAGATGGCGGCCACTGAGCCGCCAGGGGGAACAGGTGGTGGGATGGCACCTTTTCCCACCTGGGGTGGCTGGGGGCCGGTAACCTAATGTGGAGTCTAGACACACTTCTGCCAATGCCACTGGGTTCCAAGATCTGTTTCTGAGTCTCAGGATCATGGCTGTTAAGCAGCATGATCACGAGCCAGAGAGGCCAGAATACTGAAGGTAATGAAAAGTAATACTTAGGGACCAAGAGAAAACTGATAGTTCTTTTGAATTAGATTTATTCCACTGAGACCAAGATAAATGTTGATGGATTACTATCTATGTGATACAAGTACCACAAAAAAAAAAAAAAGCTAATGAGATAACCATGTGAAGTAGCTTAAAACAAGTCTTTGATGCTATGAAACAGAATGAAATACTGGGAAACCTGGAACTTTCAACTTCTCTCTTTACTTAATCTCACCCATATAGACCAGGGTTCTCCAAGGTGGGGGATGCTGCCCCCTAGGGGAGTATCTAAGGAATCCAGGGCAGCTGTAGTGCCCAGTATGGTGGGGTACTGCTTTCTGTTTCTTCACTGAAATAAGGTGATTCACAGGGAGAGTTCTGAGTAAAATTGTTTTATCCTGAAAAGGTGACAGTAGGCCAAATAACTTTAGGAACCTCAGGTATATTCTTTTCTACTTTTTTGGGTCACACCTGGAGATACACATCAGTTACTCTTGACTCTGCACTCAGGAATCACTCCTAGCAGTGCTCAGGGACTATATGGGATGCTGAAAATCGAACCCAGGTCGGCCGTGTGCATGGCAAAACACCCTACCCGCTGTGCTCCAGCCGACGTATATTCTTATTTTAGAAGTGATACTAAACAATTAAGTGGTGTGGAGTCACATCTTGTAAATGACAGAACCCAAAAGATATACTTGTTCCCAAACCCGTGATCTTTATGCAGTTCCATTTTGTCAATTTATGTATAGAGGCACCGAATGCAGTAGCTATGTGTACCTGGGTAGAGAAATCAACATGAGGAACGACTTGGCACCAGAAAGAAAGCAGCGTGCAATGCCTTCAAGAGCATCGAAGAAGTGGTTAAGAGGACGAAGAACCTCCGACTCCGGGCACATCTTTTCGATTCCATCGTTCTTCCTGCACTAACATATGCCTCAGAGACCTGGGCCCTACGCAAACAGGATGAGAACGCTATTCGGGTATCCCAAAGAAGAATCAAAAGAGCTATGCTAGGAGTATCACATCTCACTCAAGTGAGAGAAGGAATCCAGAGTTCTGACCTCCATCGATGGTCAAGAATCAGGGATGCTGTCTCATTTGCCAAGGCATCAAAAATCAGATGGGCTGGTCATGTAATGTGATTCAGAGACAACCGCTGGTCTAGAGCTGGTACAGACTGAATTCCACGGGACGTCAGAAGATTGCGTGGCCACCCACCAACTAGATGGTCAGATTTCTTTGTCAAATCCCTGAACAATTTGAGGCTCTTCCTGTTCCTGGAGCAAGCAGATATCATTGGGCTGCACTAGCACTCGACAGGGACAAATGGAGACATTACTGACACCCGCTCGAGCAAACTGAAGATCAATGGGATGACAAGTGATAAAAGTGATATATAGACGCAGACTTGCCATTTTATAGTAGAGAAATGAACTAAACTTTCAAAGGAATGGGGGAAAAGTACACAATGAAATTTCAAAAAAATATATTAAATAAATCGTGAACTAAAGGTATGTAGCAGAAACACTTTAAGGCTTGATATGTGTATTCCTACAAAGAAATTAAATCTTTCAAAGACAAAAAAAGGTTAGTGTTAATTCCCTTAGAAAATTTAATCCAGATTATCAAAACAAATTAAGAGATATTCAAATGCATAATTCAAATATAGAAAGCTTGTCTTTTAGGTAAAATGGTTGTGATGATTCAATGTTTAGAAAAATAGCTACATCTTAACCACCACCTAAATATGCAAGACTCTTCACTACTCTGTCATCCCTTAATCTGCTCCCTGTTCCCCCTCCATGGCTTGATAATGTACATCCTGCATTCAAAAGTCAAGTATGTGTCCTCAGTAGATATTGCATCATACTGATTGTTCCTTTTAGAGGTTAAGACTCCTGAATACAGCAGGAAAGTTTTTTTTTTTATATTCAGAGGACCAAAGTGTTTATTTCTCATATATGTTTGATCTTCACCTACATTGTCTAGCTCTTAGCTCTTCCAAGTTTTGAAATTTCCTATATATTTTTTTTTAATTTAAATTTTATTGAATCACCTTGTGGAGGGTTACATAGTTCTCAGGATTATGTCAGTTATACAATACTCAAACACCCTTCCCTTCACCCGTGCCCATATTCCATCACCAACCACCCCATTATACCTCCCGTCCCCTCCCGCCCCCCCGTCCCCGCCCTTGTACGTGATAAGTTTCACTTCGATTACGCTTTATCTTGGTTACAGTCCATGTTTCAACACATAACTCACTATTGTTGCTAGGGTTTCCCCCCAAAAAAGAAAAGACAGTCCCACTGTCAAGGAAGCATTTGATGGCTCTCCATTGCTGAGAATGTAGAGATATTAAGTCCTGCTGTTTGTTACATAACTTTTCTATTTTTTTCCCCCCTCGTCCCGCGCCACCGAGATCACGCCTGTTTAGTAATCACCACGCTGCCTGACAAAGGGAAAACAAACCAAAAAAGATGGTTATTTCCCGTCATCAGCCACCGTGGGGCTCTGGCTTAGTTGATAGTCTGGTAGAATGTCTGCAAGCAGTTTCTGGAACCAAAAGTAATACACTGGTATCGGCCCCGGCTCGAGATTCCACCAGTGTCCCGACAGCAGGAAAGTTTTACGACTGTATTTACACTGATCGTGAACACACAGACTTCATGTGTTCATGAGCACTGCCCATAAGGTTTTTCCCTCTTGGACTAAACATACACTATATAATTAGTGAGCCTGTGGCTCAGTAAGGACTGCAAAAGCTGCTGTTGAAATATACTGATGAACATTCTTTATAAATAAAAAGGACCATGGATTGAAATGCATGTACTGTGGAAAATCTTAAGGCTTTAAAACATATAACTCAAAATGAAAGACAAGTAGTTTAATATCCAAATTCTAAGAGACAATAAGTTATTACTAGGGGAAATAAAGTTATAAAGGATATTCTCTGCTTTTTATTTTTGCAGTGCCTAAGACTACACTGAGCCACATTACTGGCTCCCAAAATTGTAAAAGAAAAGCCTTGGAACAGGCATACAAAAGAGAAGAAAGGCCAAGAATAAAACTTAAAATATATAAATTCACATACTGAAAGATTCTCTTATTCATTTGTTATTTCCAAAAGTTAGAATTTAATGTTTTCAAAAGAAAACATAACCTACAAGAAATCAAGGATTTGTCTGCATTGTCCATCAAAAGCAAGAACACTAGGATTCAGTGATTTTTTTTTAATAAAGCAGTACAAAAAGAATACTATCAATAGGTTAATGTTGGCATGTTAAAGGTGCTTAGCTTCAGTGCAAATCGGGAAATCCACATAGGCAATACTAAAGGACTATTTTAAACACATGCCAAAAGCATTCAAAATTGTTCATGATCTTTATTTTTTTGGTTCTTTTTTGGTCACACCTGGCAATGCTCAGGGACTACTCCCTGCTCTGCACTTAGGAATTACCCCTGGTGATGCCTGGGGGACCACATGGGATGCCGGGGATCAAACCCAGGTCAGCTGCATGCAACGAAAATGTCCGGTCCCTGATGGGATTGGGGGGTGGGATACTGGGTTCATTTGTGGTGAATTTACACTGGTGGAGGGATGGGCTCTCGAATATTGCATGAGGGAAAAACAAGCACAAAAATGTGTGAATCTGTAACTATACCCTCACTGTGACTAATTAAAAATAAATAAATAAATAAATAAATAAATAATATCAGAGGGAAAAAATGCCCTTCCTGCTGGACTATCACTCTGGTATCTGTTCATGATTATTTTTTTTGCTTTTTGGGTCACAGCCAGCGATGCACAGGGTTTACTCCTGGCTCTGCACTCAGGAATTACCCCTGGCGGTGCTCAGGAGACCATATAGGATGCTGGGAATTGAACCCGGGTCATATGCATACAAGGCAAACGCCCTACCCGCTGTGCTATTGCTTCAGCCCCCTGTTCACTGTCACTGTCATCCTGTTGCTCATCAATTTGCTCAAGCGGGCCCCGGTAACATCTCCATCGTGAGACTTCCTGTTACTGTTTTTGGCATATTAAATACTCCATGGG
Organism: Sorex araneus; assembly: GCF_027595985.1. Classification (NCBI taxonomy): domain Eukaryota; kingdom Metazoa; phylum Chordata; class Mammalia; order Eulipotyphla; family Soricidae; genus Sorex; species Sorex araneus. The sequence continues at coordinate 318,680,617 of NC_073303.1, read as the reverse complement.
TATCTTGCCAGGCTCTGGAAGGCAGGCGAGATACTCTCGGTAGCTTGCTGAGCTGTCCAAAAGGGGCAGAGGAATCGAACCCAGGTCGGCCATGTGCAAGGCAAATGCCCTACCCGCAGCGCTATCACTCCAGCCCCCCCCTCCAACCCAGCCAGTTCATGATCTATTATATAAGAATTTTGCTCAAGATCTTAGCGCAATACCTCTGGTCCAGAGACACAGTAGCGAGTCCCATCTCTGGGTCCCTATACTAAGCCAATTTCACTGGGGCACCTCAGATGGAGCAGATACGCTCTCCCGGCCCACTCCAAATGAAGCCCCAGCAATCGTGAGCTTACACAAGCAAGGCCCAGGTATGGGTTCCAGTATTAAGACTCCAGGCCACATTGTGGTGGCAGAGGAGTCAGGCTGTCACTCCCCAGCTCCCCGCTGGCCCACAATCTGCTTCCAGGCGCCATCTCAGCACACCAATAGCCCTGGTCCAGGGATTGCCAACTGAATTGCAAGATGGATTCGCACCCTACAGAGATGTCTCTGGACCCCAACCATTTACAATCTTAGAATTCCAGAAGCATGACCTCATGATATTCATAATGTAGCACTGTCCTGTTGTTCATCGATTCACTGGAGCAGGCACCAGTAAGAACTCCACTGTGAGACTTGTTGTTACTGGTTTTGGCATATCAAATATGCCACAGGTAGCTTGCCAGGCTCTGCCGTGCGGGTGAGATACTCTTGGTAGCTTGCTGGGCTCTCCAAGAGGGACAGAGGAATCAAAGCCATGTCAGCCGCATGCAAGGCAAACGCCCTACCAGCTGTGCTATTGCTCTAGTCATAGAAAATAAATGATCTGCCCTTGGCAGGCAGGCTTGAATGGTGGTGGGAAAATTCAAGCAAACTATAATGCCTAAAAGTAGAGAGAGAGTACGGGAGAAATTGTCTGCCATAGAGGCAGGGGGAAGGCTTACTTTCGAGGGGCGGGGAGGGGGGTAGTGATAGTAGGGACATTGGTGGTGGAAAATGTGCACTGGTAGAGGGATGGGTATTCAATAATTGTATGGCTGAAGCTCAAACATGAAAGTTTGTAACTGTATCTCATAGTGATTCAATTAAAAAAATTTTAATTAAAAAAATTAAATATAGCTCAAGTGATATATATATACCTATATGTATGTAGGTATGTGTATATATATATGTAAGTATATACACACATTATCTTTATCACATTCAATTTTTACTATAGTAAATAAAAGATAAATCACCTATGTAGCCTTAAAGGTCCCCTAACAGAGGACTAACAGACCATTGCATAACTGAAATAAAGGCATTCTGACAAAGGAAGATGTGTACAAACAATGCACTTGTAAGTGGTTCTAATGTGGGAAATAATATACTTAAAGAAAAAAAAGAGCAGATTACAAAAGATGAAATGCAGAGCACAGTCCTACTCCTAAAATATTTGAAAAATAAAAACGTAATGACCCACTATAAAATATAAAAATATTTTTGAGGAAGAGGATGTGGTGTTAATATTAATGTTAAGTATCACTTAACCATTGAACAAGAACAATACTCATTACCTTTCATATCATATAAAGTTTTGAACTTTATATCTCATGCTAGATTACACCTGCTATTTCTGAATATATTTTATTAGCCGTTTTTAAGGAGAAAACTAAGATAATCAAAACTAGAATGAAGTAAAAACTGGCACTTTCACTCTAGGTTTTGGTAATTCTTAAATTTATTCAAACAGTAAGTACAAAGAATGATAGGGTCATTACAAGAAACTCAATGAAAAATAAATAAATCAGATATATCTTCATTTACAAATAATTCTTTTAACGTTCCATTCGAGCTGATTATTCACATTCTACAACTTGACAAGATCTCATAGAAACAAAAATTTCTCATCGCACGTGAATAGATTTATTATCAGATAGCTGGAAGAAAAACAAGCTTACCTTAACATAGGTGTTGCAAAATTTAACCTTTTGTTATAGTATGCCATGTGAGGTATAAAATTGACAGAATATGCAAAATAAAATGAAGTTTTTCTTGTTAAAAAGTAGAAAAGACTGCACCACAAAGATATCTTTAAATTTCAAGTATCCCAATTTACTTCCCACAGCCATAAGTTTTGTTCCAGTTTTCAAAAAGTTCTAGATCTTTTGAAGACACAGATGGTCGTACAGTTCTAAAAGCATTTTCAAAATCAATATAAGTTATTGGTCGAACTTGATCTGGTGTTATTGTGGCAATGTCAGTAGTCTGTAAGCTCCGAATGGGACCAAGGGAGGCCTCTCTGCACAACTGGGTCATATCAGCTCCAGAGAACCCATCAGACTGCTGTACAATCAGCTCAACTTCCTCTTCCTGGAGGCAACATTGCTCCTTGGACATCAAATTAGTTACTATCTGTTTCCTGGCTGAAGCTTCTGGGAGGGGAATATAAAGCCTTTTCACCAACCTTCTTCGGGCAGCCTCATCAATTTCTTGTGGTCGATTAGTTGCTCCCACCACTAGAATACGATCTTCAGAAGACGTGGTGGCTCCATCTAACTGAACTAAAAATTCGGTTTTTATCCTTCTAGAAGATTCATGTTCACCATCTCCTCGTTGAGACAACAGGGAATCAATTTCATCAATAAATATCACAGCTGGTTGCTGATACCTTGCAACAGCAAACAATGCACGAACCATTTTCTCTCCCTCACCCACCCATTTAGAAGTCAGGGAAGAAGCAGAAATACTAAAGAATGTTGCCCCAGACTGACTAGCAATGCACTTGCCAATAAGAGTCTTACCAGTTCCAGGAGGACCAAAAAGTAGAATCCCTTTAGGAGGTCCTCGTAAACCAGTAAAAATATCTGGCCTCATCATAGGCCACACAACTATCTCCTTTATTGTGGCTTTGGCAAATTCTACCCCTGCAATATCTTCCCAATTTACTGGAGGTCCATGATCCATAATCTCATTCATAATAAGTTCAATCATCTTTGGTTCTAAGTTCTTCAGATGGTCATCAACAGGTTGCACTAGTTCTACAGATCCTGTGCGGCAAGGCTTGCACTGCATCCCCCCATTCTGCTCTCCCCCATCTTGCTTAGGTATTGGAGGAACAAACTTTCCAAATATTCCTCGAGATCTACTAGCCCCCAGAGACTTTTTTATTCCACCATATGAAGACCTTGCTGCATGATCGGGTTGGTGAAACTTTTTTTGTTGCTCTACCCATAGTTGCTCTTTTGCAGTTTTAAAAGTAGGCAGGTTGCTCTCCTCCCTTTGGCTAATATTTTCTGTTTTACTAAGAACCTTAGGCACTGGGGTAGAAAGGGCATCAATGATGCCAGAGCCATAAAAAGCTTTTCTTTTCTGTGAATTTTCACAGTCCAAAGGAAAACAAGACTCACTAGGTAAGTACATATTTAGTCCTACATCGGCTTTTGGAGAGATGTTATTTTCCTTTTTGGTATTTCTAAATAGTGGTGTGGCATGGAATTTTGCAGTACGTGGTTCACCAGAAGGTTTTGAAAATGCAGGACAGGTCTTAGTGGCATCAGTCACAGTAGGTAGCTGGGCATCTTGAGGGCACGTCACGGAACTATTCTCTGGGACGCCTGAAATCCTATTTGTAGAGTGATCTGAGTTAAATAATGTACCATTCTCCCTAGTACTGCCACAAACACTAAACTGAGGAAGATCAAAGACAGCAGTCTCTTTATGGATCACTATGGAGGCATCTGAAGGTGCCAGGAGAGCATCTCTGCATCTCTTGCCAGCCTGCATCATTTCCTGCACACCATTCACTTTGAAGACATTTTTTACTGACAGAGCAGATTGCCACTTTTCACTGTCAGTTTGCTGTGACCTTGCTAAACATAAAATGTTTTCTGCATAGTTATTCAAACCAGTTCCAACATTGTCAGAATCAATAATTGCCGAGTACTTTTCTGCGTATTTTTTGAAAAGTGTGGAAGCACAGACCTGGGAGATCTCGGAGTTTGCCCAAGCATACTGAATGCGCAGTATTTGTGCTCGGTATGCATCAGCCTTCTGTCCAGGTGTACACATGCCAGATGTAATTGCAAAGTAATTCTTCTGCCATTCACTCAGGTGCACAGATTTAGAGTCGGAGGTCTGCATTTTAGAGGACCTATAATAAATGACAAAAGTGAAAGAATAGAGATGAAGAAAACAGAGGTATACTTTAAACATAGCTTTTCCGGTTTATTTGGAGATGCTGGTGAGTAGACACAGGGCCTCATGTACATGAAGCACACAGTCTACCACTGAGCTTTATCCACTACTAGATATAATTGCTTGAGGGGCTTGGAGGTGGAGAACAGATACCTTCCAAAGCATGCTCAAGAAGTCTTGGAAGCCAACAATGATTTTCATTGCAATGGTCCAGGGAAGCCGTACTGCTGGTCTCTGTGATGCCAAATTACCCAGGCCATCCTAGCCATGCTAAGGCATCAAGGTTCACATCCTGAAATGCATGAAAGACTCAAAGGCTGTACCAAGTGATCCTAGGGGACCATGTTGTGCCAGGGGTAGAACCATAGTTGGCCACATATAAGTCACGTGTTCTAAATATATGCTTGTCCAAAAGTACTTTTATAATGTGAACTTGTAAGAATATAATACTTACATAGGAACTATCTAGTTACACACAGACTTTCATGACCGAAGATATGATTTAAGCTACCTTAATAATCTTGGCTTTTAAGTTATTTAGTTACGTTAAACTGCCAATATCCCTACAAAAATATTATCTGAGAACAAGGAAAATATTCATAACGCTTACATGGAAAAGTAATAAAAAACAATACAGCAGAACAGAATTAGAGACAAATAAAACCAACCAACCAGGGAGTTAAGTCTGGTCTAAGAAATATTGGATGATTTTCAAAAAAAATTTTTTAGTGAAGCAAAAGTTTTTCCTGAAAGAAATTTAAAAAATTGTTAGGGGAGGGGCTGGAGCAATAGCACAGTAGGTAGGGCGTTTGCCTTGCATGAGGCCGACCCGGGTTCAATTCCCAGCATCCCATATGGTCCCCTGAGCACCGCCAGGGGTAATTCCTGAGTGCAGAGCCAGGAGTAACCCCTGAGAATCGCCGGGTGTGACCCAAAAAGCAAAAAAAAAAAAAAAAAAAAAAAAAAAAAAAAAAATTGTTAAGGGAGACACTGAGAAAGAGATACTGTATCCAAGAGAGAATATGAGCTGTGGAAAAAAGCCTAGATGAAAGATCTTAAGCAAAAATTTTAGTATCATTGAGCTTTGAGTTTTCTAATCTGCAGTGAGAGAAAATCACTCCTATGAATGAAGTAAAATAATAAATAAAAAATACTTTAAAAACCAGTGCATAAAGGGATGGGTGTTTGAGCATTGTATAACTGAGACTTTAACCTGAAAGCTTTGTAACTTTCCACATGGTGAATCAATAAAAGAATTAAAAAAAAATAAAAAATAAAAACCAGTGCATAAATATGAAAAGTAGGCAGAAAGGAACTTACTTGGGATCACAAAGTCACTTGGCAACAGAGGCAGAAATCATAACACAATTTCAGTTCTTGCTATACACTTCATTGTATGAAAGTATGACTATACTACAAATGTCAGAGTAGCATGGAGGATTATTATAAACAACTATCAAATAAACATGTTTCTAAGAACTTATTTGTGAATGAGCATTCAATAGAGGATGCTTGAGAATCTCTCAAAAGTTCCTAATTAAACATGATGTATTGAAATTGGAATTGTTATAAAATAAGTAATATGTGAACAAGTGTGCTAACAAAGAAGTTCTTGTTTAATATCACATTTCTTCTCTCAAGTTACTGTTATGGCCTCCTTGCTCTAAATTAAAATTATTTTAACATAATTATAGATTAATATATCATATTGCTTTGCTAGATATTTAGAATTTTTGGTTCTCAAAAAAATTAATTTTTTATTTTCATTGAATCAGTGAGATATAGTTATAAAGTTGTTCATGATACTGTGTTTCAATCATATAATGTTTCAACACTTGTCCCTTCACCAGTGGTTCATTTCCTACCACCAATGTCCCCAGTTTCCCTCCTGTCCACTGCCCCTTTCTTCTGTCATCTCTTGATAAATGAACTAAAGTTCAGCAAGGAAATACTTTTTTTTGAAGGCAGAAATGGAAGAGAGGGAGTTGAGAGGTATATGCAGGGCTCCTTATCCCCCAAAAGCTGAATAAATATTTTTCTCCAGTACACGTGGGACATTCTACAAGACAGACCACATGCTGGACAACAAAACTTATCTCCATAAAAATCAAGAGGATAGAAAGTCTATCTTTTCAGATCATGATGCATTGAAACATCATGTTGTTAAACATGATGTTAAACAGACACAGAAATGGAGAATCAAATCAAGAACTTGTAAATTAAACAGCTCACTACTGAACAATAAGTGGCTTAGAGAGGAAATCAAAACATTCCTGAAAACAGATGAGAATGATGAAGACATGAGGTACCAGAACTTGTGCAATACAGCAAAAATGGTGTTAAAAAGAAAGAAGAAAGGTCCCACACAAATAAATTAACTTCACAGCTTAGAACTTGGAAAATGACAATCAAAAGGAGCCCAAACCAGGCAGGAGGAAAGAAATAATAAAACTTCGAGCAGAAATCAACAAGCTGAAATTAAAAAAAAAAAAAAAAATCCAGAAGATCAACAAAACCAGGAGCTGGTTCTTTGAGAAAATAAACAAAATCAATAAACCACTACCAAGATTCACAGAGAGACAGAGAGAGAGAGAGGCAGAGACAGACAGAGACATAAAGAGAGACGGAGACAGAACCCTAATAAATCGAATCAGAAATGAAAAGGGAGACATCACAACAGAAACCACAGAAATTCAAAAGACCATCAGAGATTACTTTGAGAAGCTGTATGCCACAAAACAAGAGAACCTAGAAGAAATGGATAAATTTCTCAATTCCTATAAACTCTCAGGACTGAACCAAGAAGATCTGGAATACCTGAACAGACCTACCACGATCAAGGAAATTGAAATAATAATCAAAAGCCTTCCCCAAAACAGAAGCCAGACAGGGATGGATTCACTAGTGTATTTTTTGAAACCTTTAAAGAAGACCTATTGTCAATCCTTTTCAAGCTTTTCCAGGAATTGAAAACAGAAACACTTCCAGTTTCTATGAGGCAAGTATCACTCTGATACCAAAAGCAGACTTAGACACCACAAAAAGGACAATTATAGAGATAGCCCTGATGAACATAAATGTAAGGATCCTCAAAAAATACTAGCAAATAGAATATCTAATTCACCAAAAAGATCATACACCATGACCAAGTAGGATTCATCCCAGGGATTCAAGGATTGTTTAACATCTGCAAGTTAATCAACTTATCAATAAAAGATAAAAACCATATGATCATATCAATAGACACAGAAAAAGCATTTATTACAAGATCCAGAACCCATTCACGATAAAAACTCTCAACAAAATGGGAGTTGATGTAACTTTCCTCAATATAGTCAATGTCATCTACCACAGCATAATTCTCCATTAGGAAAAACTAAGAGCCTTCCCTCTAAGACTGGGAACAAGACAAGGATGCCCACTCTCACCATTTCTATTCAATTTAGTACTAGAAGTACTTGCCACAGCAGTTAGGGAAGAAAAAGATATCAAGGGGATCCAGATAGGTAAAGAAGTCAAGTCATCACTATTTGTAGATGACATGATGGACACAGATAGTATTAGGCTGAGTAAAATGAATCAGGAGAGACACACATGAATGACTGGACTCATTTGTGGGATGGAAAAAAAAAACATAGTATGAGACTAATATCCAAGGGCAGTAGAAACAAGGGCCAGGAGGATTGGTTCATGGTTGGAAGCCTACTTCAAGTGCTGTGGGAGATGGCAATTAGGATAGAGAAGAGACCATTATGGCAATCACTCTGAATAAGAACTGCATGATAACCTCTCAGTACCTGTATTGCAAATGCCCAAAAGGAGAAAGTGAAAGAAGAAAAGTGACTGCCACCAGAGGCAGGCTGGTGATAGGAGGAAAACTGGGGACACTGGTGATAGAAATGTTGGAGGAATGGGTGTTGGAACACTGTATGACTGAAACCAAATGATGAAAAACTTTGTAACTATCTCACAGTGACTTTTTTCAATTAAAAAATAAATCCTAGGGGCTGGAGTGATAGCACAGCGGGTAGGGCATTTGCCTTGCACGCGGCCGACCCAGGTTCAAATCCCAGCATCCCATATGGTCCCCTGAGCACTGCCAGGGGTGATTCCTGAGTGCATGAGCCAGGAGTAACCCCTGTGCATTGCTGGGTGTGACCCAAAAAGCAAAAAGAAAAAAAAAATCCTACACAAACAATGAAAATGGAGTAAATATTCAACCCAAAGCTATAAAATATTTAAGAGAAAATACAGTTAATATGCTTCTGGACATTGGTTTGATGACCTTGCGAACCACCAGTAGCAAAAGAAACCAAAGGAATTACATCAAATTAAAAGGCTTCTGTAGAGCAGAAGCAGCTATAATGAAAATGAAAAGATTACTAAACAAAATATTCACACTCAACATCTAACAAGAATTAAAATCCAAGATAAAGAACTTGTATTACAACAACAAAAGTAACCCAATCAATAATGGGAAGAAGGGGCCATGAGAAATAGTATAGGAATTAAGGTGCATGCCTTTCCAATAGCCAATCTGGTTTGATCCCAAGCACCACTTACAGAGTATAGTTAGGTTTGACTCTGGAGGAATGGTTCTGGAGGCCCTCAAATACTACTTAAGTCTGGGTGATTCCTGGCATAGCAGAGCTAAAGCAACACCATATTCTCAGACCCTTGCATTTATGAGCTGGCATGCTTGGCTAAGAATCACTGGAAGGGGGCCACCTGGCCTCCTAAGCACTGCTAGAAACCACCTTTACCCTACCACTAAGCAATTATAACTGGCAAAAGATCTGAATAGGCTCTTCTTCAAAGAAGACATATAGACTAATAGAAGACAATAAAAAATGCTCACTGGAAATTTTAAGCCAAAACCACAAGGTAATTCACACCTTGAGATGATTTACATTAGAAAAACAAGATACAAGTGTGAGAACAAAGTTGTCTTCATACAAAGGAACAACAGTATACACTGCATACTGTTGGTGGAACTGTGAATTATGCCAGGCACAATGGAGAAGTATGGAAGCTCCCAAAGGTTTAAAAGTATAAGTACCATATGATCTAGAAATCACACTTCTAGGTACTTGAAGAATTTGATCAAACTAATTCAAAATTATCTGAGCACTACTAAGTTTACTGCAGCATTCACAAGTCAATATATGGAAGCATTCTAAATATTAAAAACTGAATCGAGATGTGATTAATACTTATTTACATACACACATGGAATACTCCTCAAATATTTTTAAAAAAGAAATCTTGCCATTTGCAACAAGGATAGGTCTTGAAGATGTTAAGTGAAACAGATTAGATAAATATGTATGACTGCACTCATATGAGAAAGCAAGAAATGAACAAACGAAATGAGAACCTCATTTATCTTACTCTTACAACAAATGATTTTAACTAGAAGGAAAGGAATGAGGACAAAGAGGTAGAACAGGTAAAAGAGGTTGGTTAAAAGCAAATGGTTACCAGGTAAGTGTGAACGGTGTACTTATGGAAACACATTCAATGAGGCGCGAACTCCAAAGATACACTCGTTTTCTTTTTAAAATTCTAATAATAGTCACATTTAAAAAAGTTAAAATTAAAGCTTTGTATTTCACACAATGCCCAACAAAAATTGTGCCATTGTAGGATTGTAGGTGCCTGCTCAAAAATCTTAGTTAAAGAAGAGTCACTTGAGACTGAGAGATTCTGGGGCTGAAGCGATAGCGCAGCGGGTAGGGTGTTTGCCTTGGACCCGGCCGGCTCAGGTTTGATTCCCAGCATCCCATAAGGTCCCCCCAGGACCCAGGAATAATTCCTGAGTGCATGAGCCAGGAGTAGTAAGCCCTGTGCATCACCAGATGTGACCCAAAAAGCAAAAAGAGAGAATGAGAGAGAGAGAGAGAGACAGACAGGCAGACAGACAGACAGACAGAGAGACTGAGAGATCCTAATGCTTAAAGTTATTACTTCAAATTACACAACAAAACTAGAATTGAAATCCTGTGATGGCAATACAAAGTGCCTCGATCCAATCTATTTTAACGCAATCTTTTATGCAATACTGGAAATAAGGTAATGAAAACGACGACCTAGAAAACATCACATTTTCACACCCCTAATAACACGCTCTTTCTTCCCGAGCCTACGTCATCTGCGCCTGGGCACGGCTCCCAGTCACTCCCCTTCCCCCGGGGTTTCCCCCGGTCATCCCGTCACGCGCCTCCAGTCTTCCCCACACTCCGATCACTCGGCAAATGCCAGCCCGGAATGCTACGTCCCTCTGGCTAGAGCTAACCAAAGACACAGCCCTTCTGACCTTCCCTAGGCGCTAAATATCGAGGACGGTGAGCGCTGGCGTGTGCTCAGCGGTCACGGCTTTGTTCAGGCCGTTCCCTGCCCGTTAGGACTCGGCCCTCGGCTTCGGCGGGCAGGAGCTGCGTGAAGCCTCCCTCAGGAGGGCTGCGCAGAAGGGAGGGCCTTAGGGAGGGCGCGCTGGACGCTCCCGGGCGCCTCCCTCAGGGGCTCTGCGGTGAGACTACCCGCAGGCCGGGCGCGCTGAGGGCAAGCCTGGCTGCTCCCGGGCGCCTCCCCCAGGGGCTCGGCGGCGGAGACGTCCCGGCCGGCCGGGCGCCGTACCCTGACGCGCCCCGGCTTCCTAGGCGCACGCTACCCACTCGCCGCGGAGCGGGCGTCCCCGGAGCCCCGGTCCCTCTCCAGCCGGCACTCGGCCGCGCGCCGACCGTTCCAACCTCCTGCCACCGACCTGGAGCGTCCGAAAAGCGCGGGGAAAGGCTGGCGCATGCGCGGAGCGGAGCTGCGGCCCCGCCCCGTGCGTGCGGCGTGCGGCGTGCGACGTGCGTGAGGGAGCGCCGCGGGGCGGGGCCGAGACTCGGGCTCGCGCAATAAAATGGGCGGGCGGGACTAGGCTTGAGGGCGCGGGGCTCGAGTCGCCTTGGAGGTCCGCTGGGGCGGCGGTGGGGTCGTACGTCCCCTCGCCAGTCTCTTCTGAAGTAGGCCCACACGGCGCGGAGAGCTGAGGGGGCTCATCGGCCCGCGCTCCGCGTGAACTAGGACACGTGAGGTAGGATGCGTGAGCTGGTCGCCCGGGCAGGTGTAGGCGCGGGGCAGGTAGCGGTGACTCGCCACAGCACTGTCTTGCCCGCAGCCACTCGGGCTCCTTAGGGCTCCCTGAAACGTGCCTTTCCCTGAGCCTGCGCTGCTTCCGGACAGTTGACTGGAAAACTCCGGCACACTTTCTTTTGTTACCTTAGATTTTGATGTGCAGAAGGACCGTGTTAGGTCATGTGATGGGGTGCTGCTTTCCTGAGGAAACCCAGAGTTCGCCTCTGTCAGTGACTGTGCAGTTATTAGTGTCACGATGCCGCACAATGAGCAGTCTAGCATTTGGCAGGTCCGTGTTTAAGGACATAACCTAAGCATGCCCTGTCACATGGTGTCCCTTACCTGGATACGGAGTGCAAAGATGGGCAACAGGAGAAAGTTTATTAAAAACAAGAATCAAAAATTAGAGGTGTTTCTGGTCAGTGCTGCTTTGCCAGTGTTACATTTCCTGGTAAAGAGAGAGTTGCGAGTGAAGGTTCAGACATTTAATCTTTCCGTTCTGCTTCTGCTCCCCATGGATTTTCCTTCCTGGGCTTGTCATTCGTTGTGGCAGTGTACTCACTGCTCCAAGGAACAGTCTCATACAACCATGTTAAAGTATGGTTTTCCCTGAATGTGCCTCTATAGACTGGAAAAAAAGATCCCGTGTTCCAAAAATTCTCAGCAGCCTTTCTGTAGCTCTTCCAGCTCCCTAGCTCCTCCACTTGTCTCTTTCTGAGAAAGTGAATGACTGGTGCAAGTAATGACTATTAAATAATATAGAACATCTAAATGCAAGGCAATTATGAGACAAAAAATTGTGAAGACCTTTCTTTAGAGTTTTAAAATAGACCCAAAATGAAGGAATGACATAACACATTTTAAAAAATAGGAAAGGATTACATGAGAACACAATTCATTGCCCCACTCAGAACACTAGACCCTTTGCTATATTTATTCTTTGTTGTTTTGTTTTGTTTTGGAGGCCACACTCAACAGTACTCAGAACTTAATCCTGACTCTGAGCTCAGGGATCACTCCTTGTGGAGTTTGAGGGATCATATAATTTTTTTTAACTTTTTGTGTTTAACAGCCATCCACTCATTTCTCGTCAAATTTACTTTATGACTGGTTTGTCATATTTTGTGTGTAAATTTTGTATTGCACATGGGCAAAATAAATTATTCAGCACTTGTGTTTTTTGTAAAGACTAATTTCTTCTCACATAATTGCATTGCATTTCTTCCATCTTGCTCAGAATGGAAAGAGTATCTCTTTCGTAGTAGTTGAATAATATTCCATTATTTAAATGTACCAACTCTTCATGATCCAATCAATCATCTATGTAAGGGTACTTAAATTTCTTCTATATCTTACCCATTGTAAACAGTGGTATTATAAACATTGAGATTAATATTACTTTTTGTGTTGGTGTTACCATGTTCAGTAAGTGTCCCAGTGACCCAAGATTCCTTCCCTCTCACCACCATGTGAATTCCTTCATTTTTTCATTATTCCTGGTGCTTTGTGGGAATGATGGATGGAACTCTTGAGTTACAGGTGTTCTGAGAAGCAATCCAGTGTTCTTATTCCATATGCTAGGGCCTATGACTACCAATTTCTGGCAGCCACAAATACTTTGTGATGATTTCTTGAATGCTTTTTTAAGATCAATCTGGTACCTTCAACTTCCATTTATAAGCACCTGGTTGACAATGGGGAATTTTGTGGTACCCATGCCCTGTTACAGCATCATGATCTATCTGGCCAGAATGCTGACCTTAAGGTTCACAGTTGCTGGTGTCTGGTAGTTCATATAGCATAACAGTCCACCCAGCTTGGGCAGTGACGGAGGGTTGTTGCTGTGTAAACTAAATCATAGCTGTTCAACAAGATGATCTTCATAGCTATGGGGTATTGTTCAAATTTGCCAGCACCACTTTCAGGCTTGCTGCTCCAAACCAGGCCTGGTGGGCAGGGCTCAACTGGTTGTCTGCTACCTGTAGTGCCTCTGAGATGGTTTACTTTTAATTACAGTGGCCTGGGGACAACTGCACCCTGCTCATGCTGCCCTGGTCAGGGGTCTCAGGACTATTTCCAGTGATACCCAGTCTACCCCATGGTTCAGTGTCCGGGCCACAGTTCCGGTGAGTAGGAAGTTCCAGAGATTGAACTCGGGGCTTCTCATATGTAAGTCATATGCTCCATGTCATAAATGAGCCCATTGGTTCCTTTATGATGACACATGATCTTCCATCTCTTAAAATGGAGATGAATCTATATTTGACCTTCGTGATTTGAACAGTTTCAAACTTGTGCATTGTGGAGCTACGTCCAGGTTGATCTAAAGTGGGAGTTCCATTTGTATGAAAGTTTTTCTGTTGGTTTTGTCTTGTTTTTGTTTTTGTTTCAGGGCATTGCTGGTGATGCTCAGACTTTATTCTTGGCTATAGAGCATGGAGATCACCTCTGGTAAGCTCAAGGAACCACATGGAGTGCTGGGGATTGAACCTGGGTCAGCAGCATGCAAGGCAAATTGCCTTACCCACTGTACTATCTCTCTGGCCCCTATGTGAAGTTTTTGTGGGCAAATTAGTATTTGTCTAGTATTTTCTTTTTCACCTGTTATTTATTATAAGTATAGTTAAGGACAGACACAGAGGTGATGAGGACAGATTTTAATATTTGCCTCATTTAGAAAAGTGAGAAAAATAATCTTTATATCACTGTAGTAAGTGAGTAATAAGTGGCCAAAGGCAACAGAACCTGAAAACTGGTCCATAGAACTGAACATACTATAGTGGGGGTATGGGGTGGAGAGTAGTTTGAGCAGGGGGGATGCTGATGGAGTTGGAATATACTATTCATGAAACCCCACATTAGCAGTATTCTAAGTTACAATACCTAAAATTTTTAAAAATTAATGAAAAAATCCAATCAGAACACTGGGGACTTGGGTGTATTCAAGGCTTATTCTTGATCTAGGTTTGATTCCTAGCAACACATGAACTTCTGAGCATCACCAGGTGTAAGGCCCAAGCATTATCAGATGTGGCCTTGAAGGTCCCTAGTACTGCCAGAGTTCCCTTATGGTCCTTACCACAGCAGGGCCTGAACAGCATTGTATCCCTAGCAGTGAACCACTGACCCAGTAGGCTAACTATCACTGGGAATTGTGTGTGTTCACAAAAGAAGAGGGGCCAGCAGGGCTCTATCTCTCCCACTGCCCGCCCGCGTTCAGTAGTCTCACGCCATTTCCCCCCACCCCAGGGAGGCTGATGGAGATGGGCAGGCAAAGGAATGAACGAGTGCCAGCCTGGTCAGTATCAGTTGCAGTTTATTCCAGCCTCCATTCCCATTCTGCTTCTCTCTCGCACGCCTCTGCTTCTCTCTCCCAAGCCCTGCTCACTCTCACTTCTTTCGCCTTATGCTCTGCTTCAGTGTCTCCCCTGCTTCTGTGTCTTCTCCCGTGCTTCTCTGTGTTCTTCCTATTTCTGTGCCTTCTCTCTTTACTTCTGTGTCTTCCGTCTTCTTGTTCTGTCTCCCCTCAGTGCCCCACAGTCTTAGTTTATATAGCAAATTACATAGGGTGTGACACAAAGGTGGGTTGAACATTAACAAATCAACTAAGAAGGGTAAGACCATTTCTCGAGGAGATTAACAAATCTCATCTAAGGAGATCCGCTCAAGGGTGGGGGTCCAAACAAGGGTGTGCCAGGGTGTGAGCTAGTAATCTGCTTAAATAGTTATAGTAAATCTACTTCTTATATTTCTAGCAATGTCATTCTGTATGAGCACAGTAAGAGATATAAAGTTTGGTTCTTCCTGAGGACATCTCACTATACATTCCAGACCACAGTCCTCAGGCCAGGTTAATCTTCCTAACCCCAGCAGAGTCCTAGTCTTGTCATTACCTTTGGATCATAACAGCATTGTCCACGATCATACCCTCAACTTATAGTTGAGTATTGTGGCACTTTGGCCTGGCCCATTTCGATGCCAGGGTAGCTCACAGCTTGCCCTGGGTTCATTCCGTCCCTTGTTGGGACCCTGCTTTGGGAGGTGCTAGGAATTAAGGGCAACTGAGTCGAGAAAGCAGATGCCCAGGAGTAAATATTATTCGGAGTCAATCAACTCCCAAGGTACAAAGCATAATATTAACTGTCTTCCTGTGTCCATACAGAAAGGACATTGCTTTAAGGTAAACTGTGCAAAAGACACTAACTTACAGTACAAGTCAGAGTCCTTAGAAGGATCTGATCTTACAAGATAACAGTATCTGATTAGGGAAAAGGTGATTAACTGGTTGGGAAGGAGGGTGTAGAGAAGTTTACAGATAAACAAAGGAATGGGACTATCTCCAGAGCACTTAAACCTAAACTCCTGTGGCAAGGGAGTAAGGACAAACCAATGTTACCCTACAGGGAATGTCCCCCAGGACCCTTGACTACCACTTGAAAGACAACAAAAATGAAATACCAGGCTGTCTTTATTCCTTCTTTCAAATAATTTTTGCACAATATTAGTATTTTAAATTTCTATAATTAGTCACATCTATTAAGACACCTTAATTAGGTTATAGCAGAGAAGTCAATGTTGATGGGTAGTTAATTTTTATTTTAATTGGGGGGGTGGTGTTGGAATATAGCTCTAAATATTTTAGGCCTGACTTTGGTTTGTCCTTTCTCCCTTGCTATAAAGACTTTAGCTTTATCTGGTAATAATCTCTAAACTATTCTAGACTACATTGGTATGTCCTGTTCCCCTTGCCACTAGGAGCTTAGGTATATCAGTCACGCCCACCAAGGTGCTTCCCTAGTCACTCCCATTCCTTTGTTTACCCATAATCACGTCTATGCTCCCTTCCCCAACTAGTCATTCAGCTCTTCCCCTAATCAGACTCTGTTAATTTGTAAGGTCAGACCTTGCTAGGACAGTGAACTTGTATTGTAATTTAATATTGCCTTTTCTCCTCTCCTTGTGTCTTTTGAATAGTTTACTTTAAAGCAATATCCTTTTTGTATGGACAAAGACAATTGTTAATAAGCTTTAGTAACAAGGGATTTAATTGGCTTCGAATATTATTCACTCCCGGGCATCTGCTTTCTCGACTTAAGCCTCAGCTTCCCTTACTTCCTAGCACCCCCAAAAGTAGAGTCCCGACGAGGGATGGGACGGACCCAGGGCAAGCGGTGAGTTATGTGCTACCCTGGCATCAAGATGGGCCTGGTCAAAGTGCCCAATGCTTAACTATATGTTAAGAGCTTGGTCATGGACATGTCATATCATAATCCAAAAACAACGACAAGACTAGGACCCTGCTAGGACTAAGAAAGACTAATCTGGCCTGAGCACTGTAGTCTGAGATTGAGATGACCCCAGGAGAGCAATTCTATAAGCTTAATACATCTCTTGCCATGTCCATACAAAATGATTAATAATATGAATACTTATATGTTAGTTGGACAAGGAGAGGAGAAACACACCCATGGGATTCTGCTCTTGGGCGGGTGACCTGCTGAAAGAGAATCTGTCCTAGAAGAAGCATCCCCTGAGGGAAAGAACTTTACCCCTATTGCCCTATTGATTGGGACCACACCTATGTGTAAGCCCTGATCCCGGGTGCTGGGGGATTTAAGGTGGTTGTATGAGGGGGTTCGGGGAAGAAGCAGAGAGAGAGAGACGGGAGTGTATAGAGAGGAGATTGGAATAAACTGCTATTGAGACCAACCAGCTGGCTCCGTTCCTTCCTTCGCCTGCCTCATCATCGCCATCAACCTCCCCGGTGTGGTACCCTCTTTCTTTTTTCTTTTTTGTGCTTTTATACAGGGGGGGCTGGGGGACCGCCTGGTCATACTTGGGATAATTCCTTACTCTGATCTGAAGTGACCCTTGGGGGTACTCTGGGGGCCATATGTGGTGTCAGGGGGTTGGAATTAAGATCATAGCCTGCGGGGCTGGAGTGATAGCACAGTGGGTAGGGCGTTTGCCTTGCACGAGGCTGACCCGAGTTTGATTCCCAGCATCCCATATGGTCCCCTGAGCACCCAGGAGAAATTCCAAAGCCAGGAGTAACCCCTGTGCACCGCCAGGTGTGACCCAAAAAGAAAAAAAAATCATAGCCTGCAACCACTTGCAAGACAAATGCGCCCCGTACTGTACTGTCTCTCTTGCTCTCCGTCTGTAATTTTACCCTGTAGTCCCTTATCCTCTTCTTCCTTATGACAATCAGGGGGTTAGTGGGGGATACTGCCTGTTACTTATATCCTGAACTATTCTACAAATTTCCTTTTGTTATTAGCAGGTAGTCGGCCTGAACAAGATGCAGTGATCTCAGGAACTTTACTTTTTGGCAAGTTTCAGAGAGAAGAAATTCCAGATTTCCTAGGTGTCACACAATAAAAATGTTGTAGTTTGTACTTTTCCCTGGTACCAGTACAGTGCTGCTAAAGTCCTGGATGTGTTTGGTTGAAAGCATTTTCTTAAGTCCTAAGAAGCTATTCTTGATGCTCCTAGATGGCATCAAGAAGGGTTCTGAACACCAGAAAGACCAAGGAAGGAGTAGAAATGTGGTACTTTATGAACCATTCCCACTATCAACCAGGGAAAAAGGAGTGTAGAGGATAAAGTGACTCACCAATTACCAGTGACTTAATCAAGTGTGCTTCTGTGATGGAAATTCCATAGGAAACTATGTACAGTGGGACTTGAATATCGTCAAGTCAATGTAGTGAGGTCCTGGGAGGGTAGAGAGAAGCATGGGGCAAGGTCTGTGTAAGGGGGGTTGATGACTGGAAAGCAACCCCCCTTCCACAGACCTTGCCCCAATGCTTCTCTTCTACTTGGTTATTCCTTTGTGATGAACCAGTAAATGTGAGTAAAGCAACCTTCTGAGTCCAGCAAAAAGGTCCTGAGGAGGCAGTCATGGGAACCTCCAATTTAAACTCACGGTCAAAAATCTTAAAAACCTAGGACTTGTAGCTGTTATCTGAAATAAGAGCAATTTTGTGCCACCGAGCCCCTAATCTTATCTGTAATCTAGCACAAACTTTAAACAAATGATCTTAGTCACTGGGAGAAGTGTTTTCAGACACTCATAATGCCAGCTCATAATGCCCATCTCATGGAGGTCATAAGGGTATCAATAAGTAAGAGCATTCCTTTTTATCAGATGTTGATTATTTCCAGATTCCTCTGGGATTTTTCCAGTGATAACTGAAAGAAGCCATTTTTGAGAGATTCTAGAAGTCAGTGCAAGTTCATGTCTAGTCTAAGGCAGACTGTGGTCTATGGACTGAATCATGACACTACATTGAAAGTATGTTTTATAAAGTAGCACTGGGCTAGCATGGATTAATACAATTTCATGCACCTTTACAGGTTTCTCCAGATTGGACTATTTGAGGATTGTCCAGGTTGGAGTCAAGAGCCAAGATTCTCCTCGGAGGTGAATATGCTTTTTTTTGAAGATAATCATTGTCCTTATTGCCAGTGATCTTAAGAAATGATCCATCTGAGGGAAGACAACAAATTTGGCAGCATATCTAAGTAAGCAAGGTTATGGATTCTAGGGTCAGACTGATTTCTGACCATTGATAACCAACAATTAGTGCTGTGAACTTGCAATTTCACAATTTCATAGTGAACCACTTCATGTCTCTTTTTTCATCAGTAAAGTGGAACTATAATTTAGATTTCTGAAGTAAGTTGGTATTTTAAAAACATTTAAATCAGTGTCTGACACCTGAGTATGTTTGCTAGGTATACGTGGAGGTGATGCTTCTTCCTGCTTCCCGCCAGGTGATTGTGGTCTTATTACTATATTATGAATGTGACCTGTGATGGTGAGAACTATATAAACCAAATAGGTTTTTCTCTCTGGGGGTCTATGGCCAGGAGTCCCAGACTCTACTAAATATGATATTTTCTGGATCAGACAGGGTGGGAGTGGGGGTTAGAATTATCTCTTTAATAAATCCCAGCTCTGTCAGCTCTGTGCATGATTTCTTGCAGCATCACCATAGTCATCTTGCATCCCAGTCTCCTACTCACTCTCATTTCTCAAGGTATTGTGATGGATACAGCTAGAGGGAGGTGGTCCCCCGAAACACTGAGGGTGGGCATTAGTGAGTTTGGTGACTCTTCTTCTTGTCTTTGCAGCAATATTAAGGGCACACTCAGATACAAACACTTTTTTTTTTAATATTTTATTGAATCACTTGTGAAGTATAGTTACAAGCTTTCATGTTTGAGTTACAATCACACAATGATCAAACACCCATCCCTCCACCAGTGCACATTCCCCACCACCAATATCCCCAGTATACCCCCCCTTTCCCACCCTACCACTGCCTCCATGGCAGACAATATTCCATACTCTCTCTCTACTTTGGGGCATTATGGTTTGTCATACAGATACTGAGAGGTTATCATGTTTGGTCCTTTATCTACTTTCAGCACATATCTCCCATCCCAACTAATTCTTCCAACTATCATTTCCTTGGTGATCCCTTCTCTATTCCAGCTGCCTTCTCCACCTTCATGAGGTAGGCTTCCAATTATGGAGCAATCTTCCTGGTCCTTGTATCTACTGTCCTTGGGTGTCGTCTCATGATAGATACAAACACTTTCAATGTCTTTGTAGGCAACCTCAACTTCCACAGTTATTTAAGTGTTCAGTGATCTGTAGCTTCCTAGTAGTTCCCCAGTGGACTGTTCTATGTCCCCATGCCGTTAGTATTATTGTTTGCATTGAGAGCTTTCTAACTAATTCATGGCACTTCAAGCCGGATAGATGTATAAGGAATTCAGAGCTCTGCAGGTTACTGTTGTTCCCATCAAACCAATAGACTCAGACTCTGGTTGTGTCTTCCTTCTGAATTTATTCCTTTAAGTTAGAGTCATCACCAAGTAGCAATTGTATATGATTGATGTTTCCTAAATAATGCCTGATATATACTGAGAAGTCAGGAAAGCAACTATTCAAGACCACAGGTATAATCTCAAGTCTCATTATAGACTGAACTAAGAAATATTTCTCTTAAGACTTTCATACCACTAACAAGCACAAGACTACAATTTTTAATCAGCAAAAATCACAACAAAATACTACAAAAATCTGTTAAACACTGGTACTAACTTTTCATACAGCAAGCAATATTTATTGATGAGGGACTGAACAGATGCGTTCACTTCTGGATGCTTTCAGAGAAAGAAACAGACACATGTAGGGTTGTTCACATGGAATCAGGATGAAATTCATTTTTGTGTCATTCCACTTTCCAGTATATCTTTTAAGCTTTTGGTCTCTATAGGGGAAAAGTAACAAACATGTATCTGTATTAGAAATATTAAAGAACCAAGTTTTAATACTTTCATGGTGTTGTGATTTATAAAAAATATTCTTTGGTCTTTCACAGTTCTGGTTAACAACTCCTAAAATCCTTGGAATTTCCTAAGTAGTGAAATGTATCATTTTTTTGTCTCAAGTGACTCTTAAACTACCAAAAGATGAGGAACCTTCCATTCTAGCTTCAGACCTCCAGGTAGGGGAGAGGAGCAAGAGGCTGAATCTTTTTCCAGTGGCCAGTTAATTAATCATGATACCGTAATGAAATCTCTATAAAAACCTGAAAAGATGGGTTCAGAGAGATTCCAGCTTCGTGAATGTGGAGATGTATGGTGAGTGGCATCTGGAGAGAACATGATCCTCTAGGCCCTTTCCTTGTGATGTCCATTGAGCTGTTATAAACACATAATAACCCAATGATATACTAAGTATAATGTTCCCCTGAGTTTGCTGAGCCACTCTGACAGATGAACCAAACCTAAGGAAGGGTTCATGGAGACCTCGAATTACCTGTTAGTTAAAAGCATAGGTGACAACCTGGACTTGGCATTGGTGTGTGAAGTTGTGTGGTGTGGGGAGAGGGAAGAAGTCTTTTGGAACTTATCCTGATTCTATCTGGATGAATTGTCAGGACTGAATTGAATTGTAGGACACCTCTCTACTGTTCCTAGCATTGTTGGTGTGGGGGGACTTCCCACAATATTGGTATTCTGACCTCAGTAACCGCAAATAATAATTCTTATTTGAATGCACAGAAGGATTATACTGTTCTCCAGTGAGATGCAGATACTGTGCTTCTCTAATAGCGCATTTTTATAAGTTAGAATCTCTAGCTAGTTTCTACTCTCTGGAAAATGGAAATATTTCTTTCTCTTAGAGATGTGACTACATGAATTTGATGTAATAACTCCAAATAAGCACAAGTAAGGTTTACATTAGCTAATCTAGGCCCCACCCCAAGCAAAACCCTGGCATCCAAAAACCTCCAGAACACAACCACAGCCATGCTCAAGGCCACTCTCCACATGCTCGGACGAGCTTCACCTATAAAGGAACCGACAGAGGAACGCAGCTGTGCCGGACCTGTGGTGGCTGAGATCTCCAAGCTTGCTCAGATCAGGATTGGGCCTCCTCCACCCAGATCCCCAGTTTTCCAGTAGCTTGGCAGTCACACCCAAACTGCCCCAGCGCCATGTAATCTCATCAGTGGCCAAAATCCAAAGATATAAAACAAAGCTTCTGGAAGAGAGCAATGCAGAATCTCGCATGGCAGAGTCTGGCAAGCTACCAGTGGCATATTCGATATGCCAAAAACAGTAACAATAATGGGCCTCATTCCCCTGACCCTGAACATGGCAGGGATGAATGGAGATGTTACTGGTGCCTGCTCAAGCAAGTCGATGAGCAATGGGATGACAGTGATACAGAGAATCTAGTAAGAACAATTATATATGCATGCATTCCTATTATACATTTAAAACATATTAATCCTATTTTTGCCTTTGTATTTGATATGTATGATTTTTGAACATTGTGGCTTCTATCAAAAACGTGCCTTTCATTTTGATAATTTTTAATGCTACTGTATTTTGCCATAGATAGCACTGTAGCACTGTCGTCCTGTTGTTCATCGATTTGCTCGAGCGGGCACCAGTAACTTCTCCATTGTGAGACTTGTTACTGTTTTTGGCATATCGAATACGCCACGGGTAGCTTGCCAGGCTCTGTCATGTGGGTGGGATACTCTCGGTAGCTTGCCAGGCTCTCTGAGAAGGATGGAGGAATCAAACCCGGGTCGGCTACATGCAAGGCAAACCCCCTACCCACTGTGTTATCGTTCACTTTGGCTTGCCATGGGTATATAGAAATAAATCTGCAGATGATATGGCTGCATAAGTGTTCATGTGAAGTGTGCATCTAATACAGTTTTGCTTTGTGTGGATCTCCCCACTCTCATATTTGTCCTTGTCTTAGAGCAGTGTCACTGTGTGGATATAGGAGTTTCTCCCAGTGCCTTGTGGAAATGTTCATAATATTGCCTTAGAGTTGGCTTCACACAGCGTGGGGACCCTCAGCTTAGAAGCAGTGGATCTTCTACAAAGCTTATTGCAGGAAAGAATGTCTTTCTAGGAAAACTTCAACAGAAGTGTCTAACATTGGTTAGAAGCCATGAATTGGCTTCTCATAAATAAGTTTATCATTTTAACTTATAATTTATTATTCCACCACACCCACAGCAGTATTTAAGGCTTACTCCTGGCACTTCTCAGGGATCACTCCTAGTGGTGCTCAGAGAACATATGGGGTGCTAGAGATCAAAATCAGGTCAGCCATGTGTTAGGCAAGCACCCTTCCCACTCACCTCTCTCCCCAGCTCCGTAGTCTTTAATTTTTTTGAGCACACTGCTATTTCAGATGTTCACAGTTAATAAGGACAAAGAAGTTAACCCTGTCAGTAAAATCAACTGATCAGATATAGACACTGAGCTTTAACATCTCCCATAGGTTATGATAGGTGGGCAGTTGGAATGAAAAGGGAGAGACATGAGAAATGATTACAGATATCCATAGCCCCTGACCTTCAAATGAGGCAAAAGAGAAAAGAGGTAGACTTGGTTGGGCCATATCTTGTGGTGCTCAGGTATTACTCCTGGCTCTACATTCAGGAATTACTCATGGGAGTGCTTAGGGGGCTATATGAGACAGGGATTCAAACATAGGTAAACCATGTGCAAGACAAGAGCCCTACTTGCTAAAGCCCCTGAAGGTAGCTATTCTTGAAATAATTTGATTAAAAGACTTGAGATTATTGTGGCTAAAATAGACATCATTTTCCAACTCTCCCTTATCAGTAACCCTGCCTTGTTAACAGGTGTTTCTTACAAGTTTACACTGCTGACTTCAAGTAGGGCAAATCCTTAGCAACCACAAGAAGCTCTGTGGCATACACATTGCTTTTTTTCTTCCTGCACCAGCAGGAATCATAAGCATCTGTCACATGAAATTCTTTTTGTAAATTTTTTACTCTGTATTCAATTTCCCAGGTAAACATACAAGGTTGTTATGACAGTAAGCTACCTCATTAATACACTGACAAGATATGAAGGTGGATTCCACAGATATACGATCTATCATTCTTTGATTCCCCATCTCAAAGAATACAATGTACAAATATATCTAGGAATTTAAAGGATCATTATGATGTGTCATTTTTCCTACATCTACCAACTAGACAGGGATATCGCTTGATCTTTTTGCTAAAGGAAATTTGTCCTGTAACATTCAGTGCAACTCACCTGCTGCCACTGGCTCATTTTTCCTCCATCTGTGCCCCCAGAACTTCAGTGGCTAGTGCTTTAATGTGCTCCCAGGCAAGGTGCACATGGGCAGACTCCACAGTACGGGAACAAATGGCAAAACGCAGAACAAACTTGTCTCTGAGGTGAGAGGGGACCAGGTGGATTTTTTTGGCGTCATTTATTCTTTGCAGAAGAGCTTCATTCAGTTTGTTGGATCCCTGAAGGAACAGAGAGAAGGGCTGTGCTCAGGTCTTGGAAGACTCAATCAGTCAACTAATGAAGTGAGACCTGGGTTTGGCAGTTCTGCCAGGCATCGGTAGAAGACATAGAAGCGCTTTAAGAAGTCAGCTAGACACTTGTGTAGAAGGTAGTCACAAGAGACTGCAGCCTCTCCAGAAAGGACAATTTCTTTATGTTCAAATATACTTAAAAAAAAAAGTATGGTCTTGAATACTTTGGTGGTATATAGGTGAGGTAACTAGATAACTATATCCTGGTGGGACATGGACGGGGAGGGGGGCATATGGTACCAGGGATTAAACCCCTGTTAATCAAGGTAAGAATCATCCCAGCTGTAGTGTCACTCTGGCCCCAAAAAACTGCATTTTAAAGAGAATATGCTTTCTATGGAGATGGGGTAGGGAGAGGAAAAGAACCTTTGGTTGTTGGTGAAGGGATGCTGGCCCTGGTGGTGTGCTATTACTAAAAGCTTTATAAATCAGTGTCTAAATAAACAGTTCTTAAAAATGGGTTCTAAAGGGTAGGCACCGGCCCCTCCCACCGCCGAGATGTGATCCCGGGGGCCACACGCATGTACGGCCTCTCCGCAACTGCACAAGCGTGAATCCAGACCCAGCAAAACCTCTTTCGGCGTGGGCAACTCCTCGCAGAATGTCTCCAGCCTGAGAACTAAGCCTCGGCCCCGTGCCCGCCCAGGAGGGGAAAGGTATTTCTCTCTCTGCCTCTTTCTCTCCGGGGATGAAGGGTGCGGTGGCCGCCATATTAAGACGACCACAGATTGGGTTTTCAAGCCTGCAATTATCTAATATCTGGAAGAAATCTCCCTGGACTTCTTGTTAAAGTACAGAAATTCAAAACCGCGCGACCTTATTTGTCTTCACAGTAGGTCTGAATCTAGTGGGGTACTCCTAACAACAATAGTGAGGTTTGTGTTGAAATATTGAATGTAACCAAAGTAAACAGAATGTAAAATGAAACTTATCAGTTACAAGGTGGGGGGGGGCGGGATGGGAGGTGTACTGTGTGGGTTTTTTTTTTTTTTTGGTGGTGGTATATGGGCACTGGTGAAGGGATGGTTGTTTCAACATTGAATAACTGAGACCTAAGCCCGAAAGCATTGTAATCTTCCACACGGTGATTTAATAAAAAATAAATAAATAAATTAAAAAAAAAATGGGTTCTAAAGTCTGAGGGGTGTGTGTGTGTGTGTGTGTGTGTGTGTGTGTGTGTGTGTGTGTGTGTGTGTGTGTGTAAGGCAATTCCTAGAAATGTTATCTACATATAAAAACATAAACCAGAGCGATAGCACAGCGGGTAGGACATTTGCCTTGTACGCAGCTGACCTGGGTTCGATCCTCGGCATCCCATATGGTCCCCCAAGCACTGCCAGGAGTAATTCCTGAGTGCAACAAAGCCAGGAGTAACCCCTGAGCACTGCTGGGTGTGACCCAAAAAGCAAAAAAAAGAAAAAAAACATAAACCATAGAACTGAGCTTACTAATGGCACCAGTGAAGGGGCTTCGGAGAACCAAATCTCAATATAGCAAATGAAGTGTGATAGTCAACTTATAACTAGAATCAGGGAAATTGCTCACAAAACAGGCCCAAGGTCTCATAGATGGGCCTCCCTTTGAAGAGAGCAGCCTACCAAGAGGACAGAGCCTATCGCTTTCTCTGTCAAGGATGCCAATTCCCCAGGCTGTTGATTCTCTGTACTCTTTCTGTCCTTTTCTGCCACAGTGATTCCACCCTTTGTTAGCCACAAAGTTGAAGCAAAAGAGGGCTGACAGACAGTGCAGCCTTGCAGCCTTGATCATGTAACTTACACAGGACTGAACTGTTATAGTTTCACTCTGTTCTGAGAATGGGGAAAGAGCAAGGAGAGGAAAGAGAAGAACCCAGTTTGACCCAGACACAAACTTATTTTGGAATCTGACCCATTCAGATACACCTAGCCTCTTGCTATGGAGCTCCCATTGGTCTCACATAGACGGCCTGAATGGTAATTCTACCAGAAAATAACTTCAGAAACTGGTTCCATCCACCCAGAACAGACATTTTATTACAGGTGGATGATAAAGAAGAATATGCTATAAAGGAAACAACTGCCATAGAGATTTATTATAAAAGGAAACATCTGATAAATAGTAAATGCAGAAAATAAATAGTTTAAGAAAAACTTCCTTCTCATTTCAAATATATTTTATATTTGAAGAAAAACTGGGGCCGGGGCGATAGCACAGCGGGGAGGGCGTTTGCCTTGCACGCAGCCGACCCGGGTTCGATCCCCGGCATCCCATATGGTCCCCCAAGCACTGCCAGGAGTAATTCCTGAGTGCAAAGCCAGGAGTAATCCCTGAGCATCGCTGGGTGTGACCCAAAAAGAAAAAGAAAAAACAACTTTGTGACATTTTCTGTCTTCTGAAACATGCTTCAGTCAGGTTAATCATTGGCTAAATAAATAGTACTCCTACATTAAAAAAAAACATTGGCAGTAGACTGAAAAAAAAAATAGAGGTAAGATGCCAGAGAAGGTAATCTGAGTCTGAGATGTAGATGTGGAAAATATTTGAAAAAGGGGAGGGAAAAAGTAGAAGAAGGAAATTAGGTGCAGAATGAAACAACAGGACAGGTTGGGGTGAAGATACAGTGGCAGGAAGGCAGTTATGAGATAATAATAGTATACAGTACTGTTATGCTTTATGCCAAGTAAAGTTCCTCTATATATTGCAGTGGTGGTGATGAATGGGACAAAATAAAATTATGACGATAAAATTTTTAAAATTCATAGAAATACCCTGAACTTAGGAGTATGACTGAACCTGACATAGAAAAATGATAGAGACCATATGCATAGGTGGTTTGGGTCACCATTAATTTTGGTGAAAATAAAATATAATCTGATGACATGCTAAGTGAAAGAAGCCAGACATAAAAGTCAGTATACTGACAATTTCATTACTAAGTGTTCACAACAGACAAAGTCTTCAACAGAAAGCAGATCAGTAACATCTAAGGACAGAGTGACAGATCACTACGATGTGTGAGGGTGTTTATTGGAGGATGGGGTGTTTCCAAATTCATTTCTGTAAAAACTGGGGTAGATACTAAAATACTTCTAGGAGAACAAAGTGGTTGGCAAATGATTCCCCAATTAAACTAGTAAAATTTGAAAATCAAAATCCTACAAGTACATTGGTACTAAAAACAAAACAATTATTTCATAACTTAAAAAAAAAAGCTAATGACACCAAAGTTGACTATGTCCCACGTTTGTTACCCCCACAGTATCTGGAATAATGTCAGGATGGATCCACATGTATGTGTGTGCTTACTGATCATCTCTGAGCATGATCTCAGGGATCCTCTTTCCCCTATCTGTATCTCCCCCGCGTCCTTATATCAGAGCTCTACGATCTGCTGCTTCCAGACTTCCATGACTGGTTCAGATCTCTAGAATCACAAAGAAGCATGTGGTAAGAGAAGCCATGTGTTGTAACTATGCAGCTGAGCCATGGCTGTCTTTCTGTCTTCTTGAAATTGAATAGGAAGCTTGTGGAAGGGGGGCATGAAAAGTCAGCTCAAGAGTTACCAGGGCATTAGGTGGTCCTCCAGTCTCAAGAGGTCTGGCCCTCCATCTTTTGGGGCCTTTTGAGAAACTTGGTCATGGATCCCAGTAAAATGGCTTGTACCATCAGTGGGTCTAAGGCCAGCACGCTCGTCACAGAGCAAACACACTTGTCCTTGTCACAGCCACAGCCCATCTTAATCATGTGTGTACCTACCAACAACCTTGGGAAGAAGTAGCAAGGCATGCTAAAGTGCAGATGTCCTAGTCAGCTAGGGTCCTAGGCTGGCATTTTTTCAGCATCTCTCAGATGATGTTAACTGTCATCATGTTTGGGAATGACACTGGGTAGTGGTGCTACAGTCAGGCCAGTCCTTAGAGCAGCCTATAGGTACATAAGGATGGAGAAACTGGTGAGTGTCCTAGCACACATATAGAATTCACAGCTTCTGACCAAGGAAGAGAACAATTCATGGAGAACTGTGTGCATGTAGGATATAGTTGATATGTATAGTAGGTGGTATGAACAGCAGACTGAGGTGTGACTTAATTCTGAGTGCTTTGAACACAAAGTTCATGAATGACACATTCCTCTCGTCACATTCAAAGAAAAGAAAACAAGAATATTGGAATAAACTTGAACATACCCTGAGCCGGAAGCAGACCAGCCCCAGAGTTACTTCTGCACAAATTTCAAAACGAGGATCCTGCTGCACCAGAGACTCAAACTCATGAGATAGCTGGACATGCTTGAAGGGAAAGAGGGACATTATGAGGCTCTTATCACCACTTACCCACCCATGTGATTTTCCTTAGATGACACATCTATAATTCATTTACATTCTTTTAGCTACTTTCTTCAAGTGTTTGTCTCACCTGTTCACACACAGGTTTAAAAAAAAACTCATTCTGGGGAAAATTCCATTCTCTTCAGAAAAACACCAGCCATATATTTCTAGGCTTATTTTTTTAATCCTACCCCAACCATCTTTCATCATTTTTGAAATAAACACTGAAGAGGGATTTAGACATTCTGTTAGTGTGTCTTTTAACTTTGCTGTAGGCTCCTGGTGAGGCTAACTGCAGTGTGGTTCACCACTGAGTAATCCTCACTACAACCTACATAGGGGAAATTCACTTATGCCCAGTTTGTGGATCAGAATATAAGGGGGCTGGAGCAATAGTACAGCCGGTAGGGCATTTGCCCTGCATGCGGCTGACCCGGGTTCAATCCTTGGCAATCCCATATGGTCCCCCAACCACCGCCAGGAGTAATTCCTGAGTGCAGAGCAAGGAGTAACCCCTGAGCATCCCTGGGTGTGACCCAAAAGGCAAAAAATAAAAATAAAAAAAGGACTTTATCTATGTAGATGCCTAACACCTAACCTTCAGTTCCGTAGTTGTCATGGTTGTTATTCCACAGCATTTGCCACCAAGAACTGTGAATCATGTCACATTCAAGAATTGCCTGTCATAGAATAAACCATCATATTTGATTTCTAGATGTTTGTGGAGCTCAAAAGCCATCCAACTAGAGGTCTGAGAAAAATCTCTACAGTTTAGATGCACATCCTGCTCTTCTAAATACACACATCCAGCATAGTGCTGTCACTTGGAGGTGCTCAAGAAATATTTGAATGGTAGTACTTGCTGTGAATGAAAAAGCACGCAAGCCATTCCTAGTCATGTAATATGCTTATACCCACTAGAGGGCACCAAAGACTTTAGGCTCAATGGTTCCCCACAGCAGCCCAAACATCTACACCTGCCTGGGAAGTCAGAGCTCTTCAGGTGTGCATTGCTGTCCTTTAACCTCCTGGAAAGCCAAAACAGAAACCTGCTCATGGTTATGCAGTGGTAGTTTTAGT
Source organism: Sorex araneus (assembly GCF_027595985.1). Classification (NCBI taxonomy): domain Eukaryota; kingdom Metazoa; phylum Chordata; class Mammalia; order Eulipotyphla; family Soricidae; genus Sorex; species Sorex araneus. Next base: position 318,650,992 of record NC_073303.1, on the reverse strand, counting down.
TTTTTATTTACTTATTTTTGGTTTGGAGGCAGCTCTGATCAGTGATCATTCCTGTTGGGAGGAGTGATCCAATCCCAGTTGGTCATGTGCCAGGCAAACGCCCTACCAGCTGTACGATTTCTCTGGTCCTCAATATGGCATAGATTGTTTTAATATAATAAAAGAAAGTTTGGTAATGGAGTTTGAAGAGATTGGTGGTTCCCAAATTTTAACCCTCATATCCTAGCTACTGAATTCACCTGGTAAAATGGGTGGTTTCCCAAAACCATGAGGCCGCTAGTGTGGTCATTTGACCTCATATCTCTTCATTCTCAGCAATGGAAAACATATTATCAAATGCTTCCTTTTCAGCAGGTCTAACTTTAGGAGGGAGAAACTCCAAACAATAATAGTGAGTTTTGTTGAAATATTGAATGTAATCAAAGTGAAAGTAAAGTGAAATTTGTCAGTTACACAGGTGGGGTGGGGGGCTAGGGGTGTGGGGGGGAGGGGTGGAGCTATACTGTGATTCTTGGTGGTGGAATATGTGTACTGGTGAAGGGATGGGTGTTCAAGCATTGTATAACTGAGACTTAAACCTGAAAATTTGTAACTTTCCACATGGTGACTCAATAAAAAAATATTAATAAATAAATAAATAAATAAAATGGGTGGTTTCACCTGCCCGGGAGGAGCTAGGTTGTACAAGCAAGTTGTACGAGTTAGGGAGCTTGTTTGAGGAACATGGGGCTGGCATGGTTGACATCCATTCCCACCACAGTTGCTTTCCTTTTTGTGGAAAACATTTTTTCCATTCGCTCCACAGTTTCCATTGTTGACTCACCCTAGCTGTCTGCGAGACATGACTAAAATGCTAGCAATACATTTTCTTTACTGGATGGTTTCCCACAGGATACCGCTTTCGTGGAAGCATCTACAAGATTATCACAGTGCACTGACCATCTTAGAAATATGCTACTGTCAATAGCCTAGATGCCCTCTATCATTCATTTCATTACTAATACATCCTAGTTCATTTCTAAAGCCCCTAAATCCTTGATATTTCCTAGATAAATAATGAAAACAAGTCACCTTGCGGATATAGGCTTGCAGTCCCTTGACTCCATACATCCTAAATACAAACCACATTTTCAAAGAGCGGAATCTTCGACCCAGCGGTAACTGCCAGTGCTGAAATGAAATCCAAAATAGTGTATCAGGGAGAAATGTTTTAGAGCCTTTACCTCCTTGGTCCGCCTATTTCTTCTGGAAGCAGCCAATCATCTGAAAGCTGACTGTTCCAGCTGCCGTGTCTGGCCTTGGACAGCAAAGCTGACAGTGCAGTGGGGAGTGTGGACTGCAAGAGGCTTTCTCTGCAGAGATCTGCATGGAAGTGGGGCCTCCCAAATCCTTTTCTGGCACCAGTGTTAAGAAATAATAGAGTGGAACACCACAAGGTATTTTCTTCATATATTTTTATGTCCTGAACAATTTTCTATAGCAGTATTTGTAGGATAACATAGCCTCAGGTAGTTTAGGTTTATTGGGTTACTCCTGTTACAGTGTTCCCATTACTCTTTGCTTATTTGTAGCTTCTTTCTTAGTGTTCTGTTGACTTGTAAATATTGATTTTCTCTTCTCCTTGAGTCCTTTACATAGTTTATTCAGAGCAATGTCCTTTTTGTATGGACACAGGAAGACTTAGCAAATGCTATGCTTTTGTAACCTGGGAGTCATTTGACTCTACATGATGTTTTCCTCCTGGGCATCTGTTCTCTTTTCCTAAGCCTCAGCTGTCCTTACTTCCTAGCACCCCCAAAAGCAGGGTCCCTACGTGGGAGGAGAAGGACCCAGGGCAAGCGGTGAGTTGTGTGCTACCCTGGCATCGAGATGGGCCTGACCAAAGTGCCTAATGCCTATAAGTTAAGAGCTTGATCGTGGACAAATGTTGTCATGATCCAAACAATGATAACTAGATTTGGACCCTGCTAGGGTGAGGAATGATTAATCTGGCCTGAGTGCTGTGGTCTGAGTCTGTGGCAAGATGTTGCCAGGAGAGCTGCCTTGCAAGCCTCAATGTATCTCTTGCTATGTCCATACAAAAATAACTAGTATTAAGATGTTAATGAGTGTTTGAACTAAGGAAAGGAGAAAAACACCCGAAGAGTCAGCAAGGGCTTTGGAATGCCCTGCCCTCAGGAAGGGCTTTCTTATGATGATTTTGCTACCTGGCTGTGTGTAGCCTAGGGGCAAGGGGGAGAGAGAAAGAGGGAAAAGAGAGAGACTAGAGAAGCCAGAGAGGGCTGCAGTAGATCCAGAGAGAGGCTGGAGCTGGGAGTGCAGGAGATGAGAAAGATGGAAGATTGAATAAGCGGTAACTAATCAGCAACCAGCTTGGTCCTCGTTCTTCCTTCGCCGGTCCTTGACCACCGGCTGGAGTCCTGATCCAGCCCATACACAGCAGTTCCAGAGTACCGAAGGTGATGAGACAGAGCTGCCCGGAGAGCCCGAGAGTGCACACGCCCCTCGGCGTGCCTTAGTTTTTTACAAGTATTGATTCTCCTTGTGCCCTGCCTGCTGACAGCCCAGACATGGCACACAGGCCTTCTCACTGGACAAGACATCTATCAGCAAAACAGTTCTCAAGTAAGCTTGGCTTCTTCCCCAGCTGTTTTCTGAACCAGTAAGGTGACTTCACTCTCCAGTCCATGGGACTTCTCTGTGCTTGTTAATGTACTAGCACAAGCAAAGAAAAGAGAAGGATGATGCATGGGAATAACACTGAAACAATTTGGATTCAGTGTAGAAAGTACTTGTGACTTTTTTACTTATTGTTATATATTTTCTATTATTTTCTATTTGGGGATGGCACCCAATAGCTGGAGGCTACTTCTAGGTTGGCTTTGTGCTTGGGAGCAGCCCTCAGAGCTCTTGGGGGACTATGTGGTGCTGGGGATTGAAGCTAGGACTCGGCATGCAAAGCACACATTCAGCCCTCTGATTTATTCCTTTGGTAACTTTCTGTCATGTAGCAGCTCATAAAGGCAATATGAAGAGTGAGTTCTGGGCCTCTCTCCAGAGAACGGGGTCAAGATGGTAGGTTTTCATTAGTGCAGCCTTATAATGGTCCAGCAATGCCCAGGCCATCTGCACTGGAGGGTAGGTTAGTGATGGTTAGTGCTGAATGCATCAACAGCATCCATGTATGATTTCAGCTCAAGCTCCAAAATATATTGCAAGAAGACATCAACAACACAGGTCACCTCCATTTACACCAGGAACTGAGTTAGGTGAAGTCATGTCATTCACTGTTAGCTTCCCACAGTGCTGCAACACAGGGGTTAGTGGTCATATTTTCTTTTACTTTATTTCAGTTTTTTGCTTTGCAGTGCCAGAGTTAGAACTCATGGCTTAACACATAGAGGTCATAAACTCTGCTGCTAAGCCACACCTCAGCCTGAGGCTTCCTTTGTATGAGAGAAAACAGGCTTGGGGAGGCTAAGGGATTTGACAAGTTCTCAGTCTTGGCACTGAGTTGTTTATATTTTTATTTTTTTGTCTTTTATTGTTGTACAATTTATTGTTGTTTTTTATTTTCCAAGTTGTTTGGGAGCTTCTTAAAATTTAACTAGTCTATTTTTCACAGTCACTGTCATCCCGTTGCTCATTAATTTGTTTGCGCGGGCACCAGTAACGTCTCTGATCGTGAGACTTATTGTTACCGTTTTTGGCATATCGAATATGCCATGGGTAGCTTGCCAGGCTCTCCTGTATGGGCGTGATACTCTTGGTAGCTTGCCGGGCACTCTGAGAGGGGTGGAGGAATAGAACACAGATCGACCGCATGAAAGGCGAATGCCCTTCCGCTGTGCTATCGCTCCAGCCCAGTCCATTTTTAATATTTAAAAAATGTTATTTAAAAATTTTTTTTTTAATTTTGGGGTCTAGAAGAAATAACACAGTGGCTTACAGTCCTTTCATATGTCATGAGTTTAAACCCCTAGTGTCCCGCATACACAGAGCATGGTCCTGGAAGTTCTACTGTTTTAACCTGCAGCTCTGCTCTCTTTGATCTTTGGTATTGCAAGTGACTTCCTGAAACATACAGATAGGCGTGTGTAATCTCAAAAAAAAAAAAGGTGGGGTATAATAACTAGCACATTCTACAAGCAAACAGATGGGTGAGCCCCAGGGTCAGGAAGTGACCGATTAGGGAGCATTAATTTAATAAACCCAGAAAAGCACCACAGTCACAACTCACATGCCTCAGCTAAGACTGCCCAACCCCCAGCAAGCATGTGTGCAAGTCCTGCAACTTAAGACATGAAGTCCACAGTGAACCCTACAGATATGTGTGCAAGCACCAAAATCTGATTGTGTAACCTAAGGCTTGGTTACAGACTAAAAGCTAAGATAGGGCCCAGCTCTACAGTGCATTATCACAAACCTGGAGCTCTAACAGAGCGTTCTCCCACTTACCCTGTAGTCAGTGATCAGCCCTGGGAAAGGTAAACAAAACGAAGAAACCATTAGACATGTTTGTTGATGCCTTCTCATCTTCCTGCATCCTTCCCATGTCATCTCCTGAGCTATATAAAACCAGTGAGGGCAAGGACTGGGGCATCTCCCTGATAATTTGTTAAAGGGCAGCCCGTGGAGCAGGGTCCCCTGAATTGAACTGGTAAGTGCTAAATTGTAAATTATCCCCATTGCTTCGATCTCTGCTATTATATCTGCAGCAAAATATGAGATTTTCCAGTTTGCACTTAACCTGGAAAATCAGCACTTACAAGTGTGTAAAGCCTTTATCTTTCATGTATGGAAAAGTGATTTGTGATATAAAAAGTGGTTACAATATACAAGAAGTTGTGGTATATAAACACAGTGGAATACTACACCACCCTAAGAAAGAAAGAAATCATGTAATTTGCCACAATATGGATGGAACTAGAGAATATCATGGATAGTGAAGTCAGAAGGAAAGAGATAGGTACAGGATGATCTCTCTCAGGTGATCATGAAGATACACAGCAAGGTGGTAATATAGGTACAAAAGTACCCTAGTGGAAGAATTGACCCGCATAATTGAGTTGGGAGATGAAAGGGAGGAGCACTGGGCCTATGAGGGCAGGGAAGGATGTATGTCAGTAATGGGGATACATCACTGAGAACTATCAATGACAATCCTGTAAATCACAGAACCTCAGTTGTAAAAGTTTTTAAGTGTCAGAACATTGCAAATAATAATAAACTGCAGATAGCATTTGCTTTCATACTATGAACTCTTATTCTTCTGGCACAGAGAAGACATAAGTGTCTGTTGAATTCTTTCCATCATCCAGAATTCAGTGAAAGTGGCTGGTTTGCACTTTGAAATCCCCTCATATCCTCAGCAGTAAATTCCAGGCTTGTGCTGGAGAAGTACTCTGTGTGAAAAATCTCACGCTATGGAGTTTCCACATGGTGACATTGGTCAGGTAACCACTTGGAGTTGCCCAGATGAGCTGCAGCCTGTTTTAGGCATCTGACCCATTTAACAGAATTCAGATAAGATAGTCTGGGGCTTGAAATGTGTTTCCTACTACTCAAGAAAGTGGTTTTAGTGTGGCCATAGCAAACCTTTGCTTGAGCAACTGAATCAGTGGTCCAGTTAAAGCAACCATCCTTCCACATGGCTTTCCACCATAGGTAGCTGATTTCTCATTATATTTACAAGAAAATGTAAAGTCTGCCATCAATTAGGATCACACTATGGAGAGATGGTCAAACACTCAAGGACATTTTGTCAGGTTCTACTTCTGAGTTCCTGAGTGACGCTAAGGGAGAAACCCAGACTCCCAATGCCAGGGCAACTGCAGCCAGTGTTCTCTACTTCCCATCACATAGAATGGAGTCAAACAAACATCAACACTATAGTCACCAGAATTAACCTGGCAGGGTTTATAAATACCAAGAGAAACAGGATAACATCAACATCATCCAAAACATACTTGGCTTATAATACAGGGAGAATTTGTTCTAAAATGCAGATGACGCTGTTAGTGGAGACGAATGAATGACCTTCCTTTTTCATTTGTACCACTGTACTGACAGTTATAGTAGCTACTAGTCATACATGATTATTCAAATTTTATTGAAAAGAAATCACACTGGAAACTTTAGTTCTTCAGTTAGACTGAACATACCTCAAGTGTTCAAGAATAGCATCGAACTTAATGAGTGCCATGTAGGACAGCACAGAACAGAAAACACTGTAGAAAGTTCTAGTAGATAATGCACATAGAAATGTAAATAAAAATATTCAAATGAAAGTTTCCATGACCAAACAACATAATTACTGAAAGTAGAGTTTCTTATGGGTTAGCTGAAAAGCTGGATTTAGTTGGATGCTTCTTTGCATAACTGTTTGCGTGTGTGTGTGTGTGTGTGTGTGTGTGTGTGTGTGTGTGTGTAATGGGGATGTTGGGTATCAGACCGGGCTTCATATGTGTAATACAGATGCCCTGACAGTGAGCTATATCCCTTGCCCCAAGAGTTTAGGCTTAATATAAATACGAAAGTCCAGAGATGATGATCTACTGTGGATTATATGCATATTCTTATACTCAGGAAGTATTTACAATTATACTAAATATATTTGGGATAAGAAGCTTCTACACCTATAAATGGAAGATAATTGAAACAAAACCTAAGATTGGTAAGAAATACAACAACATATTAATATTTATGTTTGGTTGGTGGGTTATGGAAACTTTTGAACTCATTGTTTAATCTTTACTGTTTTCTGAATATGATATTTTTATAGTGTAATAATATCTGTGTTTTGGTTATTTCATGTCACCTGTATCATTACAGAAAGCAATCCTGAGCTTAGGTTTCTGGGTGTGGAGGAGGGGACAGTGTCCATTGCCTCATCGTTTCTCACTACTGCTTCTACTCCAGTCACTGTTAAGAAGACAATGTTATTTTCCATACAGGACCTGATTCCCCATCAATACACTGAGTGTTTATTGCTAAATTCCCCTGGGTTTATGGTGCTGAGGATTTTTATCCAAAGACATGAAGTACAGCCCCTTAGAAGCTCCAATAGCTTTTCCTTCCCCTCTGGGCCACATGTCCGGGGCCAGTGCTAGTGGTGTGAGGGCTTGTAGTGAATAAAGTGTATGTCTCCAAGGTTTGGGGGAGACTGCCCAGCAAGAGGGTAGATGTGGGCACAAAAACAGTGCCAGAGAAATCTGCTCATATTCCTCTTTCCCACATACATTTTATTTTTATCAGGATTTAAACTGAGCCTTTCTTAACTGGTACAGACATTTTAGAGACACTCCAGACTTTAGCAGCACAAGGAGATTCTCAGAAAAACCCCGTGCCAGCCTCAGGTATGCGTTGAGGCCCATCCCTCAGAGACTGACTAACAGAGTGTCTGGCAGGGCCTAGAAGGCAGGAGACCTACTAACATAGAGAATGACCTGAGGGCAAGAGACCTGCTAACAGAGTCTGGCCTGAGGGAGGAGACCTACTACCAGAGAATCTAGCCTGAGGGCAGGAGACCTACTAACCAGAGAGTCTGGCCTGAGGGCAGGAGACCTATCAACAGAGAGTTTGACCTGAGGGAGGAGACCTACTACCAGAGACTCTAACCTGAGGGAGGAGACCTACTAACTTTAAGCTGGATTTCATTTTTTTATTAAAACACCATGATTTACATGTTCACAGTTAAGTTCTAGGCACTGTGTTCCTGCACCAATCCCACCACCGGTGTCCCAGGCTCCCTCCCTCCATGACAGACACTTTGTCAGGGTGGGGGCTGTTATTGGGCTTTCTTGAGGAGACACTGCAGACATTTCTCTGGTGTCTCTCTCAGTGAAATCTCTGCTCTTTCCAGAGCCCCACCCATCCCCTGTGTGTTCCTGCTGTCCAGACCATCTGGGAGTACATAGCCACCCAGAGGTCAGCCTTTCGTAGAACATGTCTCATCCCAGCGCTTCTCAGGTCACCCCAGATCAGTCTGTCCCATCCCACCATATTTTGCAGGCAGGTGCTGAGTCAGCCAAAGAGAACAAGTTTCCAAATCATTGACAGCCTCATCCAGTTTCTCTCCATACTTCACAAATACACCGTCTAGTGAATGTATTTGTACTCTCTCCCTCTTGTGTTACAGGGATGAACAAAGGGAAATTCTCAGGAAAACACCAGGGAAGGCACAATGGGAAGGACCCTATGCAGGTGGAGACAGTATGGGTGAGTGCCATGAAGCATCATGCACTTCCAGGGATTGGAGGTCCAAGAGTTTACCCTGAGCCCTTCCCGGGGACACAAGAGCTGTACACCCAGCCCCCACATAACGTTTGCTGCATAGAATTCCTCCTTTCTAGCTCCTTGGCTCTTCAAATGTAGCTCTGATGAGAACAAAAAGGCCTTAGTGCAGAGAGCAAAACTGGTCGCTTACCTGAATCCTGGTGGCTGTGCTTCAAGTAGAGGGGGTCCAGTTTAAAGGCTCCAGTCAAATCTGTTCTCTTCTTCACCCTGATTTGGACAACAGAGGAGAAAGCTTAAGAGGAGCCCGGGAAGAATCCTCTGCTGGGTGCCACCTGAGAGCTTCAGCACTGACTGGCCAAGGCCCCTCCTGACCTCTGTCCTGCACGCACCACCGCTACTGCCTCACTGGATGCAGGGTCATATCCAGGACTTGCCAGGGCCTGAGGAGATAGTTTGGAGCCTAGAGCTCATGCTTTGAAAGAAGGAGCACTGGCACCCACGCATCACCAGGAGTGATCCCCGAGCAGCACGCTGGAAAAACCCAAAAAACAAACCAAATAATTGGTCTTTATCTTGGATTCTCATTGGAATAGCATCACCGGTTTAAAAAAATGTTTCTCACACGTAATATGATGACATGCTTTAGTCTAGATAGTTTTAGAATGAGGTTAGGGGCCAGAAAAATGGAGTTAATGAGAATGGTGGGCTTTTGAACAATCCTTCCTAACCTGGGAGAGAGTGAGGAAGGGAAAGGAAATCGTGTTCACCACCAGTTACTAATGAATTATCATACTTATGTGATGTAACCTCCATTCCAAAACAAAAGCAAACAAAAAAACCAAGCCCAGAAAGACAGGACTCAGTGAGCTTTGGGGTTGCTGAGTATATCGAGGTGCACACGCAGAGGAGAGAGAGCTCAGTGTGTCCCTCCACATTCACTGTCCTGTGCTCCTTCCATTTGTCTCTTTGCATCTTTTAAAATAAACTGCCAGTATACAAGTTGATCTGGTCAGCATATTTCAAAGGGCTGGAGACTAGTGAAGTAGTTAGTGTAAGGAAAGCACTTTCCTAGACTCTGTGTGTTGTTCTAGTGATGTGGAAAAGTCGGAGGAACATGGGAACCTCTGACTTTATAGCTAAGTTGTACAGATCCTTAGAGGGATGTACTACTTCAAGCGAGTGTTTGATGTGGGGGGTTGCACTATTAAGGAAATGTCAGCAATGAACTCTATTGTGGGACTTGGATGGTATCTAGAGCTGGTGAATTAGTGTTGGAAGGATAAATCTACGTTTCCGGAACTTGCATGCAGCTGCCTCAGTAGACATTGCAAGTACATGCATATGAACAAAGGGCACGGTGGGAGGACATATCCTAGGATGTGGATGCTGTCCTCAGAGCTCAGTCCTTTCGTACCTGTATGTCACACAGAACATACAGGGTGATAGTTACTCATCACAACTCTGCTCAGACTCTCCCTTGGACTAGAATTTGAGGCTTTATGGTAATTGTCTCTCTGCCTCGTTTGGCAGCATGAACTCTATCTCAAGGCAATTTTGTGGCAAATTTATCCTTGGGGATAAATTAGAAAAGAAATGTCCATCTAACTATAGCTTGAGCTTAAAAGTAAATATATAGGGGGCTGGAGCGATAGCACAGCGGGTAGGGCGTTTGCCTTGCACGCGGCCGACCCGGGTTCTAATCCCAGCATCCCATATGGTCCCCTGAGCACCGCCAGGGGTAATTCCTGAGTGAAGAGCCAGGAGTAACCCCTGTGCATCGCCAGGTGTGACCCAAAAAGCAAAAAAAAAAAAAAAAAAAAAGTAAATATAATGTGAAAGACCCTGAACGATAAAACTCAGTGAGCATGAAATAAGGAGTCTAGCATATTACTTATTAATGTGTGGAGGGGAAGAGTAGATTTATTTATTTATTTCTTCAAAGAGTTAAAACATGGACCACATTCATGAGCATAATAAGTTGTCTTGTACTTTCTCTCTGAGATGGGGTTCTTCTGCTTTAGATTGGTTGGCACTGATATGTATGTACAGCCATTTTAGTGTGTCCTGCGTTTGTATGAGGAATAGCTGGAGGAGTAGCTTTCAGTTTCTCTGTACCTGGACAGCTCTGAGTCTAGTCTTAGAGAGAGGGGGGACAAAGAGCAGGTACACTTGAAGATATTTATTGCTCTCAGTAAATGAAGTTCCCACTTCACTTCCACTTGACTGTAAGCAATGTCCCTTGTGTTTACACTAAAAATATTACGTAGTATTAATGCTATGTTAATACTGAACTCATCTAAGACCTGATAGTTTGGTAGAGTTTACTATTAGACGAATTTGGATTTTCCTGTTGGGTCAAAATTTAACTCTAAGCATACCATCTTTATTAGTTTTCTATTTATTTTTGAGTCAATTGTTGTTACACATTGTTATGAGACTATTGAGTATGTATTCAGTATGAAAAGTAGTGAATAAGAATTGAAGGCAATTTGGAGCAAGATGTAATTCTGAGTATTTTCTTACTAGTTTAAAATTTTCTGTGGTGGTGGGGTGGGGGGCTGGGGAGGTGGGGGATGGGGGGAGGTATACTGTGATTCTTGGTGGTGGAATATGTGCACTGGTGAAGGGATGGGTGTTGGAGCATTGTATAACTGGGACTTAAACCTGAAAGCCTTGTAACTTTCCACATGATGATTCAATAAAAGAATAAATTAAAAAAATAAAATAAAATTTTCTGTGGTATCTGGTTATAACATCTTTCAATTTCTGATAGAGTTCACCTAACATTTAAAAATTTAAAAGTCCAAATTTCAATAGATTATTTATTTTATTAGGTAGTTTAAGGACCAACATCTGACTGTATTAATAGAATCTGCTTACCTTTCTTTTCTGTTGCATTAATATATCTTCATATTTGTTCTTTCTTATATAGTCTTGGGAAGTCTATTTTGTTGCTATTCTCAAGCTTACTTTAGCTCATTCTATTATGTGGTGTATCTTTCTATTGAAGTCTTCTCTCTACTGCTTCACTGTACACAATTTCTGTTGCAGATTTATATTTAGTTCTTGGTATTTCTAGTATTTTTTGATATTTCTAATGTTATTGAAATACTTTCAATAATACTTTCCAAATTGACCTTTAGCTCCAGTGAATCCATGGAAGTCTGTTCTCAATATTCAAATACTAGTTATATTTTCCTTGTAAAGTTTGGTATGATAAAGAGGAAGGCTATTAAGCAAGCAAACAAATGGTTCTATATGCATGGATATGTAAACTCTCTTGTTCTCCCTCTCTCCACATCAGACACTGGGGTTTATAGTAAGAACAATCTCTCTCTATCAACAGACATTTTCCTGGGGATAACACTGAGGAAGGAGGAAAGGGGTGCCCAGTGTTATGATGAAAGTATGACTTTTTAAGTCTTCTTTTAAAAATCATTTACAACACTTCATAGGCTCTCTGAATGAGTTTATAGCAACTCTAGGTGCTACCAGCAGCAAGTATGGATTTCAACTACTAAAAAGTACAAAGACAAAGTGAAAAAATGAGACACATGGAAAATTGTGCATTAATACTTTAAAATAAGTCATAGAATAAAGCTTTATCACAATCAGAGTGATATTTCAATCAAGTCTTTCCATAATTACAATGATTAGGAATATTTCAAAGTAGTGCAATTTTTTTTATAGGAGGGGAAATGTAACAGAAGTATACAAAACTCTGTAAAACTATTTAAGATAGAATTTTATTTTATTTGGAAAAAACAGTCTTCCTTTTTAAAGATAGATAAAGCTTATGCTTGGTGTATGAAAGACATGCAACTTATTTTAGAAAATATCAATTATTAAAGAGACATTTGGATCTGAGAAAATGGATTAAGTCTACATATAAAAATAAATATCAAGGGAGGCACCGGCCCCTCCTGCTGCTGCTGAGATGTGACCCCAGGGGCCGCACGTGTGTGCGGCTCCTCCGCAGCTGCACGAGCGTGAATCCAGACTCAGCTGAACCAAATTCAACATGGGCAGCTACTTGCAGAATGTCTCCAGCCTGAGAACCAAGCCGCGACCCCATGCCCATCCAGGAGGGGAAAGGTATTTCTCTCTCTCGCCTGTCCCTTCCCGGGGATGAAGGGCCTGGGGACCGCCATATTATGACGACCACAGATGGGGTTTTCAAGCTTGCAATGATCCAATATCCGGAAGAAATCTCCCTGGATTTAGTTGTTAAAGTACAGAAATTCAAAACCGCACGGCCACGGTAGTCTCATTTCCCTTCACAACAGGTCTGACTCTAGTGGGGTGCTCCTAACAATAATGGTGAGGATTGTGTTGAAATATTGAATGTAACCAAAGTAAATAGAAAGTAAAGTGAAATTGATCAGTTGCAAGGAGGGGGATGCGGGGCTGGGCGGGATGGGAGGCATACTGTGGGTTTTTTTTTTTTTGGTGGTGGGATATGGGCACTGGTGAAGGGATGGTTGTTTCAGCATTGTATGACTAAGACTTAAGCCTGAAAGCATTGTAATTTTCCACATGGTGATTCAATAAAATAAAATTGAAAAAAATAAAAAATAAATATCAAATGTACAATAAAAAGCTTATAAAAAGAATAATGAAATCATGAGATATTTTGTTGTGCTTGTAATAACTGCAAGTTTTAGAAACCTCAATTATCTTGTCCATTTCAATATTGAGATAATAACCAATTATGGACTAACCATTTGGTAAAATTTCATTAAACAAAAAGATGCACTTCTTAAAATTAAGAAATAGAAAAACAGTCAGTGACGAGAATTTTTAAAATTCAGTTATATCTTGTATCCTATATTCTATTATTTTGGGATCATTCATATCACGGCAATAAATCCTGATTGACAAAATACTTATTTTTGAGTCCATAGATATTCATAATAGTGTAAAATAACCTCTGAGTTGGTTCTCAGATTTCTTCTGTCCCACTATCCTAAAGACATGCCAGAAACCAAGCAGGACCACAAACACTCAAGCACACCTACAGATCTGTGGGCAGAGAAGCAGTCTCCTTGCAAACAAGAGAAGAATGGTATGGTTTATCCCTTCATATTATTCAGGGTGTTAGGTTATACTCTTCTGGGCAAAAAAAACTCAGGACATTTTTTAGCACTCAACTTATGGAAAATAAGGAATCAGTTCCTCAAGATAGTAATGGTCATCTATAACAAATACACATTGTGAATCATTCTTAATGGTGAGACTGAAAGTGTTTCTTTGATATCAGACTCAAGACAAGGATGTACTCATATGCAATATGCATTCTTTATGCACTTTCTCCACTTTATGCAATATAGTACTGGAAGTCCCAGCAACAGAAATTAGGCAAGATAAAGAACTCAAAAATATACAAATTAGTAAAGAATAAGTCAAGGTAGCAGTATTTGAAGAAGGTATGATAATGTACATACAACACCCTTGAGAGTACACTAACAGGCTCCTAGAAACAGTGACCCAGTACAGAAAAGTGGCCAGCTACAGAGTAAGCACACAAAAATGCGTTGTATTCTATATGCAAATAATTAACTAGAGGAGAAAGCAATCAGAGTCTCTTTTATTTAAGATACTGTCCAAAAACATCAAGTACCAGAGATTCAATTCAGCAAAAGATGTAAGAGATCTATACTTCAAAAGTTATATTATTTAAAAAATGGAAGATAATCTTCGAAAATGGAAAAATATTAGATGTTCATGAACTGCAAGAATCAATGTCGAAATGACCATTCTTCCTAGATTATTATATAGATTCAAAGCAATCCCCACAAATACTTAAATAATCTTTAAGTATTTAGAACAGTTGGTAATAAATTTTGCATGGAATCATAAGACACTCCAAATAGCCAACACCATACTGAGAAAAATTAGAAATTGGGAGGTGTCTCACTATCTTACTTAATCACTGTATCACTGTCATTCTGTTGCTCATCGATTTGCTCGAGTGGGCACCAGTAACCGTTGTGAGACTGTTATCTCATAATCTCCATTGTGAGACTTGTTGTTATTGTTTTGGGCATATCAAATACGCCACGGGTAGCTTGCCACGCTCTCCCTTGTGGTCGAGATACTCTTGGTAACTCGCCGGGCTCCCCAAGAGGGGTGAAGGAATCGAACTCGTGCAAGGCAAACGCCCTACCCTCTGTGTTATCACTCCAGCCCATCTTACTTGATACTATACCATAAAGGTGTGGTACCAAAAACATCATGGTACTGGAATAAGGATAAGGTCTCTGACCAATTGGCTAGAATTGAATACCCAAAGACAAATCCCAGGTCTATGGCCAACTAATTTTCAATGGGTGAGATGGGTGCATAAAGTGGAGTGAAGATAGCCTTTTCAACAAATGGTGCTGGGAAAACTGGAAATCAGATATCTTTAAAAAAATGAAGAAGCTCGATTCATATCATGCACTTTCCACAAAAGTCAATTCAAAGTGTCAGAAAACTTGAAATTAGGCCAGAATCTATAAAGTATATAAAGTATGCCACTATTGATGAAAATAGTGGCAAAGTGCCCATACGTTTGGATCTCAAAGGTACTTTCAATGATATGCTTCTATTGGCAAAGGCAACAAAATCAAAAATAAATAAATGTAACTACAGAATATTAAAAAAGGATTTTATGGTTAAAAAAAAACCCACATTCTAAAACTAAAAGACACCCAATTGATTGGGAAAAAAATATTTGCACTGAACACATCAAATAAAGGGTTATATCTAAAAGATATAAAGAACTTATAAAGATTAAGTACAATAAAAAGAAAAAAACTATCAAAATGGGGGAAGATAAATGGACAATAAGGCACATGGAAAAGTTCTCATCATCACTTATCAAGGAAACCCAAATCAAGACAACAATGATATATCATTTTATACCACTGTGTATATAAAAACAAACAAAAACTACTGAACAATCTGTGCTGGCATGGATGTAGTAAAAAATGGAACTTTCATTCATTTCTGGTGGAAATGCTGTCTGTATCTTCCCTTATGGAAAGCAATATGGAGATTTCTGAGGAAAGTAAAGGTAGAGTTGCCATATGACCCAGCAATTCCATTTCTTGGTATCTACTCCCCAGAACACAAAAACATTCATTCAAAAGGATTTTTTTTTTTTGGTTTTAGGATCACACCCGGCGATGCACAGGGGTTACTCCTGGCTCTTCACTCAGGAATTACCCCTGGCGGTGCTCAGGGGACCATATGGGATGCTGGGATTAGAACCCGGGTCGGCCGCGTGCAAGGCAAACGCCCTACCCGCTGTGCTATCGCTCCAGCCCCCAAAAGGATGTATTAACACAATTTTTTATTGCAGCACTTAGCACAGTAGATAGGCTATGGAATCAATCTAGACAGGTGAGTGTATAATAAAGATTTCATAGCACAATGAAATGCTATGAAGCTGCAAGGAAGGATGAAATCAAGCAATTTGTTGCCACTCAAGTGGAAGTAGAAAATATCATGTTGAGCAAAGTAAGTTAGAAGGAAGACAAACACTAGGTGATCTCACTTATCTGTGATACCTAAAAGAATAGGTAGCACTGTAGCACTGTTGTAGCATTGTTGTAGCACCAGTAAGTAACGTCTCCATTGTGAGACTTGTTACTGTTTTTTGCATATTGAATACACCACGGGGAG
This sequence comes from Sorex araneus, assembly GCF_027595985.1. Classification (NCBI taxonomy): domain Eukaryota; kingdom Metazoa; phylum Chordata; class Mammalia; order Eulipotyphla; family Soricidae; genus Sorex; species Sorex araneus. The sequence goes on along the minus strand of NC_073303.1, from coordinate 318,635,086 downwards.
CTTGCCAGGCTTTGCCAAGCGGGCGGGATACTCTCAGTAGCTTGCCGGGCTCTCTGAGAGGGACAGAGGAATCGAACCCGGGTCAGCTGCGTGCAAGGCAAACGCCCTACCCGCTATGCTATCACTCCACAATAGGTATGGGTGTCCTCCGTGCAGAAGTGCTTTAAGGTAATGACTCGTATTGCATAAACAGAGTCTGAGTGGACAATGACCATTGACCATTTCCTCTTTAACATTCTCTCTCACTGGGAGACCCCAGACTGGGGGGTGGCCAGGATCGCGTAGGTCCCTGCATGGAACACGGGAAAAATCAGAATCAGGACTTCATACTTGCCCGGGCTGCTTCCTAGATTACAGGCCCTTTCTCTCTAGGGTCTCCAACAGAGAGCTAACAGAATCACCTCACTGTGGGTAGGCAGTTTCAGGGTTTGCACTCATAGTTTTGCACTTAGCGCCTGAAGACACTAAGCCCTCTCTGTGCCTGTAAACATCGATTTTTTCAAATTTTATCAGGGTAATGACTATAACGGAACTCCACACCAAGGGTGTCCCAGAGGGTGGGGGGGTGAGAGCCCTCCCCACTTCAAGGGACCCAGCCCGAGCAGCCGATCTCCACTATCCCACCATGCTCCAGGCCACTTTCCACACCCTCTGGCCAAGCCTCACACATGAATGAACATATTCCTGGACCACGCGGCTGCAAAGTGGCTGCACGACACATCATCATAAAGGAATATATATATATATACATATATATGTGTATACATATATATATGTATATATATATTTTGGAGAAAACGGCAAGCTACCGAAAGTATCCCGCCCGCACGGCAGAGCCTGGCAAGTTCCCCATCACATATTTAATATGCCAAATACAGTAATAATAGGTCTCATTCCCCTGACCCTGAAAAGAGCCTCCAATCGTTGGGAAAAAAGAGTAAGGAGAGGCTACTAAAATTTCAGGGCTGGGACAAATGGAGACATTACTGGTGCCCACTCAAGTAAATCGCTGAACAACGGGATGACAGTGATACAGTGAATAACTATAACATTAGGGCATGGACTGAGTCCCAGTGGTGATCACTGCCAGTGGCACTGCAGCTCCTAGTCATCATCACTCGCCTTCAACAGTCCCAAAGTGATTTTGCAGCTTTCTCTGCCCAATTCCTCTCTGGCAAGCAGAGTACCATAGCTTCTCTGTGACTCTTACAAGGGAACTAGTGACCCCAACACAGAACAAAGACCCCAGGTTCTGTGATGAGGTCCCACCTAGGGTCAGATATCTGTCCTCCAACTCCAGGACAGTCTTTGTCATTGACCAAACCCTGCAACAGAATGGAATTACATTCAACCTTAACGAAAGTTTGAGAACACATACTAGGCAACTGTATAAATGAAAAATATTCCACTTGAGGTAATACAGATAACAGTCACAAAAACACAGTGATTTAGAATAAACCACTATTCTGCAGAATAGTGGGGACAAATTGACATTTCAAGAGGAGGAAACTTACCACATGGCAGAGCAGTCAAAATTCACCAACAGCCACTTGTGGGGATTAAAATTAAATGAATCTGCGTACTGTCAAGGAAGAATGACAACAACAAAAAGATACTTTAGTTATTAATAGCAGGTATAAAACTATCTCTGACACGTAATAATGAGCAATGCATTTTCTCAAATTAAACAAAGGAATCTATACAGAAGAAAAGAGGTGAACCCAAAGTGAAAGTAGTGGGCCTGAGGGTGATGGAGGTGTGGACCCTGGAATGTCATAGAGCTGACCCCTGGCTTGTTTGAACCCCTTCATATGTATTTTCAAGGTGCAATATCTAATCATCCCTACTGAAATACGAATCTGAAGTACAAAGAATATGTTTTAGAATCAGAAAATCACAGTTCATACCTAGTTCAATTGCTTATTCCCTATTTAGTAGAATAGGAATGTTTGCTTTGTGGCTAAGTTGTAAAATTGCTACATGTATTCTCAGCCAACTTTCTGACAAGGACAAAAGATTCAGTGTGAATGCTTCAAGTTGGTGGCCTGTGGTGGATTAGATCAGTAGGCTAAAATCTTCAGGGATTTATAGCATGAATCATGGCTGCTGATGTCCCATGCCTCAAGGATGGGAGGTCTGACAAGAGTGTTCATCAAATACAACCGGACAACAGTAAATGGACGGTCAGGTTGTCCTAAGCCTGAATGGTCCCTGATTACTGTGGATCAATTCTATAATTTTTAATTTCCTGTTGTTTATGATACATATCTTGTAAGAACTTGGTTATTTCTAAAAACTGAGGGAATTACAGGTATAAAATATTTCATAGGCCCAAACAGTATAATTTTTAGGTATTGCAAATATGACTTAATGTTTTCATTATTACAATTACTTGGTAGTTTCAAGTAGAATATGAATAGTTTTGTGTGACTTCAATTTCTGGAAATTTGAAAATGTGAGACATAGAACATTAGTAATCTTACTTTTTGAAGAAAATAAATTTCTGAATTTTTCCAATTAAAAATGAAAAGAAGAAAGAAGAAGGAGAAGGAGAAGAGGAAGAAGAAGAAGAGGGAGGAGGAGGAGGTGGAGGAGGAAGAGGAGGAGGAGGAGGAGGGCATAGGAGGAGGGGAGGGGAGGAGGAGGAGGAAGAGAAGAAAGGAAAGAATAAAGAGAAGGTGGAGGAGGAGGAAGAAGAGGAAGAAATTTCAGAGCAACCTAACAAGAATGTGGGGAGTTGATTTCTGTTCATCTGTCAGATGATGCCTACACAATTAGCAGCTTACAGCTCCTTGACTCTTTATTTCTTTTACCACTTTTGTTCTGTTTTGTTTTGGGGTCAGACCTGGGAGTGCTCAGTTCCTAGAACTGAATTCAGGGAACACTCCTGGTGGGTTCAGGGACCATATAGGTGCCCGCGATAGAACCCAGCTAGCCATGTGCAAGGCAAAACTCCTACCCTCCTATATATCTGTCTGGCTCCGTTTCCTTGACTCTCTTGCTTGAAACTGGTGTGAGTGCCAATTCTTCTATTTATTTAGTAGCTTTTGGGTCACCATCTGCAGTGCTAGTGGCTATTACTGGCCAGTGCTCAAGAGTTGCTCCTGATGGTTCTTGGGAACCATGTGGTGCCAGAGATTGAAACTGAGACTCTTTTCGCAGTCCATGGACCTATCTCCCCAGCATGCCTCCATTCATTTTAAATTGGAAAAATTCAGAAATTTACTTTCTTCAAAAAGTAAGATGCTATTACTGATATTCTATTTCTCACATTTTCAAATTTCCAGAAATTGAAGTTACACAAAGTTATCCATTTCCTATTTGGAACTACCACAGTAATTATAATAAGAAGAATATTAAATCATATTTTCATATTTTCAGTGCCTAGAAATTGTACTGTTGGGCCTATGAAATATTTTATACCTGTCGTTCCCTCAGTTTTTAGAACTAACCAAGGTCTTGCAAGATATGCATGATATACATCAGGAAAGTAAAGATTATAGAACTGATCCACAGTAATCAGGGATTATCCATTTTCATTTGTTTGGTTTCATTCTTTTTAAACACAATAATACACATATCAACAGCTTTTCCTATTTTTCTAAATATTTCCTTCTTGCACTATATCAATAGTACAACAGATAGGAAACTTGACTTGCATGCAGCTGACCTGGACTTGATCCCCAGCACCCTATGTGGTCCCCCAAAATTGCATGAATAATCCCTCAGCATAGAACCAGAAGTAAGCCTTATGAGCATTAACAGGTATGGTCCAAAAAAACAAAATATATTTTCTTCTTTACTTTCATATGATATCAAACATTGTGTTTCTAACATATTGTTGGGAGTTGGGAGTAGGAACTGCAAACTATTGGCTATCTAGCTTCATGCACCAATTTTAAGAACCACCATGTTTCCAAGCAGGAAACAAGGGATTTCAGTTAGCAAAGGTGACTGAGATTAACTGCATGTCTTGCTTGTGAGGCTCAGGCTTCAACACCCTCCCCAACACACACACACACACACACACACACACACACACACACACACACACATACAACACATATACAAACAAAAAGAGAACTCTGTGTTCACTGAGTTGTCATAGTGCTGAGCTCTTACACTTTGCAAAATGTGTCTTTGGTTTATCCTGACAGTCTAGCAATATGCCACAGAGGCAAATGAAGTTGAAATTAAGACAAGTCTGACTGAATCTCTTAAGGAAAGTTTTTTGCTTTGGTTTTTGGGCCACAGCTGGTAGTGCTCTGGGGCTACTCCTGGCCCAGTGCTTGGAACCATTTCCTACCAGAGTTCAAGCTATTTCTCTGACACTTAAGTAACTTTAAAATGTTCTCAAGTGCTCTTACTCTTCTGCTCTATCTGGTTCCAGACTTTAGCATTCAGGAGGCAGGAAGAAAATAAATCTAGAGAGGGCAGTGGTTGGAGGTGGTGAGAGAACAAACAGGATGCCCATTTGGTCAGATGATGGCAACCTTGAGTCAACCTGTCCTGGGCAGCGGATTCATTTCCTTTCAGGTTTCAATAAAAGTAATTTTGAGAAAGAGACAGGAAATTACAAAAAGAACGAGTGTTTGTTGATAAAAGGGAACAAAAGGTTAAAGAAGAACTTTGTTTGCTAGAAGTTTTATTAAATCTCTCCTAGAGGGCTAATCTGTTTAAACTTCTTTCATTACGTATCTGTGATATTTTCCTTCTGCTGACAAAGAGAAAGGTTCTTATCTCTAGGGCAGGGCTATAACAGGATATTGCAATACCCTTATCTGACCAGCTGAGCAGCAAGGCCCTTCATCAGGCAAGGAAAGAGTCAGTAATAATAAAGGAAGAATGGAAAGAACTCATTGTTTGGTATGAAATCCTGTCTGCTGATGATAGAATCTCCTTCAGTGCTCACTGCAGAAGCCTGAAAATTAGACCCACCCCCCTACGAAAGGTGAAACCCCGTGGTATAGGTTTATGGAGAATAAATTGGTAGTAGGAAAAGCACAGTAGGAAAATCTTAAACCTGACAGAGTTAGAATGGAGCATCTGGCCTTAACAAAGCCTTGTCAGATGCATGGGAATGCTTCCCTTCTTTCCTTGGTCTGCAGAGATAAACATTCCTGGTAATGTGTAGCATCTTCTTAACAAATTATATATATATACATATATATATGCATATATATGTGTCTGTGTGTATCTGTGTCTGTGTGTCTGTGTGGACTGGAGCAATAGCACAGAGGGTATGGTGTTTGCCTTGCACGTGGCTGACCCAGGTTTGATTCCTCCATCCTTCTTGGAGAGCCCAGCAAGCTACTGGGAGTATCCCGCCCGCATGGCAGAGCCTGGCAAGCTCCCTGTGGTGTATTCGATATGCCAAAAACAGTAACAACAAGTCTCACAATAGAGATGTTACTGGTGCCCACTTGAGCAAATCGGTGAACAACAGGATGAGAGTGCTACAGTGCTCTCTCTCTCTCTCTCTCTATATATATATATATGTGTGTGTGTGTGTGTGTGTGTGTGTGTGTACACATATGTATATGTCTGTGATACAGAGATTTATTCTTTGTTTATCAGTATCAAACACAAACACCCACACAGAAGTCAGAATTATAGAAGCTGGAGTATTAGCATCAACATCCAAGTTTTAGAACTTTTCTCAACTATACTCTTCTCAATATTTATGGAAGCCTTCGAAAATGTCTGTGTATATATATTCCAATGGATCAGAGATATAGTTCAGTGAGAAATGCTTGCCACTATTTTTAACTTGCTTGTATGTAGCCAACCTTCATTTGAACCCTGGTATCACATATATTCTCTAAGCACTGCTAGGAATGATCCCTAAGAAGAGTGCTAGATGTAAGCCATGAGTAAAGCTGTATGCCACTCAAAAACCAAACAAAAATACAAGTATACCAAAACAGATCTAAGTTGTACTATGTATTCAGAGACTCAAGTAATTATTGAACAAGTGGCTAAATGAGTCAATTCAATAGAAATATAAACCAGAATACAACTTAATTAGTAAAATAAACAGTGATTTTTTTCAAACATGGGAGCATTTGTATTCTATATTGCTGACTCCATTTTTCTGATATTACAACATTATGAAGATTCAAATTAGTAATTTGAAAATCTATTGTTAAGTATGCCATTAGCAGAGAAAGAAGTTTTGAGGGACAGATTCTCCGGAGAAAAAATAATCACAGCATTTAATGTATGCACAATTCCAACTGTACAGCTTATGCCAGACACTACTTTTAAGCTCTTTAAATATGATTATTCCTTACAATAATAGCCACTAGAAAGAGGGGTCATTACTAAATTCATTTTTGTAAGGTGCAGAGAGGATGCCTAACCTGCCCAAGGGGACACAGTCAAGCCCAGGGTAATGCTGGATTTGAATAATCAGTTGAATTTGAGATTGACCACTGAGCTCTCAATTCTTGCACTGCAGATGGGCAAGGTCTCATGATCTCGCCCACCCCTACCAAACAGATAACCCAATATTAGGGCTGCACTAAGTCATTGCCTGGCCTCATTGTCAAGGTCAGCCTCACTGTCCTTTTGCATTTACATCTGGATTCCTGACAAGGAAGAATTCTTGGCCCTGGAGCTGCAATCAGTGGTGTAGTGGGTAGGGTGTTGACTTCCCATTTTCAGACCTCTGATTGAATAACCACCCCCTCAGAGCACTTAACAAGGGATGTCTTAGTTTCACAATGCTGTGCAGAGGTAGAATATTAGCTGATATATTTGATTGCTTTCTCTCAAAAGAAGTAAGTACTTTAGTGGACATTGCAGACAACCCCTTATAAATTTTGGAAGTGCTAGTAGATACTTAAATGAATGGAGGCTGTCATATTGATTACATTAAATATCTTTTTTGTGGAATGGTCAGAACATAACTATCAATGTCAAATTACATGGAATTGCAAGCCTAAATTGCCCTTTTAATTACCCTTTAATCTAAAATTCATTGAGATTTAATCTTGTTTCTAAATATATTTCCAGTTTCATAAGCTAAAATCTATCTAGTAATGCTAGCTAGTTCCAGAATTTGAGCAAACTGGAAAACAGCTTCAAGTATTAAGAGATAGGCTGCATAACCAGGTTTTCAGGATGTCCTAAGGAAGTATAATATTCAATTATCGTCGGAATTGATGTGAAAATAACTCGTTAAAATAAAGCACAAAGGTGAGCTGACATGAATCACTGAAGTGAATACGCATACTATATGAGAAGTCAATGATAATATAATAATAACATATAGACCAAAAATAAATAGCAAAAACCCAATTGTGTTAAAGACCAAATATTGCACCCACCTCTACTCCATTCAGAAGATGCCGGAACTCAGGACAGATGAAGGAGCTGCCTGCATAAGCAGCATCAATGTGCAGCCATAGATTCTCCTGGTTACCTAGAGTTCAGAGGTGACAGTGAATCCTCAAATAGCTGACCTCATCAGTTAGGTCTGATAGCTAAATTTATCCTATCCCAGTGTCCTATCACATCAATAGTATTTATTGGCTCTGAATGCTTAAGGGGTGTCTTTCCTCAGACAGCCACAATGCTGAGAGTAGACATTGCAGACTGAAGTTCCAATGGGGTGCCTGGAATTTGTGGAATTCAGTGAATTTGTAGAAAGTTAGAAGAAATAGAAAAATTGTACCTCTTGACTTTTAAGCCTGGTGTACCTGTTTAGGATGGCTCCAAGTAACCAGTATCCCCAACACCAGGCTATCTCTCTATAATCCTGATCCAGTTACCCCATCTGTCTTTGTCTTACCCCCTTATATCTGGGATATAAAGAAACATAGTAAGGAAATAGCCAATACCCAGCATAAACTGAGAACTTGTATTTTTTAGGGAGAATATCACTACAAGAAAGATGTGGAGAGGGGAGATAGTACAGAAATCCACTGGGACAGTGGAGAGGGGAGCAGACACAGGGGAAAGGTGTGGTGCAGAATGATTTACACACAGGACCCTACAACTACCAGTACTGTAAATCATGGTGCCCCAAACATTAAGATTATGTCAAAGATGCAGCATATGATGGTGGTATGCAAAGAAAAAAAGAGCCCTCATCCACTGTAGGGGCTGGGGGAGACGTATTTGGTGCAGTCATTTTGAAAAAGTTTGAGGATTTCTTTAAAAAATTAAAACACTTGTGTTGTTTCCAGGTTTGGGCTATTGTGAATAGTGTTGCAATTAACATAGGAGAGCAGATGACTTTTCTGTATTGTTATAAAAAAAAAACCATGATACATCTACACAATGGAACACAGCCATTAGGAAAAATAAAGTCATGATATTTGTTTTTGCAAGGATGGACATGGAGAATATCATTCTAAGTGAAATGAGTCAGAGGGAAAGGGACAGACAGAATGGTAAGACTCTTTTTTTTTTTTTTTGCTTTTTGGGCCACAGCCAGCAATGCACAGGGGTCACTCCTGGCTCTGCACTCAGGAATTACCCCTGTTGGTGCTCAGGGGACCATATGGGATGCTGGGAATCGAACCTGGGTCTGCCGCATGCAAGGCAAACGCCCTACCCGCTGTGCTATTGCTCCAGCCCCGGTCACACTCATTTTGAGGGATATAAAAACTATAGTATGCAAACAATACCCAGTGACAATAGAAATTTTGTGGGCCAGCAGGACTGGTCCATTGTAGGATGCTTGTCACAAGGGGGTGGGGTAGGCTGGAGAGTACAGTTAGGACAGAGAAGGGACCACTATGACAATAGTCCTTGGAAATGACTACTGTGAAAAAGAACTAGATGCTGAAAAGAGCTAAAGTGATATGCTCGATAATTCTTCAGTAACAGTACTCTAAGCTACAGTATCTGCTACAGAAGCAGGCTGGTGGTGAGCGGGAGGGAACCTGGGGACACTTGTGGTTGGGGGAACACTTGCACTTTTCTCTGAGTCCCTCTGTTAGATTAATGAATGTATATGTTTGGGGACCTCTGCACTTGGAATTGCTATCATAAGTCTGTGCAGTGTTTGGGAGGCTGTATCACTACAAACTGTGTGGCGAGACAAAACTCCCACAAAAGGAACATGTAGACACATATACAGAGTGGCCTTGGCATATGTCCCCTTCTGGTGAAAGGATGGGTGTGGGAACATGACTGAAACTCAGTCATGAACAATTTTATAATTATTTCATTGTTATTCAATAAAAAAGAGAAAAAAGTATAAATGTTTAAAAAAAGAGTGGTGAAATATCATGGGCACTTTGGTAGTTTGCAATAACATTACATCACAACTTAGAATGGTAATACTACTGTAACCATTTATTGTTACCTATGCTATAATAAAATTTTGTAAAGTGTGCTGTATATATCAATGGGTTATTATGAAATATATGCTATAAAAAGATATAAGACTATAAAAAGATAAAAATTCTGCCATATGGATTAAAGACATAACTCAATGAGCTGAGTGTGTACTTTGATGTGGGACCCAGGCTTCTAACCCCAGCATGACCAGGAGTAACCCCAGAGCACCACTGAGTGTGGCTGGAAAAAGAAATGTTTTGTAATTTGCAGGAAAATGCGAAGAACTCAAGGGGATTATGTAAAACAAAATAAGTCAGAAAGGAAAAGCTATTTATTGGATTATTGCACCTATGAATACAAAATTGATATTTAGACAAAACAAAACTATGCCTGTGAACATTCACAACATAACTGAGGTTACCTGAGGGGAGGAAGGTGGGTGGTGAGAGAAAAGGTGGAGAGGGTATAAGAAAAAGTTGGTCAGTATGATTCGTATTATTGGTGAATAAATAAAAAGTATACTCCCTCACTTTGGTTATATCTGGTTCAACTCCTGCCTCCCACTGTCAGTAGACACATGGCCTCATTTACCTCCTCTAATTTCCTTATCCTCACAGGATAAGAAACAAAAATAGCACCTGTAACTTGAGGGGTAAATTGGGAAATGCTCATTATATGCCAAGCATGACTAGTTCGGAGTTAGAGAGAAATCAACGTGACCACCTGCCTTGGCCATGGACATTTAGTCATAAATCCACTATCCAAGATCTGTAAGCACGGAGAGCACATCCTCAGGGTTCTTCCTTCCAGGTGGGGAGGTGGGGGAGGCTGACCAGTCAGGAGTCAAGATGTGGAAGCTCCAGGTTTATATGTCTATCCCCCTAAAAGCTGTAGCTGCAGACACATGCACTTTTCTCTGAGTCCCTCTGTTAGATTAACGAATGTATATGTTTGGGGAACTCTGCACTTGGAATTGCTATCATAAGTCTGTGCAGTGTTTGGGAGGCTGTATCACTACAAGCTGTGTGGCGAGACAAAACTCCCACAAAAGGAACATGTAGACACATATAAAGAGTGGCCTTGGCATATGTCCCCTTCCTTCCACAGGAGCTAAGAAGTGTGAATACAGCCCTGCATCCATGTCTGGTGTGCGTTCTCAGCACTGAGACCTGCCTTCAAACCCCTCTGAATATTGATGGGGTCTCAGGGAGTCAGCAGACGCCCAGGTCTGTGACCTGAGCTCAGGACCTGCGCCCTCCATGAGGAAATATACCCAACACTGAGCAAGCACACCTTAGCCTGGAGCTTTCAGCCCATTGGGGCAAGGAACAGCTTCTCAGGGGCATAGGACAGTAGCAATCAGACCCTGGGACCCTGATGCGTGCACCTCTCCCTGTCCTGTTCCTACTGGACAGATCACTATCCCCCTTCTCTCTCCTCAAGGTTCTACCCAGTTGCTCCCACATTCCCACCTCCACCTGCCTGCCTCGAGCTATATGCTTTCTGGGTCTCATCCTCTTCTCAGAAAAACCTACCAGGAAATTCCAAGAATTTCAGTCTTGAAGAAAACTCACTTCTTCTCAGTCCAAGAAGACCCACTAAAATAGTATCCTTATCGAACTGTTTTAGGAAGAACTAAGTAGATAATGTTTTACCTAAAGCAGCAATTTGGAAAAACCATCTCCTGATGCACTTTCTTAGGTCATGGCCAATTTCTTCTCTGAATTAAAAAAATGCTTATTCTAATCATCATAAGCAATATCCACTATATTTATTCTTATCATTATAAACAAGATAGAGCTTTCGGCACCCACCTCCCCCCCTGGAAGGAAGAACCCTGAGGCTGCTTATTCTAATCATGATAAACAAGATCCACCAGGCTCTCAGAACAGTCCTGTTTAAAATGGAAGAATCATAAATAAATGGAGTAATATAGGAGGAAAAATAGTCATAAAAAGATGCTTTCTTAATTGTGAAAGCCCTACCCATAGTTATTACTGTGCCAGAGTAGTACATATATGGCTATAAAAATTAAACTCCAGTAAACACCTGCAGCTTATTGTTATAGATTATTAATATAAGATATTGTTATATGCCATTGGCAGTAAACACTGGGGTGGTTTTGGCATTTGTTCACAGTGACTTACTCAGTCAAGCCTGAGCTTTCATGTTTGTCACCAAACGGAACACACACCTAGCTCTGCCTGGAGTCCCTAGGTCTTGGGGTAGAGGGAGCTGCAGAGTAATGGGACAGCTGGGTTCTCCCTCTAGGTCATCAATCCAAGATGCCACCCTCTGGCTGTCACGTCCCTGGCCTAGCAAGAGGTCAGCCCTGGCTCTTGGGACCAGGACGTGTGGGCTTCTGACCTGCAGCAGACCTCGGTCTCTAAATCCAGTAGTCTGGGGATTAAGTCAACTGTCCACTGTCTGGGACAGCCAGTTCCCAGTCTGACATCTGAGTCAGAGGGGATGCCAAGCTGCTGGCCTGCTGATCAGAAGCCAACACAGTGGCCACAGTCCTGAACTGGTCAGCTGGTCCCTTCTTCCTGTCAGACAATATTACCTTTAGTTGTTTTTATAGATGTCTGCATAGAGGCAGCGATGGTGGAGCAAAAAACCTGTGCAAATGAGTAAGTCTATATCCCATTTCTTGGCACAGTGGCTGCCTTCCTTCACCCCACACAATGACGGATTCTCTTCTTATTACTAAGTTTTTATTGATTGAGCTTCTGTGATTTACAAGACTGTTCTAGGTAGTTTCCCATGAATAACATTCTAACAATACACCTATCACTAGTGTACCTATCTCCTTTCCCCAAAGACTGCATTGCCCCTCTGATCCAACACCCCCCTCCATCCCTCCACCCTGACTTAATTGTGTGGACCAGTTCTTCAGTTGAGTTGCTTTTGAGCCTCTGTTTCCACCTTGCTATGTATTATTAGGTCCCACATATGAGTGAGATTAACCTGCATCTATCCATCTGTCTTTCTGTCTGACTTCATTCTGCATGGTACCCTATAGTTCCAGTCATGTTTCTGAAAACTGCATGATGCACATTTTGCTTAGTATTTTTCCTGCCATTGCTAATTCTCTAAAGCAGTGTTTCACATGACTTTAAACAGTGAGCCTGAGCTCCAGCACAACTGCTGTGGCCTTAGCCATGCCCAACCTTCGGAAAGGTGAGAAAGTGCTCAGGAGAGGAAATGTGGCAGTGAGCCAGGGCTGAGCAATGGCCATGAGACTGAGACATAGCACAAGCCACAAAGCCACAGTCTAGAGGACCAACCAGCCCTCCCATGACACTTACCACCTTTGTCTCTGAATTCTGTTTTCAGATAGGAAACTTAAGTTCCATGACAAGTGTGAGAGAAGATGAAGTAGCCAAAAAAAAACAATGATACTCTTCTTTGGAGAAGCAACCCAGTTTTTATGGTGCTGTGGCTCAAACCTCAGACTTCACACAGGCAAAGCTGAGCTATATTCCTAGCCCAATGCCCTATTTTAGGGACATTGATTTGTTTCACCTCTTCAAGTAAGATGTCTTGCATCTTTAGTTATTTAAAAGGGCTAAATTGAAAAAAGACACTAGAGATTTATGGTTGATGGTTCTCATGATCTGCATCTGCATGACCTCCAGGGAAGAACTCGTGGTAAGAATTTGTTCTTGGGACTGAAATTATAGTACAGTGGATAGGGAACTTGTCTTGTACATGGCCAAACTGGTCATGCCCCTGAGTCCACCAGGAGGAATCCCTGAATTCAGAGCCAGGAGTTAGCCCTGAGCACAACCAGGTGGGTCCCAAAACAAGAAAAAAAAAATAACCCAAAACAAAACAAAAAAAGAGTCTCTTTTAATGAACCAACCTGGTCCTGCAATTTTATATCACTGCTCTTTTATTGGGAACATTCTTTTCCTTATGACTAGTATGAGTAGCTCAGCTCTGTGGGCCAAATTCTAAGTTTGTGAGGTTAAAGTGAATTGTGTTTGTGTTATTACAAATACAACCATAAAACATAATGCTGTATTAATATATTTTATCACAATGTAATTATATGTTTAATTATAGTTAACATATTTGAGGAGGAGAGAACAGACAGGAAAGTCTACCAAATTCCCTTTATAATGAGAATATCTTCCCAAAAATGTTCCAAAAAGTCAGGTACTTACAGAGAGGCCCCACTTCTAGGAGATTGTCAAATGAGCAGCAGGAAGTTGTACCCAGGGTAGCTACCACCTGCAGAGTAAAAGTAAATTTTTTATAAAGTTTCCAGCTTTTAGTCACTCATAATCCCTCCACATACCGCCAGCAACCCAGATCCAGCCCAGGGCCTTGTACTTGAAGCTCAGTGAGTCTGTGTTAAGTCAATGCTTTTCAGTCACTGGTCCACAGACCCATAGCCCTATCGTGGTGGTTCTTAGCCACTGGTTATTAGCCACTGGTCTTCAGACATCATTTTCAATGCTGAATGTTTTGTTTTAAACCCTGGATGATTGGATGTATGACATTTTATGAATGTATATTGAGTCTCTGGTGAAAGCATGCTAGATTGAGAGAAATAGATTTGCTGACTGGAAAATAAAGACCAAGGTTGCCCTGTGCCCAAGGACAAAAAGAGATGACATGGTCTCTGTCATTAATAACAAGGTAGGTCACTTTGAAGGATCATGGGATGATTTACTGTCTTATTATTGCTTGTAATTTATTTTCCTAAATTTCTGATCTCTTAAGAATAACATATTAGGGGGCTGGAGTGATAGCACAGCGGGTAGGGCATTTGCTTTGCACATGACTGACCCGGGTTCGATTCCCAGTACCCCATATGGTCCCCTGAGCACCACCAGGAGTAATTCCTGAGTGCAGAGCCAGGAATAACTCCTGTGCATCTCCATGTGTGACTCAAAAAGCAAAAAAAAAAACATATTAGTAGTTCAGTAATTCTTGCAATTACATCTATTTTCCTATCAAGGACATCCAGATAGAAAAAGAAGAGGTCAAGCTATCACTATTTGTGGATGACATGATACTATAGTTAGAAAATCCTAAAGACACTACAAAAAAGCTCCTAGAAACAATAGTTTTTGTATAGAAAAGTGACAGGCTACAAAACCAACACCCAAAAGTCCATGGCTTTCCTTATATACAATAATTAAAGAGAAAAAAGAGATATCAAAAAAAATTCCGTTCACATTAGTACCTCAGAAAATCAAGTGCCTCAGAATCAGCTTAACTAAAGAGGTGAGGACCTACACAAAAAAACCTACAAAGCACTACTTTAAGAAATAAAAGAGGACACCAGGAAATAGAGACATATCCCCTGCTCATGGATCAGGAGGATTAACATGGTCAAAATGGCAATACTCCTCAAAGCATGATATTGATTTAGTGTGGTCCCTATAAGGATACCCATGACATTCTTCAAAGAAATACACCAAAAAAACTCCTGAAATTCATATGACAATGAACCCCCACAGATAGCTAAAGCAATCCTTGGGAAAAGGAAGATGGGTAGCATCAAATTCCCCATCTTCAAAGTGTACTACTAAGCAGTAGTAATTGAAACAGCATGGTATTGCAATAGAAACAGACCCACAGACCAATGGAACAGAGTTGAATATTCTGTCATAGACTCTCAAATATATGATCATTTAATCTTTGATAAAGGAACAAGAAATGTGAAGTGGAGCAAGAAAAGCCTCTTCAACAAATGGTGCTGGGAAAATTGGGGGGAAGAAGTGAACAGAATCATCCTCAAAAGAAATGCAAATGGCCAAAAGGCACTAAAAAATGCTCTACATTGCTAATCATCAACATGCAAACCAAATCAAGAATAGGATATCATCTTACACCACAGAGACTGACACACATCAAAAAGAACAAGAAGAACCAGTGCTGGTGCAGATGTGGGGAGATAGGGGTTCTCTTTCATTTTTGGTTAGAATGTTGACTGGTCTAGCCTTTAATGTTGACTGTTTCTGGAAAACAATATGGGCTTCCTTCAAAAAACTAGAAATGGAGCTTCCATATCACCCACCAATACCACTTCCAGAATATATTCTGGGGGTGCAAAAAGGCACAGTAGAAAGGACATCTGCACTTGTATGCTCATTACAGCACTCTTCACAATAGCCAGAATCTGGAAACAACCTGAGTGCCCAAGAAAAGTCTACTAGTTAAAGAAACTTTGGTACATCTACACATAGGAATACTATGCAGCTATTAAGAAAAAGTCATGAAATTTGCTTATAAGTGGATGGACATGGACAGTATCATGCTAAATGAAATCGGTCAAGAAGACAGGGACAATGGTCCCCTGAGCACCGCCAGGGGTAATTCCTGAGTGCAGAGCCAGGAATAACTTCTGTGCATCGTGAGGTGTGACCCAAAAAGCCAAAAAAAAAAAAAAAGACAGGGACAGACAGAATGACAGCACTCATTTGTGGAATATAAAAGCTGAGGCAGAATGCAACTGGGATATTTAAGGGATCACTAAGTCAATGATGGATGGAGGGATCACTTGGGATGGGAGATATGTGCTGAAAGTAGATAAAGGACCAAACATGATGGCCTCTCAGTATCTTTATTGTAAGCCATATTTCCAAAAGTAGAGAGAGTAAGAAGGAAATTGTCTGCCATAGAGACAGGAGGTGGGTTGGGGTGCGGGTGGTAGGCAGAATACTGGGGACATTGGTGGTGGAAAATAAAACTGGTGGAGGGATGGGTGTTCAATCATTGTATGACTGAAACTCAATCATGAAAGCTTTTCAATTATATCTCGGTGATTCAATAATTTAAAAGATTACATCTATTTCCTTCTAATGCAATAATTTGTTTTTAGGAAAACTCTTGTTAAAATTATTTTTCATATATTCACATGCATACAGTACTGTAACACTGTCGTAGCACTGTCATTCCATTGTTCATCGATTTGCTCGAGTGGGCACCAGTAACATCTCCATTGTGAGACTTGTTACTGTTTTTGGCATATCGAATATGCCACAGGTAGCTTGCCAGTTCTTCTGTGTGGGTGGAATACTCCCGGAAGTTTGCCAGGCTCTCCAAGAGGGGCGGGAGAATCAAACCTATGTCGGTTGCGTGCAAGTAAACACCCTACCCCCTGTACTATCTATCGCTCCAGTCCACATGCATACAGAAATAACTAAAATGAGTTTCATCAAATACTAATTCTATTTTTGAAGATATTTGTATTTTTACCTTCCTTTTACTATGTTTTTGTTGCAGTGGCTGGGGGTTGCATACATGGATGTGGTACACTGGCTATTGCACACTTAACTTTGGTGCTGGGGATTACAAGTGTCACACTTGGAGTGTGGAGCAGTGACAGGGTTTGAACTCATGACTTCCATCAGGGAAGGCAAGGGTACTACCAGTGAGCTATATCCAGGGCACCTAACTTGCTCCTTAAAATGAGATTTTGGTCAACATCAACTTTTATTCTTATATTTTTAGTGTGTTTATTACAGAAATGACCATTTCTGTAAAACTTGGTCCTGGGTGTGGCTCAGTAGAGAGTAGCAAGTAATGCTCTCTGAATATTCACTCTATGTAGGCTTGGAACTACTCCTGCTTTAGAGTTGACTAATGTGAGACCCCAAAGGAAGGTCCGAGAACACACACAGAGGAGGCGCCAACTAGCTGTAAGTCCAGGTACAAACAAATATGTCCAGCCAGTTACAAATTGCAGCGCCCTGGCATAAAAGATACATTCCAGCACCCCAAGTACTTTAGAGCTTAAGAGGAAGGCCACAGGGAGCCAGGATTTTGTGGATGATGTGCCAGGCTGGCAAGCAGGCAGGGCACAGTGTTCTAGATGGTGACAAACTTATCCTAATTCTCAAGCCACTTCAAAGCCCAGCACCTGCTCCACTCTGAATTCTGACTGCCCAGATCTACTTAGTGACGCTAACCTGATTTCAGAAGCTCTGCAGAGGCGTAATCACATTTGTGCAGGGGGAGAGTGGGAGGAGATACAGGGATTGTGCAAGATCATCATCTCACAGAGCTCCTGGCCTTTTTGCCATCTGGGGCAGAGCTTCTTCCCTTCCTTCTTATCCATGATAGATGGCAAATAGACAGGCAGACAGCTACTCCCACAGGCACTACCTTTGGCCTGTCTTCCCAAAGCTGTCTTTGGGAAGGGCAAACCATCACGAGGAAGACACAAATTTTATTTCAGCCCCAGGAAATTTGTTCAAATTTATCTGATTTAAGTCTCCCACATGTGCATCTAGCTCTCTCTCTCCAACCTGGTAATCCCTTATTTTCATTAAGGAATAATGATTTACAAAGTATTATTATTCTTTATATTTGCAGTCCTACTTCACTTTGAGGGATCTGCATGCCTTATATGAATATAAAGAAAAGTCTGCATTTCAGAACGATGCATATAGGTATTGTGTAGAACTGTAACCACTAGGCTCATGTTTCAGTATGAATAACTGGGCAGTCAATAAACATAGGATGCTCCTTCCCAGTTAGGCTAACTTCTATCTCCAGTTTTATGTCCCCTGACTGCCCATCCAAGATAACAAATCAACTGCATTTCCTAGAATATTCTAGCACCTCTCTACTGTTGCATACTGGTGTTTCAGTACTCTCTTTTCCAAAATGAGGCACCTCATATCTACATGTCTCTAGGACACATCTGTGTGATCCCTCTTCAACAGACACTTATATTCCTTCCAGAATTTCGATCACCCCCTGTCCATGTTCTATTACCATTCTCATCAAGTATAGCAAAGATTGGAGAACATATTTATCTTCCCACAGAGTCATTTCATGAAAAAATAAGAGATCCCAACTGCTCACAAATTCTAGTGATCATCATGTGGTGATCAAAAGGAAACTAATCCTTGATGCATTCACAGAAACACAGGGAAAGTCTCTCTGCTTCCAAATATAGGAGTGCCCCATGTCCTGGTAGAATATCACAAACATCCCAAATATTTCCTGGAGTGTTGGGCTTGAGAGCAAAGTTTCATTGGGTTCTTCATCCTCCTTTCAGAAAATTTCAATAGAATTTGCATGACACCCTTGGCCGTGTTATAAACCTGTTCCTAAGAAAGTCTCAAATTATCTCCTTTGAGTAAAAATATGTATGGCATCTCCCATCCTCATGTTTTTACACAGCATCCAGACTTCTCTACATGGGACTTCACTTGTTTTCTTTTATGGGATTGAGGGGGAGTGGAGCACACACCAACAGCGCACATGGGTTTACTCAAGACTCATTCTGGACAATGCTCCGAGAACCATATGGGATGCCAGGGATCAACCCAAGATGGCCACATACAAGGCAAGTGCCTTACCAGTTGTACTATCTCTCCTTTCATTAGTGTATTTTCTTGCTGGTTTTCTTTAACTCCAGATTCTCCTTCTCAGTTTTTATCACATGCTCTTTTCTCTTTACCCACCATAAAGAGCTTCCACCACCCCCACCTCAAACTGCTCCTCTGTTTCCTTTCCCTTGGCTTATACTCCTCCAAGTGGACTGTTCCACAGGGAGATCATGATTTCCCTGAGACCTATCCTCTCTAAGGTCACTTCTATCCCACTTGGATTAAACTTGACCGTTCAGTTAATGCCATCTAATTCTAGAAGACCCATCAGAGGTTTGGCATGTAATATGTTTGGCATTCAAATGTTTCACTTTGAAGATCATATAAACACAAGGGTACACACTTTTAAATAAATAAAATTTGTTTTCTAATATTTCTGAAGAACATATCACAAAGTATTATTATTTATAAAATAATTTGGGAAGCAAAAATGCTCACTTTCTCTGAGTGTTTCAGCAATCACAGGATAGGGCATCAAGGGAAGGGCCAGGCTCGGGGAATTTAGAGCCCCTGTGTCCTCAGTACAGGTGTTCACACACCATGGGATATACATTAAAGCCAAAACTCCTAAGGCTAAGTAAATCTGGCAACATAGTAGTCCTTGGACATTCATGAATCAAAACTCTTTGGTCACCATTGCCCAAGCACTTGGAACTAGGCACAAAGTACCACTGAAATCACTCAAAGTCTCAATCATCCCACAGGCCTTTAGAATTTGGTACAGACCTACCAAAAGAAAACTATGACTGCACACCCCTGGTCATCATCGAAACCTTATCAGTCACAGCGCATTGGTATAACAGGCATCTTCAATTTTGGATATCTGGGTGCAGCACAGTGCACTCAAGCTCAGTGCCACTCTGCAGCATGCACAACCGAACACCACCCAGGTCTGCTGGACTGTGGCACTATAATCACTTCAGATGTTGGCTAACATAAATTACCTAGACCCTATAAAGGTGAACTTGCTGCTACTGCTATTATTGGGTGCTTGTGACCACAATCCCCAGTCTCTGCCAAGCCTACTAGACTTTGAACGACAGTCACTTCTAAACCCAGTAACTGACTCTTGGGTTTGGTGCTTTTGCTGCTTCAGACCACAAAAGCCCAACAATTGTCCAGATCCACCCAAATTCAGAGACAGATTCACTTCCTAGAATTTGTGATAATGAACCTATGGTTGCTGTCCAGAATATTTGTGTTGATTCTTCACCCCTACATCTTATGAGGAACCTGAAATAAGAATAATTAAACAGAGGAATTCACCTATACTAAGAGATGAAGGAAAAGATTTTCATATGCACATCAGAATTTTTAAACTCCAAATTGAGGGGCTGGAGCAACAGCACAGCAGGTAGGGCGTTTGCTTTGCTTGTGGCCAACCCAGGTTCGAGAAAAAAAATATGCAGTATAGGGGTTTCAAAAGAAGAGAAAAGGGAAATGGAAAACTATTGGATCAGAAGTACCAATATTATTAAAATGACTATCCTAACTAAGCTATTATATAGATTCAATGCAATCCCATCCAAGTTCAGATAGCATTCTTCCAGGATATAGAAAAGTCAATAATAAAGTTTATATGGTGTTGGATATTAACTCTTTAGTGTTTTAGGCTTCATCAGTCAGTTTCCCCTTTTCTTCCTCTCAGAGAAGCTTATTATGCTTTGTTAGCATCCCTAACTTAGTTAAAGTTTATCTTTAACCTTTCCATTGCATATTACCTCTCACTGCCACAGTTCCCCAAGTCAGTTTTGATTATTTATAAGCCAAAACTTTCTGGTAATTCTGAACGTTATATTTGTAGTGCTTTATATTTGAAGTGTTGTGTATTTGTACAAATGGCCAAAAGGCATATGAAAAAGTTTATTCATAACTAATTATCAAAGAGATGGAAATAAAAACAACAGTGAGATATTACCTCACACCACAGATACTGGTACATATCAAAAGAACAACCAGGGACTGGAGCAACAGCACAGAGGGTAGGGCGTTTGCCTTGTATGCAGTCAATCCGGGTTCAATTCCCAGCATCCCATATGGTCCTTTGAGCACTGCCAGGGGTTATTCCTGAGTGCAGAGCCAGGAGTAACTCCTGTACATCGCCAGGTGTGACCCAAAAGCAAAAAATAATAATAATAATAAAATAGAACAACCAGTGTTGGCATGGATGTGGGGAGAAAGGGACTCTCATTCACCAATGGTGGGAATGTCCGCTGGTCTAGCCTTTCTGGAAAACAATATGGACATCCTAAAAAGAACTTACAATTAACTTTTTACATTTGACCCAGTAACTCCACTTCTTAGAATATACCCAAAGAACTCCAAAATAAAATAGATGAAAGACATTTGCACCCCTGTATTCCCTGCAGTACTATCCACAATAGTGCAAATCTGGAAACAACCCAAGTGTCCAAAAGCAGATGACTGGAAAAGAAATAATGGAATATACACACATTGGAATATTACTTGGTTATAATTAAAAAGATAAAATCATACAATTTGCTGCTAAATGGAGGAACCTGGAACCTGGGAAGTATCATGTTGAGTGAATTTAGTTAGAGGAGAGGGACAGACAAAATGATCTTTCTCATATGAAGGATATAAAGAAATATAATGAATGCCCAAAGAAAATGAAAATGAAGAACATTAGAACTGGTATTCAGTAGGAAACATGTCATTTGGGAATCCTGGGAGTAGGACAAGGAGGGGGCAGTGACTATGATAAAGGAAGCATTTAACCAGGAGGAGAAGGTGGTGCTGGACGGTGGTAAAGTGTTGTGCATGAAATCTTATCAGAAACCATACTGTAAACCACAGTGTAAAAACTTCTTTTAAAAACGGTGTCCGTTATGGTGGACCAGCACCTATCCAAACAAAGCCTCAGCAGCCACTCACTCCCATACTCCAAAATTGCAGCAGTACCACCTCTGGCCAAACTCCATCACCTAAGGACTGAGCCTCACAGAGAAATTTGCCAGCTGAAAACTCAGGTACACAAGTCCTTGTGACTGAAAATTCCAGGATTTCTTGGAATCAAAATGGGCTTCCTTTCCCCACCTCTCTGTGCTTCTGGAAGCCCTGGAAGACACGCCCACATCCCAAAACCACCACCCAACTAAAAATTTCACTCCAGCTGTACTGTCCAGTTAAATATTCTGTATTTCCTGGAGCAACATCTCCAAACTCTACACACCGACAAACCAGTAGTAGCTCACCAGGTTGGATGGGATGTAATGTAGAAGCCAATCAATCTCCACTAACAAAAATATTCACACAGAGGGCTTAATTTGTAACACTTTAATAATCCTTCAGGCAAGGACTTAATGTCTCGGCTGTGAGAAACACTATTTTCACTAATTTTCTCCTAAGGAAATATTTTTTATCATTCAATGAGCCATTTATTAGTAACAAGCAATATGAAATAAATTATTGTGGACCTGCTATGAGGGGTGTTTGAAAAACTTAGAGACAGTGGTGCAGGGAAGGTAACAGTGGTGGTGGGATTGGTGTTGGAGTATTGAATACCTGTAACATAGCATTATGAACAACTTTGTAAACCACAGTGTTTAAATAAAGTGTGTATGTGGTGGTGATGGGGATTTTACATATGTGGTCCTTTCCTATTTCATGTAAACTCCAAAATATATTAGCATAGAATTTTTAAAAGTTTTTAATGACAGGTAAGACATGATTATTAGCATAATGAGATCCTAGTACAAAATAAAATTTAATGCACTATATTTTAGATTCCAGAGTTGAAAACTTATGTAAATGAGAATAGACATTTTTATTGTATTGCATTGTATTAAATGGCTTTAATATCCTTATTTACATAGGTTAAAATCATAGCAATCAAAAATTGCTTTTATTGATTTACTTTCTAATTATTCTATTTGTCATTCTTTAAATTTTGTTGGACCAGGCAATATTAAGTAAATTTGTTATGTTCCTAAATGCAGACTGGGGCTGGGAGGTAAATTGGGGACATTGGTGGAGGTGTCACACTGGCGGTATTCGAACAATATATGCATGAAATACATACATAAAACATCTGTATTATGAACAACTCTTAAAATCATATTGTTTTAATACAAATAATATTTTTAAAATAGTTCAGACTGCAGACTGGTGGCTGGGAGGCCAATGGGAAAAGCGGATGTGTGTGAATTGATGGAGTCAGGCAGACATAGGTGAAGGGACTGTTATTGAAACATTGTATGCCTGAAATCCAGTCATGAAGAACTTTATAATTTTATAGTGACTAAACAAAAGTTTTTTAAAAAATTGTTTTAATGGAGTCAATAATATAAGGTTTATCTGAGAAGTCTTCCAAATCTTTAATACGCAGGACCCTGGAAGTTTCTGGTGAGCATTTATGATTCCTGACTTTGTCTGTTGAAGATTCAGATAAAAGTATCTGGAATTAGAGAAGGTACCATTAAGTGAATGATGCTTGGAGGGCTTGTTCGGGATGGGAGATGTGTGCTGAAAGTAGAGTATAGACCAAACATGTTGACCACTTACTACCTGCATTGCAAACCATAATACCCGAAAGGATAGAGAGAGTAAAAGGGCAGAGGCCTTTTACACAGAGGCAGGTGAGGGAAGGGGGTGGCAGGAGGGATACTGGGAACACTGGTGGTGGAAAATGAGCATTAGTAGAGGGATGGGTACTCATTCATGACTGAAATGTATTTATGAAAGTTTGGAAGTCTGTAAACTGCACATCATGGTGATTCATAAAAAAATTTAAAAGATTTTTTAAAAAAGTATCTGGAACAAGGGCCCAGAAAGTATTTTTTAAAGATCACGAGGGAAATCAAACTTGCTTCTAAGTATACTGAGCTGGTGCCATGATGACATGAAACCAAATGTCACCACACACGACATATCAGACCTAAGTTCCACATGCTTCCATGATCATTTCAAGAATTATAGTTTCCAAGTACTCAATGTAACACCAGTTACTGTTTCTTGCTGGAAAATGTCTCTCTGTGCACCAGATACACAAGTACTATTTGGAGATGTGGATCTTTACCCAGACTTAGTCCCAGCATGTTCTTATCTCTCTCAAATGGTCTTAGGGTCCATTGAGAATATATACCTAGGCAGCAAGGTCTCTGTAGTGCCACTACTATCAGGAACCCTAACGAAAACCTCATGTTGGCAAAGTTCTCTAGAGTGGAATTTCTTAGATCTTCCTTCTGAGTATGTATGGGAGGAAAAATTAACAAATCTTCCAGCCTTCCTCAGAATGAGGCAAGACTGGCACATTAGGTTTGTGTCACATGAGGAGAGTCCCAGCACCCAGTCTACTCCCAGCAGACATGAGCACCTGGATCTACACAGTTGTGTGCAATTAGTGCAGAAGAACTTACAAAGAAAGGAATCAGGCCAGCTGCCTTGTCTCTCTCCACAGCCTCCTTCAGCGCAGAAGAGCGCATAGCAAACTTGTCATCTGAAGGGACAGTTTTTAATTTCACTCCACCGATCAATCCAGCTCTTTCCACTGAGGAATGTGCCTGTGAAGAGAGAGACGTTAGAGTCACAAATGCTGTTCCATTTAGCTACCCAAACCCTGCAGAAGGCATCCACTGCTTCCGCCTCAGAAAACAGATGCACAGAAGAAAAATCTTTCTAACTCAAAGAGCCAAAGTGCCAATTGTTGGATAAACAAGATACATGATATATATTAAATGAGATACTATTAAGCTATAAAAAATAACTATTGCCATTTGTAGCAAAATCGAAGGAGCTTGGAGCACTATGTGAAACTAGATTCACTGTCACTGTCATCCCATTGCTCATCGATTTGTTCAAGCGGGCACCAATAACGTCTCTCGATTGTGAGACTTATTTGTTAGTATGTTTGGCACATCCAATATGCCACGGGTAGCTTGCCAGGCTATGCCATGCAGGCTCGATACTCTCGGTAGCTTGCCAGGCTCTCCGAGAGGGGCGGAGGAATCGAAAACGGGTTGGCCACGT
This sequence comes from Sorex araneus, assembly GCF_027595985.1. Lineage (NCBI taxonomy): Eukaryota > Metazoa > Chordata > Mammalia > Eulipotyphla > Soricidae > Sorex > Sorex araneus. The sequence continues at coordinate 318,610,445 of NC_073303.1, read as the reverse complement.
GAAAGGTGAAAGCCCTACCGCTATGCTATCACTCCTAGATTATAAGTATAAAACAAGTGTTGAATGCTATAGACTGTATGCGCAATATAAGAAAGCAAAGTTGATGAATGAACAAAAAAAAGTAAAAACAAGTTAGTGAATATTTAAAACAAACTTAAGTTACCAGCAGATGGAGATGATGGGTGGTAGAAAAAGGGTGAAGGGGTCCAAGAAAACTCTTGTGTGATTAAAAACTCTCTTAAAAGTCACATCCCTCTGACCTAGACACACTATAGCTATTTCTTGCTTGACTCGATTCTGGGCCCAAGTCTCATGGTTATTGAATTTTCTAGTGAGAAGCACTGGCGTGGAGTCTTTTGGGCTTGTGTGAGTGCCCGGTTCCAGGCTTCCCTTTGTGTCCCTAGAATAGATGAGCACATTTCAATGCACATCCTGAGCTCAAGTGTGGTTGTGTCTGGTGGCTGAGAATCACCTCCCAGGCTGGCCGACAGCTCCTTCCTTTTCAACTTGAAGAAAGTCAAGAACTCCCACCACACTGAATATTTCCTCTTAATGCAGAAAATGGCTATTCAATGACTCCTAAAGATGTGTGCTTGGATTTGCAATGACACAACATAGTTCTATTAGGGATTTTATTTGCTCCAGTATGAACAAGACACTCATACCTGAGGCCTGGCCCCACTCACCTGATCTGACGAATAGGCCACCAGCTTCTCCATGATGGCCCCGGCTGTTAGCCCTGGCGAGGCGGCCTGCAGGCGGCGCAACACTTTCGTCCGAGCAGCCAGCAGGGACACCAAAGTGGCTTCACTGGCACTTCCCTAAATCAAAGAAAGGAGTGAGTAGACTCCACCATCCAACAGAGGAGTCAGCATTGAACTAGATGGAGGCAGGTTACTGCATTGCCGTATTCTTCTTAAAGGATGAACCTGAAACTGTAAGCATCTGAATCTCTTTGATGCCCCTATAGCTCTCATGATTATTTTAGCATTATTTGGTCTATTTTAGGTAACATGCAGGATTTCTGAATACTTAGTGTGTATCAAGCACTGTGAGATCTTCTTTGTATACATTTTCTGTTCAATTTTCAGAGTTTAACCTAAAAGCTACTATTCCTACGTCAGAGGAAAAAGGGTACCTGCATACCAGAACCAAGCATTATGTGCAAAACTACTTGGACAGAGAAATATATTTTTAGGGGAGTACTGACCTTGAGACACAGAAATTGCCTTTGATTATTTCCATTCATTACTAAAATTAAGGGTTTCTCCCTGTGTTCCCCCTAAATTCATATGATAAAGCCCTAACCCTAATATTTCTGAATGTGATTGCAATGAGAGACGATATTTTTAAGGTAATTAAATTAAAATGTGGTCTGAAAGTAGTTCCTGTCACATTCTGATTGGTGTTATTAAAAGAAAAAAATTTTAAAATACTTATGTGTTTTTAAATAAACACAACATCAGAAAGGCTGTGTGAGGATGAAATAAGAAAATGGTCAGGAGAGTACTCAAGAGAAACCAATCCTGTCTACTCCTTAATCTTGGATTTCCAGCATCCAGAAGCAAGATAAAATTAATTTATTTTCCGTAGTATTTATAACTCATACTGTGGCTGGCATTTTGTTTCTGCAGCCCTGACAAATACATATAACCAATGTTAAAGTAGGCATTCTTGGCAAATAGCTTAATTAGTTTTGCAAGGTACTAAACGGTAGCACAAAATTCATTCCTCTCGTGTTTGGAGTGGGAGGAAGCATGCAGGTTCCAGAGTTACTCTATTACTCATTAAGTCTGCAAAATAATCCTACTGTAAAATTGTAGCATCTTTTGGTGGGAAAATGTATGTTCAGAGTAGTTATCTGACTTGCCACACATCTGCAGTGAATAAGCATCCTGGATAGGAGAGAGCTGTTCTCTGGTAGCAAATTTTTGCATGCTTACAAAGCTACTTCCCTTTTCTCCTGCTCTAATGACTGAGTTGCTAGTAAATCCTATGGGGGGGACATTCCACTAATTGAATATTATTAACATTAGAAAGAAAAAATAAAGGAAGGTGGATTTTTGTTGTTAGTAAGAGACTTTTAGGATTTAAAAGTTTATAAAAAATATTACTATAAAATAATAAGAGGTCAACCTACTTTATCTCATTCTCTTTTCATTGATCCTATTTTTATTGTTATTTTACCATTTTAATGCTTTTCTATTACGCCAACTCATATATTTTGGTGAAAGAGGCAAATTTAAAGATAAATTCATAGTTCTGTTGTCACGGTTCATCAAGTCAAATACACACATTTGTAATCTTGCTTAAGCTTCTAAAATGAACTTTACATTCATTTAACAATGATTTTGGGTTTAGTTTGGGGTCACGTGATCTTAGCTGTGGTTAACAGAACATGATTGGTAGAGCTGACGTAGCCATGTGCATCTGTCAGCGTCTTCCTTCTTTCTCTTTAGAGTAGAACAACAACAGAAATCCGGCGAAGGGTATTGATGTAGGCAGTCAGACAGATAGGCAGGGTCCCCGCTGCAATAGCAGTAGATTTCCTGGGAAGTAATAGCCCTGAAGTTGTGAAAGCCAACCTTGCAGAAAACAGGAACTAAGGCCCAATAAGACCCTTACCTGGTGCCGGCAACAGACCCAGAGAAGCTCCAGTAGAAACAAAAGGCCAAGAAAGGAATTTCCAAACAGACCATCACCACTCCCAACCCTACCCCCTTGACAATCTCCGTAACAATGGATTTTTAGCTAGGCAGAAGCCCCATGTGGAGGAGGTTGGAAAAAACAATAAAAGCCACCTTGAACAAAGGAAGGGCAGGCATATGCTGCCTGAACTCATTATGTTGCTTGTGCCCACGTGGCCAAGCACATGTGGCAACCCAGCACATGTGTCACCTGCATCTCTCCTATTGAGATGCGTGCTTTCACGCTTTCATGTCTAATGCTGGGATGTGTGTAGGGGCTCTCTCCGCCCTTGGAGAAGCCCGGGTTCTCTCTTGAGCACATTATTCTCCACTCTCTCCCATTTTCTCTCACTCCTTCCCTTCAAAACTTCCATATAAAATCTGTTTTACTTCACTGCTTGTCTACTCCTAAAATTCTTTTCTGTGAGAGAGGCAAGAACCCAGAAAACCAGGGTCCCAGGTGGCAGAGACGGATGGGGAGAAAATGACTGTCTTTCTCCTCCCCGCTTCACAGAAGCCACCTGTGGGGGCCACCAACATCAGTATCATGCTGAGTGAAAAAAGGTAGATGCAGAAGGACAAACACAGGACAATCTCACTTATCTTTGGTATATAGAGGAACAAAAGGGATAGAAAATATCAATCTATAATAAACCTGAAATGGGAACCTCAGAGACCCAAGAGTGCCGGGTTAGGGGATAGGTGGGGGATCTGCGGAGGGTCACAACACACAGGAGGTGTTGGGGAGAAACCGTAACTGTCAACAAATAATGGGGGCAGAGCTGGGAGGGTAGAGCACTGGAGTGCAGTCGACAGAGGGTGGCGGTAAGAGTCCAGGGCTCTTTGGCGGTGGGGTGGGCAGTATCTTTGGACATCAATACAAGAAACAGGAAAAACACAATATTCAGGAAAGGTAAAGTTGCCGATTCTGAGAATTTGCTTTCTCAGCCGTCATTCATGTTGGCGCATCTATTCCTCTCAAAACACCTTCTCTCTCCGACCCAGGCTCCTGCCGCCACCCCCACCCGAGTCCTCTCACACACACAAACATCCATTCTTCTCTGAGTCACACTCAGGCTAATGGCTGTGAATCACCACCTTAACTTATTATGGGTTTTCTTTGGGGCTTTTTCTAAGCCCTGAGAAAGATCTCTCATTCTTCAGGCACAAAAGCGATCTTTTGGGGGGAAAGTACCTAATGAAATGAATTGTCTGTTGAGCATGCAGAAGTCGGTGGCTTGAGGCAGCGTCCATGGCTTGCCTGAGTGGACCATGGGGACAGTGGGCTTCTTCTGGTCAGGGAGACACGCCTCAGCACACAGGGAGTGGGTGCTTGCGCTCAGAGCAGACACAGCACCTTTGCTTTATTGCGCAGACAAAGATTGCCATGGCGAGCCCGCTGAGAGGCAGGAGGAGACCAGTTCTGTGACCAGAAATGTCTTCACTTCCTGGCTTTTCAAGTGTCACACCAGACAGAGTGAGAAATTGGCTTTTCTTCCATGAGAGCTTTTAAGCCCAATTAAGAGACCATTTTCACAGCCCTGTTTGTCCAACTAAAAGAGCAATTTGCCATTTGACTTAATTGTCGCTGTGCCCAATGTCCAGCAACTGTTATTAGGGCCCAGAGGCCTTTGCATCTGCCGAGTCTCAGCCCCGCGGCTGTTATCCCGCCAGGTCCCTCAGGGTCTCAGACTTAAACAGCTGCATTGCTGCTGAGACTAGCTTCCTGTCTCAAAGCTCCTCACATCCCTGCCCCTCCTCACAGCTCTGTTCTTCCTTTCTCTTACATTTTCTCTTGCTCTCTGGACAAGGCCTCTTGCTCTGACGATAAGCAGACAGTGCTTCTGTAAGGCCAGGAGCCTGGGAAGGTGCCTATCCTCGTCCAAGATGAGGTTTCGCTCCCCCAGCTCGTCCCTCAAGGGAGAAGGCTGGAGGCAGTGGCAAGGCTGCAGGAGGCAGGAAGTCAATTCCTGAGGGAACATGTGGGTGACAACTCTGGGTTCCCCGGGCTATTCCTAAGCACCTAATGACTCCACTTTCTTGATCTGCAGAGGAACCAAGAGGCTGCATCCAGACCTCCGTTGATGCCAGCTGCTGCACAAAAGCAGAACCCTGGGCCGCCCAGGCATTCTCGCCTTACCTGAATCACTCCACCTCCTTCGCCAGCTTTCCCGGCTAAAAATTCCTCAGGCAGCTGCAGCATCTTTCCCAGCCAGTCCATCATCACAGTCTCCAGCTCTGTGCAAGCGGGGCTTGCAGCCTAGGATGAAAGGAGGGAGTTTAGGAACCCACCACGTTCCAGCTACCCTGGCATCCTGTCTGCTTGAAAGGAAGAAGTCACCTCCAAAGGCTGTCTCTGTGGTGCAGGAGTTATAAGCTCCCTCACTGCAGAATTTGAGAAAGAGAGGCAGCAGTAGGAATGACACCTACCGGCGGGGCACAAAACAACTCATCCACACCCTGCAAGTTCTAACGCATTTCGATGGGGCCACAAGGACAAAAAATGGCAGAGAACTCGGAACATGTGACATTTCCTTCCCCTCTGACGCTGGGCACGAAGAGCAGCCAGTGGCTGGAGAAGTTCCTGTGTGAAGGGGTCAGGCTTGCTGGGGCTCGAGATGGGCCTCCCTCTGTGACTTGGGAGGCTGCCGTCTGGGAAGACGTGGCGTCTTCCTCCCTCCCAGCCCACTACCCCTAAGGCTGGAGGCCCTGAGAAGGGGCCAGAACCTTCCAGCACTCGAGGCACCTTTGAGAGCTGACCAAGATTGGTAGTTCCTGCTCTGTGCCCTGAGCATCAGGCCCATGGAGGGCTCGGGCATCTGTCTGTGCAGGGATGCCAAGGACTCCCGTCACCTGGAAGCAAAGAGCTTGGACCAGTGCCAGGCTCTCGGGGTCCTCAGCTCTTTGACCCTCAGGGAGCCCTCAGCAGCTCTGCGGGCCAGCTGACCCCGTGGGCCTTCGGAAGGGCTGGAGACGCAGGTTCTTTTTTCATCAGCCCCTGCAGCTGGGCTCCGGCACTGCCAAGGACCAGTGGAGATGCAGATCTGGAGAAGAGAGGCCAGTTCTAGGAATTTTGGGAAATCTGACACTCATGCTTGCTGTGTGGGCGTGGGGTTTGGGGGTTGGGGGCTGAAGAGCCCGGTTCTCTGCTGGCACAGACACCTGGTGCAAACATCCCTCGCCTCCACCTGTCTTATGCCTATAGCATTTCTGTGCCTGCACTTTTGCCCAGTAGGGGGTGGGATGGCTCTAGTGTACCCCCAACACACACTCTCTCCTGCACCTGTGTCTAGCGGGGGATGGCCTGAGCATGCCTCCCGCCTCCTGCACCTCCTGCATCCAGTGGGGATGGCCCCATCATGCCCCTCCCACACACACACTCTCTCTCTTGCACTTACCTCCAGCAGGGGATGACCCAAGTATGCCCCTCCCTCTCTCTTTTATAGTTGGCATCCAGTGGGGTCTGCCTAAGCATGCCCCCAGCCCCAGCTCTCTCTAACTCCCTCTTATGGCTCTTCAGGCTAATTTGTCTTTCCAAAGGCTGAAACTGTCTCTACTGTCTGAGTGAGCCTCACTGTGGTTGGGCCCACCTCCCGTTGTCTAAGTCAAACCCACTTGGGAGAAGTGGGTTTTAGGCAGCCGGGATTCCCTGGGATCCCGCATGTAATACTCTCTGTGCTTCCCCTTCTGCCTGGACAGCAGAGGGTGTTGATTTGCCATGGGCACCACTCAAAGAGGACTCAAACCCTCGACTCCAAGTGGACTCCAGGGATCCTCAGAAGGCCAGGGGACTCCCTGTGCAGGCCAGATTATGGCACAGTCTCAGCCGGAAATCAAGGGCTTTCTCACCGCTAGGCAGTGGGACACAGGACCCTTGTCCTGACCAATCTCGTTCTGACAAGAACCCTGTACTTGCTGTCAGGAGTCAAGATCGCCACAGCCACGGAGACAAAGCACTCCCCTGAGCCTGAAGGAAACCAGTCTGTCCCCAGAAAGAGCAGACACCAGATGACAAATGCCAAGTTCCCCTGAAGCGACAGGGCGACTTGAGCAGCAGACCTAAATGAGCTCCTCTGTAAGAGCTAATCCAGGACAGCGCACTTCAGCGGGAGCTACGCTCTGCAGAAGTAACCGGAAGGCCACTGAGGTCACACAGGTCATTCTTGCTGTTTCACAGTGGGGAGACAGCACCTGATAGGAAGCAGCTCAGCAGCTGGAGCAAAATCTGTGGCTGCCTGCAGTGAGTCCTTCTGGAACTGAACCGCAACTTCCCTCCAGCAGTTCCTGACATGCACACCCCTGCCTAAACCGAGCAGGGGTCAACGCAATGGGTAGCAGGCAGCACGCTCAGGCCTCTTGGCGGAATCACTGCCCACTGATCCACTCAGTTCCAAGGCACGAGGGGTGCTAACTCTGGGGTCATGACTGGTTTCATTCAGGCTAAGTGCTTCCAATAAAACAATATCACAGCAGATTGCCTTGGGCTGTTTATACTTTTTCCAAACAGCACTTTATATTTCCCTCTTTTTCAAATGTTAATTCCCTTATGAGGCACCTCTCCAGGGCCGAATTAGCCTTTTACACATGTGGCACTGTCCTTAGTTTACATCCTACGAAGAGAGGTACTATGTCCCCGTCAAGGGCACTCAGGCCCCCCGTACTCACCCAGGAGAAGCCAATGCAGCCAATAGCCCCGCACAGCATATCTGCAAGCATGGCTGGGTAGGAACTGGCTGTGGGAAAGTAAGCAAAGAAGTAGGGGCTGTGCCAGTGGGTCACCTGTGGAGAGAGGGAGAAGTTGCCAGTGTTCAGGGACACCAATTCTTGCTTCTGACGAAATAGACATGCAAATAAAGAACAACGCCAAAGACATTCCCCATCCTGGGTCCTGGTGGGGAGGTCTCCAGGGGGGTCATTCTTTCTCCACAATGGTCATAAGTACTCAGCTCAGGCCCAGAGTACTGGACAGTGTCACGTCTCCCTTCACGCTGCACAATGCCCTCCTGCTGAGAGCTGAGTGTGTACTGAGTGCTCCTATCTAGCATGACTGCTGCCAAGCTCCTGGCCACCTCGTCATCGTCATCAGCCTCTCTCAGAGCTCTTGCCTCACGATCCTCAGTGGCTGTAGAAATGTTCTGCCATTAAAGGCAGAATGCAAGAATTAATTCCTGGAGAACCTAATTACTGAAACGTGATGATCTGGGATCTTAGAGATAGTACCAGGGTGAGGCACTTGCCATGCATGTGACCAATCCCTGGACTGAATTCCTGGCACCACCAGGGTCCCCTGAGCACTCCAGGGGTTACTTCAGAGCTAGAAATAGATCCTGATCATCACCATAGATAAGTACACCCAAGCTTAATTGTAAAAGAGACCCCCATATTTTGAAGGGGACCCCGTAGCCCAAAGCACTGATAGCATTCAACAGGATTTATGTGCTCCTGGGGCACCACTGCAGGCATAGCCAACACTAGGAGCAAGGGTAGGGAAGTCCCTTCAGAGAACACAGATTCTCACAGATGCTGCTGGTGCCCAAGAAGTAGGTTCAAATGAGTTAGGGCCCTGGGAGGTCTGCAGCGGGCTGGTGAAAGAGGCAGTCGAGAGCTAGGTAAAAGACAGTTGCTATCTCAGCAAGGTGGTGGGACGTGGAAGGTGAGAGCCAGGCAGAGCCTAGAGGCTATGAAGAGCAGCCAGTGGCAGGGTTAAGGCCATGAGGAAGAATATGCTCAAGATGCAGAGTCCAGACACTCTGAGGGGGCTAAAAAAGCGTTGTGTTTATCATGAGAAACAAGATAACTTCCCGGTCAAATATAAAAAAAACCTACAAGCACACATTTTTTTCTCTCTCCCCTCCGGGAGAAGGCGTGGTGTCCGACATTTTGTGGGTCCGTTGAGAAGGTATGAACTTTGGCGCGGAAAAAAAAAAAAAAAATGTGTGCTTTGAACTTGAAACAGCCGCGGGATACAGGGCCAGTCCCAGTCGGGGCCGCGCGGCCGGTACCGCGGCCGCGCGACATTTTATCTCTTCATTCACATCAATGGAAAACTTATTATCAAATATTTCCCTATTAATAGAGCTGTATTCTTAGGGGATAAATTCCAACAAGAATAGTGAGTCTGTTTTGAAACTCTAAGAACAATAGTGAGTTATGTGTTGAAATCTGGAATGTAATCAAGGTAAAGAGAAAAGGAAGTGAAATTATCACTCACCTATGGGGTGGGTTGGGGGGTGAGGGGTGGTCTGTATACTGTTTTTTCTTTTGTTTGTCTGTTTTGTTTTTGCTTTTGTTTTTGTTTATATTGGTGGTGGAATATGGGCACTGGCTAAGGGATGGGTGTTTGAGCATTGTGTAACTGAGATATAAGCCTGAGAAGTTTGTAACTTTCCACTTGGTGATTCAATAAAATAAAAAAATAAAAAAAAAAACCTACAATGTTAATACATTCCTGTTTATGCAATGCTCCCATACAGCAAGTTCCTACATTTTCATGGAGAAAGGGGCCCATAGCAATGAGTGTTTTGTGAACCTGCTCCTCCTCTTGCCTACAGGACCCGCGAGGTCCTGTACACAAGAGCAGATTCTGTTCCTGTTCTGCAGATGCCCAAGAGCTTTCCTAATTTCCCTCTGCTCAGAGCCCCTCAGACACCCCAACCTAGGGCTCCCCCCTCAGACTCCCTGCCCAAGAACCCCCCACCTCAGACACCCCGCCCAAGGGCTCCCCACCTCAGGCATCTTGACCAAACTGGGCAATTCCCAGAACAGCTCTGGATCTAATAGAGTGAGAAGATTGTCAATTCTGCCTTAGCCGTAAGGTCTATGTCCTCAGATTCACATCTGACCCCTTGCCCTCTGATCTGGTGGTGTTTGAAGCTGGGTGTTTGGCAGGAAGAGGGTCTGAGGCCCAGGCACTCTGCAGGAATATCAGGCTCTGGGAGAACAGTTGGGTAGCATCCTCTGAATCCTCATTAGAGGCTCATCTACAGGTCCCTGATCTCAGGTGAGAAGTTTCTGCTGTCTAAGTGAAGCAACCTGTGGCATTCTGCAGGCATGCAAAGCAGACGAGGTACCAGAAACCCTGACATTTAGCCACACTGTCTCAAGGAGGGGTTGGTATTGCAAGGCCCAAATTGTGTTTTTAGAGCCCCGAAGATAACCAGAAGCCTTTGGTCTCTTAGAGAAAACACCAAGGGAAACTGTCCAGGGAAGGCAGAATGGCAATGACCTGGAGAGAAATCTCTGGGATTGTGCAACTGACCAGTGAGGTCTGCCCTGCGCAGTGGCTCTGACCTGGATCCCAGGTCACAAACTTTCAGGCCCAGCCATTCTGTTAGGAAAAAGAGGGTGAAAACCAAAAACAGAAAGAAAAAAGAAGAAAGAAGAGGGCAATGAGACTAGAACCAAAGATCCCTCTTCACCCAGTAAGGCACATGCCTCTGGGTGAATTCCTTGCAGTGTAAACAAAAACTGCAGCAAGTTTTCTTTGAAAGAGAACTGTCTACCCCACCTCACCCCACCACCTGCCCCTTCCAGGGGCTGTCCATGACGAACGGCCTGCTCCTCGGCCCCTCCGTGTCCCAAACGCTGAGCTGTTCTTCACTGGTCTCAGAGACCTGCTTCAAGGGGAACCTGCAGGTTGCAATTGTACAACCACCTGCTCTCGAGTGGAATGAACGAGACGTCTCTTCTCTAATTGTCCACATACTTGGCTAAACCAAAGATTAGTCAGAGAATATTTTGCTTTGTGCATTGAATTTTGAGGTTGAAACCAGAGTCAGATCATACTCCAGGATCTGCTCCCTGCAACCGCATAGTCCTATATCCAGGGACTCATGTTTCAGGGACCAGGTTGACCTGAGAACTTCCAGGGAAAGCCTCTCATCCCTCAGAGCCACACCTTGTAGGCTGAAAACTGGCGCTGTTGCTTACTAGCCATGACTTATCCCCTCTGATTTAGCAGCTTAAATCTCTCAAGACCTCAGTTTCCTCTTCTGTACAATGGAAATTCTATTAATTTCACCCAATGTGTTGGTCCTGAGAACTGAAATGCCCAATGCCCAGGAGGTGCCACATTGAGGCAAGCCCTCCTGCTCACCAACTAGAATGCAGACTCACCCCTGGCATGATTATCTTCTCCACGTCCTTAATGATATCCTCAAAGGTTTCTGGCTCCTGGGGGGCAGAGGCAGGAATCAGAGGCCGCAAGTAGCCAGGCTCCACATCAGGGTACACCTGGCGCTCCTCGATGCCCTCCAAGTAGTCGGCCACGTAGTCCACCATCTCCTTCCCCCTCCTTCGGAACTCACTTGCATTCATGGTGACTGGGCTATGTCAGAGGCAGAGCTGTACAGAATGAGAAAAACAGACCATCTGGAACATATGGTGGCCTCAAACGTGGGGTGACACCCCGTACAGAGACCCAAATACTTGGAAACTACCCAGGGGCACATTTTTCATTTTTTTAAATTTATTTATTTTTTAATTAGTGAGTCACAGTGAGGGTGCAGTTATAGATTCACACATTTTCGTGCTTGTTTTTCCCTCACGCAATGTTCGAGAGCCCATCCCTCCACCAGTGTCCATTCTCCATCACCAATGAACCCAGTATCCCTCCCACCCCCCACTCCCATCCCCCCACCCCACCCTGCCTCTGTGGCAGGTCATTCCAGTTTGTTCTCTCTCTCTCCTTTTGGGTGTTGTGGTTTGCAGTAGGGGTATTGAGTGGCCATCATGTTCAGTCTCTAGTCTACTTTCAGCACGCATCTCCCTCCCCACGCGGGATTTCCAATCACATTTTACTTGGTGTTCCCTTCTCTGTCTGGGATGACTTTCCCCCAGTGTGTGAGGCCAGCCTCCAAGCTATGGAGCCAACCTCCTGGTATTATATACTACTATTCTTGGGTATTAGTCTCCTACTCTGTTATTTTATATTCCACAGATGAGTACAATCTTTCTATGTCTGTCCCTCTCTTTCTGGCTCATTTCACTTAGCATGATACTTTCCATGTTGATCCACTTATGTGCAAAGTTCATGACTTCATCTTTTCTAACAGCTGCATAGTATTCCACTGTATAGATGTACCAAAGTTTCTTTAACAGTCATCTGTTTTCGGGCACTCAGGTTTTTTCCAGATTCTGGCTATTGTAAACAGTGCTGCTATGAACGTATTAGTGCAGATGTCATTTCAACTATACGTTTTTTTTCCTCTGGGATATATTCCCAGAAGTGGTATTGCTGGATCAAATGGAAGCTCAATTTCTATTTTTTTAAGAAGTGTCCATATTGTTTTCCAAAGGGGCTGGACCAGTCAGCATTCCCACCAGCAGTATAGAAGGGTCCCTTTCTCCCCACATCCTCTCCAACAGCGGTTGCTTTTGTTCTTTTGGATGTGTGCCATTCTCTGTGGTATGAGGTGGTATCTCATGGTTGTTTTGATCTGCATCTCCCTGATGATTAGTGATGCAGAGCATTTTTTCATGTACCTTTTAGCCATTTGTATCTCTTTCTTGGAAAAGTTTCTGTTCATTTCTTCGGCCCATTTTCTGATGGGGTTGGATGTTTTCTTCTTGTAGAGTTCAACCAGTGCTTTATATACCCTTGATATCGATCCTTTATTGGATGGGTATTGGGTGAATATCCTTTCCCATTCTGTAGATTGCCTTTGTATTCTGGTCACTGTGTCTTTTGCAGTGCAGAAGCTTCTTAGTTTAATATAGTCCCATTTGTTTATCTCTGTTTCTACTTGATTGCTTAGTTTCGTGTCATCTTTGAAGATACCTTTAGCTTCAATATCGTGAAGGGTTTTGCCGACCTTGTCTTCAATGTACCTTATGGATTGTGGTCTGTTGTTGAGGTCTTTAATCCATTTTGATCTGACTCTTGTGCATGGTGTCAGGTCGAGGTCTAAGCCCATTCTCTTGCATGTGGTTGTCCAGTTATGCCAGCACCATTTATTGAAGAGGCTTTCCTTGCTCCACTTCACATTTCTTGCCCCCTTATCAAAGATTAGATGATCATACATTTGGGATTGTGTGTAGGGATATTCCGTTCTGTTCCATTGGTCTGCGGCTCTGCCTTTGTTCCAGTACCATGCTGTTTTAATTGTTACCGCTTTGTAGTCAAGTTTAAGGTTGAGGAGGGTGATGCCTCCCATCATCTTTTTCCCAAGATTGTTTTAGCTATCCATGGGAGTTTATTGTTCCATATGAATTTCAGGATTGCTTGATCCATTTCTTTGAAGAATGTCATAGGTATTCTTATAGGGATCGAGTTGAATCTGTATAATGCTTTGGGGAGTATTTCAGGGGCACCTTTTTCTACATGGAAGGAAATGACAGTGGAATTGGGGACTGATAAAACATTCATTATACTCTTTCCTAGCTGTTTAAGTGAAGAGGTATAACAGCTTAGCTTTTCATTGTCTGCATCTGCAAAATAAACTTGAAGTTGATGTTGATTTTTATAATCCATCACAACTTCAGTGACAAATGTTGCTCTGAGTCCTCCCAGCCTTTAATGAACATGGGGCAGAGAAAAGCAATTTAAAAAAAAATTTTTTTTTTGAGAAATGGAGGTGGTAATACTGAGCTTTCTGGAAGGCAAAAAGTCAAAATTACAGACATGTGCAAAGCACTCAGCAGTCACAAAATAAATGCTCAATAAATGCTAGTTTATTGACACAAATTCATATTTACATTTTGCACTCTTTTGTAATAAACTGTTAAAAGGAAAACACTTTCACCTATTATTTTTTAAAGCAATTTCTTGCTGTTATGTGAATGGAATTGGAGAGTATCATGCTGAATGAAGTCGGTCAGGAGAGGGACTCATTCAGGATGATCTCTCTCAAATATGGGATATAATGAAGCAGAGTAAGTGATTCAAAGCAAAAGGATCTCCAAAAGAACTCAGCTTACCACAGCAGAGAGACAGGGAAGAAGAGGAGAAGAGGGAGGGTGAAGAGAGACCCTGAGACAACAGTGGAGGAAAATGGACATGTTGGGAGGGAACGCTCAACGTTTGGAATCCTATCATTGACAGTAGTGCAAATCATGATAACTGACATGAAATTTCGAAGGTAAATGAAAATTAAAAAATAAAATAAAAAACACTTTTTACAGAGATATTTTAATGTTTGAAATAATATGGCCAAATTTATCTCCAGAACTGTTTTTATATTAAATTATTCTGTCAGAGGGAACTATAAAAATGTGCATTTTGCCTTATAATCACCAATACAGGCTTTGAGTGATGATTTTAAGCTTTGTCAGCTGAAAGGCATTAATGATTCCATTCAACTTAAATCTCTCTGCCATTTTGATTTTTTTCTTTATCTTTTGTTTGTGTTTTTTGGCCACATCCAGCAGTGCTCCTGGAGTCCTCGGAGATCCTGAGGAATGCCAGGGATTGATCCATGGTTGGCTTGTACAAGCACCTACCCACTGTACTAAAAATCCCCAGACCCTGATTTTTTCTTTGATGAATTTTTTGTCACTTCACTTATTTCCACTAAGGTCTTAAATATTTTCTTAATTATAAGAGCCCTAATATCTTGACCATTATGTTTGGGACATATTTTTTAAACATTCTCTCATTTCTGTTTAATTTCATTTTACTTATTTTATTACAGCCGATAATAATTTTAACCTTGTCCTTCCTTATTTGAACTTTGAGAGAGAGTATTTTTTAAAGTCTTTGAAAGTAAATATTCAGCAGACATTTTTCATATTGAGGGGCAGCCTGTGATAGGCACAATCTTAAGAAACCATGAGGAACAGTATAAAGTTTAGGAAATATTCCAGGTCCTTGTGGTATTAGCTGTTCTTCTCCAAAACGAATGAATTAGAACATATGACCAAAACAAGTAACCTCTGGAGAAAAAAAAGGACTGAAAGAAAAAAAATCAGACAGATTCATATCAACTTGCCCTAACTCAGAATAAATATTCTATGTTAAACTTTGATATCTGATTATTAGCTTCAAGTCATTCTATTTACATGTCAGTTATTAACCACAAAGGCCTTGCATGAAGGTTCTTAGTGCAAAACCACAGAGACACTTACATTCGCTTCATACCTGTTTAATATTTCCTGCCTGCTCCAGAGCAAATATTGACCGGAAGATGTAGACAATGATAAAAGCGAGAGACTGAGGCCTTTCCAGGCCTTTGAAACAGCTTTTGTTTACATGATCTGATCCAGCATCAGCCAGCAGCTGTGCCCCCTGGTACTCTATGTGCAGACCATGCTTCTCTGTATTTACCTGGTGAGCCAGCTCAGCCCTGGACTTTTCACCCAACATATTGTTTCAGGCACGGCTCCAGACTGACATGTTCACAAAGACTAAACTCCTACCCCACGCCCCTCCTGACTGACAGGGGTGGCTCTTTGTGTTTTTGCCATTTATCATTCCACTCTTTCTGTACTAGCTGTGGTCTTCTCCAAGAAATCTCCTTCACTCTTTAGTTTTACTTTCTCAGGACCAACCACCGACACAGTAAGCAATGCAAATATACGCTGAATGAGAAATGAGAAGATGAAATCATACATGAAGGCAAAAAAGGGAAAAATTGTTGATCCTCCAGAAATAGATTTCTGAAATAGATTGTGTTAGATTCTCCACTCCACTTTTGAGACAGCAAAAAAAAAAAAGTCACTAAATAAAAAGCTACAGGAGACGACAATGGCCTTCCTGAATAGATATATTTTGTTTTGCCTTTTTTTTTTTTGAGGGGGTCACACCTGGTGATGCACAGGGGTTACTCCTGGCTCTGCATTCAGGAAGTACTCCTGGTGGTGCTCAGGGGACCATATGGGATGTTGGGAATCGAACCCTGGTCAGTTGTGTGCAAGGCAAACGCCCTACCTGCTGTGCTATCCCTCCAGCCCATTGTTTTTATTTTTGTTTTAGGGTCACACCCGGTGGTGCTCTGGCTCTGGACTAAGGCCTCAATCACTGCTGGGCTCTGGGGATTGAACTCAGCGTGCTGCCCTGTAAGGCACGCTCCCTGAGGCTGCACCAGCTCTGCTTCCTCCCAAAGAGGTCTTGGCCAAGCCTGGCCCATGCTCCAGGCTTCTCACAGACAGTGGCAGCGGTGGGTCTCAGTATTGGTTCATTCATGATTCCCAGATTCTTTAATATTTTCAAGAATGAAAATATTGAGTCATAAAGATGCTAAGTCTTAGAGCTGAAAAGACAAAAAGTTTATTGGAAAATAGGGAAAAGGAAAAAAAAAATCCAGGTAGGGAGGGACTTAGTATAGGACTAAGTTAAAGAGTTTTGTGTAGGCCCTTTTATGCTTATTTTTTATATATTTTACTTGATTTTTATAAAGCTATTCACAATAATTCATTACATTCAATATTCAAACACCAATCCCACCACCATTGCACCTTCCTACCACTGTATTTCGAATGTTTTCACCCCAAATTCCAAATCATCCCCCCAAAGCAAAACTGAAATAATTAATTTTGTATTGTTTGTTATGAATAATCTGCTAAAAATGGTCCAATAAAGTTTCCTTAGAGAAAAGTGTGTGAATATTGTTGTATTTCATCCTGGAGCCATTAAGCCTTAGCATGTGCTACTCTTGGTACATCAGTATAGAGTATGAGAGGTCGCTCCAGAAATTCTAAAATTTAGAACGATAATACAGCAAATTCACTCACGGGTGAAGGCTCTCATCTGAGCCTGCGGAGAGTGGCCATGAGCATGGTGGTAATTGAGTTCTGGAGGGTTTCAGCTGCTGGGGCTATGCTGGGGTGGGGAGGGAAACTCATCTGCCCCCCCTCCGCAGTTGTCCCAGTGAAAACAATGTGTAGTCCCTTTTAAAGGTTCCTTGCATTTCTTATCAATTGACAAGTGTTTACATGCAGGGGAGTTACAGGGATGTTTAGCTGGCCAAAATTCCTCTAGGTGCTGCCCATTGCCAGGTATTGCCCTGTCGGCTGAGACTCCGTGGCAGAGTGTTATGGTCCTGGGAAAGTCCAGAAACCCTGAGACAGGGCTTTGGGATGCAGTGTGCAAGAGGGGAGAAACAGATCTACTGGCGAGGAGAAACTGAGGCTTCCTCTTTCATCACTAATGTAGTGTTCTCAATCTAGACTCTGGACATTCCCTCCTTGTCCTGAGGTTTCCTCTGGCATCCATTTCCCAAGGTATGGTAGATACGGAAATATCTTCCTCCCTAGAGCCCTGGAGTCCAACCTCTGCTATGGCTGTGATGATCCAGTGGTGTAGGGATGGGGTGAGCTGAGCCGCACAGGACGCTGCCACAGAGCTACTGTGGAGGCTCTACCCCCAAACTGACAGGGCCAACCACACTAGACTGGTGGGGTGTCCAGAGAGTTAGGTTCTCTTGGAGGCCGTGACCACAAGTGCTTTTGGTCTGCCAGTAGTCCTGTATATAGGTACAATCTAGAATGCTCTGTTTTAAGCCTCGGGAATCTAGGGACCTCGCTCAACACATCCTGGTGTATTTTTCTATATAGATAAAAAGGAAATCATTTATGTCTTTACATTATTGCAGGAAAAAGTGACTTATAACTTGTAATAAAAAAGGTCCTTTCTACTGGACTATGATGTGCTATTTCCTCCATCAAGCATGCATCAATTCATGTATCATATTAATTTAATTTGTTGTCATCTAAATAGACTGGCTGCAGACTGTCAGAACACTGGAATATAACTGAGAACTCAGAAATAAACTCTATAATTCATGATCAACTAATTAATAACAAATGAATTATGTGCATTAAGTGAAGAAAGGAAATCTTTTCTACAAATGGTCCTGGGAAAACTTGTAGACACATGCAAAAGAAACAAAGTGAACTCCTATGTCCCACCATATACAAGTTGAACTCAAGCTGAATTAAAGGTCTCAGTATTAGAAAAAAATCTGTAAAATATGCCATATATGACAGGATATGACTGTTCATACCATTAGCTATGTGACTTTTTATTTATTTATCTATTTATTTAATTTTTAAATAAAAATTTTATTTTATATATATTTATTTATTTAATTTTTAAGAAGTTTTATTGGAACACCATGAGATATAGTTGCAAACTTGCATGATTATATTTCAGTCACACAATGCTCAAGCATCCATCCCTCCACCAGTGCACATTTTCCACCACCATTGTTCCCAGTGTCCCACCCACCACCTCTACCCCACCCCAGTCCCTGCCTCTCACTAATTTTGCTTTGGGGCAGGTACAATCTGTCTTACTCTCTCTAATTTTGGCATTATAGTTTGCAATTCAGATACTAAGAGGTCACTGTGTTTGGTCTTTGCTCTACTTTCAGCACACATCTCCCATCCCGGGCAATCCCTCCAATCATCATTTACTTAGTCGTTCCTTCTCCATCCCAACTGCCTTTTCCCCAGAATGGGGGGCCAGCTTCCAAACCATGTTGTGATCCTCCTGACCCTTATCTCTACTGTCCTTATGTGTTAGTCTCACATTATGCTTCTTTATATTCCACAAATGAGTGCAGTCATTCTATGTCTGTTCCTTTCTTTCTGACTAATTTTTCTTTGGGGCTTTTTTAATGATTCAACACCATTTTCAAAATAAACATGTCAAGAATAAATAAATGGAATTACATCAACCAAGAAGTTTTTTCATTGTGAAAACAAAAGGCTAAAAAAAATACCCAACTGAATAGGAGGAAATGTTCATTTAGTACATCTGACAAAGAACAAATATCCAAGATATAGAAATGATCACAAAACTAAACTAAAAATAATGCTGTACCCATCAAAAACTGGGAAGAGGATCTGAACACCATTTCCTCAAAGAAAACATAGAGATGGTCAACAGGCATATGAAAAAGTGTTCATCATTACTAATTACCAGGTAGATGAAAATCAGAATAAAAATTAAATGTCACCTTATGCCACTGAGAATGGCCTCCATTAAACAGTGTGGAACTAATCTGTGTTGATAATGAGATAGTGGTGAGAAAGGAACCCTAATTTGCTATTGGTAGGAACGCTATCTGGTTCAGCCTTTCTGGGAAACAGTATGGAAACTTCTCAAAAAAATAAAAGTAGAACTCTTATATGACCCACTCCTTTGCATGCATCCCAAGAACACATAAATACTAATTCAAAAAAATTCACACCTATTTTCATTGCAGCATTTTTATAATAATGAAGATAAGAAACAACCCAAATGCTCAGCAACAAAGGACCAAATATATAAATAGTAGTTTATGTGCACAATGAAATGCTACTCAGTTATAAGAAAAAATGAACATCCCCCTTTGATGTAACTTCGATTAAACCAGAGAGTGTCATGTTAATTGAATAAGCAAGATGGAGGACAAATGCCAATAATCTCACACAAATGTGGTACCTAAAAAAATCAAAGAAACAGACTGGACAAAGTATAATGAAAACAAATCCTTGGACTCTTAGCAACATAACTGAGGTTATTAGGCAGAGTGTGTGGTTGGGGCAGGGAGGGGCAGAGGAAGGCCAGGAAGAGAGGACTAGAAGTGGAAAAGACTCTGGTGGAGGGTCTGCTTTTGTCATTTTGGTAGTAGTAGAGGCACAGTAACTGTGTGCACCAAGAACATAAACATTAATACATGGTATCCATATTTCTTTAATAATCAATTAACGAACTGCTTGATAAACACTTAATATGTGAATACAAAATGTATAAATACAACAGGAAAAAAACTGCTAAGACCATTGGAAGTTTCTTAGGAATGAAATGAGAGGTTTCTAACAAGAAACATGGCATCCCAAAAGTAAATAACTTAGTGAGATAGTACAATGGATATGGTTGACCAGAGTAAATCCCTGTCATCACATATGGTCCCCCAAGTCCCAACAAGAGCGACCCCTGAATACAGAGCCAGGATTAAGCTCTCAATAGTGCTGAGTGTGACCAAAAACCAATAAGAATAACAAATAAGTAGATAAATAAACTCCTCTAAGTTTTTTCTTGTAATAGCAAGTTAGTTAGGAACTTACTCTTATTTAAGTTGGCATTTTGTGACTCTGACACACATGACTCATCAAAACAAGTCTCTTTCACTGTTACACACTGTAGCATTTCCTTTCATCTTTCCAAGCCTCCCTCTCAGCTTCCATGATAATACATATGTATGAAACAATTTCCCTTTAACAAATGGCTCATACACCAGGTCTTTTCAAACTTACAAACAGATCTCACTCTACTTGTGCCCATCCATGCCTTGCAGTTGACTGCCGACTCAGTAGGTCTCAACCTTCCTGCCTGATAACCCACACCCACCATCTCTCTGAAGCCCCCAACGATCCTCATCCTAACCCACAGAGCTACTACACAGCTGTCCTGTTCCGCTCAGTCTACATGCTTGAACCACTCTCTGTGAACCCACAGAGTTTATAAGTAAACCCAGCCTCCTCCACAACATCCCACTATCAAAATCTGTGACCTAGCTCCCCCACCCAAACTCAATGTGGAAATTCATCCCCCAAACAAAAAATGGTCCAAAGATAGATATGCACCTAGGTAAAAATAGTTCGGGTCTTAAAATACAAAGGGCTGCAAATGTGCTCCCAAGAATGAACAGAATAGATGACAAATATCTACTTAACTGTAAATGTGCACCATGGTAAATAAATGACTGTTTATGGTCTTCTATACGAATGGGCAGCATGGGCAAAAGTGGAATAGCAAAGTATCAGTACTCTATTTTTTTTAATTCTTTAATTAGTGAGTGACCATGAGGGTACAGATAAGATTTGCACATTTTCGAACTTGTTTTTTCCTCATACAATGTTCGCAAACCCATCCCTCCACCAGTGCCCATTCTCCACCACCAATAAAGCCAGTATCCCTCCCACCCCCCAATGCCATAAATCCCCCACCCCACCCTGCCTCTGTGGCAGGTTATTCCCTTTTGATCTCTCTCTCCAATTGGGTGTTATGGTTTACAATAGGGGTATTGAGTGGCCATTGTGTTCAGATTCTAGTCTACTTTCAGCACACATCTCCCTTCCCGAGCAGGATCTCCAACCACATTTTACTTGGTGTTCCCTTCTCTATCTGAGCTGCCTTTTTCCCCAGCATGTGAGACCAGCTTCCAAGCCATGGAGCCAACCTACAGGATCTAAATTTTAAGGATGCCGTCTGATAGCTATGTAAAACAAGCTTGGCCTTTGCTCTTCTTGCCTATTGAATGTTGAGGTGCTCAGTAATGGTTCTTATTGTCTCTGTCAACAAAGGTTCACCTGTTGGGAGCCAAAGAGAGTGGTAGAGGAGTGACATTGTTCTGGATAAATGGCCTGTGAGACCACTGACTCAGTGTGGACAGTCCGTGTGTTTGTCTGTTTATGTAGTATTTGTGCCATTCTCTAAGACTGATGCCCACTGGAAGCCGGTCAAAGATGCCAATCTAATTGATCTAATTGGCGTTAGAGGAATGATGACCCCTGATGTGATCTAAAGGACAGAAAGAAAACAACCCAGAAAAATGACCCGTGAAGCTGCTGAAGAGAGGAAAGTGAAGCATGCCAGCTCTCTCTCTCTCTCTCTCTCTCTCTCTCTCTCTCTCTCTCTCTCTCTCTCTCTCTCTCTCTCCATTTTTATTATATATCTTGAAATTTTATTTTTCACTCTATGGACCTCCTGAATATCTGCACAGATCTTTCTCCTCAGACTGGGGAAGTCTTCAGCTATCAGCCTTTCTTCCCTGTTGCTGATGGTTCCGTGAAGTGGTGAGTAATAGAGGGGTAGACATCAAAAATGAGTGCCCCACCTCCTGCCAAATGCCTGGCTTGGATCAGGACTGGTGAAGTCTGTCCTAACCTCAGCATGGACATTTCATTTTTTGTTTTTTATTTTAAATTTTATTTTTATTTTTTTATAGCACAGCGGGTAGGGCGTTTGCCTTGCATGCGGCCGACCCAGGTTTGATTCCTCAGTCCCTTTTGGAGAGTCCGGCAAGCTACGGAGAGTATCCCACCTGCACGGCAGAGCCTGGCAAGCTACCTGTGGTGTATTTGATATGCCAAAAACAGTAACAACAAGTCTCACAATGGAAACGTTACTGGTGTATGCTCAAGCAAATGGATGAGCAATAGGACAACAGTGCTACAGTGCTACAGTGTTATTTAATCACCATGAGAAACACAGTTACAAAGCTGTTACTGATTGGGTTTCTGTCACATAATGTTCCCACACCCTTCCCTCCACCAGTGTAAAACTTCCCACCACCAATGTCCCCAGTTTCCCTTTCACCACCCTGCAACCTGTCTCTATGATAGGCATTTTTCTTCTCTCTCTTTCTATTTTTTGTCTCTGTCTCTCTGTCTCTTTCTTCTTTTGGGCTTTGTGGCTTGCTATACAGATACTGAGAGGATATCGGGTTTATTCCTTTATCTACTTTTAGCACGTAGTTCTTATCCAGAGTGGTTGTTTCCAACTATCATTGTCATAGTTGTCTCTTCTCTATCCCAACTGCCTTCTCCCCCAGTCCTTGAGGCAGGCTTCTAGCCAGTCCTTAAGGCAGGCTTCTAGACCAATCCTCCTGGCCCTTGTTTCTAGGACACAGGCATTTTGAATCCATTGCCTTTCCCCAACGAAGAAGAATCTCAGAAGGAGAAAATGGTGATGTAAGAGAGTTTTTACTAAAACTTACTTAGAAAGATGTGGGTGGAGAGAGAAAAAGAGAAAGTATATGTTTAAGAAAGAACAAAAGTTTCTCCAGTGTGGAAAAAGCAGAGACATAGAGACAAGCAAGCAAGATCCATATTCAAGGGAGATCACAGACTTGAAGGTAACATTCTCTAATACAAAAAGCAGATGGAGATGTTACTAAAAAAGAAAATTAAGGCCAATATCCCTTATGAACATTAATGCAAAAATCCTCAGCAAAATCTTAACGAATTGAATACGACAATATACCAAAAGTATCATGCACCATAATCAAATGATTTTTAGTCCACGGATGAAAGTACTCACCATATGCAAATAAATTAAAGTAGTACATCATATCAACAAAAGAAAATATCAAATTCATATGATTAATCGATGCTGAGGAAACTTTTGACAAAATTCAATATCCACTCATATTACAAAACATAACATAGGGTTAGAAGTAACTTTCTTCAAGATAGTAATGTCCATTTACAACAAACCCACATCCAACATCATATTCAATGGTGAAAGAATAAAAAGCCTTCCCTCTGAAACTGAGCATAAGGCTATGATATCCACTTTCTCCACAATTATTCAGTATGGTCTTGGAAATATCTACTGTGGCAACCAACAAAGAAAAAAGAATCAAAGGCTTTCACAAAGGAAAAGAAAAAGTGAGAATTTTACTGTATTTGGCAACATGAATATATATAATATAACTGAAATGATGAAATTATGGAGTTATCCGCAATCTGGATAGAACTAGACAGTTTTGCATTCAGTGAAGTAAGTCACAGGAGAAGGGCAAAAACTGGATGTTCTCAGTTACCTGTGGCATAAGAGGCAGTTGTTCAGGCTCTCATGGAGTCAGGAATGGGGACTTCCCCCATTCTTCTGATCTTTCGGGAGTCTGGCAGTCACGCCCATGAACTGCTTCTGGTACTATATAAGCTCATTAACTGCCATGATCCAGAGACTCACAGTTTAACTTAAAAGATTGCACTCATATGTGGAATATAAAGTAGCTGAGAGGTACAAGCTTACAATGATGCAATTTCTGGCAGATATTTCTCTGGACTTAGTTACTGAAGTACTAAAATACAGAAATCCAAACCCGTGCGGCTGCTAGTGTGGCCTCTCGACCTCCTATCTCTTCATCCTCAGCAATGAAAAACAAATTATCAAATGCTTTCTTTTCAGCAGGTCGACTTTAGGGGGGAGAAACGCCAAATCAATAATAGTGAGTTTTTTGTTGAAATATTGAATGTAATCAAAGTAAAGTGAAAGTAAAGTGAAATTTACCAGTTACACATGCGGGGTGAGGGGGCTGGGGAGGTGAGGGGGAGGGAGTGAGGTATACTGTGATTCTTGGTGGTGGAACAGGTGCACTGGTGAAGGGATGGGTGTTAGAGCATTGTATAACTGAGACTCAAACCTGAAAGCTTTCTAACTTTCCACATGGTGAATCAATAAAAGAATAAATTTTAAAAATAAATAAATAAATACATAAATAAATACATAAAAACAACAACAACAAAAAATTTAATTTTTTGTTAAATTAAAAAATTTAATTTAATGTGGAGATACATCCAGCTGTATCTCCACATTCAAGTTTTAGAATTCCTGGGAATCTCACATTATACATCACTGATATGCCAGGAGTAGCACATCACATGGATGGGATATAAAGTAGAATGCAACCAATCTCTATTAAGAAAATATTATAACACGTGGCTCAACTTCTAACAACATGTTAGTAATCTCCTATATTCAGGCTTAATGGCTCCAGGGTGAGATACAACAATCTTCACACACTTTCTTCTAAGAAAATCTTTTTTAAAATCATTTTTAGCAAACTGTTTATAACAAGCAATACATTATTTAGTAATATACTATTTAGAGCCTTATATTAGGGTGGACTTGGGTAGTAGTTGGGAAAATTAGAAATAATGGTTGTGGGAAGTTGTAATGGTGATGGGGTTTGTGTTGGAACAAAATTATCATGGAAAACCTTATAAAAATAAAATTAAATTAAAAAAAGGAACAGCAGTTGGAAGTATCAAACAATGTCAAAAGCACTGGCACTGGATGACACAAAAGGTAATGCCAAGGAAAGAGCAGAGTGGAAGAAGGGGGCTGAGGAGCCAATTGGTGATAACTTAAGGATATTGGTCAAGTGTCTTGGACATTTTGTAAGTAAATTTATTTTATAAAATTAATTTTGCTAAGAAAATGGAATGGGGAACCAAAGACAAAAACTTGGGTTACTGGTAGAGGGACCCTGTCAATGGCAGTGGATTTAAAGCCAGAACATTAAATATCAAAACTCTATTATCAACAATTTTGTAAAATCATGGTGAATAACTATGAAAAAAATTTAAAAATAAAATATTTATCACTTGGGTTTTGTAGAAGAGACCCCAGATGCTACATAAGAACTTCATGTTTTTGCTGAAACTTGATAAATAATAGGCTAAATGGATGGGGTTGGAGAGAGAGCCCTCTGTGCTCCCTACTCCATTTGTCAATAAAGTTAAAACTACTATTAAAATACCTATTTGGACCCATCTTCCTGGCTCTCATTTCTACTGTCTGTGGTCTCACACCGGTCCATGGTTGGAAGTGTACCATAAGTGGTAGGGGCAGGGTCGAGGGCACTTAGGACAGAGAAGGGACCACTACGACAATGATAGTTAGAAATGATCACTCTGACTAGAACTTAGACAAGAACTGAGTGCTGAAAGGAGGAAAAGGGACAAATATGATGACCTGTATAGCAAACCACAATGCCCAAAAGGAGAGAGAGATTGCAGTGAGAGAGAGATTGCAGTGAGAGAGAGAACAGTGCCTGCCATAGAGGTGGACTGGGGTCTTAGGAGGGAAACGGGACATTGGTGGTAGGAAATGTACAATGGTGGAGGGACGAGTGCTAAAACATTTTGTGACTGAAATCCGATCATGAACTTTGTAACTCTATCTCACAGAGATTGAACACAAAAATAAATAAAGTATAGAATTGATTTTTTAAAAATATATTTTTATTAAGCCACCGTGATTTACAAAGATATTAATAGTTGGGTTTCAGGCATACAAGTTCTAGTACCAGTCCCACCACCAGTGTCAACTTACCTTTACCAATGTCCCCAGTTTTCCTCCCAGCACCCCAGCTGCATTCTTGTCAAACACGTGTTTAAGTATGGTTGTTGTTGTTTGGGGGGTTGCTGTTGTTTGGGGGAGAGTGGGACCCACACCTGTTGATTTACTCCAGGCCCTTTGCCCAGGAACTACTCCTGACTCTGCTCTCAGTGATTACTTCTGGCAGGGTTCAGAGGACTATACAAGATACCAGGGATCAAACCTGGGTCAATCTTGTGCAAGGCTGTACTATCCCCATTGTACTATCATACTGGCCCTGACTGCTATAGTTTGATCTTGTGCTTTCAGTGTTGTGGCTCTGTGACTTAGCTATATAGTTATACCATTCTCTGCCCAACAACATACCTGAGTTTCCTGGCTGCTAGTCCTGCTACCTCCTTTCTCCTTCTAACTCCCGTTCAGTTTCTTTCCTTGCCTGTCCTTCCCAGACACCAGGGTCAAGTGCATTGTTGAACACCCAGGTTGATTTCATAGCTTAGCTATTGTACTAAGTGGTGAGGTGAATAGTGTGCATATGTCCTCTTGAATGAATCTTTTTGTATCCTGGGGTAGACACTCAGAAATGGGACTGCTGTTTCCATGGCAGCCCATTTCTTATTTTTCTAAGAAATCTCCACACTGAGAGGAAAGAAATCAGGTGTGAGAAGAGGGAGAGGAGAGATATTTGTGAAGCGGCAGGGGGCAGGGGTCAAGATATATTGGAGGTGTCATGGAATGATAGAATTAAATATCCAAACTGCTGACTCAACAACACCGAAATTAGGAGACCCAAATTTTAACAACTAAACTTAGAAAGGTGCCTATTAAGATGGCAGGGATTGGGGTAGAGCGGGAAGTAGGAAAGGGAACCTGGGAACAGTGATGGAAGAAAGTTACAGGGGTGATGGGGTTGGTGCTGAAAAACTGTATATATTTTTTTAAAAATCTCCATACTGTTTTCCATGGGGATTGAACCAGAGGACATTCTCACAAGCAGTGGATGAGGGTTCCTTTTTTGCACTATGGGCCTGCCACGAAAAACTGTTCCTAATTTGTTTGATTTGTGTCATTCTCACTGGTATGAGATAATATCTCATTTTCATCCTGATTTAGATTTCCTTAATAGTAAGTGATGATGAGCACTTTTTCATATGCTTTCTTCAGAGAAATGCCTGTTCATTTTCTCTACCCATTTTTATGTGGTCTGGGGACTTTTTGGCTGTTGACCTTTGTGAGTACTTTATCACACACACAATCACAATATCCCATTAATCACTGATTTCTCGGGTGGGCTCAGTAATATCTTATTTCGTCCTTTCCCTGAGATTTTAGAAGTCTATCTCGACTCGGCCCTCCTAACGATGTTGCACTGGGGCTCTTCAGGGTCAGGGGAATGAGATTCAGCTTGTTACTGCATTTTGCATATGAATATACCATGGGAAGCTTGCAAGGCTGTCCCATGTGGGCTGGAAACTCTCAGAAGCTTGCCAGTTTCTCCTAGAGGGAGAAGTAGGCTAAAGATATCTGCTTCTGAGAGCTTGCTTTTAAGTCTCTCTCTGGATGTTGGCCATTGATGGTATTACACACACCTGGGTTCTTCTGCCGGTACCTTCATGCATGAGGCCTGTCCGAACGTGTAGAAAGGAGCCTCCAGCATGGCTGTAGCTAGGTTCTGGTGATCTTCAGCCACCGGGAGCTCTGCTCGGGGTGGGGAGGGAAGCTGGAGCTCATCCCCTCCGAGGGGCCCCGGGGAAGACAGCCAGGCATGCGGGCAAGAGACTCTCTGCTTTATATATCTTCATATATCTTGCATACTTTATATATCTAGCATAATAACTGTTATCTGGTTATCTTATGTCTTGAGTACAAATATATTCCCCCATTCAGTTGAGTGCCTTTCAACTTAAGCCCATGCTTCTTTTGCCATGCAGAAACTCTTGAGTTTGATGTAGTTGCATTTATTTATTTAGTTATTTATTTATTCTGTTGCCCATACCATTGATTTTTTTTCCATGGGACATCAAAAGAACACCTGGCCGCCCACCTACAAGATGGTCAGACTTTTTCATCCAGACCCTGAATGAACAGTTTAATGCTCTTTGTGTTCCTGGACCCCTAAGGTCATAGGGGTCCCCCTTGTGAACACAGGAGCTAAGGCCTGATAAGACCCTCACTCCATTTCTGTCTAAGCAGTAACAGACTCAGAGGAGGCTGGACCCCCTCTGAGAGAAGCTCCAGCAGGAGCAAAAGGCCAGAAATTTCAAAGAAGGCCATGGATCATTCCCAACTCAACCCCCTCGGCAACCACCCTAGCAATGGACTCTTACCTAGCTAGAAAGCCCCATGTGGGGCAGCTTAGGAAAACCCTATGAAAGCCACCTGAACAAAGGAAGGGCACGCATATGCTACCTGAGTCCATGTGCTGCTTGTGGCCGAGCACATGTGGCGCCTGAGCATATGTGTCACCCACCTCTCCCTTCTTGAGATGGGTACTGGGACTCTCTCCACCTTCGGAGAAGCCCACATTCTCTCTTGAACGTGTTACTCTCCCCACTTTCTCTCCCTCCTTCCCCTTCCTAAAAATTCTCCAAATAAAATCTGTTTTTACTTCACTGCTTCCCTACTCATGAAATTCTTTTCTGCGAGACAATACAAAGTACCCGGAATCCTTGGGTAAGGTCTGGGACTGACTTTCCTTTCCTGAAAAGAGCAATTCCTCACTTGGGCCTGAGTCTGTGGCTCCCCTAGAAACTGAGTGGTAGGAGACCAGGGGGACAGCAGGTGTGGCTCGGCAGCCACCTGGTGGGGCTGGGGGGCTCTGGCCTGCCGCACGGGGCCTCACTGCAGACTTTATCAGTCCTAGCTTTCCTACACTCTCCCGGGTGAAACCCTGACCATTTCCTTCCACTCATTTAATTACTTTTGTGCAGATTGGGGTGCTCATGATGAAATTTCTGGAAATAGGGATTCTCATGGATTTAGAAAACTGTCAAAATTATATTCACTTCTAATTCAAGCTGTTGGCATGTTGTCGACTTTGCTGGCACTGTCATCCCATTCACAAAGAGGAAGGTTGGGCCCAGGGGCTGTGCCCACTGTCCCACCAGCCCCTGATCCCCAACCCACCACTTTCCTAACACACTGGGCTCAAACACACATCACAAACTCAAAAGGTTTGATGAGATTAAGGGTTAACAAACGCTGAGGAAAGCATGCCTAATCCTTTATTTTATTTCTAAAGGTCTTCTATTGTGTTATTTTTTTCTATCTCTTAAGTGATATCTCTCTCTTCTATGTCTTTAGTTAAATTGAATCCTGGGTATTTGGTGTTATTTTTTTAAATTTTTTAAAATTTTATTGAATCACCATGAGATAGTTACAAGCTTTCATGTTTGGGTTACAATCTCATAATGATCAAACACCCATCCCTCCACCAGGGCACATTTCCCACCACCAATATCCCGGGTATATCCCCCCTTTCCCACCCTCGCTCTGCCTCTAAGGCAGACAATATTCCCCATACTCTCTCTCTACTTTTGGCCATTATAGCTTGCAACACAGACACTGAGAAGTCATCATGTTTGGTCCATTACCTACTTTCAGCATGCATCTCCCATCCCAACTGGTTCCTCCAGCCATCATTTTCTTAGTGATCCCTTCTCTATTCCATCTGCCTTCTCCCCTCCACTCATGAAGCAGTCTTCCAGCTGTAGGGCAATCCCCCTGGCCATTGTATCTACTGTCCTTGGGTGTCAGCCTCATGTGATGCTACCCTACACTCCACAAATGAGTGCAGTCCCTCTATGTCTGTCCATCTCTTTCTGACTCATTTCACTTAGTATTATACTCTCCATGTTTATCCATTTATAAGCAAATTTCATGACTTCATCTCTCCTAACAGCTGCATAGTATTACATTGTGTAGATGTACCAAAGTTTCTTTAACCAGTCATCTGTTTTAGGGCACTTGGGTTGTTTCCATATTTTGGCTATCAAAAGCAGTTTATGCCTGAGCCCCCGAAGGGATTTTCTGAATGCCCGAAGTCCCCTAAGGGACTACAGACCATTCTCCTTCTAGCTTCCATTGAAAATCCATCAGACTTCCAAGCACCACATAGATCTTTTCCCCCCATGGGAATCATTGTATTATTAGTGAGAAAGTTTGAAAATTTTTTGAAAAATCAGACATAAAAACATTGTAAGTTATATATTATAATAGGAATATGTTTTATTCACCTTATTATTCAGTTTTCAGACCAAGAGGGTTCCTCCCATATTCTTAAGACAAAGATTGGGTACTATTAATTAACTATTGGGTAAGATTCATTTTGAAAGCCTGATACAATTTTGGCTAAGAAGAGATGAAGGATGGTAGATTTGTGTGTGTATGTGTGTGTGTGTGTGTGTGTGTGTGTGCATGCGCGCGCTCATGTATGTGTAGGGGGCGGGGTCTTTTTGTCGACAGGAATGCTTGTTATTGCTATTAGAAATGAATTTCAGAGAAAATATTAACATAAAGATATTAATACATAATTAATTTCAGGTCATATTCTACATGCCTTCAGAATTCTTGAAACTTTTTAATTCGCATCTGTTTAGTGATTACCCAATAGAAATGATGACTATTTTATAAAATATCACTGTATCACTGTCATCCTGTTGTTCATTGATTTACTTAAGCAGGTGACAGTAACATCTCCATTTGTCCCAGCCCTGAGATTTTAGTAGCCACTCCTTACTCGTCTTTCCCAATGATTGGAAGCTCTTTCAGGGTCAGGGGAATGAGACCTGTTTTTGTTACTGTTTTTGGCATATCAAGTACACCATGAGGAGCTTGCCAGGCTCTGCCGTGCGGGCGGGATACTCTCGGTAACTTGACAGGCTCTCCAAAAGAGACCAGAGGGATGTTGAGATAAAATCCGAATTAGTTACTTGTCTCAGCTAAGTTGAAGATGCCCAGTGTCGGGCTCAGAGGAGTGACCCACCTCATTCCCACACTGCAGGGCTTGTAAAATATAAAACTTTAAATATGTTACAGTTGCTGGATTTTGTCTTATTATGTAATTATCACAAGCATGCATTTCTTACCATGCTCCTGTTTTGTCCCCCTGCCTCCTTTGTTTGCCTTTTGCCTCAATCCATTTCGGAAGAGGGTACAAGATCATTTATATTGTTGACACTTCAAATACGTAAGTTTTCTCTACTATCTGCCATTTTTTTCCAGTGGTGGGGGGGATTTTAAAAAATTAAAGCATAGTGGTTTGCAGAGTTATTCCTAGTTGAGTTTTAGACAGACAATATTACAGCACTGATGCCACCACCAGTGTCAGCTTCCCTGCACAAACATTCCCAGGTTCCCTCCCACATCTGTGCCCAAATCCCTCTTCACAGGCACCTCTCTAGGTTTGGCTGTTAAAGTTTGGGTCTGTTGACTCTGTGGTTTGGGTATTTGGTGCTATCATTTGTGCCTTTATGCTGAGTCCCCTGCCACATCTTAGAGGAGCGCCCTGTCTCCTTTGGGGATGGAGCAGCCGAGCAGACTGCAGAGGTGCCTCTCGCCCTCTCTCCCAGCTCAGTCGGGCTCCTCTACAGTCTCAGTTTCTTTACTGCTGCAGTGTTCGTCCCAGATGGTCCACAGGGACCCGGAGGTGGGGGCTGGGGGGTGGGGGCATGGGAAGAACAGTTGGGGACCTGATCTTGAGACTGACGCCTGGGCCACGGAGCAGGAGGTGACTTGGTGGCTCTCTAGTCAGTTTCCTTGCATGTATGGGGTCACTGAGGCCACTAGCAGAAGGCAGTTGTGCTCTCAAGCTGCATCTGGCATGCAGTTTTGGGCCCGTGCCAGTGCTCAGGGGCTACTTCTGCAGCAGGGCCCCGGGGACCATTCTGTGTCCTGAATGGTTCAGGGCTCAGATCTATAAAGCTTGTATTCAGCCCTCTAAGCAATTTCCCCGAAACTAGCATTTTATATTTATTTTTATTAATTTAATTTAGTTTTAATATTTTTTTTGTGTGTGTGTATGTGTGTGGTTTTAGGGATTGACCAGTGCTTCATACCTGCCAGGTCTCCCTCTCTCTCTTTTTTTTTACTTTGGAAATGGAATGTTTATTTATTTATTTATTTATTTATTTATTTATTTATTTATTTGGCTTTTTGGGTCATACCTGGCGATGCTCAGGGCTGACTCCTGGTTCTGCACTCAGAAGTCACTCCTGGCGGTCCTCGGGGGACCATATGGGATGCTGGAAATTGAACCTGGGTTGGCTGCATTCAAGGAAAATGCCCTACCTGCTGTACTATCACTCCAGCCCCCTATTTATTTTTTTTTAATTTATTTTAAATGAATCACTGTGTGCTACAGTTACAGACTTACAAATTTTCGTGTTTACGTTTCAGTCATACAATGGATCGAGTGCCCATCCCTCCACCAGTGCCCATTCTCCAACACCAAAGTTCCCAACATCCCTCCCATCTCCTCTGTTCCCCCGTCGCCGCCCCCGCCCCCCCCCCCCGTCCTCCCTCCTTCCGCCTATGTGACAGGCACATTTCCTTTTACTCTCTCTCTCTCCTTTAAGGTTTTGTACTCTGCAATGCTACTAGGTCTCTTATCGCAGCTCTAGTGTTTTTGTTTTCATTGGTGTCATAATGGAAAGGTTGAAGCTTCTCCTGACAGGTGAATCACGTGGCTGTGAGTGGAATACGAAGGAACCAGTAAAAAGGGTCTACATCAGCAGGGCTCAGATTCAGTCAGTGAGAGTCCCTTTCTTAAATGGAAATAGCAAAAAAGTTGCCACTGCTGGTGTTTTATTCCTTCCCCACTTAATAAGTAGTGCTCCATCTAAGTATTTTCCACCTGGCAATTTTCTCTGGAAAGGGTAAGTGAAGAATTAATGAATACTGTGAATTTCTGTTCCCTCCCACAGGAAAACGATACTAGTTCTTCTCCCATCCGACTGTGTTCTGATGCAATATAAAACTGACGAAATTTTATAGCGTAGTCACCTCAAAAGAATGGGGAGAGATGACGTTAGACTTGTTGAGTTTATTTTGAAATTTACTCTTGATCTAAGACATTTCAAATAGATTTTATCAGAACCTCTGGTTGGTACCTTCTAATCACTTCTTCCTAACAACACCACCTGCCATTTGCCTTATTACATCCGCAGAATTACATGACTATGTGATATAGCACAAAGTCACCCTTACTGATTTCTAATTAAGGATTTTGCTATATTATTAGACTCCATTCACCTTCCCCCGCCCCTGTCACCCCCTCCAGCCAACTCTCTGCCTCTCCGAAATGACTGGTTTCCTACCAGAATATCTCAGTGCCATGGTGTCCAGTTGCTGTTTTCCTATTGAATTTATTCCTCAAAGATGTCAATTTTCCTGGGGCCAGAGAGATAGTACTGTGGGTAGGGTGTTTACCTTGCACACGGTGAACCTCAGTTTGATCCTGTTTGATCCTGGGCACCTTATATCGTCTCATGAACCCACCAGGAAACTTCTCTGAGCACAGAGCCAGGAGTAAGCCGTGAGCATCACACAGAAATAGGGCATGGGAACCGAGAGCCGCGGCACGAGAAGCAGAGCCTCCTCGCCTATTGACTGTGATCCTGAGGTCTCCTAACCCATTTTGGCACCAGAGCGGATGCTTGAGCCATCCATTTTGACTGTGAACTGAGCTAAAATATTAGAAACCCAAAACCGCACGGACTCAAAGTCTTCACTCTTACCAATGAAGAGAAATTATTAGATGATGCCTATTCGGCAGGCCTGATTGTTGGGGAAAATTTCCAATCAATAATAGTGAGTTCTGTATGGAAATATGAAATGTACTCAATATATATAGAGAATAATGGGAATATCATTAGCTACTTAGATGAGGGGTGGGGTGGGAGGGGGGTGTATTGGGGTTCTTGGTGGTGGAACGGGTGCACTGGTGAAGGGATGGTGGTTTAATCAGTATTTGACTGTGACTTAAACCTGAAAGCTTTGTATTTTTTTCTTGTTTTCACGGTGGTTCAATAAAATATTTCTTTAAAAAAAAAAAAGAAATAGGGCATGGCACCCCTCCCCCATCATGGCAATTTTTCCCTTTGGAAATAAAAGTGTTTCATACTTCCTTTGCATGCTGCTAGATTTATTTCCTCTCCCCCCCTAGCTGGTGCCCCCAAATGCTACAAAAATGTCATCTTTCTCAAGCATGGTAAATATGAAGCTTCCCTATCCATTCTCTGCTTGTTTTATTGCTTATTCAAATTGGATAAGTTTATTGTTGTTATTTTAAGAAGTTTTAATAAGAACCACTCAGTAATTATAATTTTAGCGTTCCTCCTCTATTTCCATTTAATTTTAGTATTACCCCAGAAGAAACTTTCTTAGAGGGAAAGTACTCCTACCTTTTACTAGTTCACAGATCTCTACC
Source organism: Sorex araneus (assembly GCF_027595985.1). Taxonomy (NCBI): domain Eukaryota; kingdom Metazoa; phylum Chordata; class Mammalia; order Eulipotyphla; family Soricidae; genus Sorex; species Sorex araneus. The sequence goes on along the minus strand of NC_073303.1, from coordinate 318,576,553 downwards.
ATCTGCCATTCAATAGACACAGACATTAAATTATATTTTTATTGGTTGCTTCTTTCAGAGCGACCCTAACATCTGGATATGTGTATATGTCATATAATGATTCTCTCTCATTATAGACATGTGGTGCCTGCTGTGGTGAGTCTTAGTATACACTTGCACACACTTTGGACCGATCCATTTTTCCTCTATATAGAGACTCATTGGTAAATATTGACTCCTCAATTCACTGTTCCTTGAGCACAGTTGCTGGCTTAATTATGCTTTGCTAATGAGCTGTCATCAGAGATGCCTCTGAGTCAAATCCTGAGGACATGTTGGCACTCAAATGTCACACCCTATTGCCTAAAAAAGGCCAAAGAAATCAGCTTTATTCGACCTTCAGAGCTTGTGTAAGACAGACTTCTCATGACACTCCCAGCAGCCCCTGTTGAATCTCAGTCCTGACACTTTACCAAAGCCCAGAGAGATAAGGCTTTTTTACTATAGAGAGTTTTACTATACCCAAGTGAGGCCATACAACCTGGGGAAATAATGGCAGGGAGAATCTTGGTGTGAGGACAGCCTCCTTGAAGACGGCATCTGGGCTCACCTATGCTGTACACCACTGGCCCTGACGTGGCCTGAGGGTGGAAGCCCCCACATCGCAGAGGAGACTCTGACCTGGACAGAGAGGCAGAGTCTGTCTCCAGAGTGTGGCAAGGCTCTGGGGGTGTTCCAGAGAGCACCGAGCCCATCTGCGCTCAGCCCAGGAAAGCAGCTTCTGAGCCTCTTCCCAGGAACCAGTGTAAGCACGTAATCTCTAGGTACTCTACAAAAGGCAAAATGGCAATATTCTGCCATGTTAGAAACGGCAAACAGACTCAGGGAAGCGGGGGCTTCTTTAAGCCACATGTGATTCCACACTCAGTCTATCATATTGGGAATGTAAGACTGGCTCCTTCTGGCACGAGGGCTCTATGTCCATTGTTCCTAGGGATCCTCCATCCACTTCACTGAGACCATTTAATTTGCTCAGCTCCTGCCCCTATATGTGTCTCTTTTTCCAGGCATGCCTATGAACACCCTGATAAACATCAGGTCACCTCTTCTAAAATAGCATCTTTTCCTAGGGCCTTCCTTGCTATTGCCACCAGACTAAAATGAAGTTTCCAAGAGTACAGGGTAAAAATATTCCAAATCATTAACATATTGAAATTGGAGTTAACATATTGAATGGAAAGGGTTTTTAACACATATTTGGATAAAACTGACTGGGCAGAGGCACACTCTTTGTCCAGAAGAAATGAAAGAGAGTGACTTGTACTATTCTCTTTTAAAAGCGGATTTTAACACTACTGTAACTCCTTAAATTGTAATAATTAAATCAAAACATGCAGACACTCCTGTCTTTTCCTTCTCCATGGTCCCAGGATGCCTGCTCTCTTTGCTGGACTCCACAGCTCCTGCAAGCAAAGATTCTGTTTATCTAGGCACCCCTGAAGACTGAGAGAGGCCAGGTTTTATGCTTTAATTATCCGCTTTGCTTTCAGTTCTCTGTGGAAGGGTAATTGCTGCTGGTCCAAATGAAAAAATCAATTGTAAGAAACCTGGCTCTGGAAACATTTACAAGAGAAATTGACTGAGGGGAAAAAAAGCAGATCACCCGCTTGACTTCCCTCTGGTGATGAAGAACACAGCCGTACCCAGCATGGCGAAGCGTGAGGCAGCATCCCTAACCTCCCCCGAGCTCTCACCTGTTGGTGAACCATTAATAATATAGCTCCCATGGGCCAGAGAGACAGTCCTGTGGGTAAGGCTTTGCTTTGAACACAGCTGACCTGGGTTCGATCCCTGACACCCCAGAGGGATCCCTGAGACACCCCTGGAGTGATGCCTGAGTGTAGAACCAGGAATGTGGCCCCACAACAAAGCAAAAAGGCAAAAGGCTGTGAGGACAGCAAATGTGAGTTTCACAGCAATGGTGTGAAGATGCTACTGTTTTTTCCAGTTGTGGCAGGAGCCCCGCCAGGAGCCACGCCAGGCTCTTCTGCATCCCGTGCAAACTGGGATTTGTTTCCCAACAGCCACATCCACCTTTTTCACTTCCTCTCACAGCTCCCCTAGGCTCTAGCTAGATGCACCCTGCGTCCACTGGAAAGTCATTTCTACTCTGTCACACTGCTGTAATGCTGCTGAGAACATAGCTAAAAACCATCACAAGTTTGAGTTAGAAAGTGACTCTGATTTGCACCTATTTACTAATAAAATTTTTCCAGCACACTCCCCTTACAGTCAGCAAACAGATGCAAATAGTCTCAGCAAGAGAAAAACCAACCTCTGGAATCAACAGGCAAACCTCTCACCTCCAAGCCTAGAATCAACAGGCAAACCCCTCATCTTGGTCCCAAGCTCCCCAGCAAGCCTAATCCCCAGCCGACAGGGACAAAGAACAATACTCACGGGCAGCCTAGGGCTGTGTGATCTCTGTCCCTGATCGCTCTCCTTGCTCTCCTCGGTGACAGTTAAAAGGCACAGAGGATGTGATTGCCATTTATGTAGACAGTGTCCGCCTTCCCAAAGCCAATCAGAACAGCTTGCTTCCTTCTTCACCCAGCAGCCTGCCTCTCCCCGCACCCCTGCTGCCAGCAGCCTGCTCCCACCGCCCAACAGGAGGGCTGCTAGGGGCAGAGCAGGACTGAGGAGACAGAGAGCTGGCCTTGTGGAGGGGCCAGGAATCCAGAAAAAAAAGCCCATGTCCTCAGTGGGCTACGTGGAAGCCAGATACAGACCAGTCCTGGAGACTAAAGTCCAGAACTACAATTAATTCTCTGGATTTAATCCTTTCTATCAGCACTTATTATATTCTCTTACGAGTATTAATAATTTGCTAGTTCAGCTGGATTTTAGCACAATAATACTGCCCATAACTTGTAAGAATGTTGCCCTTTGCCCCCCTGATCCAGGGACTGAACCCAGGAACTCATATAAGCAAAGCATCATTGAGCCACATCTCTAGCTCATGGTCCATTTATTTTCATTTCATTTTCCTTAAAAAATTATTATTTTGTTGTTGGGCCATACCTGGCAGTGCTCAGGGCTTACTCCTGACTCTGTGCTCAAAGATCACTCCTGGTGGTGTCGGGGGGATAGGGGAAGGACCACAAGGTACTGGGGATGGCAACAGGGTCAGCCATGTGCATGACAAGCGTTCCACCAGCTCTACTATCTTTTGGCCGTAATTTATTTTTCTTCTTTGTCATATTGTCTAGACTTGTGCTGTTTGACTACACACCCATGGGCCACTTGCTACTGAGTTCTTAAATACAACTGGTGTGACAGAGGAAATAATGCTTAATATTATCACTGGAGTATGAATCTAAAAACAAGCTGTACAAAAATTTTTTGTATAAAATTTTAGCATATTTCACTTCACTTGTTTAATTTCATAAACCAATCCTATTCGAATGAAATACGTGTCTGTCCTTGAGTGTTGCCCTTCGGGTGCCTGGCACCTGACTGACCCTGTTCGAAGCCTCCAGAACATTGTCGGGCAGCAGCAGAGGGAAAGAATACTCTGCTCTTAATTCAAAAGCAGTGTGTCAAACGTGTCACTATTGAAAATGCAGTTTTATTGAAAATTCTTTATAGAATTGTTTCTTTTATTCCTATTTTTTAAAAAATTTAATTTCATCAGTTAATTCTGCATCAAGAGGAAATGATATGGTTTTCTTCCACTAAATTACTAGCATATTTTTTGTAGACTTTTTTATGCTTGGGATAAAACTATGATGTATCAGCAGGAGAAGGGAAGGTTTGGGGCAACACCAGGTGGTGTTAAGGGGCTTCTCCTGACACAGCTCAGCTGGTGTTGAGGGACCATATGTGACACCGTGGATAGAACCAGGACTGGCCACATGCAAAGCAAGGGCCTTAACTCCTGTACAGCTCTCATTCTAAGCACTAACACTTTGTAACATAAATTTTGTCATTATTATATGAGTAAAATTGCATTTCTACAGTTTCAGTGTCAGATCTGATGATTTGTTAAACTGATTTGAGAAAAAAATCCTTTAAAAAATTCTCTGAAACAGTTTTTTGGGATTCAGATTTTATGGAGATTTGAAAATATTCAATCACAAGAGTATTTATTTGAAATCATACATAAAAGTTATTACCCCTTTCCATATATTTGGGTGAATTAAAAAATACTTCTCTTGCTCTTTAAACCCAATTTGATCAAAAATTTAAACTTAATGGCAAGTGTTTTTTTTTCATAATAAACTCATTACACACCAGCTCTCTGAGATAACATCGAGTCTCTGTGACACTACTATTGATTTATTTCCCATGACTTTTGTCTCTAGCTAATATTGTCAGAACTGTGAATTCTGTACCAGTCATAAAAATAGTCCAGTAGTGTATGATTTTGATGATTCTTCTGAATCCATCATTTTTCTATAATCCCTGCTCTTGATCCTTGTCATTGCCTGTATTCGATTGTCTATTTATTTATTTTTTTACTCAGGGATAACTCCTGGAGGGCTCAGGGAACCAAATGGAATGTAGAGGAATGAACGTGGGTTGGCTGCATGTAAGGCAAATGCACTAACTTTGACCTACATCCAACAGTCTTTAGGTTTATTTTGTTACTGTTTTCCTAACATCTTTAAGTTGAGTGATAGCTTCACTAATTTTGGGCCTTCAATTTTCTATTTTAAAATCATTTCATTCTTTCTACGCACTGTTTTCTTTTTTCATTTCACATGTTTTATTTTTTAAGTGCTTTTTATGAGGCACCAGGATTCACAATATTAATCATACTTTTCAGGCATGTATCACTACAGTATCACATTTATCCAGTTAATCCCATCCTTCATGCACTGCTTTCAATGTCTCAACTTTTTAATGTGACATTTTTCAGAATTGATAAATATTATTTAATATTTTTATATGATTCATTAACTGTGTAGCTTTACAAAACAGTTTTTACATATAGAAAGTGGTGCTTGCTTAATTTTTAAAAATTCTAATTTTCTTTAGTTGCAAATTGTGTGATTTTTATGTGATAGCAATTTCCTGATAATGTTCACACTTACATTATATGTGTTACATGCTCAGCTTTTGTAAATTTTTACTATTCACTTGAAAAAAATGCATTCCCTAATTATTGAGTGGGCCCACATGTCCAACAAACCAAATGCACTTATGAAACTTTTATAAACATTTCTATCTGGATTTATTATCTAGTTTCCTATAATTATTGAAGATATATTAAAATTATGCACTATGATGAAAAATTCATAAATTCCTTCCCTTGGTTGTGCTAAAATATTTGTCTTCTATATTTAAGACTCTTCTATCATTAGTTATTTGTTTAAAATTGTGCTATCTACTTGGTGGGCTGAAACTTTCCATCACTTTTATGGTAATGAATGATTTCATAGAATACTGAAATGTTCTTGTTAAAATGGGGGTACAGCTGTTCTTACCCACAGTTCAGCACTCTTGAGTTTTCTCACCTGCCAGGGAGAGTAAAGATGAGGATGGCATCATAGGACATTACCGCTTCTTCACAGATTACTTCGTAGTGGGCTAAGTCTGATGGGTATGGTTTAGAGTTGATGCTGCACAAACACTTTCTGACTTTGAAATAGCACAAGCCTGCTCTGTGAGTCCACTGGAGTGACAGCTCTGTGGAGTAGTTCTCTTATATACCTTCTTCCAACTGAGCAGAACTGAATTCCACAATGAACTGCTCAGGAATAACAGTCCCTTAGTCATGAACGCATTGCACTGAATCTTTAAGCAAGGCCAAAGACATTCAAAGTTTTGTGGAAAGATTCTTATCAGGGAGCTGCAGATCTGGGAGCCCTGGACCCCTAATAGTTGTCCTGCTTCAGCCCTCTACTGCCCCCTTAGAAACTAGAACCTGCCACCCTTTGTACAGCCATGCACGTCCACTTCCCAAGTGTGAGCTGGAGCTTCCTTGCCATTTCTCACCTCCCACCACTCTCCTCTCCCTAAACAGCTCTGCCACTTCTGTCTAACGCCTTCGGAAACTACTCCCTGATCTTCAAAGAATACCAATGAGTCCTCGATGAGATGTTTAGTATAGTGTCTAGGACATGCTATGTATTTTAAGACTATAATTCTTGCCCGTAGTTGTAGGGTAGAAGGTGGCACACACTGGAGAGAGAACATTTTAAGTGCTTATATCATGATTACTAGCTGTGAGCTCATACACCATCTTCTTCAATTCTTCTACCTTAGTTTTCTCACTTGTGGAATAGGAAACAATCAAAGATCAAGAGTGTGAATCCCAACAAACATTAAGCACTCCAAATTAATGATTTAACTCAAACTCTATGGAGAAGCAACACAACTACTTAAAATCATATCTTCTAATCGACCATGGTGAATTAGCAAAGATCTTTAATTTCCTCCAGTTATACCACATGGTATACTCTGAGTTTACCTCTAAGTGGGCTATACCATTTGTCAAAGAAGAGAACCCTGCCCAGAGTGGCAGAGGTAATGAAGATAAGAGAAGGTCAATATTTTAAAATTATCCCCCATGTGCTGATATTTCCCATAGATTTTTATGTGCTTGAATCGGCACAAAAGATTGACAAGGTTGGCACTACTGAAATCTTTCTTACGTGGAGGAACGAGTGGAAGCTCAGGAAAACCAAGTCTGCCAAATGTTCTGGTGGTGTTTGGAAGAAGCTGAGTTCCAGCATATTCTGGTTTTCTACCAAGAAGTCACAAAATCATTGCCAGCACCTCCTGGCCGCACAATGACCAATGCAAGTTGGTCTCATTCCCTGCTCGGTGTGGTGGGGAGAAGGCGGAGGGCCAGTGTCAGTCTCCATTCCAGAGTGAGTTAACCTCTGGGCATAAGCTTCAGTGCTGAGCGCCTGAGAGTCAAAGTACAAGTGTTCCCATTCCCGTAACCAAAATTTGCTGAAGCATAAAACTGAGACTTACTTGCTTGAAATTCTAATTCCGTGCAGGCCTATTCCCCTCAGGAGAGTCTGGCTCTGGGACTGAAGCAACTCTGCAGGAGCAGCCCGAGCCTTATGCTCTGACAGGCTTCTCTTCCTGTACCCTTGCTCCTGTACTTGCATCTTCAGCCTCAAATGCAAGTTAAACATTAATTTTGATAGTGATAAAGGTCAAGGAAATCTTAAGGAAGTCCTACAGGAATTTGACTATCCCTGCTGCACTAGAGAAAGCTTTTTAAAAATGATTTTTATTGAAGTTCTTGGATGTCTAATACTGCTAATTATACTTTTCATGCACACATCTTTCCAACATGACACACATCACCAGTTTTTACTAGGGTACTAAGATTGACAATACTGTTAATTACATTTTTCCATGTATACATAATTTCAACACCAGCCCATCACTAGTCAGCCTGCTCCCCTCCACTGGTGTCCCAAGAGCCCCTCCCAAGCCCCCACTCACACAAGGTTAGTTCAATAGACAAAATTTTCATTTCCACTAATTTTGATCATTTGTTTTTCTTTTATTATGTTTCTTCCCAACTGGCCCCATCATCCCAACTAGATCTCTCTCTCTCTCTCTCTCTCTCTCTCTCTCTCTCTCTCTCTTTCTCTCTCTTTTCAAAGAATTTTTTTCATTTTTAAAAATGTTTTTAAATTTTTTATTAGTGAATCACTGTGAGGTACAGTTACAAACTTATGAACTTTCATGTTTGTATTTCAGTCATACAGTGATCGTTTATCCATCCCTCCATCAGTGCCCATTCTCCTCCACCAATGATCCCAGTATCCCTCTCACCACCCCCACTCCATCCTCTACCACCCCACCCTGCCTCTGCGCCAGGGCATTCCCTTTTGTTCTCTCTCATTATGGGTGTTGTAGTTTGCAATAGAGGTATTGAATGGCCATCATATTCGGTCTATAGTCTGCTGTCAGCTCGCATTTTTCAACCCGAATGGGTCTCCCAACATCCTCTACTTGGTGTTCCCTTCTCTATCTGAGCTGCCTCTTCCCCCAGCATGTGTGAAAGAATTCTTTACGTAGTGAAATTAATGGAATTTTCCTTTTACGTAGTAACACCTACATAAATAGAGCTTATTTGAAATTGTGAATTTTTTTTCAAAAAATAAAATCTTTTTTTAAGAGATATAAATTTAAACAATCAATGAGTAACTCTGTTTTAGAGCCTTTTTATTTCACCACAATCCTGGGCAACTTGGAGCTTTTACTTCTACTCAGTTGGCCAGTCACCGTAAGTCAACTTCCTGTCCCACACATCAAGTTTCCCCCATTTTCAATGCTTCCACCTCATTAGGTGATTCAGTCAGCCCAAAATCATTCAGTATGTATCAGTTCCTTCATTCTCAACCTTTGAAATGACAGTTAAAATGCAGATGACAATATTGAGGATGGGAACTTGACAAATTCCTAGAAAAAACAAAGATGATACAAATTTATGTACAAAGAAGACTGAGTACTTCTAAATGTGGACCTGGGAAATCTGAGTGCTTGGGAGCTGGTCTTCCTGGTGCCTGTGGGCCCAATGCAGGACTCAGCAGGTGCTAAGGGCCTGAGGCAGGGAGATGAGTTCTGTACAGTTCCCCAGTAAGGGAAGGCAGTGTCTCTAACCAGTGCTTGACAGACTGGATCTCGGAAGGTTTCTGAGTCTCTCAGAATGAAGGTAGGGACGCACTCAGGATTCACAGGAGACAGGACAGTGACTGAGGAAACTCCAGAAGGAGAGAAAATCGAAAGAGAAATGGCTTGTGGGCTGTTCTGAGGGGAGCATGCTGCTGTCTCTGGGGTCAGGGTGGCGGGCAAGCCTCTGTGCAGCTGGACTGCACAGGAGAAATGTCAGGAAACAAAATTTTCCTGGAAAAGGCACTTTGTTTAAGGGCTGGCAAGAAAAGCAATTCTGTGGGTTTTGTTTTCTTGTTTCCCGAGTAGTTTTTTTTTTAATTAAGATTCAGATTACCAATTCCTTTTTTTCTTAGATTTGTCAGTGACTAAAAAGTCACTGACAAATCCTACATGCATTTATATATATACATATATATGAATTTTTCTTCTAAGAGTTTCAATATTTAGGTCTCTGATCCATTTTGAGCTAAGTTCTATAGTACTGTAGTCTGTAGTATAGTCTTGTAAGGGTGGAAAATTTTTGTCTAGCCTGATGCATTTACAAGTTCACATTCACTTGTTTCTGTGCCATTTGCTTAAGACTATCTCCTCTCCATTGTACAGCTTTTGCTCCTTTGTCAAAAACCAGTTGATGACTCTAAAATCTATTCGGCCCCATTATGTTTTCAATGTTTCACTAGCCTTACTTTGTCCGGAATACACCATCTTCACACTGGCTGCTGTCAGTTCTCTGACTTTATTCTCCAACTCAGTATTTTTCAAATCAATGGTCTCAATCTATTGATAGGTCATGAAATCAGCTTAGACTGTCTCGGGAGCAATATCTACAGAATTAGAGCAGATTAAGAAAATGTTTTGCTGTTGATTTTAGGTCACATCCAGTGATGCCTAGGGGTTACTCCTGGCTCTGTGCTCAGGAATCACTCCTGGCAAGCTCAGGGGAACCATATGGGATGCTGGGGATTGAGCCTGGGTTGGCTGCATGCAAGGCAATGCCCTATCTGCTGTACTATTACTATACACTGTAGTACTGTCATCCCGTTGTTCAACAATTTGCTCGAGCAGGCACCAGTAACATATCCATTGTGAGACTTGTTACTGCTTTTGGCATATCAAATATACCAATGGTAGCTTGCCAGGCTCTGCTGTGCGGGCGGGATACTCTTGGTAGCTTGCTGGGCTCTCCGAGAGGGGCGAAGGAATTGAACCCGGGTTGTCCTCGTGCAACGCAACGCCCTACCCGCTGTGTTACTGCTCCAGCCCACTATTACTATGGCCCCAAGAAAGGTGGTTTTGAAGTCAGCCTTGTGTTTTTTTATGACTATGGGTCACAATACAATATACCTTACATACAGCAGATTACAATCAAAGAATTAAAAAGCAAACAGTACTTCAGAAAAATAAAGCAAGGGTCAGAATTTGTATAATAAGAAAGTAAGGATTAAACAATGATTACAGAAAGCAGGAGGTGGCAAGTATTACTAGAAACTTACTAGATCCTGGATTTATTTTTCATTTAAGAAGCAGTACTCTGTCCTTTATTATTTGTAACGCTTGTCTCTGGGTTTCTTGCTTCCAATTCCATTCTTCTTCTTCTTTTTTTTAAGAAATTCAAGAGTGATGAGAACTCTGTATGGGCAGTGTGATGGGGAGCTACTGACATACCAACGGGAATTGACCCCTATGGAGGGGGGGCTGTTGTCTGAGTGCTTTTGTCATCTGAATTTGACACAGGATCAAAGACAAAGTGATCCGCTCATCTACTTTTGAAGTAATTAAGCTAATGTGTTTCAGTTACACTGCACATGTATTCTCTGGTTTGTGCCTCCCTTGGGAGATGAGTAGAGTTAGTTTCATGGTCCTGCCTGGTCAGTGAAGAGGGTAGAGATAGAAAAGGCTGGCAGGCTGGGGCGTGCAGCTTGGGAAGAGGGAAACCTGGTGCCATGCATCCTTTGTGGGAAGCTCAGACAGTGTAGGCACTGAAAGGAGTTCAGAGAGATTCAGTGCAGATTCTGATGCAGAGCCTGGGAGTCCAGGCAGAGACCTGAGGGCTAGGGTCCTGAACAAGCCTAGTGAATGGTTCCCTTCCTTTCATAAGGGCTGCAGTGCTCGGGGTGTGTGAAAACTGCTGTCAGAGCAGGCACTGCACTGCCTCCATTATCAGGTGGCAGCAGGTCCCAAGCACCCGAGGTCCTTTGCTGCTGTGCAGATTATGCCAGAACTCTGTTCTACAGCTGCTTTAATCACTGTCAAATGGAATCCTCAGCCTTTCCAATCTCAGTCTCCTATTACCACCAAACGGAGAAGAGCTAAACACTCCTGATATCTTGAAGGGGGAGTCACATGGTTACCTAAACTAGTTTAGGCTATGTGGTTTGATTTTGATACATAGACCCCAAGAGCCTCATCCGTGTCTGTTACTTCCAGTCCACATCATTCTCACCAATTCACTACACATTCTTAGCTTGGCATCCTCAGTTCTGTGGCCCAGAGCCAACGGTTTGTTATCCCTACTTCCTTGTTTTGTCCCGTAATCCACAGATTAGAGATTATCTGATATATGTCCTGTTTCTGTTGACTTATTTGCTTAAGATGATACCTTCCAGCTCTATCAAACTTGCAGCAAACTGTTTAACTTTTATTGAATCATCGTGAAATAGTTACAAGCTTTCATGCTTGAGCGACAATCATACAATGATCAAACACCCATCCACCAGTGCAAATTCTCCACCACCAATGTCCCCAGTATACACCCCATTTCTAACAGCTTCTACCTGCCTCCATGGCAGACAAATTTCTCCATACTCGCTCTACTTTGGGGCATTATGGTTTACAATATAGATATTGAGGTCCTTTATCTACTTTGAGCACACATCTCCCATCCTGATTGATCCCTCCAACCATCATTGTCTTAATGATCCCTTCTCTATTCCAGCTGCCTTCTCCCCCAGCTCATGAGGCAGGCAGCAAACTATTTGATCATTTCTTGTGACTCCATATTATTTCACTGTGATACATTACACCTTCTTTATCCACTTGCTTGTTGGAAATCCGAGTTGTTTTCATAGCCTGGCTATTGTACTAAGCACTGCAATTAATGTAGTTGTGCATCTATCTCCTTGAATTAATGTTTTTGTGTTCTACCTAAAAGAGGATAGTGGGTCCTGGGGCTGGAGTGATAGCACAGCGGGTAGGGCGTTTGCCTTGCACGCGGCCGACCCGGGTTCAAATCCCATCATCCCATATGGTCCCCTGAGCACCGCCAGGGGTGATTCCTGAGTGCATGAGCCAGGAGTGACCCCTGTGCATTGCTGGGTGTGACCCAAAAAGCAAAAAAAAAAAAAAAAAAAAAAAAGAGGATAGTGGGTCCAAATGGAAGTACTGTTTTTTAAAGAAAAATCCATATTGTATTTTTTCCCATTGAGCCTGAACCCAAGTACATTCCCACCAATGCTTCCTTTTACCCCACATCCCTGTCGACACCAGGGGTTTTCCATTTTCTTTTTTCAATATATGTCATTCTCAATGGTATAAGGTGATATCATAAGTGACAAAGACTTTTCAGTATGTCTATGGGTCACCCCTATGTCCTTTTCCTAAAAGTTCATCTCTTCTCCCCATTTTTCAAATGTGTTTAATAGGTTTTAGTTGCTGAGCTGTACTTTTATGTATTTTTTTACATTACCCCCTTCATCTAATGTATTGTGTGCATATAGATTCTCCCATTGAGTTGTGTAACTTTATTTTATCCAGAGTTTCTTCTGGCCATTCAAGAACTATTTTTAAGTCAATGAGTTTTCTCCATACACTCTCATCCCATTCATTTCCCTAATTTTTTCTGCTAATTTCGTGTCCCTTCCCACTGCAGTGGGAAGAAATGGAACTTTTCTGAGTTTTCTGAGTTGTTTGTTAAATCCCTGAGATCCTGCGATCTTAAAAGGAAATTGCAGGAAGCAGCCAGCTGAGGCTCTGGGTCAGCAGGGGGAGCAGAGCAGTGAGCAGGTGAGTCTGCCACACAGGGCAGCCTGGAAGAAGAATCCATGTTCCAGCGGCTCAGTTCAGTTCCTACCAAGTGGAGAGAGGCATGTTATTAATATTCAAAATGATTTCCAAAGGTTCTTAGTGGCTGGCTAGCTAGAGTGTTTTACAATTTATAAAGAGTCAAGACAAGCAATAGAAAATGAAGAACACTGTATTCATGTTTATTTCTAATTACAAGAAACAGAACATCAGTCCCTTATTTGTACAAAAATACCAGAAAGTTTACAATTAAGTACACAAGTCAAAGAGTTATGTACAGAATAAAGCAAAGCACATGGAATAAAGGTTTTGTCTCTGAAGTTAATACCTTCTGCATTCCCTGAAAACGTTTACATGGTCACTGTGGCGATGCTGTGATGTCATAAATCCTGCCCTGAAAGGACGCGCTGATTGGTCAAACTATCAGGTATTAAGTGCAGATACGAGAAGACAAAACATCTAGACTGAGGCACATGTTTCTTCAAAGTGTAGCAAACAAAATAAACGTTCTAGAACTCTGATCTCACAGAGCTCACCTATGCAACTCCAATACCTAAAACATTTGGTGTCTTTCTTTTCAACGTATTTTAGACTGTTGGAGTTTTCACTTGAAAGAAAATCACAGGCAAACGATTAAAAATAAAGTCAACAGGCTCCAAAATGACCCTGAGCTGTCCCGTTTACATTCATATCATTTAAATACAAAAATAAAAGTCGAATGTCCTTCAGCCCCTGGTTGGCTGGGCTGGAAGCCTGCACCTCCAAGGGACTGGCTGTTTCCGGTGGAATTCCCAGCAGCCCATCTCGAGGGCAGCAGTGGGGGTTATGGAAACTTCTAGGAAGCTTACACTCTCAAGCAATTCACTTCAGCTGGAAGGTGCAAAACACTACATCAAACCAGCTACATATAAAACTGTGAGTCAGAGTCAATCTTTTGTTCTATTAAATAAAATGCATATATATAAATATAAAATACTGCAATACTAGCTGTCTATTGGAGAGGCAGGAGAGTCTCATCTCACTGGTGGAGAATGGTGCATGTAAACAGAAAAGAGGAATCAGAGGTCTTCTTTATTTTATTTTTCCTAAGGTTTTACTTCCGACCAGTGAAGAGAAAAATGATATAACAGTGTCTCTGAACCATCAGTCCCCAAGAGAAGTTCAGTGAAAGCATGCTAGGTGTGAACTCGAGAACGACCTAATATTCAACGGTTTCAAAGATTAACTGGCTATGAAAAAAGAAAATGCAATTGAACTTTTGTGGTTAAAAAACAAGTTTTACTAAAAATTCTTCATTTGTGTAAGTAGACATTTCGTGGAAATCAACTAGTGTGGTCTGTAAACTAAAATACAGTGTTTCTATACCCTAGATATAACTGGTAGCAGAGATGTAACACTAAGCCTGTTATGATGGTCCTAAACTACCGGAAGCTCCTTGGGGGGCACTGCAGGGGGTGGGAACTGAGGCAGCCCAGTGGCTAGCACACCTTCGGGGCAGACCTTAAGGACTGCAATCTCAGAAAAAGGTCTCATTTCTCATCATCGTGGGTATGCTTACAAAGGGAACCCTTCCTGATTTGCAGGGATCCAAGGCAAAACATGTCCACTCTCAGGCCGGAGAACTCAGCTAAGGAGACAGGGTGGCGCTGCCAGGGAGAGCTCAGGCCCCATCTGACTCAGCTCCTTGAGCACGAAGCAGTACTGTGTTCATCTGTCTTCAATGTCCACAAGGCTGTGAGGTACTTGTGATTATAAACCAGACAGAGGAGGAGCCGCAGCTGCCTCACATCTGCTGGCCTACAGGGGTTTTCAGCAGGACAGAGGTCATCAAGCAAAGACCGTTTGAGACAAGGCTGCGGATGTGCCCTTTGCATCTTTATCACCAGAGAAACCCATGGGGCACTGCAGAAGAGCCCAGCAACCAGATGCCACTTTTGATATTTTTAGATTCTTTAGTCCCCTGAAGGATAGCAACTGTGAGAGGACTCATACCCCTGCAGGGAAAGGCAGTGATAGTTCCAGAATGGGCAATGCAGCATAACGTCCACATCACAGAAAGTGGACACTGGGTGCATCTCCAGAAGGCTGGTCTGCATCGCATCAGAGCAAGGTCACTCAGCCCTGTCATATTGTGAACAGTGAAGAAATGTTTCCCAAAGAAATCAAGTCTCCTAAACGGTGGAAGACAAGACATACAAGGTATAGGATATCTGTGCATACAAAACTGACTGACAGACTCTAATCACTTGATGGGCCACAAAACATGCCAAATACCTACCACAGGTGACACCTTTTACTTTAAAAGGAGCGCTTCAAGTATACTGGGAAGGACTGGGGGTGCTTCATTATTTGGGAGCTGAGTCTAACCATGTGACCTGCAGAGGGGGGAAAACCCTCTGCCAAGACTTGGGGGCCCATGTTCAATCTCTTAAGGCTGCCCACTCTTGACGCCTTGTATGTGCTTAAAGGCCACACCCCTCCTACCATAGGCTGAATACAATATTAAAAACTAAGAAGGAGTGCAAAAAAGTGATCAATACAAAAAAGTAAACATATCAGTTTTAATTGTCAAGATTATTCCAGGGCAATAGTTCCTTTCCAATGACTCTCTCCAGTTCCTGTTCCTACGTGGCCCAGCCAAGATGATCATTCCAGTTTAGTTTCAAATTTGCGCTTGCTCTTTCTTGTCCTCCCTGATTTGGTCAGCAAAGAGGAAGCAATCTCGCTGGATCCAAAGCAGCAAATCATCGTTAGGTCCAACAAACTAGTAAGATCTTGGTCGGTTGGCACCGAATGAACCGCTCTTGCTCCAACTCTGAAGGTGCAGAATAGATGCATGCTCTCCCCTTCATTCCAGTGTCAACTTTCTCCAGTATTCGGCCAAGAGTGAATCTGAGGTCATAAGGCCACGCGAATGCAGTGGTGCTTGAGTTTGCAAGGCAACACTCCTTTGTTTAGCTGATAAAAGTCAACAAGCTGGATCAAGTCAGAGAATTTGGTATTCCCATCATCAAGGCTGAAAAACACTTGCCCATCATCCTCGCACTGGAGAGACATAAGAATTCCTGTCAAATTAGAGGCCACACTTCAGGTAGCACAACAGAACTCACAGTCAGAGTTAGCTCTAGCTTTGCCTATGACTGGTTTCTAATGATGCCAGGAGGAGTTAAGGAGGTTAGCTACAAGGCAGTGGGGCAGTGTTTATGCCGGGGCACTGCCCAGCTACACAGGGCTACCAAGCAAACTATTCTCTTTCCTGAAGTGCTGGCTCCCTCTGCACCTGAGGTTGATCAAATGGCCTTAGAGTATCCATGCAGACAGCACAGTACAGGGTAGAGTGAGGTGAACCAGTTTACCTGTCAGTATCCACGCACAAATCTGGGCCCGAGGAAAGAGTATCCTAACTGGAATTCTAGCATGGGGGATTTCTTCAGCCACACTTCCTCCCCCCAAGTACATTTTGCCTATTATGAAGGAAATGCTGAATTTCTATTAAGAATTTAACCTTCCTCAGATCTGGAGTATTTGGTAGCTATTTATATTCGAGCAAAAGCACTCCATAATATCTACCAGAAAGAATTCTATTCCTAAACTCTAACTTAACACAATGAATTTTAAGTCTCATCACTTTAATACAAAGCAGAGTGGGAGAATCACGTGGAGAAGGGCAGCTTGGAATCTCTGTCATGTAATAAACCTGATCCTGCTGGAATCACAAGTACCTCCCATGGTCATTCCGGGGCCCAGAAGCCACAGTCTTGTTGCTGTCAGCTTCAAATTCTAGTCCTTAGGGTATACCCAGGACTGGGGTGATACAGGGATAATGAAATTACATATGCATGCCCACCATCTAGTACTTTCCAAGAGGATAAGAGAATGACAACATCAATGTCATGAAGAAAATGCAATGCAAAAACCTACAGTCATGAATAAAGAACTTTTTCTCCAAAACCAATTTACAGGTTTATACGCAATCTTTTGTGGGATCTGGGAAGCCTGTTGGCAGAATAAACTTTGTTTTTCATCCTGGTTTAGGAGAGACCCTTAGAGCTGTGGATGAGACAGTCAACTGCAGTAGGCAGCCAGTTGGCCAAAGATGGTGCTCAGGGGGGTTCTCTGAGTCCATAGAAGTTACCGAGGAGACTCTCCTCAGTCTGCAGTGTGCACTTTCTGCCAGAGCCTCATCCTTGAGGCAGTTCAGCAGAGGTGTTGGGCTCAAGCATCTTTGGGAAATGCCAGGTTCAACTACTGAGTCTATTGAGACAGGTGCACTCAACGGATCAAGACTTCTTAGACCTTCATTTTGTGAATGTAACAGATCAACTTTCTGAGAAGCAAAGGTCTGGCTCCCTTGTTTCAAGAGATTACCTCTAGGACTTGGATCCCACAAGAAACAGTTTATTAAGGATTTACCAATTCACTAAGAAAACATTTAAGATCAATTTGGTATCTCTTATTCCCAACTAAACACTGAATTCCCCCCTTAATCCTCAAACTACAACTAGAAATCTGAACTTACAAGATACCAAAGAAAGTGTTTAGTTTGATAATATACTAATCATACTTAAGAAAAACAGTGGTGTGATCTAATACATTTGATAGTGATGTTTTGAAACCATGCAAAGGTCGAATCTGTTTTCTAATTCAGGGATGAAGGTGAAGGAGCAGTGCTTCTGTTTGAGAGGTTTTGTAACCACTGGTTTGTTCCCTAAACCTTTTTGTCTCAATTTTGCACAAACCACTTTAATCACTCATTTCCCTGAAGGCAAGTGACCAACAGTCAAACTCACAGTCTGATACCGGTCTTCATAAGAGGAATAAAGTTACAACAGTTGAATGTACTGTACAGAAATTATATTCATAGCAGTTATGAAGTCATAACAGTTAGATCTGCTGTACAATCCCTTTCTTCTTAACACTGAAGGATAAAGTCACAAGAGTCAATACTATTCTCTGCCTGTCTTTCTAGATAACTAGGCATGCTCCTGGCCCTGGCTTCTGGCTACACTGCCCATCTACATCACATGACCTTGCTCTTTCCATAAGCTACAATCACATAGCACAATACTTCCACTTTCAGTATTACTTCAAAGGAAACACTGCTTCCAATTTTAAATAACAAACCTCTCAAATTCTTTAACCTATCTCATTTGAGAGCTTGGAACTGTCAGTTATTAAATGACCTAGGGTCACATAATTTATCATTTTAAAACTTCAGAAAAAAAATCAGGGGCTCTGGCACAGAGTGAGAGAAGGTAAGGCGCTTGCCTTGCACACAGCTGCTCTGGGGTGATCTGTGTTCCCTGCACCACATACTGTCCTCTGAGCACTGAGTCAGGAACAGCCTCTGAGTACTGTGCGGTGTGGTTCTAGCCCTCCTTCCCCAGGAAGCATGTTAATATAAAGATACCAATACGTACAGGCAAGATCTGGAAGTTTTTAATCTTCTGGTGATGACACAGTGTGAGTACAAATGCCTTTGGATTACTCTGACTGTCACGAAGAAGAAAAAGTCTGCGGAGGGAAAAGAATTTAACTGTGAATGCAAAATCTAGACAATATATGTGTATATATATATTTATATATATATTTATATATGTGTGCATATATATGTATATATAAGCATATTGCATACATGAATGAGACAGGCTAAAGCCACACTTTCTCAGTGTGACTATGATGGGAGCTCCTTCCTGGTAGGCAGGTGACAGAGAGGACTGTCATCTCCCGAGAGCTTCCACAGGCCGTGTGCAGCTCTGCTGAAACCAGGGCTACAGTAGAAGTACAGGTGGAGCTTGACCGCTTTGTGATAAAACATTAACAAATGATAATTTCAAAAAAGCAGCTTGGCTGAAATGCAATCCATGGGGGCATAATGGTGTTATAACAAATGAACAGCTAAAGAAGTGAGAAGACAAAAAGTTCTTCCTTAAAACAGCTTAAACAAATGGAAAGGGGATGAGGGAACAGAAAACCACCAATGGGAGATTGCCAAACATTCCCATTAGAAAGAGGTCTTCAAGGGATGCCAACAACAGCACAGTTGGATAGTAAATGGGTTGCTTTCACTGTCCCTTAGTACCTTCCTCCAATAATTATGACAAAGAGAAAAATAGTAATAAAGACACTGTTGTACACCTTCTCCTTCAAGTACTCAAGTCAACCAAGTGCATCTAGGGAGGTACCCAACCCAGACTGGCAGGACCTGGGGGTTCTTGATCAAAGTGTGCAAATGAAGCCTATTCAGAATAACCAGATTCACCCAATGAGGCACTTTCCACGGACAAAGAAAAATGAGATGACAGACACAGTGGCAGAGAGAACATTTAGGACCAAGACTATCAAATTCTCATTTGCATGAAGGCTATATTTGGTAAAATTGGGCTAAATGGGCACATTAGAATTCATTAATTTATCATAGTACTGTGTTTATTATTTCTCTGCTTAGAGAAATTTTATGCTGAAATATTGCTGAAGATTAACATAATTCGAAATGGGTCAAAAAAGTTGGGGGGGAGGTGGAGTGATAGTACATCAGGTAGGGTGCTGGCCTTGCATGCGGATGACCCAGATTTGATCCCTGACACCCCATATGGTCCTCCTAAATGCCACCAGAAGTGATCCCTAAGCACAGAGTCAGGAGTAAGTCCTGAACACCAAAGAGTGTGGCGCAAAAGCCAGAAAAAATGAATAGCTTTCTTGCATATGGGCAAAATGGCTAGAAGAACAAATATTAAATATATCCACAATGTTCACAACTGTAATACCAGGGCGAAATACATACCAGAATTTATTATATTATTCTTGTGACTTTTCTACAATTTGAATCATTTCAAAATTTAAAAAACTATATTAGAAACTAGATTATCATGTAGGCTAGAGAGACAGTACAGGAGCCTTGCATGGGTCTATCCAGGTTTGATACCCAAACACCACCAGCCGAGAGCCGAAGCACAGAGCCAGGGGTAAGCCCAGAGCATATCCCTACCATATAAAAGACCCTCAGAACTAGACCAGCAGAAAGAAAAATAAATCACTGCTGTTGTCTATTACAGGCACAAACCTAGAACTTGCTGGCAATTCCTTTTTAATTATACATTAGAGAAAAAGGTTTCATATAACCCAAGTAATAAGGCAGAAGTGAAGTGAGAGGAGAGAATGGGATTAGAAATCAAACTATGTGAATAACTAATGAAACCCGGGAGTCTCTAGGATGCTGATCTTCCTGGAGAACACTGGGGGTCGCCAGCGCTCTAAGTCTCACTGCCATCTCCTTCCCGGAAGAGGAAGCTTCACCAGCCTGCAATGTGTTCTTCCCGAGCAGCTCGGGCACTGCCTTGCCTCTCTCAGGATGGGGCAGGACCCTGGGAAATGCTGAGCGTATCCCCAGGTGTGCGGGAATGTCAAACACTTGTTTAGGAAAGGGGCTAGAGGTACGTAGGATTTCTGGAATTGTACAGAAATTTGCCTTCCCGGCCTGTGTGCTGGTGTCTCTGAGGATTGTCAGACTCGAGGTGGAGTCTAAGCCCACAGTCCAAACTCCACACGGCAGGGAGGCCCGGGATCACAACCAGCAAGAAATATGCCCCAGGATGAGAAACTGTGATTTTAACTCTGAGAGGGGTATGCTGGGGCTAAGAAGCCCTCTCCTGTATCGAGAACTGAAGTCCACTGCAGGAGGAAGTCTTCCATCGTGGTCCGAGGCCACTCTCAAAGAGGGCAGAGCTACAGAGAGCAGGACTGAGAGGAATCGAGTATCAGCCCAGCTCAGACTTACACACAAGGCACCAGGCACAGTGCTTGTGCAGGTGATAACTCAGGTCTCGCAGTGACTTCTTGCAAAGTCAGGAGCAGAGTACAGGAAAGAAAAACAAACTCCCCAAGTTCACACAGCCAATAGAAGCCAACAGGAGAAAATGTTTAAGTATGTGTGAACAGATCTTCCTTAGGTTACAGGAGAGTTACATTCTGATACACCCTTTGAAAGCTGAAAGCTGAAAAGGCACTGAATACACCTAACCTTTCTGACAAGAAATACAACAGCTTCATTCAGCTTATTTTAGCATCAGAACACTTGCACTATGCATATCTGGGCAAAATCTTTGACTACAAAACCTATTTTACAATCAAATATTACTGAGATGGGGGCTAAGACAGGTGTTTTGTTGGGGGATGATACAAAAATCAAGCACAGTATCTAAGGAAAGCTGTCCACTCAGTCTACCGAGAATACTGATGGCTTCCTCTGGCTGAAGGAGCTGAAGTTCACTGCTGCCATCCGCTGTCCAGAGAAAGGGGGTATTGTTCATTTCCAGTGGAAAAATGTTATGTCTCCAAGGTAAAAATGAGTTCCAATGGAATATATACAGCTTTTGCACCACTCTAAACTGAAGTATCATTCAGCTGACCCATCACAGTTGAAGCTTGGCTTGGGAGCTCTGTTTTGGGTCCGTCAGGGTATCATGCTGTTACAGAACAGCATCCTTCTCTCTGCTCAGCTGGAGGAAACTTCAAATCATTCAAGCTGAGAGCAGAGGACCCAGAATTCACAGAGGGCATGGAGGCTGAGGTGGGATGGCAGGAAGGCTTGTGGGATTATGGAAAATACTGCAGGGAGTGGAGAGGTAAGTAATCTGGCCTGCTTGTTTGAGTTGAGGGGATGCTCGGGATTTATATGCCCCTGGGAGAGATTATTCTCCAAGTTCAGGATGGGTTGTGGGTGCAAGAGGGGAAGGAAGGGGGGAAGAGGCTCAGTGCTCTCTGCATGAATCCCTACAAAATAGATGGGGTATGAATATGTGCGCGTGTGTGTGTGCGCACATGCATACACACACACACACACACACACACACACACACACACACACACACACACACAGAGCCACCTGCATGGGAGCTGCCTGGAAATGGGCACTAGGAATAGTCCTTCAGGCTTATTTCACACAGGCTTTTTTTTTTGTGGGGGGAGGGGTCATACCCAGTGATGCACAGGGGTTACTCCTGGCTGTACACTCAGGAATTACTCCTGGCAGTGCTCAGGGGGCCATATGGGATGCTGGTAATGGAAATCCGGGTTGGCCATGTGCAAGGCAAACGCCCTACCCGCTGTGCTATTGCTCCAGCCCCTAGGCTTTCTCTCACTTTCTCTCCATATGGAATTTGAGGTCAAAGATATGAAAAGCCTGCTCTATAATAGCTGTTACTTTCTAAATGCCTTTCAAAGTTGTTTTCACTGTTAATTCTCTAAACTGGCTTCCCTTTATATCTACTGAGAATGATAAAGATTAGAAATTGATTATCTTGTTTTCCAAGCACACTTCCTCTATAAATACAAGAATAGAGAAAGATGTGGCATGTTATGATGGCACCTGAATTGGTCCTATCATCATAATTTTTATTTTTGCCAGAGTTGTAACTGAAACATAGGCAGCTAGGACCCCTGGGGGAACTCCTATTTATAGGCAAGGCAGGTATCACAAGGAAAGCTTATTCAGGCAGGAAATGCCTTCCAACTGCAAAGAGAAAGTGGAAAGAAAAATACGATTAAAACATGATTGAAAAACAGAAGCTGATAGCGCGGCAGGTAAGGTGCTTGCTTGGAATGTGACCAAGAGAGTTCCATCTTTGGCATCTCAAATGGCTCCCTCTCACCCCCACCCCCCCCCCCCCCCGCATTGCTGGGGTGATCTCTGAGCACCACTGGATGTGCCCCACCACCAGAAAAATAAAAGCAGCTGAAGGGATTCAGTTGTTTCTTTCATGTAATGAAGAAGGAGACAGTGCTGAAAGGGGTCAAGTGATATGCATGATACCCTACAGTAACAGTACTGGAAACCACAGTGCCTCAGAGGGAAGAAATAAAAAATGTGCTTGCCATAACGGCAGGGTGGGGTGTGGTGAGAGGGAAACTGGGGACACTGGTGAAGGGATTGGTATTTGAACACTGTACGCCTGAAACTCAGCCATGAATAACACTGTAACCTTGTAATTTAGAGTGATTAAAAAAGAAAACTCCAGCAGGTTTAGTGAGCTGGCCCAGTGCAACCCCTTTAATGTGAAGTGTCTCTGGGCCTTCCCCAGGCCTCCCTGGGGAAGCCTCATCAATGCAGACGCACCTTTTCCTCTGGCTGGCATGCAGGCACCACTCAGAGCTGCACTGGTGTCCCACCTGCCCTGCACCCCAAGGAGGACACTAACGGCCAACACACAGCATAGTTGGCAGTGATGCTACTAGGACAGTCAGCAAAATCTGACTGTCTACTTTGAAAATCCCAAGAGAGGCGCTGGAGCGATAGCACAGCGGGTAGGGCATTTGCCTTGCATGCAGCCAACCCGGGTTCTATTCCCAGCGTCCCATATGGTCCCCCGAGCACCTCCAGGAGTAATTCCTGAGTGCAGAGCCAGGACTAACCCCTGTGCATCGCCAGGTGTGACCCAAAAAGAAAAAAAAAAAAGAAAAGAAAATCCCAAGAGAAACACACACACACCCACAACCGCACCACCCCCCACACCCACACCCACCCCTAAAGTACCAAAAAGAAGGTATCAGGAGAAGAAATATTTCTTACTGTTTGGAAATAAACTTTCTTCTTTCTAGTGTGTTAAAGATACTCTGTGATAAATGAAGTGGCAGATCAAAGTCTTATTTGGGTAGCCACATGGAGGAAAATAAGATCTATTCTTAACCATAGATAAGTAAATACAACAAAAACACGAAGAATAAAGGAAAGGAGGGATGTTAAGGAAGGAAGGGAAGGAGGGTGAAATAGACAATACAAGTTTCTAAGATATGCAAAAATGATATATATAAAACTCAATCCTAAAAATAGATGTTTGCAAATGAAAAGAAAAATACTCTAAAATGACAGATTTGGAACTGGGGAAAAGAAATAATAGTTCAGGCTCAGATGAGTGCTTAGGTGAGAGGGGACACCTGTGTCTTTAGAAGTGTGCTGGCAGTGGGACTCAACTGTGACCCAACGCATGGCCCTTCCTCCCCCAGGTACACCGATGGTGTGGGGCGCAGCCTCCTGGTGGCAGCCACCTGGCTACCAGTTAATTTCCCCTTTCATAGTGCATTGAACCCTTGTTTCAGCCTCCTTCACCAAACCCTTACAAGGGCAGCCTGGATATCCCAAGGACATTTGGCCAATAGTTCACTCATCTACCCCAATCATCATATCGTCAAAACTCACCAAAATAATGGCAAACACAATCTGTACAATCCCAATCTAAAAACCACATACCCTGAAGCTGCACTAGAGGTCCCACATAAGTGACACAGGAGGACCAAGGATAAAGATAGTATCCTTGAAGGGGAAAGAGAAGACCACCATCTATTGATCTTGCCCAGACTCCTTCCTGGCAGTGAGACGGGGAAACTGAGAGTGAACTTGAGGGATCCACCTCCATACTACAGCATCATGTGGAAACAGCACAGGTCCCCACCATGAGGAGTGGATAAAGAAAAGAGTCCTGAAGTTACAACAGGGAATACCCACATACATAATCTCTCTGATAAAGAATTCAGAGATAAAGTGGTGAGGAGATTTAATGAGCTCAAAGAAACAGAGGAATGGACATCCAATAAAATACAGAAGGATACGAGAGCAGAAATAAGAAAACTACAAGCAGAAGTGTCACTAATAAAAAATTCAGTAGATGAAATGAAAAACTCGGAAGGTGTCCTCAATACTAAAATGACAACAGCCGAAGACAGAATCAGTGAGCTTGAAGATGAGCTGCAGAAAGCATCCAGGCAAGAACTGAAGATGGAAAAAGACCTCAAAAGAGCTCAAGGGCAGTAAGAGATGTATGGAATGAATTCAAGAGGAACAATATGAATTCAAGAGGAACAATCCTTGGAGTCCCAGGGGGAGAGAAAGGCAACCCCAATGATGTAATAGCAGCTAAAGACATCATTGCTGAAAATGACAAGTTTCCAGCGCTGGAGAATGCAGGCATCCAGATCCAAGAAGCCCAAAGGGTACCGGCTAAAAAAGACCCTAATAAAAAGACTCCAAGACATGTCATAATCAGAATGAATAAATACCATAGATAGACACACAATAAGCTAGGTCAAAGAAGGAAATCATATACAAAGGTGCATCCCTTAGACTTACAGCATACTTATCAGAGGAAACCTTTCAGACTTGAAGACAGTGGTGGGATATAGTGAAAAACCTCAATGAAATGAATGCCTCACTAAGAATACTTTATCCAGCTAGACTCTTATTCAGATTTTAAAGAATGATACACTACTTCATGGGTAAACAACAGCTCAGGAACATCATAAACCAAAACCAACCTTAAAAGAAGAACTGAAGGGACTACTGCAAGACAAAACCCTACAAGCACAAAAAACTTCTACAGAAAGATGGCACAAAACTCATGACAAGAATCTCTCTCAATGTCAATGGTCTAAACGCATAAATTAAGAGATACAGAGGGGCAAAATCAATTAAAAAACTGGATCCAACATTCTGCTGCCTATAAGGAACACATTTGAACAGTTGGAGAAAACACAGACTCAAAGTCAAAGAATGGCAAACAGTTCTTCAAGTAAACAACTCCGTCAAAAAGGCTGGGTAGCCATAATAGTATTTGACAACATAGATTTCGGGCTGAAAAAGATAAGAAGGAACAGCAAAAGCCGTTTCTTAATAATCAAGAGACATGTGCATCAGGAAGACATTATACTCCTAAACATATATGCACCCAATGAGGGGCCAGAAAAATA
The DNA here is from genome assembly GCF_027595985.1 of Sorex araneus. NCBI lineage: Eukaryota > Metazoa > Chordata > Mammalia > Eulipotyphla > Soricidae > Sorex > Sorex araneus. The sequence continues at coordinate 318,551,167 of NC_073303.1, read as the reverse complement.
CTTAAAACAACTGCTAATAGACTTTAAGGAGGACATTGGTAGCAACACAGTAGTAGTCGGAGACTTCAACATTGCCTAGTCACCTCTTGATAGATCAATGAAACTAAACTCAACAAGGAAGTACTGGCTCTGAAGGAAGAAATGAAAGAGAAAGGGCTAGTAGATATACACAGGAATTTTCATCCCCCCAAAGCCAAAAACACATTCTTCTCCAATGCATATGGAACATTTTCCAAGATAGAATACTTGCTGGGCCATAAAATATACCTCAACAAAATCAAGAAGATAGAAACTGTACCAATTATCTTTTCCAACCATACTGTACTGAAAATAGAAGTTAAAAACACACAGAAAGGGAGAATAAAGTCAAACACCTGAAAATTAAATAGTTCACTGCTGAACAAACAATGGGTTAGAGAGGAAATCAAACAGTCCTGGAAACAAATGAGAATGAGAACGCAAACTACCAGAGCCTGTGGGACTCGGATAAAGCAGTGTTAAGAGGAAAGTTTATAGCTCTAAAAGTGTTTACCAGGAAGGAAGGGTCCACATAAATAATTCGACTTTTCAGCTTAAAATCTTAGAAAATGACCAAGAAAGGGAGCCCAAACCAGGCAGGAGGAAAGAAACAATAAAACTTAGAGCAGAAATCAATGAGCTGGAATCCCAAAAAAACAATCTATCCCGTCCCGCGGGACCAAGTTATTCCAGGGTCTGAAGAGGCGCTACCTGAAATAGCAAGGGCGAGAAAGAGGGAGACCAAGCAAGGAACTGTTGTCAAGGTCTCGTTTATTGAAGGAAAGTATACAGAATATATAGGCTGAGGGGCAGGGCTTTTGCAAGGGGGCCAGGGTGGATCATGCGGGGCATTTTCGGGGCATTTGCGTAAGGGGGATCAGTAGACTGGAACATGATATGCCTGTCATCTTTGTGGGTCTCGCCCTTGGTACAGGATGTCTGTTTCAGAATACAATATCTTGGTGGACACTCCCTGTCTGGGGAAATGGCTAAGTTCTCCTTTTCCCAGGGTCCCGGTCCCCCACAACAATCCAAAAGATTAATGAAACCAAGAGCTAGTTCTTTGAAAAAAATAAGTAAGATCGATAAACCACTAAAGACTTACAAAGAGAGGAAGATAAAGAGAACCCTAGTAAACTGAATCAAATGAATAGAGGGACATCACAACAGAAACCACAGAAATTCAAAAGACCATCAGAGATTACTTTGAGAGTCTGTATGGCAAAAAAACAAGAGAAAATGGATAAATGGAGAAAAAAATTGATAATTTCCTGGATTCCTATAACCTCCCAAAGCTGAACCAAGGAAACTTGGAAAACCAGAAAAGACCTATCAATATTGAGGAAATTGAAATGGTAATCAAAAGTCTTCCCAAAAACAAAAGTTTAGGTCCAGATGGATTTACTACAGAATTCTTTCAAACCTTTAAAGAGGACCTCCTGCCAGTCCTTTTCAAGCTTTTCCAGGAAAACTGAAGAAACAGAATCATCCCCAAACACCTTCCATGAGGCACGTATAACCCTGGTACCAAAAGCAGACAGAGACTCCACAAAAAAAGGAAATTCCAAGCTGCTATCCCTGATGAACACAGATGCAAAAATCCTCAACAAAAAACTAGCAAATAGAATCCAAAGACTCATCAAAAAGAGTAAAGACAAAATGAACAAGTGGGATTCATCCCAGGGATGCAAGGATGATTTAACATTTGCAAGTCAATAAATATAATTATAACAATAAAAGAAAAGATAAAAACCATGTGATCATACCAATTGATGCAGAAAAAGCATTTGACAAGATCTAGCACCCATCCATGAAGAAAACTCTCAACAAAATGGGAGTTGAAGGAACTTTCCTCAATATAGTCAAAGTCATCTACCACAAGCCCATGGCAAGCATTATTCTCAATGAAGAAAAACTAAAAGCCATTCCTCTAAGATTAGGGACAAGACAAGGATGATCACTCTCACCATTTATATTTAATATAGTACTGGAAGTACTTGCCATAGCAATTAGGGAAGAAAAAGATATTAAAGACATCCAGTTAGGAAAGGAAGTCAAGCCTTCACTATTCGCAGATGACATGATACTATACTTAGAGAACCCTAAAAACTCTACCAAAAAACTCCTAGAAAGAATAGATTTGTATAATAAAGTGGCAGGTTAAAAAATACTCAGTAGCCCATGGCTTTCCTATATGCAAATAATCAAAGAGAAGACAGTGATATTTAAAAAAATCCCATTCATAACCATGCGTTAGAAATCAAGTACTTTGGAATTTGCTTAACTAAGGAGGTAAAGGGCCTATAAAAAAAAACACAAAAACAAACTACAAAACGCTACTTCAAGAAATAAGAGAAGATGCAAAGAAATGGAAATACATCCCCTGCTCATGTATTAACAGTCAAAATGGCAATAATCCTCAAAGCATTATACTGATTCAATGTGGTCCCTATAAGCATTCCCATGACATTTTTTTCAAAGAAATTGATCAAACACTCCTGAAATTCATATGGAACAATAAACCTCCATGAATAGCCAAAGCAATACTTGGAAAAAGAATATAAAGGTATCACCTTCCCCAACTTCAAACCACATTACAAAGCTGCAGTAATTAAAACAGCATGATATTGGAATAAAGACAGACTTCCAGACCAATGGAATAGATCTGAATATCGTGACACACACCCTCAAATATAGGATCATTTAGTCTTTGATAAGGGAGCAAGAAATGTGAAGTAAAGCAAAAAAGTCTCTTTAACAAGTGTCCTGGGAAAAGTGAACAACTACATGCAAAAAAAAAAAACCTCATACTTCTATCTAACACCATGCATGAAAGTCAGATCAAGATGGATTATAGACCTCACCTTCAGACATGAGTCCATAAAGTATATGGAAGAAAATGTAGGCAAAACACTCCACAATATTGAAACTAAAATGTACCTTCAAAGATGAAATGTCACTGACCAAGCAAGTGGAAGCAAAGATAAACAAATGGAACTACATTAAATTAAGAAGCTTCTGCCCCTCAAAAGAAACAGTGACCAAAATACAAAGACAGCCTTTGGGATGGGAAAGGTTATTCACCCAATACCCTTCTGATAAGCTGTTAGTATAAAAGATATACAAGGCACTGGTTGAACTTTACAAGAAAAAACATCCAACCCCATCAAAAAATGGGGAGGAGAAATGAAGAAAATCTTTATCAAAGAAGAGATTCAAATGGCCAAAAGGCACATGAAAAAATATTCTTCATCTCTAATTATCAGGGAGATGAAAATCAAAATAACAATGAGATATCATCTCACACCACAGAGACTGGCACACATCCAAAAGAACAAGAAAAACCAGTGCTGGTGCCGATTCAGGGAGAAAGAGATTCTTCTTCATTGTTGGTGGGAATGCCAACTGGTCCAGTCATTTTTGAAAACAATATGGACATTTCTCAAAAATCTAGAAATTGAGCTCCCATTTGACCCAGCAATACCACTTCTGGGAATATACCCTGGGGGCCCAAAAACACACAGCAGAAATGTTATCTGTACTCCTATGTTCATTGCAGCACTATTCACAATAGTCAGAATCTGGAAACCTGAGCGTCCAAGAACAGAAGATAAAGAAATTAAAGAATAAAGGATATAAAGGAATAAACTAAAGGGCAAAGAACTATGGCACATCTACATAATGGAATACTATGCAGCTGCTTGGAAAAATGAAGACATGAAATTTGCTTATAAATGGATGGACATGGAGAGTATCATACTGAAAGAAATGAGTCAGAAGGAAATGGCCAGATATAGAATGACTGCACTCATTTGTGTTATATAAAAAATATACCCAAGGCCAGGGAAAACAAGGGCTATGAGGACTGGTCAATGGTTAGAATCTACCATAAGTGTATGTGGGGTGGATGATAGGTAAGACAGAAAAAGGATGAATATGACAATAACAGTTGGAAATGATCATGCTGGACAAGAACTGATTGTTAAAAGTAGGTAAAGGGATATACATGACAATCTTTCAGTATCAATATTGAAAACCTCAATGAGAGAGATACTTGCCATAAAGGCAGGCTAGGGTGGATTGGGGGGTGATGGGAGGGAAACTTGGGGCACTGGTAAAGGGATGGCTGCTGGAATACTGTATGATTGAAACCTAATCATGAACAGCTTTGTAAGCATTTATCTCACAGTAACTCAATACAAAAATCTTGGGGAATAAAAAATATTTTTAAGCAAAGTACAGGAGAATATTTAACCCTTGCAAATCTGATGAAAGAATGAATCACTTAGCTAGTGAGTGAATCTTATTTCCCAGCATCTCATTTTCAACTATTTTTTTTATATTTATGAAATGACTGAAACAGAAATAGCAACTGTATTTTTTTTTTTTTAACAAATGGAGACCAAACTGTATGTGAATTCTCTGTGATAGGTTCACTAAATATTTCCTTATCAATATCAGGGCATAAATGTTACTTAAAATGTTTACCTAAAAAAAAGAAATAATCACTCAGAACTGCAAAAAGAAAAAGAAACACAGCACAGGATTTGGGAGAGAGGGAGGGAGGGAGGAAGAGAGAGATAAGGAGGGAGAGAGAGGAGAGAGGGAGGGAGACAGACAGAGATGAGAGAGAGAGAGGAAAGAGGATATAGGAAATAAAGGTTCTTGTCTTGCACTGATCCCTGAGCACTGCACATGGTCCCCTGAGCTAAGCACCTTTAAAACATAAGAAAAGACGCTTTTGCCCCCTTCCTGATGCAAAGTGCAACTTCACTCTCAGCTTAACATGTTCTCGCCCTTGTGGATTTCGGGGTTCGCTATGTGGCCATCACTGCATCTGGTAACTCTTTGCACTGGGGAAGTCTCTGCTCCTTCACTCCTCACAAGATACACCAGGGGAATCATGCATGATGGGGCCAGGAAATGCTGCACACAGCCTGGAAGCCATGAGCAAATGTCCTGCAGAGTAGCTGTCTGGAGAGCTGAATTGCACAGAGCAAGGTGCATTGCAGGAGGGGAGCTGAGACCACCGTGACCCCCCCCAACCCTGGCTCAGTGGAGGAGAGACTGCGCATGATGCGGCAGCACAACCTGAGTTGCTGGAGGTTGCTGGTGGCCCATCCTGTCTCTGCTGACCTTTCCCTCTCCCAGAAACAACCCTAAGGCAATGCCTGTCCCCACAAAGCAGTATTCAGACCATCTGGATCGGCTACACCCAATGCATTTAAAGTCTTTAAAGGTTTAAAGATTTGGCAACTGGTCCTGGAGACTTACTTGTCTTACACACCACCCCTGGATAAGTCTCAAGATCAGCTCCTGGGTTAAACCGGCTACCAACCTGGGGCATGGGGGCAGACTGCAGATTTCACTCATGAAATTCGTAAGGTTGCAAACCACTCCTTTCTACTTTTGTGTGTAAGATGGGAAGAAATAGAAACAAATAAGCTTTACTTCTATTTCAAAAGAGAAACAGAAGGATAAACAAACACCATTTCACCTATTACCAAGAAAATAATTCTAATAGGGGGTATTAGTTGTTTCATATTTTTGACTAGACTAGAACCATGGAAATGAGTCATATAATTTAAAAAATAGTATTAAAATGATGGCAGAGAGTCTCTTGCCCGCACGCCTGGCTGTCTTCCCCGGGGCCCCTCGAAGGGGATGGCCTCCAGCTTCCCTCCCCACCCCGAGCAGAGCTCCTGGCGGCTGAAGACCACTGGAACCTAGCTACAGCCATGTTGGAGGCCCCTCTCCACATGTTCGGACAGGCCTCATGCATGAAGGTACCGGCAGAAGAACCCAGGTGTGTGTAATACCATCAATGGTCAACATCCAGAGAGAGACTTAAAAGCAAGCTCTCAGAAGCGCGCGGCCTTCTTCTCCCTCTGGGAGAAACTGGCAATTTTCTGAGTTTCCTTCCACATGGGACAGTCTTGCAAGCTTCCCATGGTGTATTCATATGCAAAATCCAGTAACAAGCTGGATCTCATTCCCCTGACCCTGAAGAGTCCCCAGTGCAACATCAGATGGACTTCTAAGATCTCAGGGAAAGGATGAAATGAGATGTTACTGAGCCCACCCGAGAAATCAGTGATTAACGGGATTTCGTGATTCATGATTAAAATGATGAGAAAATAAGTCAAAATCATTTATTATTTTTTAAGACTGAAAGAAATGAACTTGAGTACATTAGAGAATATAAAGAATAACTTTAAGTTTATGTTTAACATGACCTGCTTGGAATATTCCTAAACAATCAAAAGGATTTTAAGAAATAGAAATTTTATAAAAGAAATATAAATTCAGTAATCTTGCTAAATTACTATCAGCATTAGTATTTTTCAAGTTGTTATTTGGGATAAAGTAAACAAATGATTAGTAGGCTAAAACAGGTGGAAGCTTTTAGTAAGATTATAAAATTTTATGTTATAAAATTCACTTATAAATGGAAGGAAATGGAAAGCATCATTCTGAATCAAATGAGTCAGAAGGGGAAGGACAGACATAGAATGACTAGACTCATTTGTGGAAATATAAAAAAGTACAAAATATGAGACTTAATACCCAAGGACAGTAGAAGCTATGGTTGGAAGCCTGCCTTAAGTGCTGGGGAGAAGGCAAGTGGGATAGAGAAGGGACCAGTATGACAAAGATAGTTGGAAATGATCCCTCTGGATAGGAACTGAGTGCTGAAAGTAGTAAAGGAACAAACACCTTTCAGTATCTGTGTTGTACACCATAGTGCCAGAAGGAGAAGGAGAGGGAGAGGGCCAAAGGGAGGGAGTGAGGGAGAGAGGAGAGAGAGAGAGAGAGAGAGAGAGAGAGAGAGAGAGAGAGAGAGAGACAGACAGACACAGAGAGCGAGCGAGCCTGCCATAGAGCCAGGCTGAGAGGGGGTGGGAGGGAAACTGGGGGTCAATGGTGATGGGAAATGGACACTGGTGGAGGGATGGGTGCTGTATGACTGTATGATTGAAACCTAATCATGTAAGCTCTGTAACCATGTATTTCACAGTGACTCAATTACAAAAATAAAAACGAAAAAAAATTTTTTCAAAGAACACAATCACTGTAATCTTCAATTTGGATTGGCAATATCATTGTGAACCCATCATTTTTACTTAAAAGCAACAAGAACATGTTTCAGTTTTGCTGAACAAAAAAGATTTATAGATGCTATCTCCAGAAACATGCTTGCTCAGAGAAAAACTACTGTTTCTAAGAGGATGTGTTGAGTGAGTCAATGCATCTTGTCACATCTGGGATCCAATGCTGTCAGTGCTTGGTCCAAGTAAGTCACTCAGGAAGTAACAGGAAAGTCCAGTGATTGACAAGAGGCAACAGGGAGGGAGGGAGCGAGAGAGGGAGGGTAAGAATAGTAGAAGAAAGATAATGAGTAAATGTGGACTATTATACAGGATCCAAGCATTCTGGTGCTGGTCAAGGTATAGTGGATCTCCACCTTGGTTGGATGTTAAAAAAAAAAATCATTTGAAAAGGAAATGGAGGGATTTGGGGATGAAAGCAGAGCGTGTCCAAGATCACAGCAAGTTCAGCAGTGCTGGGCTGTGGTAACTACCTCTGCACAGGTGGAGTCCTGCCCTCGTGTGGTGAGGGGAAGCAGCACTTGCTGTGGTCCCCGAATGCAAGCAAACGTGATACAAAGGTGGCTAGGGAAGTGTGTGAGCCCCGATTCCTTATCTCTCCGGCTCTGGTATCCTGTGATGACTCCAGCAAATATCCCAGGCAAGGCTGTCGGAAGTGTATACACACACACACACACACACACACACACACACACACACACACACACACACACACACACACACACACACACACACACACACACACACACACACACACACACACACACACACACACACCCTTAATTTCTTTTCTACCAATTTTGAGCTATGCCAGCTTGTACAACCCTGGTATCTCCAAGGCGGATTTCCTCTTCTTTCATGTCAGACTTTAAAGCTTGCCTCCTCCGCCCCTCTCCCGGCCCCCACGGCAGCCCACCATGAACAATCACCCCCAGCTGTTCCCGGCACAGCGCTTACCCGTCCACCAGTCCCTGCTGCTTGACGATCCTGTGTGCCTCTTCCCTGGAGATCCTGCCATGGAACCAGTGCTGAGTCTTGTGAATCACTGTGGAAGGGAAGAGGAGAGGGTCTTGGTCCCTGGGCAGATCCTTGGAATCCACTGCTGACCTGCCAACAGTGGGGCCCCAAATCCCATGGCCACACCTGTCACCGCTCAGGAAGAACTGGGAGCTGTGTGCACCGTCTACACAGAGAGAGTAAGCCCAAATGTGTTTACCTGTGCTTAGGGTAGAAGGGTGGAGGGGACTTTGGCTACCTAGGATATTCATCCGCGTGCTTCGCTTCTGCAAAAGAAATCCCCACGTTAGCACTACAGACAGCAGACTGACACCCCGCAGTCACCCACACAAACTCATGCCTCAGGGTAGCAGGCTGGGTGGGTGGGAGGTAAACTGCCCAAGACACAGGTCCTGCAGATGACGGAGCTGTCTGCGCCCCCTCCTGACCACATGGGACAAGAGCTCATGCTGACAGTTGTCAAAACAGAAATGAGAGCTGTGGGGACAGTTAAGTAGTGGCAGTCATGCCTGTCATTCACGAGGTGATGCTTAAGTCCAGCCCTGCCTGGCCCCCCATGTGCCACTGGGTGAACCCTTGGTGGCCCACAAACACTTCTGGGTGGGCACTGATGGCTCCAGTGCCACAGGGCTTGAATAAGCCAAGCATGGAACCATGAGGTCACACTGCCAGGCCAAGCATCGCCAGGAACAGCTGCTGAGGTTCCCAAGCCCACTAGGGATGCCCCTGCACAACCACCAAACACGCAGAAAAGCATATCCGAGCAACCTGAATGGTATTGCACAGACACTTGCTCACACAAAAGATACATAAGGAGATGCTGGGCTAGCACAGTGGAAAAGAGGATGAGCGTTCCATGAACCAGAAAGATCTCCCAGCGCTGGTTACCACACAGCATCTGTGCTCGGGCCCACTCACTTAGAAATGGAAATATATGTTTCAAGCCAGAGCTGAGGGTTCATGTATCCTAAGCTTTCTTAAAATCTACAAGCATGCTGGGATGTTGGGTAACATTCTTTCTGGCTAGAGACTGAGAATGAGAGTGAAAAATGGAGAGCGTGTCCAGTGCTACTCGGCAGTGCTGGGCTGTGGTATGGATGCAGGCTGTCCAGGCCTCACCAGACAGAGTGTCTGAGAGCTACAGGAACCACCCAGGACACTCAGCAGCAGGAGGTTGTGTCGATCACTCTCTCCTGCCCCTTCTGCAGAGCCCCTGGGACGGGGCAGTGTGCACAGCTGGGGGTGGTGACTTGGCTTCCTGCACGAGAGCTCAGATGCCCGTATTCCCTTGGCCCCTCCCTCGCCAGCATCCACAGAGACAGTCATCTGGGTGACAGGCCTGGGTGGCCTGTCATGGAGTCGAGGGCCACATCCTCACCCTCCAGGCATGGCCTTCCTCCAGGGCTGCGCTCTGAGCTTCTGCCGGATTCTCAATCACTCTTCCCGTCTGACCAGAGAAATCCATTGCCACCAGGGAGTTCTCGGAGACACTGCGCTGGAAGGGAGAGACTTGGTGTCCTTACAACGTTGCAGGACAAGCCACCGCACATACAGGGGATTCTTAGAGGAAAAGGTCACGAAATCTGGTGGAGCAGCTGCAAAGTGCCCTCCCTGAGTCTTGCAACTCAGGTTCAAGTTGGAAAAGCAGTGACTGAAGGCTTGTCAGCTAAAAATGGCTTTGGATTATTTTGAGACTAAGAAACCGGCCATCTCACAGTTTCCAAAGCTGTGGGACTGAGACTACAAATGCTGGCAGGATGTGGATCCTGTGGTCCTTCCCATGGACAGTAACTTGTGCTGAAACACACCAGAAGCAGAAACATGGAACCCAGGCCTCTCGGCATCTGGTCCTTTAATACACCATGGCCTAATGTTACACCTCACAGGAAAGACTCTAGTGGAACTCTGTTGGAGAGGACGGTGTTTCTGACCCTTCGGGAAAAACAGCACGTGCTAACAAGCAGATGCTGGGCCACCCCCAGGCCAGGGGCGTGGGTAGAGAATCGTCCCAGCTCTACAGACCCTGGAGCACCAGGAGCACGTGGCTGCATCTGTGGCTGCGCAATACCTCCCGATTCCCCAGTACTGCAGGCCAGTAGGAACACACCAAACTGGATGGGGAGGCAGCAGGGAAGCCAGCCACGCTCATTGAACAGAAACAAAAAGAGGGTCCAAGAAGCAGCAAGAAGTTTAGTAAGCCCTTAGACAATGGCTTTAATAACTCCATCATGAGATATAACAATTCTCACAAATTTTCTTTCCTGCAAGCTACCCATAGCATATTTGATATGCCAAAAACAAGTCTCACAATGGAGACATTACTGGTACCTGCTCAAGCAAATCAATGAACAATGGGACAACAGTGCTACGGTGCTACTGAAAAGATAACGGTAATTCCGTTTGCCATTTTGTTGTAACAAGTAGTATGAAATAAGTAATTTTGTGACTGCCAAGAGGTCAGGTTTTGGGGGTGGGTAGGAGACTGAGACAATGAAGGGGGTAGGTCACAATGTGTGATGGGTGTTGGGACACTGAATGCCTAAAACAACTGTTTCATGAACAATTTTGTAAACCACAGTTTAAATAAAGATTTTTTTAAAAAAAGAACATAGAGGATTTATTATAATATCTAAATCCACATTAAGGATTCAAACAAAATGGTCAATAGCATAAAGGATTTCATGGCTAAAAAGGACAAAGACAAAAGTGGGCAAGGCGGCTCCTTAGTAGAACCTCTAGTTGCTGCTGGAGTTCCTGAGCCCGTGAGGGTGGCACAGGGCTGCGGAGGAAGGCAGGCACTGGGCTCTGCCCCCAGGTGGCACACTAAACCCCCACCGTGGTCCTTCTGCAATGCACATGCTCTTTCAGCTTCCCGGAGAGCGTGCACATGGATGCAGTGGCGAGATTGCAGCTGGACTTACCACTGGAGCCGAGAAGGGGGAGGGAAGGCGTCTCCTCTGCTGCGGGGTCCTGTAGTTCTGGTAAAGGAGCATCCCATACTACAGGGGAAAGACAGAGTCAGTGGCGAGCCCCAGCACCGGCAAACCCACAGGGACCACATGGTAACAGTCTGCTGGTGACCTCAGGGGATGAGCACCCAGCACAGCACTTTCTGCCCTATCAAAACTGCTTGGGCACAGAGGACAGCAGTGACTGGTCATACAGGGATTCGAGGCGTACAGAGGAATGAACAGGACAGTAAAAACACCAATGAAAGCCCAGGAATACCAATGTGTATTATTAAATGCTGCCAAGACCTTCTATGACTGAATTCTTTCCATTTTATGAAACTTGTACATTTATCTTCATTTCACAAATGGAACTGAACATAGATAAGTGAAGTTTCTTTAGGTTATAAATTTAGCACTCATGATCCCACTATATGCAGCCTATTCCCAAACCAGTGCTCCTCCTAAGCTCCCAAACCAGTGCTCCTAAACCCCTAACCCCAATGTATGCAGCCCATTCCCAAACCAGTGCTCCTCTTAAGCTCCTGACTGGCTCAGCCATTGTGTTTTCATTACTGTTTGTTCCGCTTTGTTTTGTTTCTACTCTGACAATAAAGCCTAAGGGTTCTGCAAAACTTGGTACTTTCAACACCTCGATTGCATTTCTTAATTATCCACTCAAACCACATGAAAAAGATAAAAATATATCAGAGAGAATGAAAGAGCCAAGAGGGAAGAGGGCTGTGTCTTCCTCCTCATTCCCCACTGTGGAATGTAAACTCAGTTCCAGCTCTAGGTTCTACAGTTGGCGCTTATTTCTACATAAAACAAAACATTGAAAACCTCTAATTTAGGTGCAACCACACTTCCATATGAGATTACAATGAAAACTGCAGAAATGCTTAAGAAGTCAAGAAGCAGGAATAAAAAGAGACCCTAGCACACAGCACGCCACGGAAAGAATGGCGAAACCAGGAAACGTGCAAAGTGGATGGAGGAAAACACACAATACCTCCCTAGAAGCAACGGTAGGACTCGCTGACTTTTATAGAAACAGTGAGAGTCAGAGGGTGATGGGCTGGGCGGCCACAGAAAGAAATAACTACCAGGGATCCTATAATCAGTGAAAAGTTGCTTCCCAAGAATGAAGTAAGAGGAGTAAGAAATAGTGACATTTTATCAGCAGCAAGCCGACACTGAAGAACTGCTCGGGACAGCTCTGGGTAAGGGGGAACACAGTCTTAGGAAAGAATTAAGTGTACACATGGTGGCAGGAGTGACAATGAAAGTTGATACAGTATAATTTTTAAAAAAGCAAGTGCCTTAAATTATGTGGAGAATTAAAATGTAGGACAAAAATATTTACAAAGGAGCGATGAGATGAGCATCTGTACACGCTCACAGACGTGGTGAAAGTGCTAAGTCAGGAGATTATCTCAGTTAAACATATGCCTACAATCTCTAAGGCAGTCTCTATACATGGCCAAAGAATGCATAAACAGTAGGCTAACAAGGTTCAAAATAAGAATATTTTATGGGGAAGGGCTGAGGAGAGAGCAAGCAACAGGGGAGAGAGGGGCGAAGCGGGTTGGGGGGAGCTGAGGGCCAACATGAGAGGCTGACTCTAGCACTGGACACAGTACTGAGCCCAAGGCAGAGCATGCTGAGGTCACAAAACTATGATGAATACTCCAACTGCATGATAAAGATAATCAGAACTAAAATAATTATGCTCATAAAAGAGGTATGCCCTGAACATAAAATGCAAAAAAAGAGGTAAATAAAGATGAGATGAAAAGAGAAAGTGAAAACTAAGTGAAAATTGCAAAGAAACAGATGATGCCGGACAGGCTGGATTAGGAAGATCATCAGGGAAACAGCATACTGAGACAATGCACACCAACTTTAAAGCTATGCAATAACTAACAGCACATGTGCATATACACAATGTATACATGTAAAGACAGATCGTGCATCTATATACACACTGCTTATGGACCTCTGCAGACTTCTATCTTTCTGCCCTGGGAGGGAGCCTCTGAGCCCTTCAAGTGTTCAGTGCAATAAGAATTTGCTGGCTCCTGAGTCCAGCAGGCCCCCGTCCCTGACCACTTCTGGTGCTGTCTGGAGCTGTCTCTGCTCATCTCTGGCAGTCTGCTTGCCCTCTGGGGTCTGGAGAGCAGTGATCGCTACATGGCTGGGCCCCAGAAGAATGCTGGCCACCAGCAGTCAAGGAAACTCCTCCTCTTGGCAGGACTCTGTGTTCTGCTGAAGGGCAGGCAGGGAGATAACGGCCCTTCACATGACCCCAACACGGGGAAGGCAAGACGCCCAGTGCCGGGCCTTGAGGGAACTTCCCTGAGGCTACTAGAAGCCTTCCTTCCCCCTCTGCCATACTTAGTTCTCAGGGGCTACTTCTGATGTTTTGTTTTCTGGGCCACATCTTGCAGTGCTCAGGGACCACTCCCAGCACTTGGGTGAGCATATGTGATGACAAGGGAGGGCCCGGGTGGGCTGTACGCAAGGCCCTTCAGCCCTTGCAGAGCAGGGCCAGCATTACCACAGGCCGGCAAGTTCTCTAGTCCTCAGAGCCATTTCTTGCCACCATTAACTATCTCCTTTTACTGTCTGCTGGCCTAGTCAAGCTCTGAACCTTTGGGATGAATGAAGGAAACTGCAATTAGTCTTGAGGTGAGGACAGCAAGAAAACCCTGTGTATATGTGTGTGTGTATAAACATCTATCTATCTATCTATCTATCTATCTATCTATCTATCTATCTATCTATCTATACACACATATATATACATACACACATATACACACACACACACACACACACACATATATATATACACACACACAGACACACACACACATATATTTCGTCCTTTAGGCTTAACTTCAACTTTTTAACATCCTGAAAGTGGTAGATGGCTGATTTTGAGTCATGTTTTTTCTAATCAAGACATTTGGTTTATACATTCTACATTAGTTGTAACTTGTCAATTTTTGTACTTATTCAATTCAAAATATTTTCAAGTTTTTTTCTGTACTGCTCTTGGGCTTACTCCTGGTTTTGTGCTCAGGAGCCACTCCTGGCAAAGCTCGGGGGACCAGATGTGGTGCTGGGGACAGAAACTGGACTGACGGTGTGTACAGCACGTGCCTTACCCCCTGGACCCCACCCCTGGTGCTGGCAGTTCCTTATTTGTACTTTAAGAATATTGCACTCCATGGCCCATTCCTTTTGGTCTGATGCAGCTGTGGTCCTGGCTACAGTGCTTGCTGACAGTTAGATGCAGCTCAGACACTCACTGTGGTGCCTACTGCGGCGGGCACACCCTTTCCTGGCTGTTCTTGTGACACTGTCTCGGTCTCCTGCTGCTCCCATGCTCCCTGGGGCTGCTCACATCTCTCCGTTAGTGCTGCTGAGGGCTGCACTCCATCCTGGTGTGCATGCAGAGACCAAAGGCAGCAGCTCAATGGGCAGCGTCACTAGGTTCATGCCTGGGACAGGCAGGGTGTGGGGGGCCCTTCTCACCAGGCAAGGCAGCACCTCACGCTAAGCTCCCTCCTGCATCCATTCTTCATCATGGTTATATACTAGCCCACTGTACATCAGGGACAGGAAAAATGACTGGTTTCAGGGTCATTCACAGTTATGCTCAGGGGTCATTTCGAGGATCAGCTGTAGTGCTGGGGACCAAACCTGGATCAAGTGCCTCCAAGGCAAGTGCCCTACCCACTGTACTATCTCTCTAGTCCCTAAATTAACTTTTATTTTGTTTACTATATACTTTCTTCTGGTCCTTCAAAGGGAGAAACATAACTACAGAAGTGTTCTCCTCCATGCCCTACTCACTGGAATCTCTCTCTAGTGTCCAAATTATCTTTATTTTGTTTACTTTATACTTTCTTCTAGTGCTTCAAAGAAAGAAAGATGACAACAGAAGAACATTCTGTATTTTTCTATTTTGCAAAGCTTCTCATTTCTTATTCACATCCAGTTGAATGTGATATTCCCACAAAATAAGGAAAAAGGTGACAGCTGTTGTTTTGCTTCTGTTGGTAAGAGAGTGCACACATGTTTCCACATTAAGCAAAGTGGCAGTGTTTAGAACAAAGTCGATGTTTGCCAAGTTAAACAAGCCCCTCCGCTCCACTTAAGATGGTATGCTAACATGAGTAACAGAAACAGGCCAATCCAACCTTGGAACTAATCAAGCATTTAATCTTTATGCTCTTCAGGAAGAGAAGATAAAAATTTATTTTTGAGCAAGGCAGCAAAACAGTTTGGGATCACTGCTAAGGGAATATCTGCACTGCTGGGCTCGGCTGCAGGACTGACTGTGCATCCTGCTCTGATGCCACTACGCAGTGGAGTTGAGCACGGTATAGGTGGGGCTGAGAGGGAATCCCAGTGAGTTGCATGTCAGGGGCCAAAGCCCACGTTTGTGGTTTTTTTGGGGGGGCCACTCCTGGCAGTGCCCAGAGCTTACTCCTGGCTTTTCACTTCAGGAATCACTCTTGGTGGGCTTGAGGGACCCCACCTGGATCAGGCACATGCACATGCCTTACCTACTGTGCTGTCTCTCTGGTCCTCCTAAAGTCCACTTAAGATGCCAGGAGTGACCAGATCCTCCAGGCAATGTGACCCACAAGTCCTATGAAGGCAGGGCTGGCATTCCAAACCACTTCAGGACAGAGACCTGTTCTGACGGCCATACATGTGTGGTCTGAACAAATATTTAAACTACACAGCACACGGTAACCACTGGATAGCCTGCCAAAAGTTTCTCCTTCTTCATTTCTGGCCAAGCAGGGGATCACATGCCCATGGTGTCTGTGGCTGGGAGGGGCGTGTGCCCAGCCCCACCTCGTGACTGGGAACAGAGCCTGGGTCTCGTGTCCCTTAGCGGTGGCTGTGCCCACCTGGCCTCCCTCCCTCCCTATCTCACTGGAGACCAGCACCCAGGGAGGGGCTGCTTCACAGGCTGGGGCCCCGCAGAATCAGGGAGGCTTAACTGCTACAGCTGCTAAGATTGGGAATTACTTGCAATCAACGGCAATCTTGTTCACCATATCATTTGTAAAAAATTTTCATCTGTTCCACATATTAATGAGTTTTCCTGGGAAAAAAAGGAAGAAAAAACTGAGAAGCACGATATTTGAGAATATCTAAGAAAGGTGTAAATTAGTAACGTTCATACTCTGATAGTTTACAAGGGAATAAATATGGCAAAGACAGTCTGTGCATGTTATAAAAACCTGGCAGCTAATTTTCCAAGTAAGACCATTAATATGTAAACACCGAATTAACCAAGACCCTACCTCTTAAATAGACGCATTTAAAGCAGAGGAAACTTCAAGAGTTAGAGAAGAGGACCCACCAGGTGAAAAGATGGGCTCTTTCCCAGCCCAAGACCAGAGTTCTGGCAAGAGTGCTGCAGTGACTGACTGCCCTCTGTGGCGGAGCAGCACGAGGCTGTCCAGGCCAGCACCCATCAGGGCTCCGCATCAGCCTGGCAGTGAAGCGACTGCGGGTGGCTCCCTTGGGAGCACTCCCTCTGCCTTTGCCCTCAACCCCCACCCCTCGTGATGACATGTGATGCTGTCGGAGGGCACCGGCATGAGGCTCTGCTCTGCACAATCTCTTCACCCCCCAGCTCCAGCCAATGGTGACACTCCTCCCTGGAGCACCGGGCGCCCCCTTCCTTCCAGACACGCAAGCATTTGTCTCAGCACAAGCACTTGTGCAGGAGGCCCGATTTTCTCCTTGGACGAAGGCCTTGCTATATTAATTGCCTTCCCAAAGTCAGGCTGTGCAGAAGAGAAGCAAGTGTCCGCTACAGATCCCTGCAGCGAAAACACAGTCTGCGAGGACTCGACAGCCATTCCTCAAGAGGTTTAGATGAAGGGACAGGTCGGGGACAGCAGATAATGGGAAGAGCCTCACAGCATCCACAGAATTGTGTAGTAAACATTAGGAAAGAGTGAGAAATGGAAGCAGGTAGTACTTGCTAGCTTCATTCCCTGAGAGCATCTATGAAGTTGAACTCCACCATGCTTTTTTTATGTATGCTCAAACTAAGATTTGATTATTATTTTTTTAAAGAGTCGATTATTTTTAAAGCAACTGTAGATGAAGAAAGAGAGATGAAAGGATGGTGCATACGCCTAGCATGCACGAGACCCTGAGTTCAATCTCTGATACCACGCCACCTGCCTCCTTCTTGGGCACTGTCACAGACTGCCCTGTGGCCCCCAAGCACTGCCAGGTCCAAGTGATATCAGAAGGGGCCCTGGTGCTACCCCCCCACCAATAAAAGAACAGCCAAGAAAGCCCCCTAGTGATGTCACTTAAAAGGCAAAAAACAACAAAGATTAATTAAAATCCAGGTGCTTCTCTGAAAAAAAGGAATGGATTTTTCCACAATCTGAAGTCCAGGGTGCTGCTTCACCATAACCCACCGTACAGAAACAGCGCTGGGTGTTGGGACAGCACGACTCAGGCTCCTGGGGCCTGCAGGCTGATGCTGGCCATGATGGGAAGGATCCTCTGCATTCTTTCAGACAAGCACATGACTGGACAGAGCATCTGCGGGGCTAGATCGGGGGAGCAGGTCACCCCTGCGTCCTGTCACGCGGACAATGCCCTGTCAGAGGACAGTGCCTGCTCTGTGCTGGCAGAACCCACCGTGAGACAGAAGGCCAGGGCTCTCAGGGTGGAAAGCAGAGCCCCTCAGGCGGGCGGTGCCCAGGCAGGGCATACTCAGGACGAGCCCACATCTCCCGGACACCCCAAACACAGGAGGGATCAGGTGTCAGAAAAGAAAGGCCTAAACCAGATAGCAGACCTCCGCTCTCATTCGCACCTGGAGTACAGAGCAGTTCCTAATCCCATTCCCAACAAAACCCCAAGGTCGGACAATCTCCTGGGTCAGACAAGTTTCGTTTGGACAACGGGAGATACACACATGCGCAGAACAGGAGACATCAACGGTTACCATGTCTTTATTGTTATACAGCTGCTTTCTGATGGCTTAATGCACTCTCTATGGCCATAGCTATGGAAATACTCCGGCTTTTGTCTCCTTTTTTTTGCTTTATGGGTCACACCTGGCAATGCACAGGGCTTACTCCTGGCTCTGCACTCAGGAATCACCCCTGGCGGTGCTCAGAGGACTATATGGGATGCTGGGAATTGAACCCGGGTCGGCTGCGTGCAAGGCAAACACCCTACCCACTGTACTATTGTCTCTCTCTTTTTTCATTTTTAAAATATCAAATTGAGATTTCTATGATTTATACTTCTTTTAATCATGATTTCTTACGCACATAATTCTAACATCACCCCCATCAACAGTGCCCTCTCCCCTCTCCCAAGGAGTCCACACTCTCCCGAGGGTCATGAAGACCAGCTCTCCCATATGCTGCTTGGGCCCTCTGCTGCTCATGTGCGGGCTGTCTTAAAGTCCTGCACATTCGAGGATGACTCTGGATCTGCCCCTTTCCTTCTGATGGACTCTATTCTGTGCAGTTCCTTCCCTGTTCCTGTGAATCGCATGCCTCTGTTCTTCCTTAGAGCTGCACAGCATTCCACTGTGCACGGCACCATGACTCGGATCCAGTTAGCATTAACTGGGCACTGTTCTTCATGCAAAGCAGAGGACAGCCCCGTGATGAGAGCTGGGAAGATGATGCTGCAAGGAGACACTTGTCAGAGCTGGTGATGCCAGCCCGCCTGGGCCACTGGGACTCTGCAAGCACTGCGGCAGGATGGAGCTGAAGGTCCAGTCTGACAGGCAGCCATAAAGGAGGGGCCCAGGGAAGGCAGGAGGGAGCCAGGCAAGACCCGATGAAGCATCATGTCCAGGATTTAGACATAACTGGGCAGAGAATTGGCCAGGCAATGGTGGATGGATCCTTGTTTCCCATTGGTGCTGGCCGCAGAGACGAGGCCAAAGTTGGGCTGAAGCTGTGGTCCCATCTCAGAAAGGCCTCCCCACTGCAGTGCTCAGGAAAAAGGGGGCAACCTTGTTTCAAGGGTTCACCCTGAAATAACCTCCACTGCTCCCCAATATACACACCAAACTACTTCCCCATTCTGGAGGCAGCGGTGGGGGAGAGCAGCACACATGTCTTCCTCTACGATGCACGCCCTTCTCTGGCCAAGACCAAGGTGTGATCAGGGGGAAGGACCGACCCTTGGAAAGCTGCAAGGAATTTCCACACCTGGCAGTTTGCCTGCCTTCTCAGGGAGTGACGAGAGACGCGGAGGCAGCAGGACAGAAGACTCTGCCATCACAGTCCACTCAGGACCAACCAAGCCCTGGTGCCTGGTGCTGGCCACTGCAATGGTCACTAGGTCCTAGCTCCTGTCTAGAAAAGGCACTTTAAGATATAAAACAAGCGGCTCACTGAATGCAAGGTGCAACCTGCACAGAGGCTATGGTAAAGCAGAACCACACAGAGAAGCGGGCGGGCGTTTGCCTTCCCAATGGCTGGTGGGGCAGCTGGGAATGAGGTTCTGGAAACATACTAGTTGCCTAACAAGAAGCCCATACGTGGGTATAACATGCATGTTACAAAGCTTCTGTGAGGAGATGATGTTGCAGGTGTAAAGGGAGGAAGAATGCGTGCCCACAGTACAGCCAACTCTGTTCATGATATTCCACAGTGTATCAGCTAACGGTCACGTCATGTCTGTCATCGTAACTAGCAGCTCTGCTCACGTTCCTCCCTCAGCCTGTTTTTGTTAGACAACAGCAGAAGGAAGACTCCCACCCTCTCTTACTCAGGAAATGCTTGCTAGGAACCTGCCAACTAGATTTACTATGTGTTGCCCAAAATAATAAAATATGTAGTTCCCTACAGTATGCTCCGCCTTTCCATTTCTGATTTTTTTTCCAAGAGACTGTGCATTTGCAGATAAAAAAACTCACACATAGAAATTTCCCCACCCACAGTCACCTGGTTTGCATGGCTGCTTTCCAGGACGGATCCCGATTTTTCTCCTACAGTTCATTATTGACACACATAACACAATTATGAATGTGTATTTCAATCCCAACACACAGCATCTTTTCTACATATGTTATACACAAGTTTTTTTTCCCTTTGGTGGGGAGAGGGTGGCTCCTAAGCAGTGCTCAAGTAAATCTTTTACTGTGAAATCAGAAAGCTTTCATTCTAATCCTTTTTCCACTGTATCTATGGCAGAAATCAAAGCAAGCTCTGGGTCAGGGGCATGCGGTCAGTCTGTCTGTCCCACAGTCTGTGGTCATGGCATCTCCAGGGAAGCTCTGGGCTTAGCCTCCATCTACCTGCCTCTCCACTATTTTCAATGACTACATCCTGAATCTTTGACTAGCTTCAAGTTTCATTGAGGCTGCCAGGGGTATGGGGGTGAGATTCTGCAGGATTCCTAGGCCAGGTCTGTGTCAGTCACCCTGATCCTCTTTGCCCCAGTTTCAGATTTCAGCTGTGTCCACTCCGGTCACATAACTTACTACGTGCAAGAACTTTACACACAGCCAGAACTCCAGCCTGTGGTAAGATTGTGTCAAGCCACATTTTGAGGCAATCAAACATATTTTATTTCATGTTCCCAGTCAACAAAGTCACTCTGGCAATAACTAAGAAATTGCTACCAAGAGCATTATCCCATACAAGGCTCCATGCAACAGATTCTGCTCAGAACTTACTGTTAGGAGACACTCTCCCCCTGGGGGGCCCCCAGTAAGTGATACGATTGGTCATATTCATCTCATTAACACTCTTTTTTCAGGAAACGGGTCTGAAGCATGCCATGAGACTAACTAAGGCTCCTGATAAGAATGGTTCAGGCTTATTTGTCCACTCTGTCCTCATCTCCCCAGTGCTGAGCCTTTCTGGTGTTCAGAATATTCACTGACAATGTTGGTCAGCACGACTGGGGTGGGGTGCTTCTGGTATCGTGTGAGGAGGCTGGGGACGCCCACACCATGCTAAATGGCAGTGATGCTGATGTAGGAGGTGCCTTTGGCCTGGCTGTACTGCCGTGCATGAAGCCATCCTGGAGATGTGGGTTTGTCCTGTTCTCTGAGCATCACCATGAGTGATTCCTGAGCACAGACCCTGGGATGAGCCCCCGAAAGCAGCTGGGAGTGTCCCACTCCCACCCGAACACAGACAGCAGACGACAATGACGATGACGATGACAGCCAATCCATGTGGCTGGGGGAGGGACGAGGTACCTTGATGAGTCTGAAGGCCGTCAGCCAGCAGGTCCGGCCCTGCTCATCCTCCGCACACAGCAGCCGCATCTCTTTCGTGTCACTTCTGACCTTGTTGGGCTGGAAGGGGCGAGGAAAGGCTCATCAGGCTCACAGAGAGGCTCAAGCAGGCTCCGGCTAAGGCGGGCTGTATCCGACAGACCTGAGGATGTGACACTGAGGGGCAAAGACAGGTGCTACCCCAGGGACTGCCCCTTCCTTCCGGCCAACCAGGAAACAGGCCCTGTGCTGTGTCATACGACTGCTCTGTGGTGGGGAGCTCAGTCACCTAATGGAGGTGGGTTTACCCAACAACAGCGGACTCAGTGATGGCCTGAGCCTCACTGGTTCGCGTCCTGGGCCTGACCCAGAGAGCTTTAGGCAGACAGCTGGCCTGCTGCCACCTCGGGCTCTATAGGGAGCGAGTAGGTGCTCAGGGCTTCCCTGTGAAGGCCCACTAGAGGGGGCAGCAGGAGCTGTGGGGAGACAGGGCTCTGGACCCTGGGTCTACCTCCAGCTCTTTAACCTTGGGGCCTTCTCTCACCTGTCACACCAAGAAGCATCGCTGAGTGGAGTGTGACAGAATGATAAGGCGTGTGCCCCTTTGGGGGACGGGCTGAACTGGCCCAGATAGTTTACTGACTCCATGGCAGCAACGAGGGTACTAGAGTGGACTCACTTTCCACCTGTGGACACCTGCAAAAGCTAAGATGATGGAGTATAAGCCTCAGCAGTTCAAAAGCTGACTAAAACGAGGAGAAAGATCACCAAAATTCACTAGAGGGAGAAATGATTCTTCCCATCTCTCCCATATGCAGAGGCGCATATGCAGGCCTCTGTGCACACGTGAATGTGCCTGAGTCTACACTACACTGGTGTGTGCACATGTGAGCATGCCTAAGTCTACACTACACTGGTGTGTGCACATGTGAACATGCCTGAGTCTACGCTACACTTATGTGTGCACACGTGGGCATGCCTGAGTCTCCACTACACTGGTGTGTGCACCCACATGATGTGAGCTCTGCCTCACATCTGCACGGAAGGTGTTGGGTGAGGGCTGGGGGTCCTCAGATGGGCACCACAGACCAGACTCTGCCTATCCTCTGCTCTGCACCCCCAGGCTTTTAGTCACCTGAAGACCAGCATATCCCAGCACGCAAGAAAACAATTTAACATCAACGAATGTGCCAATGTTAGAGTTTTGTTATCTTAAAAAAATAATAAAGAAAAAGAAACAACATAGTGCCGTTTTCTGAAATGATCCCAAAGTCCCCGGCAGAGTGTGCAGTAAGCCGGGCCCTCTGGCTAGACTGGAGCTGATACCTTTATGCAGAAGCCGAAGTCCGTGGGGGCCCCATACTGCTTCTTGCCGGCAATCAGGGAGAAGACATTGCTGTCCTCCAAGTCTGCAAACAACTGCAGGTGTCGGGGTTCCTGGAATGGGGAGTCAGATTTACTCAAGAGAACCTCCAGAGCCAAGGCCTGGCAGGGCGGTCGCTAGCTGACCCTCTGCTGCATCCCTGCTCTCAGAATGGAAACATGAGGCAAAGGGAGGTGAAGTCCAGCTGGTGCTGCCGAGACCCACACCCCACGCTCAGACAGACCCTGACTCCTGCTCTAACTGTTGAGTCACACTCCCCCGTAAGGCATCCAGAGAAGGCCAGGAGAAAGCCCGCCACTCTCAGGTTAGCATGGAGGGTGCGCGTTCCATGCAGCACACAGCCTTTGCCAGGCGGCACGTTTGGCATCCAGCTGGACTGCACTCACGATCATGGCTCACTCTGGTCTCCACGCGGCCACCCCCGTGCCTGCCCTGCGCTGCAGATGTCCTGGGCTTAGGATCTCAGGTCAGTGAGGAAGCCATGATTCAGCCCTGGAGCCAGGGATGTGGCCACACAGATTGTCACTCAGAAGCCCTCTGCCCACACAGCAAGGGGGAACCGCTGACACGCCACAGAGTGTCACTGAGTCAGCTCCCACGGAGTTTCCTTCTTCCGGCAAGGGAAAAAAAGAGCCCAGCGTTCAGAAGGCGAAGGTACAGTGGAAGCAGGAAAACAAGGGAGCAAGTGCAAAGGCCCCGAAGCAGGCCTGAAACCCTCCCAGGTGAGGCCCCGCCCTCGCTTCACCCCAGACACAGCTGAAACTGCCCTTTATTCCATCAGGAGCCATGGTAATCTGCATTAGATTGGCATCCGAATGGCAATAATCTCTCCAATACTCTTGGATTGAACCAGGACCCCGGCTTCCAAAGTAAGGAAATGAAGTGAGTATATCTCAGGGGTTCTGGCAACTCCTCACAGTCTGGGCGGGAAGCCCTGTGAGGAGACCCGCAGTGCCCTCATCCGAGGGAGCCCTCTGTCTGAGGGAGGCCGGCAGAACAACCCATATCTACATTGAACTACTGAACTGTTACTTGATTAGTCCTGTAAATTATGCGTTTGGAGGAGTCTAAGATAGATTTAAATCACTTACAACCCCCAGTGAGGCTGGAGAGAGACAGACAGGGCTTACGGCACTGGTCCAGCGGCACTGGTCCAGCGTGCAGGTGACCTGAAACTGATCCCCATATGGTCCAAAGGTGATCCCAGAGCACAGAGCCCAGAGTAAGCCCTGAGCCCTGCTGGGTGTGGTCCCTAAACCCAAACAACACCTGAGTCCATGCAATGGGTGATGGTGGGCTTTGAAACTCACCTTTGAAGCCCCCTTAGTGGAGCAATAAAGGCCTGATCTCCGCAAACACACATACAGCTTTTTCCACGATTTCCTTCCCAGCTCTTTCACATGCAAAAACCCTTGAATTTCAGGACAACTGCTGGAGTTCAGAAAATCCTGTTGAAGAAGAAATTCTGAAAGTCAGACTTATCTGAAACAGCAAAATTACAGCAGACAGGACTCACATTGTTGACATTTCCTGAATTAGTCAAAGACCTTATTTTGGTCAGAGTTTTCAAATAATGTCACTTATCAGAACTAAATCATATAAATGTGGCATTGCAGAATATGCATAATACTCACACAGAGACAGAGACAAAGACAGACAGACAGACAGACAGACAGACACACACACACACACACACAACTTTTTAACACTGTTGAAAGACAGAGGAAGGGTTACACACCTCGCTTCCTATTTCCTCTAAAGTGTTCACTGCGTTTGTCCGAGTGAGGACAGAGAAGGGCCGGCAGACCCTGAGCAAGAGCCTGTGTTTGAGCAGGTGATCGCCGTCTCCAGCCTGGTGCTTCCCGCTAAAAGTGGGCAGTGTCGGCGTGTGCTCCCCGAGGCTGGAGGCGGCAGGCAGTGCAGTGAGCCTGCAGGGTCCCCCACGGGCTGGTGGTGGACACTGTGGACACAGCTCCTTCAGCAGGCGGCCTGGGGCCAGGTAGTGTGGAACTGACCTGCCCCTCCAGGCCTTGCGGTGGCTCGCAGGCCACTGCCAGCAGGCTGGCCAGGAGCTGTGTCCAAGCAGGCCGCTGAGAGGCATTGGACACTGAGGCTACCATGCAGGTCCCCAGACTGATGGGCTCTGCCAGGTGCGGGTGCACAGCACACACATGAGCCCACACCCAGGAGGGCCACCAGGCCAGGCCACCAGAGAGGGCGAGGGCAGAGCGGGGCATCTCCTCTCTCAGATGCCAGCTCCAGTGAACGCACTGATGCCTCACTGAGCACACGCAGGCAGACCTGGATGAGGCGCATGGAGGGCGAGCCCCCAGTGCAGGGAACACATCCAGGACTCCTCCCTGGCAGGCAGTGTGGCCAGGGCACCTTTCCTGGTCCTGGGAACAGAGCTCAGGAAGTAGGGTCCCGAAGACAGACTTCCTTATTTTCTTTAGCAAGGATTCAACAGAAACCCTTTATTATGAGCTGGGCTCTGAGTTCTACAGGGATGTCCCCAGCACAGAGGCCTGGCCAGGGCCTGGTGGTGACAGGGGCATGGCAAGCTGCTGTCCTCCTCTGCAATCCTCCCCTTATGAGTGGGACTGGCTACTCCGAGGTGCAGGTGATCCTACCCCCAAGTAACTGTCTGCCAGGCAAACACATTCCGATTACTCTGAACTTTACTAAAAATCAAAGCTCTGGTAGTTAAAGGCACAACAAATTCAAGTTTTCCATGCTGTCTCCAAAACAGTGCATGAGGATTTCTGAGCAGCCCTGGCTGAATGCAGGTGGGCCCCATACCTGCAGAAGCTGGTTCTGGCTGCCGTTGGAGTGCTGGCACCAAGTCACCATCTGCTCTGGGAAGAAATTCTAAGGAAATGGAGAAACAGAGACATTAAAGATACATTTTAAAGTGGGGGAAGTCATCTGTATAGCACGCGTGTGAGGGCTACGGCCAAATTGTGCACAACTGCACGTAAAATGATGGCCTCTTTATTCCCCGTTTACAATGGAGATGACTATTCCAGAAGGTTCTCATCAAAACCAGAAATGCTGGATTCCAGTTTGGAGTGTCTGTTGGCTTACAAGGTTCCTGTCTTCCTGCTGCACCATGACAAAGAAGTATGACCCCAGTGGGGACTGGTCACAGGGGCAGAGGGCTTGAGACAGGGTTCCTTGAGACTAAATGGTGAGCACAGCAACACGAGGAAGTCTTTTGTGGTGTGCTGCCCCGAACCAGCTTTCTCATTTCCTAATTTCAAATAAAAGCTCAGTTATCTGAGCCACAACAGTTATCCCTAGACCCCTGGGGCTCTGTGCCGGGATTCAGGGAGAGCTGACAGAAACCCAAACCCAAGGAAGCTCGCGTGCACGCTGGGGGAAGGCTGCTCTATCACTCTTCCACCCACAATCACAAAAATAATGTGTGCTATTTGCAGATGAAACTATTAATAATGTGATAATGTATCTTAGCTATCTATGGCTCTTATTTTGCTGTGTGTGGGCCTAATTATTTTTCAATTTAACTGAGGAAGTTCAAAGGAGCTGAGAAATCCAGGCCTCTTCTCTCTCTTATGACTTAGGGCTAAGGCTTCATTCTCACTCAACTGTAGAGGAGGGAAGTATTACAAAGACAATTAAGCATGGGAAATGAGTTTTAAGCTAGGGTCACTAAATTAAAGTAGAATATACATCCTCTAACCCATCAGCTACCCCCTAAATCTCTATTCAGTTACTTTATAACCTGCTATTAGTAAATGTGACAATATTCCAGGAGTTCTAGATCCCAAACACAAAGAAAGGACTCACCATTGGGTTTTTGAAAAACTCATATTTTGCATAATTCTTCCGAAATAAGAATTTACTTTCGCTTCCCATAGTGCTTTCCACCTGCGCCACCAGCTCATGGTCTTCCAAACACCTTTCTGTGGACAAAAATAAACTCATATGAAAACAGGCAGAACTTTCAACTGGTTCTATCACCAGTTACACGGCCTGGCTGGCCGGGCTCTCTTGACTCTGTGGCAGAGTCTAGAGGAAGAGAGGCGGGTCCTCCCTGCAACGCACAGCTGAGGAGACACAGCCGGCGTGGGCAGACGATGAAGGAGAGTAGATGACAGAGGACCCAGGAGCATTATTTTGCCCTTAATTAAGAATTTAACCTTTCGGAATAAGCATGGATACAAATGATTGGGAGAACATCCAAGTACCACACAGAGAAAGGGCCCGAGAGAGGAGCGGGCAGGCGGCCTCTGGTCAGGGAACTCGAGTCAGAGCTGAGTGACGTGGACCGATCTGCTGGGACCAGCCACAACCACACAGGAACTGAAGCCCACAGGAAGCAGATCCCGCTGTGTTCTCCCATGCATTCAGAATGGGAAGGAAACAGACATCACGCAGCATCTGCCCACATACGTGTGTAGGCACACCTACGCATCCACAGGAAGACGCGTGTGCGCCCACGGCAGCAAGCAGGCCCTGGGGCACAGCGGCAGGTGGCAGGGTGTCTCCAGGAAGGGGGTGCGCCTGGCCCTGAGTGCAGAGGGGTCTGAGGTGCTGCTCCCGCTCTGCTCTGCTACGTCCCCTCGAGACCACGGGGGCACTGACTATCCTACACGGCAAGATCAGCAAACGCTCCTCCCAGCTCCCAACTACAGGTAGCAAGAGGCAGAAGAGAGCTGCTGCAGCCCCACCACGAGATGCACACGTGGTGGCAGACCCCCTGCCACGCCCAGGTGAGCCGCCCAGAGCCAGTGCCTGAAGCAGAGGGACCTCAGGGCTTCACGCCTACCAAGGGAGATGGACCCAGGGCCCATCAGAGCGAGACCAGGCAACCCCGCAGCAGACACAGGCTCTCCCGGACTCTCAAAATTTTTCTGGACACAGAACGCCTTTTACTCTCCAATTAGACAGTCTTACCCTCTGTCTGCTCATTTCTGTTCTCCATGTAAAAAGCTCACGCAATAATGGGACCTAGTGTGGGGCCACATTGGCCACAGCCAGAGTGACTTACGGACCAAACTTGGGTCCCCACATACAGACCCCTTAAGTCACCTCCCCAGTCCCTGCCCAGTGAAAATGCTCAATTCTGTACACCAGCAGGTTGCTGGGCCAGAGGCTGTCCTCTGTATGACAGGAACTGTGACCGAGCACAGGCCGGGGAGTCCTCTGGAAGACCCTCCCCCCTTCCCAGCCTTCCCAGGCCCCGTGAAGCCGCACACGGCAGCATCGACAGAGAGCAAGTGACAGCAGGAAAGAGGGCTTCGAGGAAGCCTGAGCCTCCTCCAGGGGCCATTGCCGCCCACCCAGATTCTGGGAACAGAAGCTGCTCGCCAGATCCCTGCCCAGACCCAGACTTGGGAAGTGGCAGTGGGCAGCAGTGAGCACGTCCACGTCGCACCCCAGCACATCAATGCCAAGCTCTCTGCTCTGGCTCCAAGCCCCTCCAGGGCTGGAAAGGCGTATTCAAAAGACTCTGAGTGGCAATATTCAACACTCTAAGCAGTTACAGTGGACTCCCACAGAACAGGAGTAAGTGTTAGTTTCACCACGGGGTCCCAAATGGGCTTTTGGTATGAATGGAAGTGGATGAGGATCCTAGGAAGGTCACAGTATTTTTCAAGTTTATGAAACTAACTGGATTGGAGCGATAGCACAGCGGGTAGGGCACTTGTCTTGTACACGGCTGACCCAGGTTCGATTCCTCTTTCCCTCTCAGAGTCCAGCAAGCTACCGAGAATATCCTGCCCGCACGGCAGAGCCTGGCAAGCTACCCACGGCATGTTTGATATCCTCTCCTTCCCGCACGGGAGATGGGCTGTGTGGTGGGTGCTGGATTTGGGGTCAGAGTGCTTCTGTGCTTCTGCTTCAAGGGCTCAAAGGTTGGCTTCTATGCAAGCACTTCTGCTGTCAAGCACAGGACATTGATACACAGTAATAAGTGGTAAATTCATTGATTGTGAAAAAGTGGAACAGTTTCAACTACATGTAAAAGGCAATTACATGACCTTTTACATGCTTTAATTTCATTAGGTGTTTGGTCTTTTGCAATGAAATTATATTTTTATATTCCTATATTACAGTGTGTACTAAATTTAATGGGCTGGAGCAATAGCACAGTGGGTAGAGCCAACCTGGGTTCAATTCTTCCGTCCCTCTTGGAGAGCCCGGCAAGATACCAAGAGTATCCCGCCCGCACGGCAGAGCATGGCAAGCTACCCATGGCATATTCGATATGCCAAAGACAGTAACAACAAGTCTCACAACGGAGATGCGACTGGTGCCCACTCGAGCAAATTGATAAACAATGGGATGACAGTGCTACAGTGCTATAAAACTAAGTTCAGAATTTACACTATTTACAATTTACTCTGCCTTAAAAAAGCTTTTAGAAGCAGATGACTCCGAGCAGCCAATCTTCCTTCTGTGCCACAACATGGGCACTAACCCCAGGATTTAGCAGCAGGCCAGGGGACCCTAACCGGCTGGAGAGACGGCATCGCCCGATCTCACTGGCCCTTTCGGGCCTAGTGCCCGCACTGGCTTGCACTGCCTCGCGCAGAGAACAGTACTGGCCGGTGAGGATCACAGCAGCCTCAGCTTCCCTTGGCCACCAGCTCGTGACCACATCAGCAGGAGAGGGCCACAGGCAAGGTCCCAGTGCTGCTAGCACCGACTCCCCTTGTCTTCCTGAGGCCGGCGAGGCAGCGGCCTGCAGTGTCTCAGATACAGTATGCGGGAGTGAGGGGAGAGAGCTTCCTCCCCACACCACTGCACCCGGAGTCGGGGCCTAGGTGGGAGGGTGGTCGCGCTGTGCTTGAGACATTTCTTTCACGTCCATGCAGCTGCCTGAGACTGGGGTGGATGGGCTGCAGTCTGTCGTCCACTCAGCCTGGCCTCTTCCAAACTCCTTTCAGAGGGCGTTTCTGCGGGTGCTGATGGCTGTGATTTCTTACCCAAGAGAAGTCCTGGCTAAGGTGAGCCTTCCAGCACAGTCTAAGGGCAGATGGTAGTGACACTTTCCAAAATGGTGCCTGTTCTAAGTCAGAACCAGCAGAAGTCACAGCTGTGGCGTGCCTTGGGCAGGGACCGTGTGGCACAGTGGAGAGGCTGGCACACAAACACTGAGCCCCAGATCCCTGACAAGAGGACTTTGGGACCTCGCTGACCAGGAAGAGGAGAGAAAGGGCCACGCTAGGGGCCAGCCCCAGGGGACCAGGGCTGAAACAGGGATGCCAGTAAGAGAAGAGACAGAAACCAGCGAGAAAAAGCATGTGGCCAAGGGGCAGACTGCTGAGAGCCTCAACTGTCTTCCAGGGACAATATTCCCTGCTAGAACCGGAATCACCCAAGGGGATGAACAGCCTTGTGAGATGCCAGACTCCCTACCTATCAGGCAAGGCTCGGGACATACCGAGGGGACAGGCATCTCTCCCACGGGGAGAGTCTTCCAGAGAGGAGAGAGCAGAGGTGCCTCAGCCTCCAGCGCCAGCACTCGGGCTTGCGCGGTCCCAGAAACCATTTGTCCTTTATCGCTGAGCCCCCAGCAGGGCCATGCCCTGAGACACAGCCCCAGGAATCACCAAGTGTGATCATGCCAAAGCAACATCACACAGCGCCCAGGGCTCTGCCGCCCAGGGATCGGGGCATGGCACTGCTGGGAATCTGCATGTTGACACTCCTGCCTGCAGGGGGCCCAGCAGCAGCGTGGACACCCCGGGAGCTGGGGACACCTCCGTGTGGTCAAGTCGCCTAGACGGTTTCACGGGAACCGACCCACCTTTTTGGCATCATCACTCACTCCTGTGTGCAGTCAGGGCTCATCATTGTCAGACCAGGCTCAGCAGAGGGCTTATGCCGGAGCCCTGGGTCTCTGACTCTACGGGCAGACTGAGCATGCTGTCCCAGCTGGCCCACCCACGCCCTCAGTTCCTGGGAGTTGTGTAACTATCTGCCTGAACGGCCCCACAAATGTGCCACCATTTTGTACCTTTGGCCCAATTCTCCAGCCTCTTGGCAGGTCCCAGTAGCACCTTCAACACGGACAGAGTGACTTTCTGAAAGAACGTATCAGTGACAACGAGAAGTGGTCCTGAGAATAGGGAATGGCCAACTGTGCCTGCCGGGACCCAGGACCAAGCCCTGGAACCATCACAAGGGTCCTTCAGGAGGTCAATGTGCTCCAATAACAAGGGACTTGGGCGGAAACATCAAGGGTCTCTGAAAGGTGCCCCACAGCGCGCCTGCAAGTGGCAGGACGGGGCTGTACTTCAATTTCCCCACAAGGGGGAGTTCAACAACCAAACGCACACAATATAATGGCAAAACCAGAATTTTTACCGTAACAGAAACTCAGCCCATTTTTAAAGAAGTGAGGACAGGTTTGAGAGATCCCAGAGATGGAATAGGTGGTAAAGTGCCTGGCTTGCTAGCGGCCTGTTCTGGTCCACCCCTAACAGCGTGGGTGTCTGGCCGGCCCATACCCCAAAGAGACAGGTCCGAGTCACAAAGCGCTCAAGGGCTCTGAAAGCGGCTCTCTAGGAGCTGAGGACAGTTTGGCTGCTGACACAGAGGAAGGCGGGGCCCTTGAGCTTCTAAAATCCTGGGACACACTCTATAAAACCAAGCTAGCAGGACATGTGCTGAGTTAATGTCCCAGAAACAGGCGCTGGCAGGGAAAAAAGTGAGGAAGAAGGTTCGCTTCCCTGGGTTGCCATCCATCGGAAAAGTTGGCTTCATTAATTTCTTGTCAAACAAGATCCAAAATTTGATTCACATAGTATTTTCTTCCTCATAATTTCATTGCACCTCTCCTTTTATTTTTCCTTAACTTGACTTTATAGTCAGCATTGTCTTCCTTAGAATATATTATACGCATCAGTAAGGGAGACAGACACCTTATCACTAAAAACACTGTGTGTAGGCACTTATTTGCACATTCTCAGAATAAGCTGTCCTTACACAGAATAAGCAGACATGGGAAGGAAATGTTTGAAAGAGGAGGATGCCTCGATCACCTTGACTCCAGGGGACATGGAGAGGAAGGGCAGAGAAGGAACAAAATCGAGAAGGAAAGGGTAAGAAGGGAAGCAGCTGGGAGCAGGTCAGGGACAGCTGAGTGCAAGGGAGTACAGGGGAGCAGGGTTGGGGGAGCTGAGTACATGGTGCAGAGAGCAGGGTCGGGGGAGCTGAGTATATAGGGGTGCAGGGAGCAGTGTCAGGGGGAGCTGAGTACAGGGGTGCAGGGAGTAGGGTTGGGGGGAGCTGAGTGTATAGGAGTGCAGGGGAACAGGGTGGGGGAGCTGAATACAGGGGTGCGGGGGAGCAGGGTCGGGGGAGCTGAGTACAGGGGTGCAAGGGAGCAGGGTCAGGGTGAGCTGAGAGTACAGGTGTGCAGGGAGCAGGCTTGGGGTAGCTGAGTACAGGTGTGCAGGAGAGCAGGGTTGGGGGAGCTAGTATAGGGGTGCAGGGTCAGGGGGAGCTGAGTATACAGGTGTGCAGGGAGCAGGCTTGGGGGAGTTGATACAGGGGTGCAGGAGAGCAGGGTCGGGGAAGTGAGTACAGGGGTTCAGGGTCAGAGGGAGCTGAGTGTACAGAGGTGCAGGGAGTATGGTTGGAGTTGCTGAGTGTACAGGGGTGCAGGGGAACAGTGTGGGGGAGCTGAGTGTACAGGGGTGCAGGAGAGCAGGGTCGGGGGAGCTGAGTGCAGGGGTGCAGGGGAACATGGTCAGGGGAGCTGAGTGTACAGGGGTGGAGAGCAGGGTAGGGGGAGCTGAGTACAGGGGTGCAGGGGAACATGGTCAGGGGAGCTGAGTGTACAGGGGTAGAGAGCAGGGTTGGGGGAGGTGAATACAAGGGTGCAGGAGAGCAGGGTCGGGGAGCTGAGTGCAGGGGTGCAGGGGAGTGGGTCAGGGTCCCAAGTACCGGGGGTGCAGAGAAGTGGTGTGACTGAATATCCAACCCAGGGGCCAGCACCACTGGGTCCAAGACTCCATCCACTCCAGCAATAGGTCCTGTCTAAGCACCATGAGGGGCGGCTGAAGGCTGGCTGGGGCGGGGGCTGGGGCCCCAGCAGAGGAAAGCAGCACTGACGAGGGGTTGGTGTGGACACAGCCTAAACCCAGGGACAAACAACCCGGCAAGTCACAGGCTTCAATAAAACTCACAGAAGGAAGAATAAACTGTCCTTCAAGTGTTTGATCACTTCCAAAAATTAATATGATTTACATATGTGACCCAAGAGTTCAGACTGAATCAAAACTCAAATTGCCCCCAACTGCATATTAAATTTCCTGTGCATCTACCCATGCACAATTACATTAGTGCTTTTTACCTGCTGAAGTCTCTCTCAGAGTTCAAACTTAAAAGCATCAACTTTTTGAATGGCTTTCAATAATATTTACATTTGGGATATGTGTGCTGAGACTTATTAAAAGTCTAATGACACCCATACATACATGTTCATGTCCACATTAAGAGATGTGTATGAGCACACGTGTGTATGTGTGCATAGGTCTGTGTATCTATGCACATGTGAATGTACCACACTGCAGAGTTCCTATCAAACTCTTATTTCATCTCTAAGTTACTTATGAGTCAACATGTACTTCTGGCGGCCCTCTCAGAGCCCAGTCAAACCCGCTGAGTGTCCCATGTGGGCCTGCCAGGACAGTGTCCCTGTCACTGCAGTGTGACACCAGTGCCTGCAGCAGTTGGAAGAAGAGCAGCCAGAGCGGGGGAGAGACGGCCGAGTCCTGACACTTGCTCCCTCCATACGCAAAGCACCAGGAAAGACAGGGCGATGACTGGACGCCAGCACACAGCACACGGTGCTCTGAGCACGGAGGCGCGGGGACACCAGGCCAGGAGAGAACGCTGGCTGGACAAATACTCCAGACCCAAAGATTTAAGTTACATTTCTTAGCTTCCCCAGAGCTTCGGTGAAAACTTTAGGATGACAGGAAGAAGTTTGCAGAGTGTAAAGTCTTACTGTCTTTCAAGACATGCAAGAGAGAGAGCACGTGAAAGAGCCACTGGCTAATAAAAGTATCTCCTTTTAACCGAGCTTATGGTGGTGGGGGCAGGGAGGGAACACTGTGAAGGCTGTGGTGTTGGATACTGTATGTGTGAACCATTAAAGGTATTATAACCTAGTGCCTAAAATAAAGTTATAAATATTAGGAAACCTAATTAACGTGTAACATCAGGGGGAAAAAGAAAACTATCTATTCTTATCTACGCACCTTTGGATTTGTAAGCACCATACCTTACGCAACAATAACTTACACAAAAGTTTGGAAAGTTTCTTTCCCTAAAATAGACCACCTAAGCAAAAAAAGCCCACAGCAACCAAAGCCCAAACAAAGCTCCGAAAATAGAACACAACAAAACGTTTTCTTGTTCTCCGCCCAGTTCTCGGCTCCCTTCTGGCTCCCAGGAGACACACGAGCTTGAAAGAAGCTGAGAGCGGGGCCACCTCGGCTCACCGTCCCCTGACGCAAGCTCAGCACAACCAGATCTCCTGGTGATTCACAGTGAGAGACCGCCCTGGAGCGGAGCCCCGGCCGTGCCCATCAGCCCCACCAGCAGCCACGCTGCAGCAGGGGTGCAGGGAGAGGGCGGAGGGACAGAGTGCGACCCCAGCTGACGGCAGACACCCTACCTAGCCCCAGGTGCGGGTGGTGCTCCACCAGGGTCCAGCTGTTGTCATTCACACAGTGGCTTCTGTACACCAGCGCCTGGCACAGGTCCCTGGCTGTCATGTCGGCTAGAATCTCCACCACTTTGCTCGTCCCATCTTCACTAAAGACTTTGACATCCTGCAACACAGAAAAGGGAGACTCTTAGAGCTGTGCCCGGAGCGTTCAGAAATAAAGACAGAAAAGGCAAGCATGACGGGTGCAAACAGCAGGGCTGCGGCGGCAAGAGCCAGCAGAGCAGCAGGGGACTGGCCAGTCCTGCCACCACCTCTTGAACATGGCAGATCCTGCCGGTCAGGGGGACTTTCTCAACGCAGCCAGCCCTCTCCACAAGGCCAGAGCGTAGGGAACCAAAGCTCAGTGTGTGAGCAGACCTCATCCCGCTGCCGGCCACAGGCTGGAGAACTTGGTACTATGAGTGCAAGAAGAAAGGATCAGGAGTTCTGACTTGGAGATGCCACCTGCCCCCTGCTGCAGGGCTCTGGGGTGCAGTGGGAGACAGCACCCCCCACCTTTCCCATGACACCGACACACCCTCCCCACACCTGATGTGCGCCTGGGCTTTGGAAGAAGCTGACAAAGATTCCCATGCACGTACTTGAAACGTCAAACCACACAAGGCAGGGCTCGGGAGGACACTGCCACAAATACTGAGACCCCTTCTCGCTACACACCCACCCCCACAAGCTGCACGTGCCTGATGAAGGGAAGGGGGAGGGGGAATCCAAGGTTCGCAATAAACTCTGCAGCAGCTACAGCACCTGCAGGAATGTGACCTTCGGGGGAACGTGAGATGCTGCTCAGAAGCTTACCTCAATGGCATGGACAGAGCAGTCAGAGGAACACAAGGGCATTTTAAATCAGAACTGCCTTTGGAAAGGGACTTGCCCCTGGCAGGCCGGGTCCCTAGGCTGACCGAGTGCTGGCAGGCCATGTGGACTGGGTCCTGGCAGGCGGACACTCCAGTCCTCTAGGTAGTGAAGTGGCCACCAATCGGGTCCCTCCCTGAGCCTGATGCAACTCCCCCTCGCCCCCCCCCCCCCCCCGCTCCAGTCCTCACTTTAATGGAGCGGCCAGAAGTGATAATACCACCACACACCACAGACCGGACAGGCCAGACGATCCCGGCTCATGCCGCCCTGGGGCACTTAGCTGCCAGGTCTCTCAGGGATCTCCATGCCGGCAATGCCTGGCATCAGAGGTACTGGGCAGGCTGCACCCACACACAGACTCCTCTGCTCGGCTTTCTGCCCAGAGGAGAGTCCAGTCTCCAAATGGGGGTCCACATGCCTGCCTGGTGCTTTCGGGCCTATCCCCACCCTGAGGGCTGGAGATGCACTGAGACCCTGGATTCAGCTCAGACCCAAACCCATCCATCACTTCAGAAATGTGCATTTAACCCAGTGAAAGAAAACACTTCAATACAACTGATGAACTATTTGTATGTGGTGGCTATTACTCACTTTATAAATTTTAGCTTAGGTTCTATCTCTATCTTACAGATTAAAAAATGTTTTATAAACAAAGGTATTAACGTATGAGGAAAAATTGAAAATACCAGTGGATTCATACATAATATGAATTCTTCATAAATACTCCACCCCCACCTGCACTGTGTCCTCTGTTCCAGGGCACGCTTTCAACTACGAAGTCAGCATGCAGCTCATTTTACCTTCTCCTCCTTCCAAATGCGCTGGTCTGCTGTTATAACATTATCTTCTCTCGAAAGTTTCCCCTCTCACCATGTATATAGTTGTCCCTCTTCCTACCCCAAGTCAACTAGGATGCCAGTTTCTCCATCACGTTTTCAGTCCTCGTGTGTTTTCCACGAACCTCACCCCTCCCTTTCCTGCTGTGTGGGGCCCGCTGCTCCCAGTCCAGGTCTATATATAGTCTGAGCGTCACAAGCTCAGATGTGCTTCGTCATAAGGCTGCTGCTTTCACATTCCTAGAGCAAGTCCTGGCAGGCCCTGCAGGGAGGAAGGGGAGCCGGGGCGGCACTGCAGCTCACACACACGCTCCTGCTCATCACAGCCCCTCGCATCGTAGGCCCAGTTTCTCAGCGCCCTCCAGTTCTCTCTGCCTACTCTCCAGGGGCTGCTCACCACATAGAACAAAGCCCAATACAGAAAACCGAGAGAGCACAAGCCAGTCATCTCACACTGGGTCCCTGCATGCACAGTCGCCTTGGCGACGCACACTACACCACAGGTGCCGAGGCGCAGGTGCACATCGCTCCACCTGCAAGTCCTAGATGCGCTCTGCACCACTCCATTTGGACTTTTGGTCACTGCTCGGGCAGTGCTAGGAACTCACTGTGGAAGTGAATAAAGATTCACATCTCAGCCTTCCAGCAGGGAGCCAGGGAGACAGTCTGAGGCAGTGATGCAGAATCTGCACAGCCTTGGTAGTGCCAAGTCTGACCCATGGCACCACAGTTGCATCTCTGGAGGGTACCAGGCACCACTGGGGAATGGCTTTGGTGGTCTCCAGCAGCCCTGAACTGCCCAACCTGAAGCCACGGCATTGCTAGGAATGGCCCCTGGGCCTCTGGGCATTGCTTGAGACGCAACATACAAACAGGTCCAGATGGTGCAGGGTTTAAGGCACTGCCCTTTACCTGCAGAGACTCTGGTCCAATCAAGTGCCCCTGAGCACTGCTAGTGATGGCCTCCGAGCACGAACCCAGTAACAGCTTCTGAGTATTGAAGATTTGCTCACCTTCACCCCCCTGGCCCCCCAAAGAACTGAAACAACAACAAAACCCTCCAGTCACAGGTATGGGGGGGCCAAGGGCATACAGCGAGGGGGCACACAATACACTAGCTTATTAGATCAGATGTCTGAGCATCTCGCACAGAGCAGAACACAGATGGTTCTACTGAGGCAGCCAAGGCATCTCCATCCTGTGACCCACAGACCAGCTAGGAGGAGGTCTCTTTACGGCCGTACTTTTCCCAAGGTGTGACCTGGCTAGGATTTACGGGGAGCTCCAGAGTACACAGCCAGCCTGCTGTAGCCCGGAGCAGTTCTGTGATCTTAGGGGTGTCATTAGCACTGGCTATGAATCTGCAACAACCTGGCTGCACTCCCAAGCAGTGGTGGCTGGCCCTCGGCTGGGTGAGGCTGGCCTCTCGGGCCCCCACCTGTACAGTGGGGACTCATAAGCAGCTCCAGCCTCAGGCACCGGCCTGGCCTGGGCTAATGGCAGGTGCCCCTTGGAAAGGCCCGTCACATAGAACACAAAATCAGCCTGTGGCGGGTTCTGCTGAAGGCCTCAGACACAAAGACCCTGAAATCTGCTTCTGTCAGATGCCCAAACTTCTGAGAAAGCAAGGGGCAGGACAGCCGGCAAGATTTGCAATTTGCAAAGCTGCTAAATTTGCAATTCCAGTTTCTATACTACAAAAACAAGCAGGCAACTGCTTTTAAACATAAACCTGCACCATGAAAGAAAGTATAACCATGTCCATAGCAGGACCCCCTCAGTCAGGCAGGGGAAGAGAGCCTCGCCAGCCTACCTTCTCTTGAACGAAG
Organism: Sorex araneus; assembly: GCF_027595985.1. Lineage (NCBI taxonomy): Eukaryota > Metazoa > Chordata > Mammalia > Eulipotyphla > Soricidae > Sorex > Sorex araneus. The sequence continues at coordinate 318,513,200 of NC_073303.1, read as the reverse complement.
CTGGCATTAGTTGGTAAGCACCCAAGTCTCCAGCATGCATTTGATGTCACTGTACGGTGAGAAGCAAACCTGAAGAAAGGTGCCTAGGAAACACGGGCTGAGATGACATGTGGCTCATGCTCTGGACAACCGGTTATCTTGGTGGCAGTGACAGGCAGTCAGCTGTCCTTCCTGCTGCCCCTTCACCCTGGATTCATGCACTGAACACATCTCTTGGCTACTGGCAGGCTGGAAGCTCATGAAGTCTGAAGGGCTTCTTGGCTTTGGTACCCCCTGTATGTACAGAGGACTGAGGAGAGCAGAGAACAGCACCCAGACTTCTGCCCAGAAGCCAGGTGAGCTCAGAAGGACTGGGTTTGGGGCTGAAGCAATAGCACAGCGGGTAGGGAGTTTGCCTTGCACGTGGCCAAGCTGGCTTCGATTCCCAGCATCCTCTAGGTCCCCTGAGCACCGTCAGGGTTAATTCCTGAGTGCAGAGCCAGGAGTAACTCCTGTGCATCGCCGAGTGTGACTCAAAAAGCAATAAATAAATAAATAAATAAATAAATAAATGAAGGACTGGGTCTTAGCCAGCCTGTGTGAATTCCTCATCACTGTCCAATGCACTTGTTAGTCAAAAGTTCTCTTATATTCAGCTTAAATACATATTTCAAATGACAGAGGGCAGCTGGATTTCAGCAACTCCCAGACTCATGAATACGGAGGGTCCAGTGTCTCAGTCAGCTGGGCCAGCTGCATGGACGTGAGGGGACATGTCCCTGCTGCGGAGGCAAGTCTACTGAAGGCGGCAAGAGAGTGGAGGGCGGGAGGCAAGGAAACATGGATGGATTCTGTTCACAATCTGCCTGCCAGGGACTGTGAACGCTAGGGAGTCGCCGGCACCTGGCAGACTGGGGAATCTCTGCTGAGAGAACTGGCCCACCCCAGCCCAGCCCCACACGGGAGCACCAGCAGCTGTCCAGGCAACCAACAGTCGGCTGTCCTGAGGCAAAGGCCACCGATCAGATGAGGGGCTGCGTCCCGTTACCACAAGCAGCCACTGAGGTAGGTCTGCACGGGCTGCCCCCTGGCCACCAGCTGCCCTGCCAGGAGCTCCCTAGGAGCCACCCGATTCACCATCCTCAGAATAAGGCACACAAATCAAACAGAGCTCGAGAGTCTGAGCTTTCAGAAAACATCTCCCCTCACTGTGCAGAGGCACTCGGAGGCAATGGCTTCCGGCCAGCGGTGAGAAAGCTGCGGTTCCGATAACCATGAAGGCTGGAGGCAGCCTCAGGTGAGCCACTGGTCAGTCACCTTTCAGCTCTGCCGGAGGGAGCTGAGCGAAGGGCTTCTCCGCTTTCCCATCTATAGGGCTGCTTTCCCCAAAAAAACCCAATACGCTTGGATCCTCTCATCTTCCCAAACACAAACGCTCTGATTAAGTTGTGAAATCAAGGGATTGCTTTGAAACGAGGAACAGAGTTTCCCTTTTATCAATGAGCTAGGTGAGTCTGCTAGAGACAGACATGGTTAGCTAACAGAAAACGTTAGAAATGAACTGGAGGTCTTTTCCGAAGAAGGCCATGTCTCTGTCCTGTGGAGGAGTGTGGTGCTGCCTGCTGTCATGTGACTTTGGCTTCCTGGTGCAGAGGCCTTCTGAGGCTTCACAGCAGCTTTCCTCAGCCTTTAAGCCTGAAGAAGATGGGCTGGTTGAGCAGCAGACCACAGATGGGCAGTTCAAGATCACTGCTCTGATGGACCTCTTTAATTCACTTCCCTTTTACTAAACACTAAATTATCCCTCCATAATTATTTCATTTGCCAGGCAGAAGCCCAGTTGAGCTAGTTTAGTTTGGACAAAAACAAAGTAAGTAAATCCTGCTAATTTTTTTTCAAGTGTTCTCTAACACACACACACACACACATACACACACACCACCGCCATCACCACACAAAGAATCATAATCACCTTGTCACTTATAGCACTACATTGTAGCACTGTTCCATTGTCCATCAATTTGCTCGAGCAGGCACCGATAACATCTCCACTGTGAGACTTGTTACTGTTTTTGGCATATCGAATATGCCAGGCTCTCCTGTGTGGGCGGGATACTCTCGGTAGCTTGCCGGGCTCTCTGAGAGGGATGGAAGAATTGAACCTGGGTCGGCTGCATGCAAATCAAATGCCCTACCCGCTGTGCTATGACTCCAGTCCTTGTCACTTAGACTTGTCACTTATACTGGCTTAAATTTATATTTTTGTAAAAAGAAGAACAACTTGATTATAAGCGATTGATTTCAAGGTTCTCAGTGAGGACTACAAGTATTTTAAGTCCTCACAACTCCCTTGTAAAGGGATTAGAGTTCTAAAAACAATATTAACTTTCAGAACAGTCGGAGAAGTTGAGGCACGGCTCAGGGCCTGCTGAGGGTTCCCAGCTGATGGGCGCCTCCTGCCCAAGGAGGCAGCTGAAAGATTCTAGCCACCAGCAGCCTGCAGCCACCCTTGCACCCAACAAAAGATATCAATAGAAAGACCTATTCAGATTCAATCACATTTTTATTTTTTTTTATGAAAGAAAATTTATTTCAAAAGCATAAGGGAACATTTACATTTGAACAAGGTAATAAACAGGTGTCTTGCAAAACAGAAGAAAACAAATCCATGGCATGGGTTTTTCATTCAAAAACAGTAAGCAAAAATAACCCAGGCTGTGCATTATTGCCTTTGGAAAGGGAACAGTGAGGTGGTAAAGGAGCACAGACAACTCAGCATCAAACTTGGGAAAGCAAAGTCACTTCTGCTCACCTTTGAGTTTACAAATAAGTTTAAAATAGGAAAAATAAAAGGAAAAGTTACAGTTAATGTTCAAATTTATATAACTAGTTCGCATATAGTTTTTTTGTACTTGAAATGGCTAGAGGCCACTGGTTGATCTGCCTTCAAGGTCCAGACTACCTGGTCACAATTTTCAAATGGAATTCCATGTTCCATGTCTATTCAGAATCCAAGGGAGCTTAGGTTCAGCTCAAAGTCTTTTGGAATGTTCACAGATTATTGCCACCACTTCATAGGCAAGCTGACCGACTTCCTTTGCTCACTTGTATCAGTTTAATCTTAAAAAAAATATTTTTCCTATTAAAATGTGCAGTAATTCTAACAAAGGGGTTTTGTTCTTTTCCCCATTGCAGAGGTTAACAGTAAGGAAGACACCTGCAGTACATTTATAAACTACTCCTCAAAAACAAAAAGTCAAACTACTACAAAACATCATCCAGCCATTGAATTTGAATGGCGAACATGGAAAGATGAACAGAAACAGAATATAAGAAACATTCAAATGCAGAGCAAAGAGCCTATACTACTAAAAAAATGCCCATGACATTCACCACTCCACAGACCCCCCCATCTGTTGTTTTAACCTAAAGATTCTATTAGCTAACTTATACAATAATTTTGATTAATAACCTGAGAAGTTAAAAAATCTTGAAAGTGGCAAAAGCAAACCAAGAGAGCATCCCTTACTTATTGGTACACCATGTCATCACCTTTTCCAAGTTTCTCTGGTTATTAAATCCTCAAATTCTAAATTATTCTATCTCATCCTGTAGAAACTTATACGTACATCAGATTCAATATTTTGCTGTTTTTCCTATAGGGCTCTCTGAATTTATTTTTGAAAATCTAGTCTTTTGTTTATCTTAAAATAACAATAATCATGTAAGTGCAACTGACTAAAAATTCCTCACTACTGGGAGGAAAACCGATTTAACAAGTTAATTATGGATTTAGCCTCAAAAGGATAATCATTGTGTCAGACTACCCATTCCTGGAATTTAAGAAAGCGATTTAAGTTGTGTAGTCAAGTTTTACAGCATGCATATATACATACACACATATATGCTTATGTATGTATATAATACATACACATTTATATTTGTATAGTAAGATCCCGTATTCAAAAGTTTCTATCACAATATATGGAGAAGAGTTAAATATGCAGTGCAAAGCAACTTACCTTCTCCTAAAAATGTAATGTCATTTCTACATTTTAGAAAGCTGGTATTTTACTCTTATGACACTAGGTAAAAATCTGCACCATTGCCTAGCAGCTTTAAAAAAACAAAACAAAACATTAAGATTGACTGTTAATCTTCTCCATATGTTGCGTGAAAAAAAGACACCAAGGGAGAGAAACCTCAGTAACCTTTCAAAACTGATCATCTGTATCAGTTATCAGAAACGAATCGGACAGAACTGCATTACATTTCAACTCGGATAGCTCTCTAACAAACTACCACGATGTTTAAAAGGTTCACAAGATGAAAGTCTGAATAATGATATTGCAAAAACAAGTCAAGATTGCAGACAAAGCATCCCAAAATATCGCTGTGGTTTTACCTTGGACACAACCATGGTTTGTTACAAAAGTATATCATACATACAAAGGTATAAAGAACATCAAGTTTTGTTTTGTTTTGTTTTGTTTTTTGCTTTTTGGGTTACTCCTGGCTCTGCATTCAGGAATTACTCCTGGCTCTGCATTCAGGAATTACTCCTGGCGGTGCTCAGGGGACCATATGGGATGCTGGGGATCGAACCCGGGTTGGCCGCATACAAGGTAAACGCCCTACCCACTGTGCTATCGCTCCAGCCCCAAGAACATTAAGTTTTTAGCTGAAGGCAGCAGTCCTTTTAAAGGGCCATCCCCGGCAATCCAATGAGTAGTAGAACTTATATTATTAAGCTCACAACAATGCTGAAGAATGTAATGAGATTCAGTAGAGTCTTCCTCGACTTCGATTTCCTCATGCTCCCCAGCCTCAGCCACCTCTACTTCCCCTGAAGGCTCCTCTCTGCTCATAATTATAGTTTCTCAAATTGCTGCTATATTTCCCACTAGGAGGATTATAGATCTGCCTGGCATCCCTTTTTGGTCCTCCTTGAGATTTCTTGGGTGGTGAACCTGAAGTTGTATTTTCACTGGCTCTCTTTTGCCCCATCTCAACCGTCTGTACAGGTTTCCAGGATAATGTTACCATACTCTTGTACGAAGGAGCAATGTGGAAGAGATCCTTGATTAAAACATTGATATTATTTGTTATTTTCAATGCAACAACTTTAATCTTGTTCTCTTCTGTTTTTAAGGCCTCCCCCATTTTACCCTGGAGAGCCAGGCGAAGTTGTCTAATATAAACTTGTAGGCCCCGTGCAAAGTACTGCAGCCTGATTTTGAAATCTTTGAGTTTTTCTGCATTCAGTTTGGCTGTTAAGAAATCTGGAAGTTTCCGTCCCAACTGGTGGAAGCTGTACAACAAACACTCAACGTAACTGAACTGCAGCTTGGGTTCCTCGTTGCACGCATTTTCCCCATTTTCTGCTTCCTCTGGAGGAAGAGGCATGTACTCCAATAACTTATCAAAGAGTTTCCTTAAGTTTGTTCCTAGTTTTTCCATGTCTCCACAAAATGAGCTCATCTCCGCCAATAGTTTCAATACCTCCAACTGTATATCAAGACCCTCCACTGGGGTAGTCAAGGGACTGAGGTTAGGAAGAACGTGCTCACAGAAATAAGTCAAAAACTTTGTGGAATGCACATTTTTAGAAAAAAAGAGGAACTGCCTGTCGCGTGCACTGCAGGAGTCTGTCCACACAGTCAGGTCTGAGGGACTGAAGGTTTGTTCTAAGACGGCCTGCTCAGCCACCAACTCTACAAGCTGCTGCTTCCACTCATGGTCTGGAGGCTTTTCAACCCGGACAGGATCTTCATGAAAAGAACAAATTCTTCACCAGTCACATCTTCTAGAACCTTTTAAGATTCAGTCAGGATAAGTTCTTCTAGTTCCTTTGTTAAGACTTCATCTGGTAAAGTTTTAAGTTTTGTAGAAAGAAATTTGATTGCTCGTTCTCTAACAATGTCCCCTCTCCCTAAAGAATTTGGCTAAACAAGCCACCTAAAGTCCCTTTTGCATCCATCTTAAATATACTTAACAGGGCATTGTTCACTAAGTTAAATTCTGCCTAGTCATCTGTTTGTAAAAGTTGGGTTAGTATATCAGCCACCCGGGGAAGATTTTCTCCAGTGGCAAATTGAGGCAATTCCTTAGTTGCTTGCCGTCGAATAGACACATCTTCATCCTCACAGAGGTCTAACTGGACATTGACAGCAGAATCGGCCAGTTCTGGAAAATGCTTAAAGAAGTTTGGAATAAACTGAGCTGCTAATCTTTTCTGCTTAGTACCACCTTTCACACCATCCAGGATCACTTGATAGGCATCTTTATGCTGGCCCACTTGCTCCGTGGCGTCGGCCAGGATGCCATAGTTGTGGTAGAGTTCCTCCACTGTAGGCATGGTGCGCCACAAGCCCCGGGCCCCGCGCTCCGCCTGCTGCTGCTGTTGACATCGTCGTCATCGTCGTCGCAGGCTGCACCAAGGCCGCTGCCAAAGTTCCCCCATTCCAAGCCCGCGACCGGCACTATTACGCCTCCAGCTGCCGCCTGTTCAATCACATTTTTTAGCTTCTCTAGGATGGTTCAGTACATCCCATTATTTTGAGAAAATAAGCTATTTTTGTAAAGCAACCCATTTTACAGAAAAGTCAAGGCTATTTGAAGATCTCCTTTGTGGCAGAATAGAAAGGGGCAACGAACCAGCTCCTTGGGTCGAGCGCAGGTTGCACGGTGCTCGGGTCCTGTTTTCCTCAGGACATGGAGGTGACCCCAGGCAGTCTGTGGGCGTCTCCAGAGCATTCCCACCTGATTTTCTCCTAGTCTAGTGCCCTCTCCTGAGCTTCTGGAGAGCGTGTCCATGTGTGCTGTTAGCCCCGCCCTCCTCTGCCCGACTCCTGAGTGAACAAACGCATCAGATCTGCACTGACCTCTGCCTCTCCTCCCCACCTCCCCCGAGCCAGCAGCTTTTCTTTCAGAACCAGCATCAAGGCTGAGCGGGGCGAGGCAGACAGGTACACACCTCTGTTCAAAACACTTGTGAGTGTGATCAGACGCTCTGTCCTCCTGCTCCTGGAACATCAAGGTTATTTTTGAGTGCTTGGGAGGGTGATGAATTAAGCACAATTCTGGAAAAAGATTTTAATCAGATAAAAGTATGTTTCCCCAAATCAGTTAAAGTTTGAAAAAGGCAATGCAAGAGCTGGTGATCTAACCTCTTAGACCTGCAGTTTCTGGGTCACACCAGTGATGCTCAGGAATCACTCCAGGTAGAGTCACTGGTTCCCATGCAGGGTGCCAGGGACTGCATGCAAATGCCCTACCTGCTGTCACTTTGCTGTTGGCAGGCAGGCAGGTAGGGAAGACCCCTCTCAAGGCAATAGGAAAGATCTGAGAAAAGTTAGCCCCAAAGTTGGAGAGCCTGACGAAACCCTCAACAGAAAAGCAGGAAAAAGCAGGAACTGAAGCCTGATAAGACCCTCTGCAGAAAACAGGAAAACACAACACAACACAACAAAACAAAAGAAAAGAAACAGGAACAGACCGGGAGGAGGCTGGACCCCTACAGAAATGAGGAACTTCAGCAAAGACAATGACACAATTAAGGACTTGAAAGAGATTCACCAGAAACTTCAAAGCTGTTCCTTGATACAATACCTCATCAATCCCCACCTCTGTCAGAAAACTCCAGACTAAGGCGTCCTTAGGAACATACACAGAAAAGCAGGTCCTGAAGGCCCTTTCAAGGCTTCCTGGTCTTTGGGGAAGCCCACGCTCTCCCCTGAGTGCTTACTCTCTCTCTTCCCCTTCAAACCCCCAGATACAATGTTTACTTCACTGCTTGTCTACTCCTGAAATTCTTTTCTATGAGTGAGACAAGAACCCTGGAAGCCCTGGGTATGGCCTGGGACTGGTTTCTCCTTTCTTGCAGAGAGCGAATCCTCGCTCCAGCCTGAGTCTGTGGCTCCCCGAGAAATCAGGTGGTGGGATCAACTCCCTGCCTGGCAGACCAAGCAGGCTGCAGGTGTGGGCCGATGGCCATGGTGGGGCTGGCGGGACTCAGGCCCAGCCAATCAAGGGCTCATCGCAGACTTTATTGGTCTTAGTCTGCCCAGCGGGTCCCGGGGGGGCAGAGGCGGAGTGGGAGATGGTCACTGCCTTCTGTCCTCCTGACTCATGGGAGCCTCCCGTGGGTCCACTGACCTCAAGTGGGTCTCAGAAGGCTGCACTGCCAGGTTAACTATTCTCTGATGTTCCCACAGGCGTGAGCTCTGAGTGAAGCATCACTGCTTAAACGGAGAAACCTCTCTCTAGATACATGGGGCAGTCAAAGTTAGTTAAAATGTGGTATAATGTTAAACACTGGAATTAGTTCTATGAGAGGTCTTTGTATTACTACTGCAACTTTAGAGGTTTCAGATTATTCTAAAACTCAAAGTACAAACTAAAAAGCTACAAAAATTGTACCAAAAGAAAGAAATGAGAGTGGCCTTTTCACAAGGCCAAACCAACCCACAGAACTAAATCCGCAAGAAACTGTTTCTCTCTTGGCTGAGTCCCCAGTGTCAGGAGCCAGGACGTGACAGGATGGACTCCAAACGGGCACATGCTGCTGGTCACAGCTGCAGCTGAGCCTGTGCCTGGCGCAGGGACTCTGTGAGGTCTGCGATGCTGAGAGCCCCCTTCCGCCCTGGCCAACTCCTGCTCCTTTCTTGCAGGCGCCTCAGGCATGCTGGTGGGGAGGGGGCCCAGCCCCCAAGCCTTCTCCTAGGATTATCTTCTCAAGTCGCCATTTGCCATTCGGAAGCAGCTGCCTCCCCACTGGCTGGGCCTCCTGGGAAGGAAGGCGGGTTTTCTCCTATCAGGAGGGGCGCCTCAGGTCTGATCTCCACGCGCAACCAACCAGGAGGGGTTTGATATGTCGGGGAGGGAAAGGGTCAGGTCAGTGAGGCCAGCAGGGCCCCTCCTCAGCCTCTGCCCAGACTAGCCGTGCCTGGCGCGGGACCCTGTGAGACTGGGAGGAAAGGGGAAGCATTAGGAAAGAGGAGGGGGACATCACGGAGGCAGGAGACTGGGGAAGGGCCCCACATCTTGGAAATTACATTTCTGGGAAGCGATCAAGCCACCAGTGCTCAGGTTGGTGATACAGAAAACAAAACCTTCCCCTGCAGCAGCCCCTGAAGAGACTGGACCCGGCCTGGAGAAGGGGCCTGAGGAAATGACCAGAACACCTGCAACTCCTTCTTTTGATTGGATTAACCTTAGCGAGCCAGATCAGAGATTATTGGACCCCCTGGAGAGAAGATCCAGCAGGAACAAAGGTCAATAAAAGGAGTTTCAAAGAAGACCTCTCCCAGCTCTACCCACTTAGAACAACCCTAGCAAGGGGCACGGGGGCGGGGGGGAGGGGAGGGCAAATTGGACAAACCCTATAAAAGTCACCTTGAACAAAGGAAGCTGCGTGAGCCCACAACATGGCCCAGCACATTTGTCGCCTGCATCTCCTATCTTGAGATGTGCCCTTTCATGCTTTCATATTTAACGTTGGAGTGCGTGCAGGGGCTCTTGCCCCCTTTGGAGAAGCCTGAATTCTCTTTTGAGCACAGTACTCTCTCACACTTCCTTCCCCTCCCTAAAAGCCTTCAAATAAAATCCGTTATGCTTCACTGTTTGTCAACTCCTGAAATCTTTTCTGCGAAGAAAGACAAGAACCCAGTAACCCTGGTAAGGCCTAGGACTAACTTTTCTTTCCTGCAAAAAGCAAATCCTCATCCCAACCTGACTTTGTGGCTCCCTGAGAAATTTCTCCTGTGCAGAGAAGACCTAACGGACATCAGGTGTGGCTTGACGGCCACCCAGTAGGGCTTGTGGGGTTCTGGCCTGCGCCCAGCAGGGGCTCATCGGAGACTTTGTCAGTTCTGATCTTCCCAGATGGCCTCGGGTGGCAGAGAGGATCAGGGAGAAACCTCCCCCCTACCCCAAGCCACCCGTGGGGCCAACCGTCAGAGCAGTTGGTGAAAATAAGAAGTTTTGCTGCAAGATTAGAAATATAAAAATTTCTAAGAATGGAGAGAGAGCGCACATCCAAAGAAAAGATTTGGCCCTAGTAACAGACCCCACATCTTTCCGGGTAAGAATTTTCTCTGGCTGATAGTTCCACCAGTCCTCAACCCTTGGGGGCTCAGGCTCAAGTTTCCAAGGCAGTGCTACAGATGCACCTCAGCAAACCTCTGACCCCAGGGCACAGTGAATAGCTTTTAGACTTTTTCTGGCCACAGAGACCACAGCTGGCCTGCATCTGGCCTTATCAGCAGAGCCGGTGCCCTGTGGGTGAGTCCATGGCTGCCCCGAGGCATTCTGTGCCCCACACAGAGCAGTGAGGCCCAGCACCCATCTGGCTGTGAAGGAAACGGAGGCCCTTGACAATACTCGTGGAACTTCTTTTTGCAAACATGTGATTCTGACCAACACATAAATCCTTTGCCCCTGCAGTCACACTTCAGGGACACTATCCCTATAAGCCAATTTAGACGTTCACCCGTTTATCATCTTTCCACATCCTGAGACCAAAGACACAGGCACAAGAATGTTGATTTCAACTTTGTTCTTTTCGTTTTGGGCCACACCTGGCAGTACGCAGGGCTGACTCTTTGCTCAGTGCTGAGATCACTCTTGGAGGTGCGCAGGGGACATCTGTGGGGACAGGAATCAAGCCCATGTTTGCCACATGCACGGCAGGCAACCTACCCACTGCACTATCTCCCTGGTCCCAATTTCTGTTTTGTTTACTGTAAGAAAGAACTGCAAACAGTAGAACTGCAAATAGCAATACTTCTTATCAAAAGAGTTCTGGATAATTTGATGGTTAAGACAGCAGAAAACCCAAAAATTCTATCTTTATGCAGCTTGGTTGTTTGATGAGAGACAGTCCGCCTGCTGCAGTAACTATGGACGCCCCTTGGGAACTGAGGCCTGCTCAGACGCTAATAATGCCAGCCCAAAGAAGTCTACACATCTGCCCCGGCCCTTGAGAGAGAGATGAAGGAAGATCTGATAAGAAGATAAAGAACACCGAGAGCTCAGAGCCCTTCCCCTTGACAGTGCCTGGGCAGATTCCTCTCTGGAAAGAACTGCAAGCCAAGGTAATTTGGAGAATATGCAGTCGAGACCCCTTCCTGAGTCGTGCCCAGCCCCATTCCCCTTCCCGGTCAGGAGAAGCCCAGGTTCTCTCTCAAAGTGTCTTCTTCTCTCCCTTCCTTTCTAATGCAATATGTCTGCATCTCTATTAGTTTTCTCTTGAAATCCGTTCTACAAGAATGATCAGTAAACCCGAGAAACCCAGACTTAGGGCTTCCCTTCTATTAAGAGCAGAACCTTCTGGAACCCGAAAATTGCTGTCAGTGGCAGGGATCAGTTCCCAGGCTACAGGGGCCAAGTGGTCTCGGAAGCCACCCGTGGGCCCCTTTGGGGTTCTGGCAGTGACAGAGGGCCCCTGTGAGGGCATGTGAGGGCAGACTGTCATGAGGCAAACCAGAAGGCAGCCTTTGTCACCTGCTGCCTGCCACACGCACAGGAGACGGAACAGTGTCCGCTCTCTTCGCCAGCTCCACAGCACAGAAAGGGACCAGCCTGGGCCCCCTCCCACCTCGAGCCTTTCCTTCCCAGAATGCCTGCCTGGCTCCCCCTATTTCCCTTCAGTTGCTGGCTCCCAATCTTTGGTGGTGCAGAGTGACAAGGAGCCCGTGGTGTCCACTTGGGAAGGGCCTCGTGCAGATTCCTGCCCCTTAGGCACTATGCAGCTGCTGGCAGGGGGCCAGGCGGAGAGCAACAGCATGCTCTTGCGGCCAGGATCACCCACACAGGGCGCCCCTGCTCCCCAATGGTGACAGTCCCACTCTCTTTATTATAGCGGCTGAGGCTCAAAACTCCACCTGCATACACTGAAAACGTACTTGCAAGTGAGAAAATATTAAAACGAAGCATCTAAAAGTTAGGTTGAGGGGCTGGAGAGATAGCACAGCGGGTAGGGCGTTTGCCTTGCACGCGGCCGAGCCAGGTTCGGCTCCAGCATCCCATATGGTCCCCTGAGCACAGATAGGGGTAATTCCTGAGTGCAGAGCCAGGAGTGACCCCTGAGCATCGCTGGGTGTGACCCAAAAAGCAAACAACAACAACAACAACAAGTTAGGTTGAGAGGGATAAAAATTCAACTATAACACAGATTACAAAGATTTCTTTTCTGGATTCTTGAACAATAGGTGGCTACAGATTCCAACAGACGAGTGATCTCTAAGTAACCCTAGACTTAGCCAAGAACATAATGATGAGGCTGGCACTGCCTTTAAGAAAACGCAGGCCTGGTTTTGATACAACAGCGTTGGGAGAGTGGCACTCTGGGTGTATCCAGTCTGTCACTTTCCATCTTGCCCGTGGAGCAGGGGCTGGGAAATGGCAGCTGATAAAAGGAAGGTCCTGGCAGCCAGCTAGGAGAGCTCAGGGCCTGCTGGGGCGTCTGTGGGGTGCGCAGGGACCTGGCTTACAAGCAGGAGGCACAGGCTGAAGACAGGAGAGCTGGGACTAGAGGGTAGGGAACCCTCAGGGCAAGTCCTGGAAAGGCACAGGGACAAGATTTCAGCCAGGAAAGCGCACATAGGGGCCCTGAGCATCACACAAGATGAGATGGGGGTGATATCCATGGACGGGAAAGCATGCCAGGCGAGTGACATCGTCACGGGAGAGGCGGCCTGCACAGGGGAGAGGGACCCGCGCCCATCCACTAAACGACAATAAACCAACTTCCCACCTCCCAAATTCTGCATGCAGGTAACTCATACAATTCTCAAGAGCCTTCCAGGGTAGGAAAAATCCAGTTTTAGGCCAATAGTTCACTCCATCTACTTAAGAACCTCGCTTCTATTTTGAGATCAAGGACTAAATCATAAGAATGCTTTCCTGGGATTAAGTGCATGGACACTGAGCACAAGAAGGACAAATACTCAGCACGCCCTGTTAGGCCAATATGCTGAGGGATGTTTTTTTTTTTTTTTCGAAAGAAGGATAAAATGATAATCGAGTGGCGCTCTCTTAGAAGAAGGAAGTAGGGAGATGCTTCTCCACCCCAGAAATCGAGCACTTGGTAGTGGTCCATCCAGACAAAATGAACTTCTGAACAAAGCAGACAGTGCAGAGTCTCAGAACTGAAGCCTGCAGCTGGCGAGGCCACGCACGGCCCCCCTCGCTCATGCCGCCTGGCCCCGTCTAGTCTCAGGTTTTCCAATATGTTGATGCTTTCAGAAAAAAAAAAATGTTTACATGTTTGGAGGCATATTTTGAACTTTGAACAGGGCCTTTCTTCATCAAGAAAATTTGGGGGAGTGGAAAGCAACGCAGCCATCATGGGCCTCAGAGGCGCTGGTGAGAGGGTTCCGTGATTGGGCCTTGCAACTGTCTGGGGCCACCAGCCCTGACAACAGTCACGACAAAAAGAAGATGTTATCCTAAAAATACCACATGTACAGCAACACTGAAAAAACTGGCAGCACAATTTTTCTTCTGCACTTCCTAAGGAAAGTACTGTCTGGGGCAGGATCTGAAGGTCAGTCAGAAGTTACCGAGATCCATGCGCCAGCACCAACTGCCCCCACACTTGACTCAGCTTCATCTGTCCAGTGAACATCCTTTATAAGCGACAGCAAAGGTCTCCTGGGCACAGGATCCGCTCAGGCCCACGGGCCACAGTGGTTCTGTCTCTTTTCTCAGTCCCCTTCCGACAGCCCCTCAGACTAGGTCGTGGTTGCTGCTGGTTACCTTCAAGACTTGAGCAAGTGCTAGCCAGAGCTGGCCCAGCCTGCTGGTTCTGCCGAGAAGTGCTCCTGTTCCGTGTGAGCACCCTCTCACTGGAACCCACTGGCAGCTCCACACGGCTCCAAGCAATTCCCGAGGACATCAGAGCTGCCTGCCAGCATCTCCAAGGATCCGTTAGTTTTCAAATGAGACCAGGAACTCTGCCCTCTGAGCTGCTCCTGTCCTGTGACACGGGTCTCCCTTCCCTGCTTCAGCACTACCTGGGCCAGGAGGACTGACCGGACACTACACCAGGATCCCTGTGCTGTGGTGAACATGTTTCAGGTCTGTTTACTTCCCCTTCCTCTTTCCTTTGCCAGTGTTGTGAGGGGCCAGGCACTCTGGGCTGTGGAGCTTTCCAGGGGCCGCACACTTTAGCTGTGGTGCCAACTCAAAGCTGCTGATGGCCCACGGGACCCGGCACGCTTGGCTGAGGGGTCACAGTCACACTTTGTGAGCAGCAGAGTTTTGAGTCTCATTCTTCCGAGGCAGGTGCTTACCTGAGCCACAGGCCCCAGCTCTCACACCCACCGTTAAAGCAGAAAACAATGGCCTGTGGTAGGGATCCCCAAATCCGGGGGCACAACTACTGGGTCCCCTCAAGTTTGCTCCAACCTGCCCAGCTCTCTCTACCTCCAGCCTTTCTGGCTGAGTCCTTCCCAGCTGTGGTTTGGGTGTGAGGCAGGCACCTCTTGCTGGCAGCGTGCCCACACGAGAGCCAGGCCGGCCTCTGGACTGCAAGTCTGCTTCTGTTCTACCTGCTTCTCGGGCAGCTTTCTTCATCCCCAGAGCAAGCTTCCGGAAGACGCGAGGTCCTGCCTCAGAGAACCCTCCCTCATCCTGACCCACTTGGCACCAGCTCCCTGGCCCAGGGAGTCTCCCTGAAGAGCGGGAGCCCCTATTTCTGGAACAGTCTCAGTCCCCAAGCCCAGAGAGCAGCCTCTCGTCCTCTGCCCCTCGATGGCGCGCTGCGGGAGAGCATTTCCTGACACCAGAACATCTGTGCTGCAGGAGCACCTAGAGCCAGTCGTGTCCCCGAGGACTGTCCAGGTCAGGGCCTACGAGCTGTGGACGCTGCTCAGACCTCCTGTAGTGCGGCAGGTGGACGGTGCATCTGCTTCCCCCCCGGGAATAGTCTGGGAGCGGACAAGGGGAGGGCGGCACTGGCGTCTCAGGCTCTCGCAGTCACGCATCCTGGATAAGCCCTCCTCAGTGACCCCGTCAGGCTGCAGGTCCCAGGAGGTGACGACAGGAGTATCTTGGTCCTCACTCTTCCAGTCTTGCGTGTCGTTTTTCACACAGAGATCTGCCCTCACTTCAGACATGGTCTCGAATACCTTCCTGCTCCGTTGTGCGCTGAGGGCAAGGCATGGCGACTTACCTTGCTGTGCCGTCTCTGCGGCTGAGAAGGAGCGTGAGGCAGCTGTTTGCTAATGCAGATGAGGAGGAATCCAGGGTGTGTGTTCAACCCCAGTTAGACAAGACCAGGTAGGACAGAGCAGCACGGGCATCCCGGCAGGCAGACAGCAGGTGTCGGGGTTTCCAGGCCACTCTCACAGGAAGGGCATGGACACATGTGGTTGGGATGCTTCTGGCTGAGGGTTAGGGTTCAGGAGCTGCAAACTCATGCAAGTCTTCCCGAATAATAAACCACCATGAGTCTGGCCTGAAGCACAACAGGCAGCTCTGGCTGAAAACCTGAGTCCTGGGCCGGCCCCGAGGGGAAGTTCAGGATGGGACCAGCATGGCCTCAGAGCAGCTCAGGAGCATCCGTGGCACATCAAAGATGCAACCAGGACAGTCGATGTCCAAGGGGTAGCACGTGAAGGCCAAATGAATGAGGCCCATGGCAGAAGACAAGGGTGCTGAGTGGTTATCCTGGGGCCACAAGAGTGAAACAAGGCCCAATGGGGCCAGGGGTAGAAGGACTGACAAACACTGATTCACAGCCCTGACCACTGGAAAATCAGGCGGCAACGGCAAAGGATCCAAGTGTGGTCTAGAGAATTCCCAAATTACACCATCTGTTAGCGCCCTCGTCAGAAGGCCAGGTCAGAAGCACAGGAAGAACTTACGGAATACTGAATCCATGGAAAAGTACCTAGAATGATATATACTGGCTGATATCAAAGGTCTGGAGACTACACCAAATAGTGGATAAATCAAGACAACTGAGGTTTGTTTGTCTTTTAATCTTTCTCAATACTGTCTGTGTGAAGCTCAGTGAGAAGTTCAAAGGTAAGAGCACAGGTCAACCGAATATCCCAAGGTTCAGTAACCGCACACGGCTTTTTGCTTCTTCGTGGAACTGAGTGTGTTCCTGATGCTGAGGCGGCCATAGCCTCCTCCTCCTCTTCTCTGGTATCAAACTGAAGAGCAAACGGGAACGAGCTCCAAGGAAGTGAGACCAGGACAACCTGTCAAGGCGCCACTGGGGGAAGGAGGTCACTCTTACCAGAAAGAGGGTCTGCAGGCGGTCACCACGCTAGTGCTGTACAGGCCACTCCTGAATGACCTGCTCAAGATTTTGCTTCTGGAAGTGGCAAGCCAGTAACACGGGGCTGGTAGAAGTGACTCCATTTAACATGTGTGACCTCGTGTCAATCCAGGGGAGCAGATGGGAGACCCTGCCCCATCTTCCGCACTCAGGGTTCTCCTGAGACAGACGAGCCCAGGCCCAGGTTCTATGAAAAGGAAAGGGGCCTCAATTCTGACTCAAGGGAATCTCAGCTTGGAAAACAGTGAGGTGACTACATGGGTGTATGGGGGAGGAGGATACCGCTTGCCAAGAGTGCCCGGTTCCCTACTGGGGGCAAAATCGGAACAGGCAGGAGAGGCCTTGCTCCCAGAATCCCTTCCAGGCGGGTGATGTGGGTGTTCTCTTCTCCAGAAACTGCTGGTAGGAAAGGAAGTGGGAGTCAACACAGAGAGAGCAGAAAGCCCAGCAGCCACAGGGGGTGTGTGGAGAGAACTCAGCTCACAGGACACTCAGCCACCCCCGGCCAGCGAATGCCAGCTCCAACTCCTATGGAGCACTGTGGGGGTGAGAAGCAGGGCTGGGTGGGAAGGTGGGGAAGGGAGGGGTGGGGAGGGGGAGGGAAGTAATTGGATGAGAGTGGAGGGGAAAGGGAGAGAGGGGGAAGGAAGAAGAGGGGAAGGAGAGCAGGAAAAAGAAGCAAGGTAAGGAAAAAGAAGGAGAAGGGAGCCGGGAAGCACGTGGAAGGGAATGGAAAGGGGGGCGGCTAACAAACAAGGACAAGCAGCTCTCCAGGACCGGGACCTGCGCGTGTGTCCGGCTGACCTTGTGCTGGGAAAACCACCTCTGTCCCCAGGGAGAGATGCGCACTCTCCGGGTCCTGGGGCTGATGTCCCCAGGTGCCCCTGTGGGCAGAGCAGCTACAGTGCTCTGGACTGGTGCCAGAGGCTCTCAGCATGAGGCAGGCCTCGGAGGCCTAGGCTGTGCGCGTCTGACTTGGGGGCTCCATGGGAGACAAGTGGCACAGTCTGGAGGACGGGCAGATGGGCTGGGCAGTGGGCAGTGCGGCTGGGGGAGAGTGCCAGATGCTCCTTTAGGCACAGGAGGGGCAGGACCCTCGCCCCCTCCACAGCAACCGCCACAAACCCATCAGAAAGGCCCAGTGAAGGCCCAGAAAGACCCAATTCCGATCACTTGCTAAGTGGATGTGCAGAACCCTACGCAAGGAGGTAATTAAGTTCCAGAAAATTAATTTTTTAAATGAAGGGAGCAGAGCGAGGTGGGCCTAAGACAGCACGTGTGCCCGCTAGTAGCAGGGTCACAGTGCGTGACTAATTGTTTCTGGGTAATGAGTCAGTGTAGAGTTACAGGAACATCTGCACGGCTGAATGGATGCCGACGGAGCGGCCCTGAGGCCTGCACAAGGCCTCCAGAGGATGTACACAGACCCCAGGTAGCCGTCCACCGCCTCCCGCGGGCACTGGCATCCTGGGAAGGGAGCAGTGCCTGCGGTCGGCCTTCAGCCTCCCTGACGCCTCAGGGCCAGCGCTGCTCCGTGAGTGGGCAGGGCTGTGATGCACGGTCACATGGCCCTTACCCAGGAAGTCACCCATGTTTGTCTGCAAGAGCCCTGCTCTCCGAGGGCCAAAGACACAGGAGGCCCCAGCTCCGAGGACATAATGATGGCCTTTGAGAAGCTCAGGCTGTTCCTGCCACTTCTAGAAAGGCTCCTGCTGGCAGCCTGGGTCCTAAGAGCTAGTTACCCACAGGAAGGGGCAGCAGAGAAGGGCCCTTCACTTCTGCGTCTGCCCCTACCTCTTCTGTGCGGGACATGGATGCTCTGGACGGAACAGAGCAGGGCCCACTGCCAAACGGCGGCTGTGAGTACAAGCAGGCAGGGTGTCCCTGAGATTCTGAGGGCTGGAGCTGGCCAAGGGATCCCACTCGCTTGCAGACCTTCATGGTCTCTCTTCAGAAAGCAGAGAAGTCAATCCCGAACACTCCCTGGTGATGCTTCTATGGCCAAACAGCTTAGACCCTGGAAAGAACCTGGCCCAGTGTGAGCTTACGCGCCCATCCGCGTTCACTCCAGAGGTGCCACTGGCTAATTCCACAGCGAGTTTGCTTCAAGGGCTGAGGGCTGCCCTGGGATGGGTGAGGGGCAAGGGAAGGGCTGGGCGGGACTATTTTGCAGCCCCTTCCAGGGCCCCGGCAAGCCCCACCACCAGGTTCCAGAAAGGAGCTGCTCCTCACCTGGGTACACATATATCGCCGGAACATTCCATGTGACCCCAGACCTGCAGCACTTTGCAGCATCCCCTCTTCCCACCTCCCCACTCACCACTGCCCCCTCCCCCATTCCTGGAGTGGAATGGCCCATTTGAGTCTGGCTCACAGCAGCAGCGGCTAAAGACAGAACCTGGCACAGTGCCACGCTCTGAGCAAAGCTCAGGCCAGAGCAGCGAGCAGACCTGCCTTTCTGGAGAAGACTGAGCCTCTGACGGAAGCAGCGTCTCCACAAGTCGCCCTTCCTCCTCAGCTCGGAGACAGTCCCACTCACACCTGCTCCTGCCTGTCCACAGCTGCCACTGCAGGAGACTAGTGAAAACCAATTTGTAGCTTTTCGTGGATTTGGGCTGTTTCCCCTTATGGAATTCTCTGAATCTTGGTTCCTGCGACATACCATTGAGCATCCACTCTGCCAGGTGCCAGGAAAGCAAATCAAACAGGTTCACCGGCAGACGTGACAGGCTCTCTCTGGAGTCTCCACCTTGTGCCTACAGGTCCAAACCTGTCTGCAAGCTGGCTTAAGAGAACTGGAGGGCCGGAGAGAGAGTTCAGTGGGTAAGGCACCTGCCTAGCATGCAGCCAGCTTGGATGCAGTCCCTGGCACCCCTCTGTCCCCACCCCCTAGCATAGTTAGGAGTGATGCCCGAGCTCAGAGCCAGGAGTAAGCACACTGGGTATGCACAACCCTTACCCCCAGTTTTTGTTGTTGTTTTTTTTTTTTTTAAAGAAAAGAAAACTAGACTGGGGGGAGTTTCTATTTTAAAGGTGTGAGTAAATCCTGATTTCCCTTGAACTGTCCAAAGACCTGGAGATACGGGCCCGGATTCTCTGGCCTTGCTCCATGGATCCAGCAAATGCTCCCTGGGTGATGCCTCTCACCAGCCGCTTCCCGAGCCTCTGATCAGAAGAGAGTGTGACCGGCCAGGCTGCCCGCCCCGGGCCCGATGCTGCCTCTGCTCTCACTCAGCACCCAACACCCAGGGGAAAGCAGCCCTCAGTCCTCGCCCAGGGGATATGCCACCTCCGCAGGGCCCTGCAGTGACCCAGGGCGCACACCCTCCATCCAGGTCTGGCCAGAGTCATGGCCTGGTCTAGGCCAAGAACCGCATCATATTCTGCAGCGGGTGGGCTCTGGCCCGAGGCGCAGGGCCGGGGGTTTGCCTGGTGTTTCGGGTAGAGGTTGGGCCCTTCAGCCTCTGGCGAGCCTTGCCCAGAGACCAGCACAGAGTACGTGGGGGTACGTGCCACGGGAACCCCAGGTCTCAGTTCTGACACCTCAATAGGGAGAGTCCAACATCCGTTGGCCCTGGCCCCTGGGCACAATGGCCCCAGCACGAGATGTGGCACTCACACAAGCACCCTTTCCTCCTGCTTCCAACCAGACACGGTGCAGTTTAGACGGCCTTGTGCCGAAATACAAAAACTCACTTTCCTGATACTGACTCACTGTATTCTCTTAGGGAAAAAATGATTCCTCAGTGGTCCAGAGCAGATAGGGTGTTTGCCTTGTACCCAGCTGACCCAGGTTTGATTCCTGCACCCCATATGGTCCCCCAAGCCTGCCGGCAGTGACCCCGACGTGCAGAGGCAGGAATCAGCCCTGAACACCAGCGAGTGATGCCCAAGAACAAAACAAAAAAAATTATCCTTCAGAAAGAAATTCCATTTCTTTTAAATAAAGAGATGAGATGCTATTCAACAAAAGATTGAACTATTAGCCACATTACCCTTTCATAAATGAGGGGAGGATGCTCTTCGCAGGGCTGAACCTTAGATGAGTCAGCACTCTGCTAAAATAGGCTGGGGAACCTCGCACACATGCTAAGGACAGTCACCTGCTCTCAGGGCGGGGGGAATGCACTCGGCCTTCTTCTGTGAAGGACCGCCAGGTGAAGCCACCCCCCAGTGAAGCCAGAGTCCAGAGAACCCATGTCCACTGCAGAACAGCCACGCGTGCTCCAACTAGTAGCACGCCAAACAGGACTGCTGGAAAGGTCCCATAAAGCAACATGCCGAGAGCCTGAGGAGCCTAAGGCACGAACTGAAGAGCCCGGGACACATGGCGCTGCGGGAGGCAGCTCTCATGCCTGCTCTGGAGTGTCCACATGCAAAGGCTTTTCACGACTACGAAACTCTCAGAAACTTTTGCAGGTCACTGCATCAACCGGCGGCAGCTGCACAGGGCCCAGAGCCTGGGCAACCTGAGGAGGTGAAGCCCCAGGCAGCTGAGCATTGGAGCCTGAGCACATGTCACTTTGGGATCTCTGTTCACCAAGAGGAGCAGCTAGAAGGGCGTGCAAAGGGCAGTCCAGAGGCAAGGAGACAGTTCCAGAAGGCCCCAGGTTCTTGAGCACTGACCGCCTCCTCCCCACCCACAGCTTTCCGCTCCCCGCTCCTGCTCTGATGGGAGCCCAGAGGTTTTTCACACTCTTGCCTTGCACGCGACTGACCCAGGTTTGTTTGTTTGTTTGTTTGTTTGTTTGTTTTTGCTTTTTTGGGTCACACCTGGTGTTGCACAGGGGTCCATCTTGGCTCTGCACTCAGGAATTACTCCTGGCGGTGCTCAGGGGACCATATGGGATGCTGGGAATTGAACCTGGGTCAGCCGCATGCAAGGGAAACGCCCTACCCGCTGTACTATCTCTCCAGTCCCCCGACCCAGGTTTGATTTCTCAGTCCCTCTCGGAAAGCCAAGCAAGCTACCGAGAGTATCCCACCCACATGGCAGAGCCTGGCAAGCTACCCGTGGCGTATTCGATATGCCAAAAACAGTAACAAGTCTCACAATGGAGACGTTACTGATGCCCGCCTGAGCAAATCGATGAACAACTGGAGGACAGTGCTATGACAGTGTGACAGTACTACCTACAGTGCCCTGGCAGCAGCAGTCTCACAGTTGTTCGCACAGTCAGGGGCCCTGCAGGGCATGTTCATGCCACCAAGTTCTACAGCCACCTGCAGGCTCCCAGAGAATATAAACACACAGCCCGCGGTTGCCTATGACTTTGCGTGCAAGGAAAATAAACCTCTGGCTTCTTCCTTTGTCGAGAAAACGGAAAAGCAAGAGCAAGATCCTGCTTGGCAGCAGCTGCCACAGGGCAGGGGGCATGGCGCCCACCTGGAGGTGGCCACGGGACAGTTCAGAGGGCTCAAAGTGCAGCAGGTGGCCCAGAGTCAGTTTCTGGTATCACGTGGCCCTCCAAGCACAGCTAGGGACAGTACGGACTGAGGCTCCGGTGTCGGTCAAGAAATAGCCTCAATGCTGTGAAAACCACAAAAGAAGCACAGCTCTGGCAGTCAGTGCTCAGTGCAATGTCTCTGGGCTTGAACGGCAGCATGGGGCAGCATGGGGCAGGAGAGGCAGACGCCAACACAGACTCAGACTCTGGGACCCAGCGCAGGCTGGATTCTGGGTTTCCTGGTTCTGCCTACACTAAGGACAGTACGTGGGCCTGCAGGTCCCCGTTCCAGCCGAACCTGGCGCGGCCAGCCAGATAAGATTTTCACAGTTTTATTTTAGGACAGTGGCTTCAGAAATAGCTCAGTGACCAATCCACAGACAGCTTGTCTGGACCCTTGCAGCAGAAGGTCAGGAGGCAGACGACCCGCACAGACGTCAGGCATGTGATGAAGAGCTGCTGGCCCCGAGACAGGAACACTCACTCACCTCCAGGGGCTGGGGGACAGCGTGGCCCTCGGCCTGCTCTAGAGCTGGGCACGTGAGGTCAGGACGGGGGCATGGCCGGGAGGGAGTGCTTAGAGCGCAGACCCCGTGTGGCACAGGCAGGCAGGCCGAGGGCAAGGGAGGCTGGTGTAAACCGTACTCAAGGAGGGCAAGCGTTGGCGATGCAGGGGGATCAGGAGAGTCAGTTCCAGGCATCCGAGAAAGAATGCCACGTAACAGAAATATGGGAGGGACCCGGAAGCACCTAGTTTAAGTGGCTGAAATGAGGAGTGCTGGATTCTGACGTCCGTTCCCACCTTTGCCCTAGTTTTCGTCCAGGTAACACTTTGCCTTGCCACTCCCAACAGGTCATTCACCCTGCCCTGGCAGACTCTATTCAAAGCCAGAAATGTGCCATGGAAAGTCTTCTACCTACACTCCGCTCAAGTCAAGTGGCATGAGAAAAAACACTTCCCTTCGGTTCATCACTTCATCATCCAGCATTAGTAAGTAAAATGGGTTCTGGTACTGCTTCCCACGTGGGGGAGAGGGATGTCCCAACATACCTGCCAAACAACTCTCAGACACAGAGGGGGTCACCTACACTCAGCTCTGCCCCAACCTCATGTCTGCTGCCAAGTCCAATCCGTGCTGTGACCTGTGTTTTCTACCTCCTCTGACAATAAATCTGAAATTCTCAGGACCCCTCTTCAGATATGACTGACCTGCACCCAGGGGTGCTATTCTAAATCACAGGCTTATTGTGAAAAGTGATCGTGAAGGAGAAGCCAGCTGGGAAAGACTCATAAGGGGCATGAGGGAGGGGCGCAGTGCTCCCACGCCCTCTGCTGGTGCACCAGCCTCTCAGCCCTGCGTCCCTCTGGGTCATCTCCAGGCAAGTCCTGCTGTCTATTCTGTCTATTACAGAGGGGCCACTGCCCCCAGTGACGCAGTCCACCTGGAGTGTCACTCCCCCCACCAGGGGAGGTTTAGCAGCAATCCAAAAGTCACCCATTAAACACAACAAAAACCATCTTCAGGGCTTTCAATGCTTAGAAACTATAAATATTTTGGAAGTTGTGAGTCAGAAACCATGAACTCATGACCAATCTCATGACCAATATATACTTTTCATCACAAATTTGGGAAATGGGGATGATGAGTTGTGGAATGTTTTCTGGGAACCAATAAAACTCATATGTAAGCACTGAGTCACGGTCTGATACAATTTTTATGATATTCTCTCATAAAATATAGATATACCATAAAATTCTGCATAATAAATTAAAAGGTCGCATAAAGCAATAAGTGGCAAGAGAATTAAGAATCATATCACCTCCTTACTTTTCCCAGAGTCCTGGGCTGGCCTGTCTGTCCGGAACCCCGGCCAAGCAAGGCCAGGCACCTCAGGAATATGCTCACCTGTTTTGCAGCTGCCTGGTCGGGAGGGAGAGAGCCAGGTGTTAACACAGGGGGGCTCCCGGGGTCACAGAGCTCAGGAAAAGGGTTGGGGATGGCCGGCAAAGAGGAGGTTCGAAACTGCTGGTCTTCTTCTTGCAGGCGCCTGGAACAAAGAGAAGAACATGTCCAAATCTCCTGGTCACGGACGGTTCCAGCTTACCCTTTGAGAACTACCCCAGGGACCTGCTCACTGGAGGCCTGTTCATGACTGTTGAAGAGTAGATGCAAGTCCGACTGTCCATTCTATAGAAACAGATAAATAAAAGGCACCCTATTCACACAACGGAACATTGTTCAGACTTAAGATGGAAAGAAATCCTCACTTGGTATGCAAGAACTTGAGGCCTTTAAGCTCAGTCACAAACCAGATACAAACGGACAAATCTTTTATGATCCCTCTTCCTTCTAGCAAGTATGGCAACTAGTCAAACCCATAGAAAACAGAATCGCAGATGCCAGGGAGTGGGGTATGATGGAGAGTTAATTTAATGGATGTAGAATTTCAGTTTTGCAAGGTTAAAAATTTCTAGAGTGGAACTAGAGAGATAGGACAGCTGATAAGGTGCTTGCCTTGACTCAGCCAACCTGGGTTCAATGACCAATATTCTATATGGTCTCTGAGCACTGTTGGGACTGATCCCTGAGCACAGGACTAGGAGTTAGCCTCAGGCATTGCTGGATGTGGCTCAAGAACAAAACATAAAAATATTATAGAAATGTTTGCAACAATAATCTGATAATATGAAATACCATGTAACTGTAGTATACATGGTTGAAATGGGAAATAAACTTTGTGCTATGCATATTTCACCACCACAATACAAAGTTTTAAAGAAGAATTTAGATTCTTTTATTCACAAAATATCTAGAGGCAAGATGCCCATAATTCATGTACTTGGTGGATCAGAGTGATAGCACAGTGGGTAAGGCGTTTGCCTTGCATGTGGCTGACCTGAGTTCAATCCCCAGCATCTCATGTGGTCCCTAAGCACCACCAGGAGTAATTCCTGAGTGAAGAGTAACCACTGAGCATGGCCAGGTCCCCAAAAAACAAAGAGCAGAAAAACCTATGCCCCCAAACACGCAAAAACACAACTACTTGACATTTTCTCTAAATAATTAACTAGTACTGTTCAACCAGTAGTTGATAAGTAAAGAGCTATTGAGAGAAAACACATTTCTATTAGAATTTTTGTTAAGTTTTTGTTTGGGGGTCATACCAGGTGGCGCTCAGGGACATATTCCTTGCTCTGAGCTCAGCGATCACTTCTGGTGGACTCAGACGACCATACAAGGTAGCACTGTAGCACTGTCGTCCTGATGCTCATCGATTTGCTCAAGCGGGCACCAGTAACATCTCATTGTGAGACTTGTTGTTAACTGTTTATGGCATATCGAATATGCCATGGGTAGCTTGCCAGGCTCTGCCATGCAGGCAGGATACTCTCAGTAGCTTGCCAGGCTCTCCGAGAGGGACAGAGGAATCGAACCTGGGTTGGCCACATGCAAGGCAAACGTCCTTCCTGCTGTGCTATCATTCCAGACCATACAAGGTACCTGGGATCAAACCTGGGCTGACTCCATGTGAGGCAAAGTCCTAACCTACTGTACCACTCAAGCCCCCAAACTACTACTTATCAGTGACTGAAAGACTTATCCAACACATGGATATAGTTATGTGTCTCCTATGCTCTCATTTGGACTGTGGAGAATGCATTTATGTGCAAAGGTTGCTGACAACAGATTATTGGAAATAAATACTTTAGTGATCCTCCTTGGAGCACAAAAGCCTGTGTCTATGTCACTTCAAAAACATCCCACTGTCGCTGCTCACAGTGCTCAAAGCCACTTGTGAATCTGTACCCTTATCTCCTCACAGACAAGCTACCTTCCTTCTCCCAAAAATGCATTTCACTTGTCATACAACTAACAAAAGCAAACACAGGGTAATGAATCAGATGCAGTGATAAAAATAAAAGAAAAAATCAAGTTCAACAGTGAAGCATAAATAATGCAAAATGATTTATGTTTTCTCCTCTGTGGGGAGGGAGATTTGCTGACAGATTTCTATACATACCCCTAGGGTTTTCCAAGAGATCCTACTCCTGTCAAAGAATGAAACCACAAGTACAGGTGAAGTAATCAGACTTGTGAAGGTAGGCAAGGAGTGTGCAGAGTAATTAGAGCCATACCAAAGTACTTGGGGAGGTTCAGGGGCCACCAGAGGGTCTCAGTGGAGCGTGGAGGTCACGAGGGCCATGCCCTGGGTAGCTCAGGATCTATGTGGAGACCAGGACTTTACAAGTCAGGCATATATTTATCATCCCGGCTATTCCATGGGCACAGAAAGCCTAACACTGAGAAGTTTCCTGCATGGGCCCTGTAGGGTGTGTTCAGCAGCAAAGCACATGCCTTGCATGAAGGAGGCCTGGGTTTCATTTCCAGCATCACAAACAAAAAAATCCCTGCCCTTCCCACAACAACTTCTATCATGGCCAAATGCCCAACTGATGTCCCAGCCACTGACTTACAGAAAGAATCCATCAATGCAAGTATGTCCACTGTAAGTATATTCCAGTCCATGCCCTTCAATACAAACAACCCAAAGAAGGTTTGTTGTTCTGACTTACAGAATAATATGACGACATCACAATATTGTGCTCACAAATGCCTCTCTTTAGCTAGATTGTTTTGCACAATTAAGAAAGTCCTGTGTCTTTTAGGACAGTGGAAATACCTTATGAGATTACAGCAATGTATATATGTCATTACACATTTGTCCAAACAGAGTTTTGGACAAAACATCAGGCAGGAAACTGAACGGGAAGAATAAACTGTGGGTGATCAGGATTATCAACCATAATGGATGTACCACCTCCTGAAGACACTGGCATCAGAGAAGAACTGTACATATGCAGGGACAGGAGTTACGTGGGAAACTCTCTCTTCTTTTTGCTATGTATCTAAAAGTTTTGTAAACAGTCCTCAGAAGAAAAAAGTGTCAGGGCCTGAGACAGCTCAAAGGGCCGACGCACATGTTGTGTGTTGGTGGCTCTCAGGGAGAGCCCTAGTACCACAGGGTCCTATAAGCACCTCTAGGCGGTTCCCCCGGCAGCACAGAGCCAGGCTGAGTCCTGCCAGGAGACCCTCAGTGTCTGGCCGGGCCGTGGAGCCTGGTCTTCACTGACCCCCACGGTTCTCCTAGTGTCGGGCAGGGCAGCAGCTCCTGATCTTTACAGCACCAGGCCAGGCGCCACGTCGGCCCGGCACCGCGGCTCAGCCTGCCTTGTCTCCTTCTCCAGAGTGGAGGCTCCGGGCCGCACCTGACAGCGAGGATGTGCATGGGTTGGGAGCGCTGCACCTTCGGCCGTGGGGAGACCAGCGAGTGGAAGGGCCTGGCTCCTGCGGGCAGCTGGCTTCGGGCCTGCGGGCTGTGGAGGAGGGGCACCGTCTCGGACTGCATGCTGCAGGCGGAGTACAGGCTCTCCAGGGATGCATTCATGTCGTTCACCAGGGCCTCCAGGTCCACATCATCCTCTGGGCATGAAAAGGCAAAAGCAGAAAGCCAAACAAGTCAGATGCAACACTTCAGCAACAATCAAGAGGGCATTTTAAGATCTAGGTCTTATCTATAATGCAAGCTCACATTTTAATCAGGTTAGGTCTGAAAAGAGCAACTGAGAACAGTATAAACGCGTTTGCTAATATCTGCTGACATTTCTGGAGCAGTTCAAGCATTACAGTCCAGTCCCCTGGAGAACCTCCCCACACCTCTGCTCGGCTCTCTCTGGGACAAGCAGCCCCCACTGCCGTCAAGGCCAGTGGACCCAGGTCAGCAGTGGACATTGAGCGGATCAGTCCAATTCTGAGTCCCCTTAAAGAGAGATTAAAATACAACCCAGAGACGGCGGAGAGAGCGCCATGCGCTACGTGCCTGCAGTGCGGACTTGGCATGCCGGAGGCCCCGCACTGCTAGTGCTGGAAGCAGCCTCTGTACACTGGGTGTGGCCTCAAAGCAAAAACAAGCCAGGGAACAAATGAAACAAAGACCAGAACAGAGCCCAACACCACCAGCGCTCCTGCCACGCAGGCGTCTGAGCGAGCCCAGCACTGCCCCAGGCCACAGAGACAAGCTGCCTGCTACAAACAGCGCCACAGCGCACACCTCGCCTCTGCCCTCTGCTGGCCCAAGAGCCAGGGACGCCAGGGTCACAGAGAATGACAAAAAAACACACAACAGAGAACTGTGTACGCAGCCCGATGGGGTTTTATTTTATTCGCTCGTTGGTGGAGATGCAGCATAACTAGGCCTTGTAGAGAGTTCTGGATAGGTGACTCTTAGTCAGCACTAACACTGCAGTGTGGAAAAGCGGAGCACTTTCCATTACTGGCACGGAGACCGACAGACCCTGAGAATGAGGGAACTGAACCCTTAGACTTGGGGACTCTAGCTCCGTGTGTCTGCTTTTCTCTGGGGAGTACTGACCGATACACACCTGGGCTACAACTCAGGCCCAGCATTTCGAGGTGTGGGAGGGATGGAGGGAAAGAGGGAGGGAAGGAGATAAACTCAAACTGGATCCATGGAGCTCAGCTTCCTCTCTCAGGCCCAGCTGTACCCCGCAGGAGGACTCTGTTACACTTTTCTATACCCTACAGTAACTGTGCTTAACATCTATGTTCATGGGAGCACTGAGTCCTACAGCCAGAATATGGAAACAACTCGAGTATCCGACTACATCTGAATGAATGAGGAGTTGTGGTACATACACACAATAGAATACCACGCAGCTGCAAGAAAAGATGCAATCATGCAATTTGCTAAGACAGAAGGGCAGCAATCTGAATAAAATTAGTTAGGAGAGGGACAGATACAGAATGATCTCTGTCATGTGGGATATAATGACACATTATAAGGGAGTAACAAATTGCCAGACATCAGAGAGAGAGTTGGTCTGTAGGACTGGGCTTGGGGTTGGAGGCACAGTGTAGGGAAACGAGGAGGAGGATGCAGGGCTAGGGAGGAGGATGGAGAGGGTCTTGGGATACTGATGGGAGAAGTAGGCACTGTGGGGGGAGGCGGGAGTGATGTACAGAACTACCATGAGTAGTAAAAATTATGGTACTACAATTAAAAACTAACCAACATAAAATAATTGAGTTTAAGTCAGTTTGACTTTGCTTCCCTTATTTTAACTCCCATTACTTGCATCAATATGTGGATAATACAAACTCCTGTTTACCCTGTCTTTCACATCTTTCTACCAAGCACAAATGCTGGAGAGTCATATTAATGCAGTCCTTTGAAGGTCGCATAATTCATAGTCTCACTTCTCATCTGGCTTTCTCTGATAGTCATTTAACAAACAGAGGCTCAGGGCCCCAAAGAGTCTGGTGCTCACCCTACCCAAGCCAGAGGGGAATGCAAACAACACAGGAGGGCTTGCTGACATCACACGACCGTCCTCTTGCTGGCTCTGAGCCTTGGACAAAGGCTCCAGCTCTTTGATTCTGGTTTCTACGATTCTCTCAAGTGGACTGAAAGCAGAGGCACCACACCGTGGGCTCTGTGAGGAGGCTGCTACCTGCTCTCTAGCACACGTACCATGCTGTTGGATAATACTGGGTTGTCCTTGCTCCTCCTGCAGGGATCTTAAGGTTCATCGAGCCACTTCCACAACAGTGCAACTGAGGCACACCCAATTCCATCGAGCACTAATAGTCCTATATTGCTCTACTCTTTTCTTTATGTAATTTGCATGGTTTATTTAGCAATGTCCCTTTTGTATAGGTACAGGAAGACAGTTGATGCTATGCTACGTAACATAGGAGTTAATTGACTCCAAAATAATATTTACTCCTGAGCATCCATATTTACTTGGCGTAAGTCTCAGTTCCCCTTAGTTCCTAGCACTCCAAGAGCAGGGTCCCGACAAGGGACTGGATGGACCCAGGCCAAACTGTGAGTTACCCTGGCATTAAAATGGGTCAGGCCAAGCACCATAATACTTAACTATAAGTTAACAGCACGGTCATGGAACAAACTCCGTCATGACAAAAAAGAAGTAACTGAATAAGGACCCTGCTGGAGTTAGGAAAGACTAACCTGGCCTGAGGACTGTGGTCTGGGATACACAGCGAGACGTTCCCAGGAAATGCCAACCTTTAAGCTTAATATATCTCTTACTGTGTTCATACAAAATGACATTGCTAGAAATATTATAAGAAGTAAATTTACTATGACTGTTTAAATGAATCACTAGCTGAGGAAAGGAGAAAGCAATATATCCTGGATGGAATCCTGCCCTTGAGCAGATCTCCTAGTGATGTGGAGTAATCTCCTCAGATGAGCTCCTGTCCTCGAGTTAACCTCCTGAAGGAGAGGCTTTACATGTGCCTGCTGTTATGACAATGTTCAACCCCACCTTTGTATCCGCACCCGTCGTGATTTCTGTGTAATTATGCTGCAAGGGGAGAGAGGGAACTAGACACTGGGGACCAGATGCTGAGAAGGAGATGCTGAAGACAATGGGGACTAGATACTGGGGGCAGGAAAGTCGGGTCAAGAGGCTGAGGACTAGATATTGGAGACCAGATACTGAGGGTGAGAAGGTCGACAACAAGATGCTGAAGACGAGAACTGAGACTTGGGAGACTTTGGGGCTAGATGGAGAACCAGATTACGGCGATGACTGGAAGCAGAGGACTATGAGACGAGGTCGAGGCGAGGAAGAAGAGATAATGAAGGAGAGGACTTCTCCTTACGAGGGGACTAGAGTGACAGAACTCTGATGACCAAAAGTACTATCACGACTGTGCCGTAAGGGGAGAGACCAGACTGCGTGGGGGAGGAGAAATAAACTGTCTACGGACTACCTTGGAGCCCGGTTCCTGTTTCGTTCTTTCCCCTGGTCCTTTGCCCATCACCCGCTGCCGATGTGGACTGGCCTGGGGAGGCAGCTCTCTGCCACTGAACGCTCGAGTGCTGCATGTCCTGCGCGCGGGCCATTGCCCCTCTTCTATTGGAAGCTTCCACCATGCCGTGGGCTCTGTGAAATGAGGTGACCCGTTCTCCAGCAGAGGTGCCACGCTGTAGGCTCGGAGGTGGAGGCTGTGACCTAGTCTGTTGCAGAGGTACCATGCTGTGGGCTCTGTGAGGTGAAGCTCTCATCTACTTTCTAGCAAAGTCCTGGAATGCGGTAGCCACACTGGAAAGGTACTTGTTAGCTCCATTTCATTCTTACAAAATAATGTAAAATAGGGCCACTTAGTCAGCTGGACAGCTAAATCCCACTGGAACTAACAAAGCTATAGATATCACACAGATACTAAGAAGCAAATCTTCAATTTGAAAAAACGTTTTGTAGCTACTGATTTGATCTCAAGAAGTAAGCTCAAAGTTCTTTCCAGAAGCCTTGCCTCCCTGCCTCTCCTGCCACCACCCCCTCCCCACTAACAAATACAGAACATCCCCAATTCCCCTACACACAGACACACTCCTCCAATACCTCAATGCCTTCAAGAGTTTCTCTGGTCTCAAGGAAAGAATCTAACAGGACAAGAATAAACAAAGTTTGGAAGTAGAAGGATAGAAAAGGGTGTTGTGAGGTGGGAAATGCAGAGTTGGGGGTGCAGAGAGAAGGGCTGCATGGCAGTTAGTGCTCAGCACAGGTCAGGGTGTCTGGAGGGCTGATTAAGGGCACGGTGTAGTCTGGGAAGACAGGTACACGCAGAGGGCCAGGACTCCCACCTACTTCACCCCTGAATAACAGTGCCGGGAGACTGCTGAGGCAACCTGGAGGGGGAAGGACAGGGGCGGTGGGATTTTCAGAAATGACACCCAGACTCCGGTGGACAAAGCAGAAGGGAAACAAGGGACAGGAGGCTGCCGAGAAGCAGCGAGATGACACCCGGCCCTGCCAGAACCAAGAGCTCAGCCAAGAGGGCGAGGTTGGGAAAGAAGGGGTGAGTCAGGGAAGGGAGCAAGGAGATGAACTCTTCCTGTGTCCTGGCTCAATTGGGATGTGTTTCTGACGCAGTGTGGGACGAAGAGAAGACACTGCCATGCGTGAGGAATGAGCAGCCAAATGCCACAAAGGACCAAAGTGGTGAATGAACAATTTAACGGCTGCCATGCACTGAACAGTGAACACTTCCCCGAGAGTACCAGAGTCAGGAGAGAAACTCTTATGAGAGTTGGGTGTGAGGCGGGGAGTGGATGGGAGGAAGGGGAGTTAATGAAGAGTTAGAATGGAAACTAAGACCCCCTCAAATGGTTGGTATGTACATGCACAGTCCCCGTATGCAGCGTGTCCTCAGGCATAGGATGAAAACTAGATAATGGTTGTCCACAGAGAGCCAGCTGCTCAGGAAGAGGCTTCAGCTATTTGAGGTTCAAACAGACATTCGAAGGAAGAATATTATACTGGAGCTGACATATCTGAGGTTTCCACCAAGCGCAGGACTGGATTCATCACAATCCTTACAAGGCTCCTCATCTGCTATATTCATATTTGGCTGGTACTGAAGAGCTGTTTAAATGCTAACAAACAAGTACAAACAGTAACCTAACCAATCACTTTAACAATTCAACATCTATAGTGGGGGAGTCGCACCCAGAAGTGCCCAGGGCTTACTCCTGGCTCTGTGCTCAGGGATCTCTCCTAGCAATGCTCAGGGCGTCACTAGTAATGCCAAGACTGAACCTAGACCAGTCATGTGCAAGGCAGGTACCTCACCCACTGTACTATCTCTCTGGTACACAGCTCACTAACTCTATCCCGGCTGGCCATTTCAGAATCATTCTAAGTACATATCAAGTTAACTGCACATACCAAACTACTGCCACTAGCAACCTGACCTTCGGTTCTGTATTCTGGGGCCTGGACACTCGCAGGCAGGCAAAGGGCACTCCAGGGCAGTGGTCCTTACTGGTTTAAAGGCCAGTGGTGGCACTGCTTTCTTCCCACTTCAGAGATCAAAAGAGAAAATTGTGTTCCTGCTGACAGACTTTTTCTGTCAAGAAAACGCCACACACTGACTCCCGAGGGTGGTATTTCACTTGAGTTAGTTCCCAGAAGTCCTGGCTGGGGGTGGCATGACGGTCTGCTTCCTTCTCTCTGCTCCATCTCTGGACAACCAGTCCATGACTGGGTCTCAGAGCTGGTTTATAGGAATGCAAAATCATTTCCATATTTTTTAAAGCGAATATAAGCGTGAACTGGGTGACAAGGCAGAAACGCAATGAAAGGCGTTAAAATGTTTTAATTCTCCTCTTAGGTGGACTATATATGAAATTACTCTCTGCTTTAATACCTTTCACTGTGAATCTGTTAAAGCAAGTCACAATTTTCATGAATCACCTCAACCACTACTTCATGGCGTGCTCCAAACCCGCTTATTTTCCACTGTCCTTAGAGCTAAAAACAAAAAGCAAACATTTTTAATTGCCAGGTATCAAACTCAGAGCCTAATATCACAAGGTAAGTACTTTTACCTCTGATCTAATAGTGAGCACCCCGACTCCCACCAACCCAGAATAAAAACCCTTTTAAAAATTTAAAAGTCTATTCCAGGATAAACTTGAACATTTCCTGTGAGGTCAATTAGCTTTTTATCTGTTTAGGTAATAAAATGCCTTAGTGCTATCTAATTTTTAAATAATTTGGTTATTCTTTATTACATAGCACTATAGCACGTTGTTCATCAATTTGCTCAAGCGGGCACCAGGAACGTCTCCATTGTGAGACTTGTTACTGTTTTGGCATATCGAATACACTGCAGGTAGCTTGCAATTCCCAAAAACTATTTAAAAGAACTTTACATGACTGATTCTAAAGGAAGCACTTCCCCACACGCTATACCAAAATTGGGAGGCAGGGAGGCAGCAGCAAGCAGTGCCGAGGGGCTCCTCCAGAGTCAAGACTATGGGGTACACAAATGAAACCAAGGTCAGCCCCAGGCAAGGCAAGATACACAACTCCCGAACTAGCTCTTGGCCTTACAGTCAGCCTTTCGAGTGCGTCTTACTCCACCAAGAATTCTAATTCCTGCAAATACTCCCCAGGGCTCCTGTTCCATGAGACTTTCTGACAGATGCGGTGTGCCCAGTGGTGAGAATCTATCTGCAGAGTCTTAGGAGTGGAAGGAGTGGAAGGATAAAATAAACAGGGCATTAACAAAGCAGATGTTTCAGGACATGATGCTGAAATTAACTTCCTATTCTGAGCTAACCTGATGCTAAAATATTTGCCAGGAGACTACCCTTCTCAAAGAAATATGGGAAGTGAAGGGCCAACTATTTAAACATCGAATTTCACTTCACACAGATTGATGAGGATATAGTTACTACACAAATATAGGTCAGACAACACAGCTGTAAATCAAGTTATAAATAGCTACTTTCCTTCCTTAAATAACCCGACCCAAGATTGGTACTGACTTCTGTGCAGTGTCTGAACAACTCATTGATCTCAAGCTCACAAGTGTTTCTACTCTCACTGCAGGCTACCTTTGTTCCAAAGTAGACACAAACACAAACACATTCCTGTTTGGCTCATAGATTAATCTGGATTAATAATTAATACTGTGTATTTACTAAATAAATTAAAAAATGCCACACAGCATGGTGGCGGGCTGGTGAAGGGAGGAAACGAGGGTCAGGCTGGTTGGTGTCAGCTGCAGTTTATTCCATTCTCATCTTCATTCTCCTCTGATTCTCCTGCTGCTTCCTCCTCCCCCCTGCTACTTCATTCTCCTCTATCCACTCCATTCTCCTTTTGGCTCTGGATCCCCCAGCCCCTCTTAAAGCCCAGTTAAATCCCAAAGCTTAGGGGTTGGGGTAATAATTACATGTAGGTGTGGCCATATCAGCAGAGGTAGTCTTTCCCTTAGGGGATGCTGCTTCTAGGACAGATTCTCATTCAGCAGACGACCCGCCCATGGGTGTGTTTCTCCTCTCCTTGTCCAACATATAAACATTCATAATATTAATCATTTGTATGGACACAGTAAGAGATACATTAAGCTTACAGAATTGTTCTCCTGGGGCCATCTCGATCTCAGACTACAGTGCTCAGGCCAGATTAGTCTTTCCTATCACTAGCAGGGTGCTAATCTCATGGTTACTTTTGGATCATGGCAGCATTTGTCCATGACCATGCTCTCAGCTTATACTTAAGTATCGTGGCTCTTTTGCTTGGCCCATTTCAATGCCAGGGTAGCTCACAGCTTGCCCTGGGTCCATTCAGTCCATTCAGTCCCTCATTGGGACTCTGCTTTGGGGTGCTAGGAACTAAGGGCAACTGAGGCTTAAGTTGAGAAAGCAGATGCCCAGGAGTAAAAATTATTTGGACTCAATGAACTCCCAAGTTACAAAAGCATAATATTAACTGTCTTCCTTTGTCCATACAAAAAGGACATTGCTTTAAAGTAAACTATTCAAAAGATATAAGGAGAGGAGAAAGGCTTATTTCACTCATGAAGACAAGTCAAGTGACCTTAGAAGGATCTGACCTTTCGAGTAAACAGAATCTGATTAGGGGATAAAAGTGATTAACTGGTTGGGGAGGAGAGCACAGAGAAGAGGTTACAGATAAATAAAGGAATAGGAGTGACTGGGGAGCACTGTGATGGGTATAACCTGATAAACCTAAGCTCCCTCAAGCAAAGGAAAAAGGTCAAACCAATTTTATCCTACAGAATACCACATAAATCAAGACTCCAAGAGGCGCCCTAGTAAGCAGCCGCCTATAGGCCAGGGAAGAGTCCGACTGTCCTGACACTGACCACTCCCTGCCCAGGTCTGCCGCCCACCTACTGTCCTCTCTGATTAAGGGCAAAGCTGATACTCCACTAGGAGAAACGCTACCTATGCTAGGTGCTCAATAGACCATTCCCTCTGTCCTTTCTTCACAAACCCATGGAAGCGTCTATAAAGAGGTTGGAACGTTTTCCAATTCCTCCCCATTTTTCATACAAGTCACATTTTTATATGAAAGATTTAATTACATCTTTTTTTTTGAAAACTGTGTTAATTTACCTCCATCACTTAAAAAATCTTATTTATTTTTTTAACTGAATCACAGTGAGAAACACTGTTACAAAGTTGTTTGTGGTTGCACTTGAGTCATGTCATGTTCTAACATACCTGTCCCTTCAACAGCGTCCATCTCCAACACTGATGCCCCTAGCTTCCCTTCCTGTCCCCCAGTCCTCCCCACTATGGAAGGCACTTTTCTCTCTCTCCCCTCCCCCGCCCCCTTTCTCTCTCTCTTTCCACCCCCTTTTGGGCATTATGGTTTGTAATACAGATATGTAAGGGTTATCATGCATATATCATATATATATGTATATATATATATATATACATATATCCCTTTACCTACTTTCAACACTCTGTTCTTGTCTGGAGTGATCATTTCCAACTATTATTGTCATACTGGTCCCTTCTCTATTCTATTCTAACATAAAGAAACTTTGGTACATCTACACAAAGGAATACTATGCAGCAGTTAGGAAAAGTTAAGTCATGAAATTTGCTTATAAATGGATGGACATGGAGAGTATCATGCCAAGTGAAATGAGTCAGAAGGAGAGGGACAGATACAGAATGAGTGCATTCATTTATGGGATATATAAAGAAAAAAATAGTATGAGACTAATATTCAAAGCCAGGGAAAACAGGGGCCTGGAGGACTGGTCAATGGTTGGAAGCTACCACAAGTGTGTGTGTGGGGGAGGGGCAGAGGGAAATTAGGAAAGTCATTTTTAAGTAAAGATGACAGTGAGACAGAATGGAATCACAATGCCAAAACCTTAGCGTGATGATTTAAGAGTAGATTTTATGCCTAACAAAAAAGTAGACAGTACTTGTACAGGTGATGATAGAAGAAGTATTTTGGTCTTCCTCCTGAGTGTACATCTCCTGAAATCTTTTTAATTCCCAAGAAATCAGAGTAATGGGAGCAACTTTTAGTATAGTAGCTGGTCTTTGTTGTTACTCCAAAAACAGTTCTAGAGCTATTACTAAGGTGAAAGGAATTTCCTTTCAGCCACACCAGAGATGCAGAAAGTGAGGTACTTTCTGGAGAGCAGCCAGATAAACACAGAAGGGGATTGGTCGCCAGGAGCCCAGCCATGTGACTGGAGGCCTGGAACATTCAACCCTAGGCCACCTCGGAGAAGAGGGGAGGGTGGGACACTGCGTTACTGTCATCATGTGAACACATCACAGAGCTGCGTGCAGGGTGAGAAGCCAACCTGGGCAGGGCAGGAAAGCTGCTCCCCACACACCTCGGCGTCATTCCCATGGGGCTGTCCCCAAACTACCTCCTTTAGAATCAGTATAAGGGAAATATAGTTCGTTTGTTCTTTTTTTTTTTTAATTAACTATTTTTTTCCTTCCTTTTTTTTTTTTTTTATAATGGATCCCCGTGAGGACTTACAGTTACAGACTTACAAACTTTTGTGGTTATGTTTCAGTCATACAATGCTAAGCACCCATCCCTCTACCAGTGCCCATTCCCCATCACCAATCATTCCCAGGGCGTCTCCCCGCACCCTCACCTCACTCCCCGCCATGTCCCACTTCTGTGATAGGGCATACCCTTTTGCTCTTTCTCTCATTTTGGATGCTGGCAAAACTGGACAGCCACATGCAAAAAAATGGGCTCAGACCTCTACCTATCACCACGCACAAAAGTCAGATCAAAATGGATTAAAGACTCAACATCAGCTTGGAATTCATAAGATACATTGAAGACAAAGTCGGCAAAACCCTCTACGACATTGAAGCTAAAAAAATCTTCAAAGATGACACACCACTGACCAACCAAGTGGAAATAGAGATAAACAAATGGGACTATCTTAAACTAAGAAGCATCAGTATCTCAAAAGATACAGTGACCAGAATACAAAGACAATCTACAGAATGAGAAAGGATATTCACCCAGTACCCATCTGATAAGGGGTTGATTTCAAGGATATACAAGGCACTGGTTGAATTCTACAAAAAGAAAACATCCAACCCCATCAGAAAATGGGGCGATAAAATGAACAAAAACTTTCTCAAAGAAGAGATCTGAATGGCCAAAAGGCACATGAAAAACTACTCTTCATAATTAATCATCGGGGAGATGCAGATCAAAACAACAATGAGATACCATCTCACACCACAGAGACTGGCCCACATCGTTTGCTTTTTTTTTTTTTTTTTTTTTTTGCTTTTTGGGTCACACCTGGCGATGCACAGGGGTTACTCCTGGCTCTGCACTCAGGAATCACCCCTGGCCGTGCTCAGGGGACCATATGGGATGCTGGGATTCGAACCCGGGTCGGCCGCGTGCAAGGCAAACGCCCTACCCGCTGTGCTATCGCTCCAGCCCCCACATCGTTTGCTTTTTTAAGTAAGATTTTGCACCTCCTTTCCTGTTGGTCAAATGTGAACTGGACTCCCTAGAATTAAGGGAGAAAAACCAAAGAAACAAATAAAAACACACAAATAATAAGAAGGCTTATTTTCAGAATGTGACAAATCCTTTCTGAGAACATTTACTGATAAGAAATCCTAAATTCCTGGCTGGACAGGAATGGGCCATAAAGACTGCACAGTGAGCCTTTCGTGATGCTTCCCTTCCCTCTTTACCACAGGGAAGGAAGGAAGGAAGGAAGGAAGGAAGGAAGGAAGGAAGGAAGGAAGGAAGGAAGGAAGGAAGGAAGGAAGGAAGGAAGGAAGGAAGGAAGGAAGGAAGGGAGGGAGGGAGGGAGGGAGGGAGGGAGGGAGGGAGGGAGGGAGGGAGGGAGGGAAAGAGAGGTAGAGAAGGAAAAAGGAAAAGATGACAACAATTTTCCATCATTTTCTCTATATCCCTTGTATGACTGTGTGTACACACTGTCTGCTTCTCAATTGTGCATACTCAACTCAATGTTCCTGTCAGATATGTACATGAATTTTCCCTGTAAAAGTCCTAAACCTAGACAGACTGTCATGTCACCCTAACCCTACTAAATAAAGTCAGGGACCACTTGTCCCCTTTCTAAAACTGTGCTTCCCAACTTTTTTTTTTTTAATTTTTTACTTTTTTTTTTAGTGAGTCACAGTGAGGGTACAGTTACAGATTCACACCTTTTCGTGCTTGTTTTTCCCTCATGCAATGTTCGAGAGCCCATCCCTCCACCAGTGTCCATTCTCCACTACCAATGAACCCAGTATCCCTCCCACCCCACAATCCCGTCCCCACCACCCCACCCCGCCTCTGTGGCAGGGCATGCCAATTTGTTCTCTCTTTCTCTTTTTGGGTGTTGTGGTTTGCAACAGGGGCACTGAGTGACCATCGTGTTCAGTCTCTAGTCTACTTTCAGCACGCATCTCCCTCCCCACGCAGGATCTCCAATCACATTTTACTTGGTGTTCCCTTCTTTATCTGAGATGACTTTCCACCAACATGTGAGGTCTGCTTCCAAGCTATGGAGCCAACCTCCTGGCATTATATACTACTATTCTTGGATGTAAGTCTCCTACTCTGTTATTTTATATTCCACAGATGAGTGCAATCTTTCTATGCCTGTCCCTCTCTTTCTGGCTCATTTCACTTAGCATGATACTTTCCATGTTGATCCACTTATATGCAAAGTTCATGACTTCACCTTTTCTAACAGTTGCATAGTATTCCATTGTATAGTATTCCATTTTGAGACACACTGTACTCAAAATGACAAAATTAAAAGATAGAGAAAGAATACTGAAAGCAGCAAGGTCAAAAAAAGGAACTTATATACAAAGGAATGCCCATAAGATGTACCACAGATCTATCAAATGAAACTCAAGAGTATGAAGGGATATAGTACAAAAACTCAACAAAATGAACACTTCACCAAGAAGACTCTATCCAGCTAGATTATTTTTCAGACTTGAAAGAATAATAATGAGTTTCATAAATAGGTAATAGCTTAAATTATAGCCTTGAAATCAGTTTTGCAAGAAGCATTAAAAGAGTTTCTCCAAAGGACAGGACAAACTTTCTAATTGTGGCATCGAGTATGTCTCTAACGGTGCATATGATTGCCTTTTACTAGATTAAGAAAGGTCTATTTGCCCCTAGCTTGTTAAAGGATCTTGTACATTTTCAATAATGAATTAATGTTTTATTTATATTTGTTAAATCACTTAGCAATTTTTTTTATTTTATTAAAATACCATGGTTTACAAAGCTATTCATAATAGAGTTGTTTCAGGCATAAAATGTTGCAACACCAATCCCACAATTTGATACTTTCATTTGACATTCCTTTAGGTATCACTGAACCAAGTAAGATGAAATAAACTTGTTATATGCCTGTCAAGGGGGGCGAGCTGGAGGGTGGGAAAGAACCTGGGAACATTCGTGGGAGGAAATGGACATGGGTGGTGCTGATGCTGGAGCATTGTATGGCTAAAAAAACTCTATTATGAACAACTCTGCAAATCACAGTGTCTTACTAAAAATCTTTACAAAATTAAGAGATACAAACTTCAAATACTCCTTAGGCAAGTGAAGTCCCAAGAAGCAGCAGTTTGCTGTGCTCTACAGGACTCTGATGACCTCACCCAAGGCTTGATACCTGAACTGAGTCCAAATGCAACTTGAGAGCCAGGAACCGCTACAATCACTAAGAGCTCACTTAACATGTGCCCCTCTGTCTCATGCTGTTAATGAGCTTAAGCCTCAAAATAATGATCTGAGATAGATAGTATACTTATTTCGCAGATGACCAAAGTCTCACAACTGAAACATTTGATAGCAGCCAAGTCACTGCTACAAAATGCAAGTTTAAAGAACAGAAACAAAATACTGATTTTTCACAGTACATATGGGGTTTTTTTTTTGCAGCAGAGAGACACAAGCATGTTTTTATTGCCCACCTGCAACATTCAGTGTTTCACAACAAGGGGCAAAGACAGCCGCAGAGCAGATGCCTTACGCCCACCTCCCTCCGAGGAGGGCAGGGCCAGGAAGTGGTCCCTCCGCCTCTGCCCCCGCACGCCCATCCCACCATAGTGGGCCCACTTTTTTTTTTTTTTAACTAGAAACCACAGACTTAAAAAGTAGAGACTGTTCCTGTATCAGAATGATTGTGAGCCTCTACTTCTCTGTACCTGAGCCAAGTGTTTCTGAAATGTTAAGAATCTTTTCGTATGCATTCAACAGAGAAGACCAATGAGCAGATACTGTCTCTAGCTGATAAGAAATAAATGACTTGATTCCCAATGAGATCCCAGAGCCTAACAAAAATGGTAGCCAGGGTTGAGAGCGTATCCAATCAGACAAGATTCTAAGATGTACTAAATGCCAAGTTGGAGTTCTGGCCACAATTGTTACTAGACAGTCTGCAAAATATCTTCAGTTATCCATTAATAAAGGCACCTTGGGTAGGGTGGGGGTATGTGCAGGGAGGTGCCTGCTCGTCCATCTGCCTGCAGGTCTCTTGCTGATACTTCAGCTCTCAAGGGTTGGCTTCTTGGTGGGAGACAGCAGGAAACTCAGCAAGGAAAGCAAGGACCTCGGCATCCCCAAAGCCAAGTTCTCTTCCACGGACCGTCTTGTCTGGGGAGTGTGTTCTGTGGATTCTGGATCCATCCGTAGGGATCCAGCAGGGTCTTCAGCCAGTGCAAACACAGCTAGAGCTAGCAGAACTCCAACCTGGGCAAACTAGGCAAGTAACCACACTCAGTGGCATCACGTAAGGTAGTGTCTTTTAAACATTCTGGGCTCACGGGATGTTTTATGTTTTACAATGTTTTCTTTATTTTAGTTCACAGGTTTTGAATTTTCTACAGTGAACATGTATTACTATAAAAAGAAATGGATATTCACACTTGAAAGTATAACTCTGAAGAAAGATGATCAAATGAACTGGATCTCAGTACAGAACATGGTTTCTGTTCTTATCAACCACCATGCAATTTCCAGCCCCATCAGAAGGGGAAAAGAGAAAAAATGAGATACACTGATCAATTTTTTTTAAAGTTTACCAACATTCAGTATATTCAATAATGAGACCAAGGTTTAAGGCTCAATTAGGTTTTCCCTTTTTAAAAAAGCAAAACCAAGTATACGCCCTCCCCCAAATGGAAATACTCAAAGAGATATTTGCCTACCCATTGTAAATAATTTTACAACAGGTGAAAGCAACAAATGTCCATTAACAGATGAAAAGACAAATGTGGTTTAGCCAGACAACAGAATCTGATTCCTTCTCGAAATTGAAAGAGAAGTGCATCACAACCATGTATGCCCTGGACAAACTTAGAAGCTGTTCTGTTAAGTGAAATAAGCCAGGTACTAAAATATCGTGTGGCCCCACTTCCATGAGGTCCTAAAATAGTCACACCAAGACAGAAATAGAATGGTGGGTGCTGGAGGGGGAAAGGGGAATGGGGGAAGAGGCCCCTGTGTTGGGGAAACAGTCTCCGCTTTGCAGGGACAGGAGCCGGGGGAGGCCTGTGCCAGGAGATGGGGACAGCTGCAGGTGCGTCACATGGCAAAATGCCTGAAGTCTGGGTCAGATCTGTTTCACGGAAGGAGTAAGAGAGGAAAAGGAGGAGAAGAAAAGAGGAAGAAGAGGGAAAGGAAGCAGGGAAGAGCAGTGGAAGTAGAAGCAAGGAATAGGAAGCAGTAGCCGCCAGGAAAGCCGCCGAGAATGTCACGTGTGTAGCAACTACGAGCACGTAAGCTCTCTGGCGGTCTGCTGGGGGGCAGACATCTTGTAAGGAGGCAAGCGCCAGCCAGAATGCTGTACATGGAGCATCTCCCGAGTCTCAGCAGCATGGTGGCCAAGGCCGAGAGGGGCCCAGGTGCTGAGGGGAGGCACTCTCAGACATGGAGGCCGGGCTGGATTTCTGTCCTGACCAATTCCTCATTCTTGGTGCTGGGGCTGTGTGATGGCCGGCCAGAGAGACTGCAGCCCTCGGGGGAAAGGCCTGTCCCGAAGGCCAGGGCAGAGCTTGGAGTCCAATGCAGAGAGGAACCCTGGCAGCTAGGCGCCACCAGTGCCACACGACCTCCTCCACCAAGACACACCACCAGCCAGGGAGCTACTGACGAGTCATTCCAGACTCTGATTTCAGCGAGCTTGATTCAAGGACTCTGTGTTTGGATAGCTGCAGATTAATTATATCGATGGGGAAAAAATAAGGGAAATCACTTATTGGCCTTAGTAATTTCCAGATATTGAAATTAAAAGCTAGGATCTGATGTCAGTGGATATCACCTAGCATAAAATTTCCTCTGCTCTGGAGTTTTCTACTTCTGGAAGCACACAGACATTACCCACGTTTCTTTCAGTGTTTTTTTTTTTAATTTTTTTGGCTTTGGGGTTCCACTTGGCAGTGCTCAGGGCTTACTCCTGGCTCTGTGCTCAGGGGTCATACATGGTGTTGGGGGTCAAACTCAGGTGAGCCACATGCAAAGTAAACACCGACACCCACAGTACTATTGCTCTGGCACCTCCTTCAGGTCTTTAAGACTATTTCTTTCTTCTTTTTTTTTATGTGTTATATACCTGAAACTAATATGTTTTTTTTTATTATTTTTTTAAATTTTTTATTAGTGAATCACGGTGAGGTACAGTTACAGACTTACAAACTTTCATGCTTGTGTTTCAGTCATACAATGCTCGAGTACCCATCCCTCCACCAGTGCCCATTCTCCACCCCTGAGATCCCAGATCTCGAGAGACTATTTCTATACTGCACCATAAACACAAAAATCCAGGCATTTTCCACTCCCCAAATATTAAAGCGTGACAGGCAAGGAACCTAGGACCAGCTAAGTGACCGAACAATCGATATTCAAAGCAGATTCAGCTGTGCGCTGTGTCTCTGTGCAGCCTCTCTGTATCGGGAGGCGATAACTGGGGAAATCATGAGAAACACACCTACAAAGCAGCACACAAAAAAGGCAAAAGATTAACTGCATCTTCCTTACGTTCCCCTTAGCAATTTAATGTTTCATGTCAACTTTCTGAATTCAATCCCTAAATACTCTATTACATCAGGTAGAAACCTGGATGGGAGAAGCTACATAAATAACTTGTCATTCTGGAAGGTTCTCATTTTCCATCAACCTAAAAAAATATTAGTCCAAGAACACTGGAATTGAAGAGGGAAAATCCCGCTTAAGTCCAAAATTCTGCCACTTGCTGGCACTGTGCTCCCAGAAAGGCAACATTTTACAAGTAAACGAGACACCAGGAGCCTTTATTTACCCATTCAACATTAACACTCCATGGTTCCATGATTTTAATTCCATAAATTTAAAATCCATTGACGCGGCCAATTTTTTTTTCTTCACTCAGCAAGTATTTACTGAGAACAACTACATATCTGAGATGTTAACAGATCACAGAAGGATCCCCGCTACCTGAACGCAATTAAGTCTTAGGCAGTAAGCTTTGGGTCTGGGTCACAACGCTAAGTAGAAAGAAGCAGGGAAGGGCAGAGAAGTTCTTTTACTATCTTTGGAAAAATAATCACCGCCTACGAAGAAATCATAACATGTTCTGGGAGAGTGGCCTGAGATGACCACCTCCTGTAAGGAACTGAGAGGGTGCTCCCTACGGGACAGGACACTTGCAGCCCCAG
Organism: Sorex araneus; assembly: GCF_027595985.1. NCBI lineage: Eukaryota > Metazoa > Chordata > Mammalia > Eulipotyphla > Soricidae > Sorex > Sorex araneus. Next base: position 318,468,914 of record NC_073303.1, on the reverse strand, counting down.
ACTGCACTGTAAGGGATCCCAGAAGGCCGGGGTGACAGCGGGGTGAACAGCAGGACAGCGGAAATGCAGCACGAGTCTTCGGATGAAAGCAACCAGGTAGTGCCAAGGAAATGCAGAAACAGAAAAATATCCCAGAGGTTAGAACTGTGCCCAGATGGTTTTGCTCAGTGGTTGGCACAAGGATTTTATTTTACTTATTTTTTTGGATCATAATCTTTTATTTTTTTAATGTATTTTTTAATTAGTGAATCACCGTGAGGTACAGTTACATACTTACAAGTTTTCGTGTTTGCATTTCATTCATACAATGATCGAGTACCCATCCCTCCACCAGTGCCCATTCTCCACCACCAATGATCCCAGGAGCCCTCCCACCACCCCACCCCACCCCACCCCCTCCACCCACCCAACCTCTGTGCCAGGGCATTCACTGACAGGAGGATTTTAAACTGAGGTGTCTGTTTACAGGCAAAATAGTCAAAGAATGGGCATTCAACTCTCTGGAAGAGCCCAATTTCTAATATAGCAGGATGTGAAAGTCATTCCAGGAGAAAAGTCGTAAGCTACTCCAAGAAATGGCACATCTCCCAGAACCGAGGTGCTGGGGGAGAAGCTGGCTTTCCAGGATACAGAGGGCAATGGGGTTTGGCCAGAGAAACAGGGCACTGGGATGGGACGAGAAGCCAGAAACCCAGACTCACCTCATTTTACTCATGAGAGGCTTCAGTTTAGGTCCCTGGTCCTTCCCAGGAGCTATCCAGAAGCCACAGCTCTGGGGCTGAGCTGCTGCGTGAGCCCCGGCTGGCCCCACCCAAACGCGAGAAAGAGCAGCCCACGCAGAGTGGCGCCTTCTGAACAGCGGCTGGAAGGAGATGTCTGAGACAGCCACTCAGGCGCAGGTCTTGAGGGACATGCGAGGGTTCTAGGAGCAAATCCAGAAGGGTGTCTGCAGGAGCCCGGGGAATGGGGGGAGGCAATCTCAGATTTTCAATCATTCAGTTATGCTCCACCTAAGAACAACCAGGATCAACAACAGCTGCTGTTTCTCAGGTCCTCACCACAAAGCCGACCGCGTGAGCTACTGAGCCTCCCGAGGAAGCTAACCCAGTGTGAAGCTTCACGGATTCAGGGGTACAGCTGTGGGACACAGCACCAAGACTGTGGACCTGGATACGGCCAGCTCCGCAGTACCACCTGCTACTTCCCTGTGACATGTTCTTTTAACTTTCTCTTTATAGATCATTCTTTGTCAACAAACTCTAGTTTCTAGAAGAGTGGGAGTTTCAGCTCATTCACATTTGCTCTACCTCCTTACCTCATACCTCGAATGCAACAAGTACATTAACGGCAGACACAGAAGATGAACACACTGGCTTCCACAAATCAATCAAGCTATAGAATGTTCCAGATAGTTAGCCAAGCCAAGTTCTTTAGTTCTGAAGGGGTTGGGAGGTTCCAGTCTTTATCACCCTTGGAAAAAAGGCCTGGCAGGCAAGTCTCACACAGAGCACTCACGGCATAAACAAAAGCCAGAGCATTTCATTTCAATGATGGATGGCAGGGTCCGACAAGGACTTTCTAGATATGGAGCTCAGCAGGAAGCACCGCCTGGCCCAGGCCAGCCAGGTGTGCCCAACGTCCCTACAGCCACAGGGATGGCAAGTGGGCGACCAGACCCCCCCCCCCCACATGCATCCTCTCTTCCTCCAGTGTGTCCCCTCACCATAGCCGCGTGTCAGGTACCTGCCACTGAAGCTGCCTCAGACTGCGCTGGGATAGGGAAGACACACACACCTGGCCACTCAACTGCTCGCTGCTCCTGTCCCCACACACTTTCAGGACTGTATCTCATGTGTAGTGTCCCGGGCTGAGAGCTGGTGAGAAGCGTCGGTGAGGGGAGCAGACAGCACTCGCAAGGGCCCCGGACCCCTGGCCACAGACGCAAACCACATGCCCCACAACCCACAGCGACGCATGCGTCCTTGACACCTACCAGCTCTGATGACAAATCCAGCTTTCTTTCAGTTTTCCCAAAGATTAGATCACAACCACCCATCTCAAAGTAACTAAGAACAAACGGGAAGACAAACACGGTTAGAATCAAGGCCAGGAGTGGCTCCTTCTTCCAAGTCAAAACCACAAGAGCCCAGGAGAGGGAACCACGGTGGGGGAGGCGGCATCCAGGCCAGCAGCAGTGGGACGCGAGTGCGGTGAGTGAGAGCTCAGAGGGACACATCTGCACGCCAGGTTCCAGAAAAGTGCGCAGTGTGTGCAGCAGGGAACCAAGTGATGAGTGCAGGCAAAAAGCGAGAGAAAGCAGAGGCCAGGAGGAGGGCACATCCCCGGAATCCAGAATCGACATCCATAGCCTGAGCTTCATCCTGCAGCAACAGGAAGACCAAAGAGTGCCCATGAAAGAGAACGGCGCTCCTGCCTCCTGTAAGAAAAACAGTTCAAAAAGCTGGAGCGCGGGATCCGTCCGTGAGAGATCAGGTTTGATCACTGGCACTACCCGGGGCTGGGGGGGGGGGAGAGCCACACACACAGAGATCAAAGAGGGAAGCAGGAGATAGTGAAGGAAAGAGAACCTTCGACTGAGGCAGAGAGATAGTGGCCACAAGGTACAACGTGGGGGAACATGGGAGAGAGCTGGGGAGCAGGGCCCTGCCATTCTGATGTGAGCATTGAACACCGAGAGGGGGAGCTGCTCCCGTGCATCCCACAGGCAGGAAGAAGCCTGAGGCTCTAAGGGGCTGCCACTCTGACTACTAAGCAAAGCCCCTACAGTGCAGGCAGCCTGGCCGCAGGCAGTGTCCAAACAGGAAGCTGCCCTCAGAGCAGGACGGCTCAGGTAAAGGTGTCAGCCACCATGGAGAGCCAGTGTCACTGGGATGCCATGCACCTGCTCCACAGGAAGATCACTTCAGCATGACCAGTCCCTCGAGAGCGTCCTGCAAGCACAGCACAGGGTGGCCAGTCCCTCCCGCCAGGGGGCCGGAGCCCACTGAGATCACTGTCCTGGGTGTCTGGATACTGCCAGAGCCTGTGTCCCACTCTACATCTCTGTCCCCAGAACTCCCAATACTGGCTCTGGCAGGAGTCTTTCCTGGCCAGAACCAGACCCAGAGTTACGTGGGTACCAGGTTGGACTTTTCCTACAGAGGGCAGGAGAGGGTATGAAATGTTCCCGACCTCTCCCTCAGATGTGGAGACTCAATCACCTTACTGAGACATCTGCCCCTTCAGGAGGTTAAGGGGATCACCTGGGAACATGCCCGACATGCAGAACACGCCTGCTCATAGCCAGGGCAAGACTGCTGAGGAGCTGGACAGAGGAGAGACCCACAGCATTCGCCATGGCAGGGAGGGCGACCTGACAAGCGTGGTAACGCCTTCAAAGCCCGCTCTGCCCTGACGGGCCGAGGCAGTATGACGGCTTCTCCGCACTGAAAATCCCTAGCTTCATACTTTCTTTGGTGGAGAAATTTTAAATTATGTTAAGGAAAAATAGGTAATTTAGGTTAAAACAAAACCCACATTAGATTTTAAGAGATATGATAATCTTGTCTTCTACCTCAAGGAATCCTTTCATTACTGATCTTAATGACATTATTTACACTACTGACAATAATAAGAGACCAACATGTCACTTACAAAAACTGCTGTGTCCTTTGGGCCTCAGGCACATGCCTAGAATAGCTTAAATAAGCAAGAGGTATTTCTTAAACAAATGAATGAGTGAATAGAAAACTAGAGAACAAGATGCTGACAAGCAAATGCACCAGAACGGGATTGTTGGTGCTGTCACAGGAAACATGCAACATGACTACAGTCCAACAAACCACCGACCGTGGGGAGAGTAGAGAGGAGACGAAAAGGGAAGAGAGGAGAGGGGAGAGGATGGGAGAAGAGAGGCAAGGGGAAAGAATGGAGGGGAGAGGGCTGGGTGGAGTTCTGGGAGTGGAGAGGAGAGCAAAGAAGAAGAGAGGAGAGGGGAGAGGAAGGAAGGGGGAGGGGGGCTGGGTGGAGTTCTGGAGTCGAGTGGAGAGTGTGGCCGAGAAAGCAACGCTTTGGAGTGGCTGCATCTTGGAACACTATGAAACTTGGAGCTTGGCACAAGTCCTGTCCCCAAAGGAAGTCAGGTGGGTGAGGTGTGGGAAAGATATCAGGTGGCGGTGCCTGGCTCCCGTCCCCACAAAGACTTGAAGACCCCCAAGGACAGGGAGTCACATCCAAGCTGCATGGTGATGGCAAGGATCACACCAAGCGGCTGTTTTCAGACAAAAATTCAGTTCTGACAGCCAAATTCTCAGTCTGAGCCTCTGAAAATCCCAGTCTGGAAAGGAAAGTCTGGATAACATAGTGGCAGCTCAGGCAGAGCTCTTCCCGCTGGGATCTGGCCGTCTCCTGGAACTCAGCCCCTCAATTTCCCCTACAAATGCCTGCTGGTAACAGTACACACCCCACAGCAGTGAGGTGGACCCGGTGGGTTAAAATGTGAAGCAAAGTCTTAACAGATTGAATCTGCTTCTCTTAATAAGAAAGTCACCTCAACATGTAAACAGCAGAAGTACTCAGTGCAGCTGTCTAACAGACTACTCTAACAATGCCATATCAGGTGATGTGACAGAAGAACTGCAGGTGACATGGACTAGGAATGTGTTTCCTATTCTTAAGGCAGAACATGCATCACAAAATGTCTGCAAGTAAAGAATTACAGATAATTCTTCTCCCAGATTTTTGCATCTCAACAGTAATAGTAGACATTTTGACATGGGGGAAGGGCAAAATATGTCAGGATTACAATTAATTTTGATCACTATTAAGTCAGAGATCAGTATTCCATAGCATTTAAAATTCTGTTGAGCACATTTCAGAAATAGAAGGAAAACAACTGCATTATCTAATGAAATCCATCAAAGTTTCACTTATAAGGGTGTGTATGAAGAAAATGTGAAGTGTGTGTGTGTGTGTGTGTGTGTGTGTGTGTGTGTTGGGGGGGTAGGAGAGGAAAAATGGGTAAAATTTTGAAGATTTTCACCTGGGACAGCCTCAGATAAATCACAATACAAGCTTGTCTCACGGTCAAGACTTGGAGGCCAGGCAACGCTCAAAAGGTTCCAACATCAAACACAGGAGCCGGGTTCAATCCTGGGAACTGCAAGATCCCCCCAAACAACATCATGAGCAACCTCCCGCCCACAAACTGCCCTGAACAAAATAAGATTTAAAACACAACAAGCAGGAGGACTCAGATTCTCTTCTCCTGGATCCCCAAACCTCCTACTGTACTGACAGGACATAAAGGAGGCGTGCCGCTCACTTCTGCTCATCAGGATTCATTAGGACCTCCCACACAACTGCACAAGAAAGGGGCCTAGAACTTTACTAGAGCACAAGTCTATTTATGGTACCCAAGTACAGGAACCCAGTATTTAGTTATTAAATGTAAAAACCTGTAAGACAGAGAGGAGGACTTTACAGATAAGGAAGCATGGCTCATGCCTTTAGGAAACGATTTCAGAGTTGTTAGGAAAACTTAAGTCAAGAAAGTTGTGTATATATGTATATATATATTTACATACAAACACATACATACATATGTGTCTCTCTGTGTGCATATATATATACATGTATGTGTGTGTGTACACACACACACACATATACTTGTCGGCAGAGCCTGGCAAGCTACCTGTAGTGTATTAAATACGCCAAAAATAGTAATAACAAATCTCACAATGGAGACATTACTGGTGTCCACTCGAGCAAATCAATGGACAACAGGATGACAGTGCTACAGTTATATATATATATATATATATATATAGTGAGATATATATATATATATATATGTGAAGACTAATATCCATGGCCAGGGAAATCGGGCTAGGAGGACTGGTCAATGGTTGGAATCAACCACAAGTGTGTGTGTGGGGGGAGAAAGGTAGGTAAGATAGAGAAGGGATCAGTACGAAAACAATAGCTGGAACTGATCATGCTGGACAAGATCTGAGTGTTAAAAGTAGGTAAAGGGATATACCTGATAACCATTCATATCTGTACTGCAAACCACAATGCCAAAAGGGAGAGGGACAGGGAGAGGAGAAACAGGGAGTGAGTGGAAGAGAGGGGGAGACGGAAAGGGAGAGGGAGAGAAGGGGGGGAGGGAGAGGGAGGGAGAGAGAGAGAGAGAGAGTGAGAGAGAGAAAGCGAGAAAGAGAGAGCGAGTGAGCGAGAGAGAGAGAGAGAGAGAGAGAGAGAGAGAGAGAGCGCCTGCCATAGAGCCAGGCTGGGGGGTGGGGTGGAGGGTGATGGGATGAAAACTGGGGACACTGGTGCTGGGAAATGTGCACTGGTGGAGGGATGGGTGCTGGAACACTTTATGACTGAAACCTAATCATAAACAGCTTTGTGAGGGCCTATCGCACAGTGATTCAATTTAAAAAAAGAAAAGAAATTATTTTGGAATAAGAGGGTCAGGGTTGCACAAAACCTAGTAAGATAGGTTAGCTTAAATGTACAGAAGTGTGGTAGGTGCTTCCCTGAAATTAACACACAAGGTGAAGCTGGATGGACTTCCTTGGGTCTCAATTTCATCACTAAATGTTAGTGACCTCTTCATGATTTCTGAACATTACAGAACTCTATTTTTCAGTCTCCCTAAGTGTTGCTCTGATGACTGAATGAAAAAATGTGACACGTAAAATATCTTAGAACAAGATTTCAAATTACGGTCTCCATCACTCTTAGTGGAGTTCCCATAGATATATAAGATGGAATGTGCAAATGAAGAGTCAAGCTAGGAAGTGGTTTTCTCACTGGGCCACTGACACTGGGCACTATTTGCAAGAGAGAGAGGGGAGAGAAACAGGGGTTATCCTAACGTTCACTCGCTCCACCCACCTGCTAAAAACATTTGAGAAGACTGAAGAAAAAGAATCAGAACAAAACAATCTGTCTTTTTCCCCTTTCTTTGTTTATTTTGGAGCCACACCCAAGGATTCTTGGGGGTCACTCCTGGTGGGGCTTGAAGGACCACATGTGGTACTGGGGATCGAACCGAGGTTTGACATAGCAAGGCAGCGCCCATGCACAATATTATGGCTCCAGCCCTCAGAACAATGTGTCCGGATTCATTTCAACTTCCCTAACAGCTGGCATTCTTTACTAATTTTGATCTTTTCCACTTGGCAAACAGACTGGACAATAGTATACTAAAATAGTTCTGTCCCATTCTATACTCTGTTCTCTACTCTCACAATGCTACCAGGAGAAACACATTAACTAGACATACTTCTCCTGTTACAATGGATGCTGACAAGTGAGTGCAGTTTAGAGAAAAGCCAGAGAAAATGCTAAAGGCAGAGCAGAGTGATGCTGGGTTTGAGCCCCGTCACAGACCAGGGCCAGGTGGGTCTCCTGGATCCCAAGGCCAAGTAGAGAGCGGCCCAGAGGCTCCCCGGGATTCCAAGTCCAGGGCAATGTTCTGAAAAGATTTGACCGTGATACATTCCTTTTCTACACATACATAGCCATGAAGATATTCACATGCAAAGACCCTGGCAACACTTCAGCACCTTTACTCACCGAGTCTCCTAAGAGGCATGGGCTCAGCTGGTAAGAAAAAGTAAAACTTCTAAAATTCACAGAAACCTCACCTGAAATTTCCTGTCCCAAAAATACTGTCAAGAAAAAGCTAAACTTGGAATCACAATGAGCAATTCCCCTGCTTAACCTGCATATGAAAGAACGAAAAGCAGGAAGCCCCAGAGATGTGTGTTCACCCATGTAACTGCAGCAACAGTCATAATTACCCGAATGGAAGAAACCAAGGCCGTGGGCAGAGTGAGAAACAGCGGGCTGCATTGTAGAGTACTACCCAGCCGCAGAGGGGAGTCAGATAGACGCTACAGCCATAAAAAGTCTAAAAACATACTAAGTAACATAGGCCATGTACGAAAGAAAAATACTCTACGATTCCATTTACATGAAGTAACTAAGAAAGACAAATTCATAGAGACGGAGAGTAGAATAGAGGTTACCGGAAGCTTGGATATTATTGCTCAATGAGTGAAGCATTTCTCATTAAGCAGGACAAAAACATTTTTTCCTCAAATACTACGTACTGATGACAATTATACAATACTGTGAATGAAATTAATTTCTAAATTATATACAGAAAATGGTTAAAGTGGCAAACTTTATATTATGCATATTGTACCACAACAAAAATATTTTTTTAATGTCAAGAATAACCCCAGCTCTTATGAAGTCTCCCACTTCCAAAGGAACCTGTCTCCCTTCCTACAGTGTGTGCTAGAAAATGTGTGAAGCATCTCAGCAACTGTCACCTCAAATAAGCTGCTTACATTAGGGACTAGATTTCTTTAAAAAAAAATAATAATGGAGAGCAATAAATCCTCTTTGCCGAACAGAACTAACAGGTCAAGGAAAGTCACAGCTAATCTTGTATTTTATATATCAGGTCTCTTGCAAAGAACCAGGCCATTCTAAATCAGGTGCACAATACAAACCTGCGGCTTGAAACAGCTGACATTGAGGATGCAACAAAGATCAGCACTTTTTCTTCTCAGTCCCAAGGTGTCTTCAAAATATCCCGGTGTGGAATGCTGGCTGAGCACAGGCCAGCAGGGCAAGGCCCAGGAGGCAGGGAGCTGTGCCCACAGGGGACCCATGGGGGCCTACAGGCCAGGGGGATTCTGGCCTGGACAGTGAAACAACTTTCCCCTTAGTGTAAACCTTTGTATGGCCTTTACAACCTCTCATAATGCCAAGCAATCTAGCTAAGCTTACTCACAGGTGCCTTTTCAATTTCACCTTCACTGTAAGCAGGATTTCTTTTTGTACGTTGTGCCTGCTTCTATAGTGTAAGAGTAAGACTGGATTCTAAATCTTGCTCTCATGCTCTATTTGCTGGCTTGAAGACTTGCCTTAATTTAAAACATTTTTATCTGTGTAGATTTCTGATGTGAATAATCAAAACTTTTGCTTCTGAGAAGAGATTTCATTTCTTCCTTGTAATATCTTGCTTGTTACCTTGTTTGATCCGCTAGGCTACAATTCCTAGTGGCAGTTGGCAGTCTGGAAGAATTCCTAATTTTTGTGGACATGACTAATACTTCCCCATTATGTTTGATGATGGCGGCTAAACATTTTGACAAATACACTTATGCCAGTTGAGAAGTTTAATTTTAGTACAGGTTTAGCAAAAACTTTATTGTTACTTTTTTTTGGTATTATATAGACAATGACTGTATTAAATGCTCTTATCTCTGATGAGATGAACATTTTTATTCCCTATTGTCTGTCTGGGTTGTCTTGCCAGTTTGTTTATAAACTCATCTACAAATACTATCCTGGATGTTTCCAGTTTGGGTAACTGAAAAGCTTCTATAAACATCAGTGAGCAGAATTTTATGTGGACCTAAGTTTTCAATTTCTCTGGGCAAAAGCCGAAGCCCCAGGTAGAAAGGACGGTGTGGGAAGCAGCCTCACCAATGCATCCCCGACCCCGAGTCCTGGACCCCATGGCCCAGCAGTGCTGTGGTGTCACTGGGGTCTCACATCCTGGCAGTATGCTCCCCAGTTCCCTCCTGTCTTCACACTGACGGGTGGCAGGCGCACACAGTGCTCCGGTTTTGCCTTGCCAGCGCTCTCATCTGTGCTGTCTGTGAGCCTCTTCTCTCTGTAGTTTGACTTGCTGCGGCTGATGGGATCAAGGATGGCTCGGAATTGATTTTCTTCCCAATGTACTGAAACTTTATCAGCTCAATAATTTCAGATCATACCTTTTTTTTTTTTTTTTTTTTTTTTTGCTTTTTGGGTCACACCCGGCAGTGCACAGCGTTACTCCTAGCTCTGCACTCAGGAAATACCCCTGGCGGTGCTCAGGGGACCATATGGGATGCTGGGAATCGAGCCCGGGTCAGCCGCGTGCAAGGCAAACGCCCTACCCGCTGTGCTATCGATGCAGCCCCAGATACATTTTATAATTATTTCCTTGTACATTTATTTCATTTTTGCTTTTGTAACTTTAATTACTCTTTTAAGATTTAGAAATTGTCTTAAATGTCGTATTTAACATTATATAATCTTTAACCAATAGTAAATTCCTTTTATATTCAATTCTAAATAACCAACATGTTCATTTTTATTTCCTCTTTAACCCATGAGTGAAATAAGGATGTATTTGAAAAATTTCCGCACATGTGTTTACATGTTTTGTTTTGACTTTTTCTGCTGACTTCTAATTTAATCACACTAGGTCAAAGAACATGGCTTGCATGAAGTAGATTGCTTAAAATTTAGTGCAACTTTCCATATACAGGCAAAATTTTTAAAAATTACACTGATTTTAGAAAACAATAAAAAATCTCTGCTAGGTGTGGGGGCATCATCACTATTCAAAGCTGTTAATACTATTATAAATATTCCTGGCATCCTGTTCACTATAATAAATTCACATTTATCTCTATATCTTATTTTTCTGGTTAATTTTTTTTCTCCCTAAACATACATGACTTTAGATCGTTATCTGCTAGATTGAAGTGTAAAGATTATAGAGACACTAGTTTAGTAAATTACAGTCAAATATTCTGAATACTTAATTAATTACATATTTTCCCAAGATGTTTTGTCAAAATACACATTTTCCCCCAAGCTATTTTACATTTTATTTCTATGTGGTGATGATTCAACCTCTCAGTGAATCACTTCCATCTTCAAATTATACATACTCCAGGTATCCTATTATTCTAAGTGTTACGTCAACCTTATCTGAACAATTCATGTGGAATAAAACTCATGACATTATGTTCAATTTTTTGCACACTTTCGTTTCTTAAAACTTACTTCAGATTGAACATGATAGCTACCCAGTATCTCCATTCAAACCATAACACCCAAAAGGAGAGAGAGAACAATAAGGAATTCCCTGTCATGGAGGGGAGGGGGAAATAGCTTGGGGGGAGGGGGAGGGAGGGACCCTGGGGCCATCAATGGAGGAGAATGGGCACTGGTGAAGGGATGGGTACTCGAGTATTGTGTAACTGTAACTGCACCCTCACGGTGACTCATTAATAAAAAAATAAAAATTTAATAAAAAAAAACTTACTTCATATTCACATTTCTTCTTCCTAAAGAAGAACTTTCAATAATACCTCAGTGAGAATTTCTGTTAACATATTTTCTCAATTCTTTGAAGTTTTCTTTAGCTTCTCCTTGTAATGATGTGCTGGTATAAAGTCCTAATGAATAGTCATTCTGCACTTTGGAATAGCAGCATTACCAGCATTCTGGCATTTGCCGAGCTAACCCAGTTCTCTGTTCGGTGACCGTTCCTATGGTAAGAAATCTGTTTTCTCCCTTGAGGTTTCCTCTTTGTTGTTTTCTTGACCCAAGCTAAATTCCTTTAGATGTGGAATGACTTTCATTTTTCCTTTCAGTTTTTTGGGCACAGTTTGGGTGCCTGTCTTTCTTCAGCATTGGTCAATTCTCTGTCAGAATCTCTTCCAAACAACCCTCTTTAATTCCATCCATCCTCCTCTCCTCTTGATTATGTAAGTGTGTGTATCTAATGCCATGTCTGTATTTTTCCATTTCTCCTTATGCTGCGGCCAAGGAGCTCAAGTCATTTTACCGAATCTAGCTTTTCTTTCAAAATGCCAGTAACGACATCCTAGAGATGTCGATATCCGCCATTTCTAGGGAACTCTTTCTCACCCCACCTGCTGCTGCTACTTCCCATTATTTCTCACCCTGCTCTATGAATGTTACTGGTTCATTCATCCCCTTGAGCACCCCCCAACCCCCACCACACATACACACATGCGACTCCTATGTCTTGAACTTATTTTTTACCAAAGTTGGACTCAATGGCACCCTGCTGGTTCTGGTAGCTCCACTGCCCAGCAGGAGAGTACTTAAAGCGCATGGATGCATAGCCTTGCAGGCTTATTGGGGAATGTGGTGCTTTGTTCTACCTTTGCACCATCCACCAGCTGCCCCTCAAGTGAGGTGACTAGGCTGCTGTCTCATTGAAAGCTGGAAGACTGAGCCAGGGCCAGGTGGCCCAAACGGGTGAGTCCCAGCTGTGTCAACTGTCTCCACTGCCTGGCCATGGGTGCACAGATACTGTTCCCAGGGTCCTTCAGGATTAAAGTAAGGGGGCATTACTCTAGCTCCTGGGAGACCCAGTAAGTATGACCCATCGTGAGTTGCCAATCACTGTAGGACTTTGGGCCTACAGCCTGGGGGAGGGAGCAGCCCCTACTCGCAAGGCTATGTACTTGGAGTTAGGAGTGCTGAAGGGGAAGGCAACTGGCATCTTACACATAAAGTACCAAATGGGACAGACTCTGTATGAAGACTATTCACACATTCCTTCAAACCCTGTTTGTGTGCTGATCTATCTTAGATACCCACTTCGACTTCCTGTCTAACAGAGAACAACCTCACTCAAAACAAGAATTCACTTCCATCCAATAGTCTGCGTCATCATCTGTACCCCAAATCTCCCCCAGTAACACTACCTGGGTTTCACATCTAGGGGTTACCTGAACATACAACATAAAGAAAGAGATGAACTTTCTAAAGGCCTTTCATTGCAATTTTCCCTTTCTGATTAAAAGTACTAAAATACAAAAGTATTAACCAATCTTCATATGAACACTAATGCCCCAAACTTAAAATGTTTTTAGTATTAAAAGAGTTCATTTGTAAGCAGTAACGTGCAGGAAGTTTAAATTTTTTTTTTGTTTTTTTTTTGCATTCACAACTGGAGGTGTTCTGAGCTTACTTCTGGTTTTGTGCTCAGGAATCATTCCTGGCAATGCCATACATGATACCAAGGGTCAAACTTGGCTCCGTCATGTGCAAGGCAAGTGTCCTAACAGCTGCACTATCTCTCCAGTCCTCAGTTTAAGTTTCATAAGTTTTAAAGTTAGTTAATAAGAAAACGCTTTTCTTTCCCATGTCTCATGGTATTGAAAGCTTTTGAACACAGAAACCCCTGGCTCAGGAATATTCATATCTTCAAAGATGACTGCTCTTGGTTAGACTCCCAGGGGGTATTTTTTGTTTTTAGTCTTTTTTGATTTTGGGCCACACCTGGCAATGCTCAAAGCAATGCTTCCTCCTGGCTTTGCACCCAGGAATCACCCAGGGACCATATGGGATGCCAAAGATTGTACCCAGGTTGGCCACATGCAAGGCAAGTGTCCTACCCACTGTATTATTGTTCTGCCTCTTCCCAGGTTTTATTTTTATTAAATGTCATCCTTTTAAACCACTTTAAAAGTCTGATTATTCTAATTCCTATTACTTTTGTACATAAACTCTCTAATAACCCCAACATTCAGCCACCCAGTCGTTTCTAGTTCTGTCTCTTAGCCCATTTTCTGTCCTTCCCTGCAGTTCTCCGAGTACTGCCAGCACAGACCAGGAGTACCCAAAGAACTGCTAAGTAGAGTACCAAAATCAACAACAAAAGTTCACATTCAGTAGACCTAACTAACCAACACTGGCATCCTGTAGAGTCCCTGGCTTTTCTCTATTATCATGACCTTATGAATAAATAATCAAAGGAATTCTAGAAGAGCAGTAAAATGAGGAGTACGTTCATGCAAACTTGCTTAAGTGCAAATAGAAAAGTTCAAGTCAGGAGGTGGTGGTGATCAGGGGAGGCCAGACCAGGAGGTGGTCATGGTCAGTAGTCAGAGAAGGCCACGCAAGAAAGGCCACACAGTGGTTAGGGGAGGACACTTTGGGCAGTAACATCATTTCTTTTTTCCTCCTTTCTAAAATTTGTCTTCCTTAAAGAAGAAAAGCAAGTCAAGGTTAGAATCTTACTAACCTCAGGCACCTAGAACAGTTTCTGAGGCTTGAGGTTCCGGCATAATACCTGGCTAGGTCACAAGGACGGAGTCTGTAGGGTCCTGTGCTTCCTGTCATCCCTTACCTGGCTGGCTTGCCACACGATCCGGTGGGGCTTGGAAGCCTGGTCCTGCCAGGTCACAGGGACCATGGGTCGAGGTCTGCTCCACCTGGTCCTGAGGGAGAAAAAGAGAGGCAGGGGGTCTGGTCAGAAAAGCATTTCATATGTCCACACTCACCAGTCCTGACAGCACCATCTCCCTCATTCTTTGTTTCAACTGACATTAAATTTTTGAGTGAGAGCTTCTTTAAAAGACTGTGTCATCAGGGAAATGCAGTTCAAAACTACCATGAGATACCACCTCACACCACAGAGACTGGCACACATCCAACAGAACAAAAGCAACCACTGTTGGAGAGGATGTGAGGAGAAAGGGAACCTCCTACACTGCTGGTGGGAATGCCGACTGGTTCAGCCCTTTTGGAAAACAATATAGACGCTTCTCAAAAAAATAGAAATTGAGCTCCCATTTGACCCAGCAATACCACTGCTGGGAATATATCCCAGAGAAGCAAAAAAGTATAGTAGAAATGACATCTGCACTTATATGTTCATCACAGCACTGTTTACAATAGCCAGAATCTGGAAAAAAAACCCGAGTGCCCCAGAACAGATGACTGGTTAAAGAAACTTTGGTACATCTATACAATGGAATAATATGCAGCTGTTAGAAAAAATGAAGTCATGAACTTTGCATATAAGTGGATCAACATGTAAAGTATCATGCTAAGTGAAATGAGTCAGAAAGAGAGAGACAGACATAGAAAGACTGCACTCATCTGTGGAATATAAAATAACAGAGTAGGAGACTAGCACCCAAGAATAGTAGAAATAAGTACCAGGAGGTTGACTCCATGGCTTGGAAGCTGGCCTCACATGCTAGGGAAAAGGCAACTCAGATAGAGAAGGGAACACCAAGTAAAATGTGGTTGGAGGCCACGCAGGGGAAGGGTGATGCATGGTGAAAGTAGACTAGAGACTGAACACAATGGCCACTCAACACCTCTATTGCAAACCACAACACCCAATTGGAGAGAGAGATCAAAAGGGAATACCCTGCCACAGAGGCAGGGTGGGGTGGGAGGAGATGGGTTTGGGGGATGGGAGGGTTTATTGGTGGTGGAGAATGGGCACTGGTGGAGGGATGGGTTCTCAAACATTGTATGAGGGAAACATGAGCATGAAAATATGTAAATCTGTAACTGTAAATCACCCTCACGGTGATTCACTAATTAAAAAATAAAATTTAAAAAAATTTTAATAAAGACTGTGTCAGGAGAAAGGACATCACAAAGGACAGGATACCTGGCAAGGGCAAATAAAGAAAAGTTCCTTCTATGCTTTGACTATGTTGCTTTCCTGAATAGTATCTGAAAAGGAGTAATTCTCTACTGGTCCACTGGCTAGGAAAAATTAGCATTCCATGATACATGTACATTTTTTTTTAGTAGCAGATATAGTGATTAAGCTTTAGGTGGCCTCAGAGCTGGTATAGAAAAATCCAAAGAATATCTGACAATTGGTGCCCCTCCACAAAGTATAAAGTGCTCAGTGGCCTTTATTAAGACATGTCAAAGTCAATTTTATGCAAAAGGTAAAACAGCAATACAAGTCCACAGCTCTAGAAAAATACCACTGTGGGATTTTAAGAATTCAATGAAACGTACTTTAAAACATGGGACTTTAAATACAATTGTGCTCTGAAATAAAAGTTACCAAATGGGGTAGAGATATGTCAATGTTCTCTTAAATAGTAAAGAAATCATTGATTTTGCTTTGCTTCAGGGTCAGACGCAACGCAGATCGGGGCTGACTCCTGGCTGTGCACTAAGGGATTACTCATGCCAGGCGCGGGGAACCATACAGGTCGGCAGTGTGCAAGGCAAATGCCCTATAGCTCCACCCGAAGGAGTCACTGAATTTTTATAACATATATCTACTATCTGTCACATTAGAAATGTTTCAACATGAAGTCATGAAATTTGCATATAAGTGGATCAACATGGAAAGTATCATGCTGAGTGAAATGAGTCAGAAATAAAGAGACAGATATAGAAAGATTGCACTCATATGTGGAATATAAAGTAGCTGAGAGGTACAAGCTTGCAATGATGCGATTTCTAGCAGATATTCCTCTGGACTTAGTTACTAAAATACTAAAATACAGAAATCCAAAACCATGCGGCCGCTAGTGTGGCCACTCAAACCTCATATCTCTTCATTCTCAGCAATGGAAAACAAATTATTAAATGCTTCCTTTTCAGCAGGTCTGACTTTAGGGGGTAGAAACTCCAAACAATAATAGTGAGTTTTTTGTTGAAATATTGAATGCAATTAAAGTAAAGTGAAATTTATCAGTTACAGAGGCGGGGTGGGGGACTGGGGAGGTGGGAGGAAGGGGGGAGGTATACTGTGATTCTTGATGGTGGAATATGTGCACTGGTGAAGGGATGGGTGTTCGAGCATTGTATAACTGAGACTTAAACCTAAAAGCTTTGTAACTTTCCACATGGTGATTCAACAAAAGAATAAATTAATTAAAAAAAAATAAATGTTTCAGAACTATCCCAAAGTACAGGGTCTGCAAGTAAGATCTATTATTATTAACACTGATAATTCATTGCCCCAAATATAATACTTAATTTGGACAACCTCTTGCCTTATGTACAGAGAAAGTCTGGTTACTGCAAACTACATGCAGAGTATTTCACATTCCTCAGTGTTGGGGAGGATGTTAATTTTCCTCAACCATCCTAGGTCTATACAGCTGGAAAATAATAAAGCGATTAGTAAGAGAAAGGCAACATTCAGGAAAATGGAATTTCTCATAGGGGTGACCCACAGAGCTAATACAGTCTCCATAAAGGGGGCAATTAATTTAAGAGGGAAAATCAAGCAAAGAAATATGCCATTTTAGGGGGCAGGGGGACTTTGCACCAGAGTCTGTAAGCCTAGAGGGGACCGGCTGCCCCATTTCCTCCCCACACACACAGGACCTGTTTCCTCTTTCCAAGGGGAGAGAAAATAAAACAAGAACAAAAACTTAGAGTTCTGTCTTTTAATTTACTCTCATTCTCATCCTCAACATGGGCATAGGCACCTGCGCTGCTGGCTGACAAGGGAGCCGTGTGCACCCTCCTAGCACCCAGCAGCTCCAGGACGGGCTTCGAGGCAGAGCCGCTGCGAGCACCCATCATCCTTAGAGAGTGCACAGACTCGGTGAGTGCCAAGAGGCTTCTCCGGAGACAGCGCGCATGGGGGTGCAGGAAACTGCCTCCTACGAAGCTGGTCACTGCTGCATGGGCTCAGCACAGGGTCCAGCCATCCTGGTCATTCACAGCCTCCCCTCAGAAGACGATGGCGCCCACTGGAAAGCATTGGAGGGGTGTGCTGGGGCGGAGGGGTGCTTTAAGTGTTTTTCACATGCTTCCTTCTTTAAAAAGTGACTTTTTCCCAATCACATAACCCTCTGATAGTAAAGAAAACTGTAAAGAAATAAAAATATAGTATGGGAGAAAATAAACAGAAAATCTACAATCGTAGGCATAGAGAGCGCCAGGGAGGCCTGATTCCGCTGAAACAGGCTGCCCCCAGTCTGCACAGCCATTATTCCAAACCGCCTACTGCTGCTGCCACAAGAGGGATAAACAACAGAAACCCTGAGAAGACCCAGATGCCCCAGACACCCTCTACAATAAAGATTTTATGACCAAGTCCTTACATTTCTCAAACACAGATAGCATCTGACCACAGAAAATGGTGCCCTGAATGCATAAAATTCACTTTACTACCTCTTCTCTCTCCCCAAAGATGTTGGAAAATCACCCAATACCCACTTCTAACACAAGCAGTTGGCTACAGAATGATCGACATGCTCTAGCGTGCTCTGCTCTCCCTGCGAGCTAAGCAGCAGGAGAATGGGCCTTTCTGACCAGACTCCCTGGTGCAGCCTTCAGAGCGCGGACAAGCGGTAACCCACTCTCCAGAGAACAGTTGACTTACTGACCAGACTGGAAACAAACCTGCTTTGTTACCAACTTTTTCTTATGGTAGTGGTTATTCTCCCCATTGACAGAACTACTCTGTCTCTACTCCCATACGAAGATGTCCAACTTTCAGCCGCTGGATGGAATTTCGGAAGACAGAGTTGGGGGAGGAGGCTTATATAAAGCTCAAGTGCTTATATCTTTGCATCAGACAATATAAATAATCCTCATAAAACTGGAATCATGCTCATATGACACATGAACGCATACATCCTTTATAATCTTGCTTTTCGTGGAGGGGTCCCTATGCAGCGGTGCCGGGGTTTCTTCCTGGTTCTGTGTTCAGGATCACTCCTGTCGATGACAGGGATCAAACCTGGGCCAGTCAAATGCATGCAAGTGCCTTCCCTGCTGCTGTACTGTCTCTCCAGCCCTGTAATGTATCTTTTATTTTATACAATGTTTTACTTTGAATTTTTAAAAAACTTTTGTTTATTGAGGTACTGAAATAGATCTTTTGGCTTCCCATGAACAACAAACTTTATCCACAGGTTCAATGAGTGGGTATACTCATGACTAACCCATCAAGTGGGCAGCCACATAATTTCTACAATCAATACACTACAAGGAAATGTACAGATGGTTGAGAATATAAGTTCTGATTGGAGAGAGAAGGGGGACTGGTCTCAAGAACCTCAGCCGAGAGGCGAGAACCACAGTTAGTGAATAAATCTGAGGATCAGGCCAGTCCACAGATGTACCTTCCAACCCACCACAAAATTGGTGAAAACTGCTGCATTTCAGCAGGTCTCCTACACCCATGCCACCCTGTCTAGGTCCTGTCATTCAACAATCAATGTTTCTCTTACCAACTCTTGTCGTTGTTGTGGCCTGCTTGGTTTGGGGGAATACCTGGCCATGCGAGGCCCTTACTCCTGGCTGTGTTCAGAGGACCCTGTGCAGTGTCGGGGACTTGAGTCAGGGTACGAGTGCCTTACCCCTGGACCATCTCTTTAGCACCCCAACTGCCTCACCCCCAGACTTCAGCACCCCAATATTAATCTTAAAACCCAAAAAACCAACCCCCCCAAAAAAAAACCAAAAAGCAAAGTTTGGAAACACAAAGTAAACTCAAAGTAAAATTTTGGAAACAGAAATCAGATATAACTACAAAATTAGCCCAAATCTTTTGACAGCAAGGCAACAAAATGTAATGAATGTGACACTGTTCTCATGCAGAGCTGAACATTTTAAAAGTCATTTAGGATAAACAATTTGGGGCTTCTGTTTCCAAGTGACAGTACAAGAGATTTTAGTGCCTTAATAAATTTCTTTTTTCAGATCTAAACTACACTAGTAGACCCTTCCAGTTATCAGCAAACCTCAGACACTAATTTTACCCTTTTGTAAATTAAATATATTCCACATTTCTGATGATTTTCTTTGAATCTCTAGAAACTGATTAACTATGCTAAAGGTTATTATGTGCATTTTTAAAAACAGTTTAGATATATACTGTCAAACTCTTCTTCACCCAGTTTACCCTTCCACCCAAAATAGACGCAAAACTCCTGTTGCATAATCTCCAAAGCAGCCAGGATTGTGACTGGCTATTTTGTGGAACTTTCCTGCCAGTCCCAGAGGTAAGTAGCAGCCTGACCCCGAGGTTTTCACTTGCAAGTCTTAAAGACAGAGGTGGAACAATTGTTCAGAACTTAGATGCTGTTTGTCTTTCTTCTTTTGGTTTACCCTTGACAGTCCAGCTACATACTGGTGCTAAAGGGTACAGGGCTTTGTAATCAAACATCTGTGAAGGCAACATGGCTCCACAAGGAACTGAGAACATGGGCCAGTGACTGTTAAGGGAATGGATGAGGCATGAAGCTAATGTGAAGTTTAATGGATGAGGCATGAAGCCACTGTGAAGTTTAAGGTGGGAAGCATCCCATAGAAGGTTTTGATACCTTTTAACCCTCTCAGACACTTGGTGTGCTTCTTCATCCTTATAAGCTCTTTACAGGAAATCAAGTTAGGTCCATAGCTCTAGTCAGTAATTTCACCACATTTATCTTTATAATTAACGACATTTTTAGTTTACATCAGCCTAATTCAGTGTAGTCAAGTTTATCAGACTTTTCTTTTGGTTCTTTATTTTAGGCTTAATATTTGCCTTTTGCCCTTTATGAAGAAATCGAAAAGCATCCACCTCCTTTTCTGGTTTCTCTTTCACCGTAATTTCAAACTTGTCACTGTTTCATGTACCTGTCATGTTTTATTTTGTTGAATGGTAATAATTAAGACTGTAAATTGAATGCTTTCCACAAATGGGTGAACAGTTCAACAAGGTCCATTTGTCAATCAATATTTCCTTTGTTGATGAGGAAGGCTGCTTCTGACACACACTGTTCTCAGCTACCAATTCATGGTTCCAGAGATGAATCCTTCCTGGGCCAATGTCCCAATTTCCATTCTTATGGTTTGCCAAAATCCTCATCAGCGGCAATAAATATAAGCCTTTAAGCTTCTTTTCCCATTTTCCTCAGGCATTTTCTTTCAAATTTGACTTTCTTTGGGGCTGGTGGGGCCGCTCCAACAGTGCTCAGGGGTTACTTCTGGCTCTGCTCTCAGGAATAATAACTCTTGCTGGTGCTCAGGGGACCATATGGGATGCTGGTGATTGAACCTGGGTCAGTCACGTGTAAGGCAAATGCCCTACCTCCTGTACTTTGCTATTGCTCCAGTCCTCTCCAAGTTCAGTTTTTAAAAACTTTCAAAATTTGCTTTATTAAAATTCCTCATGTAAAATACTTACATATAAATAATGTGCAATTGAACCTATAACTGATATGAATACTGATAGTGGATAATCTGATGGAAATCAAATTACACAAACATGGGGTTACATTATATTCCACATAGTTCGAGAACATGTGGATGCCCTGTGGGTGCTCTATTCACAGGCAAGGCTGAACCTGGTCACCAGTATCACCAGCCTGTGGCTTTCCTGAGGTGCCCTCTTAGAAGCAAGGAAGGAAACCAGACTCCACTGAAACGTCTATTTAGAAGATATCCTGATCTATTCCTCCATTCATTTGATTTCATCCTACCCTCCCACTGTCAGGAAGACTGCAGGTGGCACGCCTGGCTGCACGCTCAATTTAGCTACAGTCCCGCTGGCGGCGTCATACTCAGTGGTGTGCTCCCTAAGGTGGCGCGCTCAGCGGTGCTGTTCACTTGTTCATACAGGAAAGGCCCAGGTCAAAAAAGAAGCAGAGAGAAGCTTCAGACAGGAGTTCTATTTCCTTAGAACCCAAGGAAGCTTTAATAGTGGGGGGTGGGAGGATGGTGTGTGTGGGGGAAGGATATGTTTAAACTAATGCCAAAATACCCTGTCAGAAGGGGGAAAGTTCACCAGGGCACTAACAGGGTTGGAAGGCCTGGGGCCATGCCAGGCATGCTTCAAACTGTTGGCTCTCAGCCAGGTGGGCACTCGAGCCCAGGACAAGAGGCTAAGGCCGGTCTCTGCTGCCTTGGTCCCTTCCTGCTGGTTTCTTTGGGCTGGGTGGATGGGTACACAGGGTGGCACTGCAAAGGCCCCGTCTACAGGGTACACTGGGGTTGGTTAACCCCAGCAGGAGCTGCCCGCACCAACTATGCTTGCACTGGTGCCCACCAGCGGGAGGGCTGGGGCTCTGCTCCTCCCCACCCCCAGCCCCTCAGGCCCACAGGGTTTTAGGGATGTCCTGAGTCCCCAGGATCTCCAGGCACTTACAGATGTCACCGGTGGTAACTGACTCACTCTGCTCCCCTGGAACTGTCCAAGTCTGGGGCCACAAAAGTGATCTCCCTACCAATCCAGCCCTTCGGACTCTGGCAGGGCTCAATGACAGGGACAGACAAGAGAGGAGCAGTGGGGACAGAGTCACCAGCTCACAGAGCTGCTTCTCTAGAAACTTCTTTCCTGAGCCACACACACACACACACACACTGCAGAGAGCACCCAAAGGCTCCAGGCTGTTCCCTCAGGGCCAGGCTCGAGCTGGGTGAAGCGGCTTCTCTCGAGCTCTGCAAGCTGCAGGGACAGGCCTCAGGCTCCAGAGCCACCCGCACAGAGCTGCGGCTGCTGTGATGCCCTTGCTGGGGCTCAGGGGATGCCAGGATTGCACTCCGAGGCCTGCCCTGAGGGGAGCACTCTTTCTGAGTGGTGGGCCCTGCTGGAGAGTGAGGAAGACCCCTAAGCCCTTGCACCTATCCAACCTGGACTACAGGGATCAGGCTGACAAAGAACGCGCAGGGACTATTCCCAACGCTGAGCTGTGGGTCCCTCACTCCCAATGGTCAAGCCCTCCACACATGCCCCCTCGAGCCTCGCCCTAGACATGGCCTTCTGGAGCGCTGCCTGCTGGCTCAGATGCACACAAGCCCTGACCCCCGGTTCATCTGCCAGAAAGCAAGGAGTGTGGCTTGTGGTTTAACTTTTTTGTACTGACTGAGGTTCTGTGATCTGCAGTACTGCTGCTGATGGCTTCCCATGAACATAATTCTGACCCCACACACGCCACCCCACCCTCCCTCCCTGACATGGCCTTTCGGCGTGCCCCATCCCTCATCGGAGGGAACCGAAAGATCACAGTCAGTGAGCAGCATGGCGGGCACTGCCAAGGCACCCCTTCCCCCTCCAGAACAGCTCCTGCCTCCTTCTCCTCCCAACCCTGCGCACCAAGCCTCAGCCGAACCAGGACCAGGAGACTGCTGACTGACTCCCAAGGACATGAAGCTCTAATGACCAGGAAATATCACCAGGTGCACCTCCAACTGACTAAGGTTCAGAGCAAATCAGGCTGCTCCCGGGAAGAGGCATCTCAATGTAGCCTGGGTGCAAGGAAGGCAAGTGACCCCTGGCATCTGTGCAAGTAGAGCATCTAACAAATTCTGGGGAAGTTACTGACGCAGAGTCTGAAAGCCCAAAGGGCCTCAGCTCTCAAGATCAGAAAATGGTCACGGGGCAGGCTGAGCCGGCACCGTATCAACAATGAGATGGCGCCTCTGGGCAGGCGGCAGCTATCCACCAGGTCAGGAGTGGAACAGAACGCACACAGCTGCAGGGCACAAAGGAAGCACAGTCTGCAGCAAGCTGGCACCCGCCTGCCAGCTTGCCTCATATCTGTGGCTAACTTTTCGTATTCTGTGCTTCCCGGGGCAGAATGGCGGTTTCTTAGGCTGATGAGGCTCCTGAGAGAGTCACAGCCAACTTCCGTAAAGGCAACTAAGAAACTTGGCTTCACCTGTTATTCTTTACTGCTTTGTTTTGTTTTATGGCCATCACCAGCAGCAGTCAGGGCTTGCTCCTGGCTCAGTACTCAGGTATTACTCCTGGTGGGGTCCAGGGGACCATATGGGGTGCCAGAAGCTGGGGGCAAGGCAAGCATCTTACCCCTACACTCCAGCTCCAAGGTTCACCTAAATTCAAGCCTGAGAAAAGAGAAAGAAAAAACTCCTTAATCAGTCCTCACTCTCAAGGAGTAAGAGAGAACTGCTTTCTATTTATGCGATGTTAATAGATGATACCGACCAGCATCAAAGAACCTGGACTACCTCTGACCACTAGAAAATCCCTCCTCTTAACTGAAGAGACCAAGGGGCTGGAGAGATAGCACAGCAGGCAGGACAACTGCCTTGCACACAGCCAACCTGGGTTTGAGCCCCCCAAGCTCTTCCAGGAGTGATCCCTGGGCAGTGAGCCAGGAGTTGGTCCCCCCAAAAGCAAACCAAACGGAAACAAAAAGGCCAAGCTGAGGGCGGGTGCTGCTACACCAGAGTCACTAAGTCTTCCCATGGAACCCCATACTCCGACTCCTAGAACTACTTCCAAGTGCACTGATTCTTGACACTAGAAACTTAAGTAGCATGTGATTATCTCACTCGAAATTTGATTTAACTTGAATTGTGTAGCAACTGGGGCAAAGAAACGTTAATTTCCATTTTTAGCCAGGGGAAGGGGTTATCTAGACTTAAAAAAAAAAGTTTTATTAAGATAGAACTAATCTAAGTCTACAACCCAATAAATGTCAGTATAATTACAGACTTACACAGCCATCACAAATCTAATTTAAAACATTCCCACCAACCTACCTAAAAACCCTCATGTCCAGAGCCTATCAATCTTGAAGATGGGGTTCCCAAAACAAAGTAACTTTCCCAAGTCAATACTGCTCCCATCTTTTCACCTGGCACACTTCAGACTAATGGTGAAGAATACAGGCTCTAGAATTTCTACAAAACAAGTTGCTAAGACCTTGGGAACACACTTAAAAATATATGTGTGTCACCTTGTGAGACAGTTACTGTGTGACAGGCACATCAAGTGCTGGCCAGTCATTGTTGACCGCTGTTTTCAGCTTTGGGCACTTGTAGGTCTGTTAGTCTATGAACTGGCAGTTGAAAATCACTGTATCATTAGACTACTGGGAATTTTCCTTCCATGAGTGTTTGAACAGCTCTGGAGCGGTGAGCTGATGCAGGAGAAGGAGGTAGTAGGATGGAGAAGGTGATAATGAACACAAACTTTGGTGATGGAAGGAGAGATGATGGCCTGAGAGGCGGCCATAAAACAGTGGTCAACAATGACTGGCCAGCATTTGATGTGCCTGTCACACAGAAATGTCTTACAAGGTGACCCTTGACCTGAGCCACACAGCCACAGGGCAAGCATACCAGCAGGAGGAGCCATACAGAGCAGGACAGACGGCTCCTGGGCAGCATTCCCTGTGTCGCATTGACCATCAGCATGTTGCCCAGGTGCACGGGTGCACTGCCCTTGGGAAAGGGGAAACGAGCAGAGACCAAACAGACGCCATGAACAGCAGTGAACAGTAAAATGCAACACGGGCATGGGAGCAATTTTCCAAATACACTACAAACTCCCAGACGGAATAAAGTGTACTCAGATTTGGGTCCTGAAAAGTGGGGACAGTCGTGACTTCATGCACTGTAGCACTGCTGTCCCGTTGTTTATGGATTTGCTTGAGTGAGCACCAGTAATGTCTCCATTGTGAGACCTGCTACTGTTTTTGGCATATCGAATATGCCACGGGTAGCTTGCCAGAATCTTCCATGCGGCAGGATACTCTTGGTAGCTTGCCGGGCTCTCCAAGAGGGATGGAGGAATCGAACTCAGGTCGGCCACATGCAAGGCAAACACCCTACCTGCTGTGTTATCATTCCAGCCCCATGCTGAGGCAGGTGGAGAAATGGCACCGTTTCCTCCCAGGTGATTCCTTCCCCAGTACCTTGTCCACTGGCCTGTTACAGGAGGTAAATAATGAGCTCCAGGAAGCCTTAAAGGATCAGACTAAAATGCCACCAAAGGCTTGAGCTCTTAGCAAAGGTAACCAAACCAGACAGCCACATACACCTCCATAAAGCAGAGCCAGTGAGAAAGCCCTAACTGACACAGGGCAACGCAGCAAGCTGAGCACAGTCTGGAAGCCGGAGGGCAGGTCAGGCTCTGCCCCGCTTCCTGCCATGATCCCTTCATATCTCCTTCCTTCCTGTACAACAGGACCATCGCACTGACCTCCCGAGCAGACACAGGAAGTCATAGCAAGCAGCAAATCCAACCTTCCGCTCAAAGGGCCCCTCCCCCCAGTACCTGACCTTCCAAGCCCAGGCACCGACCAGAGCTGCCAGGAAGACTGGGCAGGGACAGACTCTGAGCACAGCCAGTCCCAGTTGGCAGAAGAGAACAGGCAACCCCGCACTGAACTTCCTCAACAACAATCGCAGGATTTGGAAAGGTCCCCACTGTCCTGATGACCAGGAAAAGGCCCTGGAGCTGGACATCATGGAACCCTCCATGAGGCACGTTCTCACCTACCCACCCCTTGGGCAGACAGGGGGCAGGAAGCCAAGGGACTACAAAGCTGAGAATCTGGGAGGGA
Source organism: Sorex araneus (assembly GCF_027595985.1). Taxonomy (NCBI): domain Eukaryota; kingdom Metazoa; phylum Chordata; class Mammalia; order Eulipotyphla; family Soricidae; genus Sorex; species Sorex araneus. The sequence continues at coordinate 318,443,034 of NC_073303.1, read as the reverse complement.
ACACACTTCCCACCCAGAGAAAGTGGGTGACGGACACCTGATCTGACCAGAACGCCACATCTGGGCCAGGGAGAATAGAGCTCAGGTAGGTGCAAAGGGAGCAGAGGCCCGGGAGCAGCTCCACGAGGGTGCTGAAGGGCACGGGCACAGTGTCATATGAACAAGTGTCGGGACAAACCCAATGAGCTGCACAGCACCAAAGCCTAACAACCCCCCAGTTACCCAAGGGCTACTCGTCCCGAATTGGGACCAGGGCGCCATCCAGCAGGAGGATAGCGACTACTAGATCCAATGTAGTTCACAAGAAACTGTTCCCTTCTGATCTGTGAGTCACGTGTTCACAGCTGCCAGTGTGATAATCTCTGAACGGACATCATGCTGCTTTTTCCTCATCTACGAAGACTTTTGACTGTGGGATCTCTGCATTGCTTTTGGCTCCAAAGTTGATTCCATAGGCAACCGAGAGAAAAAAGGTTATAAGGCTAATCCACTCCTAGAAAAAGCTAAAATAATATTATGTGAGACTAGGTGCTCTCTGGTCAAGAACCAAGACTATCTTGGAGTATCAAGAGCTGGCCATAACCATCTCCTTGAATGCAGATGGTTTTCCTATACTGCACAAAAAGGCATTACAGGACAGGATTCCTGTAGAGTGAAAAAGCAAGAGAAAAAAGCCCTCCACGGGTCCACGGGACTGAAGCTACAGTACAATGGTAAGATGCTTGCTCTACACACTGCTGACCAGGTTCAATCACCAGCACCCCATACAGTTCCCCAAGTCCCTGAGTATGCAGCCAGGACTAAACCCCCAACACCACCAAGTGTAGCCCAAGAAAGAAAGAAAGAGAGAAAGAAAGAAAGAAAGAAAGAAAGAAAGAAAGAAAGAAAGAAAGAAAGAAAGAAAGAAGGAAGGAAGGAAGGAAGGAAGGAAGGAAGGAAGGAAGGAAGGAAGGAAGGAAGGAAAGAAAGAAGAAAGAAAGAAAGAAAGAAAGAAAGAAAGAAGAAAGAAAGAAAGAAAGAAAGAAAGAAAGAAAGAAGGAAAGAAGGAAAGAAGGAAGGAAAGAAAGAAGAAAGAAAGAAAGAAAGAAAGAAAGAAAGAAAGAAAGAAAGAAAGAAAGAAAGAAAGAAAGAAAGAAGAAAGAGAGAAAGAAAGAGAGAAAGAAAGAGAGAAAGAAAGAGAGAAAGAAAGAGAGAAAGAGAGAGAGAGAGAGAGAGAGAAAGAGAGAAAGAAAGAAAGAGAGAAAGAAAGAGAGAAAGAAGAAAGAAAGAAAGAAAGAAAGAAAGAAGAAGAAAGAAAGAAAGAAAGAAAGAAAGAAAGAAAGAGAGGGGAGGGAGGGAGGGAGGGAGGGAGGGAGAGAGAGAGAGAAAGAAAAAGAAAGAAAGAAGAAAGAAAGAAAGAAAGAAAGAAAGAAAGAAAGAAAGAAAGAAAGAAAGAAAGAAAGAAAGAAAGAAAGAAAGAAAGAAAGAAAGAAAGAAAGAAAGAAAGAGAAAGAAGCCTCCCCAAACCCACTTGTTGCCTGTGTTCCACATCATTTACAAGGGAGAGGATTCTAGCAATCCTTGGCAGTGATTCCTCGGGGGTAAGACTCAGGGTTCAGGGCCAGTGAGCAAAGGCAGAGGGGCAGTGGTAATGGCAGAACATCTGACACACTGCCATCTGCATTTGCCCGGTCCATGCCAATAAGGAGTTGCCCAAGGCAACCACAGAAGGAAACAGTAAGAAAATCTCCATCATTCACATGGGCTAAGGCAAGATCAAGCTTCCACACCAGAACAGGCACTTCCTCAGACGTGGCATACTGACTCAGGGTCTCGGAAGGGCTATGTCTACAGAGGGAGGGTTAATTACACAGAGCCCAAAGCAATTCCATGCCGAGCTAGTAAAGCTGAAAGACAAGTTACACACCACATAATAGCTAGGATACAGAACCAACCTAGGAATTCAGTGAGATTATGAAGGCATAGTGCATATATTTATATATATGGGTATATATATATATATACACACATACAAATATATGTGTATATATATATATATATAATGAAATACTATGGAGTTGTAAGGAATGGTAAAATCATGCCATGTTGCTGCAACTCAGATGGAACTGGAGGATTTCATGAAGAAGGCAAATGCACAATGATTTTACTTATCGTGGTATACAGAATAATGTGGCAAGGGAATGCAAGGTATCAAAATGAAGGAAAATCTTGATCCTTGATTATAGTAGAGAAGACCAAGAAAGAACAGAAAAGGAGTGAGAAGTGAGAAGTGGACACCAGGTAACGAAGGCGGGGGTGAAGGTGAAGTACCTGTAGATATCTAAACCACAGAGTCGACAACACTGAAACAAAGATCCAACTCTAATCATTAATTCCAACAATGTGCCTTTTAAGGAGCCAAGCTGGGTGGCAGGAATTGGAACATTGTATGCCCTAAAATCTAGCATGGGTACAATTGTAAACCATGGCACCTAAATTTAAAAAAGGAAAGAAAGAAAGAAAGAAAGAAAGAAAGAAAGAAAGAAAGAAAGAAAGAAAGAAGGAAAGAAAGAAAGAAAGAAAGAAAGAAAGAAAGAAAGAAAGAAAGAAAGAAAGAAAGAAAGAAAGAAAGAAAGAAAGAAAGGAAGAAAGAAAGAGTAATAAAAGCAAGCTGCAAACAGGAATCCAATCATTTCAAGAGGCCAAACTATTGTCATAACAAATTTTCCAAATAAAGGAATTTAAACACCACTGCAGGAAAAAAAAAAAAAAAGGTCAGGACTCAACCATGTAAAACTCAGTGTCTGGCACGCAATCAAAAACTACCAGAAAAGAAAACAAAAGTAAGATATATAATGACAAGAAAAACTGACCAGGAGAAACTGACGAAGGAAGTGTCAAAGATGACAGAATTAGAACACAGGCACATTAACACATTTAAAATGATAAACCTAATCCAAGACTTAAAGAAGCTTGGTTCTAAGAATGCAAAAACCATCTGATGAACTGCAGCCTTCTGCAATGGCAACACTGATGATACTCGCAGTGCTCTGAACAGGAGGGGCAGCTGGGAGCAAGAACAAGGGCATGGCACAAACTTCACATAAAACTCCAAACTGCTCAAAAGGGAACCATAGAGAAAAAAAAAAATTCATCTCGCTGCTATCCTGACCTGTCCCCTGCTCTGTAGCTCCAAAGAGCTGAGTCTCTGGGGGCCCCAGGGAAGGGACGCTCCAGTGTCACCTACACAGACATCCAGGCCAGGGTCACAGAAAGGCACAGGGCTCAGTGTGCACTCATGTTCAGGACTTGGCCCGCACTAACGTTCAACCCAGGGGCTCAGCCTATACATCTCTACAGTCTCGGGGGTTGTCTGCAACATGCTCAGACCAGGGCCTTAGCTGGCATAGATCGGCAGCCTGGAGGCTTGATCTGCTTTTGTCACAGGCGAGAAATACAACCTGCATAAAGATACAGCCTGGGCTCAGCATGCACTGATATAACACCTGGGGTCTGGCTGGCAGACTGCCATCGGTTCAGGCAAGAGCAGGCACTGAATATACCAAAGGTACATCCAACAGTAAGCCAGTTACAGAAAAAAGTAAAGTATGACTGACAGAGGTAATCAGAAAACAGAGCAACCACCCAGGCTTTCCTGAAGGATGATAAGTCTGAGTGGCCAAGAGAATGGTGACCAATACAGGGGCTGTGGTAAGGGAAGGTGAGTTTAGAGAACAGGAAGATGAATTAGAAGTGAAACTTCTATATCTTACTAAGCAGTACATCAGTGAGTGCCAGCATGCAAGCTGCAAATTCAACCCAACTCAAAAGTAAGAGTCCTCTTACACACTTTCTTGTCCACACTGCTACTGACATGATCGGAATCTCCTGAGGCACTGATGGTCACAGAACATGCTGAGAACAGTTACCCTCCTGAAATCCTTACCCTGAACCCTAAAATGCCTCAATCATACCCCACACAAAGGAGTCCACAGCCATCACACGGTGATCTATGAGTCTGCATCCTAACCCTGCATGTCAGACCAAACACAGAGCAAGCATGCGGCCAGACCTGGCTCCACCTAAAGGCTGGATGTCAGCATGGCCCCCCAGAGCTGGTGGCCACAAACAGGGCCTCAGGATAATCTCCCTCCCTCCATAAAGCTCCCCCAGAAATCTCACTGGCAGCATGTATGTGTGGGGATGGCAACAGGGAATGCACTGACAGTGAAGTGTAAAAAATGCACCTGCAGACTACAAAAGGAACCACGGCCAAGTGGTATAAACTCCATGGACAGTAAGTAGGCCAAGAACATAACTCTGAGGACTCCATCAGTAATCGCCATCAAAATAATCTCTCTGGAAAGGGCTTCAGACTAGAAATGTGTGGGGTGTTTAATGAACTCAGAGAGACAATGGAACAGAAAGCCCATTCTGATATCAGAGGTCATAATTCCTGACTTGTTCATTTGGAAGCAGGTATCAAAGGTTGGAGAGAGTATGCTGCAGGCAAAACACTTGCATTGCGTGCAGCCAACCCAGGTTCCATCCCTGATACCACATATGGTCTCCTAAGCACTGCCAGGAGTAACTGCTGAGGGTCCTGAGAGGTGCTGGGTGTGGTACCTAAATGAACAAAAACTAACAAGTCGATTTCACAGACACATTCATCTCAAGTTCACAGTTATGAAATACAGTATACCTGTGTGGTCAATTTACCAGGGGATCCCTAAGAGCAGAAGGCACTCTTTCTGCCTCTCAGTAAGGGCAGCTTTATGAATTAACGGATCCTCCTGACAAGTCTGATGGACTGATGTCCACAGAGTACAAAAATCCCTATAGCAGGTGATACAACTGTGAAGTAGCCAGTAACAGCACATGAGGGATGTGGCTATTCCACCTCTGGTGACAAAAAAAAAAAAATAGAACCAGAGCTATTTTTAAAGAGTCTCCCTACCCAATCATATCTACCAAGCACCTATTCTATGGCCAGCATGTTAGTGCTTAAAGAGGTCCTCTTTAAATGTTTGGAAGAATTCGCTAGTGAATCCATCTGGACCTGGGCTTTTGTTTTTGGGAAGACTTTTGATTACTGTTTCAATTTCCTTGATATTAATAGGACTATTCAGGTACTCCAGGTCTCCTTGGTTCATCCTTGGGAGATTATAGGAATCCAGGAATTTATCCATTTCTTCTAGGTTCTCTTGTTTCATGGCATACAAACTTTCAAAGCAGTCTCTGATGCTCTTTTGAATTTCTTTGGTTTCTGTTGTGATGTCCCCCTTTTCATTTCTGATTCGATTTATTAGGGTTCTCTCTCTTTCTTTTTGAGTCTTGCTAGCGGTTTATCAATCTTATTTATTTTCTTGAAGAACAAGCTCTTTGTTTCATTGATCTTTCAGATTGTCTTTTTGGTTTCGATGTCATTAATTTCTGCTCTAATTTTTATTCTTTCTTTCCTTCATCTGGTTTGGGTTCCTTTTGTTGGTCCTTTTCTAAGGTCTTGAGCTGTGAAGTCAAGTCATTTATGAGGGCCCTTTCTTCCTTCCTGAGATATGCTTGCAGAGTTATAAATTTTCCCCTTAATATGGCTTTAGCTGCGCCCCACAGGTTCTGGTATCTCGCATCTTCATTCTCATTTGTTTCCAGGTACCTTTTTTTAAAAAATTTATTTTATTAGTTTATTTTTAATTAGAGAGTCAACGTGAGGGTACAGTTACAGATTTATACATTTTTGTGCTCATGTTTCCCCCATACAAAGTTCGAGAACCCATCCCTTCACCAGTGCCCATTCTCCACCACCAGTAAACCCAACATCCCTCCCACCCTCCCCAGTCCCGTCTCCCCCCACCCCACACTGCCACTATGGCAGGGAATTCCCTTTTGTTCTCTCTCTCTGATTAGGTGTTGTGGTTTGCAATAAAGGTGTTGAGTGGCCTTTGTGTTCAGTCTCTAGTCTATATTCGGCACGCATCACCCTTCCCCCACATGACCTCCGACCACATTTTACTTGGTGGTCCCTTCCCTGAGTTACCCAGAATGAGAGACCAGCCTCCAAGCCATGGAGACAACCTCCTGGTACTTATTTCTACTATTCTTGGGCATTAGTCTTATAGTCTATTATTCTATATTCCACAGATGAGTGCAATCTTTCTTTGTCTCTCTCTTTCTGACTCATTTCACTCAGCATGAAACTTTTCATGCCGATCCACTTAAATACAAAATTCTTGACCTCCGTTTTTCTACAGCTGCATAGTATTCCATTGTATAGATGTACCAGAGTTTCTTCAACCAGTCATCCGTTCTAGGGCATTCGGGTTTTTTCCAGTTTCTGGCTATTGTAAACAGTGCTGCGATGAACATACATGTGCAGATGTCGTTTTGATTATACTTTTTTGCCTCTCTGGGATATATTCCCAGCAGTGGTATTGCTGGGTCAAATGGGAGCTCAACCTCTAGTTTTTTGAGAATCGTCCATATTGTTTTCCAAAAGGGCTGAACTAGCCGGCATTCCCACCAGCAGTGTAGAAGGGTCCCTTTCTCCCCACATCCTCTCCAACAGCGGTTGCTTTTGTTCTTTTGGATGTGTGCTAGTCTCTGTGGTGTGAGGTGGTATCTCGTGGTTGTTTTGATCTGCATCTCTCTGACGATTAGTGATGTAGAGAACTTTTTCATGTGCCTTTTGGCCATTTGTATCTCTTCCTTGGTAAAGTTTCTGTTCATTTCTTCGCCCCATTTTTTGATGGGGTTGGATGTTTTCTTCTTGTAGAGTTCAACCAGTGCTTTATATACCATTGATATCAACCCCTTATCTGATGGGTATTGTGTAAATATCCTTTCCCATTCTGTAGATAGTCTTTGTATTCTGGTCCCTGTATCTTTTGCGGTGCAGAAGCTTTTTAGTTTAATGTAGTCCCATTTGTTGATCTCTGTTTTTACTAGATTGCTTAGTTCCGTGTCATCTTTGAAGATACCTTTATCTTCAATATCGTGGAGGGTTTTGCCGACCTTGTCTTCAATGTTCCAGGTACCTTTTGATTTCTTCCTTGATTTCCTTTCTGACCCACTCATTGTTCAACATTGAGCCATTTAATTTCCAGGTGTTTGATTTGGTTTTCTGCATCTGTCCATGATGAACTTCTATCTACAGTGCACATTGGTCTGAAAAGATAGCTGGTACAATGTTTATCATGTTGATTCTGTTGAGGTATGTTGTGTGGCCCAGCACATGGTCTATTCTCGAAAATATTCCCTGTGCACTGGAAAAGAATGTGTATTCCTTTTTTTGGGATATAAAGCCCTATATAGATCTATTAGCCCTCTCTCTTCTATTTCTTCCTTCAAAGTCAGTATTTCCTTGGTGAGTTTTAATCTTCTTGATCTGACCAGAGGTGATAGGGCACTGTTGAAGTCTCCAACTACTATTGTATTACTCACTGTCATCCTGTTGCTCATCGATTTGTTCGAGTGGGTACCAGTAACGTCTCTCATTGTGAGACTTATTGTTACTGTTTTTGGTATATCCAATATGCACGGGTAGCTTGCCAGGCTCTGCCATGCAGGCTCAATACTCTCAGTAGCTTGCCGGGCTCTCCGAGAGGGGTGGAGGAGTTGAACTCGGGTTGGCCACGTGAAAGGCGAATGCCCAACCGCTGTGCTATCGCTCTAGCCCTTGATTAATAAAAAATGGCCTTCACTATATATCCCAGAGAGGCAAAAAGGTATAGCAGAAATGACACCTGCATTTCTATGTTCATTGCAGCACTGTTTACAATAGCCACAATCTGGAAAAAACCAGAGTGCCCAAAAAGAGATGACTGGTTAAAGAAACTCTGGTACATCTACACAATGGAATACTATGTAGCTGTCAGGAAACATGAAGTCATGAAATTTGTATGTAAATGTATCAACATGGAGAGTGTCATGTTGAGTGAAATGAGTCAGAAAGAAAGAGACAGACATAGAAAGATTGCATTCATATGTGGAATATAAAGTATCTGAGAGGTACAAGCTTGCAATGATGCAATTTCTGGCAGATATTTCTCTGCCATTACTAAATACTAAAATACAGAAGTCCAAAACCGTGTGGCTGCTAGTGCGGCCGCTTGACCTCATATCTCTTCATTCTTAGCAATGGAAAACAAATTATCAAATGCTTCCTTTTCAGCAGGTCCGACTTTAGGGGGAGAAACTCCAAATAATAATAGTGAGGGTTTTTTTTGTTGAAATATTGAATGTAATCAAAGTAAAGTGAAAGAAAAGTGAAATTGATCAGTTACAGAGGCGGGGTGGGGGCTGGGGAGGTGGGGGGTGGGGGGAGGTATACTGTGATTCTTGGTGGTGGAATATGTGCACTGGTGAAGGTATGGGTGTTCAAGCATTGTATAACTGGGAGTTAAACCTGAAAGCTTTGTAACTTTCCACACAGTGATTCAATAAAAGAATAAATTTAGAAAGAAAGAAAGAAAGAAAGAAAGAAAGAAAGAAAGAAAGAAAGAAAGAAAGAAAGAAAGAAAGAAAGAAAGAAAGAAAGAAAGAAAGAAGGAAAGAAGGAAAGAAGGAAAGAAAGGAAGGAAGAAAAAAAGAAAGAAAGAAAGAAAGGAAGGAAAGAAAGAAAGAAAGAAAGAAAGAAAGAAAGAAAGAAAGAAAGAAAGAAAGAAAGAAAGAAAGAAAGAAAGAAAGAAAGAAAGAAAGAAAGGAAATCTGCCTTCATAGTTTATATTTTACCTGGAGAACACAGAAAGCTACAGGAAAGCAGTGCAATTCACTACTTTGCATTTTCTGAGTGGCACCATGTTGCTTCTGCTCCTTTCCTGCTTCTGAAATCCTACCATCATGTGATGAAAGACTGTTGGATAACATTGGGCTGTCCTTGCTCCTCCCACAGGGAGCTTAGGTTTATTGAGCCACTCACACAACAGTGCTGGTACATCAAGCACTAAGAATCCTATATTGCTTTTCTCTTTCCTTATGTCACTTGTATGGCTTAGCAATGTCCTTTGTGTATAGACACAGGAAGACAGTTCATGCTATGCTTTGTAACATGGGAGTTAATTGACTCCATAATATTTACTCCTGGACATCCATATTTTACTTGACGTAAGCCTCAGTTGCCCTTAGTTCTTAGCACTCCAAAAGCAGGGTCCTGATGAAGGAACTGGACAAACCCAGGGCAAGTTGTGAGCTACCCTGGCATCGAAAGGGGACAAGCTAAGCACCATAAATATAGCAAGTTTAGAGCATAGTCAAGGAATAAACTCTGTCATGACTCAAAAAGAATAAGGACCCTGCTGGGGTTAGGAAAGACTAATCTGGTCTGAGGACTGTGGTCTGGAATATAAAGCCAGATGTCCCCAGGAAGAGTCAACCTTTAAGCTTAATAAATCTCTTACTGTGTTCCTACAAAATAACATTGCTAGATATATTATAAGAAGTAAATTCACTATGACTGTTTAAATGAATGACTAGCTGAGGAAAGGAGAAAGTAATACACCTTGCATGGAATCTCGCCCTTGAGCGGATCTCCTAGTAATCTGGAGTGCTGAACCCACAAATGAGATTTTGTCCTTGAGTTAATCCAGTAGAATTTCCCCTGAAAGAGTGGCTTTACCTCTGTTTGTTGTTATGACAATGTTCAACCCCACCTATATGTGCCCTCACCCTTTATGATGTCTATGTAACTATGCTCTAAGGGGAAAGAGCCATAACGAAGTAAAGGACTTTGAAGTCTCTGAGGATACTAGGATGATGGAACCTTGATGACTAGGACTATGACCAAAACGATGATTACGATTGTGCTATAAGGGAGAGATCGGACTACGTCAGGTAGGAGAGAGAAATAAACTGACTACCGACCAACCTGGAGTCCTGTTTCTTTGTTTCCCTGGTCCTTCATTCGTCCGTCGCTGTAGGCCAGCCAGGGGAACAGTTCTCGGCCACCAAATGCTTGAGTTCCTCATGCCCATGCCTTTCCTATGGAAACTCACATAAGACCAATCCCATTCATCTCAGACAGTCTCTAGAAACATCTCTCTCCTTTCTCCTCTCTCAGCTACTGAGCAAGGCTGAAAATCTTTACAGAACTTTCCTGTATCACAGCTAGTTCAGAAGAGCCCAGCATCCTGTAGCCAAAGATTGGAAATCCATATTCAGAAGGAGAAAAGTCAGATTTTCAACTGCTCTCCAAAATCACTACCAAAATAAATACCACAGAAAATTCAGGAGATTAAGTTCAACTTCAGGTTTACTTTGTTTCCTTTAAGATCTCACTTTAAAGGATCTCTCCTTTAATATCTCTATTTTTATTAGTAATCTTTTTGCTAATTTTTTTGTATTGCACTGTAGCACTGTCATCCCATTGTTCACTGATTTGCTCAAGCAGACACCAGTAACGTCTCCATTGTGAGACGTTACTTGTCTCACAAAAACATTGTGAGACAATGTTTTTGGCATATTGAATATGGCATGGGTAGCTTGCCAGGCTCTGCAGTGTGAACGGGATACTCTCAGTAGTTTGCCGGGCTCTCTGAGAGGGGTGGAGGAATCGAACCCAGGTCAGCCGCGTGCAAGGAAACACCCTACCCACTTTGCTATCTACATCATTATACTTTGGACATAGGGTTCTTTGTAGAGAATAGAAGATAACAATTTTAAAAGTACTCTACAGCCATACCACCTTAACAGTGCCTGATTTCATCTGAACAATACCATGAGCCACATTCAGGGTACCCCTCAAACATGCATAAATCATGTTCATTATTTATAAATAATTATAAATATAAATTTATAATTATAAATAATTATAAATAATGAACATTATTTAAATTATAAATAATTTAAATAATTATAAATAATTATAAATAATGAACATGTCCTAAGAAAACTGCCACAGAAGTGTTTGCTGCATGACAAAGACCTAATCAGGGCGTACAGACAGTCCTCTGTGCCATGGTTCCTAACTGCTGGGGCTTAAATGTACCACTTGAAAAATGAGGTGACAAATGGTCCAAGGGCATTCTGTGCCCATACTGGATAGTCAGCTATGGCCCCTTGTGCTGAAGAGGGAGAAGAAAAAAAATCACAAATACAGTAACAATTAAAGTACTCAGTATACTTCTATTAAGTCTAGTACACACTGTAATATAGGAATATAAAAATATAATTTCATTGCAAAAGACCAAACACCTAATGAAATTAAAGCATGTAAAAGGCCATGCAGTTACCTTCTACATGTAGTGGCAATTGTTCCACTTTTTCACAATCAATGAATTTACAGGTTATTACTGTGTCTCAATGTCCTGTGCTTGAGAGCAGAAGTGCTTGCATAGAAGCCAACCTTTGGGCCCTTGGAGCAGAAGCACAGAAGCACTCCCACCCCCAATCCAGCACCCACCACACAATCCACCTCCCGCAGGAAGGAGAGGATGTTGGCAAGTCCTTCAGAGGAAAACCACATGTATCGTTCGTTACATCCAAACACTGACAATGTAAGCGGCCTCCACAGTGGCCCCTTCTTCAACTGTTTGAGAAGTGCTTTCCTGGGACTTGATCCCACTCCACACCACCTCCACTCCGAGGGTCTCAGGAAGACAAGTACATCCTTTGTACTCCTCAGTCTGGGACCCAGAGGACACCGGAGAAAGTCCACACGGCAGTCGAGACCTGGCCAGCTTTGGGAGAGAGCAGGGTGAATCCCAAAACTGCCACCGGACAGCGATGCTAGGGAATGACACCCAATGCCGGGGAGCCAGAGTGCAGAGGGCATGCCTCAGAATCACAGGGTGGCGGGTGCACTGGGCTCTGCCCGGGGTGGGCCAGGCCAGAGTCAGCCTTCCCAAGCCTGGGCTATAGAACAGAGAAGAGATTGTGGAGGCGGGACCCTGGGCACACATGCCCTCAGACAGGATGCCCCAAGGACCTGAACCTGCAGCTGGAAGGTGGTGAGAAAGGGCAGTCAGTGCAGGCACATCTGGAACCACGCAGACACTGAAGGCATACCCAGAGGGACAAGGGGAGTGAGAATGAGTGCCCAGCTGCCCAGAGCAGGGTTCGTTACACGCCCATTCCCCCTGCATGCTGGATGCAGTGAGTAAGTGGGGATGACCTTCAAGAAAAGGCATTCTCAAAAGAACAGCCCGCTAGGAATCTAGTCACAATTCTGCAAATGAGGATGGCCCCATTTCGCTGGCAGCTCTAAGCAACCCATCCTGCAGCCCATCTTCCAGATGTGCTGCTCTTAGGGATCCAATCTCCAGTCACCGAGACACCAACAGCCTGCACCCAGGTAAACAGGGCCACCATTCTCGCCACAGGGCCCGCCCGGGAGGGTTCAGGTAAGCACAGCCTGGAGAAAGTTGCAAAGTCAAGAGTGCTCAGGGATGGCAATGGAAGATGCAGACTTCCAGGTGAAGGGAAGCTGAGCGGCCAAAAGCAAAGTGTGGGGGATACAGCTAAAGCAGTGTCAAGGGGAAATCTTATAGCTCTGCAAGCATTTCTCAGGAAGAAAGGGCCCACATACATAGTTTATGATCTTAGAAAATGACCAACAGAAGGAGCCCAAACCAGGCAGGAGGAAAGAAACAATGAAACTTAGAGGAGAAATCAACGAGATGGATTCCCAAAAAAAAAAAAAATCTAAAAGATCAGTGATGAAAACTCTCACCAAAATGGGAATTGAAGGAAGTTTCATCAATGTAGTCAAAGACATCTACCACAAGCCCACAGCAAGCATCATTCTCTACGGGAAAAAATAAAAGCCTTCCCTCTAAGATCAGGGACAAAACAAGGATGTCCAATCTCACCACTTCTATTCACTACAGTACTGGAAGTACTAGCCATTGCAGTTAGGGAAGAAAAAGATATTAAGGATATCCAGACAGGAAAGGAAGAAATCAATCTCTCACTATTCACAGATGATATAATACTATACTTACAGAACCCTAAAGCCTCCACCAAGAAGCTCCTAGAAACAACAGACTTGTATAGTAAAGTCGCAGGCTATAAAATCAATACCCAAAAGTCCCTGGCTTTCCTATACACAAACAATGAGAAGAAAGTGACATAAAAAAAAATCTCATTCACAATCATGCCTCAGAAAATTAAGTATCTCAGAATCAGCTTAACTAAGGAGGTAAAGGACCTGTCAAAAGAAAACTACAAGACATTACTTCAAGAAATAAAAGAGAACCCAAAGAAATAGAAACACATCCCCTGCTCATGGATTGGGAGAATTACCATTATCAAAATGGCAATACTTCCCAAAGCATTATACATATTCAAAGCGATCCCTATAAGGATACCCATGACATTCTTCAAAGAAATTGATCAAACACTCCTGAAATACATATGGAACAACAAACACCCATGAATAACTAAAGCAATTCTTGGGAAAAAGAAGATGGGAAGCATCACCTTCCCCAATCTCAAGCTCTACTACAAAGTAGTAATCATTAAAACAGCATGGTACAGGAACAAAGGCAGAGCCACAGATCAATGGAACAGGGTTGAATATCCTTACACACAACCTCAAATATATGATCAACTAATCTTTCATGAGGGAGCAAGAAATGTGAAATGGAGGAAGGAAAGTCTCAACAAATGGTACTGGCAAAACTGGACAGCTACATGCAAAAAAAAAAAAAAATGGGCTCAGACCTCTACCTAACACCATGTACAAAAGTCAGATCAAAGTGGATTAAAGACCTCAACATCAGACCAGAATCCATAAGAAAAGGGTACTGAAGAAAAGGTTGGCAAAACCCTTCACGACACTGAAGCTAAACGTATCTTCAAAGATGACACACCACTGATCAAGCAATTGGAAACAGATAAACAAATGGGACTATCTTAAAAGAAGATGCTTCTGTACCTTAAAAGAAACAGTGACCAGAATACAAAGACAATCTACAGAATAGGATGGAATATTCACCCAATACCCATCTGATAAGGGGTTGATAGCAAGGATATACAAGGGACTGGTTGAACTCTACAAGAAGAAAACATTCAATCCCATCAGAAAATGGGGCAATGAAATGAACAGAAACTTTCTCACTCATCTGTGGAATATAAAATAATAGAGTAGGAGACTAACACCCAAGAATAATAGAAATAAATACCAGGAGGTTGGCTTCATGGCTTGGAAGCTGGACTCACATGTTGGGGGGAAAAGGTAGCTCAGATAGAGAAGGGAACACCAAGTAAAATGTGGATGGAGATTCAGCTCAGGAAAGGAGATGCGTGCTGAAAGTAGACTAGAGACTGAACACGATGGCCACTCAATCATCATCATCTTCATCATCCAGTTGATCGTCGAATTTCTCTAGTGGTCTCAGTAACGTCTCCATTCATCCAAGCCCTGAGGTTTTAGAAGCCTCTCTCTACTAGTCCTTCCAACGATGCAGTACTGGAGGCTCTTTCAGGATCAGGGGAATCAGACCCAGCTTGTTACTGGTTTTGGCATATGAATACACCATGGGGACCTTGCCAGGCTCTCCCATGTGGGCAGGAAACTCCCAGTAGTTTGCCAGGTTCTCCCAGAGGGAGAAGTAGGCTATAAGAAAGCTTATGGAAGCTGGCTTTTAAGTCTCTGGATGCTGGCCATTGACAGGATTACATGGCGGTGGGGCGGGGAGGGGGGGCAGTCCCTGGGAAATCTGGGCGGAGCAGGTCCAGTCCCGATAGGCCACTCAATACCCTATTTCAAACCACAGCACCACCCAAAAGGAGAGAAAGAACAAAAGGGAATACCCTGCCACAGAATGGGGTGGGGTTGGGGGGATAGGATACGGGGGTGGAAGGGATACTGGGTTCATTGGTGACGGAGAATGGGCACTGGTGGAGGGATAGGTGCTCAAACATTGTATGAGGGAAACACAAGCACGGAAATGTGTAAATCTGTAACTGTACCCTGTACCCCAATGGTGATTCACTAATTAAAAAATAAATAATAAAAAAAAAAAACAGAAAAAAAAAGAAGAAATCCAAATGGCCAAAAGGCACATGAATAAATGTGCTTCATCACTAATCATCAGGGAGATGCAGATCAAAACAACCATGAGATACCACCTTACACCACAGAGACTGACACACATCCAAAAGAACAAAAGCAACCGGTGTTGGCGTGGATGTGGGACGAAAGGGACTCTCCTTCACTGCTTGTGGGAATGCTGACTGGTTCAGCTCTTTTGGAAAATAGCATGAACGTTTCTCAAAAAATTAGAAATTGAGCTCCAATTTGATGCAGCAATACCAATATATTCAATATGTTGAATATATATTCAATACCAATACCAATATATTCCACTTCTGGGAATATATCCCGATGATGCAAAAAAGTACAGTAGAAATGACATCTGCACTTGTATGTTCACTGCAGCACTATTTACAATAGCCAAAATCTGAAAAAAACCCAAGTGCCCGAGAACAGTTTACTGGTTAGAGAAACTTCGGAACATCTACACAACGGAATACCATGCAGCTGTTAGAAAAGATGAAGTCATAAAAATTGTATATAAGTGGATCAACATGGAGAGCATTGTGCTAAGTAAAATGAGTCAGAAAGAGAAGGATAGACACAGAAGGACCACACTCATTTGTGAAATGGTAGACTAACACTCAAGGATAGTAGAGATAAGGACCATGAGGATTGCTCCATGGCTTGGAAGCTGACCCCACATGCTGGAGGAAAAGGCAGCTCAGATAGAGAATGGACCACCAAATAAAGGATGCTTGGAAAGACCCACTTGGGATGGGAGATGTGTGCTAAAAGTGTGCTAAAAGTAGACTATAGACTGAACATGAGGACCACTTAATACCTATACCGCAAACCACAACACCCAAAAGGAGAGAGAGAGTAAAAAGGAAGGAATGTACCTGCTACAGAGGCGGGGCTGGGGGGGCAGGGAGTATCAGGGTGGGGGTGATAGGCAAGGGTGGGGAGGGGGGATACTGGAAACAATGGTGGTGGAGAATGGGCACTGGTGAAGGATGGATACTCAATCATTGTATGACTGAAACACAAGCACAAAAGTTTTTAAGTCTGTAACTGTACCTCATGGTGATTTATTTTTAAAAAAAAAAATAGAGAGAGAGAAGAAACATAAACTAAAAACTCCAAATTAAAAAAATCAAAGTACAATAAGTACATATCCATAGCATCTCTAAACATCAGTGCTCTAAACTAATCAAAAGTCAGAGTGGGGAGGATTAAAAAAACAAAACCCAAATTTCTATAATGTATATTAAATCCACCTAAGCTCCAAAGATAACCATAGGATCAAATCTATTTCAAAATACTAGGAATATATTATGGAAAAAGAATCAAAACTTAATCACAGTATTGACAGTTATTTGACAAAATTTAAGGAAGTTGCAGAAAACCTTATGATTGATTCAAATACTGACAATTTGAATCAAACTGAAACAAAATGTGTTCCAATGGAAAAATAAAAAGTTTAAAAGAAATCCTACAGAAATGATAACGTAAAAAAGGTAGGGATAGACTGTAGCACTGCCGTCCCATTGTTCACCTATTTGGTCAAGCAGGCACCAGTAACATCTCCATTGTGAGATTTGTTGTTACTGTTTTTGGCATATTGAATAAGGCACAGGTAGCTTGCCAGGCTCTGCCGTGCAGGTGGAATACTCTCGGTAGCTTGCCGGGCTCTCCAAGAGGTATGGAGGAATTGAACCTCGGTCGGCCACAGGCAAGGCAAACACCCTACCTGCTGTGCTATCGCTCTAGTCCAGGGATAGACATATTGCAGTAAAATACGATTGAAAATAAATTAAGACAAAGAAAGATATAATGATAAGAGGATCAAAATGCTCACTAATATGCATGCATCAAAGAGCAAAGTCTCAAATTACATAAAGAAATCGCAAACAGACCTAAAGAAACACTAACAGCAACATAACTGTAAAATTTCAATACCCAACTAACATTAGACATCTCAAGTGGAAAGAAAATAAATAAAAAACAATAGCTTAAAAAGAGGTCCAGCCCTGCGTCCCCTACATCCACTGCCTGAGGCTTCCCGGCCGCGGGCATCGCCTTCACCAGAACCCTCTGCACCCGCGTGATCAGCGCCAGTCCCCTCTAATAGGTACTTGCGGATCCCCATAAAACAGACATTAACATTGGGACTGACTTGGGGTGTGGCCTCCACTGAAGGGGGCGTGGCCTAATCAAAAGTGGGCGTGGCCTTCTGTGGAGCCGGTGGCCGCTTATTGCGCAGTAGTTTTATCCTCCACAGCCAGCACCTTAGACTCCCATCCCAACCTTCATTATCTAATTTTGTGGAAAGCATTCTGGCCACCTCAAACACAACACGGCAACAATCTTCAAGCCAACTACAGTTCCACCAAAAAACAAGTGTATTCAAAAAGTTTCATACAGCCCAATTGGAAACAACATCTCTTCTAATGCTGCACTAGATACCTATCATAAGTCGCAGAATAATGCCCATGATGAAAGAAGTACTCTAAGCTAGGAAAAGGTTGACCACTGTGGATCTTATTCAGAATTCTCTCTGGCAATCAGAGGGAACAGTTCCAGTGAACCTAAAGGCTTTACCTCGTTAGATCCACAACAACATGAAGATCTAACGCAAATCTCCACTACAAGTAGAGGACGATGAAAAGAGTCCCGAATCCTCAACAGGAGGTACCCACAAGTATGATCTCTCCGACAAAGAATTCCGAGATGAAATGCTGAGGATTTTAAAGTAATTCAAAGAATCAGTGGAACAGTCGTACAGAAAATTAAAGGAAGAAGTGAAAGAAATGGGGGAATGGATAACTGAGAAAATACAGGAAGAAATGAGAGCAGAAATAAGAAAACTACAAAAAGAAATATCACAAATGAAAGATTCGATAGATGAACTTAAAAACTCAATAGGTGCCCTCAACAGTATCAACGGCCAAAGACAGAATCAGCGATCTTGAAGACGAACAGCAGAAATCGTACAGGCAACAAGAAACAATGGGAAAAGACCTCAAATTGGCTCTAAGGCAAATCAGAGACCTAGGAGATGACTCCAAGAGGAACAACATTAGAATCATTGGAGTACCAGCCAACCACAATGAAAAAAACCACAGTTAAAAAAATCATCGCTGAAAAGTTTCCAGAGTTAGAGAATGCAAGCATCCAGATCCAAGAAGCCAGAAGGGTGCCAGCTAAAAGAAATCCTAATAGAAACACTCCAAGGCATATCATAGTCAGAATATGGATGCCACAGATAGAGATGCAATACTGCAAGCTGCAAGGTCAAAGAAAGAAATCACATACAAAGGAGCACCCCTTAGATTTACATCAGACCTATCAGAGGAAACCTCAAAGCCCGAAGATAATGGTGGGATATAGTGAAAAAACTCAATGAAATGAACGCCTCACCAAGAATACTTTACCCAGCCAAACTCTTCACTCAAACTCGATGGAAAAATACATCATTTCATAGATAAACAACAGCTCAGGAACTTCATAGATTCCAAACCAAGCCTGAAAGAAGGACTAAAAGGGCTCCTGTAAGACGAGAAAAAAACCCATAAGCGCAATAAACTCTTATAGAAAGATGGTACAAAACCCCATGACAATAATCTCTCTCAATGTCAATAGTCTAAATGCACCTATCAAGAGACACAGAGTGACAAAATGGATCCAGAAACTGAAACCAACATTCTGCTGCCTGCAAGAAACACATCTGAACAATCAGAACAAATACAGACTCAAAGTTAAAGGATGGAAAACAATAATGCAAGCAAACAACTCCCTCAAAAAAGCTGGGGTGGCCATACTAGTATCCGACAACATAGATTTCAGGTTGAAAAAAATCAGAAAGGACAGAGAAGGCCATTTTCTATTCATCAAGGGTTATAAACAACAGAAAGAAATCACACTCTTAAATGTATATGCACCTAATGAGGGACCAGCTAAATAGTTACAACTGCTAACAGACTTTAAGGAGGACATCGCTAGCAATACAATAAATAATAGTTGGAAACTTCAACACTGCCTTGTCACCTCTGGATAGATCAACAAGAACAAAACTCAGCAAGGAAACACTGGCTCTGAAGGAAGAAATAGAAGAGAGAGGGCTAACAGGGCCTTACACCCCAAAAAGAAAGAGTACACATTCTTTTCCAGTGCACACGAAACATTTTCTAAAATAGACCACGTTCTTGGTCACAAAACATACCTCAATAGAATCAAGAAGATAGAAATTGAATCAACTATTTTTTCAGACCATGATGCACTGAAGATAGAAGCTAACCACATACAGACAAGGAGAACCAAATCAAACAACTGGAAATTAAACAACTCAATGTTGAACAATGAGTGGGTCAGAAAGAAAGCCAAGGATGAAATCAAAAGATACCTGGAAACAAATGAGAATGAAGACACGAGCTACCAAAACCTATGGAACGCAGCTAAAGCTGTGTTAAGAGGAAAATTTATAGCTTTGCAAGCATTCCTCAGGAAGGAAGAAAGGGCCTACATAGATAACCTGACTTCACAGCTCAAGACCTTAGAAAAAGATTAACAAAGGGAACCCCAACCCAGCCGAAGGAAAGAAATAAAAAAACTTAGAGCAGAAATCAACGACATGGAAACTCAAAAAACAATCCGAAAGGTCAATGAAAATAAACAAGATTGATAAACCACTAGGAAGACTCACAAAGAAAGAGAGAGAACTCTAATAAACCAAATCAGAAATGAAAAAGGGGTTATCACAACAGAAACTACTGAAATTCAAAAGATCATCAGAGACTACTTTGAGAGTCTGTATGCCACGAAACAAGAGAACCTAGAAGAAATGGACAATTTCCTGGATTCCTATCACCTCCCAAGACTGAACCAAGAGGACCTGGAATACCTGAATAGACCCATTAGTATCAAGGAAATTGAAACAGTAATCAAAAGTCTCCCCAAAAACAAAAGTCCAGGCCCAGATGGATTCACTAGCGAATTCTTCAAGGCATTTAAGGAGGACCTGTTACTAGTTCTCCTCAAGCTTTTCCAGGAAATTGAAGAAACAGGAACTCTCCCAGTTTCTATGAGGCACATATCTCCCTAATACCAAAAACAAACAAAGACACCACTAAGAAGGAAAACTGTAGGGTAATATCCCTAATGAAAATGGATGCGAAGATCCTCAACAAAATATTAGCAAATACAATCCAACAACTCATCAAAAAGATCATACACCATGACCAAGTGGGATTCATCCCGGGGATGCCAGGATGGTTTAAAAACAGAATTAAACCAGGTGGACCATTAGACATATCCAGGAAACCACACACACACACACACACACACACACACACACACACACACACACACACACATCCAGAGTCACACACAGGGGAATATACATTCTACATGGAACAGCCTCAAAGATGTTCCTTAATACATTGGGGGGGAAAAGGAAGAATGAAAAAAATGTAAATGGACTAAAGATTTGAATATGAACTCTAAAACCATAAAATATATAGAAGAAAATATAAGCAAAACACCAACAACATGTCGTAGAGATATTTTTAGACATTCAACTCTAACAGCAAAGAAAAAGAAAAAAACAAATAGGACTACATTAAATAAAAAGTTTCTCCACAGCAAAGTAAGACACTATCATTTTAACAGCAAAAGAAGAATCCTAATAAACATTTGCATATAATGTACATAATAAAGGGTTAGTATCTCAGAATAGATACAAAAGAGTTGTAGAACTCAAAATAACCAAAATATAACTAAAGGGAATAAAGGTCAGAAGAATTGAATAGACAGTTTCCCAGAGAATACACAGAGAAGGCCAACAGGTACATGAAGAGAAAAACCACCATAATAAGGCAACTGTGAATTAAAACCACAACACCATATCACATCACACCTCTGAGAGTATCTTTTAATGGGGGTGAGGAAAAAAGAAAACCTCTGTGTATTGTTGGTGGGAAATTGGTGCGACCTTCATCAAAAAGAGCATGAGGGCTCATTCCTCAAAAATGTTAAAAGCAGATCTATCTCAGAATATAGCAAATCCACTTCAGGTAAGTTATCATTCTAAAGAATATAAAAGCACAATTAGAAAAGATGTACATTTCTATGTTCATTGTGGAACTATTTACAAAGATAAAGAATCACTCCAAGTGCCATAGGTGACTCGATAAAGATGTGATATATAAAAACAGTAATAATATTGCTCAGTTATAGAAAGACACATCTTATCATTTAAGATAATTTGAACAGAATTTAAGGGAATTAGGCCAAGCAACAGAAGTCAGAAGGATAAAAACAAAGTGATTTCACCCATATGTGGTTCATGAAGAAGTAGAGCAATGAAACAGATGAGTTTCTAACAGCAGTGTTGCGATAGGAGAAAAGGTGGGAGAGAACCAGCAGATTTGTGGCAATTCTTTTCAGATAAAGATATTCAGCTTCATTACTCTCATTTATAAAAAAAAAAAAAAGTTTCAAATGAGCCTTTCATAGCCTAACTATAAAAAGTGAAAGCTACCATCTACAAATTTCAGCAAGAAAATTTAATCCAGTGATAGGATTCCTTGCTAAAATATAGACATGTAAGACTGAACACAGAATAGCCATAGAAATGCTCCTTGGCCATCCAAACTACAACACTGGAACAGACACTGGAAATATCTAGGAATCTGGAACTGTTCCTGAAAACCAAGATTTTATGTAATCATGACCCTGCAGTTCCTCCAGACAAAGCCAAAAGATGGAGGATGGAGGCAAGCAAAGTCTCCCGTTCATGTCCTTGCCCAAAGAGAGAGAGACACGGGGAGGCCCATCTGAACAATGGGAATAAAGCAGGAAGTCAGAAACTGTCCCATCACTACTTATCTGTGCTGATACAGCTTGAACCAGTCACAGGTGGGAGGTAAAGGAACAAGTCTGGTTATGTGCTATTAAACTTCACTCAAGAGACAAAGGCAAACACACCTCTCTGAAAACAAGACAACCTCACACACAAAAATCTTTTAATCATACATAAGAATGTTTTGATCTAGGAGCAATGAATCAATAGTAAGTACACATATACTTTGGTGCCAAATTTTTCGTAGTAACTTCCTGACCTACTGTCACACCCAAGTCCCCAAGCCCATCTAATGGCTCTAAATACCATTTTCTGTCCCCAAAGTTTCTTCCAGGCAGACCTTGGCCATGGTGTGGACAGCGACAAACAAAAACGAAACAGAAGAAAATAAACACATAAGAGACAGGCAGCTGAAAGCTTTGTAA
Organism: Sorex araneus; assembly: GCF_027595985.1. Lineage (NCBI taxonomy): Eukaryota > Metazoa > Chordata > Mammalia > Eulipotyphla > Soricidae > Sorex > Sorex araneus. Next base: position 318,420,800 of record NC_073303.1, on the reverse strand, counting down.
CTTTCCACATGGTGATTCAATAAAAAATAAAAAAAGAAAAAGAAAAGAAAAGAAAAGAAAAGAAAAGAAAAGAAAAGAAAAGAAAAGAAAAAGAAAAAAGCCAAAAAAAAAAAAAAAAAAGAGGCAGGCAGCAGACCACCGGACCCAGTAAACAGACTTCACTAGCAAACTTTACAATTGTACTAAGAATGTTAGTTGTGTTTCAAAACTAATGGTCATAATAAATGGTATTTATAATTAACATTCATTCTTTCTTTAAAGATTTGTTTCATTTTGACAACAAAAACTGAAGCAGCGTTTCTGCAGCAGTAAGGCCACAGGCAATTTCCCATCATGGTAACTAAAACGAGGCCTCGTTATAGTTATTAATGAAGGAAAAATGAGCTCAAAAGAGAGCAAAAGCAGACCAAGCATAGATAATACAAAATAACTTCAAAACGGGAGAATCCAGCGCAAAGGGTGGTGTCCCAGAGCGAGATGGCGCATGTAATCTGAAGGATAAAGGGTTGACAAGGACAAACCAAGTTTGAGTCAAACCCCAAGAACCAATGACTACTCCTTCAAAGGCCTTTCTATCCTATAAAATCTGCTTCAGATGTTAAAGGAAATTTGCAGTGGAAACTTCTCTGGCCATTCTTGAGGAGGAGCGAGTGAAACAGCAGAACACAGGGACAGCTGTTTCCCAACAGAATCCAACCTGATGCGACTGACATGAGAACACAGCGTCCCAAGGGAGGATAACAAGGCCAAGAGACTCCATGCTAACAAAACCCTATCCTTCCCACATCCTTGCATGGAAGTTCCTGTCTCTGCTCAAAACTCCCATATTCACCATCATCCCACTATGCCTTCTAGATCCAGCAGGTAGCAACAGGGGCCTGGTTCAGCCCAAACAACTCATCCCCAGTACCAACAGGTAAGTTTTTGTTACAAAATAATGTAAAACTTGTCCAATATTCTAAGAAGACCTGCAAAACAAGAAAAGGAAGACTATGCCGACTGTGCAATGTTCTTACTACTTAAATAGGACTTGTCCACAATCCTAGCTCAAGCATTTTCCCAGTGACCTGCCAGAAATCGACAACCGGAGGGTGTTAACTACCTTTGGCCGTGGCCCACTCCCAGTCAATACCTTTGTGCAGAATCAGGCACCCATACCTGGTAGTACAGATGGTGCAAAAAGGAGTCTGGGCCACCAGCTAAAGCCATCGGTTCCTTCTTGCCTTCTTCAAATTACATTTACTGCACCACAGCACCTGGAACAAAGACAGACTGTGAGAAACGAAACCAGAACAAAATCTACTACACAGATTGTTCAAGGGCAGGCGGCTGGTTACCCCTGGGGTCCCTCTAAGTGTAGTTCGAGTGTCTGCTCTGAGGCAGCGCTGCTCTCTGAATCCAGGAGACAGCCACCAGCTCCAGAACATAGAGCAGCTAGGTGAGCAGCTAGGTGGTCTTGGGGTCTATAGGACAAAGGCCCTCAATGCAGTGGGACTGACATCAGCACCTGAATGTCTCTGCCATGTTCTTACCAGAAACCATGCGCCTCCTCTCCCTCATGGCATCCTGAAGATTTAATCACACTAGGGAGAATATGGACTTAGCCTAACTTAAAGAAGTGTTAAAGGGGTGAGTATGCATGTGTGTTGGGCGGGGAGGGGAGGCAGAGCAAGGCATACGAGGGCATCCACCGCCAGCATGTATTAATCCAATATTCTTGTTGCAGATCACAACTTCATAATTGCCCTCCCCCACACACACACCTGCAAAAGAAAGTAAAAGAATATACGCAGAGTGATTTTTCCCCCACTCCTCCATGAGCTCTAGGGACTCTGAGCTGAATGGAACAGGAGCCTCCAACGGGGAGCAGAGGGCATGTCTCTCCGTTTCTACTGTGGTACAAACTACACTCCAGGTACCCCCAAAGACATCTCTGTGTGTTTCAGAGCAGACTCTGGCAAAGGCCCCGGCCCAAGCTCCCGGCTGATGCAGGGGGCTGGGATGGACTTTGGTAAGGGCATCCAAACCAGCAGCTCAGCCAGGACCTGGAGGGATCACCTCTTTGGCTTTGCCAACCGCCTAAAAAGTGCTTTGTCTAACTACACACAGACAAGAGGTGGCCTCTGAGGTGAACGTCTCTGACACATGTCCTCCCTTCCAACCTGCTGGCTGGGCCACAAGTCTCAGACTCTGCCCCATGATCACATGAGTCCGTTCAACTCCATAAAATAAACATATTTATATATGCACGGTATGGCTGGAGTGATAGCACAGTGGTTAGGGCATTTGCCTTGCATGCGGCTGACCTGGGTTCGATTCCTCCGCCCCTCTCAGAGAGTATCTACTGAGAGTATCCCACCTGCACGGCAGAGCCTGGCAAGCTACCCATGGCGTATTCAATATGCCAAAAACAGTAACAAGTTTCACAATGGAGACATTACTGGTGCCCGCTCGAGAAAATCAATGAGCAATGGGATGACAATGACAGGGACAGTGACATATGCACGGGTAGATGCTGTCTCACTGGAAAATGTGAACTGACACACCCCAAACCATTTGTTGCAAGATCCCAGGAACAGCCATGAGGCTTTCCATCGCGCCCCACCTAACACAGCCGTAGGGCTGCCTTAGCTACCCCAGTCTCATGCCTTCTCCAAGCTGCGCTTCCTGTCTAGCTTTCTGACCTGCACAAGGGTTCGTGGACTCCTGCTCCCCCCTTCTGTCCAAACAACACTTCCTTCGGGTCCTCTGTGACCCCACCGTGTGCCCAAGAGCTCTCTCCTGCTGTGACTTGCCTTTCCCCTGGCTGGCCGAGTACCACATGCTGTTTCTATGGAACTCTGACAGGCATTCGACACAAGGAAAATCATGCTGTTCTCCCTGATGAAGTTTTTGACAAAATGGGTGTTAAGAGTGTCAACAGTAACATTCAAATACTCCTTTTCAGGGAAAACCCAAATATCACATTTTTTAACTCAATTTTTCTAACTGAGATTGCTTCTCAGTCTGAAAATGTACATCCCACAAGCCTTCTTAAGTAGGTTCTTTCCAGTGAGAGAACTCTGGTCACTTAGGGGGAAAAAAAAAATCAAACCATATTCAATGATGAAACAAGACCTAGGATTATTTGTTTCACAAGTATCTGGTATTACCTTAAACACACACACATACACACACACACACACACACACACACACTTAAAGCTAATAAATTGTGCAAGGCAAGAGGATACAGAAACAGCTATGCTTCTATATACCAGCAGCAAATAAAGAGAACAGCATTAAGAGGAATAAAATAATGAGTAAATTTATCTAAAAATATAATGTTGCTTTAAATATGTAGGTAAGATTTAATTTTTTTTAAATCCTGTGTTCTTAGGGTGGAGTATTTTTTTGCTTTTTGGGTCACACCCAGCGATGCAAGGGGTTACTCCTGGCTCTGCACTCAGGAATTACTCCTGGCGGTGCTCGGGGGACCATATGGGATGCTGGGAATCAAACATGGGTCGGCCGCATGCAAGGCAAATGCCCTACCTGCTGGACTATCACTCCAGCCCAAAAGATGGAGTATTAATATCTAGCATTTAATACTACTCAAAGTAATCTAAATTTGGTGTACTCCCTGGCATTTCACACAGAAATAAATAGTTAACAGCTTTATTAAAATTTTTTATCTTTATTAAAATTTATATAGGACAGCAAATAGACTGCCTACACAGACACACAAAAACCTTGAAAAGAACAAAGTTGAAAAACTCATGAGTTTCAAAAGTTGATTTCAAAAGTTGTTATAAAGCCGTGGTAATAAAGACAGAATAGTGCTGACATGAGTGAGAACAGATAGGTCAACGAAATAAGTAGACTAGAGAGCCCATTAATAAACCCTCCATACATATAAACACATACAGATTGGATTTACTATATAGTTCCAACCCTCCCATGCTGGGTCTATATGGTAGTTCCAATACCAGATAAATCAATGAGAAAAAGACACTATCTCAACAAATGATTCTAGAAAGCTGGACTCTTACCTTGAACCTTAAGTAAATTTAATTAAAAAACAGGTTAGGTTAAAAAGAGCCATAACTCTTAACACTCTGAGAAGAGGGGGCAAGAACAATAACACAGTGGGTAAGACAAGTGCCCTGCATGCAACAGTCTGCTGCCCAGCACCTGGTACAGGCCCCCAAAGTATGCACAGAACGAGCCCTGAGCCAGTGAGGAGTATGCGCTGAACACCAGCAGCTGTGACCAAAAACACATGAAAAAGATTCTTAGAAGAAAATATAACAGAAAAATTTCATGACAGATTTTGAATGACTGCAATATTCAAAATATGATACCAAAGCACAGGTACAAAAAGTAAACAGATATAATCAAAATTTAAAACTTACGTGTTCAAAGATACTACCAAGAATTAAAAACATTAACTACAGGGCCCAGAGCGATAGCACAGCAGGTAGGGCGTCTGCCTTGCACACAGCCGACCCGGGTTCGATCCCCAGCATCCCATATGGCCCCCAAGCACCGCCAGGAGTAATTCCTGAGTGTAAAGCCAGGAGTAACCCCTGAGCATCGCTGAGTTGTGACCCAAAAAGCAAAAATAGATAAATAAATAAATAGATAAATAGATAAATAAATAAAAACATTAACTACAGAAATAGAAAAAAAAACTTGCAGCCCAAATTGCAAACAATATCTAATAAGGGACTAATAGAAACAATATAAAAAAAGAAAAACAACTAAAATTAAACAAAAAAAATGAAAACATGCAAAGGAGTTGACAGATTTTTCTACAAAGAATATATATGCAAGTGGGCAATTACCATATGAAAAGATCAGCAGTACAAGTAATGTCATCCTACAGGGAAACACAAATTAAACCACAAAATAGCACAGAAAATAACAAATAGTGGTGAGAAGGTGGAGGAATTGGAACCCTCATGCATTGTTGCTAAGAAAGTAAAATGCTGCAGCCTCTGTGAAAACTGGTATGAAAATTTAAAACACACACTCACATAGAATTAACATATGATCCATCAATGCCATGTCTTAGCATATTTCAAAAGAATAAAAAAAAGGTAGAGACTTAAATACAAAATATACTGCTTATAACAGCATGATCTGCAATAGTCAAAAGAAGAAATAATCCAAGTGTTCATTACCAGATGAATAAATAAGCAAACTGCAGTATATACATAAAAATAATTTTATTCATCCAGAAGGAATGAAATTTTTATATATGTTACCTTATAGATGAAACTTAAAGATATTACAGAGGGGCTGGAGCGATAGTACCAGCGGGTAGGGCATTGCCTTGCACACGGCCAACCCGGGTTCGATTCCCAGCATCCCACATGGTCCCCTGAGCACCGCCAGGAGTAATTGCTGAGTGCATGAGCCAGGAGTTAACCCCTGTGCATCACCTGGTGTGACCCAAAAAAGAAAAAAACAAAAAGGTAGTATGGAGCAATTCCTGGCCACAACAAGTCACTGTCATTATCACTGTCATCCTGTTTCTCATCGATTTGTTCGAGCGGGCACCGGTAACGTCTCTCATTGAGAGACTTATTGTTACTGTTTTTTGGCATATCCAATACGCACGGGTAGCTTGCCAGGCTTTGCTGCATGGGCGAGATACTCTCGGTAGCTTGCCGGGCTCCCCTAGAGGGGGGAACTCGGGTTGGCTGCGTGAAAGGCGAATGCCCAACCACTGTGCTATCGCTCCAGCCCAGCCACAACAAGTATGACAAATTAATACAAAATCATAGACAATCCATATGCAAATTCACAAATTCATAGACGACCCATATACAAATTCACAAAGTCAACAAGTAGAACAGGCAATTTCTTGGCCAAACAAGAAGATAGACACCACTAGAGATTATGAAACAGTGAAAAATTGTCTAATGGGTAGAGAAATTCAGTTAGGAATGATGAAAAAGTTTTGGAGAGAACAGAAATACTTAACAATACTGGAAATGTAATTTATTCCACTGAATTACACAATTAAAAAATAACTATTTTACTCCAACTTTTTAAAAAGGATATTTAAAATCTGGCTATTCACTGTGTTTCAGTGAATTTCCTTTAAAAACTAGTAACTTGCACAAAGTTTTTTTAGTACAGTCCAGAGATTTTGCAGAATTTCTTGGGATAATAAAACTTGAAGATAAATACAACAGTGATTTCAAAAGCCATTTTGTACATTCTAATTTTTAAACAACTTTTTAAATAATAGTTTTTTAATCCTGCCTGCCCCTTCCCTTACAGCTTTCCAATGTTTGTTTCATCTGGACCAGTGTGGCACTTCCCAGCTCTGCCCTGCATATCCCAGCAACCTGGGAGGTGATGTGAACATGCCATCAAAATCTGACGCACTCATTTCTGTCAGAGGGCAAAACACTCATTATTCATATTGCCCTAGGGCATAAAACCCTGGATAAATCCTCAATGAAGTCCTATATCAAAATGTCCTGTGCTACTTTTACATGCTCCAGAAGGACTGGGGAATAGTTTTACAGGCACTGCAGCTTTCTATCTATAATAATAATTACAGATATAGCTTTATATCTATGGTTTATACCTGTTAATGAGAATAAAAAGATTCTTTATATATAAATTCTCATTAACAGTTATAAAATAAATAGAAAACATGACAATTAACAGTTGTTTTTTTTTTTTCTCCATTTAATTACGGGACTTTTTGAGAAGTTTGACTTGCTAGGTTGGTTTCTCCTGTCCTGTGAGTTTGAAGGGTTATCCTTCCTTCCTAAGAATGACATTAGAGGGCTGGAGCAATAGCACAGCAGGTAGGGCATTTGCCTTGCAGGCGGCCAACCCAGGTTCAATTCCTAGCATCCCATATGGTCCCCCGAGCACCGCCAGGAGTAATTCCTGAGTGCATGAGCCAAGAGCAACCCCTGTGCATTGCTGAGTGTGACCAAAAAAGAAAAAAAAAAAAGAATGACAGAAATAATGGGCTGAAGGCTGTCCATCATAATTGTCTCCTGAACTTGTGACGAAAAGTTAAATAATTTTCATCATAAAGCTGCATCTCATCTTAAAGTTCTTTATTAGAACAGTCAAAAAATAGTTCAAAGTCAAAAGTTTGCTGATTCTGAAGTCAACATTTTTCTTAATAAAGTCACTATTTATTTATACTTCTAGATCCAGAAGCTGAATAGGCCTTTACTCTTTTCATGTTGTATTTAATTTTTTCCCTCAGACTTTTAATTTGTACTAGTTACTAAAAAATAATAATAATAAATAAAAATACAACACCTGTCAAAAGCCTGAAAAAATTATATACCCAGGAATACTTTTTTTCAGAAAATGATATAGGAAACTGGAAATGGTTGGAAGAGCAGGTGGGTAGGATACAAGCAACTACACAGTATGTTTACAGTGGGTTTAAGCTATACAACACCCGCCCCCAATAGGAGAAGGATAAGCAACTTTAGTCAAAACCACAGCTATGATGCCTATGGACACACTAGTGGCCCCTGCGTCCATCTCAGCCATGCTCGTACAATCAGAACACTGCTCAGGCCTGCTAAGCTACTCGAAACACTCTTTATTTACCTTCGGAGGAGAAGTCGACGATGAGGCATCTTTTTCTGTCCCACCTAAACCCCCGGCACAGCAGTAAGTCACAGCCCACTGTCTGAAAAGAGGGTCCAGGCTGGGATGGCCTTTATAGCCCAGCTTCCACCCATTCCTGCTGTGCACACACCCCAGCCCCTCCACAATCCAAGACCAGTCCTGACTGGCTCAGCCTCTTGTAGCCTCATCTCAGTCCCAGCTCCATCCCTTCTCTTTCCTGGCAGAATCAGCTATTCATCCAGGACCTCTGCAGGCCCACACTGTAATAAACAGGCACTGCAAGTGCGAATTCAAAACGTGCCCTTCACACTACTGGTACTGAGCCAGTCAGCTACTCCTCCACATATTTACTTTGGGTTCCCCAGAATGCATATCACACATACACCCCTATTTTGCCCCCAGAGTCCCTCCGTTCCTGGATGAGAGAGAGCCTGTGGTTCTGAGCCTGGCACTGTGCCCAGGGCTCACTCACTGCCCAGCCTTCACCTTACGGCCACAATCACAGCACCTGACATCAGTACTTTACTCCTCTGAAGGAACTAAAGATCCTTTCTCATTCGAGAACTGTTTTCCTTGGAACACCCAAAACAGTACAGAGTAAGGAGTGAAAACAGATCTTAGAATAAGCAACAAAACTTGTTTTACAATTACAACCAAGATTGAGGAGACAGCACAGCGCGTAAGTCACGGGTCCTGCAGGCAATGACGCCAGTCCAGTTCCATCTTCTTTCAGTTTATAGTCCCTGAGCACTGCTGACTGCTGAGCAAGTTTAAGCCCTGGTTGCCATCCAGGGTGCCTCCAAAACAAAAACCAGTCAAATATAATGGTGATCACTTTACTTGTAAGCAAAATCTCATCCTTCTATCCAGACAGAATAACTTAAACTGAATTCAATACCCCTTTAATGGTTTTAATTTGCTACCCATTTCCTTCTGGGCTGGGGAGCCGCCCTAGGCCTGGCACACAGGGGGAAAGGGCCCTGCTGCAGGGCTGCATCCTCAGCACCCATCAACCCAAATTTAACCAGCCTGCTTGCTTCTGGCCCACAGGCAGCTATGCCCAGCGCTTCCTCCTGGCTCTGGATCCAGGAGTATCTCGGAGGGCTTGGAGGGCCATTTCGGGTGCCAGAATCAAACCTAGGTCAACTCACATGTAAAGCAAGCACTCTACCTGCTGTATTCTTTCTCCAGCTCCATGTTAATAATTTTTAAAGGAAAAATACCAAAAACATTAAATCAGACAGGAAAGTTTCTGCAGCCTTAACAACAATGTCCAAACCTACAGTGAGCACAGGTGCCAGCCCTACGAATAACCAGCAAGCACAACAGCTGGAAAATGGAAGAGAAGGAAGGAGAAAATAGAAAGCAAATACTAAGGAAAGAAAAACTGTGTTCACGTTTTAAATCACCGCGAACACCAGGTCTTTATGCTCTTTATTTTTGAAAAATGCAAGTGAGGTGGCCAGGGAGATAGCCTGAGGGTAAGAGCACTTCCCCGCTCCCTCCCCCCTCCCCCCCCCAGCCCTGGGACAACTGAGACACTGCCAGCACCAGTGAGGTAGCAGCATGCAGGAGGGATCCCCTCCATTGCCAAAGGCTTCCTGCCACCCACCCTCTTCCCTTTCTTTTCATTTCTCTTAAATAAGATCTCCTCAGAATGACGAAAGAAAGAGAGAAAGAAAGAGAGAAAGGAGAAAGGAAGGAAGGGAAGGAGGAAGGGAGGGAGGGAGGGAGGGAGGGAGGGAGGGAGGGAGGGAGGAAGGAAGGAAGGAAGGAAGGAAGGAAGGAAGGAAGGAAGGAAGCTAATTGAACAATGTCATGATACAGTAAGATTATCACTTGTAGAACTGAAAACAGTATTTGACTTTAAATCATAATAAAAAATAAGAAATTTCAAATACTTTGAACACTGGAGGAAAATAGATGAAGTTTATTCATGATGTCAGATGAAGACAGCTAGAGAAAGAAGAGACAATTTGGATTAATTTGGATTAATCAATTTGATTAATTTGGATTAATCAAAGGGTAATTAAAAAAAAAAGATGTAAGAACAAAATACAAACTCAAAACCCAATAGAATTAGTGATGGCAATGATGCCCAAGTAGAACTTAAGGCAAAGAAACGCTAATCCAAATCTGAAAAACTTGACACACTGATAAAAAGTATAACTGATCGAGAACAAAAGCAGTATTAGTTCTTCATTCTCCAAATAAAAAATGATAAATGAATTTTTAATTATGAAAATATTCTATACACCAGTTATATTTGTTCGGTTTTTTAGTTATGAAACAACAAAAATTCTAAGACCTTTATAAAGGAATTGAGACATGTCATCAGATACTTCGGCCAAGTCAAGACACTTAGCACACTCCAAATGAGATCAAAAGAAAACATGGTGTTAGTATGAGGTCAAATTCATGCATATTTAAAGTCAGCATTGCAAACATTTACAAACACTTGTGAAATTATTACTTTAGATTAAAGCTCTCAAGAGCCAGAGGTTCTCCTAGGGTGCCATGAAGACAGAGAGCAGGGTTTGAGAGTCTAGGACTGGCAGGGCCAGGGGGCCTGGGGTAGCACTGGATGCCAAAGCAACCCAGTGACACCAGAATCAGGAATGTGTAGATTAGAAACAAAAGCCTCAGCCACCTGTGTGAGTTTCCAAAGAAAGAGTAGGAGCATGGGACTCGAAAGTTTGATGGATGAGAGCCATTCCCTGGGCTGGCTCACAGTGACAGACAAGGGACTGGGAAACTGAGAAACAGGGCTTGGACCCCAAGCTGGTGGGTAGAGAGTGTATTTCTCTCTCCTCCCCAGCATAGTCCGATCCCTACCTTACAGCACAATCACAGTCATAGTTTTGGTCAGAGTCCCAGTCATCATAGTTCCATCATCCTAGTCTCCTTAGAGACCTCAAAGTCCTTTACTTCACTGTATCCCCCACTTTCCCCTTACAGCACAGTTATACAGAAATCATGAAGGGGAGGTACACATAGGTGGGGCTGAACATTGTCATAACAACAAACAGAGGTAAAGCGACTCCTTCAGGGGAAGTTCTAGGGGATTAACTCAAGGACAAAGTCTCATTTGAGGCTTCAGCACTCTAGATTACCAGGAGATCCACTCAAGGGCGGGATTCCATCCAGGGTGCATTGCTTTCTCCTTTCCTCAGCTAGTCACCCATTTAAACAATCATAGTAAATTTACTTCTTATAATATTTCTAGCAATGTCATTTTGTAGGAACACAGTATGAGATACATTAAGCTTAAATTAGGTTGACTCTTCCTGGGGACATCTCGCTATATATTCCAGATGACGGTCCTCAGGCCAGGTTAGTCTTTCCTTACCCCAGCAGGGTCCTTATTCAGTTACTTCTTTTTGAGTCATGACAGAGTTTGTTCCATGACTGTGCTCTTAACGTATTCTACTTGTGGTGCTTAGCTTGTCCCCTTTTGATACCAGGGCACAGCTTGTCCTGGGTCCATCCAGTCCCTTCGTTGGGACCCTGATTTTGGAGTGCTAGGAACTCCAAGGGCAACTGAGTCAAGTAAATATGATAGATGCCCAGGAGTGAATGTTATTTGAAGTCAATTAACTTCCATGATACAAAGCATAGCATGAACTGTCTTCATGTATCTATACAAAAAGGACATTGTTAAACCATGCAAATGACATAAAAGAAAGAGAAAAGCAATACAGTATCATCAGTGCTTGATGGAATTGGGTATGCCTCAGGAACACTGTTGTAACTCAATAGCCTAAGCTCCCTATGAGAGGATCAAGGACAGCCCAATGTTATCCAACAAACTGGATGTTAAAAACAAATTCTGGCCTAAATTCACTGCTCTAAGAAGATTAAATATAGCTTGGACGATCAGGACGGTCACACCACAGTGTATAAAAAAGATCAAAGTAAACAAGAAATAACAGAAGGAAACTGATGTCACCTTTGTCTGCAAAATGAGCACCAGTAATTTATCCTTAAGCCAATAGGAAGATGGTCAAAAACAACTCAGAAAGCAAAGCACAAAGTTTATGAAAACCCAGAAAATATCAAAAACATTATAAACATAATCAAGGAAAATACCAATATGCAAATTTCAACAGAAAATACTTTCTTTTCAAATTTTATGCTATTAAAGCACTGTGAGTTACACAGCCACTCACAGTTGGCATACAGTGTACCATCACTATCCCTGCCACCAGTGTCCACTTCCCTCCACCAGTATTCCAGGTTCCCTCTCTTACCTCCACCCCCAGCCCCAATTTGCCATCTTGACAGGTTCCTTTTATGTTTGGGTATTAAAATTTGGGTCTCATGATTTCTATAATAGGAGAGGAAAACATTCATCAAAAAGGACATATGCACACCGTTATTCACTGCAGCACTCAGTACAATAACTAACATTCGGAATCAGCCTAGATGTCCAACAAACAGATGAGTGGTATATGAAGACGTAGTATATGTACATAATCGAGTACTATGCAGCTGTAATGAAAGTAACTTTTAATCCCATGGTAATTTTATGGACACTGGTAAAAAAAAAAACAGCTTTAGAAATAAAATTACTTTTATTAAAATATAAACCAAAATTAAAATAAGAAGTAGAAAACCTGGGGCCAGAATGATAGTACGTGGGGTTGGAATGATAGCACAGCGGGTAGGACGTTTGCCTTGCACATGGCCAACCCGGGTTTGATTCCCAGCATCCCACATGGTCTCTTGAGCACCGCCAGGAGTGATTCCTAAGTGCAGAGCCAGGAGTTAACCCCTGTGCATTGCTGGGTGTGACCCAAAAAGCAAAATCAAACAAACAAAAAGAAAGATAGTACCAGAGATAAAGAACTTGCCTTCTCTGCCTCCAACCCTGGCTTGATCCTTGTCACCATATGGCTGCCTGAGCACAACCAGAGGTCATTCCTAAACATACAAGAGTAAGAACAGTCTCTGAGCACTGCCTAGTGTGGCCCAAATCCCACTCCCTCTGAAATCTTTTGGAATTTCAAAGTATTTGGGTTGACTACAGAGGGTGGGGCATTTGTCTTGCACACAGCTAACACAAGTTTGATCCATAGCAATGCATACGGTCTCCCATGTCATGCCAGGAATGAACACTGAGCACAAAGCTAGGAGTAAGTTCTGGGGAGAAGCAGGTATGGCCTCAAAACCAAAGGCAAAAGTGGTATATAGCTATATATCCAAAACACAGACTCTAGAACACTGAAAATACGGAATCTGAACTGTAACTACTGGAATTTTGTAATGTGTCTGTCAAGTTGATGGGTGATAATGGGACAGAAGTGGGGTGGGGAGGGAATATGGGAGCCCTGGTGGAGGGAAACTGATAGCAGTGGGCACCACAACACCGAAGAATTCTCCGGGCCCCATATCGAGCCGATATCTCTTAGACACCCCAGATGGAGCAGGTTTAGTCTCGCCAGCTGGAATCTGGCTTCTTCTTAAGTTTGCCTTCTTCTTAAACTGCCTTCTCCAGCTGGAATCCCAGCGACCATGAGCTTCCACAGGCATGGCTCCGGTATGTGGCTACAGGATGATTCCTTCGAAGCGTGCAGCCACTTATGTGGCCTCTCGACCTTTCCTGATATACAAAGTAAGCAATGGAAAATAAATGATCTAGCATCTGCCCCTGCCCCAAACTAGAGAGAGAGCAGTGACACGCGGGGCCTCGAGTGATAAGGGGGTGGAACCGGCCCCTCTCCCCGACCCAATAAGGCCTGAGTTGCCGGCCAACAAACGGCTCCTGGCTCCTGAACGGTCATGATCCCAGAGGCACACAGACCAATTTCGGAACCCAGAGGCTTCTGACAGAAATCCCTCAAGACTTATTACTAAAATATCAGAAATCCAAAATGCTCTTCATATCAGCAATAGAAAACAAATTATCTAATGATGCCTTTTCGGCAGGTCTGGTTGTTGGGGAAAATTCCAAATAATAATGGTGGGTCTTTTGTCAAAATATTGAATGTGATCAAAGTGGAGAGAGAGTAAGGTAGAAATCATCTGCCACATAAGCAGGGGGAGGGGTGGGATGGGGGTAGACTGGGGTTCTTGGTGGTGGAGGGTATGCACTGGTGAGGGGATGGGTGCTTGATCATTGCATGATCGAGACTTAGACTGGAAAGCTTCGTAACTGTTCTCACAGTGATTCAATAAAAATAAATAAATAATTTAAAATTTTTTAAAATAGTAAAAAAATAAGACTCAACTATCAGTAATTTTGTAAATCACAGTCCTTTAATTAGGAAAAAGAAATAAGTAAAAAGAAGTAAATAAGCAAAAGAATTGAAAATGAAATAAAGGTTAAAACCCTTTAGGGTCAGGGATGTATGTAGCTCAGCAGGTGAACAACAATCTTCCGTGTGTGAGGCCCTAGGTTCAATCCCAAACACTGCAAAGTAAACTCTCCCTTTTATCCCAAAATTCACACCCCACATAAAGGCAAGGACTTGAATGCTCTTAATATTGATTATTTCAGTTTGTTAAAGGACAAAATATGATTCCCAAGTACTTGCTTAGGTTAGGCATTGGGCTAAGAGGTGTACATACTTGAATGTGTGCAGACACATACTCAATACACACTATTCTTACACAATTTCCACATAACAAGAGGAAATAAAGTGTAGTGGTGATGATTCCAGAGCTAGCGTTGTGCTGGTTTGAAAAAACAGATGGAGCTTAATCTAGAAATCTACACTCTTGACCAGAATCCAGTCTGTGGGTTTCATTTTATAGTCCTTGGGAAGATCAGGCATCACCTTGGACATGTAAAAATTCACACTCTTTTGCCAAATCCTAGAAACAAGAGTAGACACTTGAGGTGGGTCCCCAGTCCTGTAACATGCTTAAGTGTGAGAGGCTGACCAAGACCACAATTCTAAGCTCATAGGAGCCTTCCAATCTCCAGGTGCTCAGGTCACACCCTGCTCCAAAGAAAATAATGCCTCAATGTGTTAGGGAGGTTGTTTGAAGCTTCTCCCTCTCTGGGTGTTTCTGAAACTGAAAACCAATACACTCATCCACTTCTTCTTCCTTATGATATTTATAGGGGAGGGTGGGGGGAGGAATAGGATGAAAATAGCAATGAAGCTTTGAAGCATCTCATTTTCTGGGGAGGGGATATTCCTTAATACTTGATCATTCAAGGGTATTCCTTAAAAAACTAGAAACTAAGCTTCCATATGACCCAGCAATACCAATTCTGGGAACATATCCCGAGGGTGCAAAAAAGCACAGTAGAAATGACATCTGCACCTTTATGTTCACTGCAGCACTGTTCACAATAGCCAGAATCTTGAAACAACCCCAGTGCCCGAGAACAGATGACTGGTTAAAGAAACGTTGGTTCATCTACATAATGGAATACTATGCAGCTGTTAGGAAAGATCATGTCATGAAATTTGCCTGTAACACCCGAAACACCACAGAGTAGGGCTGTCAATGACGTTAGTATCTTACTTTCTCCATGCTTCTGATCCTTGTTATGCCTCGTGGCTCCTGTGTAGAAGCCTCTTTCTTGCTGCTACTTGAAAGTTCTGTAACATGGGTGAGGAATTGGCCCACCTTCATTCTGAGAAAGCTCCAGAGCTCTCAACAGGGAGACTTTTACCTGGAACAAATCAGCAGCTTGGATCTTTGCAACACCGTGGAGCTAGGCTGATCATATTCTCCACCCTGCCCAAATGCCAGCAGCTGCTACCCACACCTGACTCTAGGCATATAAATGGTCCATTTCAGTTCTTGAGAATGTATGCTGCTTTATGTCCAGAACCTTTGTTGTGATGGTTAAGGAATTCAACAAAGTACTATTTTTCTTTTATTTTTTTTTTAAATTAGTTCTTATAAGATCAGACTTTAAAAACCCACAGGCAAAGGCAAGCCTGACTTCTGCTCACCGCTACAAAGCAGTGACAAGCAAAGCTTAAATTACAAAGTGCTTTCAGAGAAGGGTCGGAATCTAGTCACGGAAAGCAAACTATAACTTAGCAGACTAGGTATGTGTCCTACAGTTGTGCTTAGAGATTTCCAAGTTCACTAGCATGAATATGAAAGCTGTTCTTAAATTTCATAGCTCTTTCAACATGCCAGGGTATAGAAAGTATGTAATTCTGTGATCCAACCCTATCTCAGCTCCTGCCTCCAACCTGCCTCATCCACCACCTCATCCACAATCATGATTTATTAGGGGAACAGATAAATCATGATTGTTAGAATTATCAATTGAGTGTCACACATTTACCCTAGACCAAAATCCCAGATACACAAAACCGTTCTAAAAACTCTTGTCAGGGAGAGAGAAGTCAACTTGGCCTAGAAACATTTCAGAGATGTTCAAGTAGATCTATATCTCAGCCCTCAAAAAAAAAATCCCCCAAGATTAGAATATAAGTATCTGTTTCTAAAGTATGTCACCAAATCAGTGCTCCCAGCCAAAGGTAAGTTACTTAGGAATACACCTAGATAATTAGGATATTCGCACAAATGAGCTGACGCAGTATTCACTCTCATCTGTTCTAGATAAGAGTGTTCTAGATAAAAACAACAGGGGAACAATTCACAATGACTGCAGGCTACTGAACATGCCTTACCAGCAGGGCAGGCAGCTAAGTAGTTGGAAAAGAGTCCTTTGTCCACAGTGACAACAATAATACACAAAGCTGAGAAGTCTCACTCCCACTTTGGCTAGGAGAATAAAATAAAAAGCCACTTGGACACAAAACCTAAGAACTGAACACAAATCACCATACAAGTTAACTTCATGCACGTGCCCCTGTAATCCGGGGATTCATCACTGTCCCCAGCTTGATTTCACTTGATTTCCAAGTAATCTTGGAATTTTAAATTTCACTAAGAGGTATGTTCTTACTTAGTGTTTTGTCATTTTTAAAGCTATTTTTAAAATTATAACTAAGGTAATGTGTTTAAGCTGGATGTGATGTAATAATTTCTCTTCCCAAAGGGTCAATCTACCAGGTCCAAGCTAAATGGAGGGATATAACTTAGAAGAAACAGGAAAAATGAGATGTCTTGTTTCTGTGGTTAAGGTTTTGTTGCTTCAGCAAGGGGCACGAAAGATCTCTCTTCATAAGAGAAAGTAACCACCACCTATAGGAGGCCAGGGGAAAGCTGTTTCCCTACTCGGCCTCCCATCTGGAGCAGAGCCCTGGGCAGCACAGGCGTGCGGGTGGCAGGCAGAGACTGGTCAGGCCCTGCCTGCCTGGGAAAAAGAAAACCTTCCTTCTAAGACCTTATGCATAAGGTGGTGGCGGTGGTGAGCTTCGAGGAGCCCAAGTCCACGGCCACGGCACCTTGGCAGAGCTGGTGCTGCAGAACCCTGATCAGTGAAACTAAGACTTCCGTAGTGGGCCAAGTTTTGCAGATGGGCATGAGCAGGGCTACATCAATCAGAGAGAATTTCCTGGTGGAAGAAGAACTGAGCTTGGGAAACTTACAGAAACCGCAGAGCAATGAAGTATAACAATCCCCCAGAGAAGAGGCTACATAGACTACTTTGGCCACAATGCAAATAGAGCCCAGTGTTGGGCTGGGAAAGCTGGGAGACGGGAAATGAATGGGATGTTAACACAAGCCAGGCCAGCTGAGATAGAGAAGGGAACACCAAGTAGAGGATGTTGGGAGAACCCATTCGGGTTGAAAGCTGCATGCCGAAAGTAGACTATAGATGGAACACGATGGCCACTCAATGCCTCTGTTGCAAATTACAACACCCAAAAGGAAAGAGAACAAAAGGGAATGCCCTGCTGCAGAGGCAAGGTAGAATGATGGGGGGTGGGGTGGGGATGGTGGGAGGGATACTGGGATCATTGGTGGAGGAGAATGGGCACTGGTGGAGGGATGGGTAAACCATCACTGTATGACTGAAATGCAAACACGAAAGTTCATAAGTTTGTAACTGCACCTCACAGTGATTCACTAATAAAAAAATTTTTAAATAAAACAAGCCACGCAGAGGGCCTATATGTATAGCTCCCCTGCTCTTTCTAAAAAGCTCAAGTCACACATACAGAGCCAACAGTTTCGGCTCTGAGCCACACCTGCACCTCAGAAGGGCCCAGGACAGGCTCTATGGAAATGAGGCTTCTCAGACAAGATGAGGAAAGAGCTACTCTAACCATACAGATTTAAGGGATATGTCATGGGAAGGGCAAGACTCACCTCCCAAAATTGGGTGGTTGGTTGCTTCCAAAAGTGTCATGGGAAATCTGAAAGCCTACTTCAATAAGTACTAAATCAATATAGATTCATGTACATATTTTAAATCATCTCTGGTTCTCGTACCTAAAACAAATTGAAATAGGTTCACTGTCTATAATACAGATGATATCAGAAATTCCCCCAACCCTAAAATTATAGATATTTAAAAATACACTAACTTATTTGTATAAAATTTAGACTTTTGATACAAAATTCATTTATATAGTAATGAAAATAGACCTTAAATTGTTTTCTAAAACTCTACCAATAACATCTGGCCACACTCTGTGCATTACTGTAGTCGTTATAAAATAACCGCCAGGCATCCTCCTACATTTGCCAAACTTGCTGGACCTATCTTCCTTTTCTTTTGCTTTTTTTCCCTTTCTTTTCACAGTTGTCAGGAGAACATGCGTGGTACAGGGGATCGAACCCAGATATTCCACATTTAAGGCAAGCATTGTAACCCTTCACTATTTTTTCAACCCTGGATCTATCATTTTCAAAACATTATTTTCTCTTCATGTAGTCTAAAACCTATAATCACTAAGAAAATAATAATCTCCTGCATCTATCACATAGATTCCAACCCCTCTAAAACCAACTTGATCAGAAAGTAATTTGTCAAAACAACCTTCCCCAGAGATGCGTCCAGACCCCAAGGTCAACATCCAGTCACAACTTTAACTCCAGCTGTATCACCCAATTTAAATTTTAGAATTCCTGGAATGCATAACCGCAAATGTGGCCGTGTGACATCTCATATTCTATGCCACTGATATATGAGGAGTAGCACACCACATTTGATGGGCTGTAAAATAGAACGCAACTGATGTTTATTTAAAAAAAAAAAAAGTCTTAGCACAAAGGCTCAACCTGTAAATGTTAGTAATTTCTTATATAAGGTCTTACTGCCTCCAGGGTGAGACTCAACAATCTTCGCACACTTTCCTCTACGGAAGCTTTTTTGGATCATTTTTAGTGACTTATTCACAATAAGCAATACAAAATAAATTACTTAAGATCTGCCTTTGGGGCTGACTTTGGTAGCAGTGGGAAAATTAAAAATAATGGTGGTGTCACGAACAGCTCCTGGCTCCGGAACAGCCATGATCCCAGAGGCATACAAACCAACCTCGGAACCCAGCAGCTTTTGGCAGAAATGTATCTGGACTGAGAATTAAACTACAGCACCGTGCCCCAGGTGGGGAAAGATGTTTTGCTTTCTGCTTTTTCTCCCCAGCGGCACAGTGGCTGCCACCTTTTCAGAGCCTATTGGACAACCAGGTATGAGACCCCAGTGATGCCACATGCAGGGCCTCACGGGATGGGGGGTGGAACCGGCCCCTCTCCCCGACCCAATAAGGCCTGAGTTGCCAGCCGAGCTGCCGGCCAACGAACGGCTCCTGGCTCCTGAACGGTCATGATCCCAGAGGCACACAGACCAGTCTTTGAACCCAGAGGAATTTCTGGCAGAAATCCCTCCAGACTTATTACTAAAATATCAGAAATCCAAAATGCTCCTCATATCAGCAATAGAAAACAAATTATCTAATGATGCCTTTTCGGCAGGTCTGGTTGTTGGGGAAAATTCCAAATAATAATGGTGGGTCTTCACAACACTCAAAAGGAGAGAGAGAGAACAAATTGGAATGCCCTGCCACAGAGGTGGGGTGGGGTGGGGGGAATAGGATTGGGGGGTGGGAGGGATACTGGGTTCATTGGTGGTGGAGAATGGACACTGGTGGAGGGATGGGCTCCCGAACACTGCATGAGGGAAAAACAAGCACAAAATGTTTGAATCTGTAACTGTACCCTCACTGTGACTCACTAATTAAAAAATAATTAAAAAAATAATGGTGGGTCTTTTGTCGAAATATTGAATGTGATCAAAGCGAAGAGAGAGTAAGGTAGAAATCATCTGCCACATAAGCAGGGAGAGGGGTGGGATGGGGGTATACTGGAGTTCTTGGTGGTGGAAAATGTGCACTGGTGAGGGGATGGGTGTTTGATCATTGTATGATTGAGACTTAGACTGGAAAGCTTTGTAACTGTTCTCACAGTGATTCAATAATAAAAAAATTAAATTATATAAACAAATAGATGAATAAAAACAGTGGTGGTGGATTGGTGCTGAAATACTGAAAGCAATAAATTACTGTGAACAACTTTATAAAATTAAAATTTAAATATTAAAAAAATAATCATTCCCAGTACAAAGAAAAGAGCACTTCTTAAATTTCACCTTCATGGGCCCTCCAACCTGTTAATTTCAGAACCATGAAATGCTTTAACTAGTTATTTGATCATAATTGTACTTTTACCATAAATCCCATGACATTCCTACATCTTCACTTGAAATTATTATATACAATATATGAATCTTGAGGCTGGAGCGATAGAACAGTGGGTAGGGTACTTGCCTTGCAAATGGTCGACCCAAATTGACCCCAATATCTCACGGTTCCCTGACTAGCACCCAAAGTATACTCCTAAGTGCAGAGCCAGGAATAATGCCTGAACACTTCCAGGTATGGTCCAAAAGATACTAAGAGTGTGAGTGTGTGTGTGTACGTGTGTGTGTATGTTTGTGTGTATGCATGTGTGTGCGCACACATACGTGCGAGTGCATGTGTGTGCCTATGTATATGAATCTTCTTTTCAACTCATGGATCCAAATAGCCTATTGATCTTGCTACTCCCTCACTAGTACATTCCAGGATGCCCCCACTCTCAGAAATCAAAAGGGAACATCTATCTATTCTTTGAAGCCAGTCAGAAAGTCTCTGGCTTACAAGGTTAACTAAATACGAAGTCCCAGAAATCTTCCCAGGAGCCCAACAGCCGTACTCCACAGGACAGCCCCTCAGAAGTCACACCTCTTTGGGACAAACCAGGGCAAGGCAGTCTTTGGCGAAATGTCAAAGATAGCCAGTAGCAACTTATTAGAGGGGGGTTTCTTTCACTGATCACATATGAAACACATTAGAAAAAGTGAAATGAGTCGCCAACATTGGATCAGGAACTGTACAACAAAAAACAAGTTTCCTCCCTGTTCTTCTTGTATCTGCTTACCGGGAGCACCCAGGACACGTCCATTATCACTCTCTCCACATCTCCATTCTAAGGTGAAGAACACTTAGCCAGTGAGGAGTGCTCACAGGACAACACATATAAAAGCACCAGTATGCTAGGCCTAGAGAAATAGTACAGCAGGTAGGGTGCTTATGCAGCTGACCTGAGTTCTTTCCCCAGCACCCAATACAGGCCCCTGAACGTTACCAGGAATGGCCCTACACTCAGAACCAAGACAAAGACCTGAGCACAGTTGGGTGTGGGTTCAAAACAAAAACAAGAGGCGTCTGTTTATGCTAACCATAATTCTAAACTGAAGACCCAAATACGCTGACAATCATCATCTGTGTTTCCCACACCTGCTCTCCAATACCTGCCATGCCAAATCATGGCCACTGTCAATAGCGAAAAACAAAACAGAACTTTATACAATTTTATTTCTCAAATATCCAAAAGCTCCCATTCTAACCGGTTCTGTTACACCATCAGCTACACCTATAGGAGAGCAGATAAAAGGCTCTTGGATTGATGAATTATGCCAAATTCAGACATCTCCAGATACCACAATAACTCACTGTTGGACAGAAAAACACCCTTCAAAATCACCAGAGCTACTATTCTCTCAATAATCATATTTAATCCCGAGTAAATTCCTAAATAAAAATAAAGATAAGCTTCTCGATCTATGACAATTTAATCTTCACCTCTAACACAAGACCTAGGCACTGAATCCTGACCCAGACCGCTGTCTCAGACTTGCTTGGATGCCTCCTGATCTCTCCTGCATCAGCTAGCGCTCGCTCGCTTGCTCTTTCCCAATCAGAAGGCAGATGACAGGTAGACTCACAGTTAGGTCCATGGGTCGGAGGTCACAACCTTAGCAGGATTATAGAAGAAATTCAGAATGGAGAAAAGAATGCAAGCACGCGTGCTCACTCACACACAGACACACATACTCTCTCTCTCTCTCTCTCTCTCTCTCTCTCTCTCTCTCTCTCACATAAACACACACACACACACAATGTCTGGAAAGAAATACAGACACAGTAAAATGAAAGTATGTCACACTGAAATGACAGAAATCCAAAAATGACACAAATGCACAATAAGGGGCTACACAGAGGAGCTTTCTGGCTACATGTTCCATACAAAGGCATTCACAAATAATGCTGTTATGTAGATGAAGTCAGACACACACTAACTTTATGGAATGCTTTAGAAATGCAAATTGATCTAAGAAGAGAAAAGGGATCTTGAGGAAGTGGGAAAGGATTACAAAGGATGACAAAACTTCTGGGATAATGGATATTGTCATTAACTTCATGGTGGTGATGCTTCACATACATGTATCAATTTTGTCACTAATCACTGCTTAACAACACTAAGCTTCAAAAAATAAAACCTGCTACCTTATTCCCCACAGTATATTTTTTTTAATTTTTAAACTTAAACATAATTTTATTTTAAGCACCAGGAGTTACAATTGTGCACAGACTACATATTCAAGTTTACAATGTACTAACACCCTCCACCATGGCTGTCAATTTCCCTCATATCCCCAGGTTCCCTTCTGCCTATCCTGCCTGTCTCTTTAACAAGTACATTTTTAAGATTATTATTGCAATTTGTTAATCGTGTTGACAAGATTGTTCCTTATGGTTTAGATATGTGCATATACAACTATACACAAACAATGAGCCAAAGGCCCCTTTCCTCCAGTCTTCCTCTTCTTACTTCTCATCACTCCATTTCTCTCCATTCTTTCTACTGCTGTCAAGGACAAAGCGTTTGCCCCACTTTGGTAGCTTGCACTTCCTTCCATGGTACTCTAACTCCCAAAGAGAAGTGAGATCTTTCAGGGCTTGAACTCCTTTTCCTGACCTATTATGTTAACACAACACCCTCCTGTTCCATCCAAGTTTCAGTAAATTTCCTGACTCCATCATTCCTTGGGACTGCAAAGTATGCCTTTGTGCATATAGGTAAAACCTTCATTATTCACTCATCTGTCACTGGACACCTGGGTTGATTTCCAATTGCAGCTACTGTTCTCAGTGCTGAAATGAACAGCTCTGTGCACATGTCTTTGCAATGAGTGTTTTTTAATTTTTTTTATTTTTATTTATTTATTTTTAGTGAGTCACAGTGAGGGTACAGTTACAGATTCACACCTTTTCGTGCTTGTTTTTCCCTCACGCAATGTTCGAGAGCCCATCCCTCCACCAGTGTCCATTCTCCACCACCAATGAACCCAGTATCCCTCCCACCCCCCAATCCCGTCCCCCCCACCCCACCCTGCCTCTGTGGCAGGGCATTCCAATTTGTTCTCTCTCTCTCTCCTTCTGGGTGTTGTGGTTTGCAATAGGGGTATTGAGTGGCCATCATGTTCAGTCTCTAGTCTACTTTCAGCACGCATCTCCCTTCCTGCGAGGGATCTCCAATCACATTTTACTTGGTGTTCCCTTCTCTATCTGGGATGACTTTCCACCAACATGTGAGGTCCGCTTCCAAGCTATGGAGCCAACCTCCTGGCATTATATACTACTATTCTTGGATGTAAGTTTCCTACTCTGTTATTTTATATTCCACAGATGAGTGCAATCTTTCCATGCCTGTCCCTCTCTTTCTGGCTCATTTCACTTAGCATGATACTTTCCATGTTGATCCACTTATATGCAATGTTCATGACTTCATCTTTTCTAACAGCTGCATAGTATTCCATTGTATAGATGTACCAAAGTTTTTTCTTTAACCAGTCATCTGTTCTCAGGCACTCGGGTTTTTTCCAGATTCTGGCTATTGTAAACAGTGCCGCGATGAACATATAAGTACAGATGTCATTTTGACTATACTTTTTTGTTTCTCCAGGATATATTCCCAGAAGTGCTATTGCTGAATCAAATGGAAGCTCAATTTCTAATTTTTTGAGAAGTGTCCATATTGTTTTCCAAAGGGGCTGGACCAGTCGGCATTCCCACCAGCAGTGTAGGAGGGTCCCTTTCTCCCCACATCCTCTCCAACAGCGGTTGCTTTTGCTCTTTTGGATGTGTGCCATTCTCTGTGGTGTGAGGTGTTATCTCATGGTAGTTTTGATTTGCATCTCCCTGATGATTAGTGATGCAGAGCATTTGTTCATGTACCTTTTAGCCATGCGTATCTCTTCATTGGAAAAGTTTCTGTTCATTTCTTCAGCTCATTTTCTGATGGGGTTGGATGTTTTCTTCTTGTAGAGTTCAACCAGTGCTTTGTATACTCTTGATATCAATCCTTTATCGGATGGGTATTGGGTGAATATCCTTTCCCATTCTGTAGATTGCCTTTGTATTCTGGTCCCTGTGTCTTTTGTGGTGCAGAGCTTCTTAGTTTAATGTAGTCCCATTTAACTCTGTTTTTACTTGATTGCTTAGTTCCGTGTCATCTTTGAAGATACCTTAAGCTTCAATATCGTGAAGGGTTTTGCTGACCTAGTCTTCGATGTACCTTATGGATTGTGGTCTGATGTTGAGGTCTTTATCCATTTTGATCTGATTTTTGTGCACGGTGTCAGTTAGAGGTCTAAATCCATTCTTTTGCATGTGGTTGTCCAGTAATGCCAGCACCATTTGTTGAAGAGGCTTTCTTTGCTCCACTTCACATTTCTTGCCCCCTTATCAAAGATTAGATGATCATACATTAGGGTTGTGTGTTGGGATATTCCACTCTGTTCCATTGGTCTGCGGCTCTGCCTTTGTTCCAGTACCATGCTGTTTTAATTGTTACTGCTTTGTAGTAAAGTTTGAGGTTGGGGAGGGTGATGCCTCCCATCATCTTTTCCCCAAGAATTGTTTTAGCTATCCGTCCCCACAGTATTTTTAAAATATCAGTATTAACTGAGAAACTCATCTTTACTCTTGTAATTGGTACTCACCAAAATTTCCTGAGTGCTAACAGAAAAAAATGGTAAGAAATCACTTTAATTTTGAGTAAGAGAATAAAAGCAATGAGATGTACTTGCAACGTGAGAAGAAACAGGAGGCTAATGGCTACTCAACATTAAATGATCAAGGCAGGTTTGAGAGCTAATTCAGGTCAGGGGCTGAGGGCAGCATGTGGCTGACCCCAACTTAATCCCCAGCACAGATAATCCCAGAGAACCCCACTCGCACCCACCTGGTCACGGCAGCCCGTCAGGGGCCCAGTGTCAGCCCCAACCGGGCAGAGAGCCCTGCAGCTGCCAGAGGGGACAGAGGGGAGGCCGTGCTCCAGCAGCTCGAAAGCTAGCTGCTATGGGGACAAGAGCTGAGTTTCTTTCTTTTTTTTTTAAATTCTTTTCTAAATTTTAAATACCATGAATTACAGAGTCACAAGGTTACTCACTGTTTTTAGGCATACAGCAATCACTTCACCTGTGTCCACCTCCCTCCAACAATGTCCCCCATTTTCCTACCACCCCCCCAACTTGCCTCTGGAGCACTTCCCCCTCCACCATTGTCCTAGTGTTCCCTTCCATAATTTATCCCCCTTGCCCCCACCCCCTGCCTTGGCCCCCAACACACACACAAACACACGCTCCTATCCAGTGGCATATTTCCTTCTGAAGAACAGTTCTCCTGCCCTTTGCTTCTATTGCCTTTTGAGCTTTATGGTTCCCCTATGAAGTTCCTGTATATCCCACAGATGAGGGAGATCATTCAGTGTTTGTTCCTCTCTTCACTCAGCATGATACTCTCCAAGTCCACCCATGTAGAAGCAAGCCACATGACTTTATCCTTACTGAGTAGTATCCTATTGTGTACATGTACCACATGTACTGGAGTTTCTTTATTCACCACCTATTATTGTTACTTGGATTGTCTCCAATTTTCAGCTATTGTGAATAATGCTCCAATGAACATATGAGTGCAGGTATATTTTCTGGATTATGCTTTTGGACCCTTGAGGTATATTCAAGAAGTGGGACTGCTGGGAATATGACAGCTCAATTGCTAGTTTTTTGAATAATGACTCACTTCCAAACAGGCTGAACCAGTTGACATTCCCATCAGCAGGCATTAGGGTCCCTTATTCCCCACATCCTCACCAATACCTGTTGTCGTTGTTCTTTTGGATGGTTAATAGTCTTTCTAGTATGAGGTGGTACCTCATTATTGTTTTAATTTGCATTTCCCTAATGACTTGTAATGTAGAATGTGTTTTCATGTGCCTTTTGGACATCTGTATTTCTTCTTTGAGGAAGTTTTTGTTCATTATTTCCCATTTTTTGATGGGGTTAGATTTTGGCACTACTGGAAAGAACGAGTAAAGAGAGGCTGATAAAATATCAGGGCTAGGAAGAATAGAGATGTTACTCGCGCCAGCTCGAGCAAATCGATAATCAACAGGATGACAGTGACACAGTGATATAGAGTTCTACCAATGCTTTATATATTTTGAATATTAACTATCAGATGCTAATGTGACCACACATTTCTTCATATCTCACATGAGCAAATAAAGACATCCAAACATTAGTCAACTAGCCACACAATATACAAGAAACGCCAGGTTGCAAAAGTCATGATGGAAAAGCAACAAGGAACGCCACAGTGTTTAGTGAGCAAAGACGGTAGCACTGACGAATCGAGCAGTAAGAGCCAGCTATGCAACCACTCTGACAAGGATGTTAGAGAGGAAATACTGAGGATGTTTACGAAGCTCAAAGAAACAATGGAATCAACAGCCAATAAAACAGAAGAGGGTATGAGAGCAGAAATGAGGAAACCATAGGCAGAAATGACAGAATAAAGAATTTGATATGTGAAAAGAAGAAACTCACTGGAAGACCTCAGCTTTATCAGTCAGCTCCAAGATGAGATGCAGAAAACCTCCAAACAGAAGATTGGGGGGTAGGGGGAGGAAGGAAACCTCAAAATAACTGAACAGCAGACAAGAGAACTCTCTGGGCTGAATTCAAGAGGAACAACATAAGAAATCATCAAGGCCCCAGTAGAAGAGATAGGAAACTCTGATGTAGAAGAAATAGTTACAGAAATTACTACTGAAACGTTTCCAGAGTTGAGGAGCACATCACTCAGATTCAAGAGACCTGAAGCTGAAAGACATTCAAATAAAGACTCAAATATGCATTTGACCACAGTGGCAAAAACCACACAGGGAAGACAAAGAATACTTAAAGCAGAATGATCAACAAAAGATACACATACAAAGGAATGCTCTTGCGATTTACTGCAGATTTATCAAACTCTGTGGGCCTACAGGAGAGACGTTTTATAGTAAACAAACAAACCTCAATAAAATGAATGCCTCAACCAAGAATATTTTTACCCAGCCAAACTTTCATTCAGATTTGAAGGTATGATACATCACAGATAAACAACAGCTCAGGAACTTCACAGACTCAAAGCCAACTTCACAGAACTGAAGGGACTACTTTAAGGCAGAAAAATGTCACAAACACACCTAGCTTTACCAGAAAGATGACACAAAACTCCATGATGATAATCTCACTGAACATCAATGGCCTAAATGTACCAAGTAAGAGACACAGAGGGGCAGGATGAATTAGAAAATGGAATCTCACCTTCTGTTGTCTGAAAGAAACACGTCTGGAAGGTAAGGCCAAAAACAGACTCAAAAGTTGGAACACCATTATTTTAAGCAAGCAACCTCCACACAAAGGCTGGAGCGGCCATACTATTATCAGACAACACTGACTTCAGGACTGAAAAAGTTCTAAGAGGCAGAGGATCATTTCTTAATGATCAAGGGACCTGTACATCAGAAGAACTCTCTCTCAGGATCCTTGAGAGTGATCCTCCCCACCCAAGCATCATGGACAGAACAAAGAAAACTGAAATGGAGTAAGCTGCCATTTCCCCCTCCACACTCCACCTCTGCGCCCGCAGGGAGCCAAATCTCTCCCTGCCTACAAGGAAGGCAGTGGCTCTAGAGGGCTGAGCGGGTGGAGAAAGAACTGAACTTCCACCCAAGTGACAGACAAAGACCTGTGCCTCAGACTCCTCTTGCTGCCATGTGGGGCCAACAGGCAGAGCAGGCAGCTACCCACAAGGAGACCCCTGGGTGCATCTCAGTGTTCAACCAGCCTGTGAAGACTGAGCAGAGTTAGATCTCACACACACCCATCATGTCCAGAGCGCAACTGAAATTCACTGTTCATGCCCTTGCCAAGAATATTTAGAACCTGAACAGATGCCCACACACCAACACCTCAGACCAGATCTCTGTGACAGGGAGGCCAATCAGTCCTGCAGTGTGACTCTGTCAGAGGTGCAAGCTCTGAAGGAAGCCCACGGAGCGGAGGCATTAGTCGCAGAAATGGGAGCACACTGATCATTCCCCCTCTTCCTTTGATCATGGCTTCCTTCAATCATGACTTGGACTCTGCATCAGAGAATGCATTAAAACCCAGACCCATTTGAGCACAATATAGTGGCTGTTCAACAGACATTTAGTGAGATCCTGCCAAGTTCAAGATGTCCTGATGGTACGTGTTGCCAGGGGCACTGGGAAGACATTGGAACCCTGTTTCCCAATACAACCTGGTGAGGGAGACTCAAGTTAGGCTACGCACCCAAAGTGTGGCAAAAATCAGCAACACGGTGATGCACAGAGCATGGGAAAGAACGTGAAGAGATTTTCAGGACAGAGTGGAGGGCAGAAACATGGTTTGTAGGGGGAAATGAGGGAAGGTGCAAGACAGGCAGAAATGAAAGATCGTGGGACAGAATGCTGTTACAGAAGCCAAAAAAAAAAAGATGAAGACAAAAGGAATATATGAAGTCAAAGTAGAGAAGAGCATTTCGCTAAAAACCTAGGTAGGTAGGCTGGGGATACGGCTCAAGAGTAAGTGGGAGAGAGAGAAAGAGAGAGAGAGAGACAGAGAGACAGAGAGAGAGAGAGAGAAGTGCCTGCCATAGAGACAGGAGGAGGGTGGCAGGAGGGAAACTGGGGACACTGGTGGTGGGAAATGTACACTGGCGGAGGGACGGGTGCTGGGACACTGTGTGACTGAAACTGACCATGATCAGCTTTGTACCTGTGTATCTCATGGTGATGCAAGAAAAACTTTTTTTTATTTTTAATAACTTAAAAAATAATAAACAGTAAAGCACATGCCTGAATTTAATCCCTGACACCCTCCACTTCCCCCCCAAAAAAACATAGATGAATAAATGTGTCCTACTGAACGTAGGGGTGAGATAGCTGGACATAACTGGCAGGGAGACTCAAAACGTTCTTCAGAATGACGGTAAGCAGACTTTCCTCTCAACTCTGCTGTCCACGGGAAAGAAGCGCTGATCATTACTCTGGCCAGGGCCATGGACGTGCAGACTGACTTTCTAGAAGTCGAGTCTCTCTACCTTAAACCTCCTCTTGGAGAAGCGCGTCATGATGACTCCAAGGGAGAGACCCGGTGCTGGGTTCCCAGGCCAAGGATGCCTACTTGGCACTGAGAAGGGCCCCGGGTCTCTGCTAGTTTGAGTTCCACGGTTAAAAGAGGAGACTGCTTCTCTGACAGAAGCACTGCTTCCTCTGGGCAAGAAGCACATCGACCCGGGGGCACAGCAAGAGGCAGAGCTCAATCCCAGCTGAAGGGCTAAGGCGCCCAGGGACAGAGGGACCTAGGAGCTTGATCCTATCTGCCACCCGTCCTCCAGCACACACGCCTCACTATGTTTCCTGCATCATGTTCTCACAGCGAGTGGAGGCCAAGGCCAAAAGCTCATGCCTGGCTAGCGGGCACTGTTCTCCTACACGCGGGGCGGGAGACAGGTCAGCCTTCTCCTACAAACTCTGCTTCCTACAGTTCCTGTGAAAACCAGAGAGCTCTCTGGCACCTTCTCATCTCTGCTTAGAGAATGAGGTAGGTAAGGGCCCTGTATGAGAAACACCTTGTGTCACAATGGCACAGCAGGTGCCACCAGGAAGACAGTGAGAGCATGAGGAGGCCATGGCTCGGTAGAAATCAATCCTCCTCAGCGGAACTGGGTGGGGACAGCAGAAGCTGCCGCTACTTCTGACTCCAGAGGATGTTCTTCTAACAAAGGCTGTCAGTGCACCGGAGGGAGGGGGTCAAACTCCAGGAGAAAAGGCTAATTTGAATATTAACTCTTCAAAGAGAAATACAAAGCTTCTATGTGCATAGTGTTTGGACACTGAGCAGGATATGGAAACCATTATTAAGCACCTAACTAAGGAGGGCATTTCTTTAAGTATTAGCTGAATGAATCCAATGAACACGGAGATGAGGACACTCCTGTGGGGGCAGTGTGGCCAGTCAGAAAGAGCCATGCTGACAAAGGACCATAAAAAGACGAAGAAAAAACAGCAGGAGAGAAGGCATGTGCCCCGGAGGTGGCCCTCCACTCAAGGGCCACGGACCCGCATCTTTCAGTCTCCCTTCAGACACTGCATGGAGGGGGGGGTCCCACACTCTGAAGCCCCCACTCTTCAGAGTGTGGGGAATCCCACACTCTGAAGCCCCGCCCCCGGGATCAGGCCAAGCAAGCGGGGAGCTGGGGTCTTCAAGGAGCGGAGAGTGAGTTCCAAGGGGAGATGAGGACAATGGGGACACAGAGGCAGAGGCGGACGGCACACAAGGACATGAGGAGATTCTGAACAGAGCCTTGGAGGCAACCACTCTGAGACACTGTGTTCTCTCAGTACCCCACTTCAGACTGTGAGGAAAGGTGTTTCTGCTGTCTGAGTCCCCACTCTGTGGAACCCGGCTGTGCTGCCAGCTGCCGGGTCCACTCTATGGCACCCACCTTCCTCCTGGGGAAGTGTCTCCTACAGACACATCTGCTAGAAGACCCTCTGGCCCAAGTTCCCCAAGAGTGTGGAAAGACTGGCATGCCCATGTCAACAGACAGGAGACAGCCGCTCCCAAGCAAGGACCAATCCAAATAAAGAAAAAGTACTGACACCTACCCCCAACTTGTATCAATTAGGGGTGCCTCAAGGGGTGGGGCAAACTGACACACACTGGTTACAAAATACGGCCCAGTCAAGAGCCACCACCTGCTCCTGCTCTGCTCGTGCTCTGCCCACCTCCAGGAAAAGGGAAGCAGGACCTTCGGGCAGCCTCTGTGCTACTAGCAGTGCTGGCAGGCCACTTACAGGAAACCAGGGTGAACTACAGCGCTGAAGACCAGTCTACATGAAAATAGTCAGCAGCAGCCAAATATGCCAGGCCCTGCTCCTGTCCTACCACGCAGCCAGCATGCAAGCAGAGAGCACGCAGGGCTCCAACAGGTAACGGGGCTCCCTGCAGAAGCACTGGCATAAAGGACTCTGCCTGATTCAATGGAATGATCTCCCTCACCTCAATTAATACTGAAGACACAAATGTCCTGCCAGAAGGGGCACCACCTATGCGTACACCTAAATAGAACTTACCTGTCAGGTGCTCGATCTGAGAGAGAGTCACTGGGTCTGCGGGGACCCAGGTTAAAACAGGATGCCAGTCACAAGGACAGTGGTCCCCACAGCTCCCTCGTCCAGCTCAGCATGGTGACCAACTCCAAAGCTGCGGAGTCAGAAAGAGCATCACTGAGCGTGTGAAACTGCACAAACGCGACCACGCGGCCCTGCATGCAGTACAACAACGTTTAACACAAAAAAGTGGATCTCTTCAAGGAGGCCATAAAAAAACAAAAATCTCAAGGGTCAAAACAAAAAAGAAGTCCACAAAAAGTTCTAGCTGACAATCAACTGATTCCAAGAACAAATGTCCACTGGGAGCCGGGGAGCAAAGGGAAGGGCCCCCTGTGTTCCCAGGCGCTGCCTGAAATCAAATAGCTGGCTCATCTCCCAGCTGAAAAGGAAGTTCCCTGGCACTCCTGGGAAGTCCAGTTTATAATCCATGCTTTGAGCCAGATCAGAGCCTCAGGGCGCTCTCCAGTCCCACGTACAGACCCTGCTATATCACAGACCAGAGTCCATCCGTACGCATGGGTGTACCGAGGGAGGAGGTAGAAACAACCTGATCTCGT
Source organism: Sorex araneus (assembly GCF_027595985.1). NCBI lineage: Eukaryota > Metazoa > Chordata > Mammalia > Eulipotyphla > Soricidae > Sorex > Sorex araneus. The sequence continues at coordinate 318,388,891 of NC_073303.1, read as the reverse complement.
GTGTCTCAGGGTGTTTCCTTAGATTTATCAAATCCCATTTTTACTGGGAGCCCAAAGGCATTACTGGTCCTGGTGGCGAATTGTGCTAGACACAGTTCAGGCTCAGTAGAGTAGATAAGGGGTTTTCCTTGCATGCAGCTGGCCCAGATCCAATCCCCAGTACTCCCTGAAGCGCTGCCAGGAGTGAGCCCTGCGTGCAGTCAGGAGTAAGCCTTGAGCACTGCCAGGTGTGCCCCCCCAAAAAAAAATTAAAAATAAAGACCACCTCAATCCCTGGTCCTACTGAGGGGACACAGTGAGCTGGGAGAGTCCCTGGAGGATCCGGGATCCCTGCAGGGTGGAAGAGGGTGGGAATGTGTCACTCTGTGGGGAGTAGCCCGGAGCACTGTGGCCTTTGTCCTAGCTGCCCCTCAGCTAGGGGAGAACTGCTGACTCAATGAAGTATGCATAAAGGAACGTCTGAGTTCTTCCACAGACTGAGAGTGAAACCTCTGGCCAGACAAGAAGAGGCCATGAGTCTAGAACTCCAAATAAACACCACTGAGGTTCTCTGGCCAGGAGCCAGCTGCTGACTGACCCCACCTCTCCAGTCAGAGCCCACAGGGCCTGGGGACCTCCGCTCAAATGCCCACAGAAATCCTGTCAGGCACAGGCTGGGGGGAGGATTCAAAGAACTAAAAGCATAGGAGCTACAGATGTAACTGTGGACCAAAGAGGTCAAATACCTCTCCGATGGAGAAGTGAAATACATTAGCTACCAGCTCTAGCCATGAGCAGATATTTGGCAAGCATGCTGATCTTGTGAGGATGAAAAGAGGAGCTGTATGTTACATGTATGAGCATTAACAGCCGAAACCTTAATCAAACATGTTCAGGCTAGAGAGTGCCCACACGGGTCCCAATCAAGCCCGCTCCCATAAAAAAGGCCATTTCTGCCCATCTGAAACAGAGGTCCTTGAAGGGTTAGTGAGGGGTTGGTCAGCCTTGGGTTTGGTTCCACTGGGTCTTGCCATAATAACACTCTCCAACCTACCCTTCTCTTGTTTTATTTCTGAATAAGCACATTTGTTGTTAGAACAACTTATTTTGAGTTCAACACAAGATCCAAGATAATTTGCTATGCAAGGCTGAATCTCACCAATATATGCCAAGGCATTTAAGGGTGCCTGTCTCCACTTTTGAAATGACTCTACCTGAGAAGTAAACAATTACGTCAGGTGAAACATTTCTAAAGTCTAGTTTAAAAAAAAAAAAAGAAAAGAAGTATGAGGGCCTCTGAAACCGACTGGGCCGGAAGATGAGAACTGTACTGTGAATCACTACAACCTTGCCATTCACTGTTGATTCACTTTAAATCTTTGTTCTTTGGGAGATTTCCCAACCCCTGTCCAGAGAATGTAACTTTCCTCAGTTCTGATTCGAATGCCTCTTGAACCGCTTCCAAATGCGACCCTCATGCACCAACCTTCAAATTGACAGTACATGGATGGGAGAATGATCTTTATAATGGTTACAATAATCTATGAAGAAAATGGCAGATAATTGCCTGCCAAGCTGGTCACTACCATTTTTACTAATATTTCGGGTCAGTGAGTGTTGAACTCTGTCACTGACAAAACAAAAAAATGATTTTAAACAATCTATCGACTAGAGCTACAGCTTCCACCCATTGTTTACTGTGCACCAGAACACTGAGCACTGCACAGGCGAGTGCAGGGGACCCGAAGAAGGGAAGAAGGCGGAGCTCCTCAGCAGTGGCCCTGCCAATCAGAGCTCACCAGGGACTCCACAAGATACGAGTCGGGATGTAAAGGTGATGGAAGAACTTGAGCCAGAAATTATGTCACTTCCAAAATATTTCTCAAAGGGCCTTTTGATTTCTATTTAGTGTCCTCGATATCTTCCAAAATTCCTGAGCTAATAATATGAAGTTTTCCTTCTGCCTCACTTTCTTACACTAAATATTTAGAGTAATAACAGCAACAACTCTTTAGACACTCAACAAGCTCCAACTTCCAAAAATCTCAACATATTAGCAAGAGATGAGGAGATTAGACCTATGCCTTCTCAAAATGGGGCAGAATGTTTTTAATTAGAAAGTGAAATCCAGTATTAGGACTAGACTAGGTATTAGGACCACTGCACTTTCACAAAGTAAGAAGGAACACAGGAAAAGAAACTGAAGAACATGTGAATGAAACAGAATTACAATTTGAGGTGGTGATGACAGATGTCAGCAAGCACCCCCAGGCCTCCAGACAGCTTATAGTAGACTGGTCATTACAGCTGAAATCACACTTCACTTTTATTAGAAGCACCTTCAGACCTTCAGACCGAAGCACTATTCCTGCAAAGCCATATACTTTTCTGATAAAGAATTAGAAAACAGAAACCTGGCTGAAGATAAGCCTAGGAATATGCCCATTAAGCTCCCAACATCACCCTTTCCCATCACCAAGCACTGAGAAACCATGCACCTCTGCAGCCACGACTCGAGCCCGAACCCAGGAAGGCCCTCCTTGAGGCTGGCAGGAGATCACATCCAGTAAAGGGCCTCTCGACTACCTGCCAGTGCAGAAACGACCCAAAACATCTGAACTTACCTCAAACATAAGCAAAATATCAAAAGGGTCCGGGCCTCACTTGGTTCACAATGCCAAGATCCATCTCCCCAGCGCCACAAGCATGCAGGAGAGATGATCCAAATGACAGTAACCACATCACACAAACTGAAAATGCACAGGGGCCCAGATGAGCCCCCAGAGTAAGGCAGAGCTCTCTCGAAAGCTGGAGTGGTGTCAAAAGAAGAACAGGGAGAACGCAGATAAAGAAGGAGAATGCAGATAAAGAACCTTCCAGAAATCTCCATAGCTACACACACCACAGCCCTCCACCAAATGAAGATGAGAGACGCAGGAGAGGCAGACAGGAAAAAATACTAAGATCCTGAGTGGGAAGATTAAACAAAATGATTTCAATTCTCAACAAACTTCTAAGTTTAAAAATTTAAATCAGTTTTGCAAATGAAATGCAGGATTGGCCTAAATTCACTAACACTGACAAAATAAGACTGTCAGTCATGGGGCATTAAGGGAGAATGAGTCAGCACACAGGAAACTATAAAGAAAAATACTTCAAATGGCATGGTGGTGGTGAGGTGCTGAAGCTAATGTTGGGTCTTCAAATAAGAATATTAGCATTTTCATTAGGTCACAATGCACTATGATCAATACTAATATAATCTTGTATAATGCAAGAATGTGTGTGGAGCCTGAATCTTCTGGTATCTGATACAAAGGATTCATTAGCACGGACTCCCACCTAGCCTGTTTTGCCAAATGATGCCAAGGAAGATAAAGGTGACTTTTAAAGACCAAGTTATAAGGTAAATGAATGTGAGATTCATAATAAAACATGCAAATGCCAATATTTCCTAATTAAGAACACTTACATATGATCAATTCTTTGAGAAAGATTATCTCAGTTCTCAGATGAAGAAACCGAGGCAGGAAACTGCACATACCTGCCATGGTCACACAGCTAACAAGTGCAAGAGCCAGAATCAGATCAATGGATGCTTGTTTTTTGTTTATTTATCCATTTATTTTTGGCATGGCCAGGAATCCAGGTCCTCAGACATGAATGTTTGAATCTACCCCAACTGCTTTTGATTTTTTTAAATAAAATGTCACTTATATGATAAGGAAAGAGAAAGGAAAATTTTTAACATGGATTTGTAAAGATTCTTTTTACTTTTGTTCTTTCCACCACAGAAGTATGCAGCACATTTTAGCACTTTCTTTAGAGGGGAAAAAAAAGAAAACCTGCCAAAAGAACCTCAAATTTAAATCGCAAAGTGAGGGAGGAAATCCCCTGCTGGCTTGTAACTGAAGATTTGAGGGATGCATTGTAATAAAAGAACCCTCTCAGTCTGATAAAAAGGTATCTACCCAAAATTCCCAGCAGGCCTTGCTCTATAATGAAGCAGCACCAATTAAACTAGGGCCCAGAAGCCCAAGTTAAAGAATTAGCCACAACTGTTTTAGACAACATGGTAAGATAAGAACAGAAATGAGATGTAACTGTGGGCCAGAAAGAGATAAAAGGCAGCATTACTTATAGATAAAATGCAATACCACCAGCTGAAAAACGGTCAGAATTCATGTGAGCGTGTAATTAGGTCTCACTCCCAGGATAACCCACTTGTCTTAGCCTTTCTGTACACCAGGCACAACGACAGTTAGAAGCTTAATGATAAATGGCTTATTCTCAGAAGTCACAAAAATAACCTGATTAAGAAATATATACCAGATCCTTTTGAAGAAAATGAAAACCTTCTGGTGAAGAACTTCAAAAGAGACACAAAGATAGGAACACGAACTACTTTCTAGGCAGAAAGTCCTCACGTTGCCAGAAGGCCACGGTCTCTCCCTGACTAGGGGATAAGCCCAATTCCATTCGGGAAAATGACCTGAGGTCCAGAGTGGCAAGACCGGACTGATCTGCAGTACTGGGACAGCTACAGGGCACAAGAGAACCTGGATGGAAAATGACAGCATGAAAATGTCAGTGAAACCCAATGACCTAAGACTCAGGCTACTTCCCATATGTCAGACTTGGCCGGAACCTTTTCACCTGCACGCCAGATGACTTAGGAACACATTCACACATGCACACACGCAATTATGCAAGGCCACTCTATAAATGTGCAGGTGTGAAAAGCAACCCCAGTGCACACAGTGCCACTCAGTCTAAGCCACTAGCTCTAAGGGGGAAGGGTGTGCCTCCCTCTGTCCCTGTCCTCACCTCCCTCCCCAGCCCAGCCCAGCCCTGAAATTCCACAGCTGCCAGCAACACCTGGCCACCTCTTCCTTCTTCCATTCAGCCCAGCTCAGTCCCTGCAGTGAGAGCCAGAAAGCACCTTGGGGACTTGTGAGTCCCCAGGCCCACGTGCCATCACTCTGCTTCTCCTCCGAGGCCCAAGGCACTGACTTCACAGCCATGCCAGGTCCTCAAACACCTCCTCACGTGGTGGTGGTGGTGGTGGTGGGGGGGCTCTTTTGCTCCCAGCTTGCCTCGCCTTCCCCTCCCACTCTGCAGGAGCCACAGACCCACAGCCTGGCCTCTCTTGCTCTTGGACTCCTGCAGGGGCCCTGTGGCACACTGCTTCCCCAATTCTCAGCACAGGCCAGGCGATCAAACCAAAGTCGGCTCTGCTGCACCAGCCTGGGCCAAGCGCCCGGGGCCATGGGAAGCCTCCCCCGCGCAGCCCAGATGCAGGAGGCAGAAAGCGCGCACACAGCTGCCTGCAGAGTGGCAGAGCACGTCTTGAACTGAGCGAGGCAGTGACAGCTGCCCGCAGCCCAGCTCCTGTGCCTCAATTTCCTTAGCTATAAAATGACAGTGTCCCCATCCTGCACTTGTGCGCTACTTGAATGATGCAATTCCCACCCACTGTTGCTCAGAGATATAGTGGAAGATACAGTTGACAAACGTTGGCCACTGAAACAAAGACAATGAATATGGTGAGAAATGTGTAAAAAGGGGGAAAATAACACATACATGTATGTGTTCCTGTGTGTCCATGAATTCCATACAAAGGAGAGCTAGAGGAGCATGGTACACATGTCCTGAAAAATATTCTAGAAATGTATAAGAAAAAAAAAAAGCACACCATTTTAGTGCTAAAGCACTAAAACTTTAACTCAAAAAAACTTGTCTTGAGTGAGAGACAGCACTGCCCCTGAGGGTCAGGATTTCTCCCCTCAATGCTCTCACTCGGATGCTTTGTCCTCACCCTGAAAACAACCCATTGTCTAAAGGAGCCAAGTGCCAGGACCAACAATGTGTGCAGCTTTTGAATTTTCTATTTTAGAGGTAATTACAATTCTCTCTCACACTCAATGTATAGAATAATTAACTATTGACGGTTCTAGGTTTTCTGGAGAAATTACAGCAAGCACCGGTAAGGAAGAGTAACCCCTCAGTTCAGGAAAAGATTTCCATCAGATCAAGAAGACATATGATGACCTACAAAAGGCACCACCATGGCCTTCGAGTGGTAGTAAGAGGCGAGAACCAGCTGCTCTCTCCACCCTGTGAACACAGCGTGAAGCTGGGCGATCTCTCCTTCTGCCCTATGCCATCTGCTCTGGGGCTGGATTCAGGAGCCAGGGGCCCAGCCGCACCCGGCACAGCCTCCCCCTTCCACCTACGATGTGGAAGCCAGTGAGAGAAACCAGGTGCTTCTGAACCTCATCATCCTTCTCCGTGCAGGTTAAGAGGATCAAGAGTCAGCTTGCTTCTCACATCAGGCGCAGGCGGAGAGCTGAGCTGTGTGTCCGTGTTGGGGATAAGTATTCTGCTTTCCAAAATAAGGGCTCCAGAGGCTACACTGCAAACATGTTCAGGTGGCTACCAAAAGCCAGCCTGGCACAGAGGTAACTGTGTAATGAATTACAATGCAGAGGACAGGGCTGATTTGGCTCCTTCAAGCTAGTCAAGTAAATAACCTACAGTGGGACAATGTGGAAAGAACAATGTGGGAAGCCAAAAATAACCAGATTATGCAATTAATTCTGCCTTTACCTGGCTCTGCGAACTTATATGAAGAGAATGTAAAGACTTTGTATTGCTGCCTCTTCCAATACCCAAAAGACCTCAATTTAGAATTATCCTGAATGAGAATATTTCCACTCCAATTTCAAAAAGGCTTCTGTGCTGTGGGAGACAGGGATATGTGTAGGATCAATAACAGTTCCCTGCATTGTACAGGCCCTGAATTCTAGCACAAACACCAGCACGAGAGAGAGAGAGAGAGAGGGAGAGTGAGAGAGAGAGAGAGAGAAAGGAGAGAGAGAGAGAAGAAAAGCCTTCTGCTGTAATGTGTGATTAGCATTCTAAGGCTCTCATCAACCAGGAGCTGGACAGCTGCTGGTTTATCTTACCTCCCTTCATAATCATTTTATATCTCCTTAGTCTTCCACTAATTCACTCGACAAATACTGAGTGAGCAATCTGCTATGTTCCCACCCCTACCACAATCTACTTCAGAGCTACCTAGAATCTGGTCTCGAAGCCCATTCTCCAACTCCCCTCCCCCCAAACAGAGATACGAGATGCCAGGAGTGTGATCAAATCTTGGTCAAGACCCCAAATGAAAATATCGGATGAGAGAGAAATTGCTTGTGCTTTGTAGGCCGAAACACTGCTAAAAGGTGCACGCTCATTGAAACACATGCTTAATGAACTTTTCTCAGGTGTCCAGATAGGACCCTCAGCTGTGCAGAATAACCCCCAGAGGAGACAACCCTAAACAGTAGTTAACTTCTTTAAGATCAGAGCTAGCCATTGGTCACTGGCGAAAGAGAAAGATGTTCACTGTATGGAAAGTTTACCCCTTGGACTGTAAGCAAGTCAGTCAGATAAGCAATGAGCCCCCCAGCTGGCTGAGGTCAGGAGGTCAGGCCTGGTCACTCAAACAAGTCACCGTGAAGCTCAACACTGCTCCAAGCACTTACTGTCCTCCAGTGAAAGGCCTCAGAGCTTCAGCGATGCCATCGAAGCCACCCAGGGTTCCATTAACAGGCTCTCCTCCGGGGAGACAACTACCATCGGGCAACGCCCCACCCTCACATGAGAAAGCTTACTGAAAGCTTACTGCAGTCAGCTACGCCTTATTAGAATTTTATCATCTCCCACAAATTTTTTTATGCCAAATGGTCAGCAAAAGTCCTCAACCTCTCAGCCAGTAGGAAAGCAGCTCAGGTTGAATCTGAGAAGGAAGCTGCCTTCATTTCAGCCCTAACCGCCTGCCTTCCCGCCCCAGCTTCTCTCTACAAACAGCACGTGTTCCTCAGTTTCACTCAGCTGCCTTCCATTCCCTCCGCCCCACCCCTGATTGCTGGCTCTCAGTAACTCACCCTGACCTCCGAATAGGCTTCATGGTTTATTTGGGTTTTGTTTGTTTTTGTTTCTGGTGGGGGGGCTTCTTGGAGCCACACTTGGTGGTGCTCAGAACTTACTCCTGCTCTGTGCTCAGGTATCACTCCCATCAGTGCTCAAGGGTCCATACGTCGTACTGGAGACAAAGACTGGCTATGAGCAAGGCAGTGTACTCTGGCCCCAGCTTTATTTGTATGATACAATTAAAAAAGTATTTGGTCTCTATTTAGGGTGCCTGGCACACAGTTCCTAACCTAAAACCTTCAGCAGCTCAAGAACAGTGGCTTTAGCCAGCCTCACATGCTGAGGGAAAAGGCAGCTTAGATAGAGAATGGAACACCAAGTAAAGGGTGCTTGGAGGGTCCGCTAGAGATGGGAGATGCGTGCTGAAAGTAGACTATAGACTGAACACGATGGCCACTCAATACCTATATTGCAAACCACAACACCCCAAAGGAGGGAGAGAGAGAGAGAGAGAGAGAGAGAGAGAGAGAGAGAGAGAGAGAGAGAGAGAGAGAGAGAGAGAGAGAGAGAGAGCAAAAGGGAATGCCCTGCCACAGAGGCGGGGTAGGGTGGGGGAATGGGGTGAGGGTGGTTGTAGGGATGCTGGGATCATTGATGGTGGAGAATGGGCACTGGTGGAGGGATGGGTAGTCGATCATTGTATGACTGAAACGTAAGCACGAAAATTTGTAAGTCTGTAACTGTACCTCACTTCATTTAAAAATAAAAATGAAAAAAAAGTGGCTTTTTTAAGCTAACAAATCACAGGTCACACAGGACCCTGGATGGCCAGTGTGGGGCACCCCTGAGCACACTCCAGCCCCAGAGAGAGGGAGGGGCTAGTGAATCGGCCAATCACCAGCCAACAATGAACCACCCATGTCTAGATAATGAAATTCCCAGACTCCTCCCCCACGGCCTCCTCCCTAGCAGCTGACAATATTTTATGGTTTGGAAACCCTCAGAGGCCTATCTGGAAAGGACACGGGGACTCTGGGTTTGAGTCTCCCACCCCAATCTCATTCTGTGCATCCCTTCCTTAGGATGCCCCGAGTTGTGCCTTTATAATAAACTGAAAAGTGTAATTAAAATAACTTCATGAGTTCTGTGATCCGTCCCTGGCAATTCCTAACCCAGAGAAGGGAACGGCAGGAATCCTTCCTTCCCAGAGCGTGCCCCTGAAGCGGAGCAGTCTTCCAGCAGCCTGGGGCCAGGTTTAGAACTTTTTTTTTTTTTTTAATATTTTGCTTTGGGAGCCACATCCAACGGATACCAAGAACTGAACCTAGATGGGCTGCTTGCAAAGCCAGCCCCTGCCCACTTCACCTGCTCACTCCACTGTATAATCTCTCTGGCTCAGCCTGGCGCTCTTCCAATTCAGCTGATACCAACTCCAGGGAGTGGGCCAGAATCAAGCGAATTACAGCTCATCTACTTGGTGTCACAGAGAAAACACCCACACACCTAGTGTCAGAAACACTGAGTGAAAAGGGTTTGACCCGGCAGACAGAGCAAAGGTTGCCTCACGCTCCATCACCAGCCTGTCTTTCCACAGTCAGCCCAGACCCCGCTGCACGGGAGCGTCTCAATCTGTGAGCGCAATCGGGCACAGCTTGGTCTACCAGGAGAAAGCGAGTGATTGCCACACACCCCGTCTCACCCCTGCTCTTGGGGGGCAGGTCAAAAATACCATTTGTCTATCTCCATCCTATCGGAATGTAGCAGCATCCCGACTACAAATCAGCCTTATGCCAGAGTCATAAATCCAAACAGACTGAGCAGACAGCAGCCTACCCATTTCAAATGCTACCCAGAGGGAGGCACAGACCCCTGTTCCAGCTCTTCTCCAGCTCTCGAGTGATGGGGGGCAAGAAGGTGGGAAAGATCAGACTCTCATTTTGAACCCTGGCTGCCTGCGCTCTGTGGGGCAGACACCACCCTCCAGCAGAACCACTTTCCCCATGCCCCGCACTCTCTCCTGATTTAGATTGGAATTTCTGGAAGGTCATACAATGCAGAAGCAACTGAGGGTCCAGCTGTCCTAAGTAACCCAGCCTTGGGACTGGCCAAAAATAACAAAACTTTGATCTTGTGAATTTTTCTACTAGCGATTCTTCTTTTAAATCCAGTGGAATTAGAGGTCTTCCCACATGTTTGGTAAAAAAAATTTACTAAATTTTTGGTAGTTTATTTTTTCCTGTGAATGTTTAAAAGTACCTGCCCCACTTTTAAGTTGGCAGGTGTTAGTATCGCGACCATGCAGAAACAAGCGTGAGAAGAGCAGCACCAGCACAGCCTGGTCCTGGAGGAGCACCGGGTGCAAACCTGGGCCGCCACCTGCCTGGCAGCACAGGAGGACAGCATACCAGAGAACGCACCTTGGAGATGGCTCCCTTCAGAGAACAGCTCCACAAAATACACGACAGCATCTTAGAATACTTCCCCAGAGCAGTGGAGGCGGGCGCTGAAGCGAACAAAACGGAGTCCTCACTTGAAAAGCTATGCCCGAAAGCACTTCTGGGACAGATTCTAGCGGTACCCAGATAAAGGAACATCTTTCTTCCTCTGTCCTTGGAGTCGATCACCCAGTGGGAGTCAGGCAGAAACCTCACAGGCCAGCTCTGGCCGGAGGCCATGAGGAGCTGGTGGGACAGGACAGATGCCGGGCAAACAGGTTCCCAGGGAATCCTCTAATGCCATCTGCCCTGTCCCAAGATCAGGGACCCAGAGCAACAGCACAGGCATCTCAGTGCAGAGGTGAGGCAGATGTCAAGACACAGGAAGTGCAGACCTGCTCAAGCCCAGCTGACCCTGGCTGCCTTGCATTCAGACACAGGAGACCAGGAGGCCGAAGACTGTGCTGAGCACAGAACGGGGGACACAGAGTCCCTCAGAGCTTCCAGACAGCTCCCCTCACTTTCCTGGCTCCAGGATTACTGCCCAGGCCTAAGCACGTGCTTTGTGGGGAAAAAAAGAGGATCTATTTCTGACCTGAGAGGTGAGACTTACTCTTTCTAAATGCGGCACCTGCCTCCATAGGACTGTAATTTCGATCCAGCCAGTATAGACCAAGGGTAGAGGGAAACACAGTCCCTGGAACATACAATTTGTCCCTTAAAGAACTCAACGTCCACCTCCAGAGGATTTTAACAATCCAAATTTGTACGGTTCATGTGTGCCCTTAAACCTGGTTCTGAATCAACAAGGCCAAAACTAGACTGTCAGGGGTATGCAGACAACTTAGGGGACTTCTTGACACTTTCTCGTGTTGAGTCTCCATCATCCTGACAATGAAAAAAAAAAGGTAAAATCATGAGAATTGTCATACACAATCAGCTCCAGTCTCAAAACAGCCAGTTAAATCTCCATGCTTGGGTTGTAATACTTCCAAAGACCACCAAGTCTGCAAACAAAGGTGTAGTGATTCTACCATACAGGGCAAAAGAATACAACCCAGCTACAAATTCCACAGCTTCTTGATCAGGGTAGGCAGCATCCGGCCTATAGGCTGTATAAATCCTGTGAAACCATGTCCTGATTGAGACAAAACAGTATGCTTCTCACCGGCGGATCTCGGCCCTCTACCTGTATTGTTTGGCCTGAAAATAATGTTATAAATGCTAGATGCCCAAATGGACCAAATAAAAGTTTCCCATCCCTTGGGGCTGGAGAGATAGCACAGCAGGTAGGGTGTTTGCCTTGCACGCGGCCGACCTGGGTTCAAATCCCAGCATCCCATATGGTCCCCTGAGAACGGCCAGGGGTAATTCCTGAGTGCAGAGCCAGGAGTAACCCCTGTGCATCGCCAGGTGTGACCCAAAAAGCAAAAAAAAAAGAAAAGAAGAGAGGAAGGAAATGTTACTTTATCTAGCTTTTGCTAGGCAATACAAAATGAATTTACTAAAATTTCCCTTGAATATTTGCAAACTCAGAGAGCAAAGAATCAATATCCAGTGATGGGACTTTTCCTCTTCGTACACATGCCCCCTTCATTCACACTGGGTAAACTTTCAGAGGAAACACATCACCTCTCCCTTATTCCATCATGACATGTAGGGGGCCACAGGCCTGGAAGTATAGCTCTAACTCTTCCACATATGCCCAGGACCCAATTGAGTTCGACAAGGGGCTCTCATTTCCTCAGCCCAACAAGACATCAATTCTGGGATAGAGCACAAGACAGAGGAGGACATGACTACGATTCAGTTGGGTTCTTTTCCAAGCAGGTTTGGAGGAATCTGGAAAAATAAACTACGGCTGCAATGCTAAGAGCCCCATAATAACCCAGATAATAATCTTTGTGCACGATTCTTCAAAATATAATTTACTCTGTGAATGTTCACATGTGAACACTATTCTTAAAGTCAAAGACTTTAAAAAGAAAAGATTCTAAAGAAAGGGCAAAGGAAGCTATAAAGACATAGAGACACACATAGATGTAACAAAACAGCAATAGCAGTGCAAATGGTCCCTGGTTAACAATAGGTCAATTTAGGACTTTCCCACTGGAGGCAGTGGAACAATATCCAATCACTATAAAATACACTTCAAATTTAGTTTCTTTAGTTTCATTGTGGGCTGGAGCGATAACACAGCGGGTAAGACATTTGCCTTGCACGAAGCCAACCCGGGTTCGATTCTTCCGTCCCTCTTGGAGAGCCTGTCAAGCTACCCATGTTTTCAATATGCCAAAGGCAGTAACAACAAGTCTCACAATGGAGATGTTACTGGCGCCCATGTGAGCAAATCGATGAGCAACAGGATGACAGCGATAGTGATACAGTGATAGTTTCATTGTAAAATTTCAGTAAACTGGGTGTGATATTCAACACTTTACTATACTTCATATTAAATCATTTTGTCCAGCTGTCAGCATACATTTTCTGAGTATCCTGATGGTAGTCTAGGCTAGGCTGGAATGTTCAGGTGAGATGTATTAAAGGCATTTTTAACTTAAGATATTTGCAACTTACACAAAGTTTCCCATTGTAAGTCAGAAAAGATCTGTAGTTGCTTTAAGGGCAAAATAGTGTGGACCTTCCAATCCAAAGTCACAGAGTGAAAAGATGGGAAGGGAAAAAAACCATGTTATTTATAAGAGACTCACTCACTTTAGATCAAAAAGAAACATAAGGTTGAGTAAGAGTGGGGAGAACATGGAAAAACATTGGTATTAACAAAAAAGGTTAATATAGGGTAACTATACCAAGCAAAACACTTTTTGTCAAAACTTACAAAAGTCAAAAAAAGGACATTATATACTAATAAGAGTATCCCAATTCACCAGGTAAATTATAGATATGTGCACAAAAACAGAGCCCAAAAATATATAAAGCAAACATTGTCAGTTGCATTAGAGGCCAGAGTGATAGTACAGCAGGGAGGGCTTTGCATGAAGTCAACCTGAGTTCAATGCCCAGCCCGCCTTGTGGTCCCCCCAACCTCCCAAGAGTGATCACTGAGCAGAGTGAGTAAGAAATAAACCCTGAGCATCACTGGGTATAGCCCCAACACCACCAACTCCCCCCCAACAAATAACAGTTGAGTTAATACTTCAGTTTCAAAAAGAAGCATTTGAAAATTACAGCCGACCGAATGGGCATTAGAGACAAAAACAGAAGACATATCCTTCCAGAACACATGGAATATCATCAAGGACAGACCAGATGTTAGGTAACCAAAGAAGCCTTTTATATACGAGAAACGAAAAGCTAATAATACTCAATAGTGATTGAGTAGGATTCTTTCCTTTGAAATGAGTAAGACAAGAATGTTTGCTTTTTCCACTTCTAGAACTACTGTTAAAGGTTCTAGTCATAGCAACCAAATATAAAAAATAAATAGCTTCCAAATTGGACAGGAAAAACAAAAATTATTTCTATTCATAGACAATACCAATATCATCCTACTTGGAGAAAATCTAACACACACACACACACACACACACACACACACACAGTTGATAGACTTATCCAAGTTAGAATATAGAAAATCTGCATCAAAAGTTAGTTGTGCAAGGGGCTGGAGCAATAGCACAGCGGATAGAGTTTTCCTTGCACGCGGCCAACCCGGGTTCGATTCCCAGCATCCCATATGGTCCCCTGAGCACTACCAGGGATAATTCCTGAGTGCAGAGCCAGGATAACCCCTGTGCACTGCCAGGTGTGACCCAAAAAGCAAAAAAAAAAAAAAAGCTAGTTGTGCAGCGCACATGCTGCCCAAGCGCACATGCTGCCAGTGCTGCCAGAACTCAGGTTGACTCCATGTGTTGCTGCTAAGAGCATGTGGTGCCCAAGCACATGTGTCGCCACATCTCCCCTCCTGAGATGTGTACTCTATTTTCATATCAAATGCCAGCATGTGTACCGGGCTCTCTCAGCACTCTGGGGAAGCTCTTGTTCTCTAATAAGCGCATTATTCCTCTGTCTCACACACTCTCTGTCTCCTCCCCCTTCCTCAAGTTTCAAAAAAAAAATCTGTTTTGTACTTAGAAAAAAAAAAGTTGTGCTTCCATACCCTAACAATGAATAATCCAAAATGAAAATAAGAAAATTCCATTTACTGGAATACCATGCAGCTTGTTAGGAGAGATGAAGTCATGAAATTTGCTTATAAATGGATAAACATGGAGAGTATAATACTAAGTGAAATGAGTCAGAAAGAGAGGGACAGAAATAGAGGGACTGCACTCATTTGTGGAGTGTAGGGTAGCATCACATGAGGCTGACACCCAAGGACGATAGATACAAGGGCCAGAGGCATTGCCCCATAGCTGGAAGACTGCTTCATGAGCGGAGGGGAGAAGGCAGATGGAATAGAGAAGGGATCACTAAGAAAATGATGGCTGAAGGAACCAGTTGGGATAGGAGATACATGCCGAAAGTAGATAATGGACCAAACATGATGACCTCTCAGTGTCTGTGTTGCAAGCTATAATGCCCCAAAGTAGAGAGAGAGTATGGGGAATATTGTCTGCCATGGAGGCAGGGGGAGGGTGGGAAAGGGGGGGTATACCAGGGATATTGGTGGTGGGGAATGTGCACTGGTGGAGGGATGGATGTTTGATCATTGTGAGATTGTAACCCAAACATGAAAGCTTGTAACTATCTCACAGTGATTCAATAAAATTTTTAAAAATTTTTTTAAAAAAAAGAAAATTCCATTTACAATAGCATCAAGAATAATAAAATAATTCTGTATCTGTATCACTGTCATCCCGTTGCTCATCAATTTGCTCATCGATTTGCTAGAGCGGGCACCAGTAACGTCTCCATTGTGAGACTTGTTACTGTTTTTGGCATATCGAATACACCACAGGTAGCTTGTCAGGCTCTGCCATGTGGGCGGGATACTCTTGGTAGCTTGCCAGGCTCTCTGAGAGGGACAGAGGAATCAAACCCAGGTCGGCTGCGTACAAGGCAAACACCCTACCCACTGTGCTATAGCTCCAGCCCAATAAAATAATTAAGAACAAATATCCTAAGGCAAAAACTTGTACCTAGAAACTATAAAATGCTACTACAGGAACATAAAGACAATATAAACAAAAATATGCACCTTGTAGCTCAGTGGTAAGGTGTTCGTCCTGCACATTTTGAAGCCCTGGGATCAATATCCACCACACACACACACACACACACACACACACACACACACACACACAAAACACTATCATCATCATCATCATCTGTGCTCATGAAGCAGAAAACAATACTGTTAGGTCAAAAACAATCTAAAGATTATGCGTAATCCTTATTAAAGGCAGACAAAGATAAAATTCTGAAATTCAAGTGCATTCTCCCAAAAAAATCTAGAAAAGGAAAACTAGGTTGGAAGATCAACATTTCCAGATACCAAATCCCCCACTAAGTTACCATTCAAATAAAAGATGTGTGAGTACAACATAAGGACTGATGAAACAGAGTAAAGAAACCATAAATAACCATTCTCATACATAATGAACTGGTCTTCAAGAAGGGTGGCAATATCCTTCAATTGGGGAAAGAATCATTTGAACAAATGAGTCTTGGGCCAGAGTGACAGTACAATGACATGAAGCTTGCCAAACATACACCTAACCTGGCTCTGATCCCCGGCACCCCATACAGTACTCAGGTCCAACGGGAGTGATCCCTGAGTGCAGAGTCAGGAGTAGGCCTGAACACTGTCAGGTGTGGCCCATAAGCAAACCAAAAATTATTTCTTAAAAATCTGGATTCACCAGCAACAGAATGAAGTAAATCCACATACCATACAAATACTAACTAAAAAATAAATAAATAATAATCCTAACCCAAAGACCTAAAAGAGCCCAAAACTTTATTAGAAATTTTTGGTGGAATGCATAGACAGGGAAAATCTTCCTGACAGTGAATCTGACAATGACATCTTGGATAAGACATCAAAAATAAAGAAACAAGATAAAATAAGTTGAATTTCTTTTAAAAAAAAAGAAAAAGAAAAAAGAAAACAACCCTCTGGGGACTGAAAGAAAAGTGTAAGTAGGGTGTTTGCCTTTCATAGGTTGAGCCAAGTTTGATCCCCAGCACCCCAGATGGCCCCCAAAACCCTGCCAGGAGTGATCCTTAAGATCAGAGCACTGCTGGGTGTACCTAAAAACAAAGTGATCCCACCCAAAAAAGTTTTAAACAACTTTTGGGGGCGATAGTACAGATTTAAGGTGCTTGTCTTGCACTCGATATGGTCCCTGAAGAACACCCGGAGTGACCCCTTAGCACAGAGCCAGGAGTAAGCACTGGACACTCCCAGGGTGTAACCCAGAAACAATAATAATAATAATAATAATAACAATAACAAAAATAATAACAACAACTTCTGTGCATTACTGAAAAAGTAAAACTGTAACTCACAGAAATCAGCAGCAAGCTGGGTGCCACCAATCATGTCTCCAATAAGTGATTAACAGCATAGAGAATGCCTACAACTCAACAACAATGTATAACCAAAAACCACAATGAGAAATCACTTCATACCTATTATGACATGCGCTACTGTGCAGGGCCAGAAAGTGAGCAGAGGAAATAAAATGCCAGCACTGTCAGATGTGGTCCACTATATATATATATATATATATATATATATATATATATATATATATATATATATACATTTATCGTACACACCACATCCCCTAGCAAGGATGTGGATGGAGAAACCAAAACACATAGGCACTGCCTAAGAGAATGCAAAACCATGCAGACACTCAAAAGCAAGCAGTATGGCAACCGCCCAGAAGCTAGAAATAGGGCTAGCATATAACTAAGCTAGCCCAGACCTAGGTAAGCAACTGAGACAGCTAAAACAAAGACTGAAACACACACATATGAATGTTCAGAAAAGCATCACTCATAATATCCGAAAAGTAACAAACAAATGTCAAAGTGATATACATTATATATATACACATATATAAATTTAATACACATGCAGGTACACATACGGTATGGAATATTTAGCCATCAACAGGAAATGTGCTACAACATGGATGACCTTAAAACAAACTATATGAAAGGACTTAGGCACAGAAACTACCCACAGGCTTGCAGGATAGTTCAGTGGTAGAGCACTTGCCTTCCAGGCAAGAGGCCAACCCCACATGCCTAGTGTCATCCTGGTGGCAGAATCAGGTGTGCACACACACCACAACTACACTGTACAAGACCTGGCAGGCTCCATGGCTCCATAGCAAGACTAAAGTGCATGAGCACTACATCAGGTGCGCAAACTCTGGTAAGCACCACAACCACAGTCAAATGTGCGCAAGCCCTGGTCATTACAATATGTATAACAAAAGGGAAGGGGGGAATATCTACCATGTAATCACATCGCTGAGAATACCAGAAATATGGAAATCAGGAGAGACAGAGACAACGAGAGACACAGGGATATAGGTTTCTTTCTGCTGTCCTGTGGATTTTTGGGTTTTGGGTTTTTTGTGGGGTTTTTTGCCTTTTTTTTTTTTTTAATTGAATCACTGTGAGAAGTTGCAAAGCTTTCCAGTTTAAGTCTCGGTCATACAATGATTAAACACCCATCCCTTCACCAGTGCACATTTTCTACCACCAAGAAACCTGTATAACCTGCATCCCACCCCTCCCCCTGCATGTGTGGCAGATGATCTCCATTTTACTCTCTCTCCACTTTGATCACATTCAATATCTCCACAAAAGACCCACCATTATTATTTGGAATTTTCCCCTACAATCAGACCTGCCAAAAAGGCATCATTACATAATTTGTTTTCTATTGCTGATTATGAAGAGCATATGATGTTGTGCCTGCGCGATTTTGGATTTCTGATATTTTAGTAGTAAGTCTGGAGGGATTTCTGCCAAAAGCTTCTGGGTTCTGAGATTGGTTTGTGTGCTTCTGGGATCACGGCCATTCAGTTGCCAGAGGAGCCGTTCGTGGCGGGCAACTTGGGGCCTCGTCAGGGTAGGGAGAAGGGCCGGTTCCACCCCCCCATCCCATGAGGCCCCGCGTGTGTTGTCACTGCAGTCATTTACCTGGCTGTCCAATAGGCTCTGAAAAGGTGGCTGCCACCACACCACACCAGAAGGAAAAAGCAGAAGGGACAAATACCTTTCCTCACCCAGGGTGGCATGGTGCCGTAGTTTAATGCTCAGTACAGATGCATTTCTGCCAAAAGCCACTGGGTTCCAAGATTGGTTTGTGTACCTCCTGTCCTGTGTATTTCTAATTGACTTTGGTGATGGTTGTGCATTTATCTATGAGGATATTCACTGAACACTATATCTACCGCATAGTCTTCAACTACTAGCATACAAACCAGTACAGAACTGATCTACCAGTGTAAAAATGATAGAAATCCATGTGCACACTATTCACACACTAATTGCATATATTTATGACTATACTAACTATAATCTTAGTCGTATACTTTTTGAAATGGACAGATTGTACAGATTTCAAAGTTTAAGCTTCACTGAAGTTTTATCTAACTCAGTATTTCCAAGTATTGCTGGTTGCAGACTACTAGCTTGGGATCTTAGTCCAGGAAGACTAAGCTGTCCAGCATCACTGTCCAAATAAAACACCTGCTGCAGGATCACAAAGAAACACCACCCTAAAGCACTATGGGCTCCATCAAAGCATGTGCTGAGAAACTCATCAGGAATGCAAACATTTAAAAGAGTCCCCATCATCCATGAAAGATTTGGAGGCAGCAGACTTTTCTAAGAAGGAGAAGAAAGGGTGCATGCAACATGGAGCCTGAAACACAGAGCACAGCCCAACACAAGTAACGGAGGAAAAAGATGCTTTCAGGCCCTCACCCCAACAGGGAATAAAGTCCCACCTGCCTGGAGGGCAAGACTTATGCTGACAAAGACTGGCAGGGCTGCCTCCAGGGGCAGGAATGCAGCATCGCTCCGCTACAGAAGGTCATCCTGGGCGCCCATCTGGGATGCTGATCCTAGAAGTAGGAGCTCAGAGAAGTGAGGTGCTTGAATCAATAAGCTCAATGGAAAAGAAAATCTCCATTCCTAAAATGAAGGCATGAGGTTTTCAACTCCATTCAAGATATCAAAAGTTTCAAACATGTGAAAAAGTGTTCTCTAACCCTACACAGAGAGAAACCATCTAATAAATACCCCCCAGGAACCAGCTGAAGCTCCAAGCAAGACCTCGCCAATACATACAAATGTAGTAGTGCATGGACAGTAGTTCAGAACGCCACTTACAACAACGTAGGGCCAATCAAAATTTCTACATAGTAACCTCTTTTAAGTATACAGTGTCCTTGTCAGAGTATTTCTAGAAAATAAGACAGATAGAGTGGGATGCAACTGGAGCCGTGTAGATGGCTTCAACTGGCAGAGCACATGCCTCACTTGTGCATGCAAAGTCCCACTCCTGACACCACATGCTCTCTCCTGTCCCAGCACTGATAAAAGCAGACCTGGAGTCCCTGAGCATCACAAGACCCAGCATGTAAAAAGATCAGATCTGGCTCCTGCTCCAGTACCCTGGAAACTACAGGAATTTAGAATCTCAGCAACCCAGATCTCAACCCAGGAGAATCTGCATTTTAACAAGCTCCCTTAGTGATTCATGTACATGCTAATGTTTAGGAAGTGCTGTTTCATACACTTAAACTCACAGGATAAATAAATATTTCGAGTGAAAGGATGGAAAACAATCATAAAAGCCAACGAAGACCAAAAACAGAACAAAAATCTGGGACAACCATACTTATATCAGACCTAATCCCATTCAATATAAAGTAGAAACAATGATGGACACAACTTATTGATAAAGGGAACAACAGATCAAGAAATACTGTCACCAACATTTATGTACCAAATGAAGGTTCAGCAAAAAGTGAACACTTCTGCTCACAAAGCTCAAAAAATATATTGATGGAAAACCAATAGTAGCGAAAGATTTCAACACTTCAACACATCATTTTCACCACTATACAGATCAACTAGACACGTAAAGAAACAAGAGCCCTAAAAAAAAAGAGCTGAAAGAACTGGGTTTGCTGGGCAGATACAGGGCTTTGCATCCCCCAAACAAGAACACACATTCTTCTCCAATGCACAAGGAACACTCTCCGGGAAGATCACACATTAGGGCACAACTCAAACATACATAAACTTACAAGGATAGAACTGCACAAAGTAATTTCTCAGATCACAATGCCATTAAAGTAGAAATTAACCATTTTCTATAAAAGAAGTGGATTTCCACTTTCTGAAAATGAAGGTGATGGGAAGGGGGAGGAAGTGGGGGAGGGAAAATCTGGGAACTCTGGTGGAGGGAAGCTGACACTGATGGTAAGACTAGTATTGAAATACTATATGCCTATATACCACTGTCATTGTCACTGTCATCCCTCTGCTCATCAATTTGCTCAAATGGGCACCAGTAACATCTCCATTCTGAGACTTGTTACTGTTTTTGGCATATCGAATACGCCATGGGCAGCTTGTCAGGCTCTGCAGTGCGGGCGGGATACTCTTGGTAGCTTGCCAGGATTTCTGAGAGGGGCGAAAGAATCAAACTGGGGTCAGCCGTGTGCAAGGTAAACCACCCTACCCGCTGTGCTATTGCTCCAGCCCACAACACAACTATCAATATATTTTTAAACTGCAGTTCTCTCATTAAATTTTGAATATTCTGAATATTTTGAATATTGAATATTGAATAAATTTTGAATATTGAATGAAGAAATGCTGTTTCAGGTGCTGGAGCAACAGCACAGTGGGCAGGGAGCTTGTCTTACACAAGGCCAATCCAGGTTCAATACCCAGCATCCCATATGGTACCCCAAGCACTGCCAGTAGTGAATTCTGAGTGCCAAGCTAGGAGTGACCCCTGAGCATTTCCAGGTGTGGCCAAAAAAAACAAAAAGAGTTCTGACATATTTAACTTATGTCAGTTCTAAAATTTTCTAACTCCCTTCAGAAGGAAATCTGAAAGTAAGAAGTGTATTTATATTATTTATATAATTTACTTTTTGCTGAGTCAAACAAAACCATTCGATACCTACTGGCCCACTAATCTGAGTCTCTAGTCACTGTTTTCTCTTGTCTTTTAATTTAGCCTCTACCAGCCTTAGAGTAATCAATGTCCACTCCACTTGGCAAGAGAAAAGGAGAACATTTTTCCTGAATAAACCTGAATTAGCTTCATGGAAAGAATTCAGGTCTTGTAGGGTGTGGGATGGGTTAAGGCTCATGGGTCATTGCCAACCAGTAAATTCTTCGAAATATGAGTAAATACGGTACAGCACACCAATTCTGGACGTGGTGCATGGCCATGCCAACTGTTAGGCGTGTCTGTGTGTTGCCCTGGGTGGAGCTGGGTAAGCCCTGGAACCGAGCCAGTGCTTTAAAGGCTGGTGAAAAAGAGCAAGAAGGGCCAAGCAACATTCCCTGCATCCCCCAGGCTCCATGGTCCAAAGGGCTCAGACTGCCCTAGGCTACTCTTCGTCCTGCCCTTGACCTTCGAGTTAGGCAATGATTCTGGCATGCAGGCACTGCCAAATTTCCGACCCAACAACCAGAAGTCCAAGACGTTACACAGCCCAGCCCCTGAGCTGTGGGACTTGTGAACAAAGCATTACTTCTTAAGTGTACCTGGCTGCTTCCCCAAAATGTGGGATCCTAGGGCCCACGCCCAGAAAGGCGGTTTTACAGAAGGAAGCAAGGCCTCAGATACACACCAACAAGATGCTCAGGAAAGCTGGTCCTTCTGATACATGCTTCCATTGGGTATGGCCAGAGTGCAATACTCCCCTCTGGAAGGGAGCTCCCCAAGACACCCTTACCACATCACATACACAAACCCCACAGATACTGTGGGACCACAAGGGTTGAGCATTGGTGAATTCAAGCGGTAGCAGAAATGTCACCACATTCCAGAATTCACCAGATGCAGTGTTCTCGGAAAGTTCAGAAACCCAGTGCTGAGCAAATAAGTGATGGCTTAAAGCTCACATAGCAAGAGCAAATCTTCAAACATACTAAGAATAGCTCCCACTTTTATTCTACCAGTCTGGAATTTCCCCTAACTCCTGAAAAAAACAATACTGAAAGATCAGAGATTGTTAGCCCTGTGACAGCAGTAATAGTACCGGCACCCTATCAGGAAGCGCCCCACTTCCCCATTTCACTGCAGTCAGCCAACATCCCATACCACAGTTAAGCCATGCCAACAACCCGCATCTTAACTGTTTATCTGTGGGTGCGCAGAGCTTGGTGCTGCAGGGGCTAGGAGAGGAAAAGCTCAACATGTTTCCCATTTCCTGCCCAACTCGCTACACACAGAGAGGTGGGGAGATATGCTCAAACACAGAGGAACACCACAGAACAGACACAGCAAAGGAGGACAAGCAATTCCACAGCCAGTTACTCCGGCCAGAGTCTCTGCGGCTCAGTGCTTGGTCCCCCACGCCAACCCTTTGGTGTTTGACAGAGAAGGGAGGCGCTCATCTTCCCTACTCCACTGGGAACCAGTGACCTCCTGCACAATAGCTCCCCGTTAAGACCGCTATCCACGCCCTAGCAGGGACGCCTTCCATCAACCACCCACAGATGGCCGCTGCTCAAAGGGACAGTCAGCATGTACAGATGACGGATTGTTCTGAACCGAGAGGGCCACGCATCCCCCTGCCTGCAGAGCAATCTGTGGACACCAGCCAGGGTGCTGCTCTCCACGCGCTTCATCTCTGCCCTCTCGGCTACATCCTCGTCACCGACCTGGCTCTTCAAAGCACATCCACCCACAGATGAGAGCAAAAGACACAACTGTGACCAGAGGTGCTTGCCTTAGGCGTTTTACGCAAACCAAGTCCAGGTGAAGAAGTGTAGACAGGCCCTCCTACTAGCTTCTCAGCAGAAAAAGTCCAGTGTTCCTGGGAACCACTGTTTGTTTACCCGGTAGCTCCCACCCCAACCACCACCTGGCTGGGAGATAAGGACAGGTTGATTTGGTGCAGTTATGTCTTGTTGCATAGTAAACAAGAATGCTTACATAACATGCCCCACAGCTACCACCCAGAGACCTGGGGGAAAGTAGCACTCTCAGAACTGCCTGGAGGGAGCAAGAAATTTGCTGGCTGGGGCCTTTCCATTCTGGGGGATAAAGCTGGCAAGAGCCACTCCCAGCGCCGACATCCACATTCAGCTGCCTGCACCAAGTATGGAAGACTAGACCCACAGAGTGTGGAAGAGCTGACCCCCAAGTTCTGGGCACCATCGGACACAGCCCCCAGGCTCTGACAGAGAAAATCAGGCAGCCATTGCAGTAAGGCTTTGACATAGCCCAGGGCCCCCAGAAGCCCAAGGGGCCCACTCCTAGCACTCTCTGTGGACCGTGAACTGTGCAGAGCTCCACCACTTCCCACCTCACTCTTCAGTCTAGAGGACGGCACCTTCCAGAGAGAAGGAGCTGAACAGCTGATCTGTGTGCAATGCAGAACTCCAGGCCCAAAGCCTACAGCCCCACAGGATGCAGTGATCCTCCAGGCCTCATTAAAGCCTCACATCCTGGATCCTATCTCAGGGTGATCCGGAAAATTACCTTCCTCCCACAAAGGCCCTGTCCTCTCCCGAGGCCACTTTCGCCCAAATAGGCAAGGACACACATGCACCAGCATTTTCAGACCCTCAAAATTCTCCTAACCCAGGCAGAGCATTAGGCTGGGATGTCAGGTGGAGATGTGCTGGTTTCCCCTATTCTTTACACCCAGCCCGGGCCTGTGTGAGAGCCAAGGCCAGTCCAATCAGGTTTCACAGGCATTCACATACAACCCAAAATATCAGAGGAAGAACACAGACAGAGGCTACCTTGAAGTCATGGACATAAAGCTCTTCCATGTCAAAGAGGAAGTAAAGTTTTATTTTAAGTGAGAGCAATGAAAATTACAGGTGTAAACGTGGAACTCCTAGCACAGACTAATTACTTTATATACATAAACCCACACATCTGAATATAAATGCATTAATACACACATGCAGCCCCAGATCACAAAGGAGAAAAAAAAGAGCTGGAGATGCTCCGTTATTTGGACAGGGGGCAGGTGTGGAGAGCAGTCAATGCCATACTCATCTCTCAAAGAACCAGGTAGGAAGAACTGCAAGCTGTAGCAACAGGGACACTCCACTCTGCACAAGAATTTTAGACTGTGTCCAAGCAGGCAAGGTGTTGGAAAGCCCGCATGGTACTGTGCTGTAGTACAGGGCAGCAGCCAAGCCACGTGTCCATCACAATGGGGCATCTGTCTCACTCCCACCAGAAGAAGACAAACGTTCTCCAACACGAGAGCTGCCCACAGAGGAGAGGTACCAGTGCACTCCAGACATGTGCTGTGAAAATTTCAAACTCCATCACACAAAAGTAGGTATTGGCATTCTGGAGAGGAATCAACCCAAACATGGAGTCAGCCCTGCTCACAGCCCAGGCTGGTACCTGCTGGCCAATCATTGGAGACAGTGTCTGTTCTCTGCTCAGAAATCTGTCAAGGACATTCCTTTTTGAGGGCCGATGGAACATCATAATGCACGTGAGGTACTCTTGCAGCTGCAAACTCAGGTTCTTTGTGATTGGACTTTTAAAAAAATTCTTTAAGTTCTTTCCTCCCATTTTTCTCTTCTGTTTTCTCTGAGATGTCTTTTAGGGCTAGATAAATAGTACAAGTGGTGAAGCAACTTGCCTTGCATGCTGGCTTGCACCCTCAACACCCTAGATACTGCCAGGGAGGATTCTGAGCACACAGAGAGGAGAAAGTCCTGAGCAACACAGGACGTAGTCCAAAACAAAAAGAAAAAGAAAGAAAGGAAGGAAGGATGATAGGAAGGATAAAAGAGAAAGAAGACCAAGAATGTCTTTTATTTACATGTTAGTTTCCTAGGTTAGTTCTCTAATAACCTCTTTCCTGGTCTATAGTATTCTAAGTTGTGAGATATCAATTTGACGTTTTGGCCTTTCTATTGGATTGTACATTTATATCTTCATTTCCAGGGGTCTTTTGGATTTTTTTTTTATTTTAATAGACCATTTTTAGAGCAGCTTTTAAGTCCATGCAAAATTGAGCAGAAAACGGATTTTTTTTATAGCCTTTCGTTCCTTTCTTCTGGAAGCCTCTACTACTATCAACACCCCATCCATCTCCTGAGAGGGGTGGTCATTTTGGTCAGGCCTGACTTTGACA
Organism: Sorex araneus; assembly: GCF_027595985.1. NCBI lineage: Eukaryota > Metazoa > Chordata > Mammalia > Eulipotyphla > Soricidae > Sorex > Sorex araneus. The sequence continues at coordinate 318,363,243 of NC_073303.1, read as the reverse complement.
GAACATCACCCCAAAGGATTTTTTAATAGCACAATATTTTCATTTCTCGCCATTTTTAAAAATCAAAGTGCCTTTTGCTTTGGTGTCTTTAAAAGTACTCCCCAAACTCCCCACGCAGTTTCTTCTCTCCAACCCGAGGCCAAGGCACCCAGACGGTTCCCACAGGGCCACGGTGCTCTGACATCCTCCAAGCTTCCAGCTGGTCACAGCGCTCCAACATTCCGCACAGTCTTTGCTGCCGTGCTCCGACGCCCTGCACACGGGCTGTGGCTGTGTCCCGACGTCCTCCACGGGGGCTGTGGCTGCTGTGTCCCAGTGTCCTGCATGCGGGCTGTGTCCTGACATCCTCCACGGGCTGTGGCTGCTGTGTCCCAACGTCCTGCATGAGGGCTGTGGCTGTTGTATTCTGCAGTCCTCCACGCCTCCGGGTGGCTGCAGCGTTCTGATGTCCACACAGCCCAACGGCTGCAGCATTCAGATGCTCTCCACACAGCCCTGTGGCCGCAACGTCCCCACGTCCTCCACAGTGCTGTGGCCACAGCGTCCCCACATCCTCCACAGCCCTGGGGCCGAGCTTCCGGTAGAACTGTTCTACTACTGTCCTCCAAACTTCCAGACAAGGAGAACAACAACAAGCCACACAGGTTATGAACACAGAATCAAGAAACAAGCTGGCTTCATTCTCAACCATTTCCTACATAAAAATCACAGCAGCCTTCACATTTCTGAGGGAAACACTCTCCCGTTCAGAAGCCTATCCTCAAACTATTGGCACTGGAAGTACAAGGGCAACTTCAAACCACAAAGTCTCAAGAGAGCTTGCATGCAGCTCATTGTTGGGAACTATTAAATTCTGAGAGAAACAGGCAATGTCATGATATACAACAGAAAGGTTAAGAGCATCTGCAGATGGTGGGGAAGAAAGATGGGATAATAACTGAGCAAAGAACTAGAGGCAACCAAGTTCAATGCAAACTAAAAGGCACATTAAAAACTGTTCCCAGAAACTAAAAAATGGAAGAAAAAACCATCATTTCTGAAAGGAGAATTTCAGGCTTATGTTTGTTTGAAGCAAGAGTGGGAAAACAGGGATAACTACATTAAATACTAAGCAAAAACAGCTCCAGAAGAAAACAAAATACCCTGTGAGGCAGTAAAAAGGTATTACAGTGTAAGCAGAAAGTGCGTGTGTGAGAAGGTATGGACAGAGGGCAAACTCCTCACCTTCTCAGGAGGAAAAAAAAAATTAAAAGGATCAAATTAAAACTAGGGGATAAGGGAGAATGAGGCAGGAGGCACAGAAATGCAATATGTTACATAAGCATCAACTTTGAACTACTGAAGGCAAATACTAAAACACTGCCCGATCAGGCTGGCTACTTGGAGAGAATTATTTGACTCAGATACTTAGCACTGTGATTGAAAAATCAAACTAAATTATACGTAACCTGCCCAGAAAAAGTATATTAAAAACCCAGATAACACTTCAGAGGGAAAAAAGTTGTTCGGTGGCCAGGATCGTCAGAGGGCAGGGTCCACCTGGGGACGGTAAACCATGTCAGAAGCTACTACGCTGATGGTGAGTTCTCAGGCCCCAGGGCAGAGACAGGACCCACCCTATTAGGAGGTGAGCCACACAGATGTGAGAGTCCATCCAGTCTCTTTCCCACCCCAAATCTCTATCACAGCAATAGAGGCCAGTTGAGGGCTCATGCTCTGAATTCTCTAGAAATACCCTGTGAGTTCAGAAGACCCACAGTTCAGAAGAGATCAGGTATCCTAGGAAAAGCAAACTGGATGCAGCCTGTGCTGGCCTAGCAGAACATGAGGCAGTGGACAAGATCTTACCCAACCTCCCACTGATGGAGAAATATTCAGAGAGTGACACTGCCAAAGGATAAAAGCTTAAAAAGCAAATAAACCAAAGATCCAGCTCCTCTGGAAAGAGCATTTACAGATGCTCAAGAAACATCTCAAGGGGATCTAAGAGACTTGGAGCGAGTGACTTTGGCAGTAGCTGCTGTTGACTCCCACAAGACAGAATAAGGAAAAGGTTTCGCAGGATGTCTTCAGATACTTTTCATGGACTTTTTCAGACAGTCCCACTGATCGCCCTGAGTGACACTAAATTAATTGTTCTACTTGCAGTGAAACAAAGATGAAGATCTCAGCTGCCAAGTTCACTTTGCATTGCAGAGACAATAATGATACAATGCCAGGGTCCACGTGGAGTGCCTTTTGAGTCCACCTACCAGGTAGGGTCTGCAGATGTGGCAGGAAATTCCAAAGAACTTCAGAGAGAAGCAGAAGGCCCATCGGAGCCACCTCAGACTGCCAAACCATCTGTCTACCTCAGTTCAATCCAGCCAGAAGTAGCCTCCAGAAACCGACTTCTCTGAGGCCTGAAGACACAACAGACTGATCTGCTCTTAAGATCCAGAGTCCCTGAAGACGCAGCACAGAGTCGCACACATGCCTCCTGTCTCTTGATCTTTTTGAGCGGAAACCAATTTCTTTTTTTTTTCTTTTTGGGTCACACCCAGCAATGCACAGGGGTCACTCCTGGCTCAGGAATCACCCCTGGAGGTGCTCAGGGGACCATATGGGATGCTAGGATTTGAACCCGGGTCGGCCGCGTGCAAGGCAAACGCCCTACCCACTGTGCTATCACTCCAGCCCCTGGAAACCAATTTCTGATCCCTGCTGTCCACTACCATGTGACTCACTGATTGGCAGCCCGGAAAAGTATCCATTTTTGCTCTCCAAATGCAACCTTGGAGAAAGACCAAACTCCTCTGTTGGCCACACACTGGTGAGGAGGCTTCTCACTCAGGGACTTGTGTGAGAAAGTTACGGCCAGTTAAGAGTTTTATACAACTGACACAATGCACACGTAGGCAAAATTTGAAAAAGCAGGGACACCTATTAACAGACTCCAGCAAGCAGGATAAGCAAGTACACAGCTTACACTCAGACAACGGGAGGCAGAGTCTTTGAGCTACCCCAAGTGCCACCCTCTGTGCCAAGGCTCACATAACTCCAAGGCATCAATTTCCCAGTTCTCCAAGGGCAACGCCCCTTTGATCCACACTTTACTGATGAGCTTGGTTAACCCAGCAGGCATACTGAGTATGTCCAGGGGTTCTGCTTCACTGGAATAATCAGTACTGGCCACTGCCCCAGTTTGAAAAAACAAAAACAATAACAAAATGAAGGGAGCAGAATGGCAGGTGAGAGTTCTTGCCCAACACGCCCCCCCGCCCCCCATAATGAATGCCAACCAACCACAAGTTGACTTTGGATGGTTCCATCAAAATAACAAGATCCTCAAATTAAAGATACGGACAATCAAGAAAATTCTTCCCTAAATCTGTACGTAAACTCAGTGACTGAAAATACTAAGATTCCGGTTTCCAGTGACATATACTCATGACCAAAACACTTCACCCCGAGTGCTCCCAGCAGGATCCCTGAAGCCAGTCTCTGAGGGTCGGGAAAGTCATCCCCAGCTTTCAGAGATGAAGAGAACCTATAGAAGCTAGGAAGGCCTCACCCCTCCCCACACTCGATCTCTTCATCCCACAGGCAAAAGGAAAATATCCACACAGCCAAACGTCCTTCTGGGAGGAAAGTCAGAATCACTCATGTCTGCCATGGGAGAGATTTGGGTAAGTGATGACTGGCTGACTTTGTTACCATCTCAAAGGCAGCCCAGCTTTCGCCTTCCCTTATTAGGGAAGAGCTGTCAAGCTCAGAGACTTGAAGTTTTACCTGCTTTAAACCTTCATAACCACCCTGGTGACCTCCAGGAACAAGACAAAGTCTATTCCTCGGGGATCTGTCCAGAAGTGAATCCCTGCCGTAAAGGAGAGGGAAGCAGGCAGACACACTGCCCAGGAGTATGCCACTCCAAACATCAAATGCAACAGCAGGGGTCTGGGACACAAGATTAATCATGCCCCCTGAGGGCTGTGAGCATACAGACCCAGTACAAGGTTCCCTCCTGCAGCCCAAAGCATCCAGTAGACCACACCTACTAAGGAGATGACCACCTTTATTTCTTCCATGATCTCCTATATCTAGTTACATTTTTCTTTAGAGATCATTTGGAAATATCCCTATAAAAGTTTTATTTAAATTGTGAACATATGGGGCTGGAGTGATAGTACAGTGGAGGGTGTTTGCCTTGCATGCGGCTGACCGGGGTTCAATCCCCGGCATCCCATATGGTCCCCTGAGCACCACCAGGAGGGATTCCTGAGTGCAGAGCCAGGAGTAACCCCTGCGTATCACCAAGTGTGACCCAAAATGAAAAAAAAATTGAACATATGAATGGCTATTTACATGAAAGACGAGGCTCTCCTGGAGAGCCTAGGCAATTCTGCATGAGTCTAACACTATACGATGCTCAAGGTCCCAAATAGCACGAAACCTGCTGCAGTCAGCTGTGAGTTTGAAAAGCAGGCCTCCAGTACACACAGCCACTGTGCCACTGGGCTTCCCCTGTGGCTTAATAGAGGAAGAAACAGGGCCCTTAGATTACACCACCTTTAAATCACTAGGTTTTACAAGATACACCAAGCCAGAATTCCTACAGCTCTAAGATGAAACTGAAGACACAAGAGATGCCTTTGTTCAAACAGGAGTTTGGTATCGATATGTTAAAAGATCTCAGATCAGTCCAATCATCAAAATCAAAATTCTAGTTTAGTACCTTGATTCTGTCTTTGCTCTTCTCTCCTATGGCAGGCTGATAGGATATATCGATCATCATTGTTAGTAGCCAAAGGCTGCCCTGGGTTCAAATCCTGGGGCCACTACCACACAAAGCCCAGAAAAAATTGCTGCCATAAAATTACAGAGGGTCTGGTCTGGCTTCCTGGTCAACACAAAGGCATTCACTGCCCCCAAACAGTACAACCCAGAGTGATACACATCTTTATTTCAAAATCCCCCATATTTCAAGAGTTAAAAATAACATGAAAGGTATGGATGGATTCATTAAAACAGCATATTCAATGCCACAAATGATTTCTCCCCAAACAAATGTGCAATGAAGTATAATAAGATAACTATGGGAAAATTCTGATAATGAATGGGAGCCTGGATGGCTGGGGTCCACCTGATTAAGGGATGCCCAAAAAGCCTCTTGACTCTCCTGGTGAGTGAGGGCACAGGAACTCGCCGCAGATCACTGCCCTTTCAGAACAAGATGTTCTTGCACAGAAGCATAAAACATATGAGGGAAGGGGGAGAACGGTCAAGTTGAGGCACTCAAGACAACTCTGTCATCTGCTGACTCTAGGCATGCCAACTCACCTTGCATGCCAAAGGCCTTGCCTTTCAGGTGAGCTGCAGAAGATGACAGGCAGGAAGGTTTCCTCAAGTCTCTAGCGCTACACTCCTCCACGACAAAGGCACTCTGCTGGGCAATAACTAATGGTCTGCCCCTCTGGCCCATCCCCTCCCTAAGCTCTGGGGATTGGACGGGTCCAGCCCTGCTCTTTCAAATACTCCCAATAATGCTTAAACATTCGATGCAGTAATCTTAGAGTTCTGATTTCTAAGCAGAATAATCTCGTCCTCGGAATCATTTCTGGAAAACTATTTGGTTTCAGGGCTTTTCTTTAACTAAATACTTCCTTAAAAGACTTCATCACCACCCAGTCCACCTATTTTCTTTCTTCCTGGAAAGAAAGAAGAAGACTCCAGATCACCTCTTGTGAGAAACTGCCAGTTTTATGCTTAAATCCTCAGCAACGCCTGTTGCTGTGCCAACAAATATGTTCTTAGTAAACCCCAAGTAAAAGTTAAATGGAGCACCATTTTTTGAAACTCAGGGGCCGCAAACAGCTGAATCAGCATTTTCAGAAACAAAGTGTTCTGGGCCAGGCCTTTTAAAGAGCAGCAAAGAGAAAGTTGTGCAATAACGCATATTTACTCACTCACAAGCACTACTTATTTTGGTCTTTTTCTCTGCATCTCTTCAATGAAAAGAGCCTAACATTTACAATTCTTTCGGATGCATCCTCAGAAAGATCTAGGCCTGCGTAAGTCACCTGTGGCGCCCCTCCTTTAACTAACGGTCAGGTCAAGGCAAAGGACAAAGGCGACAGGAAAAGGAGAAAAGTAAAGAATACCCTAATTTCCATCATGCACGCGCTCGGGCCTTAGCGGGCCGGCGGTTAGAGAGGATCGGCAAAGGCAGAGAGTTGCATCAGAAATTTCCTCCCGTGAACCGTCTGTTTCTTATCACAGTCGCCGGCTGGCAGGCTGGGCGGGGAACCCTCGCCCCCTCAACTTGGTGCCGGGTGCCCTGCCGCGGGGAACCGGGTCACCAGCAGAACCCGCGCCAGGCGGGGCCACGCTGGGCTCTGGGCGCGTCCAGCCCGGTGCCCGGCGGAGCCGAGCTGCAGGGACGCCGGCCCCAGGCCTCAGTGCCGGGGGACGGCGCGGCCGGCCCGGGGGGAGCGCACGTCCCGCCCGCGGGCCGCCGGGGAGGCGCCGCCCTTCCGCCCCGCGCAGCGCCCGCATCCCGGCCGGGCACACAATGCCGCGGCCGCCGCCCGCCCGCCCGCCCCGCCGGCCCGTACCTGCCGCGGGCCGCTCCCGACCGCCTCCGCGTGGCCGCCGGCGACACTCGGCGACAGTCGGCGCGGCCGGGGCGGGCGCGGCCGTCGCTGCGCGGAGCCGGGGCGCGGGGGCGGCCTCCGAGCGCCCAGCCCGGCCGCGGCCTCTCGGCTCCCCGCCCCCGCGAGGGGCTTTAACGGCGCCGGCCCCGCCCGCCCGCCGCGGCCGCTCCTCCCCCGCCCGGCCCGGCGCAGGGCGTGGCGGGCCCAGGCCGCCGTCCGGAAGGGCGCGAGCCCAGCGCCGGCCCCGGGACGCGGCCTGCCCGCCGGCGCGCGCCCCCCGCGCCCCCCCGGCACGGGACGGGAGCCCGCGCGAGCGCCGCGGCCCCCGCGCCTCAGCCAGGCCGGTCGCGGGACGGAGCGCGACTGACGCCGGGAACCCGCGAGCGCATGGTACGTGTCTGTGCAGCGCGGCCGCCGGCAAGATTGTGACATTCATGTGAGAACGGTGGAGTACAGAGTGACAAGTGATTCGCCTCCAGGCCTTGTGGGCGGAGGGTGCGTTAGGCGAACTCGGAGGTGGGTGCTCCCAGCCCTGCTGCACACCCAGCCCAGTCCAGCTGGGAGAACTTCGCCAGAAAGTGCAGGGAGGACTCAGACCCAGCTATGGGGCCAGTGTCCGCTTTAGGCCGGACCATGGCTCAGGCTCCCCCACTTCGGACAGATGTAATCAATGAGAGGTTATCCTTTCCTCTTACTGAAATAGTCCCGCTGGTCCAAGCTCATGAAACCATAAGACGAGAATTTGGAGAATGACTTGAAGGATCAAAAGGGAGGAAATTTCACAAAGAACTCCTGTCGAGACAAAGGACTAGAGAAAATAAAATAAGGCAAGCTGAATTTTAGTCAGTTTTGCTGAAGTCTGCCATTACCAATAAACACCTCCACAAACCAGAAACCCAAAATGACAGGTGTTTTCTATAGGTGTCCGAAAAACATTTAAACACAATCATTTTTCTTGCGGATCGAAATGCTTAGTCCCTGCTTCTAATACGTCGGTACATCGTTCCTAAGATAAGAGTATTATATAACAACAGTACACTTACGAATTCTTAAAATTACATCACAGATTGATCTGTTAATAAGATCCCTTGTGATATTTCCCTTCCATCACCAGATTCCGTCTAGGGTCAGCAATTACATGTAGCAGTCTCAAAACATGTAGGCTTTCAAACATTGCTGTTCCCTGAGAAGGGGGCACGATAAATGGCCTCAACTGTTTGCATGCTGACATCAAAACCCAGAATTCTTGTGACAGGCCTTCATGCCCCACATTTCTGACTCCCCAGGGACATCTCTGCGTGCCCCTCCTCTCTGGCAGGCTTGTCTGGGGCTGCTTGACAGTTCAAGTTCATGAATGTGTCACTCTGTGACTGTGGAAGCTGCAGCTGTCCCCTGCACGGTGACCCTGGCAGAGTCAGTCCTGTGTGCGGTGCCTTCCCCCGCTTGGAATTTCGAATGCCCACTGCCCTCCCGAACCCTTCTGAGCAGGTCAGATTCCTCCGTGAAATGCCGTGGTGCGGTATTTGAATTTCTGGAGAACCCAGCCTATCAGGGCAAGGCTTAATGATTTTGTGTTCAGGAACTTACCTGAAGGGCAGTATACTTACTGGCTGGATCAGTGTCAGGGTAAGATATAAGGATTTGTGATAGTGAGTAATTTAATTATCCAAACATACTAGGCATTAGAAGGTCCTTCAGCTGAAAGAAAAGAAGCCAGTTGGGACCAGAGAGATAGCACAGTATCAGGTAAAGTGCTTGCCATGCAAGCAGCTGACCTGGGCTGCATTCCTGGTGTGGTGTATAGTCCCCCAAGCACTACCAAGAGTGATCCTTGAACACAGAGTAAGAAGCAAGGCTTTAGCACTGCCAGTGTGGTCCCAAAATAATAATAATAATACATAAAATTTAATTTAAAAATTTTTAAGGAAATTAATTGACTTTACTATAATTGCTAATGATTAATATCTGCCTCCCCAATGAACTGCAAGTGTGTGGCAAAGGCAACTTGTTGTCCAGTGGAGGGAGTATTTTACACCAAGAGGCCTTCAACAAGAAGTAATCAAGGAGCACTCCAGAGACACCACCACGCCTCCAGCCAGGATCCACGGCCTCAGGACCGAGCCTCGCAGAGAAATTAACCCAAAGAAAACTCAGGCTAAAATTATATAACAGTCACACACTCTATTTTCCAGTAATAACAAAAGTTATCAGTTTATCAGTAAGAGAAATGGATAATGTACAGTCCTGGATGCTGCCTCAACTCTTGCCTCAGCCATGGCAAAGTAAGGAAAAGCAAAGTAAAGGAGGTGGAGAATGAACTGCCCTGACCAGAAGGAAGTTGCCAACACTTCTTCCATGGCTGACGCCAGTGTCACTGTCTAGCCCAGCATGCATCTCTTCATGTGGGAATCAGAGGGCAAAGACAGAACAGTGGTCTGCAGCACTGGGGACCACCCACCTACCCCTCATTTGGTGGCAAGATTGATCTGTAGTCCTGATCACTGTCACTGTCACTCTCATCCCTTTGCTCAGCGATTTATCTCGAGTGGGCACCAGTAATGTCTCCATCGTGAGACTGGTTCTTACTGTTTTTGGCATATCAAATATGCCACGAGGAGCTTGCCAGGCTCTGAAGTGCAGGTGAGATACTCTCCATAACTTGTCGGGCTCCCCGAGAGGGACAGAGGAATCAAACCCGGGTCGGCTGCATGCAAGCAAATGCCCTACCCGCTGAGCTATCGCTCCAGCCCCTGTAGTCCTGATAAGATCATAAACCTCGTTGAACCCTAGAGGCTGTCTGAACTGCAGGTCCCCAAGTCCATATTCATCAGCAGAGTTGATCCACCCAGGAATATTTATAAGAACAGACTGGCCTACATTGCACAGCACACATTAAGCTTTCCAATCACTGCAATTCTTTGGAAAATTGCTCAAATAAGACAAACACAAACTGGCCTGAGGTCCAAAGGGAGGGAAGCATGGAGGGTTTCAGGAAAAGCTTCCTGGTGGTGGCAAGCAGGGTTCTGGAGCACCTACTGTATTTAGTATGCTCAGCCCATTGCTACCGAAAGCAAAAGTGTGTGTCTCAGCCAGCCAGTAAAGAATTGATGTAGTGAGTAGTTGGGTTTCTTCCTAAAATGTTGGGCTGAGACTTGGTGATATTAGGAAGACGGTTAAACAAAGGTTAGGCTGGGGTGCTCAGGAGGAACTACTTGACATGCTCGTACGTTTTTATTTATCCCATAGTGATATAATATCAGTCCCTCCTGAGGCTCACCAGTACAGTTCTTCCCCAAAGTGGAAGTTCTTATACTTCAACAATCCAGCTTTCTTGGTTTCCACATAGTATTTGATTTCCAGGGGTGGCTCACACATGACCCAAGGATTCTCATTGGAATTAGAAGGATGAATAAAGCATCTGGAATTCAGAAGTACTGGAGGAAGCATCTGGATGGAGTCAGATCAGCTGTGAATATTGACACAGGAGGAAGCCACAAGTTAGTGCCCTTTCTCCCCTTTTGCCCTGCACCCATGCTACTCAGCTCTTATTTTGGATTTCTATAGAAATGACGCCTCCATAACCATGTTACTGGACTTTGCACCAGGGGTGCCCAAGAGGGGAAAGGTGAGAGCCCTCTCCTCCCCAAGGTACCCAGCCCCAGCAGCCGACCTCCACTATCTCACTGCCACCACCCTCCAGGCCAATTTCCACACACTCGGGCCGAGCCTCACACATGAGCAAAGTCCCACAGAACCCAGGGAACGCGAAACTTTGTGATCTTGGACTCTGGGCTCATTGGGACCCAGGAGCAGACATCCTCTGCCTGCTTCCCCCAATTTCTGGCGACCAGGGGTCACACCCATAAACCATCTCCTGCTGGCACCAGATAATCTCCTCATTGGCCACCCTCCAGAACTCATGGCTGCTTCTCCCAAAAGGGAGCATAAAATGAGGCCCCCATAATCATGCCACCGGATTCCGCACAGGGGTGCCCCAGAGAGGGGGCAGGTGAAAGCCCTCTCCACCCAAGGGACCCAGCCCCTGCAGCCAACCTCCACTACCCCATTGTTGCCACACTCCAAGTTTCTTTCCACACGCTTAGTTCAAGTCTTATGCATGGTGAACATATTACTGGACCACGTGGCTGCGAAGCATAAAGGGGAATATATATATATATATATATATATATATATATATATATATATATATATAAATGCTTCTTGGAAAGCCCAGCATACTACCAAGAATATCCCGCCCACATGGAAGAGCCTGGCAAGCTCCCCCTGGTGTATTCAATATGCCTAATACAGTAACAATAACAGGTGTCTTTCCCCTGACCCTGAAAAGAACCTCCAACCATTGGGAAAAATGAGTATGAGAGACTGCTAAAATCTCAGGGCTGCGACGAATGGAGACGTTACTGGCGCCTGCGCAAGTAAATCAATGAACAACGGGATGACAGTGATACAGTGATAGAAATATATTTTCTTACAATTTTTTAATATAAACTCAGTTCTTGCTTCAGTACTTTAAATCAAAATGACTTTACTGTTGGGGCTGGACTGAGCTATCAGGGTGAGCCCATGTATACTGTACCGTACTACAGACAGGAACATAGGGACCCATGAAAATGGGCGAGATTTCTCGTGTGTCCTGACTGGTTTGGATGAAGCTGAACATTTTCCCCCTTTTCAAGCTGTCTTTAGAAAAATAATTTCAGTATATTGAAAAGAGCAGTTTTTCCTTCTCTCACAGAAGACTGGCTGGTCTTTGACATGCAAATAATGTTAGCAAGGTCTGACCTTTGAGATTGTAAAATGCAGGCTTGGGCCCAGCATAGTCTTTGGGATGCAGATTCCAGGTGCCTGAAGAAGGTTTCAGTTTCAGTTTTGTATCTTTTCCTTCTCAATTCTGTATTCTTTTCCGGATGCTATAGGCCTACCCATACAAGGAAACAATATGTTTCCATTGTCTCAATGTTCTCCCTGTAACATTTGTAACATCTTTTTATGCCTTTGGTGACATCACTATATTGCGTCCTTTAGAGCTACCATGATCAATAAAAGGAGGTCCACGAGGCCCTCTGCCTTTGCTAAGAGCCAGAGTGAGCCTTAGTCCTCCAATCAAGGCATTTCTTCCGCATTCCTATCTCAGCACCTCCGATTGCACGAACGTTCACGCAACACTTTACAACTCAAAACAGGAACTCCCTGAAGGTTTCTGGGGTTTTTTTCTTCTTATTTATTTTTTTATTTAATTTAAGAGCCATGATTTACAGAGTTATTGGTAAATAAGTTTTAGCATACAGTATTCCAACACCAATCCCACCACCAGTGTCAACTTCCCTCCACCAGAGTTTCCATGTTCTGTCCTGTCTCCTCTCTGGCCCTACCAAGCCTCCTCCACCCCACCCCACCTCACCCCCAACCCGCCTGCCACCTTGACAGGCACATTTCAAAGTTTGATGGTTGTAGATTACAGTTTTGTTGAGCCTGTGCTTTGGATATGTTGGAATACCACTCTCCCACATTACCAGTAAACCCAGGCCACTAACCCCTATTTCTGCATTACTTCCCATTCTCATCCTGCCCTTTGTCCCCTCAATTTCTTTTCTTCTCTGTCCTGCCTCTACTCTGGGATCAAGAGTGATCTAGGCATCCCCCCTTTACATTATTTTGTCCAGTTTTTCTGTATGCGACCTGTGTTTGTCTATCTCCTTTTGACTTACTTCCTTCAGCATCAGATCTTCAAGTTCCAACCAGATAGTGGAAAATTGCATGATATTGTTCCTTGAAGCTGCATACACATATGTATGCATGTATATGTATATGTACTATATATATCACATCTTCATAATCTATTCATCTGTTTTTGGACACTTAGATTGATTCCATATCTTAGCTATTATATTAAGTGCTGCAATGAACAATAGTGAAGGTTTCTGATGTCTGCTTTATTGGAAATTAATTTTCCTTTCAGAAAAAAATATCACATGTGGAGTTCATGGGAGAGAATTGTATAATCCCAATGTGGGTGAAGACATAGAACCGTGACAGGTCTCCTCATATGACAGGTCTCCTTGACTCCCATGCCCAACTTTTCTGCTTTCTGTTTTCCTGGTTTGATCTTTTCAAAATGGTCCCATGAATGAAATCACAGTGTGTAGCCTCACTCAATATAATGAATTTGAGATACATCAGTGCTGTGAATCAATAGTTTGCCTATTTTTCATTCTGGTTACTATTTTAAGAATGATATCCTTAAATTTGTTCATCCATTCACTGACTGATGGAAATTTGAGCTAGTCCCAGTTTGGAACAATTATGAATCATATGGGTTGCGCAATTTTTTCTAGGAATTTAAGTTTTTTTCATTTATCCTGGGTAATAACTAGGAGTGAGATTGCTGGGTCACATGAAGTTGCTTAACTTTTCATGAAGCTGCTTTCAAAGACTACATTTAACACCTTCAACAAAAAAAGTTTGAATTTTCCAGTTGTTTTGTGTCTGGATCAATACTTCTATTGTCAATCTTTTATGTTTACCATATTCCAGTTATCTTGCTCTGATTTTATATTTCCTTATGGGGAATAATAATTTGAGCACATTTCATGCACTCACTTGCTATGCACATAATTTAATTCTCATCAAATATAAATTTGATGATTCAACAAAGAAGAATCAGGGTGTTCCGGTAAGCAATGTGGCCGGAGACTGCTCCGGACCCCAGACTGAACCAGCAGCACCATGGAGCCAGACGGAGGAGGTACAGCCAGTACGCCTTCTCCAGATGGAGCCCCGGCGACAATGAGCAGCAACTAACATGGCTCCTTGATGCGGGACTAGGACAGCTCCAAACCTTTTATGAAAAATGAAAACATACAATTTTTGATGCCATTCAACATGGCTGTTGGAGGAAAACCTCCAAATAATGATAGTGAGATCCCTGTTGAAAATTGAATGTAATCAAAGTAAGGAAAGAGTAAAGTGAAAAATGTCTGCCACACAGGCAGAGGGGGAGTGGGAGGGTGGTATTCGAAGGTTTGGTGGTGGATCAAATATGAAAACTTTGTAACTGTATCTCACAGAGATTCAATAAAAAATAAAATTAAAATATATATATATATATATTTGATGGGCTTTCTTTCTTTCTTTCTTCCTTCCTTTCTTTCTTTCTTTCTTCTTTATTTCTTCCTTTTTCTCTTTCTTTCTTGCCACACCCAGTGGTGCTCATAGCTTACTCCTGGATTTATGCTCAAGGATCACTCCTGATGGGGTTCATGGGATCATATGGTGTCCCAGAGATCAAACTCAGGTTAGTCATGTGCAAGGAAGAGTCTTTGGCCCCTGATGACTTTGTTATTTTTACAATATGATTATAATGGTTTCTCATGGATATAACTCCAATAACACATCCATCACCGGTGTATTTGTCTCCTTTCCTTAAGGAGCCCCCTTCAACCACCCTCCCAACTAATTGTCTGTCTAGGTTCCTCACTTATATTGCCTTTAGATCTTTGTTGCTATTTTGCTGTGTATCTTTAAGTCCCATATCTGAGAAAGATCATTCTATATCTCTCCCTTTCTTTCTGACTAACTTCACTCAGCATGATATCCTCTAATTCCATCCATGTTGGTGCAAATTACAAGATTTTGTTCTTTATTACAATGCATAGTATTCTATTGTGCTTATATACCACTATTTCTTGACTCATTCATCTGTAGTTGGGCATTTGGATTGCTTCCATACCTTGGCTACTGTACTAAGAACAGTGATGAACATAGATGTACCTACATCCCTTACAATTAATGTTTCTGTGTTTGGGGAATAGATGCAAAGAAGGCATTTGGATGGCCAAGAGGCATATGGAAAAAGTGCTCATGATAACTCATACTTAGATAAATGCAAATCAAAGCAAGATACAACTTTACATATGTGATAATGGCACATATCAAAAGATCTGGAAACAATCAGTGTTGACAGGGTTGTGAAGAGAGTTAGTGGGAATGTCATCGAGCTCAATGTCTGTGGAAAACAACATGGAGATTTTCTAAAAAGCAAGACTAGAAATCCCATATGACCATATGATTTTTAAAAATTGACTTATTAGTACCTTTGTCATGAAGTACTGAGAGTTCTTCATATATTCCATTCTTTAATAGATGTCTCTAACAGAGATATGTTCTGCCAGTCTTTTCTCTTTCTTTTTGTTTTTTGTTTGTTTTTTTTTGAGGGCCATGTTCTGCCAGTGTTTAAGGATTACTCAGCTCTGCACTCAAGAATTACTCCTGGCAATGCTAGGATGACCCCATGGGAAACCTGGGATCAAATCTGGGTCGGTCACATGTAAGAAAAGCACCCTATCTGCTGCACTGCACTACCTCTCCAGTTCCTCTTTTTCATTTTTAACAATGTCTTTAAATGAGCAGAAGTTTGAAGTCTTGTATGTTAAAAATATAACCTATTTATCTTTGCATGGTTTATTTCTTTTGTCCCATCTGAGAAATTCTTGACTAACCAAAGACCACACCAGTTTCTGTGTATCCTTCCTCCTGTAATTTTTATGGATTTAGCTCTTATATTTTCATCAATAATCCCATTTGAGTTAGTTTTTGTAGATGAGGTGAGATCAAGATTTGGTGTGGTTCCAATGTAGCTATCTGCCTGATCCACGTAGATCCCAGTGGTGTTATAGAAAGAGTGATCTGGATTCACTAAGAAGCCAAGATACCAGCTGGAGATTTTTTTGGTGAGGAGTAAGATGATGGGTTATGGCAAAGAGCATAAGGTAGCAAAGAGGTTGAAGTCCAGCGGTCAAGGACTTTGGGTGGGACTGGAGATCCTCTGTAGAGTTGGGGAGTGAGGATAGGCAAGTTTCTGGATACAGAGGTATATCATTTTTCAAACTCAGGAGATCTCATACTGTGTATGTGAGTTGATTATAGCCAACTCATTTTTGATTGGTTTTGGGGAGAGTAGGAAGAAAAGGAATGGTGTGCATCAGTGGTTTTCACCCACAGATTGCACCAGTCCAATCAGTATTTGTAAACCACTGACTTAGATATAAGAAAATGAAGTGAGACATTGTATATCTGGTACTTTTAACCTCTTATTGAGGAAACAGATTCTGCAAGCAAGAAAGAAGATGACATAGAACAAGAGCCTTATGACCATGCCAAGCTGAGACACCCCCGGCCCCACCTCCTGCTTCAGAAATAGTTCCTAATACTTCTAAACTAGGAATTTGGGTTTACTAAATGAATTACAATTCTTAATCTAGATATCCAAATTAAGGTATATCTCAAAAATGTGCACTCCACTATTTTTTAAGTCAATCCAACCTCTTAACTCTGAAGTTGATTAACCATTAATACACAAAGTTTACATAATAAAATGTTTTCAATATAACACATTTGATAGTCTATTAATAAAAGTTTCAGACCTAATAAATAGTAAGAATAAAAAATACTGAATTGGTGAAAATGCCTTAGGTTACTGAAGATCTAGTATGACTTCTGAGGTGTTTGAAGTTAGTAGATGAAGTAAGGTTTAAGGCAACATTTTAAGTTAATGTTTCAATTGTTAAAACCAGATACCTTCCTTAGCATGCATTTTTAAAAAGGACTGATGTGCTGCAAACTATCAACTACACAGAGTAGTTGATGCTGGAGCTAGACTGGATAGAGGATCCTACAACTGCCATTTACAGTGATGTCCTAGGCTAAGGGTCTGAACTGAGGGCTGGCATCCAACTCAGGCCTAAGGTTTCTGTTCCATGAGGGTAAATGTTTATCAGTGCATAAATGAGAATTATGTATATGACAATGTGCAAAAAATCTTACTTGCTCAGATATGCTTGTAACCCAGGGTTATTTAGAATTCATATCATTTTAAAAATGTGGCAATATTTGACAGTTTCTAGTGAAACTCAGTATCTTTCTAATTCTCTGACATTTTATCATGTCTTCTTTTACATTTAACTTTGATCTTCTCTTCCTTTTTTTTTTCTTTTTGGGTCACACCTGGAGATGCACAGGGGTTATTCCTGGCTCTGCACTCAGGAATTATCCCTGGCGGTGCTCAGGGGACCGTATGGGATGCTGGGAATCGAACCCGGGTCAGCTGCGTGCAAGGCAAACACTCTACCCACTGTGCTATTGCTCCAGTCCCTGATCTTCTCTTCTTTTTATTTCTCCTTCATCCTCAAAAGAAACCTCACTTCGTAAGCAACTGTTTTACAGTGGTTAGATAGTAGGTGTATGATATGTACTTTGATTACATACAATGCCAGCTGCCTTATTTCAGTTCTAGCAATTTATTTTGAGAAAAATATTGTTGTCTGAATCTTATAATCAAGGAATCTGACTCACAGAAGTGATGTCTCGAGGTTTCCAAACCAATTAATGACAGGGCTGATATTTGAAGCCACATTTGTCTAACCCAACTCACTTCCATTTCTTTTTGTTTTTCTGTTTGTTTGTTTGTTTGTTTTTTGGGGGCCACACTCAGAGATGCTCAGGGCCTACTCCTGGTTCTATGCTCGGGGTTCATTCTTGGTGGGGCTAAGGATTGGTGCTAGGGACAGAACCCACTTCAGCTGCATGCAAAACAAGCACCTTACTAACTCTCTGGTCTTTCCTTCATTGTTTCTTGCCATTTGTCATTTATCATTTTCCATATACTCATAGGAAATGTAAACCTAAATACATAATCAAGTAGGATTTCTCTTGGGCGAAATTCTACAAGTTCAATATCATAAAGTTCTCCTTATTTTGTAAAAGGGCATGTATTTGGGATCATAGAAAGTTATCTTATATCTATTTAAGCTTGTGTTCTTCCATCTCACACAGAAGATGTTAGGTCCCTTATTGATTTAGGTCTGATATTTTCACCTGCCTGCACTGCATGTTTTTTTCTCAAAAACTTTACTGAGGACTTTACTGACTTGGGACTTCTGAGTACCCAGAGTTCATACAACACATGATAGGCAGAAAATGAGCAGTAGAAAGAGCTTTCCCTGGATAGACAGGACAGAACAGAGGCCAACCAACTGTAACCAAAAGTCCACAAGAGGTGAGGTCTTGCAGGCATGAGCCCTCCTGATGATGCGTGACCAGGTGGTACCTGAGAGTCTATCACAGACTATCACAGGGGGAAGTTGCAGGAAGCATCCATGAAAACAGTGCTCACGGTGAAGCAAGTTTTGGGTGGAATTGACATAATCCTCCTCGCCATAGAGCCTGTGTCTTTAGATGTAATGCAGGAAAAATTTAGGATGAAATTGATTAGCTTGTGTCTAAGTGCCCAGCAAGGTGCCACCCTGTGATCATCGCCTGTAGGCTCCTTAGGAACTCTCCGATCAGACATAGAATGGGCACAGTCCTAACTTGTTTCTTGCTGCAACATTTCCTCAATCAACCCCTTTTCCCCATCTGGAATGTGGGGGAATAATAACATGCAGATTCAGGATGATGTCTGAGGATTATATGAGTCAATATATATATTGATATCTAGATAGATAGATAGATAGATAGATAGATAGATAGATAGATAGATAGATAGATAGATAGATATAGATGCTCCCTAGTACCTGCCATCTTTAAACTTTGGGAATTACACATCCAGGTGATTCATTATAAACTTGGGGGAACTCGAAACCTCCAGGGTCACAGTTCTGCATACTTGTCCTGCCAGAAGGGTGGTCCTACTTGTCCTACTGCCAGGAGAAGAGACTCAGAAGAACTGCCCAGAGCAGCAGAGGACAACACCAAGGAGAGCATCAGTCAGTCTTCTGTGAGCACAGCCTAGGCTGGACCCCACCCCATTATGTTGATGGGCCCTTCCAAGGACCCTCTAATCCCCCTATCCCCAGGGAAGATGGAGTGGGGTTGGGAGCTGACATTCCTGAATACAACTGAAGACAGAAAAGGATAAAGCAGTGCTGATAGCACTAAGCATCTCCTTTTACATCCTCTTGTAAATACCTTCCATTTAATTACGATTTCCCGTATATTAGCAATTTTACAAAATGTTTAAAAATACCTCAAATGTTAACTGGTTCAAAAACATTTGTCTTTTCCCTATGATTATGGTGTGTTTTCCCTTCTTCACGGGCTCAGAGGTGGTTCTGCATCCAGCCCTCCTCTGCGCTCCCAGGCACACATCGCTCTGAAGGGATATGGCCACAGGCTCCACTTGTGACTAGCCCTACAATAAACGTCTCTGCACAAGCTTCTAATTTAAACAAAAAAGCAAACAAGCATTCCTCTCATATATCTTGAGAACTTAACTGATGGCCTTCCCTGTTTCTACTAGTCCTGAGGAGGAAGGGTGCTTACTAAGTCCCCACAGACAGAGGGCTGTTCCTGCGGGAGAAGGTGGCCTCGGTGGTGGTGCTGGTGAAGGTCACTCCCAGGAAGTTCTCAGGGGCCTGAGGCCTCTCCCCATGATGTTTGGATTTAACTTTGGTGGCAGTTTGACGAAAGTACCTGAGGTTTGTGGTGCTGCTTAGGCCTGTGGTACTTGGGCTTATTGGAGTCAGCCCAGTGGTATGGTGCTGGGGACATGTGCTGCCAGGATCAAATTTGCTTTAACCACATGCAAGAAATCTACCTTAACCCCTGTAGTATCTTGTTGGCCCAGCTGGCTGTTCTGAAGGGCACGGACTACCTGTGACCTCCAACTCTTCTGTTCTCCTTCCTGCTGTTTGGCTCTGCCCCTCACAACTGTCACTTGAATGGATCAGGGCTCCTTAAATATCAGCTAGCCAGTTAGCCTCTACCTTAGAGCTCCATTGCTACTAGGTCTTCTTAGATTCCATAATTCATTTCCTTCCTTCCTTCCTTCCTTCCTTCCTTCCTTCCTTCCTTCCTTCCTTCCTTCCTTCCTTCCTTCCTTCCTTCCTCCATATCCTGTCTTTCCCTCTCCCCTTTCCTTCCTCTCCCTCCCTTCCCTTCCCTTCCTTTCCCTTCCCTTCCCTTCCCTTCCCTTCCCTTCCTTTCCCTTCCTTTTCACCTCCCTCCCCTCCCCTCCCCTCCCATCCCCTCCCCTCCCCTCCCCTTCCCTTCCCTTCCCTTCCCTTCCCTTCCCTCCCCTTCCCTTCCCTTCCCTTCCCTTCCCTTCCCTTCCCTTCCCTTCCCTTCCCTTCCCTTCCCTTCCCTTCCCCTTCCCTCCCCTCCCCTCTCTGCCCTGCCCTGCCTTGTCCTACCCTGCCCCTCAGTAATTTATTTGGGGGGTTTTAATTTGAGAAAAATAAAAGGGAAATTTCCCCACTTGTTTTGAAAAAATGCTTACATTGAGGTACTATGTACTGTGCTGAGAACAAACGTTCATGTGTCTTAGGGGTGTGACAGTATCATATTGTTACAACGGAGAAAGAGAAGGGAAAGAATGGAATGCAGGTAATATAGCTACACTTTGCTTTTTCCAACTACATTTAAGTCTTGCCAATATTAGTAAGTCATCCATATAGATGATGTAAATGGCTAAGTGGAAGAGATAGGAAACATATAAAGGAGGGTGCAAGAGATGGATTGTCCCTTGACCCCTTACCTATGTATAAGCAGAAGGCAGGGAAGAGTAGTTCTCACCTGAGAACAAAGGAAAGCCCGAAGGACATAGAGCGAATCAGAGGCCATGAGAAGCAGACAGCAGGGCCCTTGCAGCCAACTAGAGGGCTCTGGGGACTAGAGTGCAGAGCCAGGAGTAAGTCCTGAAGACCGCCAGGTATGGTCAAAAATACAAAGTAAAGAAATAGAAAAGTTAGAGCCAATGAGATAATATAAAGGTGAAGAGGGTTACAAACAGATGACCCAATTCAATATTGCTCTTATCCCTCACCCCACCCACATCATATATGGTCCACCAGGAGTGATCCCAGAGCACAGAGCCAACAATGAGCCCTGAACACTGCTGGGGATGGTCCAAATACAGAAAAAAATTAAATAGAAGCATTGGGGACTAGAAAGATAATAATGGGTTAAGCACTCGCCTCACATGTAGTCAACCCTGATTTAATTCTTGGTACCACATATGGTCCCCAAACACCACCAGCAGTGACCCTTGAGCACAGAATCTGGAGTAATGCCTTAGTACCAGCAGGTGTGGTTCAACTCTCTACCACAATAAAATAATAAAGAGAAAAGTTAAAGACCAAGTCTTTTTGTTTGTTTTGGGTTTTTCCCCTTTTTTGGTGGGAGGGGTTCACACCCAATGATGCTCAGGCATTACTCCTTGCTCTGTGCCCAGAGGAACATACGGGTTACCAGAGATCACATCCAGGTCAGTGGCATGCAAAGCAAGTGCTGTACCTGCTATACTGTCTTCTGATCCCTGTTTGGTTTTGGGGGGAACACCGAGTCCATCTCAGGCCTAATACCTGGCCCATGCAGGCATCACTCCTGGCAGTGCTCAGGGGTCCTGATGGTGCCAGGAATCAAACTGGGGTTGCCCAAATGCAACCAATCCCAATTCATCCCTTGTGATATTTCTGTGGTCTCAAAAAGGGTATTTGTAGCTACACACACACAAAAATTTCAGACTACATTAGTAACAGCAAAAATTATAATATTTTATGATTAACATATTAAAAACTCTTTGCAAATACATGCGCAGTATTTCCAAAAATATGTATGCATACCTATAAGATCTAGGAAGTATGAGTGTAGACAGTATTGTAAAATAAATACTTTCACATTTTACTTTGTTTTAGATTTGTAAACAGATGTAAAAAAATCAATCTGCTTTGCATTTATTAACTACTGTATCTATGTTACACTAATTTCTCAAAAGATACGTTCACAAAAATAGACCTTAAGTTATCATAAGGTCCACATCCCAAATCAGAACAAAAATTTTTCCATATACCTGTTACCAACAACACACATTCACATTACCAAGACAATACAGAAAGTAAATATCATAAGCATTGGCAATTTTTCACACTAATTTTATATATAAAGTTCAAACCCCCCCTCAAGAGCTAACGTGTTTCATGTTAGCAATCCCCAAATGCTGATCCTAAGTTCACATTCTTACCCCAATCCTTGAGGGGTGAGCTCGCACTGGTTTCACTCGGATTTCACTGGGGATCACAGATAGGTCCTATGGTTCGGCCGAAGACCAAATTCATGGAAGAAATGAAGATAATTTCTCTGTACCTCAAAGTATAAAAACATACCCAAACTTCGGGACCAAAACCCACCATTTGCTTTGCTCATGATTTGCAGAGCCAATGGTTTGGATTGGGCTCAGGAAATGCCCCACAGGTCTTGCCTGGACTTATTCCCAGGGCCTCAGTCACAAGCTGAGTTGGGGCAGAGGAAGAAGCAGACCCAAGCACAGGATGTCTCAGGGTCACGCTGGCAAACCTCGTCACATGCCAGCTCAGCACCAGTGGAGGAGACTGGCACCCCAGGGTTGGGGATCCCAGACAGAACCTGGACAATTAGAAACATTTTCTTCATTGTTTTAAGTATTCTTCAGTGTTTTAAGTGTTTTAGGGCAGAGAAAGAGTACAGCAGGTAGGGCTCTTGCCTTGCATGCCACTGACTCGGGTTTGTTCTCTAGCACCAAAGGTGGTCACCTGACCCCATCAGGAGTTAGCCCTGAGCACCATGAGTGTGGCCACAAACCAAAAAAAATAAGTAAATTTATTCATTAAATAAAAGCATGTTTCAGGACTGGAGTGATAGCACAGCAGGTAGGGCATTTGCCTTGCATGCAGCTGACCCGGGTTCAATTCCTCTGTCCCTCTCAGAGGAATTGAGAGGCAAGCTACTGAGAGTATCCTACCAGCATGGAAGAGCCTGGCAAGCTCCCCATGATATATTCGATATGCCAAAAACAGTAACAACAAATCTCACAATGGAGATGTTACTGGTGCCCGCTGGAGCAAATCGATAACGGGACAACAGTGCTATAGTGCTAAAGCATGTCTCACTTCTGATGCTTGTCATTAGAAATAACTTTTCATTAAGCTTTATGGCACTCTTATGAGGAATACAATCACATGGACTTGACACCTACTTTAATTAAAGACACTAAGTTTAAAAGGATAAAAGTTGAAATACACCATACATTTTGTGATGCTGCCTCCACTTTTATTCCCCCCACTTTAACATATTAGGAAGTGGCTCTGAGCATTGGACTGGCTATAGAATCAGCCTGCCCATGACTACACTGGGTGAGAACAGGTCCACTCAGGTGCCCCTGCTGTCTGGTGTCTGACCTGGAGTGGTCCAAGTGACCACCATCCTCTTCCATCAGTTGCTCCACTGAGCTGCTCTTGAAGGGTGCCTAAACTGGGAAAATGAGCTCTCGTCATTGGCTGAGCAGCCAGGGGAGGGTCCTTACTCATAGGAGACATTTGCTTTGGAAGCATCTGGCCTGCTAATTTGGTATCCAATGTCACACCATAAGCTTGTGACCAGCCTCTGCCCCAACAAGCATAGCCTGCCAGAAAGCCGCCTCGACCTGCCCCATCAGCACCGCTAACAGTGGTGAGAGCTGAGCCAGAGAGGCTGGAGCAGGCCTTGGATGAGAGCATGAGCTCGCTCCCTGGCGCCCTGCTTTTCACGCGTGGGCGGCCTTTCCTTGCAACTGCTCCTGGGGCCACCGACTCACTCTCATAAAACAAAAACCGTTTCCACAACCACTTTTGCTTATTAATTGTTCATGAACCATGGACTAAAATCTCCAAGCCTTGATCTAACAATGACCCCCCACTAGAAGATCCCACCTAGTGGTCCTCATAATGTCACCCAGAGTTCCTACCCCCAGGCCCACTGTTACTTCAGATTCTGTATCCTTGGCAGCCTAATGCTCACTGGATACTCTTCTGACCTTAATGCCCCCAGGATACTTTCTCCCCTAAACCCATTCTTCCCCCTGTTCATTGTCTCCCCAAGTCAACACTTTATTGTCCAGTACACACGCTCATGTAGTGTCCCCCTGCCCCTCCCAACCCAGCATTCTATCTTGCTCTTCCCCATGCTACAAACAACTCCTGTGTAGTTGTCCTTCAGTGGCAAATCCAACTCTAGCCAAGTTTCTGCTTTTCATCTCATAGCTACTTTCTGAAGTTTGGAAATAAATTGTGATTAAGTAGCGATGCTCAGCAGATAATTCCCCTCCACCACATGATCACCTGTGGATGAAAGGCATTTTGAGCATCTTTTTGTTAGGGCCTCAGAGTTCTTCAATCCTTCCCTGAAAGACATACTCCAGGTTCTGGCCTGTTACTCTCTTTCAACCCTTTCTTCTGGATTCTAGTTTTTAATCATCCCATTTTCAGAGCCCTCAACCAAAACTCATGACCTCTTCAATGCTTCTTATTGAAATGTTAGAGTAATGATTCTAATAACTAATTTAGTGCTGAGATATTAGGATGTAGGGGGAAATGGGAGCATTATTTAAATTTGGGGGCCGCTGAAGCTGTTGGTGAAGAGAAAAAAACATGTATGTAGGGGATCTTTAAAAATCATTCCCTTAGAGCACATTCACTTTTTCAGGACTCCAAGTGCATTCCCAGGTACAGACTTTTTAGAATAAAATTTCCTTTGGTAGCCATTGAACCAAGAACTGTATTCTCACTCATATCAGAATGTTATGTGCACTGCATCACTCAGCCCAGCTTGGAGGAAATGGCCTCACATAGCAGCCACATGCATGAGCCTGGACCATGCCTATGATATTGGCTCCTGGTAGAAACAGTGCATGGTGGCAAAAAAGAGACACCTTGGTGAATTAAGAGTGAATTAGTTTTAACCTGAGGTATTTATAACCTCTCAGTGTTTTTCTTATTTTAACATTTGGCTAGTTCATTTCATTAACACACCTTGCACACAGACTTGGGTGTTAGTTTCTGTCAAGATTTGGTGCCTCCTTTCTGCCACAGCTGCTTAGACTAAAGAGTACTTTGGACCACAGTAGCCAATCAGAAGCTGTGGGAAAGCAAATTATAGGGCCAAGAACATGGGGGGTTGCTAAGAGGTCAAATACCCCAAGCAAAAGTAGAGCTAAGGGTTTGGGGAGTGGGAGTGATGGCTAGTCTCTGCATCTGTTTCTCTGTGGCAACTTCCTAGTTTGGGTACACAAATTAACAAGCATTGTTATTTGTAATAAAGGCACTAGGGGATGGAGCAATAGCACAATGGGTAGGGTGTTTGCCTTGTACGTGGCTGACCCGGGTTTGGTCCCCAGCATCCTATATGGTCCCCTGAGCACCGCCAGGAGTAATTCCTGAGTGCAGAGGGAGGAGTAACCCCTGTACATTGCCAGTGTGACCCAAAAAGAAAAAGAAAAAATGCCACTAGTGCTACCTGTGTTTAAATCTTACTTTGTTCTAGTTGCTTAATACTGGCAAAATATTTAACTTCTCTGAATCCATGCAAAGACACATTCAGGAAGCTTTAGCTATAAGTTTTATCACTCTCAATCACATAAAACTATTCTCACTAATATTCTGCCAGTGTTTGGGGGGCGGCCACACTTTATATGCTCAAGAGACTGTGATGCTGGAGGTTAAATTTATGGCTTCTGCAAGCAAAACATGCACTCCAATCATTGGAGTCTCTTGTCTGGCCTTACTCAACTTATTTTATCTTCATTATTCTTTAGTCATCCAGATTCAAGGACCCTGAGTGCATGGAAGTGCTTGGAACTGCAAAGCACTGCTTGGAACAGCTGTTTTCAGATTCGTCACCTAGTCAGATTAGTGTCACTGGAGAATCAGCCCTACTAGATCCTGTACTACAGAATACCACTCAAGGGGATTCTGATGGAGATAATCCCTAGATTTTTATGTGGGTATCACATGTGGAAGCACTAAGTGCTTGCTCTTTACTCTGTGCTCAGGTACTGCTGAAGGGGATCAGGCAACAATCTGAGGTATCTGGGATCTAGCCTTGATCAGCTGTATGTGCATTACCCACTCTACTATCTCCAGCCTGAGAGTTTAAAAAGAAAAAGAAGAAAAATGCCTGCCATGGAGGCAGGCTGGGGCAGAGTGGAGGATGGGGGTGGGTGGGGAGGGTGGCAGGTGGAAACTGGGAACATAGATGGTGAGAAATATATATCAGTGAAGGGATGGGTATTGGAACATTGTATGACTGAATCCCGATCATGAACAACCTTCTAATTGTATCTCAGGTTGATTCAGTAAAAAAAAAAAAGAAAGAAAGAAAGAAAAAAAAAAAGAAAAAGAGTTGTATTTTCTTTTCAGTTGGGAATGAAACTTCTAATTACATTTAATTACTTTTATTTTTTCTCGATGTAAAAATGGCCAGGAGCAATTGATAAAATCAAGCTCTTGACCCTCTTCCACCAAATTGTGGACCCAGGCGCCCCACAAGGAAGAAAAACAAGGGATATTTATGTAACCAACCTTATTAGATGATGATATGAATAAAAATCCATCAACAAAGAGTAGATTTCCAATGCTTTGGGTTGTGTTCCACTGGTACAACACATACCTTGTATATGTGAGGTTCTGGGTAGGAATCCTTCACATCAAAACGAGTCAGCCTGCAGTAAGCTACTAGAACTAAATTTTCTGGACTCACGGCAACTCCCAGATTAGGAAGGGTTTCACTACAGACCAGTAAAATTGGAACCCATTGTCTTGAACTCACAACTTTAAGTTCCCAGAGACAACTGTCCTTTAGTGATAAAATACCACTTACTGGACCACAGGGCTTGCCTTCTCTCTCAGGCTATATATAGAAATTGGCAGGCTTAAATATATACTTGCAGCCTTACCAACTCACAGGCCTTAGAGCTCTGACGCAGTGTCTCCAAACCAGAGAAGTAGTAGCACCACCCATTGTGCCCGCTTTGCCATGCAGAAGGAGCTTGTCCTGATACCCTAGCCATGAGCCCTTTTTTCCTCATGGTGAGCTTCCGAGTAGAGATGTTTGTCTAAACTTAAAGGGGCTCAAGCTGGAGAGATATTGCAGTGAACTATTATACAGAGATAGTACGCTTGCCTTGCATGCAGCCTCTGTGGGTTAGGTCCCTACTACTGCATATCATCACCCAAGCACCACCAGGAGTGATAGCTGAACACAGAGCCAGGAGTAAGCTCTGTGCACTGTTGGATGTGACCAAACAAACAATAAATATAAATCACTGTCCACACAGCTACAGGATAGTAAAAAAATATCCACTGAATAACTTCTCCTGTTATGTCAAACATCCTGTCTCACCTTGATTGTCATTCTATGGTGACATGCCTGGGACCCAGCAGACATAGACCAGGGGCCAAGTCCCACTCATTACCCCATACTACCAGCACTTTTCTCTACTGTCGTGTGGTTGCCTCTCATCTCTGATGCCTGCTAGAAAAATCAGGAAACTATATCAGATCATCTTTTAGTCTTGAACCTATGCCAGTATTTACTATAGGAAGTTTCTTGAGGACCCAGTAGGAAGATGTTGTTTTGAAGGCGGCATGCTACCAAGTCACACAATCTAAGATTTTTCCTGTTGGAACTTGAATTTCCCCCTGAATTCTGGGCTTTATCATGCCTTGAACTTTTCCAAATGTTTCAAAGCCTGAAACATCTTTGTCTGGATTTTAACAATGACTTTCCAGGGAGTTTTTTTAAACCAGAAAAATAAAAACCTGTATATATTTCACTATATGTATTTCTTCCTTTCTTGGTATGGCACAGATTTCAATTTCATGTCACTCTCCTTCAGAGCAGGATCCCTATTGTTCTGTGAATCTATTGGTGAAAAGAGCTTTCAAAGTTTCATTGAGAAGTTTTATTCACCTTTTGTTTTGAAAGGTGTTTTTCGTAAACATGGAATTCTACACATGTTGGGGGGGTGCTGACCATTTTGAAGATTGCATGGTTCTGTAATGCTGGGCTCTCTATGTCAAATGCCTTCCCTTTTTTCTCTTTCTGGTTTGAAGAACTTTTATTTATCATTGTGTTAAGCAATAATATTATGCTGTGCTTTCCGAATGGTTCTCTTCAGAACCCAGCAGTGGCAGAGCACACCAACTTCAGGTTACTTGTATTTGGGTTCTTTGAAGTTCTTTTTTTTTAAATTTTTTAAATTTTATTTTATTGAATCACCATGAGATAGTTACAAGCTTTCATGTTTCCCTTACAATCTCACAATAATCAAATACCCATCCCTCCACCAGTGCACATTCCCCACCACCAATATCCCGGGTATACTCCCCCTTTCCCACCCTCCCCCTGCCTCCATAGCAGACAATATTCCCCATAATCTTTCTCTACTTTGGGGCATTATGGCTTGCAACACAGACACCAAGAGGTCATCATGTTTTGTCCATTATCTACTTTCAGCATGCATCTCCCATCCCAACTGGTTCCTCCAGCCATCATTTTCTTTTTTTTAATAAATTATTTATTTTTAATTAGTGAATCAACGTGAGGGTACAGTTACAGTTTTATACATTTTTGTGCTCTTGTTTCCCCCATACAAAGTTCAAGAACCCATCCCTTCACCAGTGCCCATTCTCTACCACCAGTAAACCCAGCATCTCTCCCACCCTCCCCAGTCCCATCTCCCCCCCACCCCATACTGCCACTATGGCAGGGTATGCCCTTTTGATCTCTCTCTCTGATTAGGTGTTGTGGTTTGCAATAGAGGTGTTGAGTGGCCATTGTGTTCAGTCTCTAGTCTATATTCGGCACTCATCACCCTTCCCCCGCATGACCTCCGACCACATTTTATTTGGTGTTCCCTTCTCTGAGTTGCCCAGAATGAGAGACCAGTCTCCAAGCCATGGAGACAACCTCCTGGTACTTATTTCTATTAATCTTGGGTGTTAGTCTTATAGTCTATTATTCTATGCTCCAGAGATGAGTGCAATCTTTCTATGTCTGTCTCTCTCTTTCTGACTCATTTCACTTAACATGATACTTTCCATGCTGATCCACTTATATGCAAACGTCATGACGTCATTTTTCCTAACAGCTGCATAGTATTCCATTGTATAGATGTACCAGAGTTTCTTCAACCAGTCATCTGTTCTAGGGCACTCGGGTTTTTTCCAGATTCTGGCTATTGTAAACAGTGCTGCGGTGAACATATAAGTGCATATGTCACTTCGACTAAACTTTTTGGCTTTTCTGGGATATATTCCCAGCAGTGGTATTGCTGGGTCAAATGGGAGCTCAACCTCTAGTTTTTTGAGAATCGTCCATACTGTTTTCCAAAAGGGCTGAACTAGCTGGCATTCCCACCAGCAGTGTAGAAGGGTCCCTTTCTCCCTACATCCTCTCCAACAGCGGTTGCTTTTGTTCTTTTGGATGTGTGCTAGTCTCTGTGGTGTGAGGTAGTTGTTTTGATCTGCATCTCTCTGATGATTAGTGATGTAGAGCACGTTTTCATGTGCTTTTGGCCAATCGTATCTCTTCCTTGGTAAAGTTTCTGTTCATTTCTTTGCCCCATTTTTTTAAATTAATTTATTTATTTTTAATTCGTGAATCACCATGAGGGCACATTTACAGATTTATACACTTTTGTGCTTATGCTTCCCTCATACAAAGTTCGGGAACCCATCCCTTCACCAGTGCCCATTCTCCACCACCAGTAAACCCAGCATCCCTCCCACCCTCCCCGATCCCATCTCCCCCCACCCCACCCTGCCACTGTGGCAGGGAATTCCCTTCTGTTCTCTCTCTCTAATTAGCTGTTTTGGTTTGCAATAAAGTTGTTGAGTGGCCACTGTGCTCAGTCTCTAGCCCTCATTCAGTCCGCAACTCCCTTCCCCCACATGGCCTTCGACTACATTATAGTTGGTGATCCCTTCTCTGAGCTGCCCTTTCCCCAGAATGTGAGGCCAGCCTCCAAGCCATGGAGTCAACCTCCTAGTACTTATTTCTACAATTCTTGGGTGTTAGTCTCCCACTCTGTTATTCTATATACCCTAGATGAGTGCAATCTTTGTATGTCTGTCTCTCTCTTTCTGACTCATTCACTCAGCATGAAACTTTTCATGCCCATCCACTTAAATACAAAATTCATGACCTCCTTTTTTCTGACAGCTGCATAGTATTCCATTGTATAGATGTACCAAAGTTTCCTCAACCAGTCATCCGTTCTGGGGCATTCGGGTTTTTTCCAGATTCTGGCTATTGTAAATAGTGCTGCGATGAACATACATGTGCAGATGTTGTTTCGATTATACTTTTTTGCCTCTCTGGGATATATTCCCAGCAGTGGTATTGCTGGGTCAAATGGGAGCTCAACCTCTAATTTTTTGAGAGTCGTCCATATTGTTTTCCAGAAGGGCTGAAACAGTCGGCATTCCCACCAGCAGTGTAGAAGGGTCCCTTTCTCCCACATCCTCTCCAACAGCGGTTGCTTTTGTTCTTTTGGATGTGTGCTAGTCTCTGTGGTGTGAGGTGGTATCTCGTGGTTGTTTTGATCTGCATCTCTCTGATGATTAGTGATGTAGAGCACTTTTTCATGTGCCTTTTGGCCATTCGTATTTCTTCCTTGGTAAAGTTTCTGTTCATTTCTTTGCCCCATTTTTTGATGGGGTTGGATGTTTTCTTCTTGTAGAGTTCAACCAGTGCTTTATATACCATTGATATCAGCCCCTCATCGGATGGGCATTGTATAAATATCCTTTCCCATTCTGTGGATAATCTTTGTATTCTGGTCACTGTATCTTTTGCGGTGCAGAAGCTTTTTAGTTTAATGTAGTCCCATTTGTTGATCTTGTTTTTACTAGATTGCTTAGTCCCGTGTCATCTTTGAAGATACCTTTATCTTCAGTATCGTGGAGGGTTTTGCCAACCTTGTCTTCAATGAACCTTATGGTTTGTGGTCTGATGTTGAGGTCTTTAATCAATTTTGATCTGACTTTTGTGCATGGTGTCAGGTCAAGGTCTAAGCCCATTTTTTTGCATGTGGTTGTCCAGTTGTGCCAGCACCATTTGTTAAAGAGGCTTTCCTTGCTCCAATCACATCTCTTGCTCCCTTATCAAAGATTAGATGTTCATACATTTGAGGTTGTGTGTGGGGATATTCCACCCTGTTCCATTGGTCTGTGCCTCTTCCTTTGTTCCAGTACCATGCTGTTTTAATTGTTACCGCTTTGTAGTAGAGTTTAAGGTTGGGGAGGGTGATGCCTCCCATCATCTTTTCCCCAAGAATTGTTTTAGCTATCCGTGGGTGTTTATTGTTCCATACAAATTTCAGGATTGCTTGATCCGTTTCTTTGAAGAATGACATGGGTATTCTTATAGGGATCGCGTTAAATCTGTATAATGCTTTGGGGAGTATTGCCCTTTTGACAATGTTTATTCTCCCTATCCATGAGCAGGGGATATGTTTCCATTTCCTCATGTCCTCTTTGATTTCATGGAGTAGGGTTTTATAGTTTTCTTTGTAGAGGTCTTTTACTTCTTTAGTTAAGCTGATTCCAAGGTACTTGATTTTCTGGGGCACGATTGTGAATGGGATTGCTTTTTTCATGTCCCTTTCCTCTGTCTCATTGTTTGCATATAGGAAGGCCATGGATTTTTGGGTATTGATTTTATAGCCTGCGATTTTACTGTACAGGTCAATTGTTTCTAAGAGTTTCTTACTAGAGCTTTTAGGCTTCTCTAGGTATAGTATCATATCGTCTGCGAATAGTGAGAGCTTGATTTCTTCCTTTCCGAACTGAATCCCCTTAATATCTTTTTCTTGCCTGATGGCTATTACTAATACTTCCAGTACTATATTGAAGAGAAGTGGTGAGAGTGAGCATCCTTGTCTTCTCCCCTATCTTAGAGGAAAGGCCCTTAGTTTTTCTCCATTGATGATAATGCTTGCCATCGGTTCGTGGTAGATGGCTTTGACTATCTTGAGGAAAGTTCCTCCAAAACCCATTTTGGTGAGAGTTTTTATCATGAATGGGTGCTGGATCTTGTCAAATGCTTTCTCTGCATCTATTGATATGATCATATTTTTTTATCTTTACTTTTGTTGATATGCTGGATTATGTTGATTGATTTCGAATGTTTAACCATACTTGCATCCCCGGGATGAATCCCACTTGGTCATGGTGTATGATCTTTTTGATGAGTTGTTGGATTCTATTTGCTAGTATTTTGTTGAGGATCTTCGCATCGGTGTTCATCAAGGATATTGGTCTATAGTTTTCTTTGTTAGTTGTGTCTTTGTTTGCTTTTGGTATTAGGGAGATATGTGCCTCGTAGAAACTGTTTGGAAGGGTTCCTGTTTTTTCAATTTCCCGGAAAAGCTTGAGGAGAACTGGCAACTAGTCTTCTTTAAATGTTTGGAAGAATTCGCCAGTGCATCCGTCTGGACCTGGGCTTTTGTTTTTGGGGAGACAGTTTCGATTTCCTTGATATTTATGGGCCTATTCAGGTATTTCAAGTCTTCTTGGTTCAGTCTTGGGAGATTGTAGGAATCAAGGAATCCGTCCATTTCTTTTAGGTTCTCTTGTTTCGTGGTATACAGACTTTCAAAGTAGTCTCTGATGATCTTTTGAATCTCCTTGGTTTCTGTTGTGATGTCCCCCTTATCATTTCTGATTCGATTTATTAGGGTTCTCTCTCTCTTTCTTTCTTTGTGAGTCTTGCTAGCGGTTTATCAATCTTATTTATTTTCTTGAAGAACCAGCTCTTTGTTTCATTAATCTTTCGGATTGTTTTTCAGGTTTCCATATCATTAATTTCTGCTCTAAATTTTACTATTTCTTTCCTTCTATCTGGTTTGGGTTCCTTTTGCTGGTCCTCTTCTATGATCTTGAGCTGCGAAGTCAAGCTATCTATATAGGCCCTTTCTTCCTTTCTGAGGAAGGCTTGCAGAGCTATAAATTTTCCCCTTAACACAGCTTTAGCTGCGTCCCATAGGTTCTGGTAGCTTGTGTCTTCATTCTCATTTGTTTCGAGGTATCTCTTGATTTCTTCCTTGATTTCTTTCGTGACCCACTCATTGTTCAATAGTGAGTTGTTTAATTTCCAAGTGTTTGATTTGGTTCTCCGTGTCTGTGCGTGATTAACTTCCATCTTCAGTGCATCATGGTCTGAGAAGATAGTTGATACAATTTCTATCTTCCCGATTCTATTACGGTATAATTTGTGACTTAGAACATGGTCTATTTTGGAAAATGATCCGTGTGCACTGGAAAAGAATGTGTATTCTTTCTTTTTTAGGTGTATAGCCCTGTATAGGTCTCTTACCCCTGTCTCTTCCATTTCTTCCTTCAGAGTCATTGTTTCCTTGCTGAGTGTTGTTCTTGTCGATCTATCCAGAGGTGATAAAGCAGTGTTGAAGTCTCCTACTACTATCGTGGTGCTAGTTATGTCTTCCTTAAATTCTGTTAGAAGTTCTTTTACGTATTTAGCTGGTCTTTCATTAGGTGCGTATATGTTTAATAGTGTGATTTCTTCCTGTTGTACATATCCCTTGATGAATAGGAAATGACTTTCGCTGTCCCTTCTAATCTTTTTCAGCCTGAAATCTATGTTGTCGGGTACTAGTATGGCCACCCCCGCTTTTTTGAGGGGGCTGTTTGCTTGCAGGATTGTTTTCCATCCTTTGATTTTGAGTCTGTGTTTGTTCTGACTATTCAGATGTGTTTCTTATAGGCAACAGAAAGTTGGGTTTAGTTTCCGAATCCATTTTGCCACTCTGTGCCTCTTGATTGGTGCATTTAGACCGTTAACATTAAGAGAAATTATTGTCATGGGATTTTGTGCCATTTTTCTGTAGGGTCTTTTGTTCTTATAGGTTTTTTTCCTTGTCTTATAGTAGCCCTTTGAGTCCTTCTTTTAAATTTGGTCTTGAGTCTATGCAGTTCCTGAGCTGTTGTTTCTCCGTGAAATAGCGTATAGTTCCTTCAAGTTTAATTGAGAGTTTAGCCGGGTAAAGTAGTCTTGGTGAGGCATTCATTTCATTGAGTTTTTTCACTATATCCCACCATTGTCTTCGGGCTTGGAAGGTTTCTTCTGATAGGTCTGCTGTAAATCTAAGGGGTGCTCCTTTGTATATGATCTCCTTCTTTGATCTTGCTGCTTGCAGTATTGTGTCTCTATCCATAGCATCCATCATTCTGACTATGATATGCTTTGGGGATTTTTTATTTGGGTCCTTTTAGCTGGTCCCCTTCGGACTCCTTGGATCTGGATGTCCATATTTTCTAGCTCTGGGAATTTCTTAGCAATGATGTCTTTAATTGTGTTTTTTTCGTTAGGATTGGTCCCCTGTGTTTCTGGTACTCCACTGATTCTTATGTTGTTTCTCCTGAGGTCATCCCCTAGGACTCTAATTCGCTCTAGAGCCATTTTGAGATCTTTTTCCATTATTTGTTGTTGTCTATATGCTTTCTGCAGCTCCTCTTCAAGATCACTGATTCTTTCTTCGGCAGTAGTTATTCTACTGTTAAGGGCTCCTACTGAGTTTTTTATTTCATCTACCGATTCTTTTAGTTGTGTCACTTCTGTTCGTAGCTTTGAAATTTCTGCTCTCATTTCTTCCTGGATTATCTTGGTGGATCGTTCCATGCTGCATCCATATCCTCCCTTAATTTATTGGATGTTCACTCCGTAGTTGCTTTAAGTTCTTCAACCATCTTGACGATTTCCTCTCTGAATTCTTTATCAGAGAGAAGACTGTATTTCTGGGGAGCCATTGCTGGGGTTGCTGAGACCTTTCCTTTCAAATCTCTTGGTGGTGGGGATTTTCGCTGTTTCTTCATGTTGTTTTGGGTTTTACTGTTAAGCGCTCTCCTTAGCTAGAGAGGACTCTCAAGAGAAAGCGTGGGGCTATGATCTTTTTACCAAGGACTTTATGTGCAGCTTGATGTGTTCACTGACAGTTTTTGTAAAATTAGGATAGGCTAGGTCAGTTGACTGTTAACATATAGTGACTAAGATGACAAGGGTATTCCTCAGAGGAATAGATTCTATCAATTATGGCCAAAGCACAATGCAATGAGTGGGAAAAAACTTTTCGGCCGCTCCAGAAAGAGGCCACGCCCTTTTTAGGCCACGCCCCTGACGTGTGGCCACGTCCCTAACACCCTGGTGGGGAGGGAAAGTGAAGGCTGCTGCCCCAGGGAGAGTGAGACGCGGGAGAGGGCCCTGGAGTCTCCAGACCCCAAAGCGCTGGCGTGGGGGAGATCGCTGAGTTCTTTGGCAGGGAGCTGAGTCTCCATTGGAACGTCCGAATTTACCTGGTCAGGCGGGTAGGGAAAGTGAAGGCCGCTGCCGCAGGGAGAGTGAGACGCGTGGGAGGGGCCTGGGGTCTCCAGACCCCAAAGCTCTGGCGTGGGGGAGATCGGTTCTTTGAAGTTCTTGAGTCTGTGGCTTTCTAGTCTTTAGTAGAGTCAGAGAAATTCCCAGTCATTGTTTATTCACATATTTCTCTTTCCTATTTCCCTACACCCCACTTGCCCTTCACTGACTTCAATTACTCCAAAACTGGACTTGTGGAGTTAATCCGGCTTTGCTGTCTTTTGACTTCTGTTTTATTTAGGTCGGTTCTGTTGCCATGGTTTCATAATCATAAGTCTTCTCTTCCACGATGTCTGAGTTATTGTCCCATCCTGACTTCTTATCTCTAGAATTTCATGTAGGCTTTTCGATGCTGCTTGTTTTTCTCCTCTGTAGGGAACCCGGGTGGGATTGGAATCACCTCGGTGCAGTGCCGCCCTGAGGTCTAGGAGCTCATGCTTACTCTGGTGTTTCCTAAGCCACGGTCAGGCTCTTCTATCTGGGAATCACAAAGCGAGTGACTGTCCCGATCATCTCAGCACACATGTTTAAAATCATGAGCTTTGTGATTACTGAGCAAGCTGAGGGCATTGAGTCATCTTCTGGGGCCCCTCATGCAGGCCTTTTAAAATGTCTTCTATATTTTCCGTTTAACATGTCCACACTTGTTTTATATGAAATGTGGTTTTAACAACCATGAACTCTTAGAATGCTTTTGTCCCATTCTTCCATCTGTGTCCTTATGAATCTGCTCCTACTTAATTTTGCCCTTTTTAATGGGATGTATTTGTTGGTTCTTCGCATGAGTGATAGCTATTGAATGTGGACTTCATGAATTATGTTTTTGTGTGCTAGATTTTTAAAAACGTGTTTGCTTTGTGTTCTGTGATACCATAAAAGTACTTGGATAAAGATATTTTTTAGATTTTCAAGGAACGGTGTCTTCAAACACTAGGCCATAGATCACCTGACAATCTGCAGGTGTAGAAAGGTTGGGAATAATTGGTCTACCTTTTTGGTCATAACTGCCAGTGAACAGGTGCCAGTCTTCAGGTGCAAAAAGACTGAAGAATGCTAATTTCAAATAACTGCCTAGCCAGTGTAAGGTTGCCAGTTAAATCTCTGGTGCAAGCAAGCACTGAGCACTAACCTGGCTAACCTTTGCACCACCAGCTACAACCTTCAGTGAAAATCTGTGCCAAGTGCTCAATCTCACAAATGTGCATTACCCCCAGAGAGTGCCACAACTAAACTAGGAGCTGCACAGCTAGGAACTGTCAACTTTGGTTGTCACACCATGAGGAGTGATGAAAAGTTGGGGACATAAGAAAGGAAGAAAAGATAAAAGGAAGAAAAAAAGAAAGGAAGGGATAAGGGAAAAGAGAAAGAAAAGAGAGAGAGGAGAAAAAAGAGAAAAAGAAATATAAAAAGAAAGTGAGAAGAAAGAAAAATAAAAAAGAAAGAAAGAAAGAAGAAAAATGAAATAAAGAGCAAGAGAAATAAAAGAAGGATGAAAGGGAGAGAAGAAGGAAGGAGAGAGGGAAGAAAGAAGGAAAGATGGAAAGAAGGAAGAGTTTCTTATGATCTCCTATTTAGTTTTATTTAGTTTGGTGGACTGAAGTTCACAGAATTCAGAAAAAAAAATCATTCAGTAGATTTTAATTTGAAAGGACCAGTAAGATGGAAGAGTACAGAGGGGAAACCGGGTGGAACCCGGGGAAAGGCCTGGAGAAGGTCATGAAGCTGACATCCCCTCTCTCAGCTAGAGTGTCTTCACCAACTAGAAACTTCCCAAAGCCCCTTGTTTTCTATTTTTGCCTTTTCATTGTATGAAATTTTTATTGCATAGGCATGACTGATGAACTCATTGGCCATTTGACATTCATCTAACCTCTAGTTTCTTTCCCCTCCCAAGAAATTATGTTGGTTTTCCTGGAGACAAGTCATCCTCAGGTCTTTCCAAAGAGTTACTTCATCAACATAATAAGAGACACCAATCAAGCAAATGGAAACAAATATAAACAAATGGGACTACAATAAACTAAGAGGCTTCTACACCTCAAAAGAAACAGTGACCAAGATACAAAGACAGCCCACACTTGGGAAAAATTATTTACCCAGTACCCATCTGATAATGGGAAATACTCAATATATGTAAGGCACTGGTAGAACATTACAAGTAAAATATATCCAACCCCATCAAAAAAAAAAAAAAACGGGGAAAAGAAATGAACAGAAGCTTCCTCAAGAAATACAAATGGCCAAAAGACGTATGAAAAAAATCCTATCCATCACTTATCTTCAGGGAGATACAAATCAAAAAAACAATGAGACATAAACTCAAAGAAAAAGAAAGGAAAAGGACAAACTGTGAAGTAGTGGATATTCGTTAGAAAAATTCAGTTCCTTACAATAGTGTCATAGGTAAACATTTTACAGTATGTCTACTCACATACATCATCACTTTGGACACCTTAAACTTATACAGTATTGTATGTCACTTATGTCATTTATGTCATAATAAAGTGTGGAAAGAACAAAAAAATAAAGAAAAAAGAATGATTATTTATAAGTCACGTTCCTTTGTGTCATAGTAACAACTTGATTTAGAGATGTTGGTGGGCAACCAGGTTTGCACTGTGTAAGGTAGAGGACTAGAGACTATATAGAGGTGTTGTTCCAGATGTGGTTACAAAGTGTGCTCAGTATTTTACCCAGAGTTTATGTAGAAGTTATTTACAACAATGTCTTTGGGAAAGGTCCTTCTAGCTGTGGAAGATAAGTCACGCAGGGACAGGGCCATCATGTCACTTCTAGATAGGGAAGAAACTCTCTTTGCTGACAGGACAAACTATAGTTCTAACTAGGGACAAATTATCCAACCAACAAACACCAAAAAAGGCGGTTTGTGCTAACGGAGATGAGTAGGAGGTCATGGTGCTACTATCCTGCCTCCAGTGGTGGTTGCAGGGCTGACTAGAATCACGTTCCTCTTCACTTGTGGGTAGACTGATCCTTTAGTCCCTAACTTCTTAAACTGCAGGTCATTATCCCATACACAATTGCTTAATTGAATTTGGGGGGTCATAACAAAAAAATTGCCAACAGTAAAAGTTTTCTGAATGTGCAACAGTCAAGAGTTCATTTAAATCACATTATGAACCTGAGGCGTTTCTGTTCAAGAACAGTATTTGCTCCTGTTGCATCTCTTTGGTGAAAAGGGATTGCAGGAGGAAAATGTTTAAGAAGCCCTGTTCTGCTCTGCCTAAGGTTAGTTTCTGACAGTATTTGGGATAAACTATAGAAAAAGTTACTTTGGTCAAAATTATTATAAAGTAGACAAAAATTTATATAGTCTATAACTTCAACCTGTATAACATAATTTGGATAAAGCTCTGCTGTCAAAGCACAATGGTGCACTAAAAATTGAAGCACTCTGACAGCACTTCCCAGATTTGACCACGGGGTTGCTACGAATAAGAGCCAGGAGGGTTAGGGGGATCTGTGGACCACAACCCTGGAGCAGAAGCTGCTGGCTTTTGTTAAAATTTAGTGTGGGAGATTGACTCCCACAATAAATATTGATCAAGTTGAAGTGAATAGGAATAATGAATTATTCCTGTCTTCAGGAATAATTGGCATTATTAATAATACCAATTATTATAATTGAGAATCTTGGTATTCTCAGTGACTTAAACCAATATGTGCATTGCTACATAAATTCCAGACGAAGAGTTTCACAGAAGTTTGTGCGAATCTCTCCATCACGGCCCTCAGGGCCTCGTGAGAACACTTCCTGTAAAACTCCTTGGAAGTCACCAGTCATGTCCCTCACATCCTGATTTTATATGTGAATACATCTGATTCTCTCAGAGACATACAGTCCAAAGTGTTGTTCTCTCCCTCTTTGTTGGTAACTCCGGATAAGGAGAATCTAGATGTTCTTCCATGGAGAAGTTTTCCTAGAAGTCAGAAAAACAACTTTCATTTCAAGAGAAAATATACTTACTGTTTTGTTTTGCATAATGACAGATACTAACAAAGTTTATAGGGAAAAAAAGGGAGGAAAAGATCACACACTCCAATGATGGGTGACAGATGGGGTCTGATCCTATGATTTGCTCCTTCATCCCCTTTAGTTTAATCCCTTTCTAGGCTTTCTCTAGTTATGTAAGAGGTTCAACCCTGCATTAGAGGAACAAGTAACTAGAACATGCTCGGTTCCCTAAGAATTGGTGAAGATGGGGAGAAAGGGCTAGGTTTCTGTTCTCAAAAGTCTCTCTCAGAAGTGGGGAGGGCTGGGGCAATGGTACAGTGTGGAGGGCCACTGCCTCGCATGCAGATGACCCATATTCAATCCCTGACACCCCCATGTGGTCCCCCAGCACCACCAGAAATGCAGTGCTGAGTGCAGAGCCAGGAGTGACCACTGAGCATCACTGGGTATGGCCCAAAATAGAAAAAAAAAAGAATTGGGGCACTTTGGGCAGTGCCTCCTTGGTTCTAGGCATGCTGACTCTTGCATGCTGCCCCACAGGGAAAAAAAGTATTCTCTCCAGTAAGTATGAAGAGGTGGTAGTCTCGACCTGACAATCCACTATCAACACTAGTCATCACAATCTCTTCTCTAGTGGGAACCTGATATTTGTGATTCCCTGTAACATAACACTGGGTTTGTCCTTAGCAATGTCCTTTCTGTATGGACACAAGAAGACAGTTAATATTATGCGTTGTAACTTGGGAGCTGATTGACTCCAATAATATTTACTCCTGGGCATCTGCTTTCTCAACTCAGTTGCCCTTAGTTCCTAGCACCCCAAAAGCAGAGTCTTGACGAGGGATAGAATGGACCAAGGGCAAGCTTGTGCTACCCTGGCATCAAAATGGGCCAGGCTACAGTGCCACATCTCAACTACTCAACTGTAAGTTAAGAGCATGGTCATAGACAAATGCTGTCATAATCCAAAAGTAACAAAGAGGCTAGGACCCTGCTGGGGTTAGGAAGACTAACCTGACCTAAGGACTGTGGTCTAGAAAATATAGTGAGATGTCCTCAGGAAGAACCAAACTTTTTTTTTTATTAGTTTATTTTTAATTAGAGAGTCATCTTGAGGGTACAGTTACAGATCCATACATCTTTGTGCTCATGTTTCCCCCATACAAAGTTCGATAACCCATCCCTTCACCAGTGCCCATTCTCCACCACCAGTAAACCCAACATCCCTCCCCCCCTCCCCAGTCCCGTCTCCCCCCACCCCACCCTGCCACTATGGCAGGGAATTCCCTTTTGTTCTCTCTCTCTGATTAGGTGTTGTGGTTTGCAATAAAGGTGTTGAGTGGCCATTGTGTTCAGTCTCTAGTCTGTATTCGGCCCGCATCACCCTTCCCCC
Organism: Sorex araneus; assembly: GCF_027595985.1. NCBI lineage: Eukaryota > Metazoa > Chordata > Mammalia > Eulipotyphla > Soricidae > Sorex > Sorex araneus. Next base: position 318,323,003 of record NC_073303.1, on the reverse strand, counting down.
ACATGACCTCCAACCACATTTTACTTGGTGGTCCAGGAAGAACCAAACTTTAAGTTTATATCTCTTACTGTGCTCATACAGAATGACATTGCTATAAATATTTGAAATAGATTTACTACAACTATTTAAGTGAATTACTAGCTGAGGAAAGAAGAAAGCAACATACCCTTGTTTGGATCCCACCCTTGAATGGATCAGCTAGCAATCTGGAGTAATCTCCTTAGATGGGATTTTGTTAATCTCCTGGATTAGTGGTCTTACCCCTCTTTGTTGATTTGTTAATATTCAACCCACCTTTGTGTCACCACTCTATGTGATTACTATATAAACTAAGACTGTGGGAGAAGACACAGAAGAGGAGAGAAGACACAGAGTGAGAAGACACAGAAGCAGAGAGAAAACACAGAAGCAGAGCACAGAGTGAAAGAGAATCATTGAAACCAGAAGCAGAGGAAAGAAAGAGCACAGAGTGAGTGAGAAGTGAGAGCCAGTGGGGCCTTGGAGACTGAAGCAAAAGGGCTCCAGAGAGAGAGATCAGAAGAGACTAGAGGAGAGACAATAGAGACAAAGTGAGAGGTCAGAAGAGACCACAGGAGAGACTACAGAGAGAGACAGTGATAGAGAGACAGACAGAAGAGAGCACAGCGGCACACACAGAAGCAGAGCACAAGGAGGAGCCATCCCGATCCGGTCGGGATGCACCAAATGCAGCTCGAGAGCACCAAACGCGAGCAGCGAGAGAGAGAGAGAGAGAGACAGAGAGAGAGACAGAGAGAGAGAGAGAGAGAGAGAGAGAGAGAGAGAGAGCTCCACCCTGAGAGCCTGCGAACAACAAAACAAACATCGCATCCCCCTTCCCCAGGCGCGTTTGTATTTTTTACAATTCCCAAGTATGCAGGCGGACATGGGGAGGGCCGTTTACTGGCATATTCCCTGGCATCCGTCCCCATTACAGAATCTGTACCCCTATCCCTGGCAGCAAATATCCTGACAAACCAAGTCTCTTCTTTCAGTGTGTTTTCAACATGGGAGCAAGGACACCTTTTATTTTTTAAGATGATCCATGACCCTGTTTTGATCAACACTCTTGCTGTCATCCGCAGCCATATGTCTCTTAGGTGACTAATATGAAAAACATGCCACATGTTCTCTGGCTTATAGATCTCTGCTCCCATCTCTGCCTCCATAGTCATGTAGCAATTATAAATTCTGCACTGATCTGTACTTGTGACTATTCCTAAGGAAAGGTACTTGACTATGCCCTCTCTGGTATATTTTATTGAATTATGGAAATTCTGGTAGCTGGATCACTCTCTATGTTACAGTTTTAGGACTCACCTTTTTTTTACTTCTTGTACTTTGGTAATCTGTGATTTTCTACTGCAATATAATGACTAATTATTGTGCTTAATGAAAACATTAAGACAGAAAAACAAGACATGATTTTACTATATGTACTATATGCAGAAACCAAATAAGTGAATGAACTAAAAAACAAAATGAAAAGGAAATGAAGCAAGGAAAGCAACTAGAGAGGAACAGAGCAAAGGGCTGTCCTGCACTGGCCTCTGGATTTCATCTCTAGCACGACATACTCTCCAGAGCATTACTGCAGAAGCCTTCAAACAAACAAAAAACAACAAAATAAAAAACCTTATCAGATTTTGAGCCCAATGATTGATTACCAAAGGGGTGATGAAGTCAAAGTGATCAATTGTAAAGAATAGAAAAATAGAATTGGATATTTAGTGATGAACCTAGTATAGTGTGTACTATAAGAACCTCAAACTTCTAGACTTAATTATGTACACCTGAAATTTATACAGTGTTATAGTGCAGTGTTAGTGGACAAATATCATTTTAAAATATTACAGTGTTTAAGCCATTTTGAATTAGCCTTTGTATACAATGTAGAAGAGAAAGAAATTTTTAAAACTATCCCATTCGCTATTGTTTAAGAAAACCTCAACGATCTTGAAATCAATTGATAAAAAAGTTAAGTACCCATCTGGTGAAAATTATAAATCACTTTTGAAAGAAATAACAAAGACAAGGAATTAGTGATACTTGTTCATGGGCAAAAAAAAAAAGACAGTTAAAATGATCATCTTACCCAAGGTAATCTACATGTGCAAATAAATGCTCATTAAAATTCCAATGGCCTTTTTTGTGTGTTAGTTTCAGGGAGCTTGAGGGGGCGAAACGCCTGGCTCTCCACTCAAGAATTACTCCCAGGTAGTGCTCAGAGGAAGCTTTTGGGATGCTGGAGAACGAACCTGGGTCTGCCATATGCAAAGCAGCATCCTACCCACTGGATTACCTCACCAATCCCCAAAGCCATTTTAGAAAAATATCTACTAAGGCTCCAGTCGCTTCAGCCCCCCAAGTTAAATTTTTAAAGGATGGAAGCTACAGTGTTTGAAGTAAAAGGTACACTGCAAGGCATTATGTCAGAATCACTTGTATCACTTGTCATCCCTTTGATCTTTGATTTGCTCAAGTGGGCACCAGTAACATGCCCATTCATCCTCGCTGCATGCTACGGTAGCCCAATGGTATCTGCTTGCTCCAGGAACATGAAGAACCTCAAACCATTAGTTCAGGGTTTTGATGAAGAAGTCTGACCATCTCGTAGGTGGGCGGCCATATAGTCTTTTAATGTCCCATGGAATCCAGTCGGTAACAGCTCTAGTCCAGCAGTTGTCTCTAAATCCTCTCTAAATTGTCTCTAATTACATGTCCAGCCCATCTGATTTTTGACGCCTTTAGCAAACGAGACAGCATTCCTGATTCTTGATCATCGACGGAGGTTAGAATTTCGGATTCCTTCTCTCATTTGAGTGAAATGTGACACTCCAAGCACAGCTCTTTCGATTCCTCTTTGGGATACCTGAATAGTGTTCTTATCCTATTTTCATAGGGCCCAGGCCTCTGAGGCATATGTTAGTGTAGGAAGAATGGTGGAGTTGAAAAGATGTGCCCAGAGCTGGAGGTTCTTTGTCCTCTTAACAACTTCTTCAACGCTCCTGAAGGCATTCCACACTGCTCTCTTCCACCTATGCTCCAACTTGTTCCTCATGTTAAGTTCTTGACCTAAGTACACATAGCTGCTGCATTCAGAGATGTGTGTCCCATTGAGAGCAAATGGAACATCAAGGACTAGTTCGTTTTTCGTTTTTTTGTCTTGGTAAGATTCAGCTGTGGTCTGACCTTTCCACACTCGTGGTCAAAGTCAACCAGCAAAATAGAAAAGAAAAGAGACTCAACTGTCCTTATAAAAAACAAAAAATGAAATAATGTTTCTGGAAAGGCATTGAGTTGTAAATTAATTTAAAACAGCTAATATATGCTTAGACTGGAGCTATAGCACAATGGGTAGGGCATTTGCCTATCTTGCTGCTGACCCGGGTTCGATTCCTCCATCCCTCTCAGAGAACCCAGCAAGCTACCGAGTGTCCCGCCCTCATGGCAGAGCCTGGCAAGCTACCCGTGGTGTATCCAATATGACAAAAACAGTAACAACAAGTCTCACAATGGAGGCATTACTGGTGCCCTCCTGAACAAATCAATGAGCAACAGGATGAAAGTGCGACAGTGCTATTTTATTTTATTAAGGGACATGACTCACAATGTTATTCATGCTGATTCAGGCATTATACTCCCGCAACAATGGCACCAGGGTCAACTCCCCACATGTCCCCGGGTCCTATCCCATTCCAAGACGGCATCTCTGAAAGGCACAATTCTAAGTTTAGTTATTGTAGTTTGGTTCTCATGCTCACCGTGAGCATAGGCTCTGTGCTCTAGATGCATACATGTGCCGTATAGACCATACCTCTACATCACTGGTGTGCCTGACGCTCCTACCCACTGCCTTGTCACCTCCATCCACCTCTTCTTAGTTTCTTAAACAATATTTTAAATGATAAAGCCAAATTACAGTTATCCAAACCACTGAATTAAGAGACCCAAACGTTAACAATTGAACTTAGAAAGGTGTCTGTCAAGAGGCAGCTGGAGGTTGGGAAATGGTAGAAAACCTGGGAACAGTGTGAGAGGGAGACTGACACTGGTAGTGGAATTGGTGCTGCAATGTTTTATGTCTAAAACACAACTATGAATTGCTTTGTAAATCATGTTGCTTTAATAAAATTGAAAATTATTTTAAATAGATTGCTTTGGTAGTGTGTTCTTCAGATAAAACTAAAGTTTAAAAACTTCTTATTTAGATTAGTAATCAAAGAAAGTAAAGTGAGGGTAGAGAAGAAACTAAGATTTTATAGTGAACATTTAATACCCCAAACCATTCAGGGATATTATATTACCTTTCAAATTTTTATCATCCTCTACATTTTCTCTTTAGAAACACTTCTGATTCCTGCAGGAAGTTGAAGTATAAGACTTCCTGCAACTAGCTGCACTGCTCTCAAATTTGCTATTCCATCCCTGTCATTCTTTCATTCTGTTTTTGAATCTGAGAAATGTTTGTTACTATAATTCTTTCAAAGTTTTTTTTTCTCTCTCTGCTTGACTATAAGTGCTAAGGGACTACAAAGATTAGATAGACAGACAGAGAGATAGATAGATAGGTAGATAGGTAGATAGATAGATAGATAGATAGATAGATAGTTGTTCCATAAATTTATTGTGCCCAGCTCAAGTGAGTGTTGTACAAATATTTACTGCACTAAATTGATTATATACAGCTTCTTACATTTACACCAATCCCCTCATTATGTAAGGAAACCAGAGTTTTCTTTTAGTAGGGAAGGGGAGACAAAGCTAATAAAAGATCAAATGCTGCGCCTGCACAGACAGAACAGTGGATAGGGCACTTGCCTAGCACTTGGCTGACTTGTCAGGGAGTTGATCCCTGACATCTCATACGATCTTCATGTATCACCAGGAGTATCCTCTGAGCATCACTGGGTGTGGCACATATTTAATCTTTTACTATCTAGATGACTTCTATGGGTGCATTATACTTTTAAGATCCCTCAGTCCCACCCACCCTGTCCTATGAGGAGAGATATATCTTCAATTTAGAGGTATGTTAGAGTGTCAGTGGTAGGAGCCAGTTTATTGTATGCCCTCTGCTCCATGGAATGTGTTAAGGGTGTCTTGCCCACTTTGTATCTTGTGTGAAAATCAGTGTGTCAGCCATAAAGCATCAGTTGGATTGGTTTCATTTTTGGAGGCAAGAAGTCTGGGATCAAAGTGTGGACCAGTCTGGCCTCTCCACACTGTAGGAGGGAAACTGCTCTGGTTTTCTCCTCAATTGTCTGCTTTAGTATGTGTTGGTTCTTGGAGCTTCTCGGTGATGGCTGCTTGCCTGTCCACTGGGCACTCTACCTTTCATGTTCTTCCATGTCCACACTCTTCTATCAAAGGATGCTAGACAATTTGAGTTGAGTCTTCTGTCAGTGTCCTCATCCTAATTTGACTCCTTCTGTAAATAAATACCTTCATTCAAAAGTTGGGCTAGGATTTTATCCTCATTTTTTGGAGGACACAAATGATCCCACATCCAGACAACTATGACTAGATTGAAGAATAGGTATATTTAGGGACTGTTCTCCATCTTAATTTCCCATCGTTTAGCCCAGCAGTTAATGAAGAGAAAAGGAGAAGAGAGCTGCCATTGACTCATGTCTGTGCAGTCCACATCCTTGCCCCATTGGGAATATATGGTCTGCCGATACCCATGCCCCTATTTTCCAGGCCAGAGTTGACTCCTAGGATACTCTGATGTGTTGATTTAGAATCCAGAAGCATTAGAGAGAGGGTCTTCCTCATCCCTGAACAAAGGTTTGTGAGTTTATAACCTCAGTGTTGGTCCTATGTGGCTGCCTGCTGCTTTGCTTCCCTCTCCAGCTACTTCCCAGTTCTGCATCTGTTCCTAATGTTACTTCCTTTCTCTGGTTTCTGAGATAATACAATGTGCTACCATATTTTAAATTTGTTTCACCAAATATGAGATGCCTTGAGTTCATTTTTTCAGCTACTACTCCCAATCCCCAGATGGAGAAGAACAGCTAGCTAAGGCCCATCGGTGGACAAGATGTTCGGAAAGGATACCCTTACTCAGAGGCAGGAGTATATTTCAGGGGTTGTTGCTACTTTCTCTCTCAAATATCCCAATACATAGTTGGTGTTTTTCTTTTAGGGTAAGTTTCTCTATGTTCTCATAGATAAGATTCAGTGAGAAAAAGCATTTCCTGTTCAGTGTTATGTACCTGCCCAAGTCATCCTCAAATAAACCAGAAAACCTTCAGCCAGTAGTCATCAGTTCAGGAAAATTATGAATTTCTAAGTGTGTGGCTTCTAAGTGGTACATTTCCCTTGTATAATGAGCCTGGAGTTTGTGGCAAAGAATAACTTCAAAACTAGGGGACTGGAGCGATAGCACAGTGGGTATGGCGTTTGCCCTGTATGCGGCTGACCCAGGTTTGATCCCCAGCATCCCATATGGTCCCCTGAGCACTGCCAGGAGTAATTCCTGAGTGCAAAGCCAGGAGTAACCTCTGTGCATCGCCAGGTGTGACCCAAAGAGCAAAAAAAAAAAAAAGAATAACTTCAAAACTAGTGAACTCATGTCTAGAAGGAGAATTTTTATCATTCACTTGTTTGCTAAGAAAACTGACTGAAAAGGCAAACTATAATGGTAATATTTGATGTTGTCAAAGTCACTGTCACTGTCACTCCATTGCTCATAGACTTGGTTGAGCGGGCATCAGTAACGCCTCTCCATTGTGAGACTTGTTGTTACTGTTTTTGGCATATCAAATACACTACGGGTAGCTTGCCAGGCTCTGCCGTGCAAGCGAGGAACTCTCGGTAGCTCACCAGGCTCTCCGAGAGGGGTGGAGGAATCGAACCCGGGTCGGCCACTTGCAAGGCAAATGCCGTACCCGCTGCGCTATCGCTCCGACCTGTCAAAGTCAAAAGAGAAAAATATGGGTATAGAACTCCATTCACATTTATGAATGTTTTATTATTATTGAAGTGACTGCTTACAATAGTGTCGAAGTTTGTGATTTTGGTATATGAAATTCCAGCGCTTTCACCAAAGACTCTCCAGACACCATCTTCACGACTCTTCTTTTATGTTTCATCTTTCAGTTCAACCTCTTCCTCACAAACCCATAACTCAACAATCTCATATTTGTTGTCATGGTCCAAGAGTTTGTTTTCATTGACCATTATTCTTTCCTTCCTTTGTTTATTAATATATTATATATTAGTAACAGGTCTCATTCCACTGACCTTGAAAAAGCCTCCAATTGTTGGGAAAAATGAGTTAAGGAGAGGCTGCTAAAATCTCAGGGCTGGGACCAATGGAGACATTGCTGGTGCCCGCTTGAGCAAATTGATGAACAGCAGGATGACAGTGCTACAGTGATTAGTAAAATCATCTAATATTATGCATTATATATGAGTGAGATTATCTGACACCCTTTCCAGGTTGTTGCAGAAGGCAGAATTTTAACTCTTCTCATAGGTGAGTAATATTATATTGCCAGCACTGGTTGTTTCTTTAAATTTAATTAATTAATTAATTAATATTTTATTCAATCACTATGAAATTACAAAGTTGTTCATTATTGGTTTTCAGGAACAAAAATCCCTTGACTAGTGTCCACTTTCCACCACCAATGACCCCTTTCCAACCCTCATTAGCCTCCTACCCACCAGTCTGCTTCAAGCGAGTTTTTTAAACATTTTTTGGATATGTTACATTCACTGGTGTGAGGTGATATCTTGCTGTCATTTTTTCCCTGATAATCAATCACGATGAACATTTTTTCCAAGTCTGTTAACCACATGTATGTCTTCTTTGAGAAAGTGTCTAATAGCTTCTCTCCTCATTTTTGCATGGTTTGCTTATTGTGAATTTTGGGAGTGCTTTATATATCTTGGGTATTACCCTTTTCTTGAGGTTTGGCATGAAAATATTTACTCCCATTCAATAGGGTGTCTTAACTTCAGTCATTTCTCCCAAAGGTTGTAGTTTGATATAGGCCTACTTTTTATTCTTGTTTTTGTGGTTTTGGCCATAATTTAACTTTTAACCACGTATTTGAAGCCAATTCAAAGTGCCACTATTTCATGGTGGCAGAAACTGTGAGGCCTAGGGATGAACTTCAAAATTTAGAGTTGAGACGGCAAATTTGATATCAAAACATCAGGATTTTATGTGTCAAATCCTCTGGACATATATATATATATATATATATATATATACATTAATGTTACTATCGGGACTGGAGTGATGGCACAGCGGGTAGGGCGTTTGCCTTGCCCACGACCAACCCCGGTGCGATTCCTCTGCCCCTCTCGAAGAGCCGGCAAGCTACTGAGAGTATCCCGCTCGCATGGCAGAGCCTGGCAAGCTACCCGTGGCATATTCGATATGCCAAACACAGTAACAAAAAGTCTCACAATGGAGATGTTACAGGACGACAGTGCTACAGTGCTACTGTTACTTTCAAGCTTACAATGAAAAAATCAACTGATTCTGACAGCAGGAAGCACACTTAGTATGGTATTTGAAAAAGACATTGTAGGATGCGTGTAAGAAGTAGTCGTGACCTTATCAAAAATTGCATGAAATAGGGAATTTATAGTCCTTTCATTGGTAATCAGTGATTTAACCAGTGTAGAATGCAGGGTAATTCAAGGCTAAAAGGAGAGCTTGAGACTGCTTATGAACCTTCTTACTGAAATTGTGGGACAAGTAGTAGCTGATAGATTTAGTTGTAGGATTTAGAAATAATTCTGTCAGTAATATTGCACATTTATGGAAGGCACAGGAGTCTGAGAGATCAGTATCAGGCTGTTGCAGGAATCTCGTTGAGGTATTTGGGACAGTCTGAGCAGGTTTTTCCCTGGTTTTATAAAATAGGGATTAGATAAAAAAGTTTCTGTTTTAAAATATTTGTCTGCTGTTAATTTTACATTGTTATTAGTAAAATTCTTAAAAGAAGCAGCAGAAGGTACATTGCAGATAGCAGAGATATTTTTCACAGCTTTTGTGATGAATAAGAATATACTTGACATTTTTCTAATTTAATGTGAGCTTTGCTGTGTGATAAAACATGCTAGGCATCTGTGACCTGAGATTACTAATGTGAAAATCATCAGCTCAACTGTTTCAGTCAATAAATATACAGAAGCCAGTCAACAAGAAACTACTCCTTCATTGGACATCCTTCAAGGATGTCCAAGTTTATGTCCACTACTTTTTTGGGCAATAGTCTTCATACTTCAAGGAGACCAAAAAAAAACTGTAATTCCAGACTGCTAATTACCACCTCCTCCCCCCAGAATTCCAACAGGAGTATTCCAGCAGGAAATTTCAAGATTGAAGTATATTGAGCTTGGAGGGATTTTTATTTTTATTGCAGCATTTAGGGAATGACCAAAGTGAAACATAGAGGTTTAGAATTTCACTTGACAATCCAGACAGAATGGATGTGTCCGATGATCACTAAACAAGTCCAGTGAACAACTGACAGAAAATATGTCTTTGTTCCTATTGGATAAAAGATTATTTAGTGTTCATTTGTACATATGGTTGTATGTGGACATGTATGAACACATTTGCATGTATAGACATGTATGAATATATGTGGGCAAGCGAATAGGTTGCATGAGTGAGTTCATGTATGCAGAGCCTGCTCTGTCCATACAGGAAAAGATGAGGACTCATGAGTAACATCATTGAAGATAGAGTTTATTTTTCTTAGCTGTTCTGTTTTGTGGGAGTGAGTTTCTAGAGATGTACTCAGAAGAGTTTTCAGGCCAATTCGAGAGGAGTCACAGATCATTTAGTGATGACTGTCATAGTCAAAAACTAAAAGTATAACACAACTGTTGCTTTGAAACATCTTTGATGATATGCACACAGGTGTGTGGATTCTAAATCATTGAAAAGGAGAAAAACATGAATGATGAGAATTAATGATGGAGTAAGATCCAGAAAAAGAGGTTCTGCTAAAATAATGGAATTACAAGGTCTTGTATAATGTTGACTTGGTCTCTTTGGTAGAGAAGCCATATCATGGCATGTTTCATATAGAAAAGTGAGAAACTGAAGAGAATGAACTAGAGTTGTGATGATAGGGAGTGGAAGTGACAACAGAGAGAAAACGTTCCTGAAATTATGAAATTGAGCATAGATATAAGGCCAGAGGATCAAAATTGTAATAGGGGTATTGACAGCCTCTATTCACAAATGCAACAATGTGAACATGATATTTCATCTTTTATTTGGGTATTAAAGTCATAATACTGCCTAGAAATCCAAACTACACAGGATTCAATGTCAAGGTGGCTTTATTAGTCTGCTAGGAATGCTCCCAAATACAACAAACTAGGCAGTTTAAACAAAACAGTGGGCATTTCTTGTCTTATAGTTTTAGGACTAGAATTCTGACATGCAGCTATTGGGAAGAATGGTTTCATTTGAGGTCTTGCTTTTTGATGCAGTGGCGGCCATTCATTCCCCGTGAGCTCATATGGTTTTTTCCTCTGGAAAAAATAAAATATAAAACAAAATATATGCCCTGATTTTGTTTTATAAAGATATCAATCTTATTGGATTAAGGTTTACCTGAATGATCTCATTGAACTAGATTACTCCTTCAAAGATTTAATTTCCAAACACAAGCACAGGTTCAGGTACTAAGGTTTTCCTCTGGAAAAAATAAAATATAAAACAAAATATGTGCCCTGATTTTGTTTTATAAAGATATCAATCTTATTGGATTAAGGTTTACCTGAATGATCTCATTGAACTAGATTACTCCTTCAAAGATTTAATTTCCAAACACAAGCACAGGTTCAGATACTAAGGTTATCATTCCAACATATGAATTTCAGAGTGTGGGCAGAATTTAGACACTAGCAGGGACTCACTCCAAGTCCCTTGCAGAGACCCGATGGCTTCCCTTTCAGCTCTTGTTCAGAAGAGGTTCTGAAGGTCTGAGGTATATGAGCCTAGATCTTCTCTTCTGTCTTGCAGTCCAACTCCATGCTGCACTATGTCTTTGACTCTCAAGAACCCCAGGAGTTGGACAGTAACTGAGACAAAGACAGTCCAGAACTGAAGTTTGTGTTGCCTGGAGTAGGGGAAGGGAAGGTAAACTCCACTTCCTCCACCACAGTCACAGAAAATTTCGAGAAACTCCAAAGAAAGGGGAGGATATTCCAGACAGAATGAGCCAAACAGCAGAGATATGTTCTTCCAATCTCACATCATTTTTTCCCCATCTGCCCATGGAATCTATTAAAAAAAGTCTGACTCCTTTTCTTTGTTCATATTTCCTGAATTGAGTTTGAATAATGGTGATGTCGATGGGAAAAACTCAGTATGGGAAAACTGGACATTTCGAGCACTGTCTGTAGCACTTGTCATCTCGTTGTTCACCGATTTGTTCCAGTGGGCACCAGTAACGTCTCCATTGTGAGACTTGTTATTACTGTTTTGGTCATACCAAATACATCACAGGTAGCCTGTCAGGCTCTGCCGTGTGGGCTGTCTACTCTTGGAGAGGATGGAGGAATCAAATTCAGGTCGCCTGCGTGCCACTGTGATATCACTCTGTTGTCCAAACATAACGATTATTGGCCTTAATGGCCTCTTCGGTATATTTTTAATGACTTCAAGTTTCTACCCAGGAGTGTCTCTTCATTTACATTATGGTTATTTGTGGTTAGACTTAATTCAGCCTGTGACAAAATGGCAAAACTTTAGTTTGATAAGTTGTAAGGTCCCAACTTAAAATTGAACTGTGAGTTTCCATTACATCATCTGACTCCACTCATAGTTTTCATAACCAAGTTAATAATCTACTAAGCCTTATTTCAGATAAGTGAGGCTCAAAAAGGAGAGAGAAACAAGAGTGAAGTTTAGTTATGAAAGTGCACCCTAAATCTCCAACCACTTTTGTTTTTTGTTTGCTGTGATGATTAAGCTATTATGATCTATGCCAAGCTCCTGGCACTTGTCTAAGTTAAGTTAATGTAGATATTCAAATGTTTCTTTCCCGTCTATCTCATCTATACTTAATTCTTCTGAGACACATCTATCAGCATCTGTAGACTCAAGCTCCTGAAAGAAAAGAAATTTGGTCTTGAAATCCCAAATGTGATTAATAGAAGAGACAGCTTGATATTGGGTCTTCAAATTGGGTGCCATTCCTAAGACGTCATTTATAAGAAACCTGGAGGACAAAGCTGACAGATACATGGAGAGACTTATTATCCCACTTCCATACTTGTCTATTCTCTACACAATTTGCAATGGTTCTCAGATGACATGCCTTCATACTGAACTGAAGCCAGAGTCTTTAGAATATCCCTCAAGAACCTTCTCAAATGCCCTTGGTGTCCTTGACCTTGTCTCTTTGCACTTTCAGATTGCTCTACCTTGAGAATGCCAGGCAAATTCCACACCATTCTTGTTTTTCCCTGTTATGTTATTCTTTCCCTTTAGATGATGGCACACTTTCTTTCTGCCTCTGGTCTTTGCTAAAATATCATCTTCTTGGTTACTTTTTCTCTCCTATTCCTTGCTTTATTTTACTTACCACTAATTAGCATATTCTATATTTTGTTTATATAATTTTTCATATTATACTTGTTTCCTATCTCTTGAAAAACTCCATATGGGCAAAAAAATTTTGTTTCTTCATTTTTATTGCTGTATCTATACTATTTATGGCAAAAAAGCAATAATCCAATAATATTAGATGAATTCAACGAGTCAGGGAAAATACTGTCAGTCCCAGCCTGTCAAAGGCTACTGATTTACAAATCATAAAGTCCTTAAGTCTAACTGTAGCCAAGCTAAGAGCACCCAAGGCCCTGAAAGTTAACTGAGTGCTATACTTATGTTAAATGGTCTCTTTAAATGTATATGTATATATGCCTATACAATATAAATATACACATAAGTATTATACTAAAAGTTATTATCAGGAAAATGTCATAGGAGCTATTATTCACTGGAAAACTATAATAAAAATTATTATTTAAAAGTATTCAAGAAATTGTACCCAATGTTCTTTAATGTGCCAGGGTTAAGAATAAAATACATGGCCCAAAAGGAGAGAGAGAGAGAGGAGGAGGAGGAGGAGGAGGAGGAGAGAGAGAGAGAGAGAGAGAGAGAGAGAGAGAGAGAGAGAGAGAGCCTGCCATGGAGGAAAATGGGATGGGGTGGAGTCGGAAAGGAAATTGGGGACACTGGTGATGGGAAATGGTGCTGGCACAACTGGACAACCATATGCAAAAAAATGGGCTTAGACCTTGACCTGACACCATGCACAAAAGTCAGATCAAAATGGATTAAAGACCTCAACATTAGACCACAAACCATAAGGTACATTGAAGACAAGGTCGGCAAAACCCTCCACGATATTGAAGATAAAGGTATCTTCAAAGGTGACACAGAACTAAGCAATCTAGTAAAAACAGAGATCAACAAATGGGACTACATTAAACTAAAAAGCTTCTGCACCGCAAAAGATACAGTGACCAGAACCCAAAGACTATCTACAGAATGGGAAAGGATATTTACACAATACCCATCAGATAAGGGGTTGATATCAATGGTATATAAAGCACTGGTTGAACTCTACAAGAAGAAAACATCCAACCCCATCAAAAAATGGGGCAAAGAAATGAACAGAAACTTTCCCAAGGAAGAGATATGAATGGCCAAAAGGCACATGAAAAAGTGCTCTACATCACTAATCATCAGAGAGATGCAGATCAAAACAACCACGAGATACCACCTCACACCACAGAGACTAGCGCACATCCAAAAGAACAAAAGCAACCGCTGTTGGAGAGGATGTGGCGAGAAAGGGACCCTTCTACACTGCTGGTGGGAATGCCAACTGGTTCAGCCCTTCTGGAAAACAATATGGACGATTGTCAAAAAATTAGAAATTGAGCTCCCATTTGACCCAGCAATACCACTGCTGGGAATATATCCCAGAGAGGCAAAAAAGTATAATCGAAATGACATCTGCACATGTAAGTTCATCGCAGCACTGTTTACAATAGCCAGAATCTGGAAAAAACCCGAATGCCCTAGAACGGATGACTGGTTGAGGAAACTTTGGTACATCTATGCAATGGAATACTATGCAGCTGTTAGAAAAAAGGAGGTCACAAATTTTTTATTTAAGTGGATCGGCATGAAAAGTTTCATGCTAAGTGAAATGAGTCAGAAAGAGAGAGACAGACATAGAAAGATTGCGCTCATCTATGACATATAGAATAACAGAGTGGGAGACTAACACCCAAGAATTGTAGAAACAACTACCAGGAGGTTGACTCCATGACTAGGAGGCTGGCCTCACATTCTGGGGAAAGGGCAACTCAGAGAAGGGATCACCAACTATAATGTAGTCGAAGGCCATGTGGGAGAAGGGAGTCGCGGGCTGAATGTGGTCTAGAGACTGAGCACAGTGGCCACTCAACACCTTTATTGCAAACCACAACAGCTAATTAAAGGGAGAGAACAGAAGGGAATGCCCTGTCACAATGACAGGGTGGGGTGGGGGGAGATGGGATTGGGGAGGATGGGAGGGATGCTGGGTTTACTGGTGTTGGACTTTGGGCACTGGTGAAGGGATGGGTTCCCGAATTTTGTATGGGGGAAGCATAAGCACAGATGTGTATAAATCCGTAACTGTACCCTCATGGTGATTCATTAATTAAAAATAAATAAATTTATTAAAAAAATAATAATCTCTGTTGAAACTGGTTATAATTATAGAAAAGAAAGGCTACAGGACACAAAGTCATTATATAAAAAGTCAATTGCTTCCCACTATTTTAACAATGAATGAGCAGAATTTGACATTTAAAAGATATTTAGTCCGTGAAATAGTGTATGGTTCTTCGAGTTTGAGTGAGAGTTTAGCCAGATAAAGAATTCTTGGTGAGGCGTTCATCAGAGAATCGGCTCGAGAAGGAAGATGCATACTGTAAGTAGACTGTAGATTGAACACAATGGCCACCCAATACCCCTATTGCAAACCACAACACTCAAAAGGAGAGAGAGAATAAAAGGGAATGTCCTGCCACAGATGTGGGATTGGGTGGGGGGATGGGATTGGGCGGTGGGAGGGATGCTGGGTCCATTGGTGGTGGAGAATGGGCACTGGTGGAGGCATGTGTTCTCAAACATTGTATGATGGAAACACAAGCACGAAAATGTGTAAATCTTTAACTGTATCCTCTCAGTGATTCCTGATTAAAAAATAAAAATAAAAATTAAAAATTAAAAAAAAAATAAAGGCAATTTTAGTAGTCAAAGTGGTTGAGCACTTGTCTTGCATGACATCAGCCTGGTTTGATCCCTGGCACCACATACGGACCCTAAATTCCTCCAAGAGTGATCCCAGCTTCTAGAACCCAGAGTAAGCGCAGAGTATTGCCAAGATGGGCCCAAAATACCAAAGGGGAAAAAATTTAAAACAATTTTGTCATGCTGGATAGTAAACAAACTAGCTTAGACTAGGAATAACACACATAAAAAGCTTCGTTAAAATTCAGTTATGGGGAGTGAAATTGCTTAATTCTTTCAGCAATAAATGCTAACAAATTATATTTAAAATTTTAAAAAATAATATTTAAAACTCAAAATAATTAGTGCAGAGATGTAGCTCAGACAGTGCATGCCTTGTATGCATGTGACCTAGATTTGATATTTGGTACCACAAAATAAAAAAAATGTCTAAGTGTTACTATATGTTTCAAAAATTAAATAGTTAGGTATAAATTTAAATCTTGCAAAATAAGATCCATCTGAGAAACAATATAAAATTATGATTAATAATATCAAAGAACTAAAATGAAGAGTGATTTGTGTTCCTTTCTCCTCAACTTCATCTATAAATTCTTTGTACCCCCAAACAAAAGTTTTGGAAGTTATTCTGTAAATAATAAGAGGATCCTAATGAATATATAGGATGCCAAAGATCTCATAATCACAAATCATGAAATCGCCATTAATCGTCAATTTCTCGAGTGGGCTCAGTAACCTCTCCATTCATCCTTTCCCTGAGATCTTAGAAGTCTCTCTCGACTTGGCCCTCCCAACGATGTTGCACTGGAGAATCCTGAGGAATGAGATCCAGCTTGTTACTGGATTGAGCATATGAATACACCATGGGAAGCTTGCAAAGCTGTCCCATGTGGGCAGGAAACTCTCAGAAGCTTGCCAGTTTCTCCCAGAGGGAGAAGTAGGCTAAAAGATACCTTGCAGTCATGCGCTTCTGGGAGCTTGCTTTTAAGTCTCTGGATATTGGCCATTGATGGAATTACACACACCTGGGTTCCTCTGCCGGTACCTTCATGCGTGAGGCTTGTCCGAACGTGTGGAGAGGGGCCTCGGGCATGGCTCTAGCTAGGTTTCAGTGGTCTTCGGCCGCTGGGAGATCCCCTCGGGGTGGGGAGGGAAGCTGGAGCCCATCACCTCTGAGGGGCCCCAGGGAAGATAGACAAGGGACTATCCTCCCCGGGGCAAGAGACTCTCTCCATACGGGTTACTTATGTTATTTATTCTGTATATATTTACAGAAGTTATTCTGTAAATAATAAAAGGATCTTAATGAAGATATAAGGATGCCAAAGATCTCAGAATATTTGACACAATATTGAAGAACAAAATTAGAGACTTTGTTACTATATGCCAGGATTTACTACAAAAAGGGGCTGGAGCAGTAGTACAGCGGGTGGGGCATTTGCCTTGCAAGTGACCGACCTGAATTCAATTCCCAGCAACCCATATGGTCCCCTGAGCACCACCAGGAGTAATTCCTGAGCACAGAGCCAGGAGTAACCTGTATGCATCACCAGGTATGACCTGAAAAGAACCCCCCCCAAAAAATCAAAACTATAGCTACTTATACTAAATAGCGGAAGGTGATATTAGCAAAAGTGCAGACAAAAAAATCAACCAAATAAAATAACTAGCCTAGAAATGGACTCATAGTCAACAGGTCTTTGCATCAATGATTAAGCAAAGTCAGGCATTTCAACAAAAGGAGTCAGAACAACAGAATCTCATAGGCAACATAATTAACCTAGATGTAGGTTTTATGCGATCTCTAAAATTAAGTGAAAGTTGATAATAGTTCTAAATATAAAATGCAAGAACTTCAGTTCTAAATATAAAGCTGGAAGAGAAAAAGAAAAGAAGTTACAGTGATATTGCATGGATATTGTAATAATCTTCAAGCACAATACCAAAGGCATAGTACATGAAAAAAACTGATAAACAAGATATCATTATAATGAAAAAGTATGTTCTGTGAAAGAAAATGTTAAGAGGAAGAAAACTTATATGCTGAGAAAATATTAGCAAATGCCACTCACCTAATAAAAGATTGTTCTCCAAATTGACATATGCTTGCTGCTCCATGATCTAAGTGAGGCTTTCTGCCAGCTGATATCACTCACATAGCTATGCAACACCTCAACTCAACAAATTACATACTGCTCAATTATTCTTTCTGTCATTCTAAGGAGGCAGGCAGAAAATACAAAGAATGTTCTTTAGTTCTTTAGCTTTTCCCTCGGTATCTTCCAAGGGTTGGGGTAATGACAGACTCACTCCCAGTGTAATAAGAATACGAGAAAACCATTGAGGAAAACACATAGAAATCCACCAAGCTCTCCGTTTGATCCAGCAATACCACTTCTGGGAATATATCCCGAATATATCCCGGAGAAACAAAAAGGTATAGTCGAAATGACATGTGCTCTTACATTATGTTCATCACAGCACTGTTCACAATAGCCAGAATCTGGAAAAAAACCCGAGTGCATGAGAACAGATGACTGGTTAAAGAAACTTTGGTACATCTATACATTGGAATACTATGCAGCTGTTAGAAAAGATAAAATCATGAACTTTGCATATAAGTGGACCAACATACATGGAAAGTATCATGCTAAGTGAAATGAGTCAGAAAGAGAGGGACAGACATAGAAAGATTGCACTCATCTGTGGAGTATAAAATAACAGAGTAGGAGACTAACACCCAAGAATAGTAGAATATACAATGAGGTTGGCTCCACGGCTTGGAAGCTGGCCTCATATGCTGGGGGAAAGGCAGCCCGGAGAATAGAGAAGGGAACACCAAGAAAAATGTGATTGGGGATCCCTCGTGAGAACAGAGAAGCGTGCTGAAAGTAGACTAGAGACTGAAAACGATGGCCACTCAATACCCCTATCGCAAACCACAACACCCCAAAAGAGAAAGAACAAAATGGAATACCCTGCCACATTATATTTATAATATTTGTTATGTTTATAATAAATATAAAAAAGTAAATAAATGAATCAATAAATAAAAGGTGGAAAAACATTTAATATCCAAAGTAAAGCCTTGTTTAATTTTGGATGAACTGAAAAGTTTAAGAGCTCTAATATTCATTATGAAACAAAAAAATTCTTAATCATATTAAAAAATTTGTTTAAATTTAGTAATTTTATGCACCAGAGATCATGAAAACTACTTTTTTATCTATAGATGTTTTATTTTTAGCCACAGTTTATTCATAATAATCATAAATCAGTTGAGAAAGATGTGAATACTTAGGAACTTTTAATAAGAGAAAATATTTTAGAAAGTCAAATTTCAGTGTAGCCTATAGATTAAGAGTTTTTCTGAGTGTTGACAAAATAATAAAAAGAATTTTTGAAAAAATTTTCTTGAATCACTGTGAGATAGTTACAAGATTTCATGTTCGGTTACAATCACACAATGATCACCAGTGCACATTCCTCACCACCAGTATACTTGGACTTTTTTTTTTTTTTAGGAAAAGGTGATTTTAAAAAATTGAATCACAAATCAAGCCCAGCGCCGCCATATCTCACGCGTCTTGAGCAGGTAACGACTGACAGGGAAATGCTTCCCTGCGCTGCGCAGACCTGCAAGAAAAAGCGACCCCGCCAGGAAGATACTGGGGGCATGGCCTGTATTGTCTATTTCATTGAAAATCACTTTAATCATCTCAACCACCTATGCAAAATACCCATTAGCTTAGTCTAACTTTATAAAATCTATCAGTGAATAAGGGAAGCTTAGCACAACCGGAGCCCCTCCTTCCCACAACAAGAGGGAACAGGAATAAAGAACTACAAAGCTCAGATTCTACAATCCCGTAACAAGATGAAGAAGCAGCGAAAATCCCCTCCACCGAGAGGGAGAAGAAAAGATTCCAGAAACATCATCAGGGGCTACTCACATCTACGACCTCTCAGATAAACAATTCAGAGAGGAAATCTGGAGGAGAGTCGACCTACTCCAAGCAACCATGGAACAGACATCCAATAAGTTAAGGGAGGAGATGAATGAAGCACTGCAATGGTCTACCAAGAAAATGCAGGAAGAAATGAGAGCAGAAATTTCAAACCTACCAACGGAAGTCACACAAATAAAGGAATCGGTAGATGAACTAAAAATCTCATTAGATGCTCTCAACAGTAGAATGACTACAGCCGAAGACAGAATCAGCGACCTTGAAGATGAGCTGCAGAAAGCTTATAGACAACAACAAATCATGGTCAAAGACCTCAAAATGGCTATAGAGCGAATCAGAGCCCTGGGGGATGACTTCAAGCGGAAAACATTAGAATCACTGGAGTACCAGAACCACAGGGAAGTAACCCCAATGAAAAAAACACAGTCAAAGACATCATTGCTAAGAAATTCCCAGAGCTGGAGAAGGCAGGCATCCAGATACAAGGAGTTTGAAGAGTACCAGCAAAAAGAGACCCAAATAAAAAGACTCCAAGGCATAGCATAGTCAGAATGACGGATGCTATGGATAGAGACACAATTCTGCAAGCAGCAAGGTCAAAGAAGGATATCACATACAAAGGAGCACCCCTCAGATTTACAGCAGACCTGTCAGAGGAAACCCTCCGAGCCCAAAGACAATGGTGGGACATAGTGAAAAAACTCAATGAAATGAATGCCTCACCAAGAATACTTTATCAGGCTAAACTCTCACTCAAACTCGAAGGAAACATACACTACTTCTCGGACAAACAACAGCTCAGGAACTTCATAGACTCAAAACCAAACTTGAAAGAAGGTCTAAAGGGGCTACTGTGAGACAAGGAGGAGCCCCATAAGAACAAAAAATCCCACAGAAAGATGACACAAAACCCTATTACAATAATCTCTTTCAATGTCAACGGCCTAAATGAACCTATCAAGAGACACAGAGTGGCAAAATGGATCCAGATATTAAACCCAACATTCTTTTGCCTGCAAGAAACACACCTGAAAAAACAGAGTAAACAGACTCAAAGTCAAAGGATGGAAAACAATCCTACAAGCAAACAACTCCCTTAAAAAAGCTGGAGTGGACATCGTAGTATCCGACAACATAGATTTCAGGTTGAAAAAGATTAAAAGGGACAGCAAAGGTCAATTTCTATTTATCAAGGGATATGTACAACGGGAAAAAATCACTCTTAAACGTATAAGTTCCTAATAAACCACCGGCTAAATATTTAAAAGAACTTCTAACAGACTTCAAAGAGGACATCACTAACAGCACAGTAGTAGTCGGAGACTTCAATATGGCCTTATCGCCTCTAGATAGATTGAGAACAAAACTCAACAAGGAAACACTGACTCTGAAAGAAGAAATTGAAGAGAGAGGCCTAATAGACCTACCTATACAGGGCCTAACAACCCAAAAAGAAAGAATACACATTCTTTTCCAGTGCACACGGAACATTTTCTAAAATAGACAATGTACTGGGCCCCAGAACATACCTCAATAGAATAGGAAAAATAGAAATTGTATCAACCATCTTTTCAGACCACGATGTGTTGAAGATAGAAGCTAACCAGTCACCGACACGGAGAATCAAATCAAACACCTTGAAATTAAACAATTCAATGTTGAACAATGAGTGGGTCAGGAAGGAAATCAAGGAAGAAATCAAAAAATACTTAGAAACAAATGAGAATGAAGACACGAGCTGCCAAAACCTATGGGACGCAGCTAAAGCCCTGTTAAGGGGAAAATTTATAGCTCTCCAAGCATTCCTCAGGAAGGAAGAAAGGGCCCACATAGACAGCTTTGACTTCACGACTCAAGACCTTAGAAAAGGACCAGAGAAAGGAACCCAAACCAGACGAAGGAAAGAAAGAATAAAAATTAGAGCAGAAATTAATGACATCGAAACCAAAAAGACAATCTGAAAGATCAATGAAACAAAGAGCTGGTTCTTCGAGAAAATAAATAAGATTGATAAACCGCTAGCAAGACTCACAAAGAAAGAAAGAGAGAGAACCCTAATAAATCGAATCAGAAATGAAAAGGGGGACATCATAACAGAATCCAGTGAGATTCAAAAGATCATTAGAGACTACTTCGAAATCCTATATGCCACAAAACAGAAGAACCTAAAAGAAATGGATGGATTCCTTGATGCCTACAATCTCCCAAGACTGAACAAAGAAGACTTGGAATACCTGAATAGACCCATCAATGTTAAGGAAATTGAAACTGTAATCAAAAACCTCCCCATAAAAAAAAGCCCAGGCCAGATGGTTTCACTGGCGAATTCTTCCAAATATTTAAATAAGATCTGTTGACTGTTTTCCTCAGACTTTTCCAGGAAATTGAAAAAACAGGAACTCTCCCAAACAGTTTCTATGAAGCACACATCTCCCTAATACCAAAAGCAAACAAAGACACCACTAAGAAAGAAAATTACAGACCAACATCCCTGATGAACACCGATGCGAAGATCCTCAACAAAATACTAGCAAATAGGATCCAACAACTCATCAAAAAGATCATACATCACGACAAATTGGGATTCATCCTGGGGATGCAAGGTTGGTTTAACATTCGGAAATCGATCAACATAATCCATCATATCAACAAAAGTAAAGAAAAAACCATATGATCATATCAATAGAGGTAGAGAACCTTCACCAAAATAGGGTTTGGAGGAACTTTCCTCAAGATAATCGAAGCCATCTACCAGAGCCTATGGCCAGCATTATCCTCAAAGGGGAAAAACTAAGGGCCTTTCCTCTAAGATCAGGCACAAGACAAGGATGCCCACTCTCACCACTCCTCTTCAATATAGTACAGAAATACTTGCGATAGGTATTAGACAAGAAAAAGAGATTAAAGGCATCCAGATAGGAAAGGAAGAAATCAAACTCTCACTATTTGCAGACGATATGATACTATATCTAGAGAAGCCTAAAGCCTCTACTAAAAAACTCTTAGAAAAAATAGACTTATAGTAAAGTTGCAGGCTATAAAAACAATACCCAAAAATCCATGGCCTTCATATATGCAAACGATGAGGCAGAGGAAAGGGACATGAAAAAAGCAATTCCATTCACAATCCTGCCCCAGAAAATCAAGTACCTCAGAATCAGCTTAACCAAGGAAGTAAAAGACCTCTACAAAGAAAACTGTAAAATGCTACTCCATGAAATAAAAGAGGACATGAGGAAATGGAAACATATACCCTGCTCATGGACAGGGAGAATCAATGTTGTCAAAATGGCAATACTCCCCAAACATAATACAGTTTCAACGCGATCCCTATAAGGATACCCATGACATTCTTCAAAGAAACGGATCAAGCAATCCTAAAATTCATATGGAACAACAAACATCCATGGATAGCTAAAAAAATTCTTGGGAAAAAGACGATGAGAAGCATCACCCTCCCCAACCTCAAACTTTACTACAAAGCAGTAACAATTAAAGCAGCATTCTACTGGAAAAACAACAGAGTCACAGACCAATGGAACACGGTGGAATATCCCTACACACAACCCAAATGTATGATCATATAATCTTTGATAAGGGAGCAAGAGATGTGAAGTGGAGCAAGGAAAGCCTCTTTAATAAATGGTGCTGGCACAACTGGACAACCATGCAAAAAAATGGGCTTACCCCTTGACCTGACACCATGCACAAAAGTCAGATCAAAATGGATTAAAGACCTCAACATTAGACCACAAACCATAAGGTACATTGAAGACAAGGTCGGCAAAACCCTCCACGATATTGAAGATAAAGGTATCTTCAAAGGTGACATGCAACTGGCCAACCAAGTAAAAACAGAGATCAACAAATGGGACTACATTAAACTAAAAAGCTTCTCCACCGCAAAAGATAAAGTGACCAGAATACAAAGACTATCCACAGAATGGGAAAGGATATTTACACAATACCCATCAGATAAGGGGTTGATGTCAATGGTATATATAGCACTGGTTGAACTCTACAAGAAGAGAACATCCAATCCCATCAAAAAATGGGGCGAAGAAATGAACAGAAACTTTACCAAGGAAGAAATACGAATGGCCAAAAGGCACATGAAAAAGTGCTCTACATCACTAATCATCAGAGAGATGCAGATCAAAACAACCACGAGATACCACCTCACACCACAGAGACTAGCACACATCCAAAAGAACAAAAGCAACCACTGCTGGAGAGGATGTGGGGAGAAAGGGACCCTTCTACACTGCTGGTGGGAATGCCGACTGGTTCAGCCCTTTTGGAAAACAATATGGATGATTCTCAAAAAATTAGATATTGAGCTCCCATTTGACTCAGCAATACCACTGCTGGGAATATACCCCAGAGAGTCAAAAACGTATAGTCGAAACGACATCTGCACTTATATGTTCATCACAGCACTGTTTACTTCCAGAATCTGGAAAAAACCCGAATGCCCTAGAATGGATGACTGGTTGAGGAAACTTTGGTACATCTATACAATGGAATACTATGCAGCTATTAGAAAAAAGGAAATCATGAACTTTGCATATAAGTGGATTGGCATGGAAAGTTTCATGCTGAGTAAATGAGTCAGAAAGAGAGAGACACACATAGAAAGATTGCACTCATCTGTGGTATATAGAATAACAGAGTGGGAGACTAACACCCAAGAATTGTAGAAATAAGTACCATGACTCCATGGTTTGGAGGCTGGCCTCACATTTTGGGGAAAGGTCAACTCAGAGAAGGGATCACTAACTATAATGTAGTCGAAGGCCATGTGGGGGAAGGGAGTTGCGGGCTCAATGAGGGCTAGAGACTGAGCACAGTGGCCACTCAACACCTTTATTGCAAACCACAACAGCTAATTAGAGAGAGAGAACAGAAGGGAATGCCCTGCCACAGTGGCAGGGTGGGGTGGGGGGAGATGGTATTGGGGAGGGTGGGAGGGATGCTGGGTTTACTGGTGGTGGAGAATGGGCACTGGTGAAGGGATGGGTTCTCCAACTTTGTATGAGGGAAGCATGAGCACAAAAGTGTACAAATCTGTAACTTTACCCTCACAGTGATTCACTAATTAAAAATAAATAAATTTAATAAAAATTGAATCACAGTGAGGTACAGTTACAAAACTTCCATGAATGGGTTTCAGTCATACAATGTTCCGGTTCATATCTCTTCCCACCACCCCGCCCCAGGCTTGTCTTTTAAAAAAAATTTTTTTATTACTGAATTTATTGCATCATTTATATATTCTCGTGCTTTTTTTTCAGTCATATACAGCTTGAGTATCTATCCCTCCACCAGTACCCGTTCTTCACTGATGACCCCATCCTCCCTACCATCCATTCCCCTCCCCACACTGCCTCTTTGGCAGAGCATTCCCGTCTGTTCCCTCTCTCCCTTTGGGCGCTGTGGTTAGTAATGGAGGTCTTGGGTGGCCAATGCGTTCGATCTATAGTCTGCTCCGTGCATGCCTTTCCCATCTCCAATGGGAACTCCCACCACATTTTTGCCCTTCTCTACCTGAGCTGCCTTTTCCCCCAGCATGTGAGGCTTGTCTCCAAGCCATGGAGCAAATCTGGTACTTATTTCTGTTATTCTTGGGTGTTAGGCCTCCATTCTGTTGTTTTATATTCCGCAGATGAGTGCAATACTTCTATGTCAGTCTCTCTCTTTCTGACTCATTTCACTTAGCATGATACTTTCCATGTTGGTCCACTTGTATGCAAAGTTCATGACTTCATCTTTTCTGACAGCTGCATTGTATTCCATTGTGTAGATGTACCATAGTTTCTTTAGCCAGTCATCTGTTCTTGGGCATTTGGGTTTTTTCCAGATTTTGGCTATCGTAAATAGTGCTGCGATGAACATACATATGCAGATGTCATTTTGTTTGTATCATTTTGCCTCTCCGGAGGATAATCCCAGAAGTGGTATTGCTGTGTCAAATGGGAGCTCGATTTCTAAGTTTTTGAGGAGTGACCATATTGTTTTCCAGAAGGGCTGAACCAGTCGGCATTCCCACCAGCAGTGTAGGAGGGTCCCTTCTCCCCACATCCTCTCCAACAGCGGTTGCCTTTGTTCTTTTAGTCTCTGTGGTGTTAGGTGGCATCTCATAGTTGTTTTGGTCTGCATCTCCCTGATGATTAGTGATGAGGAGCATTTTTTTATGTGCCTTTTGGCCATATGTACTTCTTCCTTGAGAAAGTTTCTGATCATTTCTTTGCCCCATTTTCTGATGGGGCTGGATGTTTTCTTCTTCTAGAGTTCAACCAGTGCCTTATATACCCTTGATATCAACCCCTTATCAGATGGGTATTGGGTGAATATCCTTTCCCATTCTGTAGATTGCCTTTGTATTCGGGTCACTGTGTCTTTTGCGGTGCAGAAGCTTCTTAGTTTAATATAATCCCATTTGATTATTTCTGTTTTTACTTGATTGCTTAGTTCCCTGTCATCTTGAAGATATCTTTGGAAGCCAAAATATCATGGAGGGTTTTTCCGATGTACCTTATGGATTGTGGTCTGATGTTGAGGTCCTTAATCCATTGTGATCTGACTTTTGAGCATGGTGTCATTCTTTTACATGTGGTTGACCAGTTATGCCAGCACCATTTGCTAAGGAGGCTTTCCTTGCTCCACATCACATTTTTTGCTCCCTTATCAAAGATTAGGTGTTCATACAATTGGGGCGGTGTGTAGGAATATTCCACCCTGTTCCATTGGTCTGTGGCTCTGTTGTTGTTCCAATACCATGCTATTTTATTTGTTACTGCTTTGTAAGTAGAGTTTAAGGTTGGGGAGGGTGATGCCTCCCATCGTCTTTTTTCCCAAGCTATTCGTGGGCGTTTGTTGTTCCATATGAATTTCAGGATTGCTTGGTCTATTTCTTTGAAGAGCTTCAATGGTATCCTATTGCAGTTTCATTGAATCTGTATAGTGCTTTAATGGGTATTGCCATTTTGACAATGTTAAGTCATCCTATCCATGAGCAGGGAATATTTTTCTTTTTCCTCGTGTCTTCTTTTACTTCATGGAGTAAGGTTTTGTAGTTTTCTTTGTAGAGATCCTTAACCTCTTTAGTCAGGCTGATTCTGAGGTACTTGATTTTCTGGGGCACAATTGTGAATGGCATTGTTTTTTTTTTATGTCGTTTTCCTCTATCTCACTGTTTGCGTATAGGAAGGCCATGGATTTTTGGGTAGTGATTTTATAGCCTGCAGCTCTACTGTACAAGTCTATTGTTTCTAGGAGTTTCTTAATGGAGGTTTTAGGATTCTCTAGGTATAGAATCATGTCATCTGCGAATAGTGAGAGCTTGATTTCTTCCTTTCCTATCTGGAAGCCCTTAATGTCTGTTTCCTGCCTAATTGCTATCGCAAGTACTTCCAGTACTATGTTGAACAGAAGTGGTGAGAGTGGGCATCCTTGTCTTGTCCCTGATCTTAGAGGAAAGGCCCTTAGTTTTCTCCATTGAAGCTAATGCTTGCCACGGGTTTGTGATAGATGGCTTTGACTATCTTGAGGAAATTTCCTCCAAAACCCATTTTGGTGAGAGTTTTCATCATAAATGGACGTTGGATCTTTCAAATGCTTTCTCTGCATCAATTGAAATGATTATATGTTTTTTATTTTTACATTTGTTCATGTGATAGATTATGTTGATTGATTTACGTATGTTAAACCATCCTTGCATTTCAGGAATGAATCCGACTGGGTCATGATGTACAATCTTTTTGAAGAGTTGTTGGATTCTATTTGCTAGTATTTTGTTGAGGATCTTCACATCCATGTTCATCAAGGATATTGGTCTGAAGATTTCCTTGTTAGCAGTGTCTTTATTTGCTTTTGGTATTTGGGAGACATGTGCTTCATAGAAACTGTTTGGGAGAGTACCTGTTTTTTCAATTTCCTGGAAAAGCTTGAGGGGAACTGGTAACAGATCTTCGATAAATGTTTGGAAGAATTCGCTGGTGAAGCCATCTGGGCCGGGACTTTTGTTTTTTGGGAAACTTTTGATAACTTTTGATAATTTCTTTGATATTAATGGGTGTCTTTAGATATTCCAAGTCTTCTTTGTTCAGAGTTGGGAGATTGTAGGAATCTAGGAGTTTATCCATTTCTTCTAGGTTCTTTAGTTTTATGGCATTCAGACTTTGAAAGTAGTCTCTGATGATCTTTTGAATTTCATTAGTTTTTGTTGTGATGTCCCCCTTCTCGTTTCTGATTGAGTTTATTATGGTTCTCTCTCTCTCTTTCTTTGTGAGTCTTGCTAGTGGTTTATAACCTTATTTATTTTCTCGAAGAACCAGCTCTTAGTTTCATTGATCTTTCTGATTGTTTTATTGGTTTCCATGTCCTTAATTTCTGCTCTAAGTTTTATTATTTCTTTCCTTCACTCCGGTTTGGGTTCCTTGTGCTGGTCCTTTTCTAAGATCTTGAGCTGCGAAAAGAAATACTTGTAGGGCTGTAAATTTTCCCCTTAACACAGCTTTAGCTGTGTCCCATAGTTTCTGGTAGTTGGTGTCTTCATTCTTATTTGTTTCAAGATTTGAATTCTTTTTTTTTCTTCCGTGATTTCCTTTGTGACCCACTCATTGTTCAGCAATGAGTTCTTTAACTTCCAGGTGTTTGATTTGGTTTTCCATGTCTGTGTGTGATTAACTTCTATTTTCAGCGCATCATGGTCTGAAAAGATAGTTAATACAATTTGTATCTTCTCAATTCTATTGAGGTATGTTTTGTGACCCAGAACGTGGTCTATTTTCGAGAATGTTTTGTGTGCACTGGAAAAAAATGTATTCTTTCCTTTTGGGGTGTAAAGCCCTGTATAGGTCTATTAGCCCTCTCTCCTCCATTTCTTCCTCAGAGCCTTTGTTTCCTTGCAGAGTTTTGTTCTTGTTGATCTATCCAGAGGTGATAAGGCAATGTTGAAGTCTCCAACTACTAGTGCTACTGATGTCCCCATTAAATTATGCTAGGAGTTGTTTTAAGTATTTAGCTGGTCACTCATTAGGTGCATATACGTTTAGGAGTGTGATTTGTTCCTCTTATACGTATCCCTTGATGAGTAGAAAATGAGGTTCGCTGTCCCTTCTAAACTTTTTCAGTCTGAAATCTATGTTGTCGGATACTAGTATGGCCACTTCAGCTTTTTTGAGGGAGTTGTTTGCTTGCAAGATTGTTTTGCATCCGGGGACTGGATCGATAGCACAGCGGGGAGGGTGTTTGCCTTGCATGCGGCCCACCCAGGTTCTATTCCCTGTATCCCATATGGTCCCCTGAGCACTACCAGGGGTAATTCCTGAGTGCAGAGCCAGGAGTAACCCCTGTGCATCACCTAGTGTGACCAAAAAAAAAAGATTGTTTTCCATCCTTTGATTTTGAGTCTGTATTTGCTCTGACTATTCAGGTCTGTTTCTTGTAGGCAGCAGAATGTTGGGTTCTGTTTTCGAATCCATTTTGCCACTCTGTGTCTTTTAATTGATGCATTTAGGCCATTGACATTGAGAGAGATTACTGTCATGTGATTTTGTGTCATCTTTCTGTAGGGTTTGTTGTTCTTGTGGGGTTCTTCCTTGGGCAGTCCCTGTTGAGGAGTCTATGAGTTTTTCTTCATTTTCTCCTGGTGGTGGGAATTTTCGCTGTTTCTTCATGTTGCTATAGGTCTTACCCTCAAGTGCTCTTACTGGCGTATATAGGGCCCCTATTGAAGACTTGAGGCTGTAACCTCTTTATAAAGGTTTTTGTGCAACCTCTTGTGTTCACTGACAGTTTTTATGAAATTAGGATGTGATAGTGTAGCTGATGATTGGCATATAGTTATAATAAAGCCACAGTGTTCTTTAAAAGAGTAGGTTACATAAATTGTGACATAAGTGAGCAATGCATTGAGAGGGGAGTAAGAACTGTGGCCATGTTAGCGGGCAAGGCTTCAAAGGGAGGCCAAGCCGCCTTTTGAGGCCACGCCTCCTGACATAAGGACATGCCCCCACAATCTGGGCAGGATGTGTGAATTAGGGCGGTGCTGAGGTTGACTGGCAGAGGTGGCAAGTGGGGGTAGGGGTCCTGAAGAGCCCAAGCCAGCAGGACGCTGGCCTGGGGGCAGTTTCTTGCAGGGCCACGGGGTGCAGGGTGGCTTTCCAGGTCAGTTACCTGGGCAGGATGTTGGGGATGGACTGAGCTACCAGGGCAAGCTCATGTAGACTGTACTACAGACAGGAACAATTTCCCCCTTCAAGCTGCCTTCAGAAAATAATTTCATTATATTGAAAGAGGCAGTTTTTCCTTCTCTCATAAAAGCCTGGCTGGTCTTTGACATGCAGATCTCAGGTGTTAGCCAGGCCTGACCTTTGATATTGTAAATTGTAGGCTCTGGCCCAGCCTAGTCTTTGGGATGTAGATTTCAGGTACTGCCTAGTTTGTAATTGACATGTAGATTTCCTATGGCAGCCCAGCCTTGTCTTTGGGATGAAAGTGCTTTTAGCACAAGAAAGTTTTCAGTTTTGGTTTTATATCTTCTTTCTGGAGGCCTAGATTACTGGCCTGCAGATACAGGAAATAATGCTGCCTCAATGTTCTTCCTTTAACATCTTTTGATGCCTTTGGTGATGTCACTGTATTGCGCCCTTTAGAGGTACCATGATCAATAAAAGGAGATCCAGGAGGCCCTCTGCCTTTGCCAAGAGCCAGAGCGACTTTGGTCCTTCATGAGACATATTTCTTTCGCTTTCCTTATCTCAGCGCCTCCGACCGCATGAACGTTCATGCAACACAGAATGTGTGCTTTAGGGCGGCGCTGAGGTTGACTGGCAGCGGCAGCAAAGTTGGGGTAGGGGTCCTGAAGAGCCCAAGCTGGCAGGACGCCGACTTGGGGGCAGTTTCTCACAGGGCCATGGGGCACCGCATGAAAACTATTTTGATCGATTGAAGTATATGTTTTGTACTGTTAAACTCATGTAATTATTATTAAAATTAACCTTTTAAAAATTGAAAGATAAAGAAATCCACCAAGTTCAATGAGGGAAAACAATACCATTGAAGATATAATAACACTAGCAAATCTGTAGACAGTGTCTTTAGTGATACAAGGATGAAGATGTTCAATGAGTTCAAAGAACAACAACACAGGCAGTCAGCAAAGCACAAGGAAGTATGAGAGTGGAAATAAAAAAAACTAATATAGTCAGAAATGACAGAAATGAAGCACATGGTAGGTAATATATTTTTTAAAACATCAATAGAATCTCTGAACTGCAGAATAACAAAAGCTGAGCAAAAAATCAATGAGCTCCAAAATGAGAAGGAGGAACTACTAGGAAACAGCAGAAGGTGATAAATAGCCTAAAAAGAAAGAAAGGAACAGGACACAAGAGAACTATGGCATGAGATAAAGATGAAAAATATAAGAATCAAAGCAGTCCCTGAAGAACAGGAAGCAAAATTTGGTGAAGAAATTATCAATAAGAATTTTTCAAAGTTGAGAAGTACAGGCACAGAGATCAAAGAGCCCAGAAGGGTACCAGTGAGAATAGACTCAACCAGGAAAACTCCAAGACACATTATACTCAAAATGACAAAATACTTCAAAATTTCAAAATATTGAAAGGAGCAAAATCAAAAAAGGAATTGAGATACAAAGGAAATTCTATTAGATGTACAGTAGATTTTTCAGATGAGACTCTATGAGCCTGAAAAATTTGGAAGGATATCTGGGCTCAATAGGACCAGGAGTGAAGATTCTCTGCCCGCTTCCTCCAATCTCTGGCAACCCAGGATTCATGCCCATAAGACACCTCCTGCCAGCACCAGATAATCTCTTCATTGGCTAACCACGAGATCCCACAGCTGCTTCTCTTAGAAGGGAGCAAAACATGAGGCCCCTATTACCATGCCACCAGACTTCACGCTAGGCTGTTTCACACAGGGCATCCCAGATGGTGGCGGGTGAGAGCCCTCTCTCCCCACCCCAAGAGACCCAGCTCTGGCAGCCAAAAAACTCCATAATCCAACTGCCGCCACTTCGCTCAAGGCCACTTCCCACACTCTCTGGCCGAGCCTCACATATTCCTGGACACACCACAAGACACTCCCTACCCATTCTCCATAATTACCACACCACTTTTGATGGGGTTCGGATAGTAAGCAACAAATCATAGAGAGAAATATATATATGCATATATACATATTTTCAGATACTTATACCAAAGCTCACATCACCCAAATTTTAACATGTTAATGATATTCTATAAAATGTCTTCACGCTGTTTCCTATATAAACACATTTTTGTAAGCATACTCAACAGTTCTTCATATAACAGACAACATGAAATATATTATTTTGGTTGTGTTTTGGGACAGGGATTGGGGATTTGGATAGAAACATCCCAAATTTGGTGGTGGGAAGGTGTAATGGTGGTGGGATGGGTGTTTGAATATTAAATGTAATTAAATATTGTGAACTAAGATAAAATTTAAAAAAATTTAAAATATGGGAGGATTTAGTAAAGAAACTCTACCAAATGAAAACCTCACCAAGAACACTCTATCTATCTAAATTATCATTCAGATTTGAGGACACTATCCATGTATAGGCAACAGCTTAGGAAATTCATAACATTGAAGCCAGTTTTGCAAGAAGCGTTAAACATTTCTCCAAATGACAGGACAAACTTCCTAATTGTGACAATGAGAATGGCATTCACACATGGTCGATATGGTTGACCTTTATCTGATTAAAATGGGTTAAAAATGCATCATCACAGATTGACTTTTAAATTTATTCTCTGATATTTCTATTTGCCATTGCTATAAGTTTTATTAGACTGAGTAATATGAAATTAATTTGTTATATAGCAGCTAAGGGTGTAGTATGGAGGTGCGAGGAAACTTGGGAATGCTGGTGGAGGGGAGAAAAAAATGGTGGAGTGATTGGTGTTGTAATGTTGTAGACTGAAACAACTTATGAATAACTGTAAATCACGGCATCTCAATAGATAGTCCTCAAAAAATTTAGAAAAATAAAATATTGCCATCCAAATACACAAGGAACTCTCCAATCCAAAAAAAAAAATTCAACTTGATAATAAAACGGATCCAAAACTTTTAGAGACACATCACCAAAAATGGAGACAAGTGGAAAATCTGCTTATTAAAGTATTATCCACATCAGTTTCAGAGAAATAAAAACTAAAGCTATGATGCTGATATACATCTATTAAAAAGGTCAAAATAAAAAAATACTAACCACACCAAATATTGGTGAAGATGTGAAATCACAAAAAGCCCTACTTATTGCAAGTAGGATAAAAAAATGGCAATAGCCACTTTGGAAAATTTTTTTCAATTTCTCACAAACCTAAATATATTCTTACTGCCTGCTTTAGTGATTTTTAAAAAAATTATTGAATCACTGTGAGATGGTTATAGCGTTCATGTTTGGGTTACAAATCACATAAAGATCAAACACCAGTGCACATTCCCCACCATCATTATCCCCGATATAACCCCCATTTTCCACCTTCCCTGTGCCTCCATGGCTGACAATATTCCCCATACTCTCTCTCTCTCCTTTTGGGCATTATGGCTTGCAACACAGACACTGAGAGGTCATCTTGTTTGGTTCATTATCAAATTTCGCCATACATCTCCTATCCCGACTGACTCCTCCAGCCATCATTTTCTTAGTGATCCCTTTTCTATTCCATATGCCTTCTCCCCTCCGCTCATGAAGTAGGCTTCCAGCTTATGGGGCTATCCTCCTGGCCCTTGCATCTAATGTCTTTGTGTGGCAGCCTCATGTGATGTTATTCCATACTCCACAAATGAGTGCAGTCTTTCTATGTCTGTCCCCATCTTTCTGACTCATTTCACTTAGCATGATTCTCTCCATGTCTATCCATTTATAAGCAAATTTCATGACTTCATCTCCATTGTGTAGATGTACCAAAGTTTCTTTAACCAGTCATCTGTTCTAGGACACTAGGGTTCTTTCCAGAGTTTGGCTATTGTGAACAGTGCTACAATGAACTTATAAGTACAGATGTCATTTCTACTGTGCTCGTTTGCATCCTCGGGATATATTCCCAAAGGTGGTATTGCGGGGTCATAAGTAAGCTCAATTCCTAGCTTTTGAAGGACTTTCCATAAAGTTTTCCATAATGGCTGGACCAGTCGGGCATTCCCACCAACAGTGAAGGAGCGTCACTTTTTCCCCACATCCATGCCAGCACTGGTTGCTTTTGTTCTTTTGAATGTGTGCCAGTCTCTGTGGTGTCTGATGATATCTCATTGTTGTTTTGATTTGCACCTCCCTCATGACTAGCGATGTGGAGCATTTTTTCATGTGCCTTTTGGCCATTTGTATTTCTTTTTTGAGGAAACTTCTGTTCATCTCTTCTGCCCATTTTTTGATAGGGTTGGAGGATTATTTTCTTGTACAATTCTACTAGTCTTCTATATCCTGTATATTAATCCCTTATCAGATGGGTATTGGGTAAATATTCTTTCCCATTCAATGGGCTCTTTCTGTACTTTGGTCACTTTATTTTGAAGTGCAGATGCTTCCTAGTTTGATGTAGTCCCATTTGTTTATTTTTGCTTCCACTTGCATGGTCAATGCTGTTTCATCCTTAAAGATGCTTTTAGCTTCAATGTCTGTCTACATTTCCATCTATGTACCTTATAGATTCATGTCCTATATTGAGGTCTTTAATCCACTTTGTGCCTGGTATTAGACAGAGGTCAGAGTTCATTGTTTTGCACTTAGCTATCCAGTTTTCCTAGCACCACATGTTCAAGAGGCTTTCCTTTTTCCACTTCACATTTCTTGCTCCTTTGTCAAAGATTAAGTGACTATATATTTGGCGGTCTGTGACAGCATATTCAACTCTGTTCTACTGGTGTGCAGGTCCATTTCTAGCTTAATACCATGCGGTCTTAATTAATACTGCTTTGTAGTAGAGTTTGAAGTTGGGGAAGGTGACACCACCCATCTTCTTTTTCCCAAGGATTGCTTTAGCTATGCATTGGAGTTTATTGTTCCATATGAATTTCAGGAGTCTTTTTTCTATTTATTTGAAAAAATGTATGGGTATCTTGATAAGGACCACATTAAATTTGTATAGTGTTTTGGGTAGTATTGCCATTTTGATAATGTTAATTCTCCCTGTTCATGAGCAGGGTATGTGTCTACATTGCCTTAGTGTCCTCTTTTATTTCTTGAAGTAGTGTTTTGTAATTTTCCTTGTTTAGGTCCTTCACTTCTTTGGTTAAGCTGATTCCACTTGATTTTCTGAGGTACTATTGTGAACGAGATTTTTTTTTTAAACGTCTCTTTCTTCTCTTTCATTATTTGTATATAAGAAAGCCATGGACTTTTGGGTGTTGATTTTGTGGCCTGCCACTTTACTATATTGAACAATTGTTTCTAGAAGCTTTTCTGTAGAGAGAGTCTTTAGGGTTTTCTAGGTATAGTGTCATATCGTCTGCCAATAGTGATAGCTTGACCTCTTCCTTTCCTATCTGTATGCCCTTGATATCTTTTTCTTGCCTAACTGCTATGGCCAGGACTTCCATTACTATATTGAAAAGGAGTGACGAAAGCAGGCAACCTTGTCTTGTGCCCTATCTTAGAGGGAAAGCTTTTAGTTTTTCCCCATTGAGAATGATACTTGCCCTGGGCTTTTAGTAGATGGCTTTGACTATATTGAGGAACGGTACTTCGATGCCCATTTTGCTGAGAGTTTTCATCATAAACAGGTGCTGGATCTTCTCAAATGCTTTCTCTGCATCTATTGATATGATCCTATGGTTTTTATTATTTCTTTTATTGATATGATAAATTATGTTGATTGACCTGCGAATATTAAACTATCCTTGCATCCCTGGAATGAATCTATTTGGTTGTGGTGTATATCTTTTTGATGAGTCATTGGATTCTATTCGCTAATATTTTGTTGAGGGTCTTTGACTCCGTGCTCATTAGGGATATCTGTCTATAATTCTCTTTGTGGTATCTCTGTCTGCCTTTGGTATAAGGGCTTTATTGATTTTGCTAATTGGCATTTACCCAATGTATCTCAAGACAGAAACCTAAATATGAACGTTTTTAGCAGTTTTATTAATAATTACCCAAACTTGAAAACAACCAAGCTATTCTTAAGTAACTGAGCAAATAAACTGTGGTCCTTCAAGACAAATAATATTCAACAACAATAAATAAAATAAGAGGGCCTCTCCGCAGCTGCACGAGCGTGAATCCAGACCCAGCAAAACCTCTTTCGGCATGGGCGACTCCTCGCAGAATGTCTCCAGCCTGAGAACTAAGCCTCGGCCCCGTGCCCGCCCAGGAGGGGAAAGGTACTTCTCTCTCTCGCCTCTTTCTCTCTGGGGATGAAGGGCGCGGTGTCCGCCATATTAAGACGACCACAGATGGGATTTGCGACAAAAACTGCAGCAAAAGGACACGAGGGTGCTCTTGAGAAGGTGTGAGGCATCGGCCCCTCCCACCGCCGAGATGTGATCCCGGGGGGCCGCACGTGTGTGCGGCCTCTCCGCAGCTGCACGAGCGTGAATCCAGACCCAGCAAAACCTCTTTCGGCATGGGCAACTCCTCACAGAATGTCTCCAGCCTGAGAACTAAGCCTCAGCCCCGTGCCCGCCCAGGGTGTCCGCCATATTATGACGACCACAGATTGGATTTTCAAGCCTGCAATGATCCAATATCTGGTAGAAATCTCCCTGGACTTAGTTGTTAAAGTACGGAAATTCAAAACCGCACGGCCTCATTTGTCTTCACAGTAGGTCTGAATCTAGTGGGGTACTCCTAACAACAATAGTGAGGTTTGTGTTGAAATATTGAATTTAACCAAAGTAAACAGAAAGTAAAATGAAACGTATTAGTTACAAGGCGGGTGGGGGGCGGGATGGGAGGTGTACTGTGTGGTTTTTTTTTTTTTTTTGGTGGTGGTATATGGGTGCTGGTGAAGGGATGGTTGTTTCAGCATTGTATAACTGAGACCTAAGCCTGAAAGCAGTGTAATCTTCCACATGGTGATTTAATAAAATAAAATTTTTATTTAAAAAAAATAAATAAATAAAATAAGATAAGAAACCATGGAAGAATGGGGGAGTCTTAAGAACAACCTGAATTAAAAAACCTAAACAAAGGAAACCAATCTTAAAAATAAGAAAATTACCTGATTTCTCCTTTAGGACATAATAAAAATTTCAAATTTAAGGAACAGTAGAAAGATCATTGGTTACTAGTTACTGGTAGTTGGGTTGTTGGCAGAAAGGATGAATAAGTGGAGTCCAGAGGATCTTTAGGTGATGAGACAGTCTATCTGACTCTGTACTGGTGGATATATCATTATCTTCTGTCTAAATCCATAGAACATACAATTACAAGAGCGTATCTTTTTAATTGTATGTACATATTAGACTATGTAGATAATGTAGATTATGGACTTGGGATAATAAATATTAATATAAATTAAGATACATATGATGTAGAGTCTCTAATTATAACAAATATACCACTCTGATGGAAGATGTGCAAGACTATGTGAGTATGGGGAACAGGGAAATTTCTGTAGCTTCCTCTCAATTTTGCTCTTAACTCAAACTTTCTCTAAAAGTCATGGAAACAAGACTTTAGGGATTCCGCTGCTTTCTTTTATTTCAAGGCCTTCAACATGGAGAATTGCTATATGATAGTTTTAGTGCATGTGTGTGCCTGTCTGTGCATGTACACACTAATGAGTATAGAGTTAGTTTTAGGACCAAGAGTACAATGGCAAGTGTCTATGTTTGTTTCTGTTGCAGTCATGACCTCCTGCGTTTTATTGGAAAGCAAATACCACACAGAAGCTAAGCGAATGCCACTGTAGTCAAACTATTGGGCTATAATTTTATATTTTATTTCAAGAGAATCCTTCTTGTGGAACCTTGGGTAAGTTCACAAAAGAGGTTCTTCCATAAGGCCTAGCTCTGGATTAAGTGGGATAATTTAAGTAAAGTCCTTAGCAATAGGCCTGGCATGTTGTAAGTACTTTTTCTCCTCTGCCCCTTGGAGATAAGAGGGCTATAAAAATTATTCATCTCCTCCTTCCACTCAGTTCCCAATAGAAAACTAGGGTCTGCCTTGCAATATGGAATTTGGAATTGGTTCAGGTTTTGTTTCTCCTGGATTCAGAAGATGTATGAAGTTCCTTCCACAGATATTGTGCGCTGAAGAAATGTGCCAAGGCATGGTCCATTAGAGTTAAAGTCAAAACTCTGGAGAGAAGTCAGTGCTCAGTACCAAGCAGTACACATCAAGGTCTGGGTTTTGTAAACAGTGGCATACAGAATAAAATAAAACTTTTAAAAGGAAATAAAATGGAATGAAAGAAGCTTTTGGGTTTTTTGTCTACTCTATTGAATCACCAAGAGATAGACCCTTAGAAAGTGGTTCATCTTTAGATTTCAGTCATGCAGTATTCTTCTCTCCGTCTCTCTCTCTCTCTCTCTCTCTCTCTCTCTCTCTCTCTCTCTCTCTCTCTCTCTCTTCTCTTTGGGCATAATCATTTGCAGTGCCGATACTAAGAGACCATCATGTTTGTTGTTTGCTCAGTTTCAGCACATTTCTCCAAATCCAGAGCAATCCCTTCCAAACATCCAACCATTATTGTCATAATGCAACCAGTGCTGGTGTGGATGTGGGGAGAGAGAGCATATCTCATTAAACGTGGTGGGATTACCGACTGGTCCACCATTTTTGGAAAACAATATGGGTATTCCTCAAAAAACAGAAGTTGAGGTTCCATATGACCCAGAAATACCACTTCTGGGAATATAACCCCAGTTTGCAAAAATATACAGCAGAAGTAACATCTTCACGTGTATGTTCATTGCAGTTCATTACTGTTCACAATAGCCAGAATCTGGAAACAATCTAAGTGCTCAAGAACAGATGACTGGTTAAAGAAACTATAGTACATCTACACAATGGAATACTATATAGCTGTTAGAAAAAATAAAATCATGACATTTACTTATGAATGGATGGAAATAAAGAGTATTATGCTTGTGCTAGCAAAACTGGACAGCTACATGCAAAAAAATGGGCTTAGACCTCCACCTATCACCATGTACAAAAGTCAAATCAAAATGGATTAAAGACCTCAACATCAGACCAGAATCCTTGAGATACATTGAAGACAAGGTTGGCAAAACCCTCCATGACATTGAAGCCAATGGTATCTTCAAAGATGAAATGCCACTGACCAAGCAAGTGAAAACAGAGATAAATAAATGGGACTATCTCAAACTAAGAAGCTTCTACACTTCAAGAGAAACAGTGACCAAAGTACAAAGACAATCTACAGAATGGGAAAGGATATTTACACAGTACCTATCTGATAAAGGGTTGATATCAAGGATATACAATGCACTGGGTGAACTCCACAAGAAGAAAACTGCCAACCCGATCAAAAAATGGGGTGATGAAATGAATAGAATCTTTCCCAAAGAAGAAATCCGAATGGCTCAGAGGCACATGAGAAAATGTTCAACATCACTAATCATCAGGGAGATGCAGATCAAAACAACAATGAGGTATCATCTCACACCACAGAGACTAGCCCACATCCCCCAAAACAAAAGCAACTGGTGTTGGCATGGATGTGGGGAGAAAAGGACTCTCCTTCACTGCTGGTGGGAATGCTGACTGGTTCAGCTCTTTTGGAAAACAATATGGACGATTCTCAAAAAGTTAGAAATTGATCTAATGTTGAGGTCTTTAATCCATTTTGATCTGACTTTTGTGCATGGTGTCAGGTCAAGGTCTAAACCCATTTTTTTGCATGTGGTTGTCCAGTTGTGCCAGCACCATTTGTTAAAGAGGCTTTCTTTGCTCCACTTCACATCTCTTGCTCCCTTATCAAAGATTAGATGATCATACATTTGGGGTTGTGTGTAGGGATATTCCACCCTGTTCCATTGGTCTACGGCTCTGCCTTTGTTCCAGTACCATGCTGTTTTAATTGTTACTGCTTTGTAGTAAAGATTGAGGTTGGGGAGGGTGATGCCTCCCATCATCTTTTTCCCAAGAATTGTTTTAGCTATCCTTGGACGTTTGTTATTCCATATGAAATTTAGGATTGCTTGATCCATTTCTTTGAAGAATGTCATGGGTATACTTCTAGGGATCGCATTGAATCTGTATAATGCTTTAGGGAGTATTGCCATTTTGACAACATTGATTCTCCCTATCCACGAGCAGGGTATATGTTTCCATTTCCTCATGTCCTCTTTGATTTCATGGAGTAGCGTTTTGTAGTTTTCTTTGTAAAGGTCTTTTACTTCCTTGGTTAAGCTGATTCCGAGGTACTTGATTTTCTGGGGCACGATTGTGAATGGGATTGCTTTTTTCATGTCCCTTTCCTCTGCCTCATTGTTTGCATATATGAAGGCCATGGATTTTTGGGTATTGATTTTGTAGCCTGCAACTTTACTGTATAAGTCTATTGTTTCTAAGAGTTTCTTAGTAGAGGTTTTAGGCTTCTCTAGATATAGTATCATGTCGTCTGCAAATAGTGAGAGTTTGATTTCTTCCTTTCCTATCTGGATGCCCTTAATCTCTTTTTCTTGTCTAATAGCTATCGCAAGTACTTCCAGTACTATATTGAAGAGGAGTGGTGAGAGTGGGCATCCTTGTCTTGTGCCCAATCTCAGAGGAAAGGCCCTTAGTTTTTCCCCGTTAGGATAATGCTTGCCGTAGGCTTGTGATAGATGGCTTCGACTATCTTGAGGAAAGTTCCTCCAAACCCCATTTTGGCGAGGGTTTTCATCATGAAAGGATGTTGGATCTTGTCAAATGCTTTCTCTGCATCTATTGATATGATCATATGGTTTTTGTCTTTACTTTTGTTGATATGCTGGATTATGTTGATTGATTTCCGAATGTTAAACCATCCTTGCATCCCTGGGATGAATCCCACTTGGTCGTGATGTATGACCTTTTTGATGAGTTGTTGGATCCTATTTGCTAGTATTTTGTTGAGGATCTTCGCATCGGTGTTCATCAGGGAAATTGGTCTGTAATTTTCTTTCTTAGTGGTGTCTTTGTTTGCTTTTGGTATTAGGGAGATATGTGCTTCATAGAAACTGTTTGGGAGAGTTCCTGTTTTTTCAATTTCCTGGAAAAGTTTGAGGAAAACAGGCAATAGGTCTTCTTTAAATGTTTGGAAGAATTCACCAGTGAAACCATCTGGGCCTGGGCTTTTGTTTTTGGGGAGGTGTTTGAGACAAGGTCGGCAAAACCCTCCACGATATTGAAGATAAAGGTATCTTCAAACGTGACACGGAACTAAGCAATCTAGTAAAAACAGAGATCAACAAATGGGACTACATTAAACTAAAAAGCTTCTGCACCGCAAGATATACAGTGACCAGAATACAAAGACTATCCACAGAATGGGAAAGGATATTTACACAATACCCATCAGATAAGGGGTTGATATCAATGGTATATAAAGCACTGGTTGAACTCTACAAAAAGAAAACATCCAACCCCATCAAAAAATGGGGTGAAGAAATGAACAGAAACTTTACCAAGGAAGAAATACGAATGGCCAAAAGGCACATGAAAAAGTGCTCTGCATCACTAATCATCAGAGAGATGCAGATCAAAACAACCATGAGATACCACCTCACACCACAGAGACTGGCACACATCCAAAAGAACAAAAGCAACCGCTGTTGGAGAGGATGTGGGGAGAAAGGGACCCTTCTACACTGCTGGTGGGAATGCCGGCTAGTTCAGCCCTTTTGGAAAACAGTATGGACAATTCTCAGAAAACTAGAGGTTGAGCTCCCATTTGACCCAGCAATACCACTGCTGGGAATATATCCCAGAGAGGCAAAAAAGTACAATCGAAACAACATCTGCACATGTATGTTCATCGCAGCACTGTTTACAATAGCCAGAATCTGGAAAAAACCCGAATGCCCCAAAACGGATGACTGGTTGAGGAAACTTTGGTACATCTATACAATGGAATACTATGCAGCTGTTAGAAAAAAGGAAGTCAAGAATTTTGTAGTTAAGTGGATGGGCATGAAAAGTTTCATGCTGAGTGAAATGAGTCAGAAAGAGAGAGACAGACATAGAAAGACTGCACTCATCTATGGTATATAGAATATCAGAGTGGGAGACTAATACCCAAGAACTGTAGAAATAAGTACCAGGAGGTTGACCCCATGGCTTCGCGGCTGGCCTCACGTTCTGGGGAAAGGGCAACTCAGAGAAGCGATCACCAACTACATTGTAGTTGAAGGCCATGTGGGGGAAGGGAGTTGCGGGCTGAATGAGGGCTAGAGACTGAGCACAGCGGCCACTCAACACCTTTATTGCAAACCACAACAGCTAATTAGAGAGAGAGAACAGAAGGGAATGCCCTGCCACAGTGGCAGGGTGGGGTGGGGGGGAGATGGGATTGGGGAGGGTGGGAGGGACGCCGGTTTACGGGTGGTGGAGAATGGGCACTGGTGAAGGGATGGGTTCCCGAACTCTGTATGAGGGAAGTATAAGCACAAAAGTGTATAAATCTGTAACTGTACCCTCACGGTGATTCTCTAATTAAAAATAAATAAATTATATAAAAAAAAGTTAGAAATTGAGCTTCTATTTGACCCAGCAGTACCACTCCTAGCAGTATATCCCGGAGAGGCAAAAAGGTATAGTAGAGATGACATTTCTCTGTTCATTGGTATAGTAGACACCTGCATTTCTATGTTCATTGCAGCACTGTTTACAATAGCCACAATATGGAAAAAACCAGAGTGCCCGAAAACAGATGATTGGCTAAAGAAACTCTGGTATATTTACACAATGGAATACTACGTAGCTGTCAGAAAACATGAAGTCATGACATTTGCATATAAGTGGATCAACATGGAAAGTATCATGCTGAGTGAAATGAGTCAGAAAGAAAGAGACAGACATAGAAAGATCGCACTCATATGTGGAATATAAAGTAGCTGAGAGGTACAAGCTTACAATGTTGCGATTCCTGGCAGACATTTATCTGGACTTAGTTACTAAAATACTAAAATACAGAAATCCAAAACCGTGTGGCCGCACTAGACCTCATATTGTTTCATTCTCAGCAATGGAAAACAAATTATCAAATGCTTCCTTTTCAGCAGGTCCGACTTTAAGGGGGATAAACTCCAAACAATAATAGTGAGTTTTGTGTTGAAATATTGAATGTAATCAAAGTAAAGAGAAAGTAAAGTGAAATTTATCAGTTACATAGGCGGTGGGGGGGCTGGGGATGTGGGGGTGGGGTGGAGCTATACTGTGATTCTTGGTGGTGGAATATGTGCATTGGTGAAGAGATGGGTGTTCGAGCATTATATAACTGATACTTAAACCTGAAAGCTTTGTAACTTTCCACATGGTGATTTAATAAAATAATAAATTAATAAAATAAATAAATAAAAAGAGGATAAAAAATAATAAAGAGTATTATGCTAAGTGAAATAAGTCAGAAAGTAAAGTTCTGACATAGAGTGACTGTGAATGACTGCATTTATTTGTGGTATATAAAAAAAAAGAAACAAAACATAGTTGGAAACTAACACCCATGGACAGTAGAAACAAGGGTAAGAAGTAATGTTCCACAACTAAGTGGAAACTTGACTCAATGGCTAGGGGAGAGGATAGCTGGGACAGAGAAGGGACCATTAAGATTTTTTTTATTGATCAAGATTCTGTGGTTTTCAATACTGTCAATAATTATTTCTCACGCTCATCACCAGCATACCAATCTCCCTCCCCTAAGGACCCCAGCATCCCTGTCTTTCAATATCCCTACCCCAACTCAATTTTAACTGGAATGTCATGGCCTAGTGGCACCTCTGACTAATCATTAAACGCTAAGGTTTGCATGGTATAGGGCTGGGGTGTGCGAGGTAAGTCCATCACAAAAATAGACCCAAGTATTGTATAATTGCGCTTACACCAGGAATCTAAAATAGTCAATTCAGACAAACAGAGTGGAGATGCAGGGAGGAAGAGAAGTTGCTGTTAATGAGTAGACTGTTTCCTTATAAAAAGGATAAAGAAGCATTAGGATCATTGAGCTTGTAATGAAAAATGTCATTTTACAGTAGGAGAGTAAATCTCATTTTAGATGTTCTTGTTACAGTGATTTTAAAAAATCTTCTAAAAGTTTATGGACAGAGTTCACACTAAAATCAAACAACAACACAACAATAGCATAAACCAAAACTCAACAAAAAACAAAAATCTAACAGGAAAACAGCCCTAGGAACTCAGTATTGAGCACAGATTTAAATATCCACAGGAAAAAAAGTACCCAGATGTATAGCGAATGAGAAAAATATGAGTTCATAGGGTAGTATTAGGGCACAGCTAAGGTCTGAAGATTACAGAAATGCACAAAAGCAAAATGGGAATATGGGAAACGACGATAGAATGAGGCTGGAGGCAGCCAGGGCTGGAGGCGGCCAGGGCATGTGATCAGTGGTGCTTATAAAGCTTTACGGCAAACACAGATAAACAAAGCTATGAACAGTGAACTTGAAGAATACCCCTCCTCCTCCCTCTGTCATTCTGGGCTAGGGATAGCGCACTCTTAGTGCAGCATTTGCACTCATGATCACTGCAGTTCACACGTTTTTTCTTATTTGTGGTGCTAAGCACATTTAGCTGCACCCTTCTCAGGCGTCGTCTGCTTTGTTGTACCACAGGAATCCCAAAGCACGACACCTCCAGGTACAAGGCAGGGACTTTTGTGGCTATGCTAGTTCTAGGTTCCATTTATTTAATTAAATCATAAATTACTTTTATCATTTTTCTTTGGGAGAGGGTTCCTAAGCAGTTCTCAGGGGCCCAGGGGCCCTACCAGCGCTTCTCAACCAAGTCTGGTTGGTGTGTTGATGCAAGGGCCCAAGGGTGCATGCAGTCTGTATCCTGTGGGACTGGAGATACTCAGCTCCCACCAGTGCTCAGGGAACACCAGAGCCATTCTTGGTGAGTTTCTGGGATCAAATTTGAATCAGCTGCATTCTCTGTCCTGTACCTTCTTTCCCACATATTATTTTTTTTTAAAAGAAGGTCACCTGTCATTGTGCTTAGGAGCAGAAGCAGCTTGGGGTCATTGGGGTGACACCCAGTGGTGCTCAGGAGCCACTAAGATGCCCTAGTTGCCAACACCAGCTGTGTGAGCTGGGGTAGGGTGTGAGAGCATTGATCACCTTCCCCAGGTAACAGAGTGAGTGATGTTCAGGGGTTACTCCTAAAAGTGCTTGTGGGACCCTGTTGGATACCAGGGATCAAACTGTTACAAGGCAAACACCCTCCCTGCCGGACTATCCTCCCTGCCAGACTATGACTCTGACCCTTATGTTTTCTTCTTGACCTCCTATCTCTGCCTTGCTTCTGTAAATGTTTGAATCTGTGGCCTCTATAG
This sequence comes from Sorex araneus, assembly GCF_027595985.1. Classification (NCBI taxonomy): domain Eukaryota; kingdom Metazoa; phylum Chordata; class Mammalia; order Eulipotyphla; family Soricidae; genus Sorex; species Sorex araneus. Next base: position 318,278,202 of record NC_073303.1, on the reverse strand, counting down.
GAGGGAAATAGGTTATTTCAGGTCCCCTCACATGAATCTAGATGTGAGACTTATATAGCACCACTAAGCTTCTTTTGGGAAGCTTGAAGGAATCCCAGAGTATCTCATTGGTGCTACAGGGCTAGAAATGAGTTGTTCTGTTACAATCTAGAAGAAGGTGAGAGCTAGTGAGGTGCACAGGACTTATATTGAGAAGATCCTTATTCAAAGGCTAATTGTAGAGTATAGTTTTTAAGATTATGGAAATATTTAAGATTACTCCTGGTTCTGCACTTGGGAATTACTCCTGGTTGTGCTCTGGGGATCATATGAAATGCCAGGGATTGAACCTGGGTGTGCCTCGTGCAATCTAAGTGCCCTTCCTGCTTTGGTACCGCCCCCCCCCTATTCTGACTTTCATCCCAACTGCTAATGATGAAAAATTCCAACACAGAAAAGTTGAAAGTGTGCTATAAATGATCTTATACACGTAAAGATTTAACTGTTTTAAACAATTTCCCACATGCACTGATACACACGTATGGAATATCACATGTATAAATGAGAGTATATCATGTATATGTGTATAAGTATTCATATACTTTTATGTAGGCACAGAGGTGTCTAATTATATTTTCATGTAAATTTGAATTTTTATATAAATATGCCTGTACATATGTGTGTATATATTTTTATTTTTTCCAAACCATTTAAAAGACTTTACAGATGTCAAGGCATTCCCTCTTTGGACACTTCAACCTGCACCATTGCAGAGGGACAGTCTTCTATATGATACCATGTTTCAACATTCTCAAGAAGACTGGAAAATTCCTAAATCCAATTGAACTAATCCAGAGCCAATTATTTTTAATTATCTTTAAAGTGTCTGCTATAGGAGTTTTGATCAGCTCATTAACAAATGAACTAAAAATGTGTCCTATTTGGCTTTTTGTTTTGTTGCTTATAGACAAAAAATCAGTTCCATATATTGTAGTATAATCACAGAGAAGATTGACATTGGAAAAAAGTGGTCATTTCTGTTTTTCAGCCATTGCTATGGGTCTTGAGGCCAGCAAAGCTGTATTGGGCTAGAGAGAAAGTACAAAGAATAGGGCACTTGTTTAGCCAGCCCAGCCTCAATCTTAATAGGCTGCTGAGAATGCTAGGTGTGATCCCTGAACACAAAGCCAGACCTGGTTGAGGCTCCAACAACAATAACAAACACAAACACAAAAACAAAAACAGGGGTTGAAGCGATATCACAGCGTTTAGGGCATTTGCCTTGCACAAGGCTGACCTGGGTTCGATTCCCAGCATCCCATATGGTCCCCTGAGCACAACCAGGGGTCATTCCTGAGTGCATGAGCCAGGAGTAATGACTGTGCATTGCCGGATGTGACCCAAAACGCAAAACAAAACAAAGCAAATTAAAAAAAAACCCAAATATCCAAGGAAGTCCATGCTAAACATTGATATTCGATTGTTATTGAATGATAGACTGGATAACTGCTAAAATTTTGGGAGTGTATGACATTATAACCTTGTGACATTATTCTCAGTATCATCACTATTGACTGTCACCACAGATTTCTTGTATCATAATAAACACATGTTTGGTAAACTTAGTAGTACTAGTAAACACAAATTTTGTATTTGGTTAACTTTCTTACTGTGATATTATGTAGCAAATAGAATTATCTTTATTTTCGGCAAAGGAAACGGTCTCAGAATGTTTTAAGTAACCTGCCAGGTTATCCCCTCTACCATATTTGGGACTCTTGGGATCTGCCTGGTTCTTCAGTGTTTGCTTGTAAGTACTGTGCTGACTTCTCCCCGAATAGGTGGGAAACATAACCAAGAAAGGAAAGGATCTTGAACACAGACAGGAAATAGTCTTCAGATGGAACTTCAGAAGAAATATAAGAAAATTCAGCCAAAAATATTATTAAAGAACTCAAGAAAAGAAAAAAATTCAAGAGTCAAGAATGGTGCACATACATTTATTTCTGCCTTTATTTTGCAGATAATTCAGAACTTGTATTTCCTAGGCACTGTGACTTATCCCTAAAAAACATTGTTAAGAGGGCTTCTGTGGTAATAAGTAGAGACAAGCAAAACATTGATTAAATCTCTGTATTGTAATTCCAGTTGTGTAAGTTCTAAGCTTGCTGGCTGGGAAAGTGTAATGTAGGCAAATCTCAGAGTTTGGTGAGGGGCGGGGAAGCAGCAAGTTGCCAGCATGAGTTGGTTTAGAATGGGTTAGAGTGGAGAAAATTCCAAATTGAGGTCTAGATGCTTTGTGGAAAGGGAAAGAAATACAGAGCAGTTGACAAATGGGAGGAATTTGAGCCAACAAATATGGTTTGTTAAAAAGTGAGAGGCACTTTGGGCAACTTGAACAAAGATAAGATTCAGCAGGAAGACATGAATTATCAAGGTTAAATGAAGAGAGGAATAAAGAAAAGTGAGCGATAACTAGTCTCTAGGTAGGGAAGGTCTCAGAACGCCAACGAACATGCCCAGAATGCCTGCAGCTCTGAGAGGAAATGAGGGGAGGGAAGGGCTGGTGTTCATTGCAAAGGTAGGGTCTCCAAGGAGTGGTGGCATAAAGGTATGGAAACATTGGTCTGGGTATAATCTAGGCCTTTACAGGAGGATAGGCCATAGCACTCGGGTCCAGTCTAGGAGACTAAAGCCACAAGATTCTGGGGTTTGGGTATACCACGCCACATCCTGCTACAGTTGAAGGGATGGTGGTAACTGCATATACAGTGATATCCTTGTCCAGGGACGGACACTCACCAGAAGATTCAGGACTTGGGACAGACATAATTCTGGATTTGGTGTAGCTCAAGAGACTGGCAGACTGCTGGCTAAGAAGGGATATATGTGGGTGGGGTGAAGGCAAAAATGTGTGACCTGAGACACATGGAGGGGGACAGTATTACATGACCAGAAAAATCTGTGACCGAGGACAGAAAACCTGCTGAGAATATGGCTCGAAAATACCCAAGAATTTGCCCTTGAGCCATTGCTAGAAATACAATGGTTCCAGGCTTCAACCATAGAGTCAGAAAGAAGCCAACAGAGCCCAGAGGGTTCTCTATGGATTGGTAAGTGGCTGAGGTGAAGGTCTGTGCATGGCTGTGTGTGACTTTTCTGCCATCACTCCCTCAGTCCCCATAGAAGCACTCACTTAAAGATATATAAATAAGAGCTGGTCAGCTGCACCAGAGGAGGCAGACGCGTCTCCTGCCTCCCTCTGTGAACCAGCATCTAGGGACCATCACCTGGGTTTAGCAGTGTTGCAGCTGGAATGTCTATACTTCATATGTAGAACAAACCATTTACCCAGAGTTGAAGTAACTGGGCTGCCAGTAGAACAAGGAACAAAAACACAGATGGGAGCTAGTGGTAAAAGAAGAACCAGAGGTTACCACTCAATATGTTTAATAAAATTCCATTCTGATAAAAGCAATATTTCTGCTGAAATCTAACCATAAGCAGGAATTAAGCCCTTGGTGGGAACCCTGAGATGTTAGATTCTGCAGCACGTGGAAGGCTTCTGAGGGACCAGCTCTACAGAAGAAACAATGACTAAATCCATAAATATAAACAGATGTATTCATGAAAGCATGAATACATGCTATCCATGAAAGCAACAGAACTTGGGGTCACAGATGGTGTAAGGGTAGAATTGAGCCACGGGGGATGACAGATCTGGGGGTGAAGGCCTACTCAGGGGACGGAAGGGGCAGACCACATGACCTGCAGACTGAGTTTCTGTTGATGGAGACTTGATCCACCTGGTTGTTTTCTGTGCTCCCTTCCTCTGCAGAATTGTCTGGTTTCTATTTAGTCTTATTTCTTTTTTTTTTAAGTTTTATATCAAGGGTCGGGATCAGGTTCAGTGGCCAAAGTTTATTTATTTATTCATTTAAAATTAATTTTTTATTAAATTTATTTATTTTTAATTAGTGAATCACCGTGAGGGTACAGTTACAGTTTTATACATTTTTTGTGCTCATGTTTCCCTCATACAAAGTTCGAGAACCCATCCCTTCACCAGTGCCCATTCTCCACCACCAGTAAACCCAGCATCCCTCCCACCACCCCAGTCCCATCTCCCCTCACCCCACCCTGCCACTGGGGCAGGGTATTCCCTTTTGTTCTCTCTCTCTAATTAGATGCTGTGGTTTGCAATAAAGGTGTTGAGTGGCTATTGTGTTCGGTCTCTAGTCTACATTCCACACGCATCACCCTTCCCCCGCATGGCCTCCGACCACAATTTACTTGGTGTTCCCTTCTCTGAGTTGCCCTCTCCCCAGAATGTGAGGCCGGCCTCCAAGCCATGGAGCCAACCTCCTGGTACTTATTTCTACCATTATTGGGTATTAGTCTCCTACTCTGTTATTCTATACTCCACAGATGAGTGCAATCTTTCTATGTCTGTCTCTCTCTTTCTAACTCATTTCACTTAGCATGAAACTTTTCATGCTGATCCACTTATATGCAAACTTCATGACCTCATTTTTCTAACAGCTGCATAGTATTCCATTGTATAGATGTACCAAAGTTTCTTCAACCAGTCATCTGTTCTAGGGCACTCGGGTATTTTCCAGATTCTTGCTATTGTAAACCATGCTACGATGAACATATAAGTGCAGACGTCATTTCTACTATACTTTTTTGCTTCTCTGGGATATATTCCCAAAAGTGGTATTGTTGGGTCAAATGGGAGCTCAACTTTTAATTTCTTGAGAATCGTCCATACTGTTTTCCAAAAGGGCTGAACCAGTCGGCATTCCCACCAGCAGTGTAGAAGGGTCCCTTTCTCCCCACATCCTCTCCAGCAGTGGTTGCTTTTGGTCTTTTGGATGTGTGCTAGTCTCTGTGGTGTGAGGTGGTATGTCATGATTGTTTTGATCTGCATCTCCCTAGTGATGTAGAGCACTTTTTCATATGCCTTTGGGCCATTCATATTTCTTCCTTGGTAAAGTTTCTGTTCATTTCTTCGCCCCATTTTCTGATGGGGTTGGATGTTCTCTTCTTGTAGAGTTCAACCAGTGCTTTATATACATACCATTGATATCAATTCCTTATCTGATGGGTATTGTGTAAATATCCTTTCCCATTCTGTAGATTGTCTTTGTATTCTAGTCACTGTATCTTTTGCGGTGCAGAAGCTTTTATGTTTAATGCAGTCCCATTAGTTGATCTCTGTTTCCACTTGGTTGGCCAGTTGCATGTCATCTTTGAAGATACCTTTATCTTCAATATCGTGGAGGGTTTTGCCGACCTTGTCTTCGGTGTACCTCATGGTTTGTGGTCTGATGTTGAGGTCTTTAATCCATTTTGATCTGACTTCTGTGCATGGTGTCAGGTCGAGGTCTAAGCCCATTCTTTTGCATGTGGTTGTCCAGTTGTGCCAGCACCATTTGTTAAAGAGGCTTTCCTCTCTCCACTTCACATCTCTTGCTCCCTTATCAAAGATTAGGTGATCATACATTTGGCGTTGTGCGTAGGGATATTTCACCCTGTTCCATTCGTCTGCGGCTCTGCCTTTGTTCCAGTACCATGCTGTTTTAATTGTTACTGCTTTGTAGTAAAGTTTAAGGTTGGGGAGGGTGATGCCTCCCATCATCATTCCCCCAAGAATTGTTTTAGCTATCCGTGGGCATTTTTTTTCCATATGAATTTTAGGATTGCTTGATCCCTTTCTTTGAAGAATGTCATGATTATCCTTATAGGGATCACGTTGAATCTGTATAATGCTTTGGGGAGTATTCCCATTTTGACAATACTGATTCTCCTGATCCACGAGCAGGGTGTATTTTTCCATTTCCTCATGTTCTCTTTTATTTCATGGAGTAGCGTTTTATAGTTTTCTTTGTAGATGTCTTTTACTTCCTTGGTTATGTTGATTCCGAGGTACTTGATTTTCTGGGGCACGATTGTGAATGGGATTGCTTTTTTCATGTCCCTTTCCTCTGCCTCATTGTTTGTGTATAGGAAGCCATGGATTTTTGGGTATTGAATTTGTAGCCTGCAATGTTACTATATAAGTTTATTGTTTCTAAGAGTTTCTTAGTAGAGGCTTTAGGCTTCTCTAGCTAGAGTATCATATCGTCTGCAAATAGAGTTTGATTTCTTCCTTTCCTATCTGGATGCCCTTAATCTATTTTTTTTTCTAATAGATATCGCAAGTACTTCCAGTACTATATTGAAGAGGAGTGGTGAGAGTGGGTATCCTTGCCTTGTCCCTGATCTTAGAGGAAAGGCCCTTTTTTTTTCCCCGTTGAGGGTAATGCTTGCTGTAGGCTTGTGATAGATGGCTTCAACTATCTTGAGGAAAGTTCCTCCAAACCACATTTTGGTGAGGGTTTTCATAATGAAAGGATGTTGGATCTTGTCAAATGCTTTCTCTGCATCTATTGAAATGATCATATTGTTTTTTTTTTATTCTTTTTTTAAAAATTTTTTTGAGTCACCGTGTGGAAAGTTACAAAGTTTTCAGGTTTAAGTCTCAGTTATACAATGCTCAAACACCCATTCCTTCACCAGTGCACATATTCCACCACCAAAAATCACAGTATAGCTCCACCCCGCACCCAAACACCCCTAGCTCCCCCCCATGCCCCTAGCCCCCCCACCCTTGGCCACCCCTCGCCTATGTAACTAATAAATTTCACTTTACTTTCACTTTGATTGCATTCAATATTTCAACAAAACTCACTATTATTGTTTGGTAGTCTCTCCGCTAAAGTCGGACCTGCTGAAAAGCAAGCATTAGATAATTTGTTTTCCATTGCTGAGAATGAAGAGGTACGTGGTCGAGTGACCACACTTAGCAGCCTCACAGTTTTGGGTTTCTGTATTTTAATATTTTAGTAACTAAGTCCAGAGAGATATCTGCCAGAAGTTGCATCATTGCTAACTTGTACTTCTCAGTTACATTATATTCCACATATGAGTGCAATCTTTCTATGTCTGTCTCTTTCTTTCTGACTCATTTCACTCAACATGATACTTTCCATGTTGATCCATTTATATGAAAATTTCATGACTTCATGTTTTCTGACAGCTACATAGTATTCCATTGTGTAAATGTACCAGAGTTTCTTTAACCAGTCATCTGTTTTGGGGCACTCTGGTTTTTTCCAGATTCTGGCTATTGTAAACAGAGCTGCAATGAACATAGAAATACAGATGCCATCTCTACTATACCGTTTTGCCTCTCCGGGATATATTCCCAGGAGTGGTATTGCTGGGTCAAATGGAAGCTCAATTTCTAATTTTTTGAGAATCGTCCAGTGAATCCATCTGGACCTGGGCTTTTGTTTTTTTGGAAACTTCTGATTACAGTTTCAATTTCCTTGATATTAATTGGTCTATTCAGGAATTCCAAGTCTTCTTGGTTCAGTCTTGGGAGATTGTAGGAGTCAAGGAATTCATCCATTTCTTTTAGGTTCTCTTGTTTCGTAGCATATAGACTTTCAAAGTGGTCTCTGATAATCTTTTGAATTTCATTGGTTTCTGTTGTGATGTCCCCCTTTTCATGCCTGATTCGGTTTATTACAGTTTTCTCTCTCTCTTTCTTTGTGAGTCTTGCTAGTGGTTTATCAATCTTGTTTATTTTGTCAAAAAAACAGCTCTTGGTTTCATTGACCTTTCGGATTGTTTTCTGGGTTTCCATGTCATTAATTTCTGCTCTAATTTTCATTATTTCCTTCCTTTGGTCTGGTTTGGGTTCCTTTTTCTGGTCCTTTTCTAAGGCCTTGAGCTGTGAAGCCAGGCTATCTGTTTAGGCCCTTTCTTCCTTCCTAAGGAATGTTTGCAGAGCTATAAATTTTCCCCTTAACACAGCTTTAGCTGCATCCCACATATTTTGGTAGCTTGTGTCTTCATTTTCATTTGTTTCAAGGTATCTCTTGATTTCTTCCTTGATTTCCTTCCTGACCCACTCACTGTTCAACACTGAACTGTATAATTTCCAGTGTTTGCTTTGATTCTTTGCGTCTGTGTGTCGTTAGCTTCTATCTTCAGCACATCGTGGTCTGAGAATATAGTTGATACAATTTCTATTTTTCTGATTCTATTGAGGTATGTTTTGTGGCCCAGTACATGATCTATTTTGGAAAATGTTCCATGTGCACTGGAAAAGAATGTGAATTCTTTCTTTTTGGGGTGTAAAGCCTGTATAGGTCTATTATGCTTCCCTCTTCTATTTTTTCCTTCTGTGTCAGTATTTCCTTGGTGAGTTTTATTCTTGTCGATCTATCCAGAGGTGATAAGGTGGTGTTGAAGTCTCCGACTACTTGTGTTGCTAGCAATGTCCTCCTTAAAGTCTGTTAGGACTTGTTTTAAGTATTTAGCTGGTCGCTCATTAGGTGCGTATACGTTTAAGAGTGTGATTTCTTCCTGTTGTACATATCCCTTGATAAATAGGAAGTGACCCTCGCTGTCCCGCTGTCCCTTCTGATCTTTTTCAACCTGAAATCTATGTTGTTGGATACTAGTATGGACACCCCAGCTGTTTTGAGGGAGTTGTTTGCTTGCAGTATTGTTTTCCATCCTATGACTTTGAGTCTGTGTTTGCTCTGATTGTTCAGATGTGTTTTTTGTAGGCAGCAGAATGTTGAGTTTTGTTTCCAAATCCACTTTGCCACTCTATGTCTTTTAATTTGTGCATTTAGTCCATTGACATTGAGAGAGATTATTGTCATGGGATTTTGTGTCATCTTTCTGTGGGGATTGTTGTTCTTGTAGGGTTTTTCCTTGTCTTAAAAAGCCCCTTTAATCCTTCTTTTAAGGTTGGTTTTGAGTCTATGAAGTTCCTTAGTTGTTCTTTATCCATGAAATTGTGTATGGTTCCTTCGAGTTTGAGTGACAGCTAAGCCAGATAAAGTATTTTTGGTGAGGCGTTTATTTCTTTGAGTTTTTTCACTATATCCCACCATTGTCTTCTGGCTTGGAGGTTTTTCATCTGAAAATTCTGCGTGAATCTAAGGGGTGGTCCCTTGTATGTGATTAATTTTTTTGACCTAGCTGCTTGCAGTATCGAATCCCTATCCATGGCATCCATCATTCTGACTATGATGTGTCTTGGAGTCTTTTTATTAGTGTACCTTCTAGCTTTTACCCTTCTGGCTCCTAGGATCTGAACATCTGCCTGATCCAGCTCTGGGAACTTTCCAGCAATGATTTCTTTAACTGTGGCTTTCTCATTAGGGTTGACTGCCTGTCTTTCTGGAACTCCAATGATTCTAATGTTATTTCTCTTGACATTATCCCCTAGGTCTCTAATTCGCCCTAGAGCTGTTTTAAGATCTTTTTCAATTGTTTGTTGTAGCCTTTGGTATTTCTGTTGTTCATCTTCAAGGTCACTAATTCTCTCTTCAGCTGCAGCCATTCTGCTGTTGAGGGCTCCAACTGTGTTTTTTATTTCGTCTACTGTGTCTTTTATTCGTGACATTTCTGAGTGTAGCTTTCCTATTTCTGTTCTCATTTCTTCCCATAATTTCTTCGCTGACTGCTCCACTGTTTCTTTAAATTCGATGAACATTCTCAGAATTTCTTCTCTGAATTCTTTATCAGAGAGATCACATTTGTGGGAAACCCCTGCAGAGGTTTCTGGACTCTTTTCTTGGTCCTCTCCTTGCTGTGGAGATTTGCGCTGTTTCTTCATGATGTCACGGTTGTACGGAGGTGGGACCTTCCAGTCACTAAAGCTAATCTCTCTTTTCCTGAGTTTTCGATATTTTGGTGTAATTGGAGTAGGCTAGTGGTTAATTTAGTGTTTTGTGTGTGAGGTAACTGGGGATATCTCCACAAAGTTAGTTAATGGGGATTGTGACGTCTGTCAAGTATACTAGTAAAGGAGAAAATAACTGCGCCGCGGAAGCGGCCGCCACTCCTGGCAACCACGCCCACTGAAGCAGGGCCATGCCCACTAGCAAAGAGGCCATGCCCTGTTTGGCCACTGATCAAGGAAGGTCAGGGAGGAAGAGAGGCACACCTGGATGAAGAAGGAGGAGACGCACGCTGAGCTGTGGCGAGGGGCGGAGTCCCATTCCTCTGGACACTGGCTGGAGATGGGTCCCAGGGTCGCGCGCACAGCGTGTGGGCACCGACGGCTGGGAAGCTCAGGGGAAGAGAGGCATTTAAAATTAATTTTTCAAAAATTTTATTCAATCACTGTGAGATAGTTGCAAGCTTTCATGTTTGAATTACAATCATCACTGTATCACTGTAGCACTGCCATCCTGTTGTTCATCGATTTGCTCAAGCAGGCATCAGTAATGTCTCCATTGTGAGACTTGTTGCTACTGTTTTCGGCATGTCACATATGCCACAGGTAGCTTGCCATGCTCTGTCGTGAGGGTGAGATACTTGATATCTTGCCGGGCTCTCCAGAAGGACAGAGGAATCGAACCCGCCATCGGCTGTGTGCAAGGCAAACGCCCTACCCACTGTGCTATTACTCTAGCCTATCATACAATGATCAATTACAATCACACAATGATCAAACATCCACCCTCCACCACGGCACATTTCCCAACACCAGTCTCTACAGTATACTCCCACCCTTTCCCACACTCCCCCTGCCTCCATAATGCCCAAAAATAGCGAGTATGGGGAAAATTGCCTGCCATGGAGGCAAAAGTTTAATCCTCTTGCCACTGCAAGGAAGCAGTAGTAATCTTCTGGCAGCCCCGAGTCAGTTTGCAGCTAATCGCAGCCAGAAAACTCAAGGAAGCAGCACCACTTCTGGGAGAGCACAGCTCCAAGGATGTGAGCACTGTGTGCCTGTGCGTGAGGATGACAGCGTCCCCTGTGTGCGCCCTATACCCAACATGAGGGGGTGTGCCAGAGTGAGGTGAGTGTGACCCTGCACTTCACAGTGCAGGCTAGTGGAAAGGGAATGAGAAAAAGTTCATTAAACACCTTTAAAATTTATTTTTAATTATTGCAGTGTCACAGTTCACGTGGCATCTGGTTCATTATTTTATAGTTGCAAAATACGACATCGGTTCCTCCACCTCTGAGTCTAGGGTTGTTCACCACTGTTTGACAGTTCCTCCCTCTTCCTTTCACTCCTTTAGATTCAGGCTTCCTCAGAATATGTTTCCATTTGATGGCTACAAACCTTCTTGGTTTCTTTATACTCCATATATGTGTAAGATGATCTGGTATTTATCTTTATGATTTATTTCACTCAATCTGACACCCTCCAATTATGTTTAAATTCAGGAAACTGCAAAGTTTTATATCTTCTCAGAGCTGAGAAGTATTCCTTTGTGCATAATATGTACTACAATGTATTCATCTGCTCATCTATTGTTGGGTATTTGGGCTATTTTCAGGTCTTAACTATGGTAAACGTTGCCATGGTGAACATATGTGTACCTGTGTCTTTTGAGAATAAAATTTCTGTTTTCTTCAGATAAATCCCCACGAGTGGGAACACAGACCATGTGGATGTTCTATCAATGTTCTGAGGAATTTCCAGAACTCTTGGCAAAGAGAATGCACCATGCAACAGTTCTCCCCACAGTGGATGGAAGTTCTCCACCACATCCTGCAAACATATTTTGTTTCCAGTCCTGACTTTGAGAGAATATGTCATGGATGTAAGGCAGTATGTCATTATTATTTTCATTTAACTGCTACTGAATTACGATGAACATTTTTCATATTCCCTTTGGTAACCTATGTCCTCTTTTTTTTCTACCTTATTTCTTTTTTTTTAAATTAATGAATCACCGTGAGGGTACAGTTACAGATTTATACATTTTTGTGCTCATGTTTTCCTCATACGAAGTTTGAGAACCCATCCCTTCACCAGTGCCCATTCTCCACCACCAGTAAACCCAGCATCCATCCTACCCTCCCCAATCCCATCTCCCCCCACCCCACCCTGCCACTGTGGCAGGGTATTTCCTTCTGTTCTCTCTCTCTAACTAGCTGTTGTGGTTTGCAATAAAGTGTTGAGTGGCCACTGTGTTCAGTCTCTAGCTCACATTCAGCCCGCATCACCCTTCCCCAATATGTCCTCGACCACATTATACTTGGTGATTCCTTCTCTGAGTTTCCATCTCCCCAGATGTGAGGCCAGCCTCCAAACCATGGAGTCAACCTCCTGGTACCTATTGCTACCATTCCTACTCTGTCATTCTATATTCCACAGATGAGTGCAATCTTTCTATGTCTTTCTCTCTCTTTCTGACTCATTACACTCAGCATGATACTTTCCATGCCGATCCACTTATATGCAAAATTCATAATCTCCTTTTTACTAACAGCTGTATAGTATTCCATTGTATAAATGTACCAAAGTTTCTTCAACCAGTCATCTGTTCTAGGGCACTCAGGTATTTTCCAGATTCTGGCTATTGTAAACACTGCTGCGATGAATATATAAGAGCAGATGTCATTTTGACTATACTTTTTTGCTTCTCTGGGATATATTCCCAGCAGTGGTATTGCTGGGTCAAATGGGAGCTCCATATCTAATTTTTGATAATCGTCCATATTGTTTTCAAAATGGGCTGAATCAGTCGGCATTCCCACCAGCACTGTAGAAGGGTCCCTTTCTCCCCACATCCTCTCCAACAGCTGTTGCTTTTGTTCTTTTGGATGTGTGCTAGTCTCTGTGGTGTGAGGTGGTATCTCATGGTTGTTTTGATCTGCATCTCCCTGATGATTAGTGATGTAGAGCACTTTTTCATGTGCCATTTGGCCATTTGTATCTCTTCCTTTGTACAGTTTCTGTTCATTTCTTCGCCCCATTTTTTGATGGGGTTGAATGTTCTCTTCTTGTAGAGTTCAACCAGTGCTTTATATACCATTGATATCAACTCCTTATCTGATGGGTATTGTGTAAATATCCTTTCCCATTCTGTAGATAGTCTTTGTGTTCTGGTCACTGTATCTTTTGCGGTGCAGAGCTTTTTAGTTTAATGTAGTCTCATTTGTTGATCTCTGTTTCCACTTGGTTGGCCAGTTGCATGTCATCTTTGAAGATACCTTTATCTTCAATATCGTGGAGGGTTTTGCCGACCTTGTATTCAATGTACCTTATGGTTTGTGGTCTGATGTTGAGGTCTTTAATCCATTTTGATCTGACTTTTGTGCATGGTGTCAGGTCAAGTTCTAAGCCCATTCTTTTGCATGTGGTTGTCCAGTTGTGCCAGCACCATTTATTAAAGAGGCTTTCCTTGCCCCACTTCACATCTCTTGCTCTTTTATCGAAGATTAGATGATCATACATTTGGGGTTTTGTGTAAGGATATTTCACCCTGTTCCATTGGTCTGCGACTCTGCCTTTGTTCCAGTACCATGCTGTTTTAATTGTTACTGCTTTGTAATAAAGTTTCAGGTTGGGGAGGGTGATGCCTCCCATAATCTATTTCCCAAGAATTGTTTTAGCTATCCGTGGGCGTTTGCTCTTCCATATGAATTTTAGGATTGCTTGAATCGTTTCTTTGAAGAATGTCATGGTTATCCTTATTGGGATCGCGTTGAATCTGTATAATGCTTTGGGGAGTATTCCCATTTTGACAATACTGATTCTCCTGATCCACGAGCAGGGTGTATTTTTCCATTTCCTCATGTCCTCTTTTATTTCATGGAGTAGCATTTTATAGTTTTCTTTGTAGAGGTCTTTTACTTCCTTAGTTAAGCTGATTCCGAGATACTTGATTTTCTGGGGCACGATTGTAAATGGGATTGCTTTTCTCATGTCCCTTTCCTCTGCCTCATTGTTTGTTTATAGGAAGGCCATTGATTTTTGGGTATTGATTTTGTAGCCTGCAACTTTACTGTATAAGTCTATTGTTTCTAAGAGTTTTTTAGTAGAGGCTTTAGGCTTCTCTAGATATAGTATCACATCGTCTGCAAATAGTGAGAGTTTTATTTCTTCCTTTCCTATCTGGATGCCTTTAATCTCTTTTTCTTTTCTAATAGCTATAGCAAGTAATTACAGTACTATATTGAAGAGAAGTGGTGAGAGTGGGCATCCGTGTCTTGTGCTTGATCTTAGAGGAAAGGTCCTTATTTTTTCCCCATTGAGGATAATGCTTGCCGTAGGCTTGTGGTAAGATGGTTTTGACTATCTTGAGGAAAGTTCCTCCAAACCCCATTTTGGTGAGGGTTTTTATCATGAACGGATGTTGGATATTGTCAAATGCTTTCTCTGTATCTATTGATATGATCATATGGTTTTTATCTTTACTTTTGTTGATATGATGGATTATGTTGTTCGATTTCTGAATGTTAAACCATCCTTGCATCCCCAGGATGAATCCCACTTGGTCATGATGTATGATCTTTTTGATGAGTTGTTGGATCCTATTTGCTAATGTTTTGTTGAGAATCTTCACATCGGTGTTCATCAGGAATATTGGTCAGTAATTTTATTTCTTAGTTGTGTCTTTTTTTACTTTTGGTATTAGGGAGATATGTGCTTCATAAAAACTGTTTGGGAGAGTTCCTATTGCTTCAATTTCCTGGATAAGTTTGAGGAGAACTGGCAACAGGTCTTCTTTAAATGTTTGCAAGATTTCACCAGTGAAATCATCCTGGCCTGGGCTTTTGTTTTGGGGGAGGTTTTTGATTACAGTTTCAATTACCTTAACATTGATGGGTCTATTTCGGTATTCCAAGTCTTCTTTGTTCAGTCTTGGGAGATTGTAGGAATCAAGGAATCCATCCATTTCTTTTAGGTTCTCCTGTTTGTGGCATATAGACCTTCAAAGTAGTCTCTAATGATCTTTTGAATCTCACTGTTTTCTGTTATGATGTCCCCCTTTTTCATTTCTGATTCGATATATTAGGGTTCTCTCTCTCTCTCTCTTTCTTTGTGAGTCTTGCTAGCGGTTTATCAATCTTATTTATTTTCTAGAGGAACCAGCTCTTTGTTTCATTGATCTTTCGGATTGTTTTTTTTTTTGGTTTCAATGTCATTAATTTCTGCTCTAATTTTTATTATTTCTTTCCTTCTGTCTGGTTTGGGTTCCTTTTTCTGGTCTTTTTCTAAGGTCTTGAGTCGTGAAGTCAAGCTATGTGGGCCCTTTCTTTCTTCCTGAGGAATGCTTGGAGAGCTATAAATTTTCCCCTTAACACAGCTTTAGCTGCGTCCCATAGGTTTTGGTATCTTGTGTCTTCATTCTCATTTGTTTCTAAGTATCTTTGATTATTTCTTCCTTGATTTCCCTCCTGACCCACTCATTGTTCAACATTGAATTGTTTAATTTCCAGGTGTTTAATTTGATTCTCCGTGGCGGTGAGTGGTTAGCTTCTATCTTCAACGCATCGTGGTCTGAAAAGATGGTTGATGCAATTTCTATTTTTCCAATATGTACAGGTATGCCCAGTACATGGTCTATTTTAGAAAATGTACCGTGTGTACTGGAAAAGAATGTGTATTCATTCTTTTTGGGGTGTAAAGGCCTGTATAGGTCTATTAGGGCTCTCTCTTCAATTTCTTCTTTCAGAGTCAGTGTTTCCTCTTCGAGTTTTGTTCTTGTCGATCTAACTAGGGGCGATAAGGCCATATTGAAGTCTCC
Source organism: Sorex araneus (assembly GCF_027595985.1). Taxonomy (NCBI): domain Eukaryota; kingdom Metazoa; phylum Chordata; class Mammalia; order Eulipotyphla; family Soricidae; genus Sorex; species Sorex araneus. The sequence goes on along the minus strand of NC_073303.1, from coordinate 318,262,654 downwards.
GACTACTACTGTGCTTTTAGTGATGTCCTCTTTGAAGTCTGTTAGGAGTTCTTTTAAATATTTAGCCGGTAGTTCATTAAGAACGTATACGTTTAAGAGTGATTTTTCTTGTTGTACATATCCCTTGATAAATAGAAAATGACCTTCGCTCTCCCTTTTAATCTTTTTCAACCTGAAATCTATGTTGTCAGATACCAGGATGTCCATTCCTGCTTTTTTAAGGGGAGTTTTTTTGCTTGCAGGATTGTTTTACATCCTTTGACTTTGAGTCTGTTTACTCTGTTTGCTCAGGTGTGTTTCTTGCAGGCAAAAGAATGTTGGGTTAAATATCTGGATCCAGTTTGCCACTCTGTGTCTCTCGATTGGTGCATTTAGGCCATTGACATTGAGAGAGATTATTGTCATGGTTTTTTTTTGTCATCTCTCTGTGGGATTTTTTGTTCTTATGGGGCTCCTCTTGTCTTACAGAAGCCCCTTTAGACCTTCTTTCAAGTTTGGTTTTGAGTCTATGAAGTTCCTGAGCTGTTGTTTATCCGAGAAATAGTGTGTGGTTCCATCGAGTTTGAGTGAGAGTTTAGCCCAATAAAGTTTTCTTAGTGAGGCATTCATTTCGTTGAGTTTTTTCACTATGTCCCACCATTGTCTTTGGACTCGGAGGGTTTCCTCTGACAGGTCTGCTGTAAATCTGAGGGGTGCTCCTTTGTATGTGATTTCCTTCTTTGACCTTGCTGCTTGCAGAATTGTGTCTCTATCCTTAGCATCCGTCATTCTGACTATGATATGCCTTGGAGTCTTTTTATTTGGGTCTCTTTTTGCTGGTACTCTTCAGACTCCTTGTATCTGGATGCCTGCCTTCTCCAGCTCTGGGAATTTCTTAGCAATGATGTCTTTGTCTGTGTTTTTTTCATTGGGGTCACTTCCCTGTGGTTCTGGTACTCCAATGATTCTTATGTTGTTCCTCTTGAAGTCATCCCCCAGGACTCTGATTAGGTCTATAGCCATTTTGAGGTCTTTGGCCATTATTTGTTGTTGTCTATAAGCTTTCTGCAGCTCATCTTCAAGGTCGCTGATTCTGTCTTCAGCTGTAGTCATTCTACTGTTGAGTCTATTTACTCTGAGATTTTTAGTCTGTTTACATTAGTAAACAGAGTCTGTTTACTAATGAGATTTTTAGTTCATCTACCGATTCCTTTATTTGTGTGACTTCCGTTCGTAAGTTTGAAATTTCTGCTCTCATTTCTTCCTGCATTTTCTTGGTAGACCATTGCAGTGCTTCATTCATCTCCTCCCTTAACTTATTGGATGTCTGTTCCATGGTTGCTTGGAATAGGTCGATTCTCTTCTAGATTTCCTCTCTGAACTGTTTATCTGAGAGTTCATAGATGTGAGTAGCCCCTGTTAATGTTTCTGGAATCTTTTCTTCTCCCTGTCTTTGTGGAGGGGATTTTCACTGCTTCTTCATATTGTTACGGAAGTGTAGATTTGGATCTTTGTAGTTATTTATTCCTGTTCCCTCTCGTTGTGGGAGGAGGGGCTCTGGTTGTGCTAAGCTTCCCTTATTCACTGATAGGTTTTATAAAGTTAGACTAAGCTAATGGGTATTTTGCATAGGTGGTTGAGATGATTAAAGTGATTTTCAAAGAAATATACAATACCTATTGTGCTAAGGTCAAAAATAATAACTGCGGCTGCATTACTGGGCGCCGCTCCGATGGGAGGCTATGCCCATTTTGAGACCACGCCCACTGAGATACACGTCATGCCTCCAGTATCTTCCTGGCTGAGTCGCATTTTCTTGCAGGTCCGCAGAGCCCAGGGAGGCGTTCCCTGATGGTTACCTGGTCAGGACCACCTATGTCCTTTTTACCTCTATCCACCATTATGTCTGTTAATCTCCTCATTTTATTTTTTTAATTTACTTAATTTATTTTTATTTTTTTGCTTTTTGGGTCACACCTAGCTCTGCACAGGGGTTACTCCTGGCTCTGCACTCAGGAATTACCCCTGGCGGTGCTCAGGGGACCATATGGGATGCTGGGATTCGAACCTGGGTCGGCCGCGTGCAAGGCAAACACCTTACCTGCTGTGCTATCACTCCAGCCCCCTCATTTTATTTTTTGATGGTGTTGTTTTGCTGTTTTGTTGAGTTTTAAGAGTGATTTATATATCTTAGATATAAACTCTTCATCTGATGTATGATGTGTACCATATGCACACAAGTTTTTCCCATTCATTGCAGCAACTTCTTACTTTAGATCTCATTTTTTCAACAACATGTAGGATTATTTGTGTCTGTTTGTCTTCTTTGGTTTCTTTTGTTTTCTTTGGGTTGATATCTTTGAAGATTCCTCTGAACTATCTTGGATAGTTCTGCCTTAATCTATTATTTTAGAGATAAGTCTGATCTTTAATCATTTTAAATTGACCTTTGTATATGGCATGAATTAGGGATCTAAATTCATTTTTAGCATGTAAACACTGCTTTTAGTTTTGAGGGAAAAAATTGATGAAATATTAATTTTATCATTTTTTAAATTTTTAAAAAAATTTTAAAATTTTTATTGATCAATGTGAGATAGTTACAAGCTTTCACCTTTGGGCTACAATCACATGATGATCAAGCACCCATACTTCCACCAGTGCACATTCCCACCACCAGTATCCCCAGTACATCCCACCTCTTCCACCCTCCCGCTGTCTCTAAGGCAGACAATATTCCCCTTACTCTCTTTCTACACTTGGGCATTATGGCTTGCAACAGAGACACTGAGAGGTTATCATGTTTGGTCTATTATCTACTTTCAGCAAGTGTCTCCCATCCTAACTGGTTTCTCCAGCCATCATTTTCTTAGTAATCCCTACTTTATTCCATCTGCCTTCTCCCCTTCGCTCATGAAGGAGGCTTTGAGCTATGGGGAAATCCTCCTGACTCTTGTATCTACTGTCCTTGGGTATCAGCCTTATGTGATGTTATTCTATACTCCACAAATGAGTGCAGTCTTACTATGTCTATCCCTCTCTTTCTGATTCATTTCACTTAGCATGATACTCTCCAAAACAATACGGACAGTCCTTCAAAAACTAGAAATTGACTCACAATACTACGTCTGGGAATATATCCCAACGATGCAAAAAAATCACAGTAGAAATGACCTCTGTACCTATATATTCTTTGAATCACTGTTCACAATCACCAAAATCTGGAAACAACCCAAGTGCTCTAGAACAGATGACTGGTTCAAGAAACCTTGGTACATCTACACAATGGAATACTATGCAGCTGTTAAGAGAGATGAAGTCATGAAATTATATCACTTTAATTTTTATCTTGGTTCACCTTAGTTTATCTACTCTTAAACTGTGTTTTTTAAATAAAATTTTAGTTTAATGTAAGGATGTCTTCAATTTTCCTATCAAAGGAACTTGTGACTTTGTTTTTTTAACAGAAGAGCAGCAATGCATCCATACTGGTACTCTTTTTTTTTATTTGTTCCATCCACTTCTTTTCCATGGTGGATTTAAGAAGTTAGCTGTCAACCAACATCAAAGTAATGCATAGGACACAGACCTCCACGTTCTGGTTGCAGCATGGAGCCTTTGGTTCATGAGACACTGAAGTTCAGATGTGAATATTACTTCCCCCAAAAGTTATCTGAACAGAGGAAATTGAGAACTTGGAATAAATTCTCTTGTCTTGGCTGTGTCTCTCTTACCAAAATAATATGTGTTTCTAGTCATTTATTCTTTAAAGCCTCAATCAAGTTTTTAATTATTTAATAATTATTTCTGTGATTTTATTAGTTCTTTAGCACTAATAGTATATTTTCAGGTAATGCTCATTGATTTTGTGGACACTTGAAAGAAATAAAAGAGGACGTGATGAAATGGAAACACATCCCTTGTTCATGGATTGGGAGGATTACTATAATAAAAGACAGCACTCCCCAAAGTATCATATAGATTCAGTGCAGTACCTATGAGGTACCCATGACATTTTTAAAAGAAATAGATCAAACACTCCTGAAATTCATATGGAACAATAAATGCACCTGAATTGCTAAAGCAACCTTTGGGAAGAAGATAGAAAGCATCAGTCTCCCCAGTTTTAAAGTTTACTACAAATCAGTAGTAATTAAAACATCATGATATTAGCATAAAGACAGTCCCTCAGATCAACGGAATAGAGTTGAATATCCTTAGACAAACTTTCAGGCACATGATTACTTAATCTTCAATAAAGAAGCAAAATAAACGAAGTGGGTCAAAGCTTCTTGAATAAGTGATGATGAGAAAACTGGTCAGTAACATGTAAAAAGTATAAATTAATTCAGCCCTCTTCTAAAGTGTTCAAAAAAGTAAAATAAAAGTGTATTATGAATATTGATATCAGAAATGAATCCATAAGGTACATGGAGGAAAATGTGGTCAGGTTTCTCCATGAAATTGAAGCTAAAGCCATCTTCAAGGATAAAACACCATTGACCAAGGAAGTGCAAGCAAAGATAAACAAGTGGGACTACATTAAATTAAGAAGCTTATGCACCTCAATGGAAATGAAGATAGTTCACGGAATAGGAAAATTATTTCCCTAACAATCATCTGATAAGGGGTTAATATCCAAAATATATAAGGCATCAGTAGAACTTTACAATATATCCAGCCCCATAAAATAATGGGTAGAAGAGATGAACAGAAACTTTCTCAAAGAAGAAATCCAAGTAAAACCTGGCACATAAAAAAAGCTCTGCATCAACCACAACACCTAATCAGAGAGAGAGAACAAAAGGGAATACCCTGCCATAGTGGCAGTGTGGGGTGGGGGGAGACGGGACTGGGGAGGGTGGGAGGGATGTTGGGTTTACTGGTGGGGGAGAATGGGCACTGGTGAAGGGATGGGTTATCAAACTTTGTAAGGGAGAAACATGAGCATAAAAATGTATAAATCTGTAACCCTATCCTCACGTTGATTCACTAATTAAAAATAAACTATTAATTAAAAAAAAAGCTCTGCATCACTAACCATCAGGGAAATGCAAATTAAAACAAATGAGATAGCATCTCATACCTAAAAAGATGGGGCTGGAGCGATAGTACAGTGGTTGGGCGTTTGCCTTTCACGCGGCCGACCCGAGTTCGATTCTCCAGCCCCTCTCTGAGAGCCTGGCAAGCTACCGAGAGTATCGAGCCCACACGGCAGAGCCTGGCAAGCTACCCGTGCATACTGGATATGCCAAAAAGAGTAACAATAAGTCTCTCAATGAGAGATATTACTGGTGCCTGCTTGAAAAATCGATGAGCAATGGGATGACAGTGACAGTGACCTATAAAGATTCGGCTCACATTGGAAAAAAAAATAACTTGCACAGATGTAGTGAGAAAGGAACTCTCATTCACTGCTGGTGAGAATGTTGACTGGTCCAACCTTTCTGGAAAACAGTAAGGACATTCCTAAAAATATCGAGGAATTGAGCTCCCATTTGACCAAGCAGCACCACTTGTTTGAATATACCTCAGGGCCCCAAAACAAAAAAGAAAATAGACATTGCACCACTATGCTCCTGCAGCACTATCTATAATAGCCCCAATCTGCAAATGACCAACATGTTCAAGAAAAGATACTTGGATATAGAAGCTATGATACATATATACAGTGGAATGTGTTTTGTTTTATTTTATTAATGAATCACCATGGGGGTACAGATACAGGTTTAAATATACTCGTGCTTGTGTTTCAGTCATATACAGCTTGAGTATCTATCTCTCCACCAGTACTCGTTCTTTTCTGATGAGCCCATCCTCCCTACTACCCCCTCCCACCCTATTCCCCTCCCCACCCCGCCTTATTGGCAGAGCATTCCCCTCTGTTCCCTCTCTCCTTTTGGGCATTGTGGTTAGTAATGGAGGTTTTGGGTGGCCAATGTGTTCGGTCTATTGTTTGCTCCATGTATGCCTCACCCATCCCGAGTGGGTCCTCCCACCACATTTTTGCTTGGTATTCCCTTCTCTATCTGAATTGCCCTTTCTCCCAGCATGTGAGGCTGGTCTCCAAGCCATGGAGCAAATCTGGTACTTATTTCTGTTATTCTTGGGTGTTAGGCCTCTGTTCTGTTGTTTTATATTCCGCAGATGAGTGCAATTCTTCTACGTAAGTCTCTTTCTGACTCATTTCACTTAGCATGATACTTTCCATGTTGGTCCACTTGTATGCAAAGTTCATGACTTCATCTTTTCTGACAGCTGCATAGTATTCCATTGTGTAGATGTACCAAAGTTTCTTTAGCCAGTCATCTGCTCTTGGGCATTCGGGTTTTTTCCAGATTTTGGCTATCGTAAATAATGCTGCGATGAACATACATGTGCAGATGTCATATTGTCTGTATCTTTTTGCCTCTCTGGAGGATTCCCAGCAGTGGTATTGCTGAGTCAAATGGGAGCTCGATTTCTAATTTTTTGAGGAGCGACCATATTGTTTTCCAGAAGGGATGAACCAGTTGGCATTCCCACCAGCAGTGTAGGAGGGTCCCTTTCTCCCCACATCCTCTCCAACAGCGGTTGCTTTTGTTCTTTTGGATGTGTGCCAGTATCTGTGGTGTTAGGTGGCATCTCATAGTTGTTTTGATCTCCATCTCCCTGATGATTAGTGTTGATGAGCATTTTTTCATATGCCTTTTGGCCATTCATATCTCTTCCTTGAGAAAGTTTCTGTTCGTTTCTTCGCCCCATTTTCTTATGGGGCTGGATGTTTCCTTCTTGTAGAGTTCAACCAGTGCCTTATATACCCTTGATATCAACCCCTTATCAGATGGTGAATATCCTTTCCCATTCTGTATTGCCTTTGTATTCGAGTCACTGTGTCTTTTGCGGTGCAGAAGATTCTTAGTTTAATATAATACCATTTGTTTATTTCTGTTTTTACTTGATTGCTTAGTTCCCTGTCATCTTTGAAGATACCTTTGGAAGTCAAAATATCATGGAGGGTTTTTCCAACCTTGTCTTCAATGTATCTTATGGATTGTGGTCTGATGTTGAGGTCTTTAATCCATTGTGATCTGACTTTTGTGCATGGTGTCAGGTCGAGGTCTAAACCCATTCTTTTACATGGGGTAGACCAGTTATGCCAGCACCATTTGTTAAAGAGGCTTTCTTTGCTCCACTTCACATTTCTTGCTCCCTAATCAAAGATTAGGTGTTCATACAATTGGGGTGGTGTGTAGGAATATTCCACCGTGTTCCATTGGCCTGTGGCTCTGTTGTTGTTCCAGTACAATGCTGTTCAAATTGTTACCGCTTTGTAGTAGAGTTTAAGGTTAGGGAGGGTGATAGCTCCCATCGTCTTTCTCCCAAGATATGCTTTAGCTATTCGTGGGCATTTGCTATTCCATATGAATTTCAGGATTGATTGGTCTATTTCGTTGAAGAATTTCATAGGTATCCTTATTGGGATCGCATTGAATCTGTATAGTGCTTTAGGGAGTATTGCCATTTTGACAATATTAAGTCATCCTATCAATGAGCAGGGAATATTCTTCTATTTCTTCTTGTCTTCTTTAACTACATGTAGTAGGGTTTTGTAGTTTTTTTGTAGAGATCCCTAACCTCTTTAGTTTGGCTGATTCCGAGGTACTTGATTTTCTGGGGCACAGTTGTGAATGGCATTGGTTTTTTTTATGTCATTTTCCTCTATCACATTGTTTGTATATAGGAAGGCCATGGATTTTTGGGTATTGATTTTATAGCCTGCAACTTTACTGTACAAGTCTATTGTTTCTAGGAGTTTCTTAATGGAGGTTTTAGGATTCTCTAGGTATAGAATCATATCATATGCGAATAGTGAGAGCTTGATTTCTTCCTTTCCTATCTGGATGCCCTTAATGTCTTTTTCCTGCCTAATTGCTATCGCAAGTACTTCCAGTACTATGTTGAACAGAAGTGGTGACAGTGGGCATCCTTCTCTTGTCCCTGATCTTAGAGGAAAGGCCCTTAGTTTTTCTTTATTGAGGATAATGCTTGCCACAGGTTTGTGATAGATAGCTTTGACTATGTTGAGGAAAGTTCCTCCAAAACCCATTTTGGTGAGAGTTTTCATCATAAATGGATGTTGGATCTTGTCAAATGCTTTCTCTGCATCTGTTGAAATGATCATATGATTTTAATTTTTACTTTTGTTGATATGATTGATTATGTTGATTGATTTGAGTATGTTAAACCATCCTTCCATTCCAACTTGTATCCGACTTGGTCATGATGCATAATCTTTTGGATAAGTTGTTGGACTCTATTTCCTAGTATTTTGTTGTGGATCCACGCATCCGTGTTCATCAGGGAATTTGGTCTGAAGTTTTCCTTGTTAGCAGTGTCTTTATTTGCTTTTGGTATTAGGGAAATATGTGCTTCATAGAAACTGTTTGGGAGAGTACCTGTTTTTTCAATTTCCTGGAAAAGCTTGAGGGGAACTGGTAACAGGTCTTCGTTAATTGTTTGGAAGAATTCGCTGGTGAAGCCATCTGGGCCTGGGCTTTTGTTTTGGGGGAGACTTTTGATAACTTTTGATGATTTCCTTGATATTAATGGGTCTGTTCAGATATTCCAAGTCTTCTTTGTTCAGATTTGGGAGTTTGTAGGAATCCAGGAATTCATCCATTTCTTTTAGGTTCTCTTGTTTTATGTCATTCAGACTTTCAAGTAGTCTCTGATGATCTTTTGAATTTCATTAGTTTTGTTGTGATGTCCCCCTTCTTGTTTCTGATTTAGTTTATTTGGGTTCTCTCTCTCTCTTTCTTTGAGAGTCTTGCTAGGGTATATCAATCTTATTTATTTTCTTGAAGAGCCAGCTCTTTGTTTCATTGATCTTTCTGATTTTTTGGGGGGTTCCATGTCATTAATTTCTGCTCTGTTTTATTATTTCTTTCCTTCGCTCTGATTTGGGTTCCTTCTGCTGGTCCTTTTCTAAGATCTTGAGCTGCGATGTCAAGCCATCATTTTAGGCCCTTTCTTCCATCCTGAGAAATGCTTGGAGTGCTATATATTTTCCCCTTAACACAGCTTTAGCTGTGTCCCATAGGTTCTGATAGTTTGTGTATTCATTCTCTTTTGTTTCGAGATATCTTTTGATTTCTTCCTTGATTTCTTTTGTGACCCACTCATTTTTCAGCAATGAGTTGTTTAACTTCCAGGTGTTTGATTTGGTTCTCCCCATCTGTGTGTGATTAACTTCTATTTTCAGTGCATCATGGTCTGAGAAGATATTTGATACAATATCTATGTTTCCAATTCTATTGAGGTGTGACTTGTGACCCAGAAAGTGGTCTATTTTGGAGAATGTTCCACGTGCACTGGGACAAAAGTGTATTTTTTCATTTTGGTGTATAAAGCCCTGTATAGGTCTATTAGCCCTCTCTCCTCCATTTCTTCCTTCAGAGCCTTTGTTTCCTTGCTGAGTTTTGTTCTTGTTGATCTATCCAGAGGTGATAAGGCAGTCTTGAAGTCTCCAACTACTATCACGGTACTAGTGATGTCCCCATTAAATTCTGCTAGGAGTTGTTTTAAGTAATTAGCTGGTCGCTCATTAGGTGCATATACGTTTAGTAGTGTGATTTCTACCTGTTGTATATATCCCTTGATGAGTAGAAAATGATATTTTCTGTACCTTCTAAACTTTTTCAGTCTCAAATCTATGTTTTTGGATACTAGTATGGCCACCCCAGCTATTTTGAGGCAGTTATTTGCTTGCAGGTTTGTTTTCCATCCTTTGACTTTGAGTCTGTATTTGCTCTGACTGTTCAGGTGTGTTTCTTGTAGGCAGCAGAATGTTGGGTTTGTTTCTGAATCCATTTTGCCACGTTGTGACTTTTAATTGATGCGTTTAGCCCACTGACATTGAGAGAGATTATTGTAATGTGATTTTGTGTCATCTTTCTGTAGGGTTTGTTGTTCTCATAGGGTTTTTCCTTGTCTTACAGTAGCCCCTTTAGTCCTTGTTTTAAGTTTGGTTTTGAGTCTATGAAGTTTCTGAGCTGTTGTTTATCTGAGAAGTAATGTATGGTTCCTTCAAGTTTAAGTGAGAGCTTAGGTGGATAAAGTATTCTTGGTGAGACACTCATTTCACTGAGTTTTTTCAGTGTATTCCACCATTGTCTTCAGGCTTGGAGGGTTTCTTCTGATAGAGCTGCTGTAAATCTAAAGGGCATTCCTTTGTATGTGATTTCTTTCTTTGACCTTGCTGCTTGCAGTATTGTGTCTCTATCCATGGCATCCATCATTGTGACTATGATATGCCTTGGAGATTTTTTATTGGGGTCTCTTCTAGCTGGCACCCTTCTGACTCCTTGGTTCTGATTGCCTGCATTCTCTAGCTCTGGGAATTCCTTAGCAATGATGTCTTTGACTGTGCTTTTTTCATTGGAATTACTTCCCTGTTCTTCTGTTACTGCCCTTGATTCTTATGTTGTTCCTCTTGAGGTCATCACCTAGGTCTCTGATTCGCTCTAGAGCCATTTTGAGGTCTTTTGCCATTATTTGTTGTTACCTCTATGCTTTCTATAGCTCGTCTTCAAGCTCCCTGATTCTGTCTTCGGCTGAGGTCATTCCACTTGTGAGGGCTCCTGAGTGTTTTTTATTGCATCTACCTATTCTTCAATTTTATTTATTTACTTATTTATTTATTTTGCTTTTTGGGTCACACCCAGCGATGCTCAGGGTTCACTCCTGGCTCTGCACTCAGGAATTACTCATGGGACCATATGGGATGCTGGGAATTGAACCCGGGTCGGCTGCGTGCAAGGCAAACACCCTACTTGCTGTGCTATCAGTCCAGCCCCCTACCGATTCTTTTATTTGTGTCATTTCTGTTTGTAGCTTTGAAATTTCTGCTCTCATTTTCTCCTGGATTATCTTGGTGGACCGTTCCAATGCTGCATCCATATCCTCCCTTAATTTATTGGATGTTTATTCCATAGTTGCTTTGAGTTCCTGAAGCATCCTCACGATTTCCTCTCTGAGTTCTTTATCTCAGAGGAGATTGTATTTCTGGGAAGTCCCTGTTGGGGTTTCTGAGATCCTCTCTTCCATCTCTCCTGAGAGTGGGGATTTTCACTGTTTCTTCATGTTGTTATGAGCTTTACTGTCAAGTGCTCCACTTTACCTTGTGAGGGGCCTCAATTGAAAAAATGGGGTAGTTGACGATTGGCATATAGTTATAAGAAAGCCACGATGTTCTTCAAAGAATTAGGTTATATAAATTGTGACATAGTCAACAATGCCTTGAGAGGGGGGAAATAAGTGCGGTTGCGTTAGCGGCAGCTGCTTCGGAGGGAGGCCACTCCCCCTTTTGAGGCCACGCCTCCTTATGTAAGGACACGCCCCTGAAATCTGGGTAGGACGTGTGAATTAGGGCAGCGCTGAGGTTGACTGGCAGTTGCGGCAAAGTGGAGGTAGGGTCCAGAGGGCCCAAGCCGGCAGGACGCCGACTTGGGGGCAGTTTATCGCAGGGCTGCGGGGCACAGGGCTATGTACAGTGGAATGTTAATCATCCATATGAAAAGATAATGTCATCGACTGTATAGTAGCAGCACAGGGAAGGAACGTCCTGAATGAAGTCAGAGTGAGAGACTGACACAGAATGACTTACTTATCTCATATGCAGGATCTAAATAAACATATTGGTGGAATAATGAATTCCCAAAGGCAGTGGAAACAAAGAGAACATGAGAAGTGTTATTTAGTAAGAAACATGCAACTTTAGTGGTGTGGTGAATAGGACAGGGAAGGGGCAACTTCTAAGATGAAGGGAAGTGATTAAGCAGGAGAAGGAGATGGAGCTGAAAGAATGTAAAGTGTTATACATGAAACTCTAACAGCAACAACACTGTAAGCCACAATACACAAACTTATTAATTTATTTTTAAGAAAACAAGCACCTCTTGTCAAAGCAGACTGGTGGGTGAGAGGCAAATTGGGATGTGGGAGACATTGGTGAGGTGTGTGGTTACTGGTGACAGGATTACTGTTAAAACTTTGCACGCCTGAAACCCAATAATGAAAAACTTTGCAATTTCATTGTGTCTAAATTTAAAAAGACACGGGGTCTTGTCTGGTTTAGGATGTTGAGAGAGCGTGAGAATAGGGAGGGAATAGTGTAAGTGTATGTTGGTTTTTGTGTGGGTTTGGGGCCATGCCTGACAATGCTCAGGGCTTTTTCTGGCTCTTTACTCAGGAACCTTTCCTGGAAATCTACATAGGTTCCTTAAACTTGACCTCCTGACTTCCAACAGAGTTTATCTTTTCATTTTTGTCTTTTGAGCCACTCCTGGCAGTGCTCCTGGCTAGCTCTGCACTCAGGAATTAATCCTGGTGGTCCTCAGGGGACCATATGAGATGCCACAAAAAGAACCTGGGTCAGCCATATGCAAAGCAAGTGCTCTATCTGCTGTATTATTGCTCCATCTAAATTATTAAAATTTTAGAAAGCTAAATATTCATTTTGCCTTAGTTATCCATTCTCATTATCAATAGATTAATTGCACTGTTTCCATAAGAGCAAACTCTCTGAGTTATCTTGTGTCCTTAATACTACTCCCTGTTCTTTAAATGTACACTCCCAGGTAGCTGCTTGCACTCAGAAAGACATTTAATCTAGACTCATTACACTTGTGATTCATTGCCACTTTCTTTTCCTCCCTCTAGCACATACCAATCTGTACTTTGGTTTACAGGGTACTCTGCCACACCTCCTGTTTCTCCCTAGGTACATCTCAGTTCTCATTAATTCCTAAGATCCAACCACATCAAAGACATCTAGCTTCTCTAACCTTCTGCATGTCTAACTTTCCTGGCCTTTTGAACAGCATGTAAACTAGTTGGTACTACCTTCATATTATAAAGTGCTAGCCATTCCTTTTTGAGTGACCATAAAATGCACTCTAGTTTATATTTCTTTCCACTGGCAATATATTCTCTCTTTATTCCTCAGACATCGAGAACCCCAGGGCTCCTTTTTTCTGCTTGCCTTAGCTGAGTTCACACAAATTCATATAATCACCCACATTGACAGTTTCAGCCCCAAACTGGTTTTCAAGTTTTTCCAAATATTTTCCAAATAGTCCAGATTTCCAGAATACCAGGATCTCTTTTTCTTCATTTAACTTACAAAACAAACAAAAATACAAAAAACCCAACTTGTGCCTCTTCTTCTTACACTAGTGACTAGTAATAACCACTAGTCACGTTTAATGGCTATTTGATATCTCTAGTAGCTTGAGTCAAAAGCCTGGGAGTTAATGAGGTGGCACAGGAAATAGTTAAGCCCACAGAGACTGGGATCAAACTCTGGGTTTCTACTTGTGCTTGTACCTTGGATGGCTCTGGAAGCTTTTAATTGTAGAATAACTGCCTTGGGCTGAGAACACCCCTATCTGGCTAGAATGGACGAAGTGCCTAGAGGACAAGTACAGGCAGGTCACTTGTTTTAGACAAACACATTGATGGCATGACTAGTTGTTTGTTTGTGGTGCTATCAGCGTTGCAGGCTGTGGTGGGGTCTTGGAGAAATCATCTTTCCCGGGCACATTGACAAGTCAGAGTAAAAGATGGACTGAAGGATAAAGAAAATGCCCAGGTATGAAGTCTTGGCACTTAACTTTGTGAGAACATGGATTCAACACTGATCAAACATTTGAGTGAGGGTGAAGAAGAAACTACTGTTCTTCTGAGCTTAGATATTTCTGCAAAGATTGTCATCACCACATAATGACAGGGCCTCCAGGGCTATCCTGGGCACTCAGCAGACACTTTAACCTCCCACGGTGTCTGTGTTCCATATAAAGCAGAGCATTTCTTGGGAGATGTGAGTCAACACAGCGAGGGAGAGTTTCTTAGTGTTCCAAGTCTGTGGGAGTAGTCTCAGGGAGAGCTTGGGGTCGTGAGAACAGCAGGTTTATGTAAGCCTGGCCAGTATCTGTCCTGGTCTTCCTGCAGCAGGAGTCAGTGCTCTGGGCGCCTTGTCATCTCTGTGCCCAGGAACAAGAGCCTGTGAGGACTCATCGCTCCTTCTGTAGGGCACTCAGAGCCCTCATGACTGTTTCCAGGTCTTTCAAAGGCCCACGAGCTCCCTCCTCCTTGCTTAAAGAGCTCTTTGGGGAAGGCACCTGAGCTGCACTTAGCTGCCAAGTGCAGTATCAGGTTGCCAAGTTAAGTATCTGGTCAGGCAGTGTGTGCTTTCCAGTCAGGGACAGACATCTCTTTGTGCCAACCCAAGGACCAGGTCTATGCAGGTGAAATTTGAGCTCGGGTGGGTCTTGCAGTGTTTGAAAGAGTGTTAACATCTACTTACTTTTTGTTGCTGTTGTTTGTTTTTCTATGTCAGTCTACCACAGACTACAAGACAAGTCAGGTAAACCTCTTGGTCCTGAGTCTTGTGAATTGCACAGAGATACTATTATTGTCTCAATGCACAGCTACATTTGACTGGGACCTGACAGCATATGACCCTCATAACCTCCCTCTCTTCTTTTCCTGTCAAATTGCTAGAATTTAGTGGAAAATCTTCCCTTCCCTTTCTTCCCCTTCTCCTCCCATCCCCTCCCTTCCTGTCAGCTTCTGTCCCTCTCCCTTCTCTCTCCTTATTTTGGGCACCATAGTCTGCAAACTGTTATTAGTAGGATTTCACACATGAACTATTCCAGCTCACACCCCTCCTTGCACCTCCTACCATTATCCACGGGTCTCTCTCCCACCCTCACTTCTCAAGTGTGAAGCTTCTTAAGGAAGATCAATTTTCTGTTGCCTTTGATCATTTGTTATCCCTCTATTCTTTTTCTTCATATTGCACACAAGAGAGGTCATTCTATGTCTGCCCCTCTCCTCTGACTTCACTTCATTCAGTATGAAAATTCATTCAGCATGATGGTCTCCAGTTTCATTCATGTAGAAGCACATTTCATGATTCTGTTTTTTTCTTATTACTGAATAGTTCTCACTGTATGTATGTACTGCAGTTTCTTTTTCCACTTGGGTTGCTTCCATATTTTTGCTATTGTGAATAGTGCTGCAATGAATGTAATGTATATGTTTTTCCTAAGGGTCTTTGGGGTATATTCCTAGAAATGGAATTCTTAGGTCATAAGGAAGCTTAATTCCTAATTTGAGAAGTGTCCATATTCTCTCCAAAAGGATTAAACCACTAACATTCCCACCAGCAGTGAATGAGAGTCCCTTTCCCCACTTATCCATGCTAGCACCGGTTGCCTTTGTCCCTTGTGATGTGAGCCAGTCTCAATGGTGCGAGAACATACCTCATTGTTGTTTTGATGTGCATTTACCTGGGCACTCATCTTGAGGATATCTGTCTTGCTCCCCTTACCTAAACTCTTAATAAAGTTTAGGTAAGGTCCTATTGGAGTAGTTAAACCTAAGTTAAATTATGTCCCTTGATGAGGCACCCAGGAATCAGGGGCCCTGAGACATAATTCACAATCCACTACAGGATTCTTTTGGAGGGAGCCACCTCACTCATCTCCAGCAATATGTTGAATGTGTATAACCTCAGTATCTAAGGGAAACTTTAGACATTTTTAAACTTAATAAAGTTTAGGTAAGGTCCTATTGGAGTAGCATGACACTGAATTAACAAGTGTTCTTTCACCCTTGCCTCAAGGAGCATAGGCTGATGGAAATAGAGAATAGATGATGTCAAACAAAAAGGAGGAAAAAAGAAAAACTAATGGGAACAGAATGATGTGCTCATCAGTGAAGAAGGACACAGATGTCAGGAACCATCCAAAGCTAGTAGAGACTTCAAATGCATTTATTTTCAGAGCCTCTGGAAAGTACCAGTGTGTTTACATTTTCATTTTAGACATTAAGCCTCCTGAATTGTAAAGGAATATATTTCTCCCTTTTAAGTCATTTAGCCAAGGACAAATTCCTGTGTGGCTGGCTGCTTACCTACGAGATTATAATATGTGCTGATAAAAGGTTCTGCTGTGCTTCTATAAATATCCTTAGCAGTTAGAATTTTCGGAACTGAGGTAGAGAGGTAGGACTGACCCCTTTGCCATCGCTTTCATAGACCTGGGCTGCACTATGATGGGATAATGAACTTCAGTATCATTCAGAGATGGGGTTTGCACTTGGGCCATTTGATTAACAGGGGTGTTCTTTCTGCTTGCATTAGCTTCCAGGCCCACACCTTGTTGAAGAGAAGTTATTGGTCAAGTGCATGAAGTCTCCTCTCCCTTTAAATGTGCACTTAACTAGTCTATTGTATCCAGAGAAGTTTCCTAGAGTGGTCATATGCACTTAAAGATTTCTATGTGTAAGCCCAGGAGGATTCTCTTCTTTCCGTTTAGACCCTAAAAATATTTCCTGGAGCTGTGGTCAGAAATGGAAGTGGGTAGTCTGAGGAGTTTGAGCACAGCTGTGCAGGGGCTGTTAGGTCCGTGTAGGGTGTGGTTAACTGACGGTTAGCCCCTTAGCTCCATCCCACAACTGCCTCCTTTCATTAGCCATTAAGTCCAGTCCATTACACAGCCCTGGAGCATAAGACTCACAAGCAAGAGAACAAACAGGGCAGCCCATATGTTCCAAACCCACAGAAACTGGTGATACTTGATCAATCTGACTTTTATATGGCAACAAAACTAAAAGCGGCTGTGTTTTTCTTGTCACTGTTCCTGGTTGGTACTAGTGATTCCCTGATTTCACAGTCCTAGCCCTCCAATGCAGGCCCCTGCTTCTAGAAAACCATGAATAAAACTTCTGCCATGGACAGTCATTTCCATATCCATGTGTCTCATTATATTTGATTTGAACAAATCTTAGATATCCTTAAAATACCTTAATAAGCTTTTCTGCCCTGAGGGGCAGAGGAGTATGTGTATAATTAAAGTGAAAATAAGAAAACCACCGTATGTGAAATAGCCAGACATTTCTATTGCATTTATAGCTTTTGAGCAGAGTTGAAAGTTTTGCGCATAGTGGAAGGTTTGAGAAGAGCCGTACAATTAAGAAAAATTAACTACTATCACTTTTTACTTCTGTGCTGATGCATACTGATAGCTCCCTCAGCAGACTCTCCTACTGAACTTTGCTTTTTCGTTTTTGCTCAGAGCTTACTCCTGGCTCAGAAATAAATCCTAGTAGGACTCAGGGGACTACTTGGGGTTCTGGGGATCAGGACTGGATTGCATGGTAAATTCCTACTCAACAAGAAAAATTTTATCATTCTAGGCCTGACTACCAGCTTCTTCTTTTTTTTTAATTAATTTATTTATTTTTAATTCGTGAATCACCCTGAGGGCACATTTACAGATTTATACACTTTTGTGCTTATGCTTCCCTCATACAAAGTTCGGGAACCCATCCCTTCACCAGTGCCCATTCTCCACCACCAGTAAACCCAGCATCCCTCCCACCCTCCCCGATCCCATCTCCCCCCACCCCACCCTGCCACTGTGGCAGGGCATTCCCTTCTGTTCTCTCTCTCTAATTAGCTGTTGTGGTTTGCAATAAAGGTGTTGAGTGGCCACTGTGCTCAGTCTCTAGCCCTCATTCAGCCCGCAACTCCCTTCCCCCATATGGCCTTCGACTACATTATAGTTGGTGATCCCTTCTCTGAGTTGCCCTTTCCCCAGAATGTGAGGCCAGCCTCCAAGCCATGGAGTTAACCTCCTAGTACTTATTTCTACAATTCTTGGGTGTTAGTCTCCCACTCTGTTATTCTATATACCATAGATGAGTGCAATCTTTCTATGTCTGTCTCTCTCTTTCTGACTCATTTCACTCAGCATGAAACTTTTCATGCCCATCCACTTAACTACAAAATCCGTGACCTCCTTTTTTCTGACAGCTGCATAGTATTCCATTGTATAGATGTACCAAAGTTTCCTCAGCCAGTCATCCGTTCTAGGGCATTCGGGTTTTTTCCAGATTCTGGCTATTGTAAATAGTGCTGCGATGAACATACATGTGCAGATGTTGTTTCGATTATACTTTTTTGACTCTCTGGGATATATTCCCAGCAGTGGTATTGCTGGGTCAAATGGGAGCTCAACCTCTAATTTTTTGAGAGTCGTCCATATTGTTTTCCAGAAGGGCCGAACCAGTCGGCATTCCCACCAGCAGTGTCGAAGGGTCCCTTTCTCCCCACATTCTCTCCAACAGCGGTTGCTTTTGTTCTTTTGGATGTGTGCTAGTCTCTGTGGTGTGAGGTGGTATCTCGTGGTTGTTTTGATCTGCATCTCTCTGATGGTTAGTGATGTAGAGCACTTTTTCATGTGCCTTTTGGCCATTCGTATTTCTTCCTTGGTAAAGTTTCTGTTCATTTCTTTGCCCCATTTTTTGATGGGGTTGGATGTTTTCTTCTTGTAGAGTTCAACCAATGCTTTATATACCATTGATATCAACCCCTTATCTGATGGGTATTGTGTAAATATCCTTTCCCATTCTGTGGATAGTCTTTGGATTCTGGTCACTGTATCTTTTGCGGTGCAGAAGCTTTTTAGTTTAATCTGACTACCAGCTTCTTATAACATGGACAGACCCCTGGTACTATTAAAACATTGACCGTGGCATCTCCCTATTTTTTCACCTTTCCTTCGTTTGGAACTTTGTCACTGCTGCTTGGATACATGTCCCCATTGCTCAGGTGCCATCTCAGCACCAAATCTTAATAAAATATATTGATGTGATTCTATATGTGAGATATGAGGAAAAGACTTTCAGTTCCAGAGTTGTGACATGCTAGAAGTTGTACTCGCTCTTCAGGTGTGTCAACATTTGTCAAACTTTGTACCAAAATTTGTGCTTTACTGAAAATGAAAATGGATTCAGTTAGGGCTTTTATTAAACTACATTCCAGGATGACTATCCCTTAAGACTGCTGTGTCAGAAGTGTGCACGACTTCCTGTATAAGAAAGTGTGTTCCGTAAGTAGCACAAACAATCTCATCAACATGAATTGGTGAAGCTTTGGTTTAGAAGCTATGAATAATGCATTTTTCCAGCAAATAAGCCTTTTGAGACTTTCTTGATAAACACCAGGAGAGAAAAGCAGCTCATGAGTTAGTGTGATAGGGGATTTGAATACTGCTTGGCAGAAAGCTTCTCATAATCAAGCTATTATTGTTATTTATGTCAATATTTTGTTTGCTCCAGGAAAAACAAGGAAGCAAATTCTGAAATTGAATGTGAAATTGACAAAAGTACCCAGGCATTTTGGCAGGTGCATTAATGGGACTTTCCAATGGCTGTTTTTAAGCATGATCACTTGCCAAATTTGTCCTTTGAAAGAACATATCCTGAGGAAATATTTCCAAGATCCACAGGGAGTGGCCTCAGTTGAGTTTTAGTATATGAGAACTAATGCTTTAAAATAGTTGTTTTGGATTGCAAATGATCTAACATGCCAACAAAATAGAATACCTTTTGATTTCTCTGTATGTCTTTGACTATTTTACCCCTGGAAACAGAATTAGAATATGACGGTTTTAGTAAGTAATTTTCTGCGACCTCCTGAATTGCATGCTGGCCAAATCTCTCTGTGTTGGAATTTTATGGTAACTAACTTTCTAACCTGTAAAAAGCACAACACTAGTGTCTGAGAAACCTATACTTCCCGTTATGAAACTTGGAATAGAAATCTTAAACTTGCAAAATCCTGCTGTTAAAATGTATTAGATTAAAAAATACTTTCACTCAATTTGTGCATTATTAATTTTTAAATATATTCTTGTATATCTTCATACTTCCTTGTTCACTTTCTTTTCTCATAGCCAGAGACATAGAACAAAAATTCTCCAATTGAGAGACAATTTCATTCAGTGGAAATGAGTTATTTTTATTTTTGTTTTCATCAACCAATATTTTTCGAAAGTGTAATAGAATTGAACTATTAAAAAAATAAAGACGCAGATATGAATCTCGGACCTCAGCAACTTGTGGCAAAGATGGCCCTGGACTTTGCAAAAGGACTCCTCCACTGAGCTGCTCCACAGGGCTGGTGCTGTCCCTCCGCCTGCACTCTAAGAGCTCCAGTGGGCACTGTTTTCTAGAAGCCGGCGAGAAGCAACAGGTACGAGTTCACAGTGATGGCAAATCTCAAGTCTCTGGGGACAGGGGAGGAGTGGGCCGTCCTTGTCCCCACCCGATGGGACGCTGAGATGATGTCACATCCGCCCACCATCTACTTAAGGTCCTACCTGGCCACAGTCCAGAGACACAGAGATGAATCTCTAACTAGAGCAACTTGCTACAGTGATTTCTTTAGGCCCTTATTATTAAAAACTTAGAATTCCTTGAGCGCATGACACATTATTTCCGTAAGCAGTACAAAACACATTGTGTAGCATTGCATTTTCAGCAGGTATGAGGGGTGGTAGGACTGGTCCTGAAATATTGAAGGTAACTAAAGTAGAGAAAGAATATTTTGCAAATTGTCTACCACACAGGCAGGGAAAGGTGTGTAATGGGGAGGTGGGAACCTGGGGATTTTGGTGTTAAAAGGATGGGTATTTGACTGATCAAAATACAAACATGAGATTTTTGTTACTGTACCTCACGGCGAATTAAAAAGTTAAAAAAATAATAAATAAATAATAAAAATTTTCCCAGAAGTAGTATTGCCTGATCAAATGGAAGCTCAATTTCTAATTTTTTGAGAAGCATCCATATTGTTTTCCAAAGGGGCTGGACCAGTTGGCATTCCCACCAGCAGTGTAGAAGGGTTCCTTTCTCCCCACATCTTCTCCAACAGCGGTTGCTTTTGTTCTTTTGGATGTATGCCATTCTCTGTGGTGTGAGGTGGTATCTCATGGATCAACATTGAAAGTATGATGCTAAGTGAAATGAGCCAGAAAGAGAGGGACAGACATAGAAAGATTGTTCTCATCTGTGGAATATAG
Source organism: Sorex araneus (assembly GCF_027595985.1). NCBI lineage: Eukaryota > Metazoa > Chordata > Mammalia > Eulipotyphla > Soricidae > Sorex > Sorex araneus. Next base: position 318,241,760 of record NC_073303.1, on the reverse strand, counting down.
AACAACAGAGTAGGAGACTGATACCTAAGAATTATAAATAATACCAGGAGGTTGGCTCCATAGCATGGAAGCCTGCCTCACACGATGGGGGAAAGTCATCCCAGATAGAGAAGGGAACACCAAGTAATGTGTGATTGGAGATCCTGAGCGGGAAGGGAGATGCGTGCTGAAAGTAGACTAGAGACTGAACAGGATGACCACTCAATACCCCTATTGCAAACCACAACACCCAAAAAGAAAGAGAGATTTTAAATTGGAATGCCCTGCCACAGAGGCGGGGTCGGGTGGGGGGATGGGATTAGGGGGTGGGAGGGATACTGGGTTCATTGGTGGTGGAGAATGGACACTGGTGGAGGGATGGGCTCTCAAACATTGCATGAGGGAAAAACAAGCACGAAAATGTGTGAATCTGTAACTGTACCCTCACTGTGACTCACTAATTAAAAAATAAATAAATAATAATAAAAATAAAAATAAAAAAAGAAAAGAAAATGACATAAATAATTCTGACTTCTATGGTTCAATCAATAGGCAAATAGTGCACTGTCTGCACTGTTTTCCTGTTGTTCATGGATTTGCTCTAGCGGGCACCAGTAATGTCTCCATTGTGAGACTTCTTGTTACTGTTTTTGGCATATCATATGGGGAGCTTGTCAGGCTCTGCTGTGCGGGCAGTATACTCTCAGTAGCTTGCTGGGCTCTCCGAGAGAGATGGAGGAATTGAACACGGGTCAAAGTCACTTCAATTTATTTTCTCCTCAAAACTGGTAAAAACTATCCCCCATTTCCTCTTGGGTTCAGACAATTTGGAAGCTATAATCAACGTATTAAGGGATGTAATGAAGAAAAAAAATCACAAATTTAGTGATCTAATTGGATTTATGAAAGATTAAGGAATAAGAAAGTGCTCAATTAAAAAGTAGGATGCTAGACAAAGGGAACCCCTAAAACCCAATCCTGCAGCTTCTACTGCCTGACTGTCCCCCTGTCAGGTGCTGACCCCTCACCGGAACCCTCCAACTTCTAATACCAGTACTACATGCATAATAGGGTGTCTGCTAAAATAAATTACCACACACACACACAAACACACATATTCTGGAGGAAGGTTGAGAGGAGCATTCCTATTTCCATACACTCTATATTTATGTAACTCAAGTGAGTAAGTAGCTGACAGTTTGGGGCATATTTAAACAACATCTTGTAATAAGAAAAATAACTGAATAGCAGATGTAGTATTGGTAGGCACCCTGTATTAGCAATCTGACAGATCGGTTATCAAGAAACTGGGAATCTAAATCTCCACCATTACCCACAAAACTCAAAGAATAATGGGAAAACTAAGGAGCTCAGCATCAGTTACAGATAAGGAGAGTAGGTACCCAAGCCCATCAAAATGTTTGAGTCTGGTCAATGAGTACCTAAAATCAACACTCTATTGCACTAGCAATAGAGATTAAGATTAATGTTTGCTTAATAGCTTACTAAAACTAAGCAATGAGTAGATGAGAAATTCAGCCAACTCAAAGAACTTTTTCAGAAGACAGGAGATTTCATACAAATGAAAATGAAGGAGGTAATGAACACACTACCAAGTGTGGCAGACTCTCACAAAGGAGATGAACCTGAAGACATGACAGAGGTCAGTATTGATAAATAAGTTGAAAAGGAAAAGAGAAACAAAAAAATAGAAGAAATGTAAGGTACTCAATGCACAAAGACAGGAAGATTAATTTTTGAGTTCTACGTATACCAGAAATGGAAGGGAAAAGAGAGGAAGAAATTGCGAGAAATTATTACTGAACTTCCCTGTTCTCTTTAGGGAGACAGATGCAGAGATTTAAAAGGCCAGAAGATTACCAGGCAAAAAAATTCATACAGAGTATTCAAACTGACAAACACCGAAGAGGGAGATATGAACTTCTCTTTTTAAAATTTTTTTATTAGTGAATCACGATGGGGTACAGTTACAAACTTATGAACTTTCATGTTTGTATTTAGTTTAGAGCCCTCCACCAGTGCCCACTCTCCTCCACCAATGATCACACTATCCCTCCCACTACCCCTATCCAAAACCCACCACCCAATCTTGCCTCGGCGGAAGGGCATTCCCTTTTGAGAGATATAAAGCAGCAAGAGAGAAGAAAAACCCTAAATATAAAGGAAATAACATAAGAATTACAAAGATGTCCTATAAGCAATGGTGCAGGTGAGAAAAGAGTGGAATAGCATATTCAGATTATAGAATGAGAGAAACTTTCAACCTAGAGTTCATTACCCAGAAAAGCTCTGACTTAGATGGGAGGGAGGGATAAAGACAATCTCAGACACACAAGAGCTGCAACATTTGTGATAACCACACTGACCCTGAATGAATTTCTGAAAGACATTTACATAACCAAATAGCCTATTATAGAAATCATAACCTTACAAAGTAATATAGCAACACAGCACTTAATATCAATAATATCCCTGAATGCCAATAAATAAACTCTCCCATCAAAAGCATAAAACGATGGGTTGGATCAGGGGAAAAAAAATCCATCTATTTGCTATTTACAGAAAACCCAACTAAAATCACAGGATAGATACAAGTAAAAGTGAATTAAGAGTAAGAGTAAAAGTAAGAGTAAAAGGATCGAAAACAAGCCCGTGGAAAAAGAGCTGGGACAGCCATACTTATGTCAGATCAAATTGCATTCATTCTAAAGTAAGAAATTAGAGACAGAGATGGACACTGCTTATTGATCAAGGGAACAATAGACAAAGAAATACTAACTCTATTCAATAGACACACACACACCAAAATTTGTACAGCTTTTGCTTACTAAACCTAGAGAAACACGTGAATGGAAACATAGCAATGGGAGATGTCAATACCCCACTGTTACATGATAAGATGCACTAGACAAGAGGTTGGTAAAGATGCAAGAGCCCTACATGAGAAACTAGAAGGGCTGGGACTAATGGTTTTATACAGGACCTTTTATCCTCAAAAACCAATGAACATTCTTCTCCATTGCACATGGACATTCTCCAGAATAGATCACATTTTGGGACATAAGTCTAACTTACATAAATTCACAAACATAAGTATCATTATTAAGCATCTTATAAGAACACAATGCCACAGAGATAAATTATAATAAAAATTAAGCATAGAAAGAAGTTGGGAAGAATGTGAACAGCATGCTGCTACATAACAGCTGGATCAAAGAGGAAGTCAAAGAAGAAATAAAAAGATTCTTTGTAACTACTGATAATGAAGAAACAAGATAACAGAATCTAGGGGACACAGCAAAAGCAGTATTTAGGGGGAAAGTAATAACAATAGAGACCTACATAAGGAAAGAAGAGAGATAAAATCAACAGTCAAAGATACATCTTAAGTGTCTGGAGAGTTAAAAACAAAGGAATTCAAAGACTAAGACTAATAGAGCAAAAGAAATTATGAAAACCAGAGCAGAAATCAACAATATAGAAACCAAGAGCTCAGTGCAAAAAATTAATGAAACCAGGAGCTAGAAGAATAAACAAGATAGATACAATGTTGACAGACTCACTAGTTAAAAAATAAAAAGTGCTCAAATAAATTAGATCCGCAATGAAGGGGGAGAAATTACAATAGAACACCCAGAAATCCAACTCTGTTAAGCTGATGCACCTAGAAGAAGTGGACAGATTCTTAGCAACACGTAGCACTGTAGCACTGTCGTCCCGTTTTTCACTGATTTGCTCGAGCGGGCACCAGTAACATCTCCATTGTGAGACTTGTTACTGTTTTTGGCATATCAAATACGCCACGGGTAGCTTGACAGGCTCTGCCATACGAGCAGGATACTCTCGGTAGTTTGCCAGTCTCCGAGAGGGATGGAGGAATCGAACCTGTAATCTCCAAAAACTGAATGAGGAAAATGTAGGAAACCGAAGCAAGGGGATTGAAACAGTAATTAAGAATCTCTCCAAGTATAAAAATCCTGGCCCATAAGGGTTTACAGGTAGTTATATCAAAATTTCAGAGAATAATTGCTGCTATTGATCCTTACATTTTCCAAAATATTGAAAAAACAGGAAATCTTCCTAATACCTTCCATGAAGCTAACATTATACTGATAGTGAAAGCTGATAGAGATGTTACCAAAAAAAAAAAACTCAGACCAGTTTCTCAAGGATTTTCAATTTAATGAAAAATCCTCAACAAAAAATCCTCAACAAAATCTTAGCAAACTGTATTGTTTATCAAACAGTACATAAAAAATATCATATACGGGGCCGGAGCGATAGCACAGCGGGTAGGGCTTTTGCCTTGCATGCGGCCGACCCGGGTTCGGTCCCCGGCATCCCATATGGTCCCCCAAGCACCGCCAGGAGTAATTCCTGAGTGCAAAGCCAGGAGTAACCCCTGAGCATCGCTGGATGTGACCCAAAAAAGCAAAAAAAAATATCATATACCATAATCAAGTGGGATTAATCCCAGACATTCAAAGATACACAAATTAAGAACAAAATACACCATATTTGTAATAGGAAAGATAAAAGACATATGATCGTTTAAACTAATACAGAGAAAGCTTTCAACAAGGTCCAACACTCAATTATGATAAATATCTTAATAAAGTAGGGGTGGAAAGAATATTGCTCAAGTTTTAATAAAGGTTATCTATTAAAAGCCCAAAGCCAATATTCTTTTTTTTTTGCTTTTTTTTTAATTCACACTGAAATTCAATCATGAAAGCTTTGTAACTATCCCAAGGTGATTCATTAAAAATTAAAGAAATTTAAAAAATTAATGGCAACTGAAAAAACAAAATGATAAAAAGTAGAATAGAGGAAGTCAAACTATGTGTGTTTGCAGATGACATGAAGACACACATTGAAGACCCTTAAGAGTCCACACAAAAGCTCCTTGAAACAATAAATCAATACTTCAAAGTGGCTTGCTACAAAGTCAATACACAAAATTGCAATTTCTATATACAAATAATGAATCAACGGAGAAAGCAATCAAAGAGTATATACCATTTTAAATAGCATAAAAAAAGGTTAGTGACCTTTACCATGAAAAATTCAAAACACTCAAGAAAGATATTGAAGTACTTATGACATGGAAAAGCATTCCACTCATGGATTGGAAGTATCAATGCATCAACATGACCATTTTACCCAAACTACTATGTATATTCAATGCAATCCCCACCCAAATTTAGACAACATTCTTCAAGAACCTTTAGCAGTCAATTATAAATTTTGTATGTATCCATAAAAGACCTGACATAGCCAAAACCACGCTGAAAAATAAGAAACTGGGAAGCATATTATTACCTAAATTAAATTTATACTATAAAGCCCTTTCAACTTATGAGATAAAGGGCTGATATCCAGGCTCTATAAAGTACTTACAAAGATTAACCAAAAATAGACACCACTAACAAAGAAAACTATAGACCAATATCCTTGATGAACACTGATGCGAAGATCCTCAACAAAATACTAGCAAATAGAATCCAACAACTCATCAAAAAGATCATACACCATGACCAAGTGGGATTCATCCCGGGGATGCAAGGATGGTTTAACATTCGGAAATCAATCAACATAATCCATCACATCAACAAAAGTAAAGATAAAAACCATATGATCATATCAATAGATGCAGAGAAAGCATTTGACAAGATCCAACACCCATTCATGATAAAAACTCTCACCAAAGTGGGTTTTGGAGGAACTTTTCTGAAGATAGTCAAAGCCATCTACCATGAACCTATGGCAAGCATTATCATCAATGGAGAAAAACTAAGGGCTTTTCCTCTAAGATCGGGGACAAGACAAGGATGTCCACTCTCACCACTTCTCTTTAATATAGTACTGGAAGTATTAACAATAGCCATCAGGTAAGAAAAAGATATTAAGGGGATTCAGATCGGAAAGGAAGAAATCAAGCTCTCACTATTCGTAGATGATATGATACTATACCTAGAGAAACCTAAAAGCTCTAGTAAGAAACTCTTAGAAACAATTGACCTATACAGTAAAGTCGCAGGCTATAAAATCAATACCCCAAAATCCATGGCCTTCCTATATGCAAACAATGAGACAGAGGAAAGGGACATGAAAAAAGCAATCTTGTTCACAATTGTGCCCCAGAAAATCAAATACCTTGGAATCAGCTTAACTAAAGAAGTAAAGGAGCTCTACAAAGAAAACTATAAAACGCTACTCCATGAAATAAAAAAGGACATGGGGAAATGGAAACATATCCCCTGCTCATGGATAGGGAGAATAAACATTGTCAAAATGGCAATACTCCCAAAAGCATTATACAGATTTAACGCGATCCCTATAGGGATACCCAAGGCATTCTTCAAAGAAACGGAGCAAGCAATCCTGAAATTTATATGGAACCATAAACGCCCACGGATAGCTAAAACAATTCTTGGGAAAAAGATGATGGGAGGCATCACCCTCCCCAACCTTAAACTCTACTACAAAGCGGTAACAATTAAAACAGCATGGTACTGGAACAAAGGCAGAACTGCAGACCAATGGAACAGGGTGTAATATCCCCACACACAACCTCAAATGTATGATCATCTAATATTTGATAAAGGTGCAAGAGATGTGAAGTGGAGCAAGGAAAGTCTCTTTAACAAATGGTGCTGGCACAACTGGACAACCACATGCAAAAAAATGGGCTTAGAACTCGACCTGACACCATGCACAAAAGTCAGATCAAAATGGATTAAAGACCTCAACATCAGACCACAAACCATAAGGTACATTGAAGACAAGGAAGACCTCCACGATATTGAAGATAAAGGTATCTTCAAAGATGACACGGAGCTAAGCAATCTAGTAAAAACAGAGATCAACAAATGGGACTACATTAAACTAAAAAGCTTCTGCACCGCAAAAGATACAGTGACCAGAATACAAAGACTATCTACAGAATGGGAAACGATATTTACACAATACCCATCAGATAAGGGGTTGATATCAAACACAGCTTCATTTTTATAAAAATGTGCAAAAAAGAATAAATGCAAGTTCAATGTATAAAATTGAGGATTCTTCTAATCTGAAAGAAGGTGGAATATGGAATAGGTTACTATCAAAAGAAAGTTTTTCTATGCCATACAACCTCTATTCGGGAAATCTTATGATGCAGATAAGCTCTTTAATGCTGATCAGATAACTCCATATTGATTGGTTTGTACTTACACTTTGGGAGAGGCTAAAACTGTATTTCAGTTATATATTAACCCCATTTTGGACTTATAATTTGGTCTGATAACTCAATTTGGTCTTAAACTTAAGAAAAGAATCAAGTTCTTCCAGTATTGACCCTGTCTCTGCTCCCAGACACGGAGAAGGAAAACAAGTTTTGGTAGAGAACAAATAGCGCATATGGGCAAAGCAGTCAGAGTGGCTCCACATGGTCAGGCCCAAGGCTCCAGAGGACGGACATTGGTAAATTAGGCTGGACAAAAGATATTAATGAGTCTGGGAATGTGACTCAGTGTGGAAGCACTCTTCTTGCTCTTGCTTATGTTCTGCCCCAAAATGCTGAGTGACCCCAGTAAATGCCTGCAAGATCCTCAGTGCCACAAGTCAATTCAAACAGACACACATGAGATGCACACGTAATATTTCACAGCAATGTGTATGCAAGCCCTAAAGCCAAGGGTGCAATTCTTGGCAAGGAGACTAGTGACAAAGACGGAATGGTAAGGGAGGGATGAAGATAATACTTTCTTGATCTGTTTTGCATAAGCTGAAAATATGTTAAAACTGAATTTGCCAAGATAGAACAAGTAGAAACTAATGCTTTCCTGTACCATTTGTTTTTATTTTCCTTTCTGTTTCCTACATTGAAATCAGAAGAACTTAAGCCTTTTGACAAAGCAGAAATGTACAGAAAACACATTATTCTGAGGTCAGTTGACCTAATTGATTTCCAGGTCTCATCTTGTTTGTTCTGAAAACCATCTTTCTTTTTCTTAAGAAAGAGATTATATAGGAGTTTCCAGCTCCACCTTTTAACAATATAAATATTCTCTTAGACAAAGGAGTGAGAAATGGGTATTCATTTTCCTGCCTTTCTCTTCTTATACAAGCTATTCCACAGAGTGGTTTCCTGGTGTTCTAGGAAGCAAGTCCACACTCAGCTTTAACAGATTTGTAATTTCAGAAAAGCACAATGAGCTCAGTGTCACTGAAATGTAGACTGTGTGAAGAGAAATGATAATCCCAATAATGCCATCCAAAATGAGTTACGAGATTGAAATTGTGTCATAAAAGGTGTGAATGAATACACAGTCAAAGCTATTCCAGGAATGGATTGTGCTTTTGCACTTTCCTGCAATATTAACTTTACTGCCAGCTCCTTGGAGGGTCAAAGACATTTGCCAGGTGTGCATTCTCTAGAGGACTTGCAGGGACAGGATTAGTTTTAAGACCCCATCAGCCCTGTTAATTGTTTCACACTTCTGTGAGGGGCGTTGAGAAGGTGGAGCAGAAGACCAGAGACTTTAAAAGTCAACTTTCAAAATAAGCTGGAAAGAGCCTTGGGCTGAATATGTAACCCGTTTAAGAAAGCCCTCAGAGATATATTTTATTCAATTCAATTCAATCTGTATTATCTCTTGTTAAAAGTTCAAGAATACTGATAAGTGTGACTTTCTGCAAACCTCAGCCTTTTTCAGTTCAGTGTTCCTTACTCCAAGTCACCAACAGAGTGCAGGAACTTTGGAATTGCATTCCATGGATTTTATTCCATGCATGGTTTCAGTAGCTGGTTAAATTTGTCAACCTCTTTGATCTTCTATATTTCCCTTTTGCAGGAAAACGGTGTCATAGGACTCACTGCCTAGACTCATGGGAGAGTCAGATGAGATAACATGTGTTACAAGCCTAAGCCACCCCAGCTATTTATTTACACTGTGAAGAAAAAAACATGAAATTAGATTTCCTGTTTTAAAGTTTCTCTTGAGAACTAGTTTTGAAGTCCAGATATTCATTTTCACTCTAGTACTCTTCTACCACTTGCAAAAGAGGCGTGTCCAAATCTCAGTACATCATTATGAAAACGAGGAGTCATGTGGGTGTAGCAGACACTGTGCCTTTGTGTGGTCATTTAGTGATGTAGTCCTCAAAAAATCCTCTCAGATAAGTCTGTTGGGAAAAATTTCAGAACCATTAGAGTGTTTTTTTTCAAGCCCTCCTCTGTTAGTAACAGGAATTGAGATAAAATTCAGTGTTGTTTGGTTCTGACTTCCAAAGAAAAGCCTTTCCTCAGCACCACACAGTGTGAAGCTAACTGTGGGGTTTCTCAAAATGGTACCTGTGGATGGTACCATGATACATATAGACAATGGAACCACTCAGCAACACAATCTCCATGGACTTGGAATGAGATGATTTCAAGAGAAATTTACAGCTGCAGGGATACAACAGAAAAGATTTCCTGAACAAATCAGTACCTATTGATTGTGATATTTCAGGAAAAAAATTTCCTAAAAGAGTCAACATTTACAAAGTATTCATTCACATAAAGTAATTTGGTCATTACAAAGTTGGTCATGTGTAAATTATTACAGATTCTTCAAGCTTTTCCTATAAGGAGAAAACTTAAAAGGATCAGATGAAGTTATACTATAAAAATTTGGAGTCTGAAGAACAAACTAATCCATCTTGTTCATTTTAGAGAAGTGTGAGGGTGGGAGTTAGATCCGCTTGGGATCAGACCAAGAACTGACAGAGAAGGGCCTGAAGTAGAAAAACCAAATTTTTTTTCTGGCAGGGTGTGGGAATGAAATGCATAGTCAACCAGGAAATTTCTTTGGAAATAAACTGTGAAGTCAGATGACCAGGAAAGGAGTTTCTGCCACCAGGACTGAACATCTGCCCGACTCCAAAGGCTGGACCCATTTTGGAAGCAATTCTTCCTGAATAAAGGTCTGATTCCTACTGCAGTATTTCTCTGCCCCTCAGCAACAAATTTCTTTAATTGAATAAGCTTGAGATACAGTTACAAAATTTTCATGTTTGTGTTTCAGTCATACAATGATTGAACACCCATGTCTCCACCAGTGCACATTCTCCACCACCAGTGTCCCCAGTATATCCTTTCCAACCCTCCCCCTGCTTACATGGCAGATAATTTCCAGTACTTTTGAGCATTATGGTTTGCAATATAGATACCGAGAGGCCATCATGTTTGGTCCTTTATTCATTTTCAACACACATCTCCCATCCCAAATGATACCTACAACCATCATTGTGTTAGTGATCCCTTCTCTATTCCAACTGCCTTCTCCCCCAGCACATCAGACAGGCTTCGGCTTCCAACTATAGAGCAATATTCCTAGCCTTTGTGTCTACTTGGGTGTCTGTCTCATATTATGTTATTTTATATTCCACAATAAGTGCAGTCATTTTATGTCTGTCTATGTCTTTCTGATTGGTTTCACTTAGCATGATACTCTCCATGACCATCCACTTATAAGCAAATTTCATAACAAAAGAAGCCCAACCCAGGCAAGAAAACCTAGAGCAGAAATTAACGAGTTGGAAACCCAAAAAAGAATCCAAATGTTCAATGAAGCCGAGAGCTGGTTCTTTGAGGAAACAAACAAGATTGATAAATCTCTAGCAAGACTCACAGAGAAGGGTAGAGAGAAAACTCTAATAAACTGGGTCAGAAAAAAAAGGGGACATCACAATAGAAACTACAGAATTCAAAGGATCCTCAGGATTACTTTAAGAATCTTTGTGCCATGAAACAAGAAAACCTCAAGAAAAATGGATAAATTCTGGGATTCCTATAGCCTCTTGAGGCTGAACCAAGAAGACCTGGAGTACATGAACTGACCTATCACCATCAAGAAAATTACATGGTTATAAAAAGTCTTCCCAAGCACAAAAGTCCTGGCCCAGATGGATTCATTTGTGAATTCTTCAAAATCTTTAAAGGGGACTTACTCCAAATCCCTTTTAAGCTTTTCAGGGAAATTGAAGAATCAGAAACACTTCAAACAATTTCTATGAAGCAAATATCACCCTGATACCAAAAGCAGACAGAGATACAATAAAGAGAGTAACAGAGTAACAGGCCAATATCCCTGATGAACACAGACACAAAGATCCTCAACAAAGTCCTAGAAAACAGCATCCAATGACTCAGCAAAAAGATCATACACCATGACCAAGTAGGATCCATCCCAGGGCTGCAAGGATGCTTTAACATTTGCAAGTCAATCAACATAATCCACCTTATCATAAAAGAAAGTATTAAAACCATATAATCATATCAGTAGATGCAGAGAAAGCATTTGACAAGATCCAGCACCCATTTCTGATGAATCTCTCAGCAAAACGGGCATTGAAGGAACTTTCCTCAATATAGTCAAAGCCATCTACCACAAGGTCACAGCAAGCATCATTCTCAATGTAAGAAACTAAAAGCCTTTTCTCTAAGATTGGGCACAGAACAAGGTTGCCTGCTCTCACCACTACTATTCAGCAGCAGATTCTTATTTGCAACAAATTACCAATTTGTCTTATCCTGAAATTTCTTTCTTTATAAATAAAATAAATTTAGGAAGCCCAGGCAGAAGTAACTTCAACATTGAGTACCATAAGTCAGATATTTGGATGAGAAGGATTAGTCCCCACATTAATAACCAAGGGCTCTCAAGTGCTTCCTGCTGATGGCATCGATGAGGCTGGCAGGCCTGCAGAGCCTGTGCTGTTTTGGAATCTTGGGGCCTTTTCTGAGTTCTAGTCTTGATATGCACTTCACCTGCACATTATGGGAGCTTCAGCAGATGAAAAATGAGCTCTCTTTTAATTCCTTCCAATATGTAACTCCTCACTCACCTCTGGCAGCAGAAAGAGCTGGTAGTGTTTAAGAAGTATCCTGGGCACTATAAGTATTGTTACAGGCAGGGTGATAGGGGGATTCTTATAACATCAGTATGTTGGGGAAACCGATGTTTAAAGCATGAACCAACCCAAAGGCATGGAGGCCTTTGATACAAATGATCCACCTCAGGAGCCCAGAAAAACATTGAGATGACCAATTCCAGCCAAGAATGAATGGGTCAGTGAGAGGAGAGGTGGGTGGAGCTTCTGGCCAGAGAGGTCTCAGAGCTGGGTCAAAGGCTCTAGATTAGATAGAATAGAAAAGTAGAATAGCAAGATACCAACTTCTCCAAACTCCCCTAACAATCACTTTAAAAATGGATCAGGCAGGAGATGGTTTGAACAAAGTCTATATGAACTAGGTTGGGGAGAGTGGGTAGGCATACTGCCTGTCTCCATGCTGCCAGGCACAGGTTGCCCGCATCTCCCCTCCTGGGCTCTTTCCACTTTGCTCTGCCACCTGCAGTCACTGATAGCAGACAGGCTAGCACTATTAGACCAACCTGGACAACAGGCGTTTTGAACAGCTACTGGTTTATGCCCTGGCCAGGCCAAGTAGCAGCACTGTCGGACATAGAGCCATGGCAGCAGTGCGTGCAGTGGCTCATCCACTGTGGGGTTCTGTCAGCCAACCACCGGGTGACCTGGGACTCAGGTGACCAGGGCGCAGGTGTTTGACCTGACACAGACCCTCCTCCGTAGGGTCCTGCTCTGCCAACTGCTCAACAATTTCTGGGTGCACTCCATCAACCTCAAGAAGATCAACGTGAGGCAGCAGATATCCCAGGTGCTGCACAGAGACACAGAAAGGTGCGTTTTTGTCAGTGTGCAGATCGTTACAACCTATTAATTGACCAAAAGCTTATATTCGGTAGACTGGGAGCACCTGTAAAGGTGATTACAGGCCGCCCCCAAAGCCTCCGTCCCTCTCAGAGAGCCTGGCAAGCTAACCGAGAGTATCCTGCCCACACGGCAGAGACTGGTAAGTTACCTGTGGCATTCTCAAAATACCAAAAACAGTAATAACGATGGTCCACATCCCCTGATCCTGAAAGAGCCCCCAATACACCATCGGGCCACTCTAGCACGCGAAAGGAACAAATGGAGACATTACTGGCACCTGCTCGAGCAAATCAATGAACAATGGGATGACAGTGACACTGCCTGATTTATTGTTTTCTTGTATATCTGTCTCCATCTTACCACTCACACTCTTTTCAAGCTGTTTTATTTTATTTATCATTATTTTGTGATAACAAATCCAAATAATATTGAATTCAGTGATACTTGGATGGGATCTAAAATACTTTTTTTAAGATTTTGAAAAATGACTTGTTTGCATAAACACACAGGGTAATAGTACTACTTTAAAATTCAGATTAATCTCAACAAGGAAAAACTCTTCATGTTTTATAGAGAGAGTGAACAACCCATACAAATCCCAGTGACCCAGATGACTAATGGGAAGTGGAGGAGAGAGAGATGTCATCCTCAAGAAGGAGGTTTCATGTTTCCTGACAGCTACGTAGTATTCCATTGTGTAAATATACCAGAGTTTCTTTAGCCAATCATCTGTTTTCGGGCACTCTGGTTTTTTCCATATTGTGGCTATTGTGAACAGAGCGGCAATGAACATGGAAATGCAGATGTCATCTCTACTATACCTTTTTGCCTCTCCGGGATATATTCCCATGAGTGGTATTGCTGGGTCAAATGGGAGCTCAATTTCTAACTTTTTGAGAATCGTCCATATTGTTTTCCAAAAGGGCTGAACCAGGCGGCATTCCCACCAGCAGTGAAGGAGAGTCCCTTTCTCCCCACATCCACGCCAACACCAGTTGCTTTTGTTTTTGGGGATGTGGGCCAGTCTCTGTGGTGTGAGATGATATCTCATTGTTGTTTTGATCTGCATTTCCCTGATGATTAGTGATGTTGAACATTTTCTCATGTGCCTCTTAGCCATTCGGATTTCTTCTTTGGAAAAGTTTCTGTTCATTTCATCAGCCCATTTTTTGATCGGGTTGGCAGTTTTCTTCTTGTGGAGTTCAACCAGTGCATTGTATATCCTTGTTATCAACCCTTTATCGGATGGGTACTGCATAAATATCCTTTCCCATTCTGTAGACTGTCTTTGTATTTTGGTCACTGTTTCTTTTGAGTTGCAGAAGCTTCTTAGTTTGAGATAGTCCCATTTATTTATCTTTGTTTTCACTTGCTTGGCCAGTGGCGTGTCAGCTTTGAAGATACCTTTGGCTTCAATGTCGTGGAGGGTTTTGCCGACCTTATCTTCAATGTACCTTAGGGATTCTGGTCTGATGTTGAGGTCTTTAATCCAGTTTGATCTGATTTTTGTACATGGTGATAGATGGAGGTCTAAGCCCATTTTTTTGCATGTAGCCGTCCAGTTTTGCCAGCACAATTTGTTAAACATGCTTTCCTTGCTCCACTTCACATTTCTTGCTCCCTTATCAAAGATTAGATGATCATATATTTGGGGGTGTATGTCAGAGTATTCAACCCTGTTCCATTGGTCTGCCGCTCTGCCTTTGTTCCAGTACCATGCTGTTTTAATGACTACCGCTTTGTAGTAGAGTTGGAAGTTGGGGAGGTTGATTCCTCCCATTTTCTTTTTCCCAAGGATTGCTTTAGCTATTCGTGGGGGCTTATTGTTCCATATGAATTTCAGGAGCGCTCGCTCCATTTCTTTGAAGAATGTCAAGGGTATCCCTATAGGGATCGCATTGAATTTGTACAATGCTTTGGGGAGAATTGCCATTTTGACAATATTAATTCTTCCAATCCATGAGCAGGGGATGTCTTTCTATTGCATACAAGTGGATCAACATGGAAAGTATCATGTTGAGTGAAATGAGTCAGAAAGAAAGAGACAGACATAGAAAGATTGCACTCATATGTGGAATATAATGTAACTGAGAAGTACAAGTTGGCAACGATGCAACTTCTGGCAGATATCTCTCTGGACTTAGTTACTAAAATACTAAATTACAGAAACCCAAAACTGAGAGGCCGCTAAGTGTGGTCACTCGACCTCACACTTCTTCATCCTCAGCAATGGAAAACAAATTACCTAATGCTTCCTTTTCAGCAGGTCTGACTTTAGGGGAGAGACTCTCCAAACAATAATAGTGAGTTTTGTTGAAATATTGTATGCAATCAAAGTGAAAGTAAAGTGAAATTTATTGGTTACACAGGCGGTGGGGGGCTTGGGGTGGGGGGGCTGGGGGCGTGGGGGTGTTTGGGGTGTGAGGGGGCGGGGTGGAGCTATACTGGGATTCTTGGTGGTGGAATATGAGCACTGGTGAAGGGATGGGTATTCGAGCATTGTATAACTGAGATTTAAACCTGAAAACTTTGTAACTTTGTAACTTTCCACAATAAAAAATTAAAATAAAAAAAAAGAATTTCAAAAAAAAAAAGAATCCCAGTATAGCTCCACCCCGTCCCCTCGCACCCCTGGCCCCCCCACGCCCCTAGCCCCTCCACCCTAGGCCCTCCCCCGCCTGTGTAACTAATAAATTAAAAAAAAAAAAAAGAAGGAGGTTTCTCCTGTTCCACGCCTGCCATCCTAGAACTAGCTGGGAAGTCTCAGACTGATAAAGTCTGTGATGAGTCCCTGCAATACAAGGACCTCATATCCCACCAGTCACACTAGAGAGCCACACCTGAGGTACATATTTTGCGCAGCATGGAAGTTAAACCCTACCAACCAATTTCTTGAGGATTTGAAGATTCAGGAAAGAAAAAGAGAGAAACAGAAAGAAAGAGAGAGAGAGACAGAGACAGAGAGACAGAGACAGAGACAGAGAAACACACTCAAGAGAGAATGTGGGCCACTCCAAGGGCCAAGAGAGCCAAGTACATAACACAGCAATAGATATGAAAGTGCGTATCTCATGAGGAGAGATGGGGTGCCACATAGCTAGATCGACCACCATATGTGTTTTTCACCAGCACATTGGCTTGGTCAGCGCATACACCTGATTTCTTTGTTCAAGTTGTTTTTTATGGGGTTTCTCCCAAACTGCATCCACTTGGGACTTTTATCCAGATAAAGTTCACTGCCGGATGGTTCGCAAGGTTTTTTCCTTCCCTGGCCTGCTGGAGCATCACTTAAAGCGGGATCCAACCTTCTCTTGGACTGTACTGGCACCAGGTAAAGTTTTTATCTGGCCTTAGATCCTGTGTCCACAGGTTGGGACTTTGCAGCCTCAATGCTTTTTTTTATTGCTTCTCAAGAATTCATTGCCATAAGGTCAAAGAAGGAAATCACATACAAAGGAGCACCCCTCAGATTTACAGCAGACCTGTCGGAGGAAACCCTCTGAGCCCAAAGACAATGGTGGGACATAGTGAAAAAACTCAATGAAATGAATGCCTCACCAAGAATACTTTATCCAGCTAAACTCTCACTCAAACTTGAAGGAACCATACACTATTTCTCGGATAAACAACAGCTCAGGAACTTCATAGACTCAAAACCAAACTTGAAAGAAGGTCTAAAGGGGCTACTGTAAGACAAGAAGGAGCCCCATAAGAACAACAAATCCCAAAGAAAGATGACATAAAACTCCATCACAAAAATCTCTCTCAATATCAATGGCCTAAATGCACCTATCAAGAGACACAGAGTGGCAAAATGGATCCAGAAATTAAACCCAACATTCTGTTGCCTACAAGAAACACACCTGAACAGAGTAAACAGACTCAAAGTCAAAGGATGGAAAACAATCCTGCAAGCAAAAAACTCCCCTTAAAAAAGCTGGAGTGGTCATCCTGGTATCCGACAACATAGATTTCAGGTTGAAAAAGATTAAAAAAGACAGCAAAGGTCATTTTCTGTTTATCAAGGGATATGTACAACAAGAAAAATCACTCTTAAACGCATACGTTCCTAATGAACGACCGCCTAAATATTTAAAACAACTCCTAACAGACTTCAAAGAGGACATCACTAACAGCACAATAGTAGTCAGAGACTTCAATACGGCCTTATCGCTTCTATATAGATATACAAGAGCAAAACTCAACAAGGAAACACTGACTCTGAAAGAAGAAATTGAAGAGAGAGGCCTAATAGACTTATACAGGGCTTTACACCCCGAAAAGAAAGAATACATATTCTTTTCCAGTGCACATCGAACATTTTCTAAAATAGACCATGTACTGGGCCCCAAATCATACCTCAATAGAATCGGAAAAATAGAAATTGTATCAACCATCTTTTTAGACCACGATGCGCTGAAGATAGAAGCTAACCACTCACCGACACGGAGAATCAAATTAAACACCTGGAAATTAAACAATTCAATGTTGAACAATGAGTGGGTCAGGAAGGAAATCAAGGGAGAAATCAAAAGATACTTAGAAACAAATGAGAATGAAGACACGAGATACCAAAACCTATGGGACACAGCTAAAGCCATGTTAAGGGGAAAATTTATAGCTCTCCAAGCATTCCTCAGGAAGAAAGAAAGGGCCCACATAGCTTGAATTCATGACTCAAGACCTTAGAAAAGGACCAGAAAAAGGAACCCAAACCAGACAGAAGGAAAGAAATAATAAAAATTAGAGCAGAAATTAATGACATTGAAACCAAAAAATCAATCCGAAAGATCAATGAAACAAAGAGCTGGTTCCTCTAGAAAATAAATAAGATTGATAAACTGCTAGCAAGACTCACAAAGAAAGGGAGAGAGAGAACCCTAATATATCGAATCAGAAATGAAAAGGGGGACATCATAACAGAAAACAGTGAGATTCAAAAGATCATTAGAGACTACTTTGAAGGTCTATATGCCACAAAATAGGAGAACCTAAAAGAAATGGACAGATTCCTTGATTCCTACAATCTCCCAAGACTGAACAAAGAAGACTTGGAATACCTGAATGGACCCATCAATGTTAAGGTAATTGAAACTGTAATCAAAAACCTCCCCAAAAACAAAAGCCCAGGCCCGCATGGTTTCACTGGTGAAATCTTGCAAACATTTAAAGAAGACCTGTTGCCAGTTCTCCTCAAACTTTTCCAGAAAATTGAAACAATAGGAACTCTCCCAAACAGTTTTTATGAAGCACACATCTCCCTAATACCAAAAGCAAACAAAGACACCACTAAGAAAGAAAATTACAGACCAATATCCCTGATGAACACTGATGCGAAGATCCTCAACAAAATATTAGCAAATAGGATCCAACAGCTCATCAAAAAGATCATACATCACGACCAAGTGGGATTCATCCTGGGGATGCAAGGATGGTTTAACATTCAGAAATCAATCAACATAATCCACCATATCAATAAAAGCAAAGATAAAAACCATATGATCATATCAATAGATGCAGAGAAAGCATTTGACAAGATCCAGCACATGCTTATGATGAAAACTCTCGCCAAATGGGCATAGAAGGGACCTTCCTCAATATAGTCAAAGCCATCTACCACAAGCCTACAGCAAGCATCATCCTCTATTGGGAAAAACAAAGACCCTTCCCTCTGAGAACAGGGACAAGACAAGGATGCCCACTCTCTCCTCTTCTGTTCAATATAGTCCTGGAAGTACTTGAAATAGCGATTAGGCAAGAAAAAAAGATTAAGGGCATCCATAAAGGAAAGGAAGAAATCAAACTCTCAGTATTTGCAGATGATATGATACTATATCTAGAGAAGCCTAAAGCCTCTACTAAGAAACTCCTAGAAACAATAGACTTATACAGTAACGTTGCAGGCTACAAAATCAATACCCAAAAATCCATGGCCTTCCTATATGCAAACAATGAGACAGAGGAAAGGGACATGAAAAAAGAAATCCCATTCACAATCGTGCCCCAGAAAATCAAGTACCTCGGAATCAGCTGAACCAAGGAAGTAAAAGACCTCTACAAAAAAACTATAAAATGCTACTCCATGAAATCAAAGAGGACATGAGGAAATGGAAACATATACCCTGCTCGTGGATAGGGAGAATCAATATTGTCAAAATGGCAATACTCCCCAATGCATTATACGGTTTCAACGCGATTCCTATTACATTCTTCAAAGAAACGGGTCAAGCAATCCTAAAATTCACATGGAACAACAAACTCCCAGGGATAGCTAAAACAATTCTTGGGAAAAAGACGATGGGAGGCATCACCCTCCACAACCCAAAACTTCATTACAAAGCAATAACAATTTAAAGAGCATGGTACAGGAACAAAGGCAGAGCCATAGACCAAAGGAACAGGGTGAAATATCCTTACACAAAACCCTAAATGTATGATCATCTAATCTTTGTTAAGGGAGCAAAAGATGTGAAGTGGAGCAAGGAAAGCCTCTTTAACAAATGGTGCTTGCACAACTGGACAACCACCTGCAAAAGAATGGGCTTAGAACTTGACCTTACACCATGCACAAAAGTCAGATCAAAATGGATTAAAGACCTCAACATCAGACCACAAACAGTAAGGTACATTGAAGACAAGGTCGGCAAAACCCTCCACGATATTGAAGATAAAGGTATCTTCAAAGATGACACGGAACTAAGCAATTTTAGTAGAAACAGATCAACAAATGGGACTACATTAAACTAAAAATCTTCTGCAATGCAAAAGATACAGTGACCAGAATACGAAGACTATCCACAGAATGGGAAAGGATATTTACACAATACCCATCAGATAAGGGGTTGATATCAATGGTATATAAAGCACTGGTTGAACTCTACAAGAAGAAAGCATCCAACCCCATCAGAAAATGGGGCGAAGAAATGAACAGAAACTTTCCCAAGGAAGAGATATCAATGGCCAAAAGGCACATGAAAAAGTGCTCTACATCACTAATCATCAGGGAGATGCAGATCAAAACCATCATGAGATACCACCACACACCACAGAAACTTGCACACATGCAAAAGAACAAAAGCAACCGCTGTTGGAGAGGATGTGGGGAGAAGGTACCCTTCTACAGTGCTGGTGGAAATGCCGACTGGTTCAGCCCTTTTGGAAAACAACATGTTCGATTCTCAAAAAATTAGATATTGACCTCCCATTTGACCCCGCAAAACCACTGCTGGGAATATATCCCAGAGAAGCAAAAAAGTATTGTCGAAACGACATCTGCACTTATATGTTCATCGCAGCACTGTTTACAATAGCCAGAATTTGGAAAAAACCCGAATGCCCTAGAATGGATGACTGGTTGAAGAAACTTTGGTACAGCTATATAGTGGAATACTATGCAGCTGTTAGAAAATAGGAGATTATGAATTTTGCATATAAGTGGATCAGCATGGAAAGGTTCATGCTGAGTGTAATGAGTCAGAAAGAGAGAGACAGACATAGAAAGATTGCACTTATCTGTGGAATATAGAATAACAGAGTGGGAGACTAACACCGAAGAATTGTAGAAATTAGTACCAGGAGGTTGACTCCATGGTTTGGAGGCTGGCCTCACATTCTGGGGAGAGGGTAACTCAGAGAAGGGATCACCAACTATAATGTGGTAGGAGGCCATGAGGGGTAAGGGTGTTTTGGGCTGAATGTGGGCTAGAGACTGAACTCTGTGGCCACTCTACACCTTTATTGCAAACCACAACAGCTAATTAGAGAGAGAGAACAGAAGGGAATGCCCTGCCACAGTGGCAGGGTGGGGTGGAGAAAGATGGGATTGGGAAGCGTGGGAGGGATGCTTCGTTTACTGGTGGTGGAGAATGGGCACTGGTGAAGGGATGGGTTCTCGAACTTTGTATGAGGGAAACATGAGCACAAAAGTGTGTATTCTGTAACTGTACCCTCACGGTGATTCACTAATCAAAAATAAATAAATTAAAACAAAAGAATTCATTGCCATAATGGCAGGAGGCCGTCTGTACGCACCAGAACACAAAAGTTAAAGATGATTCCTATTGTAAATAACATATCCTCAGAGAATTCCAGTCATTGGTCATATTTCCTTAGGCTCTGGGTTGCCCTAATGTTTAACAATGTTTAACAGCCCTGTTTGTCCACCATGTGCCTCTGTGTGCCTGTCCTAAGTTTCTATGCCACTCTGGCTAAAGTGGTGAAGAGCCCAGTGATTAAAGAAATACTGTTAGTAAAAGACAAGAAAAAGATTATGTTTCTTAACTCTCTTCAAAAATCTAGATGTGCTTTCTGGAGTTAGTCAAATGAAAGCAGATTGGTCTGAGTTAAAAATTATGATAAATGTTCCCTGGGAGAAGCCATCATTCTCTGAATTATTTGATTCTAAGCTGACTGTGTTTTTATAATGTATCTTTATTAAAATAAGATTTTTTATTATCAAATGGTCTTTTTATTCATCAAAAAAATAAATACTATAAATTTCTATGACTTCTTTAGGTAGTATTTTCGGTTGACTCTAATTACCAATTCAGAATGTAAACAGTGAAAGACCACAGAAGCCCACTATTGAACCACACTATTGAACTAAACGAACAGAGAGAAAAGTCCTGGACAAATTGGTTTGCCAATTTTGATTGACTGTTCTTTTTTGTGACCATTCTTGTGTTTGTCCTTGTTGTCAGGACAAACATCCTTGATCTTGAGTTTTGTCATGCTACCTTTGTCAAATACAAATTTAACTTCATCTCATTTTGAAACAATGAAATTCCAAGTAATATCAAGGCCCATAAAAAATAGGATCGCTCCTACCTTGCCCAGCTAAATGTGCTCACATCAACCGTTAGACCTCTTTTCTATCATGGAGTTATACTTATCTTCAACATTGAATATTAGACAGAAATGTGCTGGATAACATGTATTCTACTTCACCTCTTTCTGGACTGCAAACAGTTATGAAAAACGAAACACACCCTTTTCCCCTCAAAGGGTTTTCCAATGCTCAGAGTTTTCCAGAAGAATGAAGTAATCCAGAGTAGAGCTTGTAAGAGAATGCCTAACTTGGTTCCCATGAGATGCTGACATGCTGCAAAAGTCCTGGTTTTAGCCATCAGTGGGATATGCCCAAGATATTCTGTACATCCTGTTGTCACTCACTTCTCCAAGGTTGTTTACAGTCTGTGAGAGGAAAATATATTTTAAACTTCCAGCTCAACTGGCCTGGGGACTCCTGTAATAAAAGACTTGCTAAAAGTCTGCTGGACAGACCTCTGTCTCTTTTATTTTCTGGAATGGTCTCCACTTTGTCCAGTGTTTAACCAGTGTTTGTTTAATAAAGATCTCTTTTACCAGATGTCTCACTATGGGCAAATACTTTTACTAACCCACCACTCAATTCCCTTGGGGTTCTTGTCCAAATAACCCATTAATTTTCCTAAATAGAGCTATCTTACTTCATTGCTATTTAATCTTCTCCAGAAATTCCTCTCTGTATGAAATAGAAAATAAACCTAGAAAAGTATCAGGTGCTGACTCTTTCCCTACCTAGAGCATAACCACAGTCTGAGAACCACAACTCCCTGAAAATTCACGAGGTAGGAAATTGGGAGCAAATTACAAAATAAATTATAAATATTCCACATGTTTCAGAACAGTGTTTATGGAAAAGGAGCATATGCTCCATAGAGGCTGGAGCAGGGAGCTGAGGAACAAACTACCCCGTTACCACTAATACCTTCCATAATGCTGGGGCAGAAATTTAATTCAATGTATGAGTTGTAGGAATAGTCCCTAACCTGGAGATAAGAAAAGATAGGGTTTTCAATTTGGTTGTTGGTTACAGTTCTATTGTGGACAAAAGTTTGGAGCTATCAGCTTTGTTGAAGACAGAAGACGTGTTGGGGTTCTTCACTCTGAGTTGTCACTTTCGTTAGATATATGAGTGTTTGGGGCTTCTTAAAGGGCTTGCAGTCTTTTAAAATAGTGGGATAAGTCTTATATGCACAGAGGGCAATTTTATTTTCCCACCACTCAGATCAATTGCAGATCGTGGCACATCAGGTACAGATTGATGACTACATTAGTTGGACTGGCATAACTTTAGTGTCCTGTGGTTCATAAATATGTACAAATTTTCTTCAGTTTTGACCTCCATAAACAGCATAAGCCTCATGGAAAACTTTTTAGTGAGTCATTTTAGAGTGTTGTAGCTGCCTCTTCAATTGAGATCCGCTTCTGTGTATCCCTTTAGCATTTTATTGGCAACTCCAAAGCTTCTGCTTCACCAGCACCATGAAGATCACATCTCCACAGAGAAGTAGGGCCAAAGGATGTGCCAATTCAGAAGTCCTCTTGAATCAGCAATGAAATTCATGGGAAATCTCTAGGCAGAAGAAAGATAATCCTGAGTATCAATTTTAAATGTTAGATTTAGAGAAGTCGTCCTCCCACTTAACTGTGGGTTGACGTCACCTTTGAAAGCACTTGTGTGACTGTCTAAAATTTCTAAGTGGGTCAGTATGGAGAAAACTTTGTCACTTGCATTAAATTTTATTTTAAATTAAATCACTGTGAGAACAGTTGCAAAGCTTTCAGTTTTAAGTCTCAGTCTTACAATGATTGAACACCCATCCCTTCACCAGTGCACATGTTCCACCACTAAGAACTCCAGTGTACCCCCCACCCTGCCTGTGTGGCAGATGATTTTCACTTTACTCTTTACTTTCATTACATTAAATTTTAGACAGAAAACCAACTATTATTATTTGGAATTTCCCCCCAACAATCAGACCTGCATGCAGAAAAGGCACTATTAGATGATTTGTTTTTTATTGCTGAAAATGAAGAGTATATGCTGTTGCGCTGTCGTGGCTGCGCAGTGTTGGAATTATGGTATTTTAGTATGGTATTTTAGTCCAGAGGTATTTCTGCCAGCAGTCGCTGCGTTCCAAGATTGGTTTGTGTGCCTCTGGGATGTCCAGCCGTTCAGGAGCGGAGGAGCTGTTTGTGGGTGGCAACTTGAGTTCTCGTTTGAGTGGGGAGCAGGACCAGTTCTACCCCCCATTGTGAGATTTTCCACGTGCCCTATCACAGCAAACTCCTACCTCTCTATCTAATTGGCTCTGAAGGGTGGCGGTCACCATGCTGCCGCGAACGGGAAAAGGCCGAGGGACAAAACCCTTCCCCTCCCGGGGTGGCACAAGGCTGTAGCTTAGTTCACAGTCCAGAGGCATTTCTGCCAGCAGCCTCTGCATTCCGAGATTGGTTTGTGTGCCTTTGGGATCATCGCCTTTCAGGTCACTTGCATTTAAAGAATGCACAGATGATTTGCACTTGTACAAGGACTGAAAAATCACTTCTTTTGAGGCTTAGTTTAGAGGTAAAACAGAAAAGGAAGTCTCTGAAATTCAAATTCTTTCTAGCATCAAAAGTCATCAACTTTGAGAAGTTTCTTAAGGATGACCTAGAGAGGAATCGGGAAGAGCAGGATCACGCAGGAGCCTAGCTAGTGAGCGCCCTGGACTCCCAGCAACACCTATTTCCAGCTTCTATAAGAGGCGCTATCAGAATTCAACTTGGATATTTTTCTTTTCCTGGTTCTTCAAATATAATTATCAAGTGATAAAAAATTCCCGTAGATTGTTTCTTTTGCATTTTTTGGATTTCTGTTTGGTTGGGGGTCACACCTGGCTATGCACAGGGCTTACTCCTGACTCTGTACTCAGAGCTCACTTTGGGCAGTGCTTGGGGGACAGTATGTGGTGCCAGGGATAAAACCCTGATCAGCTACATGCAAGGAAAATACTTTACGTCTATATACTATCTCTTAGGCCCTGAGTATTTCTGAGAACTGTTCTTTCATTTTCCTCTAATCTCATTGACTTCAGTCTCACATTTTATGAGTCTGATTCTGTGTTTCTACAAGCTTTCCCCACAGGAGTTTTTGCTTTTTCATTAACTTTGCAAGAAAAATAATATCCTACATGTTTCCTTTGTATTTTTTTTTTACTCTTTTTGTTTTTGGACTACATTTGATGGTACTCAGGGGTCAGTCCTGGTGTGCTCAGGGAACATATGGGGAGTCAGAGATCACACCTGGCTGTCCTTTGCATTTCTTCTGTATGCTGACAAAGGTAGCAAGTCTAAATTACTTTTGCCAGCATCTTAACTTCTCCATCATTCCTTAGTTGCTACTTGACGGTCTACTTAGTTGCTACAGTTTGGTCTAGCACCAACTGCTCCCGCTTTTTCATCAGGCCTTAGCACACACACCAAGCTCAGTTCTCTGTCCATATTTTTTTTGGGGGTCACATCCGGCGATGCACAGGGGTTACTCCTGGTTCGACACTCAGGAATCACTCCTGGCGGTGCTCAGGGGACCATATGGGATGCTGGGATTTGAGCCCGGGTCGGCCGTGTGCAAGGCAAACGCCCTACCCGCTGTGCTATCGCTCCAGCCCCTCTGTCCATATTTTAAAGTGATTCTTTAAAATGCTTCCTGTGGTTCTGACCTGGTGTTTGTTCATCTTTTACTCCTGTCCTATGTCAAGATCTGAGGACTTACCACCAAAATGAATATCTACTGCAAAGTGAAAATTCATGAATCAAATGAAGTGACAACCTAAGAAAGGAAAGCTGAAGAATTTTATGTCTATTTGGAACTTTTTATTTGCTGCTCTTCTGGGTAAAAAGTGGTTGGATCCAGTCAATTTAATATGACATATGTAAGTTTAGAGGAGATTCATGAACAGGTGAATGATGAACAAGGGGCAGACTGAAGGGAAAGGTAGTACCAGTTAATTTCCTGTTACCAAGCAGATATCACCTCCTCTAAAATAATGGACAGGCATTAGTAACATACTAAGCAGACCAGGGAGAGAACTAAAAGCGATGAAATTAACTTTGCAAGAGTTAATCCTATCCTCAGGTTTAATCCAGGGCACCTCATGCTCCCCCGAATACCTTCTGGAGTGACACTGCCCCTAATGCTCCCTAATTCCCTCCCTCCGAAGAGAAGCACAAACCATGGATACCTATCTTCCCTCTCGGCTGTTATATCACTTTCTGTTTACTTTACTGCTCAGGTTAAGAGACAGCAGAAGAGTTAAGGCCTTGCACACTGCAACTTGATCCCTGATCAATTCTGCCAGTTGATCCCTGGCACCTCCTGAAGTGACACCTGATCACAGAACCAGAGGTAAACCCTGAACTTTGCCAATCATGCCTCAAAAATCAAAAGAAAAGAAAGTGATGAATATTGACTTAGCTTATTATAAGCAATATGTAATTAATAGTCTATTATCAAAACTTAGTTTATATATATGGTTATTTTTAATGAGAAATAAATTCTTGTTCTAAACTTATGTTCCAAACTTATGTTCTAAACTTATGAAGTAACATAACAAATGGGTTATCAAAAGATATATAAAAAATGTCAATATGTCATAATTGTCATATCTCACAATGGCATCATCTGAGGATTTACTAATGTTATAATAGAAATAAATTTTAAAGAATAACAGATTTTTAAAAATTTATTTAAAAAGTTAGTGTTGCTGAACATTAACTTTGGTGATCGATATTTATTTTTTGTTCTATTTTCCAAAATTAAGGAAAATTATGTAATATAAATCATACTTTTGATCACCAAATCTGCTTAGAGTCAGAAATATTGCTGTCAATTCAATCATGAGATCATAGTAATATTTATATAAAGTAATTTGCTCATTCTACGTTTCATTTTTTTTAAAGTTTTGCTTTCATTGTGAAGAAAACTAATCAGGAATTTTTGTTCAAAAAGTAATGTCTTTATCCATGCTTTATAATTCTTATAAAATTATACTTTATACAACTTTCATACAGTTAAGCTATTTAAAATGATACATGTTAAGATTGATAAACCACCAGCAAGACTCACAGAGAGAGATAATAAACCGAATTAGAAATGAAAAGGAGAACAATCACAATAGAAACCAAAGAATTCAAAACATAACAGAAACAACTTTAAAAGTCTGTATGTCAAAAAATAGAGAACCTAGAAGAAATGGATAAATTCCTGGACACAAAGATTCTCCAATAACCTCAAGGCTAAATCAATAATATGTGAAATAGCAGAATAGTCCTATTAATATTATGGAAATTGAAACTGTAATCAAAAGTCTTCCCCAAAACAAAAGCCTAGGTCCGGATGGATTCACTAACAAGTTTTTCCAAACATTTGAAGAGAACCTATTGCTTTTCCAGAAAATTGAATAAACAGAAACTTTTCCAGGAAATTGAAGAAACAGAAACTCTCCCAGTTTCTCTGAGACTCATATCTCCCTAATACCAAACGCAAACAAAGACACCACGAAAAAGAGAAAACTACAGGATGATATCCCTGATGAATATGTATGCAAAGATTCTCAACAAAATATTAGTAAATAGAATTCAACAACTCATCAAAGAGATCATACACCAGGACCAAGTGGGATTCATCCCAGGGACGCAAGAGTGGTTTAACATTCGGAAATCAATCTACATAATCAACAAAAGAAAAGATAAGAACCAGAGAAAGCATTTGACAAGATCTAGTACCAATTATCGTTCATGATGAAAACACTCTCCAAAATGGGTATAGATGGGACTTTCCTCAAGATAGTCAAAGCCATCTACCACAAGACTATTACAAGCATCATTGTCAATGGGGAGAAAAATAAGAGCCTTCCTTCTAAGATCAGGGATGAGACAAGAATGCCCACTCTCACCAATTCTCTTTAATATAATACTGGAACTACTTGCAATAGCAGTTAGGCAACAAAGAGATATTAAGGGCATTCAGGTAGTAAAGTAAGAAATCAAGCTCTCATTATTTGCAGATAATATGATACTGCAAAGAAAACTATGGAATACTAAATGAAATAAAAGAGGATATGAGGAAATGGAAAGCTATCCCCTGCTCATGGATTGGTAGAATGAACATTGTCAAAATGGCAATACTCCCCTATGCATTATACACATTCAATGCGATACCTATAATGATACCCATGACATTATTCAAAGAAATGGAGCAAACACTACTGAAATTCATATGGAACAATAAGGACCCACGAATAGCTAAAGCAATTCTTGGGAAAAAGAAGATGGGAGGCATCACCTTCCCCAACCTCAAATTCTACTACAAAGCAGTAATAATTAAAACAGCATAGTACTGGAACAAAGGCAGAGCTGCAGACCAATGGAACAGGGTTGAATATCCTGGCATGCATCCTCAAATATATGATCATCTAATCTTTGATAATGGGACAGGAAATATGAAGTGGAACAAGAAAGCCTCTTTAACAAATGGTGCTGGCAAAACTGGACAGCTACATGCAAGAATATGGGTTCAGATCTATACCTAACACCATGCACAAAAGTCAGATCAACATGGATTAAATACTTCAACATCAAACCAGAATCCATCAATCCATCAGTTACATCAGTTACAAGGTTGGCAAAACCTTCCACAACATTGAAGCTAAAGGTATCTTCAAAGACAACACGCCATTGACCAAGCAAGGAAAAACAGACGTAAACAAATGGGACTATCTTTTTTTTTTGGGTCAGACCCAGCGATGCTCAGAGGTTACTCCTGGCTCTGCAGTTAGGAATTACTCCTGGTGGTGCTTGGGGGTCCATATGGGATGCTGGGAATTGAACCCGGGTCGGCCGCATGCAAGGCAAACGCCCTACCCACTGTGCTATCGCTCCAGCCCAAATGGGACTATCTTAAACTAAGAAACTTGTGCACTTCAATAGATACAGTTTTCAAAATACAAAGACAATCTACAGAATGGGAAAGGATATCCACCCAATACTCATCTAATAAGGGGTTGATATTAAATATATACAAGGCCCTGGTTGAACTCTACTAAAGAAAACATCCAACCCCATCAGAAAATGGGACAATGAAATGAACAGAAACTTTCTCAAAGAAGAAATACGAATGGCTAAAAGGTACATGAGAAAATGCTCTACATCACTAATCATCAGGGAGATGCAGATCAAAACAATGAGATACCACCTCACACCACAGAGACTGGCCCACATCCAAAAGAACACAAGCAATCGATATTGGGGTGGATGGGGAGAGAAAGGGACTCTCCTTCGCTGCTGGTGGGAATGCCGACTGGTTCAGCCCTTTTGGAAAACAATATGGAAGATTCTCAAAAAATTAGAAATTGAGCTTTCATTTGATTCAGCAATACCACTCATATATCCCGGACAGGCAAAAAGGTATAGTCAAAATGACATCTGCACATGTTCATTACAGCATTGTTTATAATAGCCAGAATCTAGAAAAAACGCTAGTGCCCGAGAACAGTGATTGGTTAAAGAAACTTTGGTATATCTATACAATGGAATACAATGCTGCTGTTAGAAAAGATGAAATCATGAAATTTGCATATTAGTGGATCAACATATCATTTAAGTAAAATGAGTCACAAAGAGAAGGATAGACATAGAAAGATTGCATTCATCTATGGAGTATAAAGTAACACAGAGACACTAACACCCAAGAGTAGTAGAGATAAGAACCAAGAGGTCTGCTCCATGGGTTGGAAACTGGCCGCATATGCAGGGGGAAAATGCAGCTCAGATAGAGAAGGGAATACCAGGTACAGATGGAGAAGGGAACACCAAGTAAAAGACGTTGGGAGGATATGTTTGGGTTGAAAGCCATAATGCCCAAAAGTAGAGAGAAAGTATGGGGAATTTTGTCTGCCATGGAGCCAGGGGGAGGGTGGGAGAGGGGGGTATACTGGGGATATTGGTGGTAGGGAATGTGCACTGGTGGAGGAGTGAGTATTTGATCATTGTGTGATTGTAACCCAAACATGAAAGCTTTAACTATCTCACAGTGATTCAATAAAATTAAAAAAGGAAAAATTAAGAAAGACGCATGCCAAAAGTAGATTATTGACCGAACACAATGGCCACTCAATACATCTATTGCAAACCACAACACCCAAAAGGAGAGAGAACAAAAGGGAATGCCCTGCCACAGAGGTGGTGTGGAGTGGTGTGGGATGTGGTGGGGGTGGTGGGAGGGATACTGGGAACATTGGTGGAGGAGAATAGGCACTGGTGGAGGGATGGGTAAATGATCATTGTATGACTGAAATGCAAACATGAACATTTGTAAGTTTTTAACTGTACCTCATGGTGATTCACTAGTAAAAAAATAAAAAAATAAATAAAAAAAGGATTTTGGTCATCAAAAGACCACAGGAAGACATATCAAAGTTAAAGAAAGGACATAATGGCCGTATGTATACTTAATAAAGAATTAGTATAAATAAAAATACAATGAAAATCTACTGGGAAATAAAAAAATAAAATGATACATGTTAAAATATGTTGATGATGAGAAAATACAGTATATTACACTGTATATTATACACAGAGAAGAGAGAAAGGAGAGTGAGAGTGAGAGAGCAAGAGAGATAATTCCTGAGCAGCAGAATATTTTCCTAACTTAGTAAATCAAATCAGATCTATGTTCTTGGCTTTATGATACTTGGGAGCAATATCCCTACTGGCTTTAGAGAGCCAGGATGAATATTCATCATCCCATGAATTCTGTCTCTGCACTGGCTTTTAAAGCTCAGCAAATGGATCTTTAATGGTCCAGATATGAAAGAAAATGTACAAGAAATTGTACAAGAAAGAAAATGTACAAGAAATACTGAACACAATTTACTTACAGTGTTTTTATTCTTCTTTAGGGATTTGGTTAAGTGAATCCTAACTTTCAAACAGGATATTCTGTTGATCCACTGTTACAAATAGCAAACTGAACTGCAAACTGTTGAAAAGTATAAATAGAATTGAGGAAATCTGGTCATTCTTTAACCAACTTATAAAAATATTTGCATGAAATTATCCAATTTCAACAATTTTTTTGTAAAATAATTATGAGTCTGGTATGTGATTTTAGGCAGAAAGAACCCTTAGGCACCTTTCTGGTTGCACTTTGGAATTTTTTGTGGCAACAGTGTCTTTACGGTAAAAGTCAGGTGGATGCTCACTTATTTATTGACATAATGTTGTTATAGCTTGAAATGGTAAATTTATGTATCGTCTACTTAAGGACATTTATTTATTTTTTCTTTTGAACCATACTTGGCAGCATACTTCTTGCTCTATGCTCAGGGATCACTCTGGAGTGTGTGGGGGGTCATACAGTTTTCTGGGTATTGCCTGCGAAGTAAACACTGTACTATTTCTTTGGCCCAATCACTTATTTCATGTTCCAAAGGTGAACTTTTCAATGAGGAGATTCTTCAAATAGTCACAGGGATAGATGAAATGAGATTATGGATTTTACTCTGCTTCCCCCCCTTTTTTTTGAGAATGAGAAGAATATCTAAATATTAGATATTTAGAAATACAGAAAGTAGTATAGTTTAGACCAGTCCTTTAAAAAAATAGTTTTTTGTCTGATCAGGAGATCATTGGTTGCTGCTTTGTGGTGTTAGTAAGAATGACTTGTTACCTCACTATTGTAGAAAGGGGATTATTAGTGCCTTCTCTTATCTAGAGCACTCAGAGGAAAGGACGTCAGCCAGAAGTTTTTTCTGCGATGGAGCCACACCTGGAAGAGTTCAGGGTTTACTTCTGTTTCTGCATTCAGGGGTCATTCTTGGAGACTTCTGGGAACCATCTGGTTTGGTAGCATGCGAAGCTTACTATCTCTCCAGACCCTAGTTAAAAAATCTGCAATTTTTTAAAATTTTTTTAAAGATTTTTTTATTTTAATGAATCACCGTGAGATACAGCTACAGACTTACAAACTTTCATGATTGCGTTCCAGTCAAATGATGTTCAAGTACCCATCCCTCCACCAGTGCCCATTCTCCATCACCAATGTTACCAGTATCCCTCCCTTCAACCCTGCCCCTTCCCACACCCTGC
This sequence comes from Sorex araneus, assembly GCF_027595985.1. Lineage (NCBI taxonomy): Eukaryota > Metazoa > Chordata > Mammalia > Eulipotyphla > Soricidae > Sorex > Sorex araneus. The sequence goes on along the minus strand of NC_073303.1, from coordinate 318,210,044 downwards.
CTCTGTGGTAGGCACATTCCCTCTTACTCTCTGTGTCCTTTTGGATGTTATGGTTTTCAATACAGGTATCAAGCAACCATTATGTTTGATCTATAGTCTACTTTCAGCACACATCTACTATTCCGAGCAATCCCTCCAACCATCATTTACTTAGTGCTCTTTCTCCATCCCAGCTACCTTTTCCCCTAGCACATGAGATAGGCTTCCAGGCCATGGGGCAATCCTCCTGACCCTTATTTCTACCGTCCTTAGGCGTTAGTCTTCTATTATGTTACTTTATATTCCAGAAATTTATGCAGTTATTCTATGTCTATCCCTCTCTTTCTGACTCATTTCACTTAGCTCGGTACTTTCCATGTTGATCCACTTATATGCAAATTTCATGATTTCATTTTGTCTAAATGAAATAGCTGCATAGTATTCTGTTGTGTAGATATACCAAAGTTTCTTTAACCAGTCATCTATTCTCGGGCACTCAATTTTTTTTTTCCAGATTCTGGCTATTGTAAACAGTGCTGCAATAGTATACAAGTGCAGATGTCATTTCTACTGTACTTTTTTGCATCTGTGGGATATATTCCCAGAAGTGGTATTGCTGGGTCAAATGGGAGCTCGATTTCTAGTTTTTTGAGAAACATTGATATTGTTTTCCAAAAAGGCTGGACCAGTCGACATTCCCACCAGAAATGAAGCAGAGTTCCTTTCTCCCTGCATACATGCAAACACGGGTTGTTTTTGTTTTTTAGGACGTGTTCCAGTCTCTGTGGTGTGAGATATCTCATAGTTGTTTTGATCTACATCTCCCTGATGATTAGTGATGAAGAGCATTTTATCCTGTTGAAGAGCATTTTGGCCATTCAGATTTCTTCTTTGAGAAAGTTTCTGTTCATTTCATCACCCCATTTTCTGTTGGAATTGGATGTTTTCTTCTTGTAGAGTTCAACCAGTGCATTGTATATCCTTAATATTAACCCTTTATTGGAGGGGTATCGGAGAGATATTGAATAGCCTTTCCCATTCTGTAAACTGTCTTTGTATTCTTCTCACTGTGTCTATTGAGATGCAGAAACTTCTTAGTTTGAGATAGTCCCATTTGTTTATCTTTGTTTCCTCTTGTTTGGTCAATGGCATTTTGTCCTTAAAGATACCTTTAGCTTCAATGTCATTGAGGGTTTTGCTGACCTTTTCTTCAATGTACTTTATGGTTTCTGGTCTGATGTTGAGGTCCTTAATGTACTTTGATCTGACTTTTGTGCATGGTGTTAGGTAGAGGTCTGAGCTCATTTTTTTTTTTTTTTTGCATGTAGCTGTCCAGTTTTGCCAGCACCATTTGTTAAAGAGACTTTCCTTGCTCCATTTCACATCTCTTGCTCCCTTATCGAAGATTATATGCTCATATCTTTGAGGGTATGTGTAAAGATGTTCAACCCTATTCTACCGGTCTGTGGGTCTGTTTTTGTTCCAATACCATGCTGTTTTAATTATTACTTTTGTAGTATAATTTGAAGATGGGGAAGGTGATGCCCTAATCTTTTTTCCCCCTGAGTTTTGCTTTAGCTATTTGTGGGGGCTTGTTGTTCTATATGAATTTCAGGAATGTTTGATCAATTTCTTTGAAGAATGTTATGGGTACCCTTATAGGGATCGCATTGAATCTCTATAATACTTTGGGGAGTATTGTCATTTTGACAACGTTAATTCTCCCAATCCATGAGTAAGGGGATGGTTTTCCATTTCCTCGTTTCCTCTTTCTTTTCTTGAAGTCGTGTTTTGTAGTTTTCTTTGTACAGGACCCTTACCTCCTTAGTTAAGCTGATTTCAAGGTACTTGATTTTCTGAGGCATGATTGCCTTTTTCATATCACTTTCTTCTCTCTCATTATTTGCATATTGGAAAGCCATGGACTTTTGGGTATTGATTTCATAGCCTGAGATTTTACTATACAAGTTTATTTTTTTCTTTTTTTTTAATTTATTTATTTTTAATTAGAGAATCACTGTGAGGGTACAGTTACAGATTTATACACTTTTGTGCTTATACTTCCCTCATACAAAGTTCGGGAACCCATCCCTTCACCAGTGCCCATTCTCCACCACCCGTAAACCCAGCGTCCCTCCCACCCTCCCCAATCCCATCTCCCCCCCACCCCACCCTGCCACTGTGGCAAGGCATTCCCTTCTGTTCTCTCTCTCTAATTAGCTGTTGTGGTTTGCAATAAAGGTGTTGAGTGGCCGCTGTGCTCAGTCTCTAGCCCTCATTCAGCCCACAACTCCCTTCCCCCACATGGCCTTCGACTACAATGTCGTTGGTGATCGCTTCTCTGAGTTGACCTTTCCCGGAACGTGAGGCCAGCCTCGAAGCCATGGAGTCAACCTCCTGGTACTTATTTCTACAGTTCTTGGGTGTTAGTCTCCCACTCTGTTATTCTATATACCATAGATGAGTGCAATCTTTCTATGTCTGTCTCTCTCTTTCTGACTCATTTCACTCAGCATGAAACTTTTCATGCCCATCCACTTAACTACAAAATTCTTGACCTCCTTTTTTCTAACAGCTGCATAGTATTCCATTGTATAGATGTACCAAAGTTTCCTCAACCAGTCATCCGTTCTGGGGCATTCGGGTTTTTTCCAGATTCTGGCTATTGTAAACAGTAATCTGCAATTTTTTTTAACAATGAATATTTAGATAATGTTTTAGCTGGGTTACCTGGAGAAGCAAAGGCAAAGGTGACTGCCTTAAATTAGTCTCATCAAACATATTTCTAAAAAACAACACAGATAAACTACAAAGACAAGTAACACATATACATCTTATGCTTTTTTTCTTAAAAACTTGGAAATGTTGTTAATACCCACGTGGTGAGAAACAACAATTTTCACAAGTTTTCTTCTAAGGAAAAAAATTTATCATTCTGTTAGCCATTTGAGAGTAACAAACAATATAAAATAAATTATTGTGGGATAAGCCCTGGGGACAGGCTTGAGGGGTAGTTGGGAAAATGGAAACAATGGAAAGTGACAATGGTTAGGGGGATTTATGTTCTTTTTTTGAGTTTACAAGATTTTGCAGACAGCAAGTTAGTTCTAAAAATTGCAAACAAGATAAAAATCAAGATGCATTAGATACAAAATAAACATGTTCTTCTACATACTGAGAAAGAATACTAGTTTTTCAGTGCACACCCCAAAAGTGTCTGTGAGTCCTAAAGATACAGTTTTGGAATGGCAACACTTTTAATGAAAAAAGAGTTAAAAGACCGTGGAACTCTGCTTTATAAAATTTGTGGGTGCTGTGATGATGGATGCATTCGGTGTCTGAGAGCTGCCTCCTATCCTCCCCAGGCCTTCCCATCAGAGAATGGATAGAGGGGGCCACAGACTGATGGTAAAAAAGGCCCGTTTAATACAGAACTGCTAGCATACTGGTAGAACATCTGAATAGGGTTGAGGTATAGAACCTAGTTGTGATTGATCATTTATAGAGATTTAGCAGAGGCACTTCTCTTGGAGAGATTAATTCAAGGAGACACTCTGTCTCCCAGGAACATTGTTTTTGTGTTTCCCTCTAGTTGTATATGTTAAACAATTAAGTTTACTTCCTATCAATGCTTGCAGTTGTTTGGATAAACACAGTGAAAGACAAAGATCCCAACACTTAGTTCGCTGGGATCTGAGAGGAAGCAAGTCTTTTAATCCCAAACTGAATGTTCTAGGCCAGTTCAACTTGTCCTTCCCCATAGAGGTCCTGTCTCTTAAGTCAACAGTTTGCATCAAGACCATGCATTTATGCTTTCTAGACTGTCCTATTTTGATGCTGGAGCAGCTTTGACACTCACCCTAGGTCCATTCCAGTCCCACGGCAGTATCTCCCTTTTGGGGTGTTAGGAACTATAGTAACCCAAGCCAGAATCAAGTAATTATAACCAGTAGATATATTTCAGAGTCAGTCAACTCCCAAATGTTAGGAACATAGCATAGTCTTTCTGTGTTTAACCAGAAAACATTGCTCTGTAGTAAAATATAAAAAGGTTATAGGGAAATAAAAAGAGGTACACATACACAACACTTCAAATACACAGCAGTACAAATACAAAGTTCAGAATTGCCAGAACGTTTTGGCTTATAAAGTAATCAAGACTGACTTGAAAATAAAAAGACTGACTTGGAGAACAGTGACAATGAGAGGTAATACACAAAGCAAAGATTAAAGATAAACCAACTAAACTAGGGATGCTAGAAAGAGCATTAATAAGCTTCTCTAGGAGAAGGAAAAGGGGAAATTCACTGATGAAGCTTAAAACACTTTGAGTGAATATCCAGCTGGGAACCTTTGGAAACGGTGTTCTGTTTTGGGGATGAAGACCTTCCCAGCAGTGCTAACCTGGTGGTGCACTAGAAGACATATGGTGCCAGATATAGAATCCTGTACAGGCAGCACTTGTGTTCCAGCCTTTTTGTCTATCTCCCCAGTGCAGAAAAAAATAAAATAAACAGTGTGAAGAAAAATTGTATTCCCTCACTCCCAAAGTCTAAGCATGTAGTTGGGCAGGTTAATTTTAAGGAAATTGGTTTTTGGAAGCTGAAAGTCAGGTACAAGTTACTTTAAAATTATTCATATACTTATAGTATCTTATAATATATCTTTGGGGATATTAGCTTGTAATATAACAAATATTAGATTAAAGTTTACTTTCCTGAAATGCAAACTTAGAAAAATTCAGAGACCTGAAAATAATTAAAATAGTTTAGGGATAGACTATATTTACTACTGCTCCTTACAAAATTAAATCACCAATAAAAGAAATCACTGTGACACACCAAGAAAAAAATGTGTATTTAATAAGGGATGTCACAAATACCCCCAAATAACTGGCCATGTCACTGAATTCAGAGATTACTGTATCACTGTCATCCTGTTGTTTGCTCGAGTGGGCATCAGTAACGTCTACATTCCTTCCAACCCTGAGATTTTAGCAGCCTCCCCTTACTCATCTTTCCCAATCATTGGAGGCTCCTTCAGGTCAAGGTAATGAGACCTGTTATTGGGCATATCGAATACACCGTGGGGAGCTTGTCAGGCTCTTCTGCGAGGGCGGGATACTCTTGACAGCTTGCCAGGCTCTCTGAGACGGATGGAGAATATCAGAGAGTACAAGCAAGTATGTTAAAATGAAATACATGTGTGCTGCTTTAGGCACATCAGTGGGCTAGACTATAGGAGGTTGTGTTGCCAAGCACTTCCGGGAGCTTGGTTTTATAGTCTCTGGAAGTTGGCTGTTGATGGGATCCTATGGCACATGGGGCAGTTTGTGGGTGTGACTGCCAAGCTACTGGAAAATGGGGGATCTGGGTGGAGGAGGCCCAGTCCCTATCTGAGCAGGTATGGAGATCTCAGCCCCGGGTCCCGCATGCCTGGGTTCTTCTGCCAGTTCCTTCATGTGTGAGGTTCGTCCGAGCACGTGGAGATTGGCCTTGAGCATGGCTATGGCTGGGTTCCGGAGGTTTTTGGCTGCCAGGGCTCTACTTGGGGTGGGGAGGGAAACTCAACCCACTCCCCTCCCGAGGGACACCTGAGAAGAAAGCCTAGCGTGGGGGAAGGAGATTCTGTGTCGCTATCTTCCGGGACCTTTGTTTTATATAGTCAGATACAGGTAATAATCATCTATGAAATGTAACTGTAAGAAAAGAAGAGAATTGATGATTAAACATGTAAATGGTTGATAATTCATCCTTCCCTTAGAATTAACCTCGCATCAGAAGACAGTACATTACAATTCTCCAAATGAAATTAAATGTCCTCAAATATGCATTTGAAACCTAAAAAATCCATTTTGGACTACAAAATTTAAAAACTAGGACATAAATAGAAAATAGAAACAATAGTCTGTAAGTTTTAAGATAATAGAAAAAAATTATTATATTTAATAATTCACTATTAAGCACTATTAAGGTTACGAATAGGAATAGATTCAGGTAAAGATGAATTAATGATGAAGTAAAACAAGACAAAAAAAAGATAATACAAAGTACTTGGACTGTTCAGACAGTAGAGGAGAGGTGTAGTACTTGCTTTCCTGTGGCCAACTGTGGATCAAATAACGCACAGCACGAGGTCCCGGAGCATCACTGGGGTCATTCCTCAGCATAAAGCTGAGCCAAATATAGTCATGAAAACTGTCAGGTGTGATTTAAAACCACGGTTCTTAAACTTTCTAGAAATAAAAGATATGTACTGAAAAGTCCTAAGAAGTACTTGTGAAAATTGTGATCCAAAACCATCAACTCTAGGATATAACCCAATGAAATGATTAGACTTAGAAAAGAGAAAAAAGAAAGTGTCTGCTTTTCTCTAGACCACCCTTTAACCTTCCTCCCAATCTGAAAACAAAGCAATATTGAAGCAGCATCTTTAAGAAGTTAAGGAAGAGAAATTTAAAACAAATATGTTGTTAAAACAACTTATCACTCAAGTAATAAAATTTTAGAATAAGTTGAAACTTTCAAGCATCAGGGAACCCAAAGCTCAGGAGGTCTCCTCATTAATCCATCAAGTCAAGGAAAATGTAAGTGGTAAGAACCAACGGGAACTACAGCAAAAAGTCAGGTAGTAAACAGTTACTACTCTGGGTGCTTGGGGTCCAGGCCCAGCACTGCTGGGGGTTAATCCTAGTTTGGCTCAGTACTGAGGAGCTAATCCCGGGTCTAGAGCCTGGGTGAGCACATACCGTAGAAGGTGCACACTGCAGTCATTTCAACCATCTCTCAAGTCACAGACAACTAATGAATTATAATGGGAGTCTGAACCAATAAGGTTGAAAATGTAGGGTAAGAGAGGAAAATACAAGCTCAATGATTGAGAAAAAGGAAAAGTAAAATGTGATGATTGAGAACCGAATCAGGGTTCCTCTGGTAATGGCTCAGTGGGAGATTTCATGAGTGCAGCATGCAAATTGGACTCTGACACATTCCCAAAGGGCTGAGTGGGAATCTGAACACTGCTGTCATGATGCCTAACAGTTAACAGTGTACACTGTAGCCTCAGGTAGTTTAGGTTTATTGGGTTACTCCCATCACAGTGCTCCCATTCCTCTGTGTTTATTTGTAACTTCTTTCTTAGTGTTCTGCTGACTTGTAAATATTGTTTTTCTCTTCTCCTTGAGTCCTTTGCATAGTTTATTCAGAGCAATGTCCTTTTTGTATGGACACAGGAAGACTTAGCAAATGCTATGCTTTTGTTACCTGGGAGTCATTTGACTCTACATGATATTTTCTTCCTGGGCATCTGTTCTCTCAACCTAAGCTTCAGCTGCCCTTACTTCCTAGCACCCCCAAAAGCAGGGTCCCGATGAGGGATGAGACGGACCCAGGGCAAGTGGTGAGTTGTGTGCTACCCTGGCATCAAGATAGGCCTGATCAAAGTGCCTAATGCTTGATCATGGACAAATGCTGTCATGATCCAAACAGTGATAACTAGATTCGGACCCTGCTAGGGTTAGGAATGATTAATCTGGCCTGAGTGCTGTAGTCTGAGTCTGTGGCAAGATGTTGCCAGGAGAGCAGCCTTACAAGCCTCAATGTATCTCTTGCTATGTCCATACAAAAATAACTAGTATTAAGATGTTTATAAGTGTTTGGACTAAGGAAAGAAGAAAAACACCTTAAGAATCAGGAAGGCCTTTGGAATGCCCTTAGGTAGTGTTCCCTTTGAACCTGGCTGCCCTCAGGAAGGGCTTTCTTATGTTGATTTTGCTACCTGGCTAGGTGTAGCCTAGAGGGCAAAGCAAGAGAGGAGAAAGTGAGGAGAGAGAGAGGGCTGTGGTAGATCCAGGGACAGGACAGAGCTGGGAGTGCAGGAGATGAGAAAGATGGAATATTGAATAAATGGTAACTAATCAGCAACCAGCTTTGTCCTCGTTCTTCCCTCGCCTGTCCTTAACCACCGGCCATCCAGATCCAGCCCATACGCAGCAGTTCCAGAGCACCGACCGAACGCGGGCGGTGAGACAGAACTGCCCAGAGAGCCCTCTCGGCATGCCTTGGTTTTTTACACTACACCCCTGTCAACACTGCACGTATGACTACTACAACCAAGCCTGACACTTGGTCAAGAATGAAAACCCTACAGAAATCACAGCAGCAATAATAGAAGAAAGGGAAGGGCAAACTTGAAGCAAAACCACAGCAACAGAACAAAAGATGGAGGGCTCCAAGATAAGTTGCAGGAAACTTATAGAAAACAACAGAATGTAGGAGCAGAGTTGAAAATAAATAAAATGTACACCAGTGGGTTCAAGGGGAATATATAAGAATCATCAATGTCCCTGAAAACAAGGTGAGACTTGGATGAGAGTTAATAAACAAAATCATGAGTATGAATTACCAGCATTGAGGGACAACATGTACCCAGATTCAACTGGAGGGTATCAGTCAAAAGAGAACCAAATAAAATCCTCAAATATACATTATAATTAGAGTGACAAAAGCCAAAGATATAGATACAGAAAGCAACAAGATCAAAGAACTTAAATATAAAGAATCTTCCATAAGATTCTTTCCATAGCAAAACTAGCAATTGGAACAACAGACCAGAAGAATACAGTAGAATGCAGTTTAAAAAGCTCAATGATCCACCTATATGCAAATTTTATGACCACCTCTTCTAACAGCTGCATAGTATTCCATTGTGTACCAAAGATTGTACCAGATGTACCAAAGATTCTTTAACCAGTCATCTGTTCTCCAAAGATTCTTTAACCAGTCATCTGTTCTCAGGCACTCAGGTTTTTTCCAGTTTCTGGCTATTGTGAACAGTGCTGCAATGAACATGTAAGTGCAGAGGTCACTTTTACTATATGTTTTTGCATTTCTGGGACATATTCCCAGAAATGGTATTTCTGGGTCAAATGGGAGCTCAATATCTAGGTTTTTGAGAAGCATCTAATCTGTTTTCCAAAAGGGCTGAACCAGTCGGCATTCCCACCAGCAGTGAAAGAGAATCCCTTTCTCCCCACATTTGCAGCAATACTGGTTGCTTTTGTCTTTTGGATGTGGGCCAGTCTCTGTGGTGTGAGGTGGTACCTCATAGTTGTTTTGAAAGGCATCTCCCTAACGATTAGTTATGAGCAACATTTTTTCATGTGTCTTTTAGCCATTTGGAATTCTTCTTCAAGAAAATTTTTGTTCATTTCATTGCCCCGTTTCATGATGGGGTTGGATGTTTTCTTCTTGTGGAGTTCAACCAGGGCCTTGTATATCCTTGCTATCAACCCCTTATCAGATCGGTATTGGGTGAATATCCTTTTACATTCTGTAGATTGTCTTTCTGTACCGTATGGATTCTGGTCTGATGTTGAGGTCTTTGATACATTTGATCTGACTTTTGTGCATGGTGTTAGGTATAGGTCTGAGCCCATATTTTGCACATAGCTGTCCAGTTTTGCCAGCACTATTTGTTAAAGAGGCTTTCCTTGTTCCATTTCACATTTCTTGCCCCCCCTTATCAAAGATTAGATGATCATATATTTGAGGGTGTGTCTTTTGTGTCAGGATATTCAATCCTGTTCCATTGGTCTACTGCTCTACCTTTGTTCCAGTATCATGCTGTTTTAATTATTACCACTTTGTAGAACTTGAGGTTGGAGGAGGTGATGCCCCCATCTTCTTTTCCCCCCAAATTCCTTTAGCTATTTGTGGGGGTTTGTTGAAAACAAAGTGAATTTCAGAACTGTTTGGTCAACTTCATTGAAAAATGTTATAGGAATCACATTGAATCTGTATAGTGCTTTGGGGAATTTTGCCATTTTGACAATGTTAATTCTTACCAATCCATGAGCAGGTGATGTGTTTCCATTTCCTTGTGTCCTCTATTATTTCATGAAGTAACGTTTTGTAATTTTCTCTATACAGGTCCTTCACAGGTCCTTCACCTCCTTAGTTAAACTGATTCTGAGATACTTAATTTTCTGAGGCATGCTTGTGAATAGGTTGAATGAATAGCTTTATTTATATCACTTTCTTCTCTCTCATTATTTGTGTATAAGAAAGCCATGAAATTTTGGGTATTGATTTTGTAGCGTTCAACTTTACTATACAAGTCTATTGTTTCAAGGAGTTTCTTAGTAGAGGCTTTGGGGTTCTCTAAATATTATATTATATCATCTGCGAATAGTGAGACCTTAATTTCTTCCTTTCCTATCTGAATGCCCTTAATGTCTTTTTCTTGCTTAACTGCTATTGCAAGTACTTCCAGTACTATATTTAAGAGAAGTGGTAAGAGTGGCCATCCTTGTCTCATCCCTGATCTTAGAGGGAAAGCCCTTACTTCTTCCCCATTGAGGATAAATAAGTTTAGGCCAAACAAAGCATTCCCTCAATCAGTGCAAGAGGACCCAACAGGAACCAAATTGGAAGGGACAGAAGAGAAGAGACCACCTTTCCTTGACAGAAAGAGAAGAGACCACCATCCATGTTGTTCCCAGAGTGTCCTCCCTGGGAGTGAGCAGAGGATGCTGATGTGTACTGGAAAGAATCAGACCTAAACTACCACAGGCACCTGGGAAAATCACATAACCGGAGTCCTGTCTCATATGAAGATAAGAGCCCGGAAGTCTCAACAGGGAATACCTACCTACATAATCTCTCTTATCAGTCATTATTCTCATTCTTTAATTTATAAGAATGACAACACTTAAAATATTAGTATATCATTTTTAGATGAAACTGTGGAAAATAGACTAATACTTTGCCTATGTGAATGTATTAGGTATGACTGTAGGTATAACTGATGTGGAGGTCAATTTGGCAATCTCTCAAAAAATCTATGTACATACATACACAAGAATAAGACTATTTAAGAAACATTGCAATTTAAAAAATATTTAAAACCACTTAGATTATGCATCAGAGGGGTGTTGAATAATCTGTAGTGATACAGAGAAATAAGCAGCTGTAAAGGTAAAAGGAGGGGCTAGAGCGATAGCACAGTACGTAGGGTGTTTGCCTTGCACGAGGCTGACCGGGGTTCGATTCCCAGCATCCCATATGGTCTCCCAAGGAACACCAGAAGTAATTCCTGAGTGCATGAATCAGGAGTAATCTCTATGCATCGCCAGGAGTGATGTAAAAAAAAAAAAGTAAAAAGAGGTAGGAGAGCTCTAACACTGGTGTGGAATAAATTCCAAAACAACATGTTAATTTAAAAAGCATGAATTATGAAAAGTACTACGTTGAAATAAAAGTAAAATAAAGAATATGGGCGATCCTTCCCTCTGCCCTTAAGAGGGAAAAATCAAGCATAGAAGAAAATGTAGTGTAAGACTATAGACAGATTTCTTTCAAAGTTTTAAAATAGACAGCATTAGATATAATAATAAATGCAAGGGTTCACAAAACTTTGGAAGATGGAGAAGCCACATTATGGTTGGATATGCTGATGACATTCTATTTCTAGAACTGGGTCTTGATTGTTCAATTATACTCACTTGGTAATAATTAGTTAAGCTTACATTTTTATGTTATGTCCCCGCTGATGTATGTGCTATTTGGTAAATAAATAAATAGATATAAAATTAAAAAGTGGGAAAATGAATCACTGTCGCTGTCATCCCATTGCTCATCGATTTGCTCAAGAGGGCACCAATAACGTCTCCATTGTTAGACTTGTTGTTACTGTTTTTGGCATATCAAATACACCACGGGTAGCTTGCCAGGCTCTGCTGTACAGGCAAGATACTCTTGGTAGCTTGGCGGGCTCTCAGAGAGGGGCGCAGGAATTGAACCCAGGTCAACCACATGCAAGGCAAACGCCCTACCCGCTGTGCTATAGGGAAAATTAATATCCAATAAATACCAAAATTGATACAAATATATAAAATCTTATTTTATATATTATATATTTTATTATATAACCTATAGTATTTCATTCTTACTACACAAAATTAATATAAATATATTAAAATAAATATAAAATAATTTTTCAAAATGGGATCTGCTAGGTACTACAGAAAGTAGATTATATAGGTTAAAGGTAATCAATCACACTTGTATTTTTTATGCAGCATCAGTATCTAGCTTCAAACTTCAGGACTGAACATAAATTTCATCATCCAGCTTTATGTCTAGTGTCCAAAGTTTAGTTTAGGGGATGTTTTAAGAACTGCTTCACAAAGCGGCCACATGTGGGTGGCCTTTCCGCTGCTGCACAAGCACGATCCCGGAGGCCAACTGAACTACTTTGGACACGAGCAGCTAGCAGAAATGCCTCTAGACTGTGAACTGAGCCACTGCCCCATGCGGCACCAGTGGGGAAGTGTTTCTCTCTCCAGGCTTCTCCATCTTATGAGCACCCCAAAAGGGAAGTAAAAGCTTGCAGTGATGCAATTTCTGGCAGAGTTTTCCCTGGACTATACAGAAATTCAATACCACGCAGCTGCTCTTAATTTTAAGCAATGTGAAACGGTTCCTTTTTAGGCGGTCTGACTTTTGGGGGAAACTCCAAATAATAATAGTGAGTTTTTTGTTGAAATATTGAAGGTAATCAAAGTAGCAGCCATTTCTCTAGACTGTGAACTAAGCCATAGCCCCACGCCGGCAGAGAGGAGGAAATATCCTTCTTTCTCGGTTCTTTTCCCTTTTAGGGTAGAAGCACGACATGGTATCTGCTATATTATGAGGTATATTAAACAGGCACGAACTTGGTGGCGTATGGGAAGGGGAAAAAAATTTATGTACTTGGAACAGCGGGACACTTGGGCAGTCTCAGGCCGGAGCCGATACCAGTGCACGCTCCGCTGAGATTTGACCCGGGTGGCCACACTTTTGTGCGCCCGCTTTGCTGCTGATCATCCAGGATTCGGTGGCCAATTAGACTACTTTTGGTTCCAGAAACTGCTTGCAGCCATGTCTCTAGACTTTGAACTAAGCCATAGTCCCATGCTGGCCGAGGACTGAAAATATCCTTCTTTCCCGAGTTATTTACTTGGAAGAGCGGGACTTCATATCTCTTCATTCTCAGCAATGGAAAACTAATTATCAAATGCTTCCTTGGCAGCAGGGCTGTCTTTTTTGGGGGGTAACTCCAACAACAATAGTGAGTTTTGTGTTAAAATATGGAATGTAATCAAGGTAAAGAGAAAATGAAGTGAAACTTATCAGTTAAAACGCAGGCAGGATTGGGGGTGGGTGGGAGGTATACTGGGGTGTTTGGTGGTAGAATATGGGATGGGTGTTTGAGTATTGTATAACTGAGACATAAGCCTGAAAACTTTGTAACTTTCCACGTGGTGATATAATAAAATAAATAAAAAAAAGAACTGCTTCAGGGGTCAGAGATAGTGCAGTGCAAAGCCAAGAGTAACCTCTGAACACCACTGGCTATGGCCCCCAAACAAATGAAAAAGAACTGCTTCAGTGTAAGTTTTGCCTGGAGAGAGTGGGGGTTTGTCTCACAGAGACTTCCTCACCCAGATGAAGCTACCTTATGATCAGAGATTCAGCACCATTCCACACTGTCCAAATCACTGTCACTCATCGATTTGTTCAAGCGGGCACCAGTAACGTCTCTCATTGAGAAACTTATTGTTACTGTTTTTGGCATATCCAATACACACGGATAGCTTGCCAAGCTCTTCTGTGCAGGCTCCATACTCTCAGTAGCTTGCCGGGCTCTCCGAGAGGAGCAGAGGAATCAAACACGGGCTGGCTGCATGAAAGCCCAACCGCTGTGCTATCGCTCCAGCCCACTGTCCAAATAGCTCCATAATATTATTTTTCACTGAGTGAATTTGTATTGTGTGGTTTCATTTTGTGACATGCATTCATATACATATGGTGGAGGCAGGAGGTAATTGGAGGATCTCAGGGACCCCTTTCTGTGACACTTGGCTTGGCCTGGCTGTGAAGACTGGACAGTTCAGTTGTTGGACCCACTTCAAAATTTTGGGAGACACCAGGAATCAAATTCAGGGCCTCCACATCCAAGACATCCTTTCCTTGAGCATTTTCTTAGAACCTCTGTCTACATTCTTCCAAAACATATATTATTCTGTTTGATTTTCCCTCATTCTTTAAAACTGGGGCGACCCCTACCTTATTTGTCATGGAAACTTATATGTTGAATGCAGAAAAGGTTTTTTTTTTCACTTAATAGTTAAACAGCCTAAAATATTTTTGTGCTCACTAATGTTTCCCTGTTCTCATCATTTCCTCTGGCTTTCCTTTCCTTCTGAAATAAAGTACATTCTTTGTTCTTTTAGTCAACTTAGTTTATAAACTCCATCTTTGAAAATCTGAAATGGATTTTTTTTTTGCATTCTTGTTTGAAGCATGGCTATATCCAAAGTTTGAAATTGGCAATGATTTCCATTGTCCCTTTAAAAATAATGCTTCATTATTGCTGATCAGAACGTTTCTGCAGCAAGCTATTGCCTTGTGGTAATCCTTTTATTTTTTTAATGTGTTGGCCTGAAGATATTCTCTCTAAAGATATTCTTGATGTCCTGCCATTTCAAAGCCACGTGAGTGGGAGTGGTTTTATTCTTATTTGCCCTGGTTGAAACTCAGAGTGAATAATGTCTTAAAGATCATGTTTTTCTAAAAGTCTAGAAAAGTCTCAGTGATTGATTGCCTTGCTTTTGTAATGAAAATTCTAAGGCATATATATATTAGCTACAAAATCTACCCTATTGTCTCTTGTTGTTCTTTTATAAAATACAATTTAAAACTTTCTAGTTTGAGTTCTAAGTGAGTCCTAGGTGAATATCATTCACCTTACTAATTCTCTTGTGGCATTTATGTAATAATTTTATTATTTTATTTATTAAGGATTTTATTATATATCTAAAATTTTTATAAGAATTTTATTATATACGCTGGTAATTTTTAACTATATTCCAAACATATTGAGATATAATTCTCATTACTCATTTTAAGCTAACACATTTTGTCAATGTTCAAGACCCTGCAGCTACCTTTACAAACTAATAGTCAACTACTGTCCGCAATATTTCATGTATCCTCCTAGTTAATACAAAGAGTTCCTAGACACTTAGACTTGGGCAACCACTGTTTTAGTTCCTGTTATCAATGTTCATCATCATCATCATCCTATTGATCGTCAAATTTCTCGAGCGGTCTCAGTTATGTCTCCATTCATCCTAGCCCCGAGATTTTAGAAGCCCCTCTTTACTCGTCCTTCCCAACGAAGGACGAGCATTGGAGGCTCTTTCAGGGTCAGGGGAATGAGACCCATCATTGATACTATTTTTAGCATATGAATACACCATGGGGAGTTTGTGAGGCTCTCCCATGTGGGCAGGATACTCTTGGTAGCTTGCCAGGTTCTCCCAGAGCAAGAACTAGGCTATAAAATATTGTGCTTCCGGTAGCTTGGTTTTAAGTCTCTGGATGTTGGCCATTGGTGGTATTTCACAGTGCCAGAGGCAGTCCCTGGGTGTGACTACCTAAGCTACTGGAAAATGGGAAATCTGGGTGGAAGAGGCCCAGTCCCTATCCGTGCAGGTTTGGAGGTCTCAGCCCCGGGTCCCACACACCTGGGTTCCTCTGCAGGAAACCTTCAGGCGTGAGGCTTGTCTAAACGTGTGAAGAGGTGCCTTGAGCATGGCTGTGGCTAGGCTTAATGTAGTTATCAATGTTACTACACAAAATTAATGTTATTACACAAAATTAATATAATATTAAAATAAATATAAAACATTTATATTTTATAGTTATTTTTATATTTATAGAAATATGTTTATATTACTGGACTTTCTCATCCAGGAATAAAGCTTAGTGATAGAGCACAATCTTTGTAGGAATGAGGCACTGGGTTTGATCCCATAGTACTCTCCCATTTTTTAAATTTCCTAACACTTAGCTCTTCTCATGTTTACCTATGATTCCTGAAAGGGTCATACGTTAAGTTGCACTGCTTGCACACTTGAATGTATGTCTCACCAATGTTTCTGTCCCTATAGTTGATTGTTTCTGAAGTAACTACTGAACTAAACTGCAGAACTGGAGTGATAGCACAGTGGGTAGGGTGTGCCTTGCACGCGGCCAACCCCCAACCCGGGTTTGATTCCTCCATCTCTCTTGGGGAGCCCGGCAAGATACCAAGAGTATCCAGTTCCCATGGCAGAGCCTGGCAAGCTAACTGTGACGTATTTGATATGCCCAAACAGTAACAACAAGTCTCACAGTGGAGACGTTATTGGTGCCTGCTCAAGCAAATTGATGAATAGCAGGACGGCAATGTTACAGTGCATGTTGGTTGCTGTGGTCAAGCAGTGGAGGGTGAACTCTGAACCTGAACATGTGTTATAGTTGTGCTCACGGTGGGCGTTGTGGACATTGCCAAGGTGCTCATGAACGCTCCAGGGATTTATTAGTAAAGAAGCAAAGAAAGAGGACCCACAAAATTGAGACCTCCAATTGCTCCCTCATGTAGACATGACTTGTTAGTCCCACAATCCCTTATTTACATATGCATATGTGATCAGATTGTTCCCACAAACCCATGTTCATATCTAGTCAAATGATAGAAATAGTTAAAGGGGACAGAATGACACAGGGCACTCTGGACGAAAGGGATTGTGGTTGCAGTGGTTG
This sequence comes from Sorex araneus, assembly GCF_027595985.1. Taxonomy (NCBI): domain Eukaryota; kingdom Metazoa; phylum Chordata; class Mammalia; order Eulipotyphla; family Soricidae; genus Sorex; species Sorex araneus. The sequence continues at coordinate 318,193,434 of NC_073303.1, read as the reverse complement.
TTGAGGACTACTGCTTACTGCTGAGATTATTATTGATATTATTGCAGTCAGATTATTATTAACGTCAGATCTGCTGGCTGCAATAGTTGTACTTCCTGGCCATGAGGTTTTTACATCTTTTCAGTTGCGGGACTTACTGGATCTTATACCCATTTTGATGTTACTTAGGCATACCTGAGTGCTGGGCAGACAGAAATTGTGTGTGATGCCAGTGATAACAAACAGTGGAGCTGTTATAGGATCAAACAATAGAGCAGTGCTGGAATCACACTCAGTACATGTGAGACACCAAAGATTTGGACTTGTGACCATTGTTTGCAATGTTGGTATCCTATGCCACCAAACTATTCCAACAATTTGACTCATAAATATTAGGGTTACAAACATAACACGTATTTATGTGGATATATTTTTCTCTTTTGTGAACACCCAAGTGTGGGATTGTTGAATTATGTGATAAATGTGTATTTATATTTATAAAACTGCTAAAATTTTAACAGAGGTTTACCTCATTTTACATTCTAAAAGCTTGTATAATTGTGCTATATCATCAAAATGTGATATTCTCATTAATTAGATTATAGCCACTCTGGTGCATGTTCTTCTTATTTAGGTTTTAATTTATACTCTTCTGACAACTAATGGTGTTGTTCATGTCTAATATATGTGTGTGATACAATGCTTTGTCAGACACTTTTCAAATATTTCCTTACTATTTTACTTGTATTTTAATTTCTTAGCTTTTTTTCCTTTCATTATCTTGCTTTTAATTTTGGGCACAGTTGGTGGTACTCAGGGCTTCTACGAGTTCTGTTTTCAGGGCTTGGAGGTGTCTGGAATGCCAGGAGAACCTGCTATACTGTAGTTTTGTCCCCTTAGTTATCCTTAAAGAACAAATCATGAAATATGGATGAAATTCATCTTGTTAAGTTTTTTATTTCCAGTTTGATCCTTTTTTTACCTTGAATGAAACTTTATTTAAACACCATGACTTACACAGTTGTTCACAATAAATACAGCTGTCTCAGGCATTTAATATCCCAAACCCATCTCACTATCAGCGAGAAGGTGGTTCTACCTGTGCTGATGGGTTCTTGAGAATTGTATAAAATATTTGCATATAAAACTCAGATATTTAAAGTTAGTTTATTGTACAGTTAGAGAGGATGAGTTTTGGTCCCTCCCCAGGTGTCCCAGCCTCTTTCTCATCTGTGAAAGTCACTGGTCCTGTCCCTGATGCTGCCCATCCTGTGAACGACCTCCCTGTCTGGTTCTAAGCAATATGCTCCCTTCCTATGAATCACAGCCAGGTCCTGTCCCCGTGTCACTCTCTATCCCATATACACTCTCCTCCATCTGCAGCTGAGGCACATGTGTGTAGTTGACATCCCTGGGCCCTGTACCTTTCTCTGGGCCTTCCAACTGTCCCCAGGCATTTCCTGTTTTCCTGTGGAAGCTCTCCTAGTCCCCAGCCATGGGTACCTGAAAGTGGCTGACACTCCTGGGCTCAGATCCTTCTTACTACCTGGGAGGCTGAGCCCTTCCTGAGCCCTTCAGCTGATCCTGCAAGCCTAGGATGAGAGAGGAGAAGAGAGAGACAGAGCAGAGTTTTCTCCTTCATGAGCATGTGAGCAAGCATTGTAATTTAAGGGATAGAAAAACACTGAGCACTACTGCCAAGTGCACAAGCTCAAAAATCTGATAGCAAGCTCATAACTGAGCAGCACCATAGTTGAAAACATGCAAACATCACAGCCATGTGTAATAACCTCTGGTAATCACAATAACAATTTGAATAATTCTGAAAGAAAAGAAATAAAAAATATTTTTTATCAACTTACCATTTTTTTTCTTCAGAAAAAACATTATCTGTGGGTAGCATATACCAGGAAGCAAATTTGTGATTTCTGAAACTGAGGCTGACTCTGGTCTCCACTAGAGGATATTTCTGTTATGTTACTATTTAATCTTTCATCACTATGTTTGAGTTCACAGCTCACCAAACCAATAAATGGCATGCATCCCCTTCTACTTCTGTCTCATTTCTGTTTCATGGAGATATTTATCGCAGTTTTGAAGTCAGTTACTAAAGGTAAGTATAATCTCTATCTCTGTTAGTCATTCAGGAGGTTGTGTTGACTTCAATTCACTGCAGTCATTTCCAGGGCCTATAGGAGTGGTTATTGTATAATTCATCCTTCTTCAATCTTTTCACCTTGTGGCTTATCACCTGTTCAGAATACCAGCCTACAGACAGGCAGTTACAAACAAGGGGGTAGACAGGTGCTTTTCAGTCTTTCTATACTTACAGACTAATCATTCGAAATGCTGGTTTGAGGGGCATGAAGTTTCTGGTGGGAAAATTTTAAATGTCAAGGAGAGAGATGTTAGTGATGGGTATAAAAAGTGAATGTATTTCATGCCACAGAATTATACATTGAAAATAGTAAAAGTAATAATTATATTTCAGATGTATTTTACCACAGTGAAAATATTTTTAAATGCATATGAATTATGATCATGGCACTACCACCAATGGTTAACAAAGTTGCATAAAATTGAATGTTTCTAAAAGAATAATAGTTTATTTAAGCAAATTAAGATAATGACATAAAAATCCTAGTATGACTGAATTAATAGTCACTGTTTTATCATGATCAGTATTCATCTACACTATTCTCATTAATGTAAGAGATAAAGTATTGAAGAAACAACTTGGCTGAATATAGATCTCCGGAGACCTCATGACATTTTTACAATCATCACTTTCTCACCATAAGTGCATATGTCCACTAGTAATGGTTCTTATCTATTTTTCAGTCTAATAAGAAAGATGCTTATATTTTTTTCAAAATTTTATTTTAATAAAGAACTGTGAATTAAAACATTATTCAGAATAGGATTTTATTTTTAAAAAAATTTATATATTTTTAATTAGTGAATCACCATGAGGGTACAGATACAGATTTATACATTTTTGTGCTCATGTTTCCCCCATACAAAGTTTAAGAACCCATCCCCTCAGCAGTGCCCATTCTCCACCACCGGTACACCCGACAACCCTCCTACCCTCCCCAATCCCATCTCCCCCCATCCCACTCTGCCACTGTGGCAGGGCATTTCCTTTTGTTCTCTCTCTCTCTCATTAAGTGTTGTGGTTCGCAATAGAGGTGTTGAGTGGCCACTGTGTTCAGTCTCTAGACCACATTCAGCCCACATCACCCTTCCCCCGCATGGCCTCCGACCGCATTATACTTGGTGATCCCTTCTCTGAGTTGCCCTCTCCCCAGAATGTGAGGGCAGCTTCCAAGCCATGGAGTCAACCTCCTGGTACTTATTTCTACTATTCTTCTATTCTTGGGTGTTAGTCTCCTACTCTGTTATTCTATATTCCACAGATGAGTGCAATCTTTCTATGTCTGTCTTTCTCTTTCTGATTCATTTCACTTAGCATGATACGTTCCATGCCGATCCACTTATACGCAAATTTCATGACCTCCTATTTTCTAACAGCTGCATAGTATTCCATTGTAGAGATGTACCAAAGTTTCTTCAACCAGTCATCTGTTCTAGGGCACTCGGGTTTTTTCCAGATTCTGGCTATTGTAAACAGTGCTGCAATGAACATGTAAGTGCAAATGTCATTTTGACTATACTTTTTAGCTTCTCTGGGATATATTCCCAGCAGTGGTATTGCTGGATCAAATGGGAGCTCAATATCTAATTTTTTGAGAATCGTCCATATTGTTTTGCAAAAGGGCTGAACCAGTCGGCATTCCCACCAGCAGTGTAGAAGGGTCCCTTTCTCCCTACATCCTCTCCAACAGCGGTTGCTTTTGTTCTTTTGAATGTGTGCTAGTCTCTGTGGTGTGAGGTGGTATCTCATGGTTGTTTTGATCTGCATCTCCCTGATGATTAGAGCACTTTTTCATGTGCCTTTTGGCCATTCTTATCTCTTCCTTGGGAAAGTTTCTATTCACTTCTTCACCCCATTTTCTGATGGGGTTGGATGTTTTCTTCTTGTAGAGTTCAACCAGTGCTTTATATACCATTGATATCAACCCCTTATATGATAGGTATTGTGTAAATATCCTTTCCCATTCTGTAGATAGTTTTTGTATTCTGGTCACTGTATCTTTTGCGGTGCAGAAGATTTTTAGTTTAATGTAGTCCCATCTGTTGATCTCTGTTTCTACTAGATTGCTTAGTTCCATGTCACCTTTGAAGATACCTTTATCTTCAATATCATGGAGGGTTTTAACGACCTTGTCTTCAATGTACTTTATGGTTTGTGGTCTGATGTTGAGGTCTTTAATCCATTTTGATCTGACATTTGTGCATGGTGTCAGGTCAAGTTCTAAGCCCATTCTTTTGCATGTGGTTGTCCAGTTGTGCCAGCAGCATTTATTACAGAGGCTTTCCTTGCTCCACTTCACATCTCTTGCTCCCTTATCAAAGATTAGATGATCATATATTTGGTTTTGTGTGTAGGGATATTCCGTTCTGTTCCATTGGTCTGTGGCTCTGCCTTTGTTCCAGTACCATGCTGTTTTAATTGTTACTGCTTTTCAATAAAGTTTGAGGTTGGTGAGGGTGATGCCTCCCATTGTCTTTTTCCCAAGTATTGTTTTAGCTATCCGTGGGCGTTTGTTGTTCCATATGAATTTTAGGATTGCTCGATCCATTTCTTTGAAGAATATCATGGGTATCCTATAGAGATCACGTTGAATCTGTATAATGCTTTGGGGAGTATTGCCATTTTGACAACATTGATTCTCCCTATCCACGAGCAGGGTATATGTTTCCATTTCCTCATGTCCTCTTTGATTTCATGGAGTAGCGTTTTATAGTTTTCTTTGTAGAGGTCTTTTACTTCCTTGGTTAAGCTGATTCCGAGGTACTTGATTTTCTGGGGCACGATTGTGAATGGGATTGCTTTTTTTCATGTCCCTTTCCTCTGCCTCATTGTTTGTGTATAGGAAGGCCATGGATTTTTGGGTATTGATTTTGTAGCCTGCAACGTTACTGTATAAGTCTATTGTTTCTAAGAGTTTCTTAGTAGAGGCTTTAGGCTTCTCTAGATATAGTATCATATCATCTGCAAATAGTGAGAGTTTGATTTCTTCCTTTCCTATCTGGATGCCCTTAATCTCTTTTTCTTGTCTAATAGCTATCGCAAGTACTTCCAGTACTATATTGAAGAGAAGTGGTGAGAGTGGGCATCCTTGTCTTATACCTGATCTTAGAGGAAAGGCCCTTAGTTTTTCCCCGTTGAGGATAATGCTTGCCATAGTCTTGTGGTAGATGGTTTCGACTATCTTGAGGCAAGTTCCTCCAAACCCCATTTTTGTGAGGGTTTTCATCATGAATGGATGTTGGATCTTGTCAAATGCTTTCTCTGCCTCTATTGATATGATCATATGGTTTTTATCTTTACTTTTGTTGATATGATGGATTATGTTGATTGTTTTCTGAATGTTAAGCCAACCTTGAATCCCCGGGATGAATCCCACTTGGTCATGATGTATGATCTTTTTGATGAGTTGTTGAATCCTATTTGCTAATATTTTGTTGAGAATCTTCGCATCGGTGTTCATCAGGGATATTGATCTGTAATTTTCTTTCTTAGTGGTGTCTTTGTTTGCTTTTGGTATTAGGGAGATGTGTGCTTCATAGAAACTGTTTGGGAGAGTTCATTTTTTTTTCAATTTCCTGGAAAAGTTTGAGGAGAAGTGGCAACAGGTCTTCTTGAAATCTTTGTAAGAATTCACCAGAGAAACCATCTGAGCCTGGGCTTTTGTTTTTGGGGAGATTTTTGATTACAGTTTCAATTTCCTTAGCATTGATGTGTCTATTCAGGTATTCCAAGTCTTCTTTGTTTAGTCTTGGGAGATTGTAGGAATTCATGGGAGTCAAGGAATTCATCCATTTCTTTTAGGTTCTCCTGTTTTGTGCCATTATATAGGCCTTCAAAGTAGTCTCTAATGATCTTTTGTATCTCACTGGTTTCTGTCATGATGTCCCCCATTTCATTCCTGATTCGATTTATTAGGGCTCTCTCTCTTTCTTTCTTTGTGAGTCTTGCTAGCGGTTTATCAATCTTATTAATTTTCTCGAAGAACCTGCTCTTTGTTTCATTGATCTTTCAGATTGTTTTTCTGGTTTCGATGTCATTAATTTCTGCTCTAATTTTTATTATTTCTTTCCTTCGGTCTGGTTTGGGTTCCTTTTTCTGGTCCTTTTCTTAGGTCTTGAGTCGTGAAGTCAAGCTATCTATGTGGGCCCTTTTTTCCTTCCTGAGGAATGCTTGGAGAGCTATAAATTTTCCCCTTAACATGGCTTTAGCTGCATCCCATAGGATTTGGTAGCTCATGTCTTCATTCTCATTTGTGTCTAAGTATCTTTTGATTTCTTCCCTGATTTCCTTCCTGACCCACTCATTGTTCAACATTGAATTGTTTAATTTCCAGGTGTTTGATATGGTTTTCTGTGTCGGTGAGTGGTTAGCTTCTATCTTCAGCGCATCATGGTCTGAAAAGATGGTTGATACAATTTCTATTTTTCCTATTCTATTGAGGTATGTTCTGGGGCCCAGTACATGGTCTATTTTAGAAAATGTTCGATGTGCACTGGAAAAGAATGTGTATTCTTTCTTTTTGGGGTGTAAAGCCCTGTATAGGTCTATTAGGCCTCTCTCTTCAATTTCTTCTTTCAGAGTCAGTGTTTCCTTGTTGAGTTTTGTTCTTGTCAATCTATCTAGATGCGATAAGGCTGTATTGAAGTCTCCGACTACTACTGTGCTGTTAGTGATGTCCTTTTTGAAGTCTGTTAGGAGTTGTTTTAAATATTTAGCCGGTCGTTCATTAGGAACTTATACGTCTAAGAGTAATTTTTTCCTGTTGTACATATCCCTTGATAAACAGAAAATGACCTTCGCTGTCCCTTTTAGTCTTTTTCAACCTGAAGTCTATGTTGTCGGATACAAGTATGGCCACTCCAGCTTTTTTAAGGGAGTTGTTTGCTTGCAGGATTGTTTTCCATCCTTTGACTTTGAGTCTGTTTACTCTGTTTGTTCAGGTGTGTTTCTTGCAGGTAGCAGAATGTTGGGTTTAATTTCCGGATCCATTTTGCCACTCTGTGTCTCTTGATGGTTGCATTTAGGCCGTTGACATTGAGAGAGATTATTGTAATAGGGTTTTGTGTCATATTTCTGTGGTATTTGTTGTTTTTATGGGGCTCCTCCTTGTCTTACAGTAGCCCCTTTAGACCTTCTTTCAAGTTTGGTTTTGAGTTTATGAAGTTCCTGAGCTGTTGTTTATCCAAGAAATAGTGTATGGTTTCTTCGAGTTTGAGTGAGAGTTTAGCCGGATAAAGTATTCTTGGTGAGGCATTCATTTCGTTGAGTTTTTTCACTATGTCCCACCATTGTCTCCTGCAGGAGCTCAGGACCCCAGGCGGCCAGAAGCGGGGGACCCAGAATTGGATTTTAAACATACAGTATTCCATCACAGACTACCCCCTACCACCAGTGTCACCTTCCTTCCAGCAGTGGGAGTACCGTTGGAGGAGAGTTGAGACTGGTGGTTGGGTCTATGGTCTCCCCGTCAACCCTAAACCTCCACCCTAGTCCCAGTCTGCCGTTTTGACAGGCACCTTTTAAAATTTGGTTATTTAAATTTGAGTCTTGCGATTTCAGTATTTTTGACTATGTAGGTTGTATATGTAGCTCCATCGTTCCTTAATTCCACCTATATCTTTTAGTCGGGGTAATTTTGACTCCGACTCTCATTGCTTCTCAGATATTTCTTCCCTGCTTCCCCTTCACTGTATTTTGTTCCTTCTTCTCATACTCTGGGGCCAAGAGTGATCTGTACTTACTCTTCTGCCCAAAATCACTACAAATCCTCATCTAGTTACTCAAAATACAACATACAGGACAAACCATCCTGTGTTTATCCTTTTTAAGAAGGTGCTTATTGGGGGCTGGAGCAATAGCACAGCGGGTAGGGAGTTTGCCTTGCACGCGGCTGACCTGGGTTCGAATCCCAGCATCCCATATGATCCCCTGAGCGCTGCCAGGAGTGATTCCTGAGTGCAGAGCAGGAGTAACCCCTGTGCATCGCCAGGTGTGACCCAAAAAGCAAAAAAATAAAGAAAAAAAGGTGCTTATTAAATGACTCTGATTTATCACAAGTTATGACATTAGTTCCTAGAAAGACAAATATCTTCAAAAGATTTCAGGTATGTAAATAATTCATATGCAGTTAATACTTCAATATTTCTGGGATGTACATTAAAGTTATCTCCACGTTTGGGAGCCCTTTCAGCTTTATATTTTGAGTATGTGTGATTGAAAATTTCTGCTTCATATTTCTTTGACTTAAGCATTATTGAAAATGCCTAGGTATCCTGACCATTCATTTATTATGTATTCATGAGCATTCATTTATTTTTGCTTTATAACATAAGAATTTTTCATGTTTTTGCCCTTTAAAGAAGTGCCAAGAATAGAGATGCTATTCTATACTTAGCAATGTCACTTATTTGTTCTGAGAATTTGAAAAATAAATTACTTTTAATTTTAAATTCTGCCTCTATAATATTCTAATTATAGTAATTAACCCAAATACATGATGGTGCTAACTTAAGGATTGAGTCACAAATGTTAGTGTTCTTTGCAAACAACGGGGTGTTACAAACCATTATATATTTTAGTAAAACATTTACCATTACTTTGTTTTTGAGATTTTAGAAACTAAGAAATTGACATTCACAGCAGCACATCTAATAAATATTTTAATCTGAGTCAAAGAAAAAATGTTCTTCCACTACTTATATCTCTCTGCTTTATGATTAGAACGCAGGTTTCTCTATTGGCATTTTGGCTTGATTTTGAGGGCCATGTCCACTGGGGGACAGTATCAAAGACAGTATCACGGGAATTGGATTGAATCATTAGAAAATGTGATGTTAGGAAAAATAAACAAGTATGTTTTATTTGCTCCAATTTGCTCCTAAATGAGTCAGAAAGTAGTAAATATAAAGTTCATTTTCAGGTCTTGAGACTTACTTTGAAATAACATTATAATGAATATGTTTCCTTATTCATGGCATTTAAAGAATTCTTTTTAATTCTTAGAGATGAAGGCCGAGGGGGTGTCTGCTGCGCCATCCCTCCACCAATATGCGTGGTGTTCTCAGTAAGAGAGAACAGAGCCCTGCTCCTCCTTACCCCCGGGGAACCCAGGTTCTTCTGTTTCTCTGTGTCTCTTCACAAGTTAAATCTCAGCTGCAAAAATAATTCTTTGTCTTCACTCGACCGCAATAGGCATAGTTACGCCCAAATTCTATGGACCTATTGCTACTTTAATCTAATAATTTCTATTTTGATTTTCCTTTGCTTACAGCAGTTTGTTACCAGCAACAAAGATAGGTTAGGCGAAATCGTGTTTTTCTCGTTTGGTGAATTACCATTCTATGGAAAAGCATATATTCTTATGCATTCGCAATAACTTAAAAGTTTTTTTTTTTACTGAAAAAATAGTGTATTTCAAGAGCTGTGCCATCTTATCTTCATTTTCCTTATTTTCCCCAAGTTTCTTTTGAAGATTTTTGCCTGCTGCACTGGTGTTTTTAACCGCTGGCCCAGTTCTTTTTCTATTAATAGTAGGAATGACTCTGTCACTGTCACTGTCATCCTGTTGATCATCAATTTGCTCAAGTGGGTGCCAGTAATGTCACCATTTGTTCTAGCCCTGAGATTTTAGCAGCCTGTCTTTACTCGTTCTTCCCAGTGGTGCTACATTGGAGGCTTTTTTAGTGTAAGGGGAATGAGATCCATCATTGTTACTGTATTTGGCATATGAATATGCCATGGAGAGCTTGCCAGGCTCTGCCGTGCAGGCAAGATGCTCTCGGTACCTTGCCAGATTCTCTGAGAGGAAGAACTAGGCTATAAGAGGTCGCATGGCTGTGAATGTAGCCTCTGGGAGCTTTGTTTTATAGTCTCTGGATGTTGGCTGTTGATGGGATTACAGTGGGGGGGATGCAGTTTGTGGGTGTGGCTGCCAAGCTACTGGAAAATGGGAGACCTGGGTGGAGGAGGTCCAGTCCCAATCTGAACAGGCTTGGAGATCTCAGTCCCAGTCCTGCACACTTGGATTCCTCTGCCGGTTCCTTCATTAAGTGAGGCTCATCTGAACATGTGGAGAGTGACTTTGAGCATGGCTGTGGCTGTGTTCCAGAGGTCTTCCGCTGCCAGGGCTCTGCTTGGGGCAGAGATGGAAACTCAACCTACCCCCCTCTGAACCATATACAAAAGTTAAATCAAAATTGAGTTACGGTCTCAATATCAGACCTGAATCTGTGATGTACATGAAGGAAAATGTAGGCAGAACCCTCCATGACACTGAAGCTAGAGACATCTTCAAAGATGAAACACCACTGACAAGCAAAAGGAAGCAAAGATAAACAAAAGGGATGGAATTAAATGAAGAAGCTTCTGCACCTCAAAAGAAACAGTAACCAAGATCCAGAGACAGCCCATGGAATAGGAAAAATTATTTATCCAATACCCATCTGATGGGCTGGAGTGATAGCACAGCGGGTAGGGCATTCCTCTGCACCTCTCGGAAAGCCCGGCAAGCTACCGAGAGTATCTAGCCTGCACGACAGAGCCTGGCAAGCTACCCATGGAGTATTCAATATGCCAAAAACAGTAATAACAAGTCTCACAATGGAGATGTTACTAGTGCCTGCTCGAGCAAATCGATGAGCAACAGGATGACAGTGACAGTGACCCATCTGATAAGAGGTTAATATAAAAGAGGTTAAAATAAAAGATACATAAGGCACTGGTAGAACTTTACAAAAAAGTCATCCAACTCCATCAAAAAATGGGGAGAAGAAATGAACGTAAACTTCCTCAAGGAAAAAATTCAAATGGCCAAAATGGCAAAAATGCTCTATATCACTAATTATCAGGGAGATGCTGATCAAAACAATGATGGGATATCATCTCACACAAAACACTGGTACAAGAACAAGAACAACCAGTGTTGGCATGGATGTGGGGAGAAAGGGACTCTCCTTCATTGTTGGTGGGAATGGCAACTGATCTAGCCTTTCTGGAAAACAATATGGGCATTCCTCAAAAAAATAGAAATTGAGCATCATATCACCCAGCAATACCACTTCTGGAAATATACCCGGGGGGGGGGAGTTGTGGCGGGAGACAAAAGCACACAACAGGAGTGACTCATTTTGTGTATGAAAGTTCTTTTGCTTATGAAGAAGTAACACAGATATAAGAACCTGCACAAGAACATTTCTTAGTAAAGAATGTGATCTTCTTGCTTACTTTTTCTATAGTAAATAAAAAAGAATAGTTTAGCTATGCACAACAAAAACTTAAATGCAGCTTCTTTGGGCAATAAAGGTTCAATTTACGTCAAAGATGTGAATATAGTCAAAGATGTGAATATGTAATATAGTGGTTAAGGTACCTCCCTTTGTATGTTTTTGACCAGGTTTTAATCCTTACACCAGATATCTCTAGCATCTTGAGCACCATCAGGAGTGATCCCTGAGCCCAGAATCAGGATTAAGCCTCATTACCACCAGTTGTTGCAAAAAAAACATGTAAATAAAAGATTTGGAGATCCTTGATATATTAATCAGAGATCCTTGATATAACTACTTTTCTCCCAGGGAAACAACTTCACAGTCTTTTCAGACAGTTCGAACTTTTCCTCTAGCGGCCTTTTATTTCCCTGTGTCCTCAGAACTTTGTGTGCAAGTCCATGCAACATATCTGAGTGGTTAAGTTAGTTGTTTGTCTTGCTGTCTCTATGATGGTCCTTCAGAGATCAAAATCCTTGACATAGGATTATGTACAATGACAAATCTTCAGTCATCCCGTAGCTCCTCTTTCTATAGGAAGAACTGAAATCAGACATATGAGAATTCTTTCTTGGGTAGCTCTGCTAAGTGGCTAGGATTTGAGAAGTTAACATGGGAGTGCTACACAAAACAATATCTGTCTCATAGTTGAGCACATTATTCTCTATTATGGACTGATGCTATTATCTTCTGGATCTTAATCCCCATAGCAGAACAGTGGTATTAGAGGATGGTGTCTTTGGGAGATGATTAGAATATTGGTTGGGTGGGAACCTGCACGTTTTTCTAGAGAGTGTTCTCTTACTCCTCTGCCTTGTGAGGACAGAGCAAAAGAACAGTCACCTATGAACCAGGAAGTAAATCCTCATTAGAAATCTAGGTTGCTGGCACATTCATTTTAGACTTGTCACCTAAAATTGTAAGAAATAAATTGTTATGTTTTTACAAGCCCCACAGTCTTTGGTGGGTTGAGGCTGCAATATGATCCAGACGGAGTTTGGATTCTCAGGTTTTTTTGCTAAACTGAACTGTGGGTTGTGTGGTTCAGGGAAGATTGTTCAGATACAGTTGCCTGTGATTCCATTTCAGCGGAGTCATGAAGCTCAAGGGGACCTTCTTGTGGTGCTGTGGCTTCTAATTATCCCCTTTTCAACCATCAGGATTCTGTCTCTGAAGTGTGCTGTGTTCAGAAGCCTGATTTCATTAATACTTGTTAATTAAATTTATTTGTTTGTGAATATGTCTAGCTCACTTTTTTGTTCTGTTTTCTATGGAAGGAAGTAGTAAGATGGAAGTGTTATGGTAGTTATAGAGTGTGGGGAGGGGAGTCTGGGCATAAATGATCAGGAAGCCAAAGTTCCTTCTTAAAGCTGCCAACAAACTAAATAGAAATCACCTACAATTTTATAAACATCTGGAGTTTTATTATAATTTTACATACAATAATTCAAGGACTAACACTCAGAAACTCGGTTTCATGATAGTATGAGTCACTGAATATGGCAAATGATGATAGAAAAAAATTCACCTAGTATGAACTTGGCAAGTTGTTGTATACATTTTAAGCTTTAATTTTATTTTCTGTCCTGAAAGGGCTCCAGTAGGATCAGATTTGTCAACTCTGTACCAATGCACATGGTAAATATTGGTAAAATTGACTGGAAAACTTATCTACTACACTAAGGAAAAGGGACCCAGTTGTTGTGTTTAGGGTCTTCTATACTCCTTTCATGAATAACAGAGTGTGTTATAGGCCAAATCCCAACCACATTTCTTTTGTGTGTCTGGGGTTCTGTGTGAGTCTGGCATCAAAGTCTAGGACTGACTTACTAAAATTGAGCTACTTTTAACTTATGCTCTAATCTTTGAGCCCCAGAATTCACAATTCTTGCTTAAATTCGTGTAGTCTTCATGGAAGAGGCATAAATAAGACACACTGGAACCTTAGGAAACTACAAACATATTCATGTTCATCCTTGATTGTGGTTGAAGAAAAGAACCAACCAGAATATTGATAGTGCTAATAAGCATGGAAGAAAAGTTTCCAGAACCACTGGGCAGGAGCCCTGCTCCCCTGCTTCTGGTCAGGAAGAGTAGAGTGAGTGCTCTGTCATCGTTTCTGTGGGGAAGAAACATACATGAATGCAGTGTGTTATCCTGGCCAATCAGAAAAGTTAATCCATTTAATCCACTTAGATACAAAGTCTAAAGACAAGACAAGCAAAGAAAGTCAAAATAAAATATCAGCAACCCAAGTTCATAAATATGGAGAACAGATCGTGGTTGCTAGAGAGGCAGGATATCTTGGGATATAATGTCACGATTGTAGTCAATGATTCTATGGTACAGTTGAAGATTGGTGAAATAGTCTGCTCTCAAGGGAAAATAATGTCTGTAACAATGTCAGGTGACATCGCTATGAAGATATCTCATGTTACCAGTTTTTGTTATACAAATATATTCTATTTGAAACTAATTAATACTTCTACATTCAATTATATTTTGATTATCCAAGTCATATGTCAATTACTTTCTTACTTTCTTGCTAAACTCTCTTGCAGCGATGTGTGAAATGGAAATGTTTGTCATACTGGATAACGCCTCTGTGTTTGTTCTATTCATGAATCCTAGCTCTTCACTGGCTCACTGATCCCTTGGAAGGGATCAACAAGAATCAAGGAATTTCTGTCAGTCCTAGACTTTGATGCCAGAATCACATAGAGCCCCAAAGACACACAAAAAATATGTGGTTGGAACTAGGCCTATAACACACTCTGTTATTCATGAAAGTGAGTATAGAAGACCCTAAACACAACAACTGGACCTCTTTTCCTTAGTGTAGTACAGGTAAATTTTCCAGTCAATTTTTAGTGAAACCCTTGAAATTGACTGAGAAGTCTAGATCTTCCAAGAACATTTGTGTAGATGTTCCTGTGTGTAAACACACAAAAAAGAAAAGGAGAGGGGGGCACACCTCACCGGGCACAGGGCAGCGTCTCTCTGTCTCTCCCACTGCCCACGTTGGGTAGTCTCCAGCCTCTTCCCCCATCCCCGGGAGGCTGATGGTGATGATGAGGCAGGCGAAGGAAGGAACGAAGCCAGGCTGGTTGTCTCAGTTACAGTTTATTCCATTCCCATCTCCATTCTCTGATTCTCCTCCAGCTTTTTATAAGTAAATAATAAGTAATATCTCTTAGGACATGGGGCTTTGAAAATAGAAATCAATCAGAAATGGGGTAAAATCTTTAACATGTGGGGATTATATTATTGAACAACAAATAGGTCAAAAAGAAATCAGAGGAGTAAAATTTTCTGTAAACAACAAAAATTTTTTTCTGTAAACAAACAAAAATGAAGATATGAGCTATCAGAACTTAAGGGACACATTAAAAGTGGTGTTAAGAGAAAAGTACATAGCAATTCAAGAATCAAATAGGAAACAAGAAAGGGTCTGTATAAATATCTTAACAGCACAGATTAAGCTGCTAGAAAAAGTAATAGAAGAACCCAAATCAGCTGAATGAAGGAAATAAAACTCATAGCAGAAGTTAATGAAATATGAAAGGAAAAAATGAAAAAAATTAGCAAAACCAAGAGCTGGTTCTTTGATAGAATAAAGAAGACTGCCAAACAATTAGTAAGACTTACAAAGAAAAAAAGAGAAAATTCTAGTAAAACAAATCAAAGAGAACAATGTCACAACAAACAGCACATAAATTCAATGGATCATCAGGGATTACTTTGAAAATCTTATGCTATGAAACTGGAAAAACTAGAATAAGTTAAAGAATTTATGGATTCCTATAACCCACTCCATGCTGAATCAAGAGAAAACAGGGCACAGGAACAGTCAGATCCAGATGAGTTAACTGAATTTTCCTGACCTTTAAAAATTATTTACTCCCAGGTCCTTTCTCGGCTCCATGAGCTCGACCCCGGAGGCAACTGAACTACTTTGGACATGAGCAGCTCCCCAAAAATGCCTCGAGACTGTGATTGAAGCCACTGGCCCATGTGCTGCCAGGGGGGCAGGGTTTTTCTCTCCAGGCTTCTCCATCATATGAGCATCACAAAAGGGAAGTAAAAGCTTGCAGTGATGCTATTTCTGGCAGAATTTTCCCTGGACTTTATACAGAAATCCAAAAACGACCTAATATCTCTTAATTGTCAGCAATGTGAAATGGTTCCTTTTTAGGCGGTCTGACTCTGGGGGGAAACTCCAAACAATAATACTGAGTTTTTTTGTTGAAATATTGAAGGTAATCAAAGTAGTAGCCATTTCTCTAGACTGTGAACTAAGCCATAGCCCCACGCCGCCCAAGGAGAGGAAATATCCTCCTTTCTCGGTTCTTTTCCCTTTTCTGGGAGAAACGCGGTGTGGTGTCCACCATATTATAAGGTCTATTAAGCAGGCACGAACTTAGAGGCGCAGGAATGGGAGGGGAAAAAAAATTATGTACTTGGAACAGAAAGACGCTTGGGCAGTCTCGGGCCGATACCAACGCATGCTCCGTCGAGATTCGATCCGGGTGCCACACTTTTGTGTGACCTCGTTGCTGCTGATCATTCAGAATCCAGAGCCCAACTAGACTACTTTTGGTTCCAGAAACTTCTTGCAGCCATGTCTCTAGACTGTGAACTAAGCCATAGCCCCATGCCAACCGAGGATGGGAAATACCCTTTTTTCTCGTCAGATGGCGTGGTGTCAGCCATAATATGAGGACTATTTATTAAGCAGGCATGAACTTGGTGGCGCGGGAAGGAGGGAAAAAAAATTCTATGTACTTGAAACAGTGGGACTTTCTATCTCTCCAGTCTCAGCAATGGAAAACTAATTATCAAATGCTTCATTGGCAGAAAGGCTGTCTTTCTTGGGGGAAAATTCCAACAATAGTGAATTTTGTGTTGAAATATGGAATGTAATCAAGGTAAAGAGAAAATAAAGTAAAATTTATCAATTAAGCAGGCGAGGATGCGGGGTGAAGGCGCAGAGGTTAGGCGGTATACTGGGGTCTTTGGTGGTGGAATATGGGCATGCGTGAAGGGATGGGTGTTTGAGTATTATATAACTGAGACATAAGCTGGAGAACTTTGTAACTTTCCACATGGTGATTCAATAAAATAAATTTAAAAAATTAAAAAAAATATGATTTACTACCAATCTTTTTCTTGCTCTTTCAGAAAATTGAAGAAACAAGAATCTTTCCAGACAGCTTTTATGAAGCAAACATTACCTACCTACAGCAGAGATATCACAATAAAAGAGAACTAAAGGACTATATACCTGATGGACATAGAGGCAAAAACTTCAACAAAATACTATCAAACTAAATCCAACAATATATCAAGAAGTATGACCAAGAAGGATTTTTCTGGCAATGTAAAGACAGCTAAATATATGCAATCCAATCAATGTAATACTCCATATTAGGAAAACTCTCACACTTCCTAATACCCACTCATGATTTTTAAAAATTTTCAGAAAAATGGGAATCAAAGGAAAAGTCCTCGGAATAGTGATAATAATCTATATTATAACATATTATAATATAGATTATATATTTATAATAATTTATATTATTATATATTATATTATTATCGTTATAATAATCTATATTATAATATATTATAATAGTTATAATAATCTCAGAATAATGGTAAAAACCTAAAGCTTTCCCTCTAAGTTTAGGCACAACAAAAGTTTACACGCTATAATCACTTCTATAAATAAAAGCGTTCCATAAAGTCCCTAAAAATACCCATGTCATCTTATAAAGACATAGATCAAGTGCTATTGAAATGTGTCCAAAGAAATAAACCTCAGGAATAGGAAAATAATCACAGAAAAAGGAGATGATCGAGTTCTTTCTCCAACTTCAAACTATACTATAAATTTATAGACATCAAAACAGAAGAGTATTAGAACAGGGATATACCTCAGACTAATGGAATAGAATTGAGAAGCAAGAAGCTGGTCCTATGTATTTGGACAGTAAATCTTTAAAGGAGGAAAAGTATGAAGTAGAGCAAAGTATCATCAACAAATGGTGGTGGAAAATCATGTCCAAAACAACAACAACAACAAAACAAAAAACGAACCAAATTCTGGTCTCTTCTTAACACCATGCATAAAAGTCAATTCAAAAATGGATTAAAAGCATTGGTATCATACCCAAACCCCTAAATTATACTCAGGAAAATGGAGCACTTCATGACACTGAGCTGGAGGTATCTTTAATGATTCAATTACAATTTGGCCAAACCAGTGGAATCAAAGATAAATGCGATGATATGAAACCAAGAAGCCTCTACCGTGTAGAAGACACAATGACTGAAAATAAAAGACATCCGCAGACTGTATGGTAATCACTCATTGGATAAAAGATTAATATCCAAGATTATACAAAGCACTGGTAGAACTTTACAAGAAACAAACTTAATAAAATTAGTGGAGAGATAGGCAGAAAATTTGTCAAAGAAGACACAATCATGGCTAAATGTGTATGAAAAATGCTCAACATGACATTATTAGGGAAATGAAAATCTAAACAACAATGAGCTATCATCTCTTTCCACTGAGATTGGCATATATCAAAGCGAAGTAAAAGTAAAAGTAATGTTGGTATGGATGTGGGGTCAAAGGCATCCACATTCACTGATGGTGGGAATGTCAACTGGATCATCCTTTCTTGAAAACAACATAGATATTTATCAAAAAACTAAGAACTGAGTTTCCATATGACCAAGGAATTCCACTTCCAATTCCAAGGGCCCAAAAATCATTACTCAAATCTTTGTACTCCTATGTTCATTGCAGTATTATTCACAATAACCAAAAAATGGAAACAGCCCAATATTCAAGAATAGATGACTGGATAAAGAAACTTCTGTGTATATGCACATAGTGGAAAACTACTTGCCTTTAAGAGAAGCTGTAATCATGTAATTTGCATGTAGATGGAAATTACATGTATGTAAATGGATCTGGAGAGTATCATGCTGACTAAAATAGTTTGAGAAGATGAACCACTATAAAATAATCTTCCTAGTATGATGGATACAAAAGAATATGGGAAGGAAATAACAAATGTCCAAAGGTAATATAGAAACTGAGAACTGGCCTTTAGTGAGAAGCTTGGGGGGGCATTGTAAATACAAAATAGCAGAGAGTATAGTGGTACCATGGTGGAGGGAAGGCGACACTCTGGTGCGGGCTGTGTTGCTGGAATGTTTTATTAATCAATTTATTTAATTAATTGTGTAACCACGAGATACAGAGTTACAAAGTTGTTCATGTTCTGGTTTTAGTCACACAGTGTGTCAACCAACACCCATCCCTCCACCAGTGTAAATTTCCCACTGCCAATGTCCCCGGTTTCCCTCCCCCTAATCAGTATCTATGGTAAGCCCTTTCCTTCTCCTCCTCCTCTTCCTCCTCCTCCTCCTCCTCCTCCTCCTCCTCCTCCTCCTCCTCCTCTTTCTCCTCTCTCTCTCTGTCTTTCTCTCTTTCTTTCTCTCTGTGGACATTATGGTTTGTGATATAGCTACTGAGAGGTTATCATGTTTGTTCCTTTACCAACTTTCAGCATGCAGTTTTTATCCAGAGTGATCATTTCCAACTATTATTGTCACAGTGGTCCCTATTCTATCCCAACTGCCTTCTCCCCCAGCACTTGAGAGACAGGCTTCCAACTGTGGAACAATCCTCATGGGCCTTGTTTCTACTGTCCCTGAGTATTAGTGTCATATTATGTTCCTTTATATTCTTATTTATATATATATGAATCCAATCATTCTATGTCTATCCCTCTCCTCACTCATTTCACTCAGCATGATAATCTCCATGTCCATCCATTTATAAGTGAATTTCATGATTTCATTTTCCTAATAGCTAAATAGTGTATACTAATAGTGTGAGGGCCCAAAAACACACAGCAGAACTGTTATCTGCACTTTCATGTTCATCACAGAACAATAGCCAGAATCTGGAAACAACCCAATTGCCTGAGAACAGATGACAGGTTAAAAAAAACAGGGTACATTGACACAATAGAATATTATTGTTGATGAAATATTATAATGCGTTTACCCTGTATCACTGTATCACTGTCATCCGTTTCTTCATTGATTTACTTGAGCAGGCACCGGTAACGTCTCCATTTGTCCCAGCCCTGACATTTTAGCAGCCTCTCCTAAAGCATCTTTCCCAACAGTTGGAGGCTCTTTCAGGGTCAGGGAAATGAGACCTGTTACTGTTACTGTATTTGGCATATCAAATACACAACTGGTAGCTTGCCAGGCTCTGCCATACAGAAAGGATACTCTCAATAGCTTGCTGAACTCTCCGAGAAGCATATATATTTCCTTCTATGATGATGTGTCCAGGAATAAGTTCAATCAAGTGTGAGGCTCGGCCTGAGCGTGTGGAAAGAGGCTTGGAACATGGCAGTGGTTGGGTAGTGAAGATAGGCTGCCAGGGCTGGGTCCCTTAGGCGGGGACGGCTCTTCCTGGCAGTCAAACTCCACTACCCAACCACTGCCACACTCCAGGCCACTTTCCACACCCTCAGGCCAAGCCTCGTGCATGAGCCAAGTCCTAGAGAACCCAGGTAATGCAAAAGTTTGTGATCTTGGACTCTGGGCTCAATGGGACCTGGGAGCAGAGATCCTCTGCCTGCTTCTCCCAATCTCCAGTGACCCAAGTGTCACAACCATAAACCACCTCCTGCCGGCACCAGATAATCTCCTCATCGGCCACCCTCCAGAACTCACAGCTGCTTTTCCTGGAAGAGAGCATAAAATGAGGTCCCCATAACCATGCTACCAGACTTCACACCAGGGGTGCCCCAGAGAGGGACGTGTGAGAGCTCACCCTGTCCCAAGGGACCCAGCCCCGGCAGCTGACCTCCACTACCCCACTGCTGCCATGCTCCAGGCCTCTTTCTACACACTCAGGCCAAACCTCACGCTTAAGCGAAGTCCCACAGAAACCAGGTAATCCAGAACTTTGTGATCTTAGACTCTGGACTCAATGGGACCCGGGAGCAGAGATTCTCTGCCTACTTCCCCTAATCTCCAGCGACCCAGAGATCACACCCATAAGCCACCTCCTACTGGCACCAGATAATTTCCTGATCAACCACCCTCCAGAACTCACAGCTGCTACTCCCAGAAGGGAGCATAAAATGAAGTCCCCATATCCATGCCACCGGACACCACGCCAGGCTGTTTTCACTCAAGGTGCCCCAGAGTGGGGCAGGCATTAAACCCTATGCCAAGTATTGTAAATGACAGGTCCTAAAATACAATTTTTATAAAAATTAAGTTATCACTGACTGTTTATTCATACTGCCAAAGACAATTTGAATTTTTTCCAAATTTTTAGAAATCACCAGTTCCTAGGGTGGGGAGAAAGCTCAAAGCACTGCAGGAATGTGTCTTTGCTTGAGTTCAGGGCTAGATGGCGAGTATCACTGGGCATGGCCTCCAGGTCCCCTGAGCAAATAATAAATTTACATCTTTTCTCTAGAAATACCTGAGTTTCCCACAATCTGAAACCTTAATCTTGGTGGTAGTTGACAGTGGTGAACATTGGACATAGTGACCAGGCCCAGAGCACTGGCTGAATGGGTATCTAGAAGCTTCCCAGTGCTTGGCTATTTTGCTGGGTTTTCATGGCATCTTCACAAAGATTTTCTCCTTTTTCTTAAAGAAGACAATCCTCTGCCATATTCACTGCTATAGATGCAGAAAGAGTAAATCAACATCAAAGCTTTGGAAAGGGACAATCTTCTTATTGCCTCTTTCCTGTTGATGGAGGAGCCCTTCCTAAGCTTTTACAGGGGGGAAATGGCAGCTAAGACATTTCATGTATATGTTGAGAAGAAAGACATTTCACTGATCTCCTAAACCAACTGTTCATTTCAATTGCAAGGGCTTTACTGTTTTCTTTAGAAATTTTCTTTCTATTTTAAAAAAGGTCATTGTTCTTTCCAGCTATATCCTTCATTTTATCTGGCTATATCCTTCATTTTACCTTCAGCATATTCAGGGCTCAGCTCTGTCTCATAAAACAAAGCTTGTCTCATTTCTCATTAAATATTAATATCAGTATAATAGAGCTGAACATAAGAGTTTTCATTATCTCACTTTTGATCACTAAATCCCATTTTGCTTCTTTCATGATGTCAATAATATGAAATACAAAAGGTATATTGCTGAAATTTTAGCACCTCAAGAAAATTACATTTGCTGAATTTCATCTTATGACTTTTCTAATGTATTTACTTATGGCAAAGATAAAAAATAAATAGACCTTAGTACATATTTTTAGATAAAATGCTACCACTGGAATGTAAGAGAATCCATCTTTCAGGCAATAGCTTGTTATAAAGTAGGAGTTGTGGAATTAGAAGTTATTTAACACATATTTTTTCTTAACCCAGGGTAATTTCCCTTCACAATAGAAGGAAAACTCAAATTTTCACATTAGAGAGTATGTAAGGCAGAGATGCCTTTTGATTTTGAAGATGGGCTAGAAGACACTCCAGGGTAAGCTCTGACCTTGCACGTCTGTCCCTGTTTCTATCCAGATATCACAAGTGGTCCCCCAAGCTCAGTCAGGAGTTATCCCTTACTTCAGAGCCAGGAGTAAGTTTTGAACACATTTGGGTATGGCCCCAAAACCAAAAAGAGAAAGAGGCTTTGTGTGATTAAAAATGCAGGAAGACTTGAAAACAGTTAATGAGAAATTGCATATCTGATCCCTGTTGTCTTAAACAATCACCAATTTCAAACAATTATCCCACATACTATTCACCTCAGCAAGGTTTATTGAGGTGCTATCCATATTATACAAAGAATTGAGATTTCAATTCTCAAAGCACACAGATTTTTATACCACACATCAGATATCAAATAAATATTAACTGAAAGATCTTACCTACAAATAAGAAAACAGGGTTGCAGCCACCTGGGATAAAGGTGACTGTTAAGTGTATCTTCTGTCTTATCTGGGAGAGAGGTGACTGTTAGCTGTGTCTTGTTCCTACCTGGGAGACCGGTGACCGTTAGATGTTTCTTGTGTCCTACCTGAGAGGCAGAGACTGTTAGCTGTGTCTTATGCCCTAACTCAATGAAATGAACTCCTCACCAAGAATACATTACCCAGCTAGATGCTCATTCAGTTTTGAAGGAACAGTACACAACTTCACAGATAAAGAACAACTCAGAAACGTTATAGACTCAAAACCATTGTTACAAGAAGAACTAATAGGCCACTTTAAGATAACACAAGCCCTACAGGTTGAGGGTTGTATAAAATGTAGATGGATTTACAACTACATTTTACAACAATCCAACTCCTATATATATAAAAATGACACAAATCCCAATCATAATAATCTCTCTCAATATCAATGGACTAAATGCACTAATCAAGAGACACAGAATGGCAGGATGGATTAGAAAATTGAGCCCAACATTCTGGTGCCTCCAGAACATCTCTGAACAATCAAAGCAAACACAGGTTCAAATTCAAAGGCTGGAAAACAATTCTCCAAGCAAAAAAAGCCTTGTAGGCCATACTAGTATCAGACTGCACAGACTGCACAGACTGTACAAACTTGAGAAGGTTATAAGAGACAGTGTAGGTCATTTCTTAATGATCAAGGGATTTGATCATTAGCATCAGGAAGAGCTCACACTCCTCAATATATATGTACTTAATGAGGTTCCAGCAAAATACTTAAAACAAAAGCTAATAGGCTTAGAAATACATTGACAACAACACAATAGTGGTTGGAGATTTCAACATCACTTTGTTATTCTCAATAGATCAACTAGCTCAGCAAGTAAATACTTTATTTGAGGAAAGACTTGGAAGTGAGAAGGTTAGTGCATATATGTATTTATATACGTATATGTGATGTTTCACCCCCCAAAAGCTGAATAGACATTTTTTCCAGTGCTAATGGGACATTCTCCAAGATAGACCACATGCGGGGCCACAAAACATACCCAATAAAATAAAGAGGATAGAAATTTTATCGATTACCTTTTCAGACCATAATGCACTGAAAATAGAAGTGAGTCATGAACAACAATGTAGAATCAAATCAAATACCTGGACAATTGGAAATAGTAACCAGAAGTCTTTCAAAAAACAAAAGCCCAAGCCCAGATGTTTTGAATGAATCCTTTCAAACCTTTAAAGAGGACATACTGCCAATTCTTTTCACGATTTTCCAGGAAATTGAAGAAATAAACACACTCCCAAATAGTTTCTATGAAGCAAATATTACCCTGATAACTAAAGAAGATGGAGACACCACAAAAAAGAGAATTACAGACCAATATCCCTGATGAACACAGATACAAAACCCTCAACAAAATATAGCAATAGAATCCAACAACTCATCAAAAAGATCATACACGATGACCAAATAGGATTTATCCCATATGTGAAGGATGGCTTAACATTTGCAAGTCAATCAACATAATACACCTTATAAATAAAAAATATAAAGTTATATTATCATATTAATAGATGCAGAAAAAGCATATGACAAGATCCCAAACCAATGATGATAAGAACTCTCAACAAAATGAGTTGAACTTTCATCATTATAGTCAAAGCCATCTACAACAAACCCACAGAAAGCATTATCCTCAATGAGGAAAAACTAAACCCATCTCTCAAATCTCCCACTCTCTTTACTTATATTCAATATAGTACTAAAGGTACTTGCCATGACAATTAAGCGAGGAAAAAATACCAGAGGCCCTCAGATAGGAAAGGAAGGAGTCAATCTCCCAATACTTAAAGATGACATGATACTCTGCTTAAAAAATCTTAGACTCCATGAAAATGCTCCTAAAAACAATAGATTTATGTAGTAGAGTGACAGGTTGCAAAATCAATAGCCAGAAGTCATGGATTTTCTATATACAACCAATGAAAGAGAAGAAAAACAATACCATTCACAATCTTGCCTCAGAAAATCAAGTACCTTAGAATCAGTTTAACTAAAGAGGTTAAGGATTATAAAGAGAAAACTACAAAACATGATTTCAAGACATAAAAAGGACAAATGAAAATAAAAACACATCCCCTACTCATGAATTGGGAGAATTAGCATTGTCAGATGGCAATATTCCCTAAAGCATTATACAGATTCAATGCAGTTCCAATAAAGATACCCATGACATGATTTGAAGAAATAGATCAAATACTCCTGAAATTCATATGGAACAATATACCCCAATGAATAGCAAAAACAATCCACGAGAAAAAGAAGATGGGAGGCATCACCTTCCCTCACTTCAAACGGTACTACAAAGCAGTAATAATTAAAACAGCATAGTATTAGAGTAAAGACAGACCTGCATATCAATGGAAGAGTATTGAGTATCCTGACACTGACCCTCCAATAAGTGACCACATAATCTTTGTAAAGGAGCAAGAAACAAAATGGAGCAAGAAAACCTCTTGGTACTGGAAAAATTGAGCAGTTACATGAAACAAAAAGCCCTCAGACCTGTTTCTAATGCCAGGCAAAAAAAGTCTGATCAATATGAATTAAAGACCTTGATATCAGACCTCAATCAATAAGATACATGAAAAAAATGTGGCAGAACCCTCCATGAAATTGAAGCCAAAGATGAAACACAACTGACCAAGTAAGTGGAAGCAAAGATAAACAAATGGGACTACATTAAACTAAAAAGCTTCTGAACCTCAAAAGAAACAATGACCAGTAAACAAAGAGAGCCCACAGACTGGGGAAAAAAAATTACCTAATTTTTCTTTGATAAGCGTTTGATATCTGGTAGAATTTTGAAAGAAATCAATATCCAACTGCCCCATCTTGCGGGACTTGGTCAACGTAGGTAGCCGGGAGAGGGTGTGATAGTGAAAAGGAGACAGACGTAAAGAGAAAGAGAGACACAGACAGACACAAGAATGGGAGAAAGCTCCAACTCTATTTCTCTTAATCTAGTCTTTTATAATTGATTATATGAGGAAGTGGGCAGAATGGGAGAATAGCAAAGAATGCAAACGTTAAACAAAACTGGATGTTGGCCCTGATGGCAGTTTCTCTGGGCATTGTTCTGCAACCTTTCCCAAGAAGTGGTTGTTCCTAGTTACAGGTCAGTTAGTACTGACATATTTGTTCCCAGGCATAGGTTTCTGGCCATTCCCAGGCATGGTTTTCTGGCTGTTCCCAGTTATTGCTTCCTGGCATCTTCTACCTTTTTTTTTCTAAAATAGGCAATTCCATATTGGTAGTATAGCAAGCCTGCCCTCGCAGCTCCAAAGATAGCTCAATCCATTTCACTTGAAGGCCAGCTCACCTCCATAGAAAGAAAGGGCATTAACCAGCGGGGGAAGTAGGGGCCTATCCTCCAGTCACTATTAAGGATCCTTTTAGTGAGGAGAGGAGTATTGTTCAGATCCAACCTCTATGCAGATAGGCGTGCTTCTCCGAGCTTCTCGTAAGCTGATACCGCCTGGTTTCGCCCCCCAAAGGTGCCTATGGCATTTTTACAACTGCCCTGAGATGCAGTCGCCCTTGCTCCCGTGCGAGGAGCCAGTAGTTGCACAAGGAGCAGGTGTTAATTCTGAGGGTGTTGTAGAAAGGCGGGTGTAGGAGTCCATTCAGGTATCTCCATCCCTTGATCAGCTAGATCCAATTGATGATAATGAATTTGGATGGGTTTTGATGCCAGGGAGTCCATCTGCCTTTTTATGAAGGCCATAATTCTATTAAACAAAAATGGACCCAGGGATAATACAATCAGAAAACCAAAAAGGGGACCAAGCAAGGGAAGCACATAGGATAGTACTCTTCCCATCCCCCACCACCCCCAGGAGGTGCTGGTGAGTTGTCTCCGCCTCTCGAGGTCTTCTTGGAGCTGTCTTATTCGATCTCGAACCATTCAGCTCTGGTTGATGAAGAAACAGCATTCTTCTTGCAGAAAAACACAGAGGCCACCCTTTTCAGCAGTAAGGAGGTCCAGTTCTCGCCAATTCTGCAATACAACTTGGGCAAGAAGAATTTAATTTCTCCTGAACAGTCAAAATAATTTGGGTTACTTCTTGGATGTCCCCTATCAGCTGATTCTGCAAGGAATTATGTAAGGAGACAGCAGTGGTGATTCCTGCTGCACTAGTGGCTACTCCAGCTGCTACCCCCAGACCAAGATGAATGGGATAAAGGCAAAGGACTGGGGGATATGAGTATTTTCTTTCAGAAGTATGGGGATGGATTCGGATGATGGGAGTATACTAAGGTGTGGGAAAACAAAAACAATAGCACAAGTTCCAGTCCCATTTTCATACCAAAAGTGTTGCATACCTGCAGCGCAAAGAATGGAGGCATTAAATGAGGGGCAATACATGAGGGAAGCATCCATTACTGGGGGTTCCAGAAATCTTTGACAATCAAGAGAAAGTTTCCGTGTAGGAACAGTGGCTGAATTAGAATTATTAAAGCAAGTAAGAGTCTCTGGAACTGTAGACAGCACATAATGGGGAAAATAATAGAAAAGTCTATTATCATGACAAGGCTTAATTAGCTCAGAGGAATCAAAGGTATCATTAATCAGCAAAATTGAGGCATCTAGGGGGACCTCATAAGAGGGGCTCATACACAACCAGCACCCTTGAGCAAACCCACTCTGAGTAGTATTAAGCAACTGATAGGAGAATTTCAAAAGTTTAAGCAAAAGGGTAAAGGTCCAAGAATGTGTTGGATCTGGCTGCTGAATAAGCGAGTGGAAGATTTGAGAGACATTGGCTATATTTTCAAGGATAATTTCGGTAGGGGAGGTGGTAGGCCTTGGGACCCATCTTTTCTGTATCTTAATTAGCCCATAGGGGTCCGTCCCCCATCCATCCACTCGAATTCCTGCTAAGGCACCCGTTATCAAAAGCTGATTATTGGGGTCAGAGATTTTATATTTAACTGGGTTGCAATTGCCTGGAGTGCAAGTTTCATTGGCAGGTAGTAGCAGCTCCAGGTTAGCCTTCAAGGAACTGGAATGCACGTGTGGGCAAGACCAATGAGGGCAGTAGCCTTCCTGAGCATCGTCACAGTCTCCCGATTGCTCGTGCTTCTAATATATTTATGGGATGTGGCATATGATTGTTTCCAGCTGCTGCAGGAACCTCGC
This sequence comes from Sorex araneus, assembly GCF_027595985.1. Classification (NCBI taxonomy): domain Eukaryota; kingdom Metazoa; phylum Chordata; class Mammalia; order Eulipotyphla; family Soricidae; genus Sorex; species Sorex araneus. The sequence goes on along the minus strand of NC_073303.1, from coordinate 318,165,858 downwards.
CCATAGGTGGGTTTGCAGGCATCAAAGTACAGATCTACGTTGCTATCTGTTAGGGGATTATATCAGGACCTATTAAGAAGCAAAGGTGGATCAAACCCAATAGCAAGAATCTGAAATTCACAGAGTGTGTCTTCTTTTTTACTGTAAGATTATCTCTGTCAGCGCCTTCAGGAGGGGAAGTATGATTTTCATCTCCATCTGTGGGAAGAAAAAAAGGGCCATTCTCAGGGATTTGAGTCTCCCTGGACTTTTTTGGTGTTAGCAGGTGTATTTACAGGCTTAATTAACCGTTCAGTGAGCCAGCAGGCTGCGCCTTCTTGGCTATCAAAAATAAAAGCGGATCCTCGTCCCCAAATAAGCATGGCAAGGACATGGTTATTTTGAGTAGATGGATGCCAGAGGTGGCCGAACGTCCTTGTAAAAATTTACAACGTTAGAGAATTAAGAACAAAAAGGGCATGATTCAATATGTTTCTAGGCATGCCCAAGGTTGGGTAGGTAATTCCTTGTTTCAGTTTTTGAAGGTAGGCCTTCAAGGTGTGGTGAGCACGCTCCACTATGCTTTGGCTTTGTGGGTTGTAGGGAATGCCTGTTATGTGTTTTTTTTGAAACTGGTAACAAAATGTCTGAAAATTCTTACCCACATAACCTGGGCCATTGTCAGTTTTAATCATTCTGGGCTTCCCCATAAGGGCAAGGCAGGCTAAAACATGGGCAATAACATTCTTGGAAGCCTTTCCAGATTGTAATGAGGCATGGATAAAGCCGCTGTAAGTATCAATAGTAACATGAATATATTTAAGTTTCCCAAACTGATTGTAATGAGTGTCATCCATTTGCAAAATATCATTAGGTACCAATCCTCGGGGATTAACCCCCAGATGTGGTGAGGGCAACATAGTAACACATACAGGGCACTTTTTAACTATCTGCCAGGCTTGCTCTTGGGTAAGTTTATAAAGAAGCCTGAGTATTAGCATTCAAATGATGGAGGCTATGAGCTTGCTTGGCTTGATTAACTGAACCAATGAGAACCGGGAAGGCCAACTGAGTGGTGGCATCGGCTAGAGCATTCCCAGCAGCTAAAGGTCCGGGGAGATCAGAATGAGCACGAAGGTGACCCACATAAAATGGTTGGCATCGTAAGTGGATCAATTCTTGCAACTGAGCAAAAAGAAGGGAGGCATTTGTGGATGGCTTAATAAAGGGAACTGTTTCCAAGAGAGGAAGGGCAAAAGCTATATAGGAGCTATCTGTATAGAGATTAAAGGAAACAGTAGAGAGTTGTTGAAAAACTTGGATAATAGCAAACAATTCAACCAATTGGGTGGAGGTATAGGGAGATTTTGCCATCAATCACATAGGCAGCTTGGCCTTTAAATGATCCGTCTGTAAAAACGGTGAGAGTGCCTTGTATGGGAGCAAAGGAGGTGACTCTAGGGAATGTTAAAGAATGTACTCTAGCAAACTGTAAAAGTCTGTTAGCTGGATAGTGATTATCTATTTTACCAGTAAAGGAAAGGCAGGCAATTTGCCAATCATCAGATTTGCACATGAGCCAATTCAATTGTTCCTGGGAATAGGGAACAATCAGAGTACCGTATCTGGTTCCTTACCAAATAGTTGGAGACTACACTCCCTTCCGAGCATAAGAAGCTTAGCCACCAGTGATGGGTAGGAGGCTAAATTTTTTTTTTCTTTTTCGGTCACACCCGGCGATGCACAGGGGTTACTCCTGGCTCTGCACTCAGGAATTACTCCTGGCGGTGCTTGGGGGACCATATGGGATGCCAGGGATCGAACCTGGGTTGGCCGCATGCAAGGCAAACACCCTTCCCGCTGTGCTATCGCTCCGGCCCCAGGAGGCTAAAATTTTTGAGGGAGATGATGCAAGGTGTAACCAAAGGATGGAGCCTTCCTGCCAGAATACTCCGGTGGGTGTATGGGAGGTGGCACATATAACAGAAAGAAAGGTTTCTCATAGGAAACAAAAGAAATAGTTTTATTTTGAATGGTTGAATTAGCCAACTGTAAGGCAGCGAGACCAGAAGGTGTAAGCTGTCTGAGGGAGGAAGGGTCAGGGTCACCTTTGAGGATATCAAAGAGCGGTTTAAGTTCTCCTTTGGTCAACCGTAAATAAGAGCAGACCCAATTAATATCCCCTATCAATTTTTGGAAATCATTAAAAGTTTTCAAATGAGCAGTTTGCAATTGCATCTTTTGGGTAAAGATCCTAGAACCTCGCAATTCAAAACCTAAGTAAAAATATGGGTCTTTCAATTGGATTTTATCAGGGGCCACCTGAAGGCCAAATGTGGCTAATTTCATGACCAATTCCTTGCAGCACGCAAGGAGTTGAGAGCCATCAGAAGCTGCCAAAAGTATATCATCCATATAATGGATGATATAAATTGAGGGCCAACGGCATCCCATTGGATTGACAGCCTGGGCTACAAATTTCTGACGCAAGGTGGGACTATTAGCTGTTCCTTGTGACAGGACCTCCCACTGAAATCTAGGCATTGGTCCAGCAAAATTCACAACTGGCAAACTGAATGCAAAGTGCTCCTTATCTAAAGAGTGAAGGGGAATAGTAAAAAAGCAGTCTTTTAAATCAATGACTACCTTAAGATGTCCTGCGGGAATAGCAATGGGTGAGGGTAGGCCAGGTTGTAAGGCTCCCATAGGTATCATAGTTTTATTAATTTCCCTAAGATCTTGGAGTAACCTCCATTTGCCACTCTTTTTCCTAATTACAAAGATGGGAGTGTTCCAGGGAGAATTGGTGTGTTCAATATGGCCTGCAGCAAGCTGCTCCTGCACTAAAGCCGTGGCAGCTGCAAGCTTCTCCCGTGGCAGACACACAGCATCAACCGATTTCCATGTTATTTTCTCTGTGTGGGGTGTAGGCATGGCAATGGCCATTAGAGAAATTTTTTTGCAGACAATCCTGTGCGATCTGTCTGGGATAGGGCCAACACAGGCTCCTTTATTCCCTGGGACATTTTCCCCAAGCCTTGGCCGGGCAAATATCCCCACTTCAGCATGAGCTGGGCCCACTACTTCATTAGGACTGCACATGATCAGATTCATTTGAGAAAGAATATCTCGGCCCCATAGATTGATGGTCAGTCTTGGGACTACATAGGGCTGTACTGTGCCGGAATTAACTTCTTCATCCTCCCATTTAATCAGGCTGGAGCTTTGTAGAAGGTTGGTCATTTGTCCTATCCCCATGAGATGAGTGAAAGATGCATTGAGGGGCCAAGACTTAGGCCAATCCTTTTGAGCAAGGACAGTTGTATCGTCACCGGTATCAAGTAGCCCTTCAAAGGAATGACCATCCAGCTTTATTTTATTTATTTAAAAAAAAATTTTTATTTTTAATTAGTGAATCACCGTGAGGGTACAGTTACAGATTTATACATTTTTGTGCTCATGTTTCCCCCATACAAAGTTCGAGAACCCATCCCTTCACCAGTGCCCATTCTCCACCACCAGTAAACCCAGCATCCCTCCCACACTTCCAAGTCCCGTCTCTCCCCACCCCAAACTGCCACTACGGCAGGGTATTCCCTTTCGTTCTCTCTCTCTGATTAGGTGTTGTGGTTTGCAATAAAGGTGTTGAGCGGCCATTGTGTTTAGTCTCTAGTCTTTATTCGGCATGCGTCACCCCTCCCCTGCATGACCTCCGACCACACCATCCAGCTTAAATAGCAAGAAGGGCCTGACTTGGGAGACTTTTTGAATCCAGAAGGCCTCGGGGGATTTTTGGGATAAGATTAGGGCAGGGGACATTTCTATATCTTTGGTTTGGTTTTGCTGAACAAGAAGAAACAAGAGCTGTGCCAAGGGTGCGCCCTTAGGCATGACTACAGGGCCAGCAAGGGCAGAAGCTAGGATCCGAATTTCACCAGTAAAAGCCCCAGGAATAATATGCAAACCTTAGCAAGGGTGTATCAGTTTTACAAAAAAGAAGGACAAAAAAACCCAGCCAGGAGAGTCCCACGGACCCTGTTGGACAGTACCTTAGTGCCCGCTTCGGGGGTCAGTATTGTGCTGGTGGGGGAACAGAGGTCCTATCCTGGGCGATCTGGGGAGTCCTGGAACAATTCGGCGATGCTGCGGAAGGGGGAGTTTACACTTGTACTGGGAACGGTGTTGGAGGAACAAACCTGGAAGCCCCAACGGTTTGCCTCTGGGGAGGGGCCTGGGGCTGACCCACTGGGAGTTTCCCTGGCGCTGAGCAAGAGGGTTGTTATGAATGTCGGTTTTTGAGCGACATTCAGAGGCCCAGTGTTTCCCTTTCTTACAGCGGGGGCAAGGAGTATTAGGTGGTGGGCGCTCAGCCTTGGGTGCAATGCAGTCTCTTAAAAAATGGCCTGGTTTAGATAGCTTGACTTCACGACTGAAGACGTTAGAAAAGGACCAGAAAAAGAAAAAAAAAAAGAAAAAGAAAACAACCCAAACCAGACCGATGGAAAGAAATAATAAAAATTAGAGCAGAAATTAATGACATCGAAACCAAAAATAAAACAATCCGAAAGATCAATGAAACAAAGAGCTGGTTCTTCAAGAAAATAAATAAGGTTGATAAACCGCTAGCAAGACTTACAAAGAAAGAAAGAGAGAGAACCCTAATAAATCGAATCAGAAATGAAAAGGGGGACATCATAAAAGAAAACAGTGAGATTCAAAAGATCATTAGAGACTACTTTGAAGGTTTATACGCCACAAAACAGGAGAACCTAAAAGAAATGGATGAATTCCTTGATTCCTACAATCTCCCAAGACTAAACAAAGAAGACTTGGAATACCTGAATAGACCCATCAATGTTAAGGAAATTGAAACTGTAATCAATAACCTCCCCCAAAACAAAAGCCCAGGCCCAGATGGTTTCACTGGTCAATTCTTCCAAACATTTAAAGAAGACCTGTTGCCAGTTCTCCTCAAACTTTTCCAGGAAATTGAAAAAACAGGAACACTCCCAAACAATTTCTATAAAGCACACATCTCCCTAATACCAAAAGCAAACAAAGACACCACTAAGAAAGAAAATTACGGACCAATATCCCTGATGAACACCGATGCGAAGATCCTCAACAAAATATTAGCAAATAGGATCCAACAACTCATCAAAAAGATCATACATCATGACCAAGTGGGATTCATCCCGGGGATTCAAGGATGGTTTAACATTCGGAAAGCAATCAATATAATCCATCGTATCAACAAAAGTAAAGATAAAAACCATATGATCATATCAATAGATGCAGAGAAAGCATCTGACATGATCGAACATCCGTTCATGATGAAAACCCTCACCAAAATGGGGTTTGGAGGAACTTTCCTCAAGATAGTCAAAGCCATCTACCAAAAGCCTATAGCAAGCATTATTCTCAATGGGGAAAAATTAAGGGCCTTTCCTCTAAGATCAGGCACAAGACAAGGATGCCCACTCTCATCACTTCTCTTCAATATAGTATTGGAAGTACTTGTGATAGCTATTAGAAAAGAAAAAGAGATTAAGGGCATCCAGATAGGAAAGGAAGAAATCAAACTCCCATTATTGCAGACGATATGATACTATATCTAGAGAAGCCTAAAGCCTCTACTAAGAAACTCTTAGAAACAATAGACTTGTACAGTAAATTTGTAGGCTATAAAATCAATACCCAAAAATTCATGGCCTTCCTATATGCAAACAATGAGGCAGAGGAAAGGGATATGAAAAAAGCAATCCCATTCACAATCATGCCCCAGAAAATCAAGTACCTCGGAATCAGCTTAACCAAGGAAGTAAAAGACCTCTACAAAGAAAACTATAAAACGCTACTCCATGAAATCAAAGAGGACATGAGGAAATGGAACCATATACCCTGCTCATGGATAGGGAGAATCAATGTTGTCAAAATGGCAATACACTCCAAAGCATTATAGAGATTCAACGCGATCCCTATAAGGATACTCATGACATTCTTCAAAGAAACGGATCAAGCAATCCTAAAATTCATATGGAAAAACAAATGCCCACGGATAGCTAATACAATTCTTGGGAAAAAGATGATGGGAGGCATCCCCTCCCCAACCTCAAACTTTACTACAAAGCGGTAACAATCAAAACAACATGGTACTGGAACAAAGGCAGAGCCACAGAGCAATGGAACAGGGTGGAATATCCTACACACAACCCCAAATGTATGATCATCTAATCTTTGATAAGGGAGAAAGAGATGTGAAGTGGAGCAAGGAAAGCCTCTTTAACAAATGGTGCTGGCACAACTGGACAACCACATGCAAAAAAATGTGCTTAGACCTTGATCTGACACCATGCACAAAAGTCAGATCAAAATGGATTAAAGACCTCAACATCAGACCACAAACCATAAGGTACATTGAAGACAAGGTCGTTAAAACCCTCCATGATACTGAAGATAAAGGTATCTTCAAAGGTGACACGGAACTAAGCAATCTAGTAAAAACAGAGATCAACAAATGGGACTACATTAAACTAAAAAGCTTCTGCACCACAAAAGATACAGTGACCAGAATACAAAGACTATCCACAGACTGGGAAAGGATATTTACACAATACCCATCAGATAAGGGGCTGATATCAATGGTATATAAAGCACTGGTTAATCTCTACAAGAAGAAAACATCCAACCCCATAAAAAAAATGGGGCGAAGAAATGAACAGAAACTTTACCAAGGAAGAGATACAAATGGCCAAAAGGCACATGAAAAAGTGCTCTACATCACTAATCATCAGAGAGATGCAGATCAAAACAACCACGAGATACCACCTCACACCACAGAGACTAGTACACATCCAAAAGAACAAAAGCAACCGCTGTTGGAGAGGATGTGGGGAGAAAGGGACCCTTCTACACTGCTGGTGGGAATGCTGACTGGTTCAGCCCTTTTGGAAAACAATATGAACGATTCTCAAAAAATTAGATATTGATCTCCCATTTGACCCAGCAATACCACTGCTGGGAATATATCCCAGAGAGACAAAAAAAGTATAGTCGAAATGACATCTGCACTTATATGTTCATCGCAGCACTGTTTACAATAGCCAGAATTTGGAAAAAACCCAAATGCCCTAAAACGGATGACTGGTTGAGGAAACTTTGGTACATCTATACAATGGAATACTATGCAGCTGTTAGAAAAAAGGAGATCATGAATTTTGTATATAAGTGGATTGGTATGTAAAGTTTCATGCTGAGTGAAATGAGTCAGAAAGAGAAAGACAGACATAGAAAGATTGCACTCATCTGTGGTATATAGAATAACAGAGTGGGAGACTAACACCCAAGAATTGTAGAAATAAGTACCAGGAGGTTGACTCCATTCTGGGGAAAGGGCAACTCAGAGAAGGGATCACCAACTATAATGTAGTTGAAGGCCATGCGAGGGAAGGGTGTTTCGGGCTGAATGAGGGCTAGAGACTGAGCACAGTGGCCACTCAACACCTTTATTGCAAACCACAACAGCTAATTAGAGAGAGAGAACAGAAGGGAATGCCCTGCCACAGTGACAGGGTGGGGTGCGGGGAGATGGGTTTGGGGAGGGTGGAAGGGATGCTGGGTTTACCGGTGGTGGAGAATGGGCACTGGTGAAGGGATGGGTTCTCGAACCTTGTATGAGGGAAACATGAGCACAAAATTGTATAAATCTGTAACTGTACCCTCACGGTGATTCACTAATTAAAAATTTTAAAAAATTTAAAAAATGGCCTGGTTGTTGGCAGTTAAAACAGGTTTTGTCTCTAGGGGCTACGAACTCTTTAAGAATGGCCCGGATGGCCATTTCAATGGCATGAGAGGAGCCAATCCCCAAGCATAGCCGAATGTAATCTGAGAGGTCGGCACCAGCATGGTGGGGGCGGATGGCTGCTTGGCATGTAGGATTAGCATTTTCATAAACGAGGTGTTTTACAAATGCACTTTCGTTTTCTCCGCTGCCAACCCAGCGCTCGGCTGCATCAGTCAGGCGCTGATGAAACTGCTATAGGGTTCATCTGCACCCTGCTGAAGCTTTGCGAGAGAGGTGGTCGCAGACCCCTTGGGGGGGGGGAGGCCTTTTCCATGCCTTGAGACCAGCATGCTGAATTTAGGCAAGGAGACCAGGAGGAAAACGGGCCTGGTGAGCCTTGGAGTCATATGGACTGCTGCCCAAAAGTTTATCTCTAGTCCAGTTTTTAGAGGCTGCATTTTCCAGATTTTGTTGAGCAGCTTCTCTGTGATTCTCAACGAACTCAGTCCTCCACAAGACATAGTCACCTCCAGACAAGGTGGCTTGCGCCAAAAAATACCAATCATTAGGCGTCAGCCAGCGGTCACTAAGATTATCAAGGAGAACCAAAGTGAAGGGAATTATGGCTCCATACCCAGTCAACGCTGCTTTCAGGTCTTTAAGATGTTTAATGCTAACGCGGCGATACTTCTGGTCAGGGACCTCGTCCGAGTCGGACTGGTCTGGGTGGTCGGAAGTTTCCTCCTCATCAGAACCCGTGTTTCCTGAACCACCATCCTCATGAGAGTCTGCTTCTTGATCTCCAGAGCCATATTCCTCACTAACAGGTTCAGGTTTCAGAGCGGTGCCAACCTGAGCGGGGCCAGTCTCTGACGGGGTCTTACTATGGATGACTGGGAAGGCAAGGGCAGAAGGCTTAGGCTTTTGGGATGCTTTGATTGGGCTTCCTTAGGGAGGGAAAATCTCACTAATTCTTCATCTAATGCACAGAGTTCTTTGATCAGGTGGACATGTTCCTGCTTGTGCTAGAGAACAGCCCGGAGGGAAGCCGCCTCTCTACACAATTGGTTTTTAACCCGATACAGGTCACTGGAAACTAAATCAAAATCAAGAACCGGAGCATAAAAAGGAGGGTCTTTAGGCTCACAGGGGAGTGCAGGGGCCGAAATAGGCTCAAGATTAGGATAGGATGAGGGTAAGACAGGAAAAGCTCCTAGAGTGGGAAGAGGCTCACAATCATGATAACGGGCAGCCTCCTTCTCCAGTGTTGTAACATCAGTGGGGGATAATTCATCAGGAGGACTCTTTAGGGAGGGATAAAGGGCCTTGGTCTGAGGCGAATCTCTGGATTGTGTTTTATCAGCAGGAGGGCTGTCACTATTGGGCATAGGAATAACAACCGAAGAGCAGTTTGAGGAGGGTCGTGACAATGTTCTTAAGAAATCTCTCCCTTGTGGAATGCCTTGCCACAGTGGCAGGGTGGGGTGGGGGGGAGATGGGTTTGGGGAGGGTGGGAGGGACACTGGGTTTACGGGTGGTGGAGAATGGGCACTGGTGAAGGGATGGGTTCCCAAACTTTGTATGAGGGAAGTATAAGCACAAAAGTGTATAAATCTGTAACTGTACCCTCACGGTGATTCTCTAATTAAAAATAAATAAATTAAAAAAAAAAAAGAAATCTCTCCCTTGTTGGACAAACTTCCTTACTTCTGGGGAGTGATTATAAATTTTAAGAATATCATTTATAAGATTCCAATAGGAAAAGGCTTGGACGGGAACTTTCTCGGGCCCAAAGGTTTCATAATATTCTTTTAAGCAATCTCCTACTCTCCCCCAACGTTTTTCATCAATAGTACCTTCCTGGGGAAACCAGAGACAAACCTCACAGATGTAAGTAAGGAATTTCTGCAGGTCCTTTTTCTTAACCCTAGTGCCATGTGTCCTAAGGGACTCCTTAAGCCCCTTGAGGAACATATCATGTTTACTCAATGACTGTCCTATAATCAAAAGCAAGAAAGGATAGACAGAGAAAAGATCCTCAATAATTTCAAATTAAGAGTGACCAGTGGAATGCTTGGTAACGAGTGCCTACTTGATGCACAGTTTTTCTTCTTTGTTGGACACAAATTTATCTGGGATTCATGGCTGTGACCCCCTAATCCTGTCACGGGAAGTCTTCTAGTGGCGGGACTCCCTAATGGCATTTATGTGCTCGACCCTTGACCGCAGTGGAAGAGATTATTGGTTTAGGAAAAACAGCATTCAAACAAACAAATAACAACAAAAGTCACAACAATTAAAAAGAAGATAATAGTAATGGGTACTTAGTATAGGTGAGTGAAGATAAAGGCAACAAAAGGAAGACAAGTTATGAACCTAAGGTGAAAAGAAAATTCCCCAATTCCCAATCGGTCAGTTCCTCGACCACCCAGTCTGCTGGACTTGGGTTGAAAACAAATATTTACCACTTACCTTTTCCTTTTCCAAAGTTTTTGCAACTTCTATGATCGTGGCCACTTTCCAGCGGTGCCCCTGGCAGTGATCCCTCATGCCTGTCTCACAGGTTGGGTGCCACCTGTCCCATCCCGTGGGACTTGGTCAACCTGGGTAGCCAGGAGAGGGTGCGAGAGTGAAAAGGAGACAAACACAAAGAGAAAGAGACAGACACAAGAATTGGAGAAAGCTCCAACTTTATTTCTCTTAAGCTACTCTTTTATAATTGATTATATGAGGAAGTGGGCAGAATGGGAGAATAGCAAAGAATGCAAACGTTAAAAAAAAAACTGGATGTGGGCCCTGGTGGCAGTTCCTCTGGGCATTGTTCTGCAACCTTTCCCAAGAAGCGGTTTTTCCTAGTTACAGGTCAGGTAATACTGACATATTGGTTCCCAGGCATAGGTTTCTGGCCGTTCCCAGGCATGGTTTTTCTGGCTGTTCCCAGGCATTGGTTCCCAGCATCCAAACCTATCAAAAAATGGGGAGAAGAACAGAAACTTTCACAAAGAAGAAATACAAATGTCTAAGACACATAAAATGCTCTATATCACTAATCATCAGGGATATGCAAGTAAAAACAACATTTAGATATCATTTCACACCACAGACATTGGCACACTTCCAAAAGAACTAGAGCAACTAATGTTGGTGTGGATGGGGAAGAAAAGGGCTCTCTTTCATTGTTCATGGGAATTCTGACTGGTCCAGCCTTTTTTGAAAACAATATGAAAATTCCTCAAAAAGCTAGAAATTGAGGCTCCACGGCCCTGAGCACCCGTGCTTCCCTCCCCAGTGGACTGCCGGATGAGTGGCCGGCACGCCGACCCCAAGCGCAACCGCCATTCTGTCTTCCGGCAAAGGTCTGTGACGCTCCCTCGACCCGCCCTTCTGGACCCAGCCTGCTCAGCGGCCCTGAGCACCCCAAGCTTTGACCGCTGCCGGGTTGTGGGAAAGGGGCGTGGCATAATCGGCAGGGGGTGTGGCCTAAGAAAAGTGGGCGTGGCCTCATCACCAGCGGCCGCCTCTAACGTGGCGGCAGATAGTTTCCTCAACATCCTATCCAATACTAACATCCTAGATATTCGCAAGCAGTAGGACAATAAAACACAAGACTTCACATAAGATTTGAAGGAAACATCTCAGTAGGAGACCAGGTTCTACAAACGGCAAGTAAAAAGGCAACCACTATTAACTGAGCCTATCCACAATCCTTTTTCGCAACAGAAGGAAACAGGGATACCCATCTTCAAGGGCCCTCTTTCATACCACAACAACATGACGAAACAGCGAAAATCCCCAGTGCAAGCAGAGGACGATCAAAGGAGTCCGGAAACCTCAAGGGGTGTTTCCTACAAACTTGACCTCTCTGAGAAAGAATTCAGAGTTGAAATCCTCAACATGTTCAATGAACCCAATGCAAAGATAGACAACTTCAAGGAAGACCTGGCAGAAACAATACAACAGACAGCCGACAAAATACGGGAATAAATGAGAGCAGAAATAAATAACCTTCAAAAAGAAATGAAGCATTCGGTACATGAAATCAAAAACTCTCTGGCTTCCCTCAACAATAGGATGACTGCAGCCGATGACAGAATCAGTATGCTTGAAGATGAGCTGAAAGAGGCCTACAGGCAACAACAAACCATGGCAAGAGACCTCAAAATAGCTCTAGCCAGAATCAGAGTCCTAGGGGATGATTTCAAGAGGAACAACATTAGAATCATTGGACTACCAGAACCACAGGGAACCAACCCCAACGAAAAAGACACAGTCAAACAAATCATTGCGGAAAACTTCCCACAGCTGGACAATGCGGGCATCCAGATTCAAGGCGCCCGAAGAGTGCCAGCTAAAAGAGATCCTAATAGAAAAACCCCAAGACATATCATAGTTACAATGATGGACATCGTTCAGAGAGACACAATACTGCAAGCAGCAAGGTCCAAGAAGGAAATTGCATACAAAGGAGCACCCCTTAGACTCACAGCAGATCTATCAGAGGAAACCCTCCAAGCTCGAAGGCAATGTTGGGATATAGTGAAAAAACTCAATGAAATCAACGCTTCACCAAGAATACTTTATCCGGCTAAACTCTCATTCAAACTAGAAGGAATCATACACTACTTTGGGGATAAACAACAGCTCAGGAACTTCATAGACTCAAAACCAAACCTAAAAGAAGCACTGAAGGGGCTATTGTAAGACAAGAACAACCCCTACAAGCAAAACAAACCCTTGCACAAAGATAGCACAAAATCCCATAACAATAATCTCCCTTAATGTCAATGGTCTGAATTCACCAATTAAGAGACACAGACTGGCAAAATGGATTCAAAGACTGAACCCAACATTCTGCTGCCTGCAAGAAACACATCTGAATAGCCAGAACAAACACAGACTCAAAGTCAAAGGATGGAAAACAATCCTGCAAGGAAACAACTCCCTCAAGAAAGCTGGGGTGGCGTTACTAGTATCGGACAACATAGACTTCAGGTTGAAAAAGATTAGAAGGGATAGTGAAGGCCACTTTTTATTAATCACGGGATGTGTACATCAGGAAGAAATCATACTCCTAAATGTCTACGCACCCAATGAGGGACCAGCTAAATACCTACAACAGCTGCTAAGAAACCTTAAGAAGGACATCTCAAGCAACACAATAGTAGTTGGAGACTTCAACACCGCACTGTCTCCTCTGGACAGATCAAGAAGATTAAAACTCACCAAGGAAATACTGGCTTTGAAGGAAGAAATAGAAGAGAGAGGGCTAATAGATCTATACAGGGCTTTATATCCCCAAAAAAAGGAATACACATTCTTTTCCAGTGCACATGGAACATTTTCCAGAATAGACCATGTGCTGGGCCACACAACATACCTTAACAGAATCAACAAGATAGACATTGTACCAGCTATCTTTTCCGACCAAGATGCACTGAAGATAAAACTTAATCGTGGACAGATGTAGAAAACCAAATCAAACACCGGGAAATTAAATATCTCGATATTGAATAATGAGTGGGTCAGGAAGGAAATCAAGGAAGAAATCAAAAGGTACCTAGAAACAAATGAGAATGAAGACATGAGCTACCAGAACCTGTGGGACGCAGCTAAAGCTGTTTTAAGGGGAAAATTTATAGCTCTGCAAGCATATCTCAGGAAGGAAGAAAGGGCCCACATAAATAACTTGACTTCACAGCTCAAGACGTTAGAAAAGTACCAACAAAAGGAGCCCAAACCAGGCAGAAGGAAAGAGATAATAAAACTTAGAGCAGAAATTAATGACATGGAAACCCCAAAGACAATCCGAAAGATCAATGAAACCAAGAGCTGGTTCTTCGAGAAAATAAACAAGATTGATAAACCACTAGCAAGACTCACAAAGAAAGATAGAGAGAACCCTTATAAGCCGAATCAGAAATGAAAAGGGGGACATCACAACAGAAACCAATGAAATTCAAAAGATCATCAGAGACTACTTTGAAAATCTCTATGCCACGAAACAAGAGAATCTAGAAGAAATGGATAAATTCCTCGACTCCTATAATCTCCCAAGGCTGAACCAATAAGACCTGGAGTACCTGAATAGTCCAATTAACATCAAGGAAATTGAAATGGTAATCAAAAGTCTTCCCCAAAACAAAAGCCTAGGTCCAGACGGATTCACTAGCGAGTTCTTCCAAACATTTAAAGAGGACATTTTGTCAGTTCTTCTCAAGATTTTCCAGGAAATTGAAGAAACAGAAACACTCCCAAACAGTTTCTATGAGGCTCATATCTCCCTAATACCAAAAGCAAACAAATACACCACAAAAAAAGGAAACTACAAGCCAATATCCCTGATGAATACAGATGCGAAGATCCTCAACTAAATATTAGCAAATAGAATTCAACAACTCATCAAAAAGATCATACACCACGACCAAGTGGGATTCATCCCGGGATTGCAAGGATGGTTTAACACCCGGAAATCAATCAACATAATCCATCATATCAACAAAAGAAAAGATAAAAATCATATAATCATATCAATAGATGCAGAGAAAGCATTTGACAAGATCCAGCATCCGTTTATGATGAAAACACTCGCCAAAATGGGTATAGAAGGGACCTTCCTCAATATAGTCAAAGCCATTTATCACAAGCCTATGGCAAGCATTGTACTCAATGGGGAAAAACTAAGAGCCTTCCCTCTGAGAACAGGGACGACACAAGGATGACCACTCTCTCTACTTCTTCTCAATATAGTACTGGAAGTACTTGCAATAGCGATTAGGCAAGAAAAAGATATTAAGGGCATTCAGGTAGGAAAGGAAGAAATCAAGCTCTCACTATTCGCAGATGATATGATACTATACTTAGAGAACCCTAAAACCTCTACCAAGAAACTCCTAGAAACAATAGAGTCGTATAGTAAAGTTGCAGGCTATAGAATCAATACCCAAAAGTCCATTGCTTTCCTATATGCAAATAATGAGAGAGAAGAAAGTGACCTGAGAAAAGCAATCCCATTCACAATTGCGCCTCAAAAAATCAAGTACCTCGGAATCAGCTTAACAAAGGCGGTAAAGGACTTGTATAATGAAAACTATAAAACACTACTTCAGGAAATAAAAGAGGACACAAGGAAATGGAAAGACATCCCCTGCTCATGGATTGGAAGAATTAATATTGTCAAAATGGCAATTCTCCCCAAAGCATTGTACAAATTCAATGCGATCCCTATAGGGATACCCTTGACATTCTTCAAAGAAATGGAGCAAGCGCTCCTGAAATTCATATGGAACAGTAAGCCCCCACGAATAGCTAAAGCAATCCTTGGGAAAAAGAAAATGGGAGGAATCAACCTCCCCAACTTCCAACTCTACTACAAAGTGGTTGTCATTAAAACAGCATGGTATTGGAACAAAGGCAGAGCTGCAGACCAATGGAATAGGGTTGAATACTCTGACATACACCCCAAATATATGATCATTTAATCTTTAATAAGGGAGCAAGAGATGTGAAGTGGAGCAAGGAAAGCATGTTTAACAAATTGTGCTGGCAAAACTGGACAGCTACATGCAAAAAAATGGGCTTAGACCTCCATCTATCACCATGTACAAAAATCAGATCAAAATGGATTAAAGACCTCAACATCAAACCAGAATCCCTAAGGTACATTGAAGATAAGGTCGGCAAAACCCTCCACGACATTGAAGTCAAAGGTATCTTCAAAGCTGACACGCCACTGGCCAAGCAAGTGAAAACAAAGATAAATAAATGGGACTATCTCAGAAGCTTCTGCAACTCAAAAGAAACAGTGACCAAAATACAAAGACAATCTACAGAATGGGAAAGGATATTTATGCAGTACCCATCTGATAAAGGGTTGATAACAAGGGTATACAATGCACTGGTTGAACTCCACGAGAAGAAAACTGCCAATCCAATCAAAAACTGGGGTGATAAAATGAACAGAAACTTTTCCAAAGAAGAAATCCGAATGGATCAGAGGCACATGAGAAAATGTTCAACATCACTAATTATCAGGGAGATAGAGATCAAAACAACAATGAGATATCATCTCACACCACAGAGACTGGCCCACATCCCAAAAAACAAAAGCAACTGGTGTTGGCGTGGATGTGGGGAGAAAGGGACTCTCCTTCACTGCTTGTGGGAATGCCGACTGGTTCAGCCCTTTTGGAAAACAATATGGACGATTCTCAAAAAGTTAGAAATTGAGCTCCCATTTTACCCAGCAATACCACTCCTGGGAATATATCCCGGAGAGGCAAAAAGGTATAGTAGAGATGTCATCTGCATTTCCATGTTCATTGCCGCTCTGTTTACAATGCCACAATATGGAAAAAACCAGAGTTCCCGAAAACAGATGATTGGCTAAAGAAACTCTGGTATATTTACACAATGGAATACTACGTAGCTGTCAGAAAACATGAAGTCATGACATTTGCATATAAGTGGATCAACATGGAAAGTATCATGCTGAGTGAAATGAGTCAGAAAGAAAGAGACAGGCATAGAAAAATCGCACTCATATGTGGAATATAAAATAGCTGAGAGGTACAAGCTTACAATGTTGCGATTCCTGGCAGACATTTCTCTGGACTTAGTTACTAAAATACTAAAATAAAGAAATCCAAAACTATGCTGCTGCTAGTGCGGCCTCCTGACCTCATATCTCTTCATTCTCAGCAATAGAAAACAAATTACCAAATGCTTTCTTTTCAGCAGATCGACTTTAGGGGGGAGAAACTCCAAATCAATAATAGTGAATTTTTTTTGTTGAAATATTGAATGTAATCAAAGTAAAGTGAAATTAAAGTGAAATTTACCAGTTACACATGCAGGGTGGGGGGCTGGGGGGTAGGGGGAAGGGGGGAGGTATATCGTGATTCTTGGTGGTGGAATATGTGCACTGGTGAAGGGATGGGTGTTTGAGCATTGTATAACTGAGACTTTAACCTGAACGCTTTGTAACTTTCCACATGGTGAATTAATAAAAGAATTAAAAAAAAAAGCTAGACATTGAGCTTCCATATGATCGTGGGTATAGAAACACACAGCACACATTTCATCTGCTTTTTTCTCCTCCTCCTCCTCCTCCTCTTCCTCCTCCTCCTTCTCTTCCTGCTCCTCCTCCCTCTCCTCCTCCTCTTCCTCCTCCTCCTTTACTCTCTCAATATCACCCTCTCCATTCCAGGATATCCTCCATTATTATTTACATTAATGATAGAAGGAACCTTATCACCCTTGGCATACCAATGCTGGTGCATACCTAAGATGGCATATACTACTATTAGCTTACATTTTGTTGCCATCAGACAAACTATACAACCAAATATTGCAATAGTTAAATTGGTTAAGTAAATGGAATAAGACTGCCATATAGTTGAAAATAATTTACTTATTATTAATTTCACCATGGAATTTATACATTAAAAGTAGGATATATGTCATTTCAATTCGGGAATTATAAATATTTTGTACGACTGTTTAAATTATTTGAGGAGATATTGGGCCACACCTAGCTGTGCTCAGGGCTTTTTTATGGCTCTGTGCTCAGGGCTCACTTCTGACAGGCCTCTCTGGGTACCATATCAAGTACTGGGGATGGAACTTGCATCATGAACTTTCGTTACCTCAGAACTAGTGCTCTAGCCCTATATCTTATTATTTTTACACAACTAAAAAACTATTTTACATAGTGATTGTTGACACTCACAAAGGCAGCATAGCATCTTTCACTATTTTAGTTTAGGGATTTATAACAATACTCTATATAATTTTAATCATGTCCTTGTAGATTCACAGTATGAATCAAGAAAACTGGTAACTTTTTAAAAGGCGTTTTCATTCTTGTAGCCAATTATTCAATATGGTAATTATTGAACAAAAGTGGTTAAAGTCTAAAATTTATAATATTATTTCCCCATCTTTGACCCTTATACCATCTATGTTAGTTCAACCTGAAAGTTTACAGTATCAAAACTTTCATGAACCACTTAATGATTTTTTATAAACAACTATATTAAAACGTCATTTGATATTATACCTTCTTCAATATTATAATGAAAAATGGCATCAGGCTTTTGCTTCCACATTTCCCCTTCTTGAAATGAATGATTCTTTCAAGTAGTTAGCATACACAGTTATCTTCTATAGTCCATTTCAAAAATTTGATACTACTATAATTTAAAAAAATCAGTCACCCCAGTTTTTTTATTTTGTTTCTAGTGATAACATTTTTATTTGCTTTTTAAAAAATTTTTATTTATTTTTTAATTAGTGAATCACCAATCACCGTGAGGAGACACTTACAGATTTACATATTTTCATGCTTGTGTTTCACTCATACAATGTTCGAGAACCCATCCCTACACCAGTGTCCATTCTCCGCAACCAATGAACCCAGTATCCATCCCACCCTGCAATCTCATCCCCCACCCCACCCCGCTCTGTGGCAGGGTATTCCCCTTTGTTCTCTCTCTACTTTTGGGTGTTGTGGTTTGCGAAAGCTTTCTAACTAAAGGACATTTGTATGATAGCTGTCTGCAAATACAATAAACTCCTCAAATAACAAGTCACTCATCAATTTTACCATGACATTTCATCATGTACATGTGCTTTCTTTGTTACATTTGCATTTTTTTCAGAGCATAAATATTAAGATCGCAGCTATATCATTCAGGAAAACATGATATATATATATATATATATAAATCTATTCTATATTTATGTTTCTTCCTTGGGATGTTTTGGCAAAAACCAAGATGCCCTCTCCTTGGAACCATGTTTCCATCTCTGACAATGCTTTTGCCAGATTCAGCAGTATTTTGACATTTATCAATAATTGCTTCAATGATGCTTCAAATTCTATTTAGCCAGTCTTCAGTTCTAGCTGTAGCATTGTTAGAAAAATAAAAAATTATTCTTTGTGGCGTTTTTAGAAAATGTGGGTTACTGTCATAAATGACATATATTCAAGTGTTTGTACATTAATTATATATTGTTGATGCTGGTGCTTTAATTTGTTTCTCCATAACTAGTGCTCAGCTTTTTTTTTTTAGTTTTTGGGTCACACCTGGCGATGCACAGGGGTTACTCCTGGCTCTGCACTCAGGAATTACTCCTGGCGGTGCTCAGGGGACCATATGGGATGCTGGGATTTGAACCCGGGTCGGCCACGTGCAAGGCAAATGCCCTACCCTCTATGCTATCACTCCAGCCCCATAACTAGTGCTCAGCTTTATCATAAATGTCAAACTAGGTAGAAGAAACTCCAATGTCCCTCAACAGGTGAATAATGAGAATAATATAGAATACTGTATTGGTATACCAATATTGCATACATACAATGACAAATTGTCTATACAATTACTATCCTCACATATAGCTTAGGCATGTAGTGTAGCAAGCTAACACACTGAAATTTCTCTAAGAACAATAATCTTTGAACATAGCAGATTTTAATTTCAGAGGTCGTTACATGTGATGGATTTCTTGTAAACAGGCAATGTAAACTTATGCTATTGATAAACAATATTGTGCTATTCATGTATTTATTTGTATGAATTTGGAGGACTGGTTTTCCAAGCAGTTCTTTGGAGAGTTGAGAGGCCTCTTCTAGCTATCCTGTGTGAAATGGGCCAGAGAAGTAGATGATAGGTCCAGAGTGGATATGCAGACCCACCCCAGAGATGTATCTGGTGGTGATGGAGCATATGTTATGCTAGGCCTTGTGCATACAAAGTGTCCCTGACCTCTGAACTATATCTCCAACACTCTTTATTATAATTTTATAAAAGCACCTTATTTTCTCTTAGTTCAGTGTTAGAATAAATATGTAGAATAAGAAATGAAGTATGTAGAATATATATGTATATATGTGTATACATATACCATACAAAATACATGTTAATACATGCTAGTTGACTTTGCTATCAATGTCTTTTTGTATGGAGAAGTTTATATAAATATACAAATTTGGGGGGGGACTCATAAGTTAAATCATGCTGCATTTTCAACTCCCTGAAAGCTGGTTCCCTTAACATCCACATTATTCAAACTCAATTGAATCAAACTTCATGATGTTCACACAAGAAAATTGCCTAACAATGTATTTCTCAGATGCTTCCCTGTTATTAAGTGGATCATGACTATTCATACAATAGGTTATTATATTGGCTTTAACATCTTAGACAAGGATATTATTCTATGGCATGAATGAACCTTGTGTATGTTAGACTAAACGAGAGAGGTTTGTTACATATAGACAGATTCCACCTACTGTGATATATAGAATAGTCATCTTTTAGGTACTTAGGCCATATGTAGAGCAAAGCTGTATATACTATTTGTCTTTAGATAAAAATCGTGCAACAAATTTGGTTGCTGGTGGTTACTGATGCTAGAGAAAATAAAATGAAATTCTTTGTCTTTTTTTTTTTGAAATTCTTTGTCTTATGGATATATAGTTTTAGCTTAGCAGATAAAAAGGCTAGACTGCATTGTGGATATACTTAACATTACTGTTAAGTATTATTATGAAATTATAATGAATTATAATTATGAAACTCTTTATTTCATAAAATTACAAAACTCTTTATTTAATAATTTTTAAGGTGGAAAATTATATTATTTATTTTTAACACAATAAAATAAACTGGGAAAAAAATGGTGCCAAATAAAGGAGCCAGAATAGTGGGTTGATCATTTGTCATACATACAGCCAATGTGATTGGTCCCATGAGCCCACCAGGAATGATCTTTGAGCCCAGAGCCAGGAGTAAGCCCTGAAAATGTTTTTCTGGGTGTGGCCTCCAAAATAAAGTAAGAGAGAAAAATATAAATCAAAACAAAAAATATGTATATTTTTGTAGCCATGGGTATATGAAATTTTGAGTATAAAGAACATGCCTATTAATATACAAATATGGTGCAGCTGGGGAGTTATTTTAAAGAGATGGAGTGTGTGTGTGGCACATGTGAGGATTTCTGCAGGATCCCTCGTACCGTAAGTCCTATGTCCACACGGAACACTATGTGTGGTGCTGGTGCCCCAACACTCGGGGGAGAGCAGCACCTGATCACCAGGCCCAAACTGGGTCAAATAGCTGAGCTGGTATTACTGGACCTGCCCTCCCTGAGTCTGAGTCCAGTTGTGAGTGTCCTAAGACAAAAAAAGGTAAACAAACAAACAAATGAATATGGAGAATAAAGCAATGTGGTATTGGGTTTTTAAAGTAAAACGTCAAAGAAATTTCAGGCTATGTCAATCCATTATTTCTGTTCAATTTCATGTTCTGATGATATCTAGTCACTTTCTTTTTTAAAAAATTTTGTTTCTTTATGAATCAGGGCGGTCTGAAGAGATAGCACAGTAGGTAGGGCGTTCACCTTGCACACAGATGACTTGGGTTTGATTCCTCCGCCCCTTTTAGAGAATCCTGTATTCTACTGAGAGTATCTCGCCTGCATGGCAGAGCCTGACTAGCTACTTGTGGCATATTCGATAAGCCAAAAACAGTAACAACAAGTCTCCCAATGGAAACATTACTGGTGCCCGCTGGAGCAAATTGATGAGCAATGGGATGACAGTGACAATAATGAATATTATTATGCATAATGCTAAAGAATAAAGCAGCTCTGTAAACCTATTTATAAAGTACAGGAAAAGGCTCATGTTCTCTGTTGCTAAAATTTGACTTCTGCCCACAGGGAACTTTAAATTTTTTTCCTGGTTCTAATGTGTATATCCATATCTCTAAATAGCAAGAATGTTTTGTTACTTGTTGACTCTTTGGTTTTAGGTGCTATTTATTAACTTTCCATTGTTGAAGTTGATAAAATTATGGGTGGGCAAAGGCATCTGAATTACATGTGTTTTGATCATAATCTAACACTCCAAACAGGAAACTCTCATACTTTAATAACAGCTGTGCACTGTGATATAGAGTAACATATTTTCTTTCCTTCAAAGTTTTATTTTCCTGGAATTAGAATATTTATCTTATTGCTTCTCATGTCCTTCAATGTGGATTGAGTGATGGCTAAATTTACCACATATTTTGTTTTAAAATTTTCTTTCCAGTTGTCATGAGTATTTTCATTTCCTCTAGCCATACCACAGGCTCCGTCTTAGTTTACTCCAAAGTTTGGGAAACTCTGTTCCACATTCTGATTTCATGAGGAAAAAGTTGCTAGGATACAGTTAGGTGCATTTTTTTGTGTATGGTCTGTGGGCACTTTCAGGCTACAATGGAAGACTTGAGTTGATGAGACAAAGGTTTGCATACGCTTCCTGATCTTGTCATTTTGCCAAGATTATCTTTTCTTCATTTTCCAAAAGTTCATAGGGAAGAAAATGAAAATTTTAAAATTTCAAGTGATATCTTCTTATCATGTTGACAAGGATACGAACACCACCAAAGCCTCTGTTCTCATATGTTTCGAGGAAAAATTCTCCAGTGTCAAAAATGGCATAATGGAATTGATGTCTCCGGTTTTGGTAAGACCAATGATGTTGATCTTTGCGCATCCACCATCAGGTCCTCAATGGATGCTTCTGATGCCTGTATCCGTGCGTTGAAAGTACAGACAATCATTTTAGTCTTTCTTCGTTTTGGCACTCTAGGTAGTGCACAAGATATTTTCATCCTCTCTTTGCTCATCTTTCTTAATGCTGCCGTATTGGGGTCTATTTCGATGACAGGTGAATGAGGCCAATTGTTGCTACTGTTGTTGGCATATCGAATACATGACGGGTAGCTTGCTAGGCTCTGCCATGCTGGCGAGATACTCTTGGTAGCTTGCTGGGCTCTCAGAGAGGGACGGAGGCTTTTAGGGCAGCCTCCATTCACCCTTATAGCTGTTACCATGGTTCACACCAAATTTGAACCCTATCAAATGTAATGTGGGAAAAATAGGAACTAAGTGTATTATGGTGTGTCTCGCAGTCCAGAGAGCAACCTGGAAAGTGGCAGTGGATGGGTAGTGCATAGTTGGTCAGTGCAGCAGAAGCCGGGAAAAGTATTCGCAACACTCACCTGTTTTTCGCCAACGACAAGACCAAGATGATTGTCCTCCAACGTCCCGATGGATCTCTCACATGCTCCAGAAAGGCAATAGAGAAAATTATTCACGACTTCTACTCAGATCTCTTTGACAGCCATGTCCACCTGCCCACAAACCAAATTCCGCAGGATGGATATGTCGTTCCCAAAGTTCTCCCTTCTGAAACCCGACACGCCATTTCGCTAGTCAAGACACGAACAGCACCTGGTCCGGACAAGGTCAGACCCGAACACCTGAAGAATCTGATGCCAGTACTCATCAATACACTGGCCTGAGTCTTCATATGCTACCTGTCTGAATGCAAGGTTCCATCCCAGTGGTAAACCAGCAGGACCGTTCTGTTGTACAAGAAGGGGTCAGACATCCACGACATCGGAAACTCTCTCCCAATCTGCCCGCTGTCTGTCGTAGACAAGTTGTTCACTCGTGTCATCCTGAATACAATAGGCAGAACATTAGACGAAGGACAACCATGTGAGCAAGCCGGGTTCCAAAGGGGATTCAGCACGATAGACCATACCCACACAGTGAAAAAACTCATTGAAGTTTCGGAGAGTTCAAGTCGCCACTCTGTCTAATGTTCATCGACTTAAAGAAGGCCTTCGATTCTGTTGAGACTGAGGCTGTCATCGAAGCCCTGGCCAAACAGGGCGTTCAAAATCCTCCACGAGCTGTATTGTGGATTCACCACCAGGATCTCACCATTCTACAAGGAAGTGACCATTGATGTAAAGAGAGGGGTGCGGCAGAGTGATACTATTTCACCGAAACTCTTCAGTGCCGCCCTTGAGAAGATCATGCAACGACTGGAATGGGAAGGAATGGGAGTGAAGATAGACGGTCGGCGATTATATCACCTCCGCTTCTCTGATGGCAAAATATTGTTCTCATAACATCAAACATTAGCCAAGCGGCACAAATGCTGACCGACTTTGACCACGAGTGTGGAAAGGTCGGATTGGAGCTGAATCTCAACAAGACGCTGTTCATGAAAACCGAACTGGTCCCTGAAGCTCCATTTGCTCTCAATGGAACAAACATCTCTGAATGCAGCAGCTATGTGTACCTGGGTCGAGAAATCATCATGAGAAACGACTTGGTGCCAGAACTGCGCAGGAGGAAGAGAGCAGCGTGGAATGCATTCAAGAGCGTCGAAGAGGTGGTTAAGAGAACGAAGAACTTCCGACTCCAGGCACATCTTTTTGATTCCACTGTTATTCCTGCACTAACATATGCCTCAGAGACCTGGGCCCTACGCAAACAGGATGAGAATGCCATTAGTGTATCCCAAAGAGGAATCGAAAGAGCTATGCTGGGTATTACTGGGTCAAATGGGAGCTCAATTTCTTATTTGTTTGAGAAGCGTCCATATTGTTTTCTAAAAGGGCTGAACCAGTCGGCATTCCCACAAGCAGTGTAGAGGGTCCCTTTCTCCCCACATCATCTCCAACAGAAGTTCTTTTGTTCTTTCAGATGTGGGCCAGTCTCTGTGGTGTGAATTGGTTTCTCATGGTTGTTTTGATCTGCATCTCCCTGGTGACTAGTGATGTAGAGCACTTTTTCATGTGCCTTTCGGCCATTCGTATCTCTTCCTTGGGAAAGTTTCTGTTCATTTCTTCGCCCCATTTTCTGATGGGGTTGTTTGTTTTCTTCTTGTACAGTTTAACCAGTGCCTTATATTCCCTTGATATCAAGCCCTTATCTGATGGGTATTGGGTGAATATCCTTTCCAATTTTGTAGATTGCCTTTGCATTCTGGTTACTGAATCTTTTGCGGTGCAGAGTGTTTAACAATGAGTGGGTCAAGAAGGATATGAAGGATAAAATCAAGAGATACCTCAAAACAAATGAGAATGAAGACACGAGCTACCATAACCTATGGAGCAGAGCTAAAGCTGTGTTAAAGGGAATATTTATAGCTCTGCAAGCATTCCTTAGGAAGGAAGAAAGGGCCTACAAAGATAGTTCTACTTCACAGCTCAAGGCCCTAGAAAAAGACCAGAAAAAGGAACCCAAACCAGATCGAAGGAAAGAAATAATAAAAATTAGAGCAGAAATTTATGACGTGGAAACCCAGAAAATAGTCCGAAAGGTCAATGAAAACAAGAGCTGGGTCTTTGAGTAAATAAACGGAATTGATAAACTGCTAGCAAGACTCACAAACAAGGAGAGAGTGAGAACCCTAATAAACTGAATCAGGAATGAAAAGGGGGACATCACAAGAGAAACCAATGGAATTCAAAAGATCATCAGAGACTACTTTGAAAGTCTGTATGCCAAGAGACAACAGAACCTAAAAGAGATGGATGAATTCCTTGAATCCTACAATCTCCCATGACTGAACTAAGAAGACTTGGAATACCTGAATAGACCCATTAATATCCAGGAAATTGAAACTGTAATCAAAATTCTTCCCAAAAACATAATCCCAGGTCCAGATGGATTCACTGGCAAATTTTTCCAAACATTTAAAGAAGACCTGTTGCCACTTCTCCTCAAGCTTTTCCAGGAAATTGAAAAAACAGGAACTCTCCCAAATAGTTTCTATAAAGCACATATCTCCCTAATACCAAAAGCAAACAAAGACACCACTAACAAAGGAAATTATAGACCAATATCCCTGATGAACACCGATGCAGATCCTCAACAAAACATTAGCAAGTAGGATTCAACAACTCATCAAAAAGATCATACACCACGACCAAGTGGGATTCATCAATTCAGGCAAGCAAGGATGGTTAACATTCAGAAATCAATCAACATAATTCATCATTTCAACAAAAGTAAAGATAAAAACCATATGATCATATCAGCAGAGAAAGCATTTGACAAGATCCAACATCCGTTCATGATGAAAACCCTCACCAAAATGGGTATTGGAGGAACTTTTCTCAAGATAGTCAAAGCCATCTACCACAAGCCTATAGCAAGCATTATCCTCAATGTGGGAAAACTAAGGGTCTTTCCTCTAAGATCAGGCAGAAGACAAGGATGCCCACTCTCACCACTTCTCTTCAATATAGTACTGGAAGTACATGTGATAGCTGTTAGGCAAGAAAAAGATATCAAGGACATCCAGACAGGAAAGGAAGAAATCAAACTCCCATTATTGCAGACGATATGATACTATATCTAGAGAAGCCTAAAGCCTCTACTAAGAAACTCTTAGAAACAATAGACTTGTACAGTAAAGTTGTAGGCTATAAAATCAATACCCAAAAATCCATGGCCTTCCTATATGCAAACAATGAGGCAGAGGAAAGGGACATGAAAAAAGCAATCCCATTCACAATCGTGCCCCAGAAAATCAAGTACCTCGGAATCAGCTTAACCAAGGAAGTAAAAGACCTCTACAAAGAAAACTATAAAACGCTACTCCATGAAATCAAAGAGGACATGAGGAAATGGAAACATATACCCTGCTCGTGGATAGGGAGAATCAATGTTGTCAAAATGGCAATACTCCCCAAAGCATTATATAGATTCAACGCGATCCCTATAAGGATACCCATGACATTCTTCAAAGAAACGGATCAAGCAATCCTAAAATTCATATGGAACAACAAACGCCCACGGATAGCTAAAACAATTCTTGGGAAAAAGACGATGGGAGGTGTCACCCTCCCCAACCTCAAACTTTACTACAAAGCAGTAACAATTAAAACAGCATGGTACTGGAACAAAGGCAGAGCCGTAGACCGATGGAACACGGTGCAATATCCCTACACACAACCCCAAATGTATGATCATCTAATCTTTGATAAGGGAGCCAGAGATGTGAAGTGGAGCAAGGATAGCCTCTTCAACAAGTAGTGCTGGCACCACTGGACACCACATGCAAAAGAATGGGCTTAGACCTCAACCTGACACCATGCACAAATGTCAGATCAAAATGGATTTTTTAATCCTCAACATCAGACCACAAACCATAAGGTACATTGAAGACAAGGTCGGCAAAACCCTCCATGACATTTAAGCTAAAGGTATTTTCAAAGATGACACGCAACTGATCAACCAAGAGGAAACAGAGATAAACAAATGGGACTATATTAAATTGTTTTATCCTTTCAATAGGTATGTAAAGTACATAGGCTTTACAGGTGAAAATATTATATTAAGATAATTCTTGAATACCTGCAGTAATAAGAACATTTAATATAAATGAAATATTAGCTCATTGTTGAATAAGTATGAATTCCCTTAGCAAGACAGGAATAAACAACCCTTTCCCAATTCTATTGAGGCCAAGCATAAGCACCATGAGTGGATGAAACCTCAATGGCAAAGTGCCGTGAGTTTGTGAGTTTGTCTTTTTGAAAGAAGCTCCTTTGAGGATTCTTGCAAGACTAATTCCAAGGACACAACTTCCCTAAGCTGTTGCCTATCCGTGAAGCCCTGAGCATTTCTTTAAAATTTTGATGATAATCTTGGTGTAGTCATAATTTTATTGTTTTTTTTTTTCAATTTTCTTTTACTCTAGCTACCACTCTCTTACAGTTTATAGAGCTTTTCTATTTGGGTCTATTTATCCTGGTACCCTTTTGAACTCTTGGATCTCGATCTGCATACCTCAACTCTGGGAACTTTTTTTTTTTAAATTGAATCACCATGAGATGCAAAGTTACAAAGCTATTCATGGTTGAGTTTCAGTCATACAGATGTAAGCAGGTAGACAAGGAAAGGCCCTCAGCAATGAAATTTAGGTCAACAAACCTTCAGGGAGGAAAATTCTAAGACTGATCCACCCTGTGGCTATGGAAAACAGGAAAACTGATAATAACTTCAGCAGCAGACATGATAAAATTTTCAGCTAGGGACCCTGAGGAGATTGGACCCCTCCCCACGAAGTTTCTCAAATCCTCAGACCTCTCCCTTAATCCGATTAACTTTAGTAATTCAGCCCCAAGAAGACACCAGAACATTTCGAATCAAGACAACCTAAGAGCCTATAAAAACCGTCTTGAACAAAGGAAGAGTGTGCATATGCTGCCCACGACAATCCCATGTGCTGCTTGCTGAGCACACCTCCCTCCCCTCCCTCCTCCCCCTCCCTCCCTCCCTCCCTCCCTCCCTCCCTCCCTCCCTCCTCTCTTCTTTCTTCTTTCTTTCTTTCTTTCTTCCTTTCCTTCTTTCTTTCTTCTTTCTTTCTTTCTCTCTCTCTCTCTTCTTTCTTTCTTTCTTTCTTTCTTTCTTTCTTTCTTTCTTTCTTCTCTTCTTTCTTTCTTTCTTTCTTTCTTTCTCTTTCTTTCTTTCTTCTTTCTTTCTTTCTTTCTTTCTTTCTTTCTTTCTTTCTTTCTTTCTTTCTTTCTTTCTTTCTTTCTTTCTTTCTTTCTTTCTCTTCTTTCTTTCTCTTCTTTCTTCTTTCTTTCTTTCTTCTTTCTTTCTTTCTTTCTTTCTTTCTTTCTTTCTTTTCTTTCTTTCTTTCTTTTCTTTCTTTCTTTCTTTCTTTCCTTCTTTCTTTCCTTCTCTTCTTTCTTTCTCTTCTTTCTTTCTTTCTCTTCTTTCTTTCTTTCTTTCTTTCTTTCTTTCTTTCTTTCTTTCTTTCTTTCTTTCTTTCTTTCTTCTTTCTTTCTTTCTTTCCTTCTTCTGAGCTCAGCAATAATTTTTAGCCCATATATAGCTTGAGGTACCATATGGGGTGCCAGGGATTGAAACTGGGTTGGCCACATGCAAGTAAAGTGCTCTACCAGTTGTATTATTTGTCTAGTCTACTATGCCATCATTGATTGGAGCTCATTATATATAATGTAGTGTCACTGAAGTCATCCTTTGATAGTTTATAGAACTATTGGTACTCATAGAACCTTCTGTGTAATTATTTTCACTCACTGAACCTGGTGGAGTTCTGCGAAACTTTCCCACTGTGTTTACTGTGATCTTGCTATGCTGAGGGTGCATCTTTGTAGCTAGACACCTTGGGAGGCTCTGAGAGAATAGGCTGAATGTTGAGCCTTTCTTCTCTACCTGTCTTCACCTAGCGGCAGGAAGTATGAGTGCGAACTGTGTGAAGTGTGATTTGTTAGAGGTTATAGCAGTATGAGATTAGAGCTTCAGAGGTGTGAAGGAGGCCTGATTAGAAGATAGCAAAGGCAGTCAAGTCAGGGAGGCTGCTGGGACCCAGCTCAGAGGGAAAGGCTTCTCTTTCTGATGAGAAAGGTCCCGCATTCCTCTGGGAATCTGGTCTGGAAAGCTAGAAGAGCAAGCAGGGATTCGAGATATGTGGAGGTGGCCTGCTAAGGAGATGGCAAAGGAGGCTAGGCCAATATGTATATCTCTTTGTTGTTTAATCTAATGCAAAATATTTTTTACTTGTTTTGTATTTCTTTCCAAGTATGCTTCATTTTATTTTTTCTTAAGCCTTCCGTTTCTTCCTAATTCTGTTCCAGGTTTCCTTTATAGTTTTGACCATCTATAAAAGTTTTACAAAGTTTTTCTGATGTCCCTATCAGCTACTGAAAAGAACAAATTTTCAGTTATTTCTGGTTCTATTTTCTATTTTACCACCTCATGTGGCTAGTAATTGTATGAAGTCCCAAAGCTTTCAGAGTCAGTACATATTTTATGTATTAATCAAGATTTTTATACTCTGGGTAATGGAAACTGAGTACTGCGTGAATTCTGAGAATTATTTGGCACATATAGTTCAACTACCCATCTTCAATTGATTGATAGTTCAACTATCATTTGATTGATAGTTCAATGGATAACTATCAATTGATTGATAGTTTAATTATCAATCAATTGCTAGTTTTCTCACTAGTAATTGATTCTATGGGGCCTCTTGACATTATACACAGTGGAATTTTGATAATGACAAAAATGTATAGAGACTCTTTAATTTCATATCACAGGACACTTTGTTTATTTCTCTCTCTTTTTCTTTCATATTCTTTCCTGCAGTTGTAACCTTCTCAGGCAACTGGTTTATAATTTGTTCCTTCTATTCAATCCAGTTGTTAAGCACTGCTTTGCTCTGCCTCACTGTGCTGCAGCTCAACTATTTCCCTTTGGTCCTATGGTCCGAAAATGATTAACTTTTTCTTTTCTTATCAAGGACCAATATTCTTCTCTTTTTTAAAATTATATTCTATTGAATCACCGTGAGATAGTTACAAGCGTTTATGTTTGGGTTACAATCATACAGTGTTCAAACACTCATCCACCAATGCACATTCCCCAACAGCAGTCTCCCCAGTATACGCCCAATTTCCCACCCTTCCTCTGCCCCCCTGACAGACAATTTCCACCATACTCTATCTCTACTTTTGGGCATTATGGTTTGCAACACAGATATCGAGAGGCTATCACTTTTGGTCCCTTATCTACTTTCAGCACACATCTCCCATCTTGACTGATCCTTCTAACCATAATTTTCTTAGTGATCCCTTTTCCATTCCAGCTGCCTTCTCCCCCTACTCATGAGGCAGGCTTTAAACTATGGAGAAACCTTCCCGGCCCTTGTGTCTACTGTCCAATGGGTGTCAGTCTCATGTTATTTTATACTCCACAAACGAGTGTAGTCCTTCTATGTCTGTCTCTCTCCTTCTGACTTATTTCACTTAGCATGATACTTTTCATACCTATCCACTTATAAGCAAATTTCATGACTTCATCTCTCCTAACTGCTGCACATTATTCCATTGTGTAGGTCTACCAAAGTTTCTTTAACCAGTCGCCTATTCTCGGGCACTCGGGTTGTTTCCAGATTTTGGCTATTGTGAACAGCGCTGCAATGAACATAAAGGTACAAATGTCATTTCTACTGTGCTTTTTTTTGCATCCTCAGGATATATTCCCAGAAGTGGCATTTCAGGGTAATGTGGAAGCTCAATTTCTAGTTTTTGAAAGAATGTCCATATTGTTTTCCAGAAAGGTTAGACCACTGGGTATTCCCACCAACAGTGACAGAATGCCCCCTTTCCCCCACATCCACGCCAGCACTGGTTGCTTTTGTTCTTTTGAATGTGTGCCAGTCACTGTGGTGTGATATATCTCAATTCAACATTCTTTTCTTATTATGTCTGTTGTTAAAAAAAACTTTAATATATTTTATCCAGTTTTCTAGTTGTTTATAACCATAAATGAGTTATAAAGAACATAAGTTAACTGATGTTGTTCCATGTCAAGAAATAGAAATTGGGGGCTGGAGCGATAGCACAGCGGGTAGGGCGTTTGCCTTGCACGCGGCCCACCCGGGTTCGATTCCCAGCATCCTATATAGTCCCCTGAGCACCGCCAGGGGTAATTCCTGAGTGCAGAGCCAGGAGTGACCCCTGTGCATCGCCAGGTGTGACCCAAAAAGCAAAAAAAAAAAAAAAGAAATAGAAATTGTATTATGTTTTTGTCATTAATAAGGAATAGATACTATTTGTTAGCATTTTGTTGCTACATAGATTCAGACCAATAAAAGCTTCTACCATCTGTGTATTCCCAATCATCTGTTCTAGGACCATATGCTCTCAGGTTTGAATATGCTATTGAGTAAAGTTGAGGATTTTACCAGGGCTTTCAGGAAATAGTTCTGAATTTCACTAACTCAGGGCATACATTTGTCTCTAAAGTAATTGCTGTACTGACTTAGGACCGGTTGCATGTGCCATTCCTGCATGAACTTACAGACTTTAACAGAGTATAGGGATGAAAGCAGAATAGGAGTTGACTCCTCAATATATCTTTTGTTTGTTTTGGGGCCACACCAGATGGTGCTCAGGGCTGATTCTTAGCTCTACACTATGGATCACTCTTGGCAAGGTTCAGGGGATTATATGGGATGCCAGAGACTGAACCTGAGTTGGCCTTGTGCAAGGCAATGCCCTCCTCACTGTTCTGAGAAATTTTCTAAAGTCCAGTGTTGGCTCTGGGATCCCCTAAAGGAGCTTTAATTATCTTCTGTCACTGTCACTGTCATCCTGTTGCTCATCAATTTGCTCGAGCCAGCACCAGTAACGTCTCCATTTTGAGACTTGTTACTGTTTTTGGCATATTGAATATGCCACTGATAGCTTGCCAGGCTCTGCGGTGTGGGTGAGATACTCTCGGTAGCTTGCCGGATTCTCTGAAAGGGGTGGAGGAATGGAACCCAGGTCGGCTGCATGCTATCGCTCCAGCCCTAATTATCTTCTAGTTGTATTTACATTTTTTTTTGCAAAAATATTAAAACATTTGCAATTGTCAATTTTAATGATGTCATGTTTGCTAGACCCTAAGTGTGCACATGCTGGTCAGGTTCCA
This sequence comes from Sorex araneus, assembly GCF_027595985.1. Taxonomy (NCBI): domain Eukaryota; kingdom Metazoa; phylum Chordata; class Mammalia; order Eulipotyphla; family Soricidae; genus Sorex; species Sorex araneus. The sequence continues at coordinate 318,133,784 of NC_073303.1, read as the reverse complement.
GAAGAGCCTTTTAACAGCTGTGATTGCAGTGAATCACTTACCTCCAATATATCATATTTCTTTATCTGTAAAGTGGATAACTAAAGCAACTTCTCACAGGGTTGCAATGGATATTCAGTATCAATGCGAGGAGAACAGTGCCCACTGCTGTGGGCTGTAGCCAGTTAGCTCTGGTCATTGTAGAATGTTAAATATCTGGACAATGAGAGTTGAAAAGAATGCTATTGACCTCTGGTCTCTAATTCCTGTATTGTTATATTTTATAATCAAAGGACCTACTTTTTTTTTTTTTTTTGCTTTTTGGGTTACACCCAGCGATGCTCAGGGATTACTCCTGGCTCTGCACTCAGGAATCACCCCTGGCGGTGCTCGGGGGACCATATGGGATGCTGGGAATCAAACCCGGGTCGGCAGCGTGCAAGGCAAACGCCCTACCCGATGTGCTATCACTCCAGCCCCAGGACCTACATTTTAACATGACATGTGTCATGTGAAAGTCCCTGAGCTTACTGGAGTCTTACTGAATCTAAAATTCATATTTTTGACTTTCATGTATATTCATCTTTCTCAGCTCTTCATGTGCCTGACACTGATCTGAGACTGAAAACGAGTAGTTTCAGCCTTTGAATTTAGATGTTTGGAAAGTAGGTAATTCTACTACAGAATTAAGACAATCAAGACTTGGGACCATGGGGGCACCCCAAAGCTGCCCAACAACTATCTCCCTTATCTCCAAACCATATTTTAATTATTAAGCATATTTGAATCGATAGCCTCTGCCCATATGCTATGACATATCAAGGATACAAGTCACATTCTCTTACTAAACTTAACCTCTATAACTTTGATGGTACTTTTATTCTTTCACAAATATTCAGTAACTTGAAAAATTTATATTTGCTTCTCTCCTTCTTAATTATTAGAGAATTATCATGGTTTGATAGAAAGAACTGATTTAATGTATCTTGTCTCTTATTGACAAAAATATCTAGCTCAAGTTCCAGTATATACTTCAAGAATAGATTTTGATAGTTGCAGCCATTGACATTCAACAATATTCACCTTATGTATCATGGTTTCATACTCTGGTAGTCATTGTTAATATAAATCTACTTTGTAGAAAGATGCAAACAAAAATTATGAAATGTCAGGGTATAATTTAATTTTTAAGACTCTTTTTTGCTATTATATATAATGAACGATAAAAAATGGTTTAACATATTTCACTGAATGTAATTAAAACCCCAAAGCTTGTGGTTTTTAAAAGCTGTATTTGTTGTTATCTTCCAGGATTTCTGAGGTGATTAAATTACCTAAGATATGTGCATTATTCTATTCTCTCTCTTTCCCATATCTGTCCTTTTTTTGTTCATTGCAGTCAATTCCTCAGTTCATATCAGAGAGTAGGGCCTAGTACCAGTTCCTGTTTCCAAGTAACAGAGAGACACTTATTTATTTATAATTTTATATATTTATATGAGAGTCTCTTTCCCGCACGCCTGGCTGTCTTCCCGGGGGCCCCTCGGAGGGGATGGGCTCCAACTTCCCTTCCCACCCCAAGCAGAGCTCCCGGTGGCCGAAGACCACCAGAACCTAGCTACAGCCATGCTCAAGGCCCCTCTCCACAGTTCGGATGGGCCTCACACATGAAGGTACCAGCAGAGGAACCCAGGTGTGTGTAATCCCATCAACGGCCAACATCCAGAGACTTAAAAGCGAGCTCCCAGAAGCGAAGTGGCCACGTGGTATCTTGTAGCCTACTTCTCCCTCTGGGAGAAACTGGTAAGCTTCTGAGAGCTTCCTGCCCACATGGGACAGCCTTGCAAGCTTCCCATGGTGTATTCATATGCTAAATCCAGTAACAAGCTGGATCCCATTCCCCTGACCTTGAAAGAGCCTCCAGTGCGACATCATTGGGAGGGCCGAATCGTAGAGAGACTTCTAAGATCACAGGGAAAGGATGAATGGAGAGGTTACTGGCCCGAAATGAAATCGATGATAAACGGGATTTTGTGATTGTGATATAAATAAATAAATTTGTATGTATAAATTTATTTATATATAAATAAGTGGTCTCAGTAACGTCTTTATTCATCCTAGCCCTGAAATTTTAGAAACCTCTTTTTACTTGTCCTTTCCAATGGTGCCACATTGGGGGCTCTTTCAGGGTCAGAGTCGAATGAGACCTATCATTGTTACTGGTTTTGGCATATGAATATGCCACATGGAGTTTGTGAGACTCTCTCATTTGGGCAGGAAACTCTCAGTAGCTTGCCAGGTTCTTCCAGAGGGAGAAATAGACTATAAGATATCTTCTGGGAGCTTGGTTTTATAGTGTCTGGATATTGGCAGTTGGTGGGATTACATGGCGCCGGGGGCAGTCCTGGGTGTGACCACCTAGATACTGGAAAATGGGGAATCTGGGCAGAAGAGGCCCAGTCCCGATCTGAGCAGGCTTGGAGGTCTCCACCCCGGGTCCCACACACCTGGGTTCCTTTGTGGGTCCTTCATGTGTGAGGATCTTCCGAACATGTGGAGCATGGCTGTGGCTGGGCTCTGGAGATCTTTGGCCAAAGGAGCTCTGCTTGAGGCGGGGAGAGAAATTGAAACCCAGCCCCTCCGAGGGGCCCTGGGGAAGATAGCCAGGCTCGGGTGCAAGAGACACTTAACAGAATAAAATAGGTTCATAGATTAGCTAAGGATGCTCAGCATACCTGTGGAGAATCAGGACAGCTTCCTGAGATGATCCACAGAGTAATTTGATACATCAAATCTGCCCTTTATGTGATCATATGGGAATCACTTGCTCACCAATAACATCTTTCAATGACCTCAATGACTACCTGCAGATTAGACTTTTCAGATTAGAAAAATACATGATTCCTATGTTTTAAATAAAACCAAGTATAAGGGAAACAAAGAGCATAACAACATAATCTCTCTCTCTCTCTCTCTCTCTCTCTTCTCACTCTCTCTCCCCTTCTGAAATTCCATAATTTCCTCTCATTATTCCTATTCTACTAGTGTCACTATGCTTTGATCTCTTGATACACTAAATATCCACTTCCACTATAATCTTTTCTTTAGAAAGAATCTTTGGAGCCAAGTATTAGGAATAACCGGTAAACTAATTTTGACTTCTGTGTAAATCACTGATTGAAAAAATTAGCCACAGCCTGTACTTTTACAGGTGTTTAGAATCCTTTAACCAAGGAAAAATATGTCTATTTATATGAATGGTATGTCTTCCAAAGATTTAGAGAGATCCAAAGAAGGCATAACCATGCTGAGGTCTGAAATTCCCTGCACGTCAGAGATCTGCACTCATCTGCAAGCTGTAGAGTTGATATGGGGGAAATCCCAAGTCTAGAAAAATTGGCATCAAAACAATTTTTTGCATGTCGGGGTGCATAGGCTTCTAATCCAAAATTGGGGTTTATTTCAATTCGAAGCCAAGTCTGTGGAGAATGATGAGGACTCCCTCATTCCTAGAAGACTGGGTCCAGTTAAGTTATGACTAAAAGACATACTGGGATTAAACTTCAGCTTATTATCTTGTGAATTTATCATCACTTTGATTTATATATTTTATTTGTTCCCAACACCACAATGTAAGCAATGCAAGCAATATCAACAATCTTGCTTATAATTTCTCCTTTAATATTGGGAGGATAGTATGAATTTTAAAAAGGCAATCTGCACATCTCTGAATGAATTTCCAGAAGCCTCATTTCTCCCTCAGTTAAGGAATTGAGTTAAACCAGAGCTTCTTAAACTTTTTCCTCTCATGACTGCCTATGATTTAAGAATTGAAACTTGGGAAAGTACTACCAGAAATATCTCGAGTTTAGTCGAGTTTGAATAAATTTGTGGTTGTTGTGAAAGAGAAACCTCTGTTATTAAGGTTTTCATCATCTCCATGGTAATTAACTCCATGGATTAACCTATAGTTTAAGGAGCTAGGATTTAAAATTCTTCTTCAAAGTCATTTTGACCTGAGTCTTCTTTCTTATGTTTATTTAAAAGAGGATGATGAGAAATTGGGAAGGTAGCTTAAAGGGCTACAGTGCATGCTAGAGGCACAGGTGTGATCTCTGTTACCAGGAACCACCAGGAGTGACCCCCAAGCAACAAACCAGAAATGGTCTCCAGTAAGCTGGTTGTGACCTTTCAAATAATAGAAACAAATAAATGAATAAAATTAATTTAAATTAAAAAAATGTTTGAGCACCCCATTTCATATGATAAACAGATATTTGTTTCTAAATTATTAAAAGAAATAATTGAGTTTAAAGACTGGGAAGAATTAGTTTGTCTTTCCAGAAATAGTGCCTATTCCTGACAGCTAGTAGAAAGTTGTCATAAAGTTGTTGTATTTTTTTGTCTTCAAGCCAAACACAAAACTGTGGCTTTCATCTCTTTTATACCAGTGAACCCACACAGGTCCATGGACCTGTGGTTGATATGATTGAAAACCACTGTTTTACAAGAAAAGGTAAGCTTTTAATTAAAACATATGAAAAACCAAAAAGCATCTCCTCAAGACCAATATTTATAGTAAAAAAAGATAAACCAAAGAACAACAACATCAACAGCAACAACAAAATAACAACATTCTTTATAACAATGTCCTCATGATTTAAAACTCTGCCCTGAGTATGTAGCCCTGCTTTGTGGGATTGCTAGTCCTTCCTGCAGTGGGAAGCATCCCACTCCTTGGAATGCTCATTTGTGCATATCTTAAGAATTAGGTGTTTGAAGGCACTAGTGCTCCTCTGTAATTGAAAATAGTTTCTCCAGTTGCCCACCCCTGAATATTGCAGACCAGCTGTTTTCCATGACCACAAAAATGAAATATGACTCTCTGCAGGGACATGTCAGACATTGCCAGCAGCTGTGGCACCTCAAGCCGTCCCGACCCTGAATGAAGCCAAGCCCACAGGGAGGACTCAGTTTGGGGTCATCTGAACCAGGAATCTGCTAGGGGTTATATGTCCGATTTCAGAGACAGTGCCTGAGGGACAGTTTAGCCATCTCGCAGAAGTCTACTCTTGGAAAGTGAAGTTGGACAGAAAGACAGTAGAAAAGAAGAGTTCTTAATGAGAGATATCTAATATAATTTTATTGGGGGGTGCTCGCATGTGGTGCTCAGAAGTCCAGGGATCACAGCAGAGCTTCTCAGCCAACCAGACCAGTAATTCAATCGAAGGGTCTGAGGGTGATATTGTTCAGGGCCTGCAATGCTGAAGGTTGTCCAGACCACCCACAAGGGCCGCTAGAGCTGCACAGACAATCCACTAGGGACCATGTGTTTCTAAGAATTGAACCTGGGCTGGGTACATACTAGGCATGCACCCTAACTTCTCATGGCCCCAAAGTCTCTTAATTCTCAATTAAACTACTAATGTTAAAGAAAATATTTTACCAAATCATTCAAATTTGACTCTGTTTGGATCTTCTGTAGGATTTGGTCACAGGGAACTGTCATCGGTATGAGTGAATGAGAGTAGAAGCTTAAAATCATCTGTTTATCCCTAGTACTTCTAAGCTTACTTTTTTGTATGTGCTGTTGGGAGAGTTACTGGTGGCTTTTTATGTTTCTATGAGAGTCTTTCGTGATGAGCAGGAGAATTCCAAGGAAGACCAGGGGAAAGAACTTGTAGATACCTTGGGAGATCGTTCTCAGACCCAGTGAAAAGATCCAGGAGAAATAAAGACATATAAGAGCACTTTGACTTGATTACATCCTACCAGAGAACTCTTGTGTATGAAGGTGATGATCCCCACCATTCGCAGGCCTGCCTATTTCAGGACTCTTTCGCTGTTCTTCCTTGTTTTTGTATGGACAGCACATATCCAGAGTAGTAACTATTTCTGGGATCTCTGCTCCCTCTTAACAGAGAGAAGCCTTCAAGGCATTTTCAGTCTTCAAAATAGCAAAGGCATACATTCTTGGTTTTTATGTTATATTCAGGGTTGATAGTGTGTCCACGTGTTTGGCAGCTGTGAGGACTGGCTCATGCAAGGGCGGAGAATATTTGAACTATGGAACTCCCAATTTTGTCCTTCAAGGGGGTGTGCAGGGAAGCAGGTATGTGACCTAACCCAATGATTCCATTGTGTGTATCAATTTTGATTAAAAACTTCAACATTAATGATGGGCCCTCTATAGCCCTCTTTCTGAACAGGTTCCTTTGGGAAGGTTCAATGGATATGTTGAACCTTCATATATAACTGATGATATATATCTATCTCATCTCACGTGATTCAATAAAATTTAAAAAAAATAAAATAAAGCTCTGTCTCTTGGCCCCTGCCTCCCCTCCTTTTCAGTTGAAGCCTGCTTAGGAGTCTGGTGAGACTGGAGAACTTTGGTTCACAATGACAGATGGTGTGGGAGAAGTCCAGAAACTGCACTTGAAATTGGACAGTTCCAGTTCACTCTTTCCTTCCCAAACACCCAGGATCTTCAGCTCAGACTACTCATGTTTTTTAAATTTTAGCAACTTGCAAATATTAAGAGAAATTATTATAATATTAAGATTGTAATAAAAATATTATAATATTAAGAGAAATATATATTTGAAATATGGTTATTAAGTTCTAGATAATTTAACACAATATTGGATCTAGGGGTGGTGGGGAAAGGAAGGCTTGTTCATATTTTTTTTTACATAATCTGATCCTCAAAGAGATCAAAATGCAGGATCTTAATTAGCTTTCTTAAACATATTAGAAATAAGTGCAAATTAGTTGTCAAACTAACAAATTTGTTGTGAAAACAACCAGTGATTTATTATTGTTATTTATTATTTTATAATTTATAATTTTATTTATAATTTATAATTTATTATTTTGTAATTTATTATTATTAAAGTAGTGTCCACATGAAGTCACCAGGACGCACTCCTCAACAAATGAGAAGGTTTGGCCGTAGGACCAGGACAGCAAAGGGTGCACAGAAAAGCCTTCAGTCAGACAGGGTAAAAGATGAAAGTGAGGTAACCACTGAACTCAGAAGATAACACAAGTGATTAACAAAATCCGCCAAAGCTATGAGCATTTATGTAATAATAAAAAAATCAGTGGGAGGAAAGCTGATATGAACAGGAAAGTTTTAAATGAGTTAATTGAAAAGATGATAAAAGTAAAAAGTCTTGGAAAACTAATACTAACATGAAAAAATGCTCCACATCATTAGTCATCAGGGAGATGCAAATGAAAACAACAATGAGATATCATCTCACACCACAGAGACTGGCACACATTCAAAAAAAACAAAAGCAACCAGTGCTGGCGTGAATGTGAGGAAAAGGGACGCTCTTTCTCTGTTGGTGGGAATGCCCAGTGGTCTAGTCTTTCTGGAAAACAATATGGACAGTCCTTCAAAAACTAGAAATTGAGCTTCCATATGACCCTGCAATACCACTTCTGGGAATATATCCTGAGGATGCAAAAAAGCACAGTAGAAGTGACATCTGTACCTATATGTTCATTGCAGCACTGTTCACAATAGCCAGAATCTGGAAACAACCCGAGTGCCCTAAAACAGATGACTGGTTAAAGAAACTTTGGTACATCTACATAATGAAATACTATGAAGCTGTTAGGAGAGATGAAGTCATGAAATTTGCCTTTAAATTTATATACATGGAAAAGATTATGCTAAGTGAAATGAGTCAGAAAGAAAGGGATAGACATAGAAGGACTGCACTCATTTGTGGAGTATAGAGTATAGAGTATCACATGAGTCTGACACCCAAGGACAGTAGATACAAGGACCAGGAGGATTGCCCCATAGCTGGAAGACTGCTACATGAGTGGAGGGGAGAAGGCAGATGGAACAGAGATGGGATCACTAAGAAAATGATGGCTGAAGGAACCAGTTAGGATGGGAGATGCATGCCGAAAGTAGATAATGATGACCTCTCAGTGTTTGTGTTGCAAGCCATAATGCCCCAAAATAGAGAGAGAGAGAGAGTATGGGGAATATTGTCTGCCATGGAGGCAGGGGGAGGGTGGGAAAGGGGGGAGTTTACCCGGAATATTGGTGGTGGGGGATGTGCACTGGTGGAGTGATGGGTGTTTGATCATTGTGAGATTGTAACCCAAACATGAAAGCTTGTAACTATCTCACGGTGATTAAAAAAATAATAATAATTAAAAAAATAAAAAAAGAGAAACACAGAAAGATAGCCATAAAACGTGAGTATCACCCATAAGAGAGAAGTTTTAGTTTCACTTCAGGGGTTAATAGGTTTTATCTATAAAGCACCAGGCAGAAACTACAGACAATATAGTAGACTTTGTGGGTCATGTAACTCTGTCTCAACTCTTCAACTCTGCCTTTGTAGTGTAGAAATGGGCATGTCTGTATTTTAATAAATCTCTAAAACTGATGATTTATGGACCTTGGTGATAAGTGTGTCCACATTTTGCTAACCTTTTGTTGCTGTTGTGGGGGAGGAAGAAGTGGAGAATCTACATTCACTAGAACCCAGAAATGAATCATTTCTACTGTTATGTACAGTGCATTAACAAAATAGAAACTTAAACAGCCAAATTTTCATGAATCAGAAGAACAGAACCAAACACAACACTCTGCACTGCCAGAACCCGAAATCCTCAGGTATGACTGAGAGTCAGCTCTGTAGAGGTCTGTGGTTGCCTCACAGGGATGAGGGGTCAGATGATTGGGGAATGCGCTGGGGAGTTAGTGCAGTTTCAGGGCTCTTGCACTGTATGTGGCTAACCCAGCTTTGTCACTGGGGCTCCATATGGTCTCCCAACCCCTTTTAGTAGTGATCCCTGAGTACAGAGCCAAGGATAAGTCCTGAGCTCTGCTGGATGTGCCCCACCTCAGAAAAAAGATTGTGAATAAAAATGGAGCTAATATTGATTTCCACTATCATCCCTGAACGTAATGAACTTTTTAAGCAGAGGAGGTGATATTTCCAAGGGCTACTTGGAAATCAGCCCTGCACTGCTCTGATATTTTGAGAAACTGTATTCCTTACAAGTCAATATACCTTTAAAATATGTTAAAATTTAAAAAGATTTTTTTCAAAGTATTATGCAGTGTCTGTTAGTGTAGGAGATAACTGTAATGGAAAAGGAAGCTTCAGTGGAATAAAAATATAGTATATTGTGCATTTTCAAAAATAATATCTTGGAATAAAATATACATTTATTATCTCCAAGTTTCTGTGGGTTAAAAGTCAAAGTCTTGGGTGTCTGCCTAGCATCTCACTGGGAAGTCACATAGGTGCTGGTACTAAGTCCTTTTCTGGATCCTGCTCCTCTTCCCAGCTCATGCGGCTACTGGCAAGATTACGATTCAGGTTCCTATGGTTGTAGGACTGACTGTTTTTGCTATCTTTGAGTCAGGTGTTTTCTAATCTGGCCTGAGCACTGTAGTCTGAGATCGAGATGACCCCAGGAGAGCAATTCTATAAGCTTAATGCATCTCTTGCTATGTCCATACAAAATGATCAATAATATGAATACTTATATGTTAGCTGGACAAGGAGAGGAGAAACACACCCATGGGATTCCACTCTTGGGCGGTTGTCCTGCTGAAAGAGTATCTGTCCTAGAAGCAGCATCCCCTGAGGGAAAGAACTTTACCCTATTGATTGTGACCACACCTATGTGTAAGCCCCAACCCCTCATGCTGTGGGATTTAACTAGGCTGTGTGAGTGGGCTGGGGGCGAATGCCAGCGAGTCCCAGGGCCAGTCCCAAGGCCAGTTCCAGTGCCAGATGTAGAGAAGCTAGATTGTGATCCAGATCCAGAGGAGAAAGAGAATGAAGTAGGATGGGGGAGGAAGAAGCAGGAGGAGAATCAGAGGAGAATGGAGATGGGAATGGAATAAACTGCAACTGAGACGAACCAGCCTGCCTCCGTTCCTTCCTTCGCCTGCCTCATCACTGTCATCAACCTCCCCGGTGTGGTGCCCACTCTTATTTTCTTTTTTGTGTTTTTACACAGTTACTAGACTGGAGCCTTGCATACAGGTAGGGATGCGGTCTGGAGTTCCCTAATTATGGCATGGTAGCCAGCCAAAGAAAAAAATCCACCTCTGTTTTCTTACATTTGAAGAAGTACATGATCTTTAAGATCGCAAGATCTTTAAGATGTGCACACAGAAGTGCACATCTGTATATGTGGATAGATTGGGCATAAGTTCTGTGAAGTTATTTTATACCATTTTATTACTTACAAAATTATTTTTACAGTTCTTACAGAGTCCAGCTCACTAGTTAGAATATATAGTGATAATTGTCTCTCATTTAGTTGGGCCATCTGAGTTGGTCTTAGTATATTGACAGTACTGAAATGAAACTTTCGGTTTCTCTTTGACTCTCTGGCTCTGTCTCTTGCTCACCGGCAGCACTGGATGGGGGAGCAGCTCTCTTGGTGCTGTTAATCAGATGGTACTGGGTGCTAACAGACACTGGACAGAGCTCTGGGTCTTGCACATACAAAGGCTGAGGCTTCCTCCTTTCGATCTATCTCTCTGGCCCCCATTATCTCTATTTTAATTCTGCAAAAGTAAATGTGATTGATTGTAATGTCTTCAAGTATTATTGAAATATTATCCATATCTCCATGCTTTTTAAGGTGAAATTTGTTTAGAGGAACTTAAGGGAATAATATGAGAAATGGATTTTTAAAAAAACATATTGTAATAATAAATGTATATAGATTACCACTTATGATCCCCTTGCTGTGCTCAGGAGTAAGCAAAGAAACATTTCCATAAGAATCTATAAATAAATTCAGGTAGAAATTATTTTTTAGAATGCATTGCAAAAACAGTTCTACATATATATCTTATCTAAATAAGAAATTTAATAATTGGTACATCCCTATTGAGCAGAACATGTGTTCTGAAAATTTCTTTTGAACTGGTTTTCCTACTTATCTCTCAAAGTTCTACCTGGTGAGAACAAACGTAACTGAGAGATAAGAAAAACATTTCTTTAAACGCTTCCTTGTCTAAATTTTTTTAAATGAAGGGAAACAGGGGACATTGGTGGTTGGAAATGTATACTGGTGAAGGGATGGGTGATGGAACATTATATAATTGAAACCTAATCATGGAGGGAAATAAAGGAAATAGAGTCTGAGACCCAAATCTCATATGAGTTGATTCCTTAATGTCACTATTTAGAATCTTGACTGTACCAAACAATATTTTCCAGTTACGAAATCAATTCTAATGACACACATCCTTTTCTGGAGAGAAAAACATTTAGTCTTCTGAGCAACAACTTCTGAATAGCGTTGCGCTCTTTGTGGTTAGGTGGCTGAGGTCACTTCCAACTTGGTCTTGCATGTAATGTCTTGCTGTTGTTCTTTGTGTATTTCATGTACAAAATGGGAACTGTATGACTTACTACTGATGGTATGTATGCTCTTCCTTCCTTCCTTCCTTCCTTCCTTCCTTCCTTCCTTCCTTCCTTCCTTCCTTCCTTCCTTCCTTCCTTCCTTCCTTCCTTCTCCATGTTACTTTCAACATATGAAGTCATTCTTTCATTCCAGGCAGTGAATGCTCTGAGCATCATCACCTGCTCAAAGATATTGCACGACAAGCATTGAAGCCACTACTGTTGCTTGCCTCTTTTGTTGATACATAAACAGTCCAAGTAAGCCCTTCCAACATCCATAGTCAAGGCCATTGGAGAAGATGCCAGCTGAATGAAGCTCTGACTGGCCAATCCCTTAATTGTTTCTTATAGTTTGTATTTTGACAATTCAAAACACACCTTTTGCTACTTAAAAGGTGCTGTATTAAGCAATAAAGTCACAGGCATGTTAGAGAGCCCATTGTTGAAACTGAGAGCTGGCAACGGGTTCTGGAACTGACAACTGATTCAGACACTGGTACTGGTAGAAGCAAGGTTGGCACCTGCTCCAAGTTGTGAAACCTGTGAAGTGTTTGAGGATCCCTTTGTGATAAGTACCTTCATGTTTCAGTTACCACCAAGCTTACTTGGCAACACATCATTTTTTTCTTGGCAATATGTATGACTGAAACTTGACCATGAACACTTTCTTTTTTTTTTAAAAGAAATATTTTATTGAATCACCGTGAAAAAAAGAAAGAAGAAAAATTACAAAGCTTTCAGGTTTAAGTCACAGTCAAACACTGATTAAACCCCCATCCCTTCACCAGTGCACATGTTCCACCACCAAGAACCCCAATACAACCCCTCCCACCCCACCCCCATCTAAGTAGCTAATGATATTCCCTTTATTCTCTATATACTTTGAGTACATTCCATATTTCCATACAGAACTCACTATTATTGATTGGAAATTTTCCCCAACAATCAGACCTGCTGAATAGGCATCATCTAATAATTTCTCTTCATTGCTGAGAGTGAAGACTTTGAGTCCGCGCGGCCGCGCGGCTTTGGGTTTCTAATATTTTAGCTCAGTTCACAGTCAAAATGCATGGCTGCAAGAATCCGCTCTGGTGCCAAAATGGGTTAGGAGACCTCAGGATTACAGTCTTTAGGCGCGGAGGGTCTGTTTCTCGTGCCGCGGCTCCGGGTCATCTCTGGACGAAAGGCGCGCCAGGAACGCCCCCCCTCCCAGGACCACCTACAGGCTATGTCACTAAAGAGAGTCCTACCTCCGGGTTGAGGGGTCTTAGAGGGTGGTTCTCACCACATGGTTGCTGCCACTGCCGCCATTTTCGCTCAGAAAAATGGGGTGGAGAGGGAAAAATCTCTCCTCGGGCTGCACGAGGTTGTAGCTCAGTTCACAGTCAAAATGCATGGCTGCAAGAATCCGCTCTGGTGCCAAAATGGGTTAGGAGACCTCAGGATCACAGTCTTTAGGCGCGGAGGGTCTGTTTCTTGTGCTGCGGCTCCGGGTCATCTCTAGGCGGAACTGACCATGAACACTTTCTAACTCTGTATCTCATGGTGCTTCAACTTTTGAAAAAGGCATTATTATTGCTATTTGCAAATTGGAAATCAGACTGATCATTTAACTTTTTCTGTTTAAAAAAACCTCTGGTGCCACAGGGAAGTGCCATGGCAGACTCCCACAGAATGTCATGTTTAAGTGCTGCACTGGAAATTTAAGTGCTTGGTGAGAAAAGATGACTTGAAGTATTATTAGGTTTAGTTGAAGAAGTATCTTAAAGTTAGATCCTTGGATGTGAAGGAAACTCTAAAGAAACTATTTCCCACTTTCCCCAAATTTCTTTTCCTGGCTCACTTCTGGCTGTAGGAGTCAGTGTTCTTGGCCATCTTCAGCTGCCTCTGCTCAGTATGCACTGTACATTGGCAGGGAGCTTTCTGGATTTTTAAAGAGCGAGAGATTTATCACTTTTCTTCCACAGATAAAAGAAATAAATAATTGTGCAAGACAGACTGATATTTGGGCAATTCTGCTAGTATATTGGGTTGACAAGTTCCAGCTATTGTTGCTTCAGTGGAGAGGACATGTATAGGGCACTGTGAGGAAAGGATGAAAGAAGAGTACAGGTGTGAACTCTGAAGATGATCAAAGATAGAACAGCCTTACCTGAGGAAGGATGGTCAGGGACAATGCATTGGTAGCTGGAGAAAGACTCCATCCTGCGGAAGAGCTACTTGAACCTTTCTGCTCACCTCCATGATCCTTAGTGCTGTGGTTAAGGTTGGTACTGCCGACTTATATTTACCTGATGCTCAGAGTGACTTGGTGTTCATGGGACAGATAAGAATAATCCTCCAATTTCTACAAGATCAGGACTAAAATATTGAGTGTTGGGCTAGAGGGTACTGCTAAGTTCATTTCTAATCGATAGTACATGTGGGTAAGCAGCATTTATTATTTTTCATTTTTTTATTTTATAAAGTAGTTTGCAATATTTGATTACACTTAATATTCAAGCACCAATCCCATCACCATTACACCATTACATCATTACACCATTACACCATTACACCCAAACCCCAAGCAGAACTGAAATAATGTATTTTGTATTGTTTCTTATGAAAAACTGATGAAAATGACAGAATCCAACCCCACAGCTGGCTGTCTTCAGCGGGGCACCTTGGAGGGGGGTGGGTTGAGTTTCCTTTCCCGCCCCAAGCAGAACCCCAGCAGCTGAAAACCTCCAGAACCCAGCCACCGCCATGCTCAAGGCCACTCTCCACATGCTTGGACAAACCTCACCTATGAAGGAACCAGCAGAGGAATCCAGGTACGCGAGACCCGTGGCTGAGATCTCCAAGCCTGTTCAGATCGGCCTCCTTCATCCAGCTCCCCAGTTTTCCAGTAGCTTGACAGTCACAACCATATACTGCCCCCCAGTGCTAAGTGATCTCATCAATGGCAAAGATCCAGAGAACACAAAATAAAGCTCATAAAATAACTCAGTAGTTCCTGGATGACGCAGCCACGTGACCCTTTATACTCTAGCCCACAGATGTAATGTACCTAAAGTAGCACGATTTTTTTTGGTTTTAACATACTTGCTTGTATTCTCCTATATATGGCTTAAATGGCTCCAGAATGAAATACAGCAACCTTCACACACTTTCCTCTTATTGTGGTGTGAAGATGCTTGCTGTTGGGTGTTTGAATATTATATGTAATGAGCTATTGTGAACTACCTTATGAAAATAAAATGTATAAAAATAACAAAAAAAAACCAATGAAAATGCTACAAAAAATTTTTTTAGAGGAAAGAGCGTGAAGATTGTTGTAGTTCACCCAGAGGCCATTAAGCCCTTCTCTAAAATCACTAATACATTGTTAAAGGTTGAGCCTTGTGTGCATATATATATATATATATATTTATGTGTATATATATCTGTAAAAAAACATTTCCCTCTAAGATTGTTTGTCTCCTACTTTGAACCCCATCAAATGGGATGTGGTACTCTCAGAATATGGGTGGTGTGTGGAGTGAGTGTTGCAGCTGCGAGGTCCAGGAATAGGTTCACTCGTGGGTGCGGCTCTGCTGGAACTTGTGGAGAGTGGCTGTGAGCATGACAGTGGTTGAGTTCTAGAGACTTTCGGCTGCTGGGGCTGGGTCCCTTGAGAAGGGGAGGGGTCTCACCAGCCCCCCTACAGGGAGGCCCGGATGAAATAGCCTGGTACATAGTCCGTTGGCTTAGTTATGGCAAATGCCATGTTATGCTCCCTTCTGGGAGAGAAGGACATGAGACTCTGTAAAACAGCACTTATAAAACAAAAAATTCTGTGCATGTACTATAAGGCATGTGTTTTGCAGTCAAATAAAATAAACTCCTGAAAGGTGCATTTGTGGTTGCCACAGGTTAGGAAGCAGAGCCAGCAGCCTGCCCCAGGGTGGCTGGTGACTCTCTGATGGAAACAAGTGGACTTGTGCTACCCTTGCACGTGTAGCACCTCTCTGCATGTGACAACACACTTGGATCTCTTCTATCAATCAATTCCTGACAGGACTAGGTTTTCCCTGACAGTTTTCCTAAAAGTTTTGTTATGCAGTTAAAAAGGAGGAAATCTGGACCATACATGATCTTAGGGATATGGCTCAGTAGTCACATGGACACATCAGGTGATTGAGTTCAGTTACTGGCAACCCCTCCAATAAAGAAATGTTACCTTATTGAATTTTTTTTTTTTTTTTTTGCTTTCTGGGTCCGGCAATGCACAGTGGTTAATCCTGGCTCACGCACTCAGGAATTACTCCAGGCAGTGGTTGGGGGACCATCTGAGATGCTAGGAACCGACCCAGATCAGCCGCACGCAAGGCAAATACCCTACCTGTTGTGCTATTGCTCCAGCCCCAACCTTAGTGAATTTTAGTTTTATGTTGGATTTTAATTTTATTCTATAATAATTTATTATCCTCACAGGAAGAAGAAACACGAGCAAAGATTTTTGTGGCAATATTCACCTCTGTAGGGAATTTTGATGGTTATTGTAGCTCACTTGGGGAGGTACAAGATGCAAATCTTTAGACATATGATCTAGGATCAGATTCCACACTTCTCTGTCAGATGCTGTTGTTGGCTGAGCTTCCTGGGTTTTGCCCTCTGACCTCCATGAGTTGCCTTTTATGAATCTTGAATTATGATAGCACTTTTTCAAGATGGCATAGTGCATGGCCCTCAGGCAGTACCCAAAGGTTTGTGCTCATTAGCATTGGCAATTGGATAGGTATTCTATTTGCATCTTTAAGGCACTATTTTTTAGATAAATTCTGAATCTGATATAAGGCCAACCTATAGTCTTGAGGTGAGGAGTGGGGAAGGAAGGTAATGCCCAAAGACAAAGTGGGTCAAAAGTCTGGTCCAGGGATAGGACAAAAATATCACAAGCAAAGATCAAATGCTCTATTTCCCTCCAACTTTATTTCAATCAAATATATTTGTGTGTGGGTGGGTGAGGGGGGACTTCTAGGAAGAAGGGGCTTCTGACCTCTGCTCCTACTTGATGCCACAGGCCTGTGTAAAAAGGCTGAGCAGAGGAGTCAGGCTTTCCAGGTCTCTGTCAGACAAAGAAGTCCAGGGAAACAGAGGCCTTGGTCACTCAGGCCCATGGCATGGATTCTAAGAAGGAGGGAAGGGCTGACACTATTACCGAGAGAATTGCAGTTATTCAGAGGGAAATGTTTAATAGGAAGATCCCACTGTAGCTGGACATATGGAGACGCACCCGTTTCTGGGTTTCATTTACACTTAAGTCAAAAGAACTCCAACATGGTGACAGAACGATGATCCAGAAACTCTAAGGTACCAAGAAAAATCAACTTACAGTAGAATATATTCTATATTGAGTAAAAAGAAAACAGTTCTTTCTATCGTCCATTTAATCTCTCTCTTTTTGACATTGTAAGAACTCATTTTACATATTGTTTTGGGTTTTGAGCCATACCAAACTGCTGCTCAGGACTGACTCCTGGCTCTGGTCGACTGTTGTTGGTGCTCCAGGGACCATATCAGGCGCCCTGGGGTTGAAACTCGTTTGGCCACATGTAGGGAAGTACTTTACCCACTGTACTGTCTCTGGAGTTGTTAAAACTTATTTTGGATACTAATATAAAATAATAAGTTTAAAAATCACTACAACAAAGCTAGGACAGAAAATTATATCATGTTAATTTTTAAACTTACATATCAAATACCACTCTATATAAATCAAGATAAAGTGACTTTAATCATAGCAATATCCACATTCATTTTCCCTGGAAAAACATTTATATGTTTGCAAGTCTATATGTCAAAGAGCCTTCAACAAAGTCAATGTCCATCTATGATTTAGACTTAGTAATTTAAGAAGAGCCTATCATCTTTAATCTGATAAAAAGCAACTATGAAAACAATCAGTTATTATTATAAAATAATGTTTAATATAATATTTTTTGAAAGGCTCCAAGGTAGAATTAAAATTGCCACCATTCATAAACAATTGTTTTCTCAAAGACTAACATAGTGTATAAAATAAATGTTATTCAACAAAGCTCAATATAGTGTTGACTTTTTTTACTATTACAATAGCATTACTTTACTAAAAATTTTATGCTTACTTTCAATATATACCATCATATTTTAGTTTATTTATATGTATACATATAGCCATCTGTCATGTACATAATATATATACTTATGTCTATATATACACAAATATATATATTTTGTATAAAGAAAATATACATTTTGTGTATATAGAAGATATATTTTTAGTTCATGTGAAACAGAAATATTAATCACAGAATAGTGATAGAATTTTAATGATTACATAAGTTATTTTCATGTTCCTACCACCAGAAAACCAAATGGTAGACATTTGAGAAAACACCATTGTTTCCTCAAATATGAGAATATTGGGGATGAAGGAGAAGCCACCCCCAGAACACAGTCTTCTGAGAAGATAGAAATTTTCTGTTTCTGTTGGTCTATATGTGGTAATAATGATTAAGGGATCTGTCCCAATGGTACTTGGGACTCCCAAACTACCCCAGATTCCAGACTGCTCATAAGATGCAGGGGATTGGACCCAGGTCTCCTGAAAGCAGAGCTTGTATATTAGTCATCTGACTTATCTCTGGTCTGGAAGGATAGGAGAACATTCAATCTCAAAGAGCACATTTAATGCTTTTAGTGTGTTGTGATAAATATTGTTCCAACTGTCCGTACAGTGCTTTGGTTCACATAGACGTCTAATTCTTTAACATGAACACCTATTCGGAATCCCAATGCCACTGTCTGGGGCTTTCAGTCCCCACGGTTCACCCAGTTCTCTGGAAGACTCTGAAGGAAGACACAACAGAAGTTGGATGGAAAAGCTATGGCAAATAAGAACATTTAAGAGTCAGAGAATGGAGGGAAGAAAACCACTTCTCAGCAAGGAAGTGTGAGCATTGTGCATAAGGGTCATATTGTTGCAGCAGATCCATCTAATTGTGGGCTTCTGTGGATGGTGTATATGAATTACATGCTGATAACCAGGTGTCTTCAGTGTTAGAGCTCTTTGGTTTATTTGTTTTTAAATTAAAATTTAATTTTATTATAGTTCAGGTAATACTGCCGCTAATGTCAGTGACATTGATGTGCTAAGTTGCTACATGTTCCTATCACTTGGCACCCTCCACCAATGTCCCTAGGATACTTCAGTCCCATTTGTTTCACTTTTCTCTCCCTACCGCCAATGCATGGTAATGCAAGGTTAGGGTTTGCCGTTATTCAGCATTGCCTATTCCATTGTTTGTCTTTTTATATACCACAGATGATTCTGGCACTTGTCCTTCTCTTCGGATTTGTTTTGATTAACATGATACCTTTTAGATTGCAGCAAACTAAATGATTTTTATCTTTTTATTACAGCATAATAATACTCAATTGTGTATATAAGGCACAATTTATTCATTTATCTGCCATTGGATGCAGAGTTGTTTTTGTATTCTGGCTGTTAGTTGCAGAAGTGAATATAGGTGTGTATGTATCTTTCTGAACAAATGTTTTTGGGGTTAGATGTCAAGAAGAGTAGGATAACATAGCCTCAGGTAGTTTAGGTTTATTGGGTTACTCCTGTTAAGGTGCTCCCATTCCTCTGTGTTTATTTGTAGCTTCTTTCTTAGTGTTCTGTTGACTTGTAAATGTTTTTCTCTTCTTGAGTCCTTTGCATAGTTTATTCAGAGCAATGCCCTTTTTGTATGGACACAGGAAGACTTAGCAAATGTCATGCTTTTGTAACCTGGGAGTCATTTGACTCTACATGATATTTTCCTCCTGGGCATCTGTTCTCTAGACCTAAGCCTCAGCTGCCCTTACTTCCTAGCACCCCCAAAATCAGGGTCCCGACGAGGGACGAGAAGGACCCAGAACAAGCAGTGAGTTGTGTGCTACCCTGGCATCAAGATGGGCCTGGCCAAAGTGCCTAATGCTTAACTATAAGTTAAGAGCTTGATCATGGACAAATGTTGTCATGATCCAAACAGTGATAACTAGATTTGGACCCTGTTAGGGTGAGGAATGATTAATCTGGCCTGAGTGCTGTAGTCTGAGTCTGTGGCAAGATGTTGCCAGGAGAGCTGCCTTGCAAGCCTCAATGTATCTCTTGCTATGTCCATACAAAAATAACTAGTATTAAGATGTTAATGAGTGTTTGGAATGAGGAGAGGAGAAAAAAAACCCTTAAGAGGTATCTTGTCTACTGGCAGTCAGGAAGGGCTTTGGAATGCCCCTAGGTTGTGTTCCCTTTGAACCTGACAGCCCTCAGGAAGGGCTTTCTTATGTTGATTTTTCTACCTGGCAGTGTGTAACCTAGGGGCAAGGGTGAGAGAGGAAAAAGGGAGGAGAGAGATGGGAGAGAGAGGCTGCAGAAGATCCAGACAGGACAGAGCTGGGAATGCGGGAGAGGAGAAAGATGGAAGATTGAATAAACGGTCACTATCAGCAACCAGCGTGGTCCTCATTCTTCCTTAGCCTGTCCTTGTCCAACGGCCGGCCCGATCCAGCCTATACACAGCGGTTCCAGAACACCAAACATGGGCGGTGAGACAGAGTCTCCCGGAGAGCCCGCGAGTGCACACGCCCCTCAGCGTGCCTTAGTTTTTTACAAAGAAGGAGTATTGCCTGGTAATATCGAAGTTCTAGCTTTACTTTTGAAAACATTGTCATGTTTAAACTAAATTTAACTTGTTTTACTCAGCGGATATCTCACCTTGGGGATTTTGTTAGGGGGATGATTTAATGGATAACTACACATACTTGACTTTCTATACTAGTGTTTCAGGCAGCTCTGGTAGTATGTTGGGAATAACAGTGTCTGAAACCTAAACCTGGCATGGAGGCTTTAGACACAATAGACCCATCTGAGGAACAGGAATACCATTGAGATACAGAATTACAGGGCCAAGTACAGAGGGCCCTGAGAAAAGAGGTACCACGAATGCATCAACAATGACTGTTTTAGGAATTCAAGAATGGGCAATCAGAAATACAATACTTGAATTGGGAGCAAAGGCAATTATGAAAATTATCCATACTAAACTTTCCCCAAACGCTATGCTGGCCTCTCTTCATTCTAGAGAAATTTGTGTTTTCTCTTTTCTTTTCTTTCTTCTTAAAACTTTTTAATAGAATCACTGTGAAATAGACCATTACAAAGCTGTTTGTGGTTGAGTTTCAGTCATACAGCATTCCAATATCCATCCCTCCACAAAACCAGTGTCCTCAGGTTCCCTCCCATAACCCCCACCCACCTGACTCTATGGCAGGTGCTTTTCTTCTCTTTCTTTCTCTATCCTCTCTCTCTCTCTCTCTCTCTCTCTCCTTTTGGGCATTTTGGTTGGTAATATTAATACTGAAAGGTTATCAAGAAAATCCCTTTACCTACCTTTAACCCTCAGATCTTGTCCATGTCCAGCATGATCATTCCCAGCTATTATTGTCATACTGGTCTCTTTTCTGTCTTACTTACCCAAAGACCCCACACACTTGTGGTTAGTTCCAACCATTGAACAGTCCTCTTAACCCCTGATTTTCCTGGCCATGGAATTCTATTATATATATATCATATATATACATAAACATGTATGTATGTATATACATGTGTGTGTGTGTGTCGCATATGGCATTGATGAGATTACATGGTGCCGGGGGAGTTTGTGGGTATGCCATGTAATCCCATCAATGGCCAAGATACAGAGACTATAAAACAAAGCACCCGGAAAAGAGCAATGCAGAATCTCCTGCCCCTGTGCCAGGATGTCTTCACCAAGCCCCCTCAGAGGGGGGCGGGTGGAGTTTCCCTCTCCACCCAAAGCAGAGCCCCAGCAGCCAAAACCTCCAGACCCAACCACAGCCATGCTCAAGGTCACTCTCCGCATGTTTGGATGAACCTCACCTATGAAGGAACCTACAGAGGAACCCAGGTATGTGGGATCCATGGCTGAGATCTCCAAGCCTGCCCAGATCAGGACTGGGTCTCTTCCACCCAGATCTCCAGTTTTCCAGTTTCCTTGCAGTTCCACCCACAAACTGTCCCAGGAGCCATATAACCTATTCAACAGCCAAGCTCCTGAGACTATAAAACAAAACTCCCAAAAGAGAGCGATGCAGAATCTAGCATGGCAAAGCCTGGAAAGCAACCCATGGTATATTCGATATGCCAAAAACAGTAACAATAATGGGCCTAATTCCCCTGACCCTGAATGTGACAGGGACAAATAGAGATGTTACTGGTGCCCACTTGAGCAAATCAATGATCAACGGGATGACAGTGATACAGTGATATATATACGTATATATGTATATATATATATATATCACAATCATGATCACGAAATCCCGTTGATCATCGATTTCTTGAGTGGGCTCAGTAACCTCTCCATTCATCCTATCCCTGAGATTTTAGAAGTCTCTCTCCACTCGGCCCTCCCAACTGGAGGCTCTTTCAGGGTCAGAGGAATGAGATCTGGCTTGTTACTGACTTTAGCATATGAATACACCTTGGGAAGCTTGCAAGGCTGTCCCATGTGGGCAAGAAGCTCTCAGAAGCTTGCTAGTTTCTCCCAGAGGGAGAAGTAGGTTGCAAGATATCTTCTGGGAGCTCACTTTTAAGTCTCTGGATATTGGCCATTGATGGAATTACACACACCTGGGTTCCTCTGCTGGTACCTTCATGCATGAGGCTTGTTTGAATGTGTGGAGAGGGGCCTTGAGCATGGCTGTGGCTAGGTTCCGGTGGTCTTCGGCCATCAGAAACTCTGTTCAGTGTGGGGAGGGAAGCTGGAGCTCATCCCCTCTGAGGGGCTTGGGGAAGACAGCCAGGTGTGCGGGCAAGAGACTCTTTATATATATATATATATGTATATATATATATATATATACACACACACACACATATATATAACAAAGAAATGCAAATTTCATGACTTTATTTTTCCTGAAAGCTGCATAATATTCCATTGTGTAGATGTGCCATAGTTTCTTTATCCATTCATCTGTTCTTGGGCACTCAGGTTGTTTCCAAATTCTGACTATGATGAATACTGCTGCAATGAAAATAGGGATGCAGATGGTATTTCTGTTGTGTGTTTGTGGGCCCCACTGGTATATTCGCAGAAGTGGTATTGCTTGGTCAAATGGGAGCTCAATTTCTAATTTTTTTGAGAAATGTCCACATTGTTTTCCAAAAAGGCTGAACTAGTATGCATTCCCATCAACAGTGAAAGAGATTCCCTTTCTCCCCACATCAACAGTGGTTTCTTTTGTTCTTTTGAATGTGGGCCAGTCTTTGTGGTGTGAGATGACATCTCATTGCTGTTTTGATCTGCATCTCTCTGATGATTAGTGATGAAAAGCATTTTTTCATGTGCCTTTTAGCCATTCGAATTTCTTCTTTGAGAAGGTTTCTGTTCATTTCATCACTTCATTTTCTTAATGGGATTGGATGTTTTTTCTTTAGAGTTCAACCAGTGCCTTGTTTATCCTTTATATTAACTGCTTATCAGAAGGATATTGGGTGAATATCCTTTCCCATTTCATAGGCTGTCTTTGTACACTGGACACTGTTTCTTTTATGGTACAGAAGCTTCTCATTTAGGACAGCCCTATGTGTTTATCTTTGCTTCCAATTGCTTGCTCAGTGGCATTTCATCTTTAAAGATAACTTTAGCTTTTAGATCCTTGAAGGGTTTTGCTGAACTTTTCTGCAATGTACCTTATGAGTTCTGGTCTTATGCTCAGGTCTTTAATCCATTTTGATCTGAGTTTTGTGCATGGGATTAGATAGAGGTCTGAGTATGTTTTTGCATATAGCTGTCCAGTTTTGCCAGCACCATTTGTTTTTTCTTTTTCTTTTTTATATTTTGGGTCACACCTGGCGATTCACAGGGGTTACTCCTGGCTCTGCACTCAGGAATTACCCCTGGTGGTGCTCAATTACCCCTAGTGGTGCTCAGGGGACCATATGAGATGCTGGGAATTGAACATGGGTCAGCCGTGTGCAAGGCAAATGCCCTACCTGCTGTGCTATTGCTCCAACCCGTTGCCAGCACCAATCGTTAAAGAGGATTTTCTTGTTCTACTTTATAATTTTTGCTCCCTTATCAAATATTAGATGACAGTATATTTTCAGGTGTGTGTAAGGATATTCAACCCTATTCCATTGGTCCGGGGATCTGTCTTTATTCCAATACCATGCTGTTTTAATTATTATCACTTTGTAGTACAATTTGAAGTTGGGGAAGGTGATGCCTCACATCATTTTTTCCCCAATAATTCTTTAGCTATTCATGGAGGCTTATTGATCCATATAAATTTTCGGAGTGTTTGATCAATTTCTTTGAAGAATGCCATGGGCATTCCTATAGGGATTGCATTGAAACTGTATAATGCTTTGGGGAGTATTGCTATTTTGACAAAGTTAATTCTCCCAATCCACGAGCAGGGGATTTGTTTTCATTTTGCTGTGTTCTCTTTTATTTCTTGAAGTAACGTTTTGTACTTTTCTTTATACAGGTCCTTTACCTCCTTAGTTAAGCTGATTCTGAGATACTTGATTTTCTGAGGCATGAATGTGAACAGGATTGCTTTTTTTCATATCACTTTCTTCTCTCTCATTATTTGCATATAGGAAAGCCGTGGACTTTTGTGTGTTGATTTTATAGCCTGCGACTTTACTATACAAATCTATTGTTTCTTGGAGCTTCTTGGTAGAGACTTTAGAGTTCTCTAAATATAGTATCATATCATCTGCGAATAGGGAGAGCTTAACCTCTTCTTTCCTATCTGGATGTTCTTAATATCTTTTTTCTTGCCTAACTGCTATGGCAAGTACTTCCAGTACTATGTTGAATAAAAGTGGCGAAGGTGTGCTAACAACCTTCTCTTGTCCCTGATCTTAGAGGGAAGGCTCTTAGATTTTCCCCATTGAGAATAATGCTTGCTGTGGCCCTGTGGTAGATCACTTTGACTAAATTGAGGAAAGTTCCTTCAATCCCATTTTGTTGAGAGTTTTTATCATAAACAGGTGCTGGATCTTGTCAAATGATTACTATGTATCTATTGATATGATCATACGGTTTTATCTTTTCTTTTATTGATATGATGGATTATGTTGATTGATTTGCGAATATTAAACCATCCTTGAATCCCTGGGATGAATCTTACTTGGTCTTGGTGTATGATCTTTTTGATGAGTCATTGGATTCTGGTTGTTAGGATTTTGTTGAGAATCTTTTCATCTGTGTTCTTCAGGGATGTTGGCCTGTAATTTTCTTTCTTTCTTTCTTTCTTTCTTTCTTTCTTTCTTTCTTTCTTTCTTTCTTTCTTTCTTTCTTTCTTTCTTTCTTTCTTTCTTTCTTTCTTTCTTTCTTTCTTTCTTTCTTTCTTTCTTTCTTTCTTTCTTTCTTTCTTTCTTTTTTGGTGTGTCTATCTGCTTCTGGTATTAGGGTGGTATGTGTCTATTTGGGGGTGTTTCTGTTTCTTCAATTTCCTGAAAACGCTCAGAAAGGACTAGGAATTGGTCCTCTTTAAATGTTTGGAACAATTCACTAGTGAATTCATCTGTGGTGCAGGCTTGAATGGTGGTGGGACACTGAAATAATGGTAGTGGGAAGGTGTAATGGTGGTGGGATTGGTGTTGAAATATTGAATGTAATCATTTATTCTTAACAACTTTGTGAAAAGAAAATAAATGAAACAAAATAAAAACTGCCTCTAAAATATCTAAGCTTAATGATTAATTCTATTGCATGAATTAATTTGTTGAGTGAAATTAATGAAATAAATTAGTTAATGAATAGAATTCATGTTAATGCACAACAGATACATGATCCAATCTGATTCTCGTTGCATTTTATTTGCAAAATAGACAATACATCCAAATAAATTTAATCTAATAAGCTAACTTATTTTGGTTAAAAAAAAACAAATCTTCCTGGTTCTGTCTTGGGAGGTTGTAGGAAACCACAAATTTATCCGTTTCTTCTAGGTTCTCTTGTTTTGTGGCATATTGACTTTTAAAGTAATCTCCGATGATCTTTTGAATTTTTTTGGTTTCTGTTGTGATGTCTCCCTTTCCATTTCTGATTCAGTTTATTAGGGTTCTCTCTCTCTTTGTGAGACTTGCTAGTGGGTTATCAATCTTGTTAAGTTTTTTAAAGAACCAGGTCTTGGTTTCATTGATCTTTTGGATTGATTGTTGGGAATCCAGTTCATTGATTTCTGCTCTAAGTTTTAATATTTCTTTCATCTTGCCTGGTTTGGGTTCCTTTTGTTGGTCATTTTCTAAGATTTTAAGCTGTGAAGTGAAGTTATTTATGTGGGCATTTTCTTCCTTCATGATAAATGCTTGTAGAGCTATGTTTCCCCTTAACAGTACTTTAACTCTGTCCCACAAGTTCTGGTAGCTCGTGTCTTCATTCTTAATTTTAATTTGTTTCCAGTAATCTTTTGATCTCTTCTTTGACTTCCTCTTTAACCCACTGGTTGTTCAACATTGAGCTGTTTAATTTCCAGGTGTTTGATTTGATTCTTCATTTCTGTGTGTAATTAACTTCTATCTTTAGTGCATCATCATTTGAAATTAGTTGATGCAACTTCTACCTCTTTGATTCTTTTGAGGTATATTTTGTGGCCCGGCATATGGTCTATCTTGGAAAATGTTCCACGTGCACTGGAAAAAAATGTGTATTCTGTTTTGGGGGATGAAAAGCCCTGTATTCATCTATTATCCTTCTCTCTTCCATTTCTTCCTTCAGTACCAGCACTTTTTTCCATTGTATGTTGTTGCCCGTATGCTTTCTGAAGCTATCTTCAAACTCACCGATGCTGTCTTTGGCTGTTATCATCCTACTGTTGAGAGCATCCATTGTATGGGGGTGGATTCCTCCAGTTCACTATCAGTGTCCGCCTTTTGCTGGGAGAAAGGAATCTGGATGAGCTCATTCGATGTTGGTCGCCCTTTTCTCCTTATAGAATAGTAACTCTCTCTTTGGTGCTCCTCTGTGACTTATCTGAGGCCTCTAGTGCAGCTTCAGGAGATGTGTTCTTTTATATTAGGCTTGTTCAGATTCTTGTGTTCACTGTTATTTTGGTGAGTTTTGGAAATATTTTGATTGGAATATGCTAGTGGATTATTGGCCTAATGTGTTTGGAATAGCCAGGCTGTCCTCATAAGAATTAGGTAATGGAGGTTGAGATATGAGTCCAAAGCACTATTAAAGGGGGAAATAACTGCAGCCACCTGAGGGGCCCGCACTGGTTCAGATCCTGGGTTAGGATTAGACTTCCGGTGCACTTCTAAAACTGCAGGTGTCCCCTCTGGCCTAGTGCTCAGGTGGGCACCTTCACCGAGGATAGTTCCCAGTCTCCTATGGCTGCCTGCTCAGCACATGTGTTTCCTCTTGAGTCATATCTAACTCTCCCAAGCCCCTTCCCTCTTTTATTTACCCAAATAAACTTGTTTTAATACATTGTTTCTCTTTTCCTACAATTCCTTTTGTTGAGAAGCCTGGGTAAAATAGAGGACTGATTTTGTTTGCATGGAAAGAGCAATACTTTGCTCTGGCCTAAGTCCTTGATTCCCTGAGAAAGCATGTGGCAGAGACATCTCCCAGACACGCAGTGCAAACAGGCTCCAGGTATGTTGGCAGCTGCCTGTTGGGGCTGCCCGGTTTGGGCATCTGTGCAATGCAGGAGCTTATCAGAAACTTTCATCAGTGCTAAATTTTCCAGGCACTTTCCTGGTAACTGAGATGAGTAGAGAAGAAAGCAGTATTTTCTTCTCCAAGTTGCTCTCTCTTTCCTTCTCAATTCACAGAAACCACCTAGGGAACCCTGTTCAATGCCCAAGATTGATAACCCACTAGAGACCAGTGCTGGCAATAATAGTGTATAGTTTAGTACAAGGCATTTAGCACAAGCAAAGTGGAGTTGGTTCCCTAAAGCACCAATTTGTATTGTGACAGACTACTTGATACTGTGTATTTGTCACAGCATGCAAAAGCACATTATCTAGGTGGAGATTCTGGCTGCGAACCATGGTGACAAATCTCAAGGTGGAAGTAAAACTTGGTGAAATCTATTTGCAGAACCAGTCTCCCTTCTGTAGACTTCCTACCAGCATAAATTTCAAATTTAATTCCTACTGCACAGATCTGTGCTACTTAGAATTAAACATAAGATGAAATCAAGTGATAACAGAAATATCCCTTCTTTCTCACTGGTGTCATCAGCCTCAGTCTCTCCACCACTCTGTCCTTAGACTTTTCTCTTCCAAACAAGTTTGCTCCAGTGACAGACTAGCATTTCCTTCAGTTAGAGAACTTCTCTGGTTGTGTCCCCGCATGCCCCCAGAGCTGGATATTCTACATTGTCTTTGACCCAGGGCTTCTCCTAGTCTCCTACCTTGGGGAAAGATAAGAAATCAATGTGACCAGTGGCATAAAGTATTGGGTTCAATCTAGAATAATCTCTAGTGAGCTTGGCTGTTACTTCGATGATCTGAGCTTCCTATCAACTTGGAAAATAACACTTTCAGCCCAGCTCAGGCTGTGGCAGAGAATTCAGTAAAAACTAGCTTTTATTAGTAGAAGCAAACCATAATCTACCATCAAGGAATATTTGAAAACAACTTTTATGGAGAGGTTTAAAAGAGCTAAAAATGCCAGGAGCTGGCTGCCCCCTCATTTTTCTCACAAGTCCTTTCTGAAAGCTTTCCCTAGAGTGTGTCTTGGTCCTGGTCTCCTTGCTGCCACTCTCAGGGGGAGCATCTATCTCCAGGATTTTGGCTGAGTCACTGACACCTCAGTGGGTAGGCAGGAGGTAATGGCCTTCACCGTTTCTATTGTCACTTCCCTCCGCACTGAGGATCTGCTCTTTGTAGGCGCCCCCAGGATCCACCCAGCCCTCTCTGTTGTCTCATACACCGCTTCCAGGACTCTCATCTTCTAACCTTAAGAAAGAAGATGACAGACACCCTAAGAGGGGGAGTAGTTTCTTCTCTGGGAACTAGGGTGTCTGAGATACAAATTTAAAGCTTCCTTCAAAATAGAAAGCCCAATCCTAGAGCAGGAGGCCTCTTGGGCCTGTGTTCAGACTCCTCATTTGGTTCCCTGTTTCCCTGGAGAGGACTCTTGATCTCCCATGCATCTTGTACATGAGCACTCAGCCATTGCATGGTGAGACTTTTAAATAATTTTAAAAGGGGGAACTCTTGGTGATTTCAGAGACCTGAGGCAACCCCCAAAGTTCTTGGATTCTGTGGTGCTTGAGGGACCATGTGGTGACAATTGATCAAACCCAGTAGTACCTTGACATGTGAGGCTTATGATTTACCCTTTAAGCCATGTAATAATTTTCACTTGGAAATAATTTTGAAGTTATGAAAATTAAGTTATGAAAACAAAATTAAGACTAATACAAGGATTTACTTTGAAAATTCAGGTTCCCTCAATCTTAACCCTAAAAAAAAAATGACCGTTTTTAGTGTGAATGCTGTTAACTGGCAAAAATTCTCTTGTGTGAGTTTGGGCATATCCCTGAACTTCTTTGTGAAATGGGAAGGATCAGTGCTTACACCATGAAGAGAAACAAGAAAAGAGCACACTAACAAACTCATGGAGCACTGTGGCTTGTTTCCTAGGCTTTCTGGGCCTTGGGAAACTTCTAAGACCCTGAGGGCAAAGGCTCATGCAAGGCCCCAACTCTGGCAGGGAAATAAGTGCTCAATGTCTCTAAATGGAGAAAGGAAACTGGACCGGCTATGGTCAAGACTAGACAGAGTCCGGGGTGATGGTATTTGGAGTGATTGAAGTGAGCTCAGTCAGGTGGGTGGGGTCTTGGATGAGATTAGTGGCCTTACTGAGGGAGAAAGACAGCTTTCTGTCTGCCACCTGAGGAACTAGTATGAATATTCCCTCTGGAGGCCAGAGAAAGGCCGTCCACAGAATCACATGGTGCTGGCTCCCTGACCTCAGGCTCCAACTCCACGGTCGGTAAGAAGTGACACTTGTGATTTAAACCGCCAGACTGCTGGGGCTTGTTGGTCTAACATACACCCTTGCTGGTGGCTCATCTCCTGTTTGTTCACAGTGCTCTAGAGAGTCTGGTTAAATCGAGAACATACTACCTTCCTTTCTACTTCTGAAACTTGGTCTGTTTCTCTCATTCCTCTCCCACAGTTCTCTAGTTTCCCTCCTAAATGTAATCTTTCAAAGTGGCTGGCTTCCTAGAGCACCCTGACAAAAGCATCCCCTCTTGCTGTTACACTTAGAAATAGTTGATCTCAGACACTTGAAAAATGTATCTGCCCAAACTCATTGTTTTCTTAGTATTTCTGTGGATTTCTCTCCACTGCTTTAGTGCTGGGCTGGGAAGGACTTCTCAGCACATAGAGGGGAGGCCTGTGTCCAGGGAGGGGTATGTTATAGAGGACCAGGTGGGAAAGGGTTTCTCCCTGGGGCAGAGGTGCTAATCTGCTCTTTGGATCTGTTAAGATGGGGCTCCTAACATCCTATAGCTGATGGAGTTCTTGGAATTGCCATTTATTCTATCTGCACTAGCTTCTTCTAGGTGTCTGACCAGAGTAATATGCAGTATCTCCCTGACTCAGCACAGGAAAGGCTTCATACTTGACTGCTTTGGAGTTTTGGACTTCCACTCCCAGATATCTGTTCACCATGCAAGTTCATATCTGACTTTGGGACTCCAGAACTTCTCCTGATGCTAAGTTGCTCTTCAGATAGCAGGAACTGTGCCCTGGGAAGTTCTGGAGGCTAATAACTTTTATTTTTTTCTTATTTTGTTTTGTATATGTAGGAAAAGATTTAAAGGAAAAAGCTAAGATTTGTCACAAATTTCCTTATATGTTTTTGTATTTATCCTGTTTCCCCAAATGTATTCTTTTTTCAATCATATAAAAATAAAGGTTATTGCGGGGTCATATGGATGATCTCTCAGTGTCTGTGTTACAAGCCATAATGCCCAAAAGGAGAGAGAGAGTATGAGGAATATTGTCTCCATGGAGGCAGGGGGAGGGTGGGAAAAGGGGGTATATCAGGGATTTGGGTGGTGGCGAATGTGCACTGGTGGAAGGCAGTGTGCTTGATCATTGTGTGATTGTAATCCAAACATGAAAGCTTGTAACTATCTCACAGTGATTCAATAAAATTTAAAATTAAAAACAATAAAGATTATCTCTGTACAAAGACCCCAAAGTAGGAACTAAATTATCATGAGCAAAATTTTTTGAGTAGTAACAGAATTTAATTAAAGAATGCTGTGGACAGGGGACATTTAACATTGCAGGGAGTTTGCTGGGATATTGACAGCATAAAGTTATCTGGAAGATCAAGAACAATGGAAAAGCAATTCCTGGACTTTCGTTCCTTGGACACTTACAGCTCCATGGCGGGGCTCTAGTGGACCTGTGGGAAACCTCTGTTTCTATAGGATTCCAGGATTTGGAAACTTCCACTCAAGATGAAATTTTTCAAAGATAAAACTATTTTGCATTGTGAGGTCCCCATGAAAAAGTATATACCTGAATAAAGTATGTAGTGAGCTTTCTTTACCTATTGATGTTTCAGCGTCTGTGCAATGCCAGACTTTGTTTATTAAGCAACTTCTGCCAGGTGAGCTATGTGGAGGGCTGCAGATATTATTCCAGATCTGGTATGCTCCACAAGGAGGCTCTGGTTTTGTATCTTTCCCTTGGTAAGCAAGCTAAGTCCCCTTTTCATTCAGACTACACATGAAGGTACCTCATGTCAGTTGGTGTAATTCCATGCATCAGACACTATCCAGTACTGACAGGAGAGGGGGTTCAGGAAAAAGTTATAGGGAGTGAGCTTCCATTGTAAACTTTTTTAAATGAATAAATTGTTATTGTGTAATAATTGACAAGACTATATTAACTTCTGGTTTACAAGCTAGGGATTCATATTATAATGCCTTATAACCATCTTTCACCATAAATTATGAGCTTCTAAATGATTCCCTAAAATTCTAAGCTCTTCTCTCAATGATTGCCTTCCTGTTTTGTTTAACTTGTTTGTCTGCTTAGGCAACAGAAGCGAAATTTTATAGAACTAATTTTTTGTCTCCCTAGCATTATACTTTCAAATCTTCACAAACTGGAGTGAAGACGGTACAAAGAACACAAGCAGAGCTTCACACAGACTCACTTCATGTTGTACTTCTCATTTGCTTTATGGTTTCCTTTTTGAGGAAGCATCTGAAAGTAAGTGACATATACACAGTCTTAAGTTCCATAGCTGTATCTTCTAGGAGAGAAATTCCCTTCCATAGCTACAGTAAAATATCAACCTCAGTGTATTTAAATTTATGCACCATTTAAATCTACCCTTTGTATTTCATTTGTGTTGCTTAACCAAGTAATAGCTCTTCAGCATATTTCTTGCCAGCAGCCAGGAGTCAGGTATTGCATTTTCTTTTCAACTTGCTGGTATGTTTAATTTGGAACATGTCCCGTCTTCCCTTGTTTTGCATAACTGACATTTTTGAAGAACACAGTACTCAGAGTCCCTACTCAGTCTCCCTTTTTTTAATAGGAACTTTGTCTTTTTAACTTGCCCTGCTGTGTTTTTGTGATTATATTTATATTATGAATCTCTGTATATTTTAGAACCTTAGCATTAATAAGGCCAGCCACAACCATGCTCAGGCCACTCTCCACACATTTGGACGAACCTCATGCATGTGGGAGCTTGCAGAGGAACCCAGATGTGTGGGACCCTGGGCCGAGATCTCCAAGGCTGCTCAGATTGGGACTGGGACTCTTCCACCTAGATCCTCCATTTTCCAGTAGCTAAGCAGTCACACCCAGAGACTGCCCCTGGTGCCATGTAATCCCATCTGTGGCCAACATCCAGAGACTATAAAACCAAGCTCCCACATTGTGACCACGCGGCATGTAATAGCCTAGTTCTCCCTCTTAGAGAACCTGACAAGCTGCCGAGAGTCTACTGCCCACTTGGGAGAGCCTGGCAAGATCCCCGTGGCATATTCATATACAAAATACAGTAACAGATTTATAAATACCTCTCGGAGAGCCTGGCAAGCTACCAAGAGTATCCTGCCCACATGGCAGAGCCTGCCAAGCTACTTGTGGCATATTTGATATGCTAAAAACAGTAACAATAGGTCTCATTCCCCTGACCCTGTAAAAGCCTCCAATCACTGGGAAAGATGAGTAAGGAGAGGCTGCAAAAATCTCAGGGCTGAGTGTAATAGAGATGTTACTGGTGCCCACTCGAGTAAATTGACAAACAATGGGATGACAGTGACAGTGACAGCATTAATAAAGAACTCACCCTCCTTCCACATTAGTCAATTGATTATTTAAACAGTAGATTTGTTGCTAGACTTCTTGGAAGTCCTGTTTTCCAACTAGTTTATAACTAGTTTATGTAGATGACTGCTTTGATCTTCAATTCAGGGACTATAGTATGGCCAGTGAATGACCCTTCAAACAGGTCTTATGTCTTGGGGACACATCCCCTTTCTTTTTTGGAGAGCTGCTCCATTGTTTTATAAGACCATTACTCATTATTCCATACTCACTGCTTTGCTCATACCTGTTTACTTAAAACTCAGCATTTCTCCAAGAAACCCTGAGTCTCTTAGAGACTATGGCTGGAATTTACTTATTCATTTATTCAAGTGCTCAATACTTCTATATCTTTTCTTCTTAAGAACAGAAAAAGGCTCTCCAATCCCAGTAGGATCATCACAGTAGGATCTTTCCTGCATCCCTATTCCATATTTACATGTCTTTTCTTCCATACTAGAATCTAGCTTCTGTTAGTCTGATTTATTCCTTTGCTCAATTCTATTAAAAATATATAAAATATCAAATATAGTTTCAGGAAGGCTTTGTCCAAACAATTGTTGGGGTTAATGAATTTAGAATTCCTGTACAATTCTTCATTCTCCTTAATACACTTCAACACATTCAGAATAAATCAAATGATTATAATAAGAGATATGGTACGTGTTAAATATTAAAATTCTTCCCTAATAATTTATACTTTAAGGATAATATAAAAGAAAATTAAAGTGTACAAAACTCAGTAGAAAGAGTCCAATTGTAACTTCCATGTATCCCGAGTATCATAACCTGCTGCAGGAGAATCTTACAGCAGGTTGTGATTCCCTAGTCAACATGGAAGTATCAATAAAGTTCTCACACAAAAGATTAACCAGAAAGGGTTGATACCAAGGATATACAATGCACTGGGTGAACTCCACAAGAAGAAAACTGCCAACCTGCTAAAAAAAATGGGGTGATGAAATGAACAGAAACTTTCCCAAAGAAGAAATCCGAATGGCTGAGAGGCACATGAGAAAATGCTCTACACCACAAATCATCAGGGAGATGCAGATCAAAACAACAATGAGATATCATCTCACACCACAAAAAACAAAAGCAACCGGTGTTGGCGTGGATGTGGGGAGAAAGGGACTCCCTTCACTGCTGGTGGGAATGCCAACTGGTTCAGCTCTTTTGGAAAACAATATGGATGATTCTCAAAAAATTAGAAATTGAGCCCGCCCAGTGACTCCCAGGACACTCTCTCAACAGCTCCTGGGCATTGGGGGCTCCCCTGAACACCCCCAGCCCCCGGTGTGGTGTGGACATGCCTCTCCTCTCCTCTGTAATGCCCGAACTGTCCATCAGGTACTCTTGGAAGGTCGTCACCCCGCCCACCCCGTCTAACCCACCCTGTGCCCCAAGAGATTACTGGGAGCGTGGCCTGTATTTCAGGGGGCATGGCCTCAAAAGGGGCGTTGCCAGTTGCCAGAGCGGCCGAAGTTGTAATTTTCCTTACATTATACTCTCTATAACCTATTTCTTCGAAAATCATCCAGGCCATCTCAATCATTCTTTGCCAAATAGTCCTTTAGCTGATTTGAACTTCACAAAAGCTGTCAGTGAACAATAGAATCTGCACAAACTCTTCATACAAACAGCATAGCCTTAAGTCATCACTAGAGGCCCCACAGAAACCAATAGAAGCGTCTGAGAGTAAGGAAGTATTCTAGAATTGGAACAAGGCTACCATCATCAACTTAGCACCAACAGAATACCCCCTGCAGAAAGAGAGAACAGGGATAGACAACTAGAAGGTTCCAATTCTAGACTTCCATAACAATATGAAGAAACAGCAAAAATCCCCTCCACGAAGAGAAGATGAAGAAAAGTTTCCAGAAATCTCCACAGGGCCTACCCACATACAGAAACTCTCAGAAAAAGAATTCAGAGAGGAAATCTTGAAGAGGGTTGATGTACTCAAAGCAACCATGGAACAGACATCCAATAGATTAAGGGAGGAGAGGAACGATGCTATGGAACGGTCAACCAAGAAAATGCAGGAAGAAATGAGATCAGAAATTTCAAAGCTACAAACAGGTGTCACAAAGCTACGAACAGAAGTCACACAAATAAAGGAGTCAGTAGAGGAATTAAAAATCTCAGTAGGTGGCCTCAACAGTAGAATGACTACAGCCGAAGACAGAATCAGTGAGCTTGAAGATGAGCTGCAGAAAGCTTACAGACAACAACAAATAATGGCAAAAGACCTCAAAATGGCTATAGAGAGAATCAGAGTCCTTGGGGATGACTTCAAGAGGAACAACATAAGAATCATTGGAGTACCAGAAGCACAGGGCAGTAACCCCAATGAAAAAAACACAGTCAAAGACATCATTGATAAGAACTTCCCAGAGCTGGAGAAGGCAGGCATCCAGATCCAAGGACTCTGAAGAGTACCAGCAAAAAGAGACCGGAATAAAAAGAATCCAAGGCATATCATAGTCCGAATGACGGAGGCTGTGGATAGAGATGCAATTCTGCAAGCAGCAAGGTCAAAGAAAAAAATCACATACAAAGGAGCACCCCTCAGATTTACAGCAGACCTATCAGAGGAAACCCTCCGAGCCTGAAGACAATGGTGGGACATAGTGAAAAACCTAAACGAAATGAACGACTCACCAAGAATACTTTACCCGGCTAAACTCTCACTCAAACTCGAAGGAACCATACACTATTTCTCAGATAAACAACAGCTCAGAAACTTCATAGACTCTAAACCAAACTTAAAAGAAGGACTAAAGGGGCTATTGTAAGTCAAGGAAGAACCCCACAAGAACAACCAACCCCACAGAAAGATGACACAAAACCCCATGACAATAATATCTCTCATTGTCAATGGCCTAAATGAACCAACTAAGAGACACAGAGTGGCAAAATGGATTCGGAAACTAAACCCAACTTTCTGCTCCTGCAAGAAACACACCTGAACAGTCAGAGCAAACACAGACTCAAAGTCAAAGGGTGGAAAACAATCCTGCAAGCAAACAACTCCCTCAAAAAAACTGGAGTGGCAATACTAGTATCTGACAACATAGATTTCACGTTGAAAAAGATTAGAAGGGACAGCGAAGGTCACTTCTTATTTATCAAGGGATATGTGCAACAGAAAGAAATAGCACTCTTAAAAGTATATGCACCTAATGAGAGACCGACTAAATACTTAAAACAACTCCTAACCGACTTGAAGGAGGACATCACTAACAGCACAATAGTAGTTGGAGACTTCAACACTGCCTTATCACCTCTGGATAGATCGACAAGAACAAAACTCAGAAAGGAAATACAGACTCTGAAGAAAGAAATAGAAGAGAGAGGTCTAATAGACCTATACAGGGCTTTACACCCCAAAAAGAAAGAATACATGTTCTTTTTCAGTGCACACAGAATATTTTCCAAATTAGACCATGTACTGGGCCACAAAACATACCTCAATAAAAATCAGAAAAATCGAAATTGTATCAACTATCTTCTCAGACCACGACGTGCTGAAGATAGAAGCTAATCACACATAGATGCAAAGAATCAAAACAAACTCCTGTAAATTAAACAGCTCAGTGTTGAACAATGAGTGGGTCAGGAAGGAAATCAAGGAAGAAATCAAGAGATACCTCGACACAAACGAGAATGAAGGCATGAGCTACCAAAACCTATGGGACGCAGCTATAGCTATGTTAAGGGGAAAATTTATAGCTCTGCAGGCATTCCTTAGGAAGGAAGAAAGGGCCTACGTAGATAGCTTGACTTCACAGCTCAAGGCCTTAGAAAAGGACCAGAAAAAGGACCCCAAACCAGACCGAATGAAAGAAATAATAAAAATTAGAGCAGAAATTAACGACAAGGAAATCCAGAAAACAATCAGAAAGGTCAATGAAATCAATATCTTGTTCTTTGACAAAATAAACAAGATTGATAAACCGCTAGAAAGACTCATAAGGAAAGAGAGAGAGAGAACCCTAATAAACCGAATCAGGAATGGAAAGGGGGACATCACAAAAGAAACAAACGAAATTCAAGAGATCGTCAGAGACTACTTTGAAAGTCTGTATGCCATGAAACATGAGAACCTAAAAGAAATGGATGAATTGCTTGACTCCTACAATCTCCAAGACTGAACCAAGAAGACTTGGAATACCTGAATAAACCCCTTACTATCAAGGAAATTGAAACTGTAATCAAAATTCTCCCCAAAAACAAAAGCCCAAGTCCAGATGGATTCACTGGCGAATTCTTCCAAACATTTAAAGAAGACCAGTTGCCAGTTCTCCTCAAGCTTTTCCAGAAAATTGAAAAAAACAGGTACTCTCCCAAATAGTATCGATGAAGCACACATCTCCCTAATACCAAAAGTAAACAAAAATACCACTAACAAAGAAAATTATAGACCAATATCACTGATGAACACCAATGTGAAGATCCTCAACAAAATATTAGCAAATAGGACCCAACAACTCATCAAAAAGATCATACACCATGATAAAGTGGGATTCATCCCGGGGATGCAAGGATGGTTTAACATTCGGGAAGCAATCAACATAATCCATCGTATCAACAAAAGTAAAGATAAAAACCATATGATCATATCAATAGATGCAGAGAAAGCATTTGACAAGATCGAACATCCGTTCATGATGAAAACCCTCACCAAAATGGGGTTTGGAGGAACTTTCCTCAAGATAGTCAAAGCCATCTACCACAAGCCTATAGCAAGTATTATTCTCAATGGGGAAAAACTAAGGGCCTTTCTTCTGAGATCAGGCACAAGAAAAGGATGCCCACTCTCACCGCTTCTCTTCAATATAGTACTGGAAGTACTTGTGATAGCTGTTAGACAAGAAAAAGAGATTAAGGGCATCCAGATAGGAAAGGAAGAAATCAAACTCTCACTATTTGCAGACGATATGATACTATGTCTAGAGAAGCCTAAAGCCTCTACTAAGAAACTCTTGGAAACAATAGACTTGTACAGTGAAGTTGCAGGCTATAAAATCAATACCCAAAAATCCATGGCCTTTCTATATGCAAACAATGAGACAGAGGAAAGGGACATGAAAAAAGCAATCCCATTCACAATCGTGCCCCAGAAAATCAAGTACCTCGGAATCAGCTTAACCAAGGAAGTAAAAGACCTCTACAAAAAAAACTATAAAACGCTACTCCATGAGATAAAAGAAGTCAAGAGGAAATGGAAACATATACCCTGCTCATGGATAGGGAGAATCAATATTGTCAAAATGGCAATACTCCCCAAAGCATTATACAGATTCAACGCAATTCCTAAAAGGATACTCATGATATTCTTCAAATAAATGGATCAAGCTATCCCAAAATTCAGATAGAACAAAAAACACCCACGGATAACTAAAACAATTCTTGGGAAAATGATGATGGGAGGCATCACCTTCCCCAACCTTAAACTTTACTACAAAGAGGTAACAATTAAAACAACATGATATTGGAACAAAGGCAGAGCCTCAGACCAATGGAACAGGGTGGAATATCCCTACATACAACCCCAAATGTATGATCATCTAATCTTCGATAAGGGAGCAAGAGATGTGAAGTGGAGAAAGGAAAGCCTCTTTAACAAATGGTGCTGGCACAACTGGACAACCACATGCAAAAGAATGGGCTTAGACCTCAATCTGACACCATGCACAAAAGTCAGATCAAAATGGATTAAAAACCTCAACATCAGACCACAAACCATAAGGTACATTGAAGACAAGGTCGGCAAAACCCTCCACGATATTGAAGATAAAGGTATCTTCAAAGATGACATGCAACTGGCCAACCAAGTGGAAACAGAGTTCAACAAATGGGACTACATTAAACTAAAAAGCTTCTGCACCGCAAAAGATACAATGACCAGAATACAAAGACAATCTACAGAATGGGAAAGGATATTCACCCAATACCCATCAAATAAGGGTTGATATCAATGGTATATAAAGCACTGGTTGAACTCTACAAGAAGAAAACATCCAACCCCATCAGAAAATGGAGCAAAGAAATGAACAGAAACTTTCCCAAGGAAGAGATACAAATGGTCAAAAGGCACATGAAAAAGTGCTCTACATCACTAGTCATCAGGGAGATGCAGATCAAAACAACCATGAGATACCACCTCAGACCACAGAGACTGGCACACATCCAAAAGAACAAAAGCAACCGCTGTTGGAGTGGATGTGGGGAGAAAGGGACCCTTCTACACTGCTG
Organism: Sorex araneus; assembly: GCF_027595985.1. NCBI lineage: Eukaryota > Metazoa > Chordata > Mammalia > Eulipotyphla > Soricidae > Sorex > Sorex araneus. The sequence goes on along the minus strand of NC_073303.1, from coordinate 318,094,724 downwards.
GTGGGAATGCTGACTGGTTCAGCCCTTTTGGAAAACAATATGGGTGCTTCTCAAAAAATTAGAAATTGAGCTCCCATTTGACCCAGCAATACCACTGCTGGGAATATATTCTGGATAAGAAAAAATGTAGAGTTGAAATGATATCTGCACTCATATGTTTATCGCAGCACTGTTTACAATAGCCAGAATCTTGAAAAAACCCAAGTGCCCTAGAACAGATGACTGGTTAAAGAAACTTTGGTACATCTATACAATGGAATACTATGCAGCTGTTATAAAAAATGAAGTCGGGGCTGGAGTGATAGCACAGCGGGTAGGGCGTTTGCCTTTCACGCGGCCGACCCGGGTTCGATTCCCAGCATCCTGTATGGTCCCCTGAGCAACACCAGGGGTGATTCCTGAGTGAAAAGCCAGGAGTAACCCCTGTGCATCGCCGGGTGTGACCCAACAAAGCAAAAAAAAAAGTAATGAAGTCATGAACTTTGCATATAAGTGGATCAACCTGGAAAGTATCATGCTAAGTGAAATGAATCAGAAAGAGAGAGACAGACATAGAAAGATTGCACTCATCTGTTGAATATAAATTAACAGTGAAGGAGACTAACACCAAAGATTAGTAGAAATAAATACCAGGAGGTTGACTCCATGGCTTGTTAGCTGGCCTCACATGCTGGGGAAAAGGCAGCTCAGATAGAGAATGGAACAACAAGTAAAGTGTGGTTGGAGGCCATGTGGGGGTAGGGTGATGCGTGCTGAAAGTAGACTAGAGACTTAACATGATGGGCACTCAACACCCCTATTGCAAACCACAAAACCCAATTGGAGAGAGAGAACAAAAGGGAATTCCCTGCCACAGAGTTAGAGTGGGGTTTGGGGAGATGGGATTGGGGTGTGGGAGGGATACTGGTTTTTTTGGTGGTGGAGAATGGGCACTGGTGAAGGGATGGGATCTAGAACATTGTATGAGGGAAACACGAGCACGAAAATGTATAAATCTGTAACTGTACCCTCACGGTGATTCACTAATTAAAAAATAAATAAGTTAAAAAAATTAGAAATTGAGCTTCCATTTGACCCAGCAATACCACTCCTGGGAATATATCCCGAAGAGGGAAAAAGGTATAGTAAAAATGACATCTGCATTTCTATGTTCATTGCAGCACTGTTTACACTGTTTACACTGTTTTCACAATCTGGGAAAAAACAGAGTGCCCCCAAACAGATGACTGGTTAAAGAAACTTTGGTACAACTACACAATGGAATACTATGCAGCTATTAGAAAAGATGAAGTCATGAAATTTGCATGTAAGTGCTTCAACATGGAAAGTATCATTTTGAGTGAAATAAGTCAGAAAGAAGGATACAGACATAGAAAGATTGCACTCATATGGAATATAAAGTAGCAGAGAGATATGAGCTTGCAATGATGCAATTTCTGGCAGATATTTCTCTGGACTTGCTTACTAAAATGCCAATATACAAAACCGTGTGGCCGCAATAGAGACGTCATATTCCTTCATTCTCTGCAATGGAAAACAAATTATCAAATGCTTCCTTTTCAGCAGGTCCTACCTTGGGGGTGGGGGAAACTCCAAACAATAATAGTGAGTTTTTTGTTGAATTATTGAATGTAATCAAAGTAAAGAGAAAGTAAAGTGAAATTTATCAGCTACACAGTCAGGGTGGGGAGCTGGGGTGGTGGTGGGGAGGTATACTGTGATTCTTGGTGATGGAATATGTACACTGGTGAAGGGATGGGTGTTCAAGCTTTGTATAACTTAGACTTAAGCCTGAAAGCTTTGTAACTTTCCACATCGTGATTCAATTAAAAGAAAAAAGATTAACCAGAGTTTTTTATGCAGCAAAAACTCTTGGTACTCAAAGGCATATTTTGATTATTTTGATTTTTCTTAGTTTTGAATGAGAACAATAAACTTTGCCAAGGAAACAGGCTGCTGAATCCATATCTTGTGCCATCTACACTGTCCACAATTTTATTTTATTCTTTTTCTTGCCATCTGTGCACTGTGAAATCACTTGGGGTTTGTTCTTTCTCTCTGTATAGTAAATGTCACCTGAATCTTTTTAAGTCTATCATACATTTCATAAGTTGTCAGAGCTAGTCTTATCAACATATCAGAACTTTTAAATCAAGTACATTTGCCAAATATGAAGCCCCTTAAAAGAGAGCAAAGCTGTCTTTGTGCAGATTCATGAAGCTGACCTGTTACCAATAGGACTTTTCCATATTTTTGTGAAGACAGCATAAACATGAATTCTATATGAAACACAGAGAATAGGCAATAAATGACCCAAACAGATTTTATCTCAGAAAGGTGTAAAGATTTTGAAAATAACCCAGTACACTCGCCCACCTCAACATTTGTCCCTCCAGTCATTCATTTATTCAAGAAATGTCTCTTTAAGGTCTTCAGTAAACCAGGACAATTGCAAGAAGTCAGAAAGAGGTTCACATAGCATGGAACGAGATGGCAAAGAATTATTTTGTTTCAGAAAGATATGAAGAAGCCAAGTTTTCTAGGATGAATGGAGTCATCTAAGTTCAGGAGTCAAGGAAGAAGTAGATAACTCTTTCCATATGGTTTCTTGATGCCAGGGAATAAAAGAAGGACTAGAGACTTCAGAGAAAGGTTAGGGTAGGTCAGGGGAAAAGAGACCTGTGGTAAAGCTAGGGGTGAGACTGGGGGCTGATAAATACTACAAAATATCAACATTGCTGATTTCTGGATATTTGTCAATCTCTGCAGCTCTTTTCTATGGTAAGTCATTAGGTCTGGCAATTTATCACAGCTGCTCAAGATAACCATAGTATCTTGCTATTGACATTCCAGTTCAAATGTCAGGAGGTAGGGAAAAGAAGTAAGAGGAAGACATACAAGAGTTACTGGCGTATAGTGGTTCTGAAATCCAGCTGGGCACAAATCAGGACTTACTGGCCTGTCTTTAGAACCATCCTTTCTCTCTTACCTTTGTGTGCAATACATGGGTATCATCATAAGAATCCTGATCAGTCAGAAACTGCAACTTTCTTATCATATTTCCTAATGTCTCCAGATTTTTCATTCTAAGAAAATGCAATTCCTTTTCTGTTCATACTCCAACCATGCTAACTAAAGACTGAAACAGAAAAGCTCTCAGAATGGGATCATAGATGGGATCTCAGGTCTTAAAATGGAGGAGAAAAAATATTTCCTTATTTGTTAATTCAACTGAACTGAAAATTTTTGTTAAACTATTTCATGAAAAAGTTTTATATCTTTTCTTTTTTAAAATTTATTTATTTATTTATTTATTTTATAATTTATTTATTTTTAATTAGAGAATCACCGTGAGGGTACAGTTACAGATTTATACACTTTTGTGCTTATACTTCCCTCATACAAAGTTCGGGAACCCATCCCTTCACCAGTGCCCATTCTCCACCACCAGTAAACCCAGCATCCCTCCCACCCTCCCCGATCCCATCTCCCCCCACCCCGCCCTGCCACTGTGGCAGGGCATTCCCTTCTGTTCTCTCTCTCTAATTAGCTGTTGTGGTTTGCAATAAAGGTGTTGAGTGGCCGCTGTGCTCAGTCTCTAGCCCTCATTCAGCCCGCAACTCCCTTCCCCCACATGGCCTTCAACTACAATGTAGTTGGTGATCGCTTCTCTGAGTTGCCCTTTCCCCGGAACGTGAGGCCAGCCGCGAAGCCATGGGGTCAACCTCCTGGTACTTATTTCTACGGTTCTTGGGTATTAGTCTCCCACTCTGATATTCTATATACCATAGATGAGTGCAGTCTTTCTATGTCTGTCTCTCTCTTTCTGACTCATTTCACTCAGCATGAAACTTTTCATGCCCATCCACTTAACTACAAAATTCTTGACTTCCTTTTTTCTAACAGCTGCATAGTATTCCATTGTATAGATGTACCAAAGTTTCCTCAACCAGTCATCTGTTTTAGGGCATTCGGGTTTTTTCCAGATTCTGGCTATTGTAAACAGTGCTGCGATGAACATACATGTGCAGATGTTGTTTCGATTGTACTTTTTTGCCTCTCTGGGATATATTCCCAGCAGTGGTATTGCTGGGTCAAATGGGAGCTCAACCTCTAGTTTTCTGAGAATCGTCCATACTGTTTTCCAAAAGGGCTGAACTAGCCGGCATTCCCACCAGCAGTGTAGAAGGGTCCCTTTCTCCCCACATCCTCTCCAACAGCGGTTGCTTTTGTTCTTTTGGATGTGTGCCAGTCTCTGTGGTGTGAGGTGGTATCTCATGGTTGTTTTGATCTGCATCTCTCTGATGATTAGTGATGCAGAGCACTTTTTCATGTGCCTTTTGTCCATTCGTATTTCTTCCTTGGTAAAGTTTCTGTTCATTTCTTCGCCCCATTTTTTGATGGGGTTGGATGTTTTCTTCTTGTAGAGTTCAACCAGTGCTTTATATACCATTGATATCAACCCCTTATCTGATGGGTATTGTGTAAATATCCTTTCCCATTCTGTGGATAGTCTTTGGATTCTGGTCACTGTGTCTCTTGCGGTGCAGAAGCTTTTTAGTTTAATGTAGTCCCATTTGTTGATCTCTGTTTTTACTAGATTGCTTAGTTCCGTGTCACCTTTGAAGATACCTTTATCTTCAATATCGTGGAGGGTTTCGCCAACCTTATCTTCAATGTACCTTATGGTTTGTGGTCTAATGTTGAGGTCTTTAATCCATTTTGATCTGACTTTTGTGCATGGTGTCAGATCAAGGTCTAAACCCATTTTTTTGCATGTGGTTGTCCAGTTGTGCCAGCACCAAAAAATTTATTTATTTTTAATTAGTGAATCACCATGAGGGTACAGTTACAGATTTATACATTTTTGTGCTCATGTTTCCCCCATACAAAGTTCGAGAACCCATCCCTTCACCAGTGCCCATTCTCCACCACCAGTAAACCCAGTGTCCCTCCTACCCACCCCAATCCCATCTCCCCCCACCCCATCCTGCTACGGTGGCAGGGTATTCCCTTCTGTTCTCTCTCTCTAATTAGGTGTTGTGGTTTGCAATAAAGGTGTTGAGTGGCCACTGTGTTCAGTCTCTAGCCCACATTCAGCCCACATCACCCTTCCCCCGCATGGCCTCCGACTGCATTATACTTGGTGATCCCTTTTCTGAGTTGCCCTCTACCCAGAATGTGAGGCCAGCTTCCAAGCCATGGAGTCAACCTCCTGGTACTTATTTCTACTATTCTTCTATTCCTGGGTGTTAGTCTCCTACTCTGTTATTCTATATTCCACAGATGAGTGCAATCTTTCTATGTCTGTCTTTCTCTTTCTGACTCATTTCACTTAGCATGATACTTTCCATGCCGATCCACTTATACACAAATTTCATGACCTCCTATTTTCTAACAGCTGCATAGTATTCCATTGTATAGATGTACCAAAATTTCTTCAACCAGTCATCTATTCTAGGGCACTCGGGTTTTTTCCAGATTCTGGCTATTGTAAACAGTGCTGCGATGAAAAAGTTTTATATCTTTTCAATTGTGATAAGATGTACATATATTTATCACTTTGGTCATTTTTGAGTATACAGTTTAACAGCATCAAGAAGGTTTATCTTGTTACATTTACCACTCATCTCTATAAAATTTTCCTCTTCCCAAATTGAAAGCTTGCCCATGAAACACTCACTTTACACTCCCCTTCTTCCAGTCCTGGGGAGCCACCAGTCTGCTCTCTGTATCCATGATTTTGATTACAGTAGGTAACTCATATAAGTGTAACCATAAAGTAGTTGTGACTTATTTCAATTTGAACAATATATTAAGGTTGTTTCATGTGGTGGCATGTGTTAGAATTTTTTTGAGACTGAATAATATGTTTTACATGTATATATCACATTTTGTTTGTTCTTTCATCTGTCCATAAACACTTTTAATTTGCTTCCACCTTTCAGGTATTGTAAATAATGCTGAAATGGGGGCTGGAGTGATAGCACAGAGGGTAGGGCATTTGCCTTGCATGCGGCTGACCCGGGTTCGATTCCCAGCACCCCACATGGTCCCCTGAGCACCGCCAGGAGTTATTCCTGAGTGCAGAGCCAGGAGTTAACCCCTGTGAATCACAAGGTGTGACCCAAAAAACAAAAACAAAAAAAATGTGGCAATGAACATTGAAATATAAATACTGGTTTTGATCTGTACTTTGAAGTCTCTTGAATAGATGCTTTGAAGTGGAACAGCTGGATCACATTGAAATTTACTTTCCAATTTTTTAAGGTACGATTGTATTGCTTTCCATAGGATCCACACCATATTCGAGACTCATCAGCAGTGTTGACACATTGATATGGAGCACCGAATGTACTCCACATAAAAAACAACTTAAAAATATAAATAATGCAATCGCTTTGATAGTACAGTGGGTGTTATGTTTGTTTTGCATGCAGCAAACCAGGTTTGACTCATGGCACCATAAATTGCCCCCAGGCATTACCAGAAGTTGAGTGTTGAGCACAGTCAGGTGTTCCAAAACAAACAAAAGTGCAAATAATTTTCTCCACCTGTCTCCTATAAAATGTTTCCTCATTCTATTTTTCTTTGGTGATTAATATTAATAAACACACATATTAATAATCTTTACTCTGTTTTCCAGTATTAGAAAAGCAGCTTTCCCACATTATTCATTATGCTAAACTAAGATGGTTTAAATTAAAGTGGTTGCATTAGACGTTTTATTTAATGTGGTAAAGCAAAGGTTTAGATAGTGTCCAATAAAAACAAACCCTTAGACTCTAATGAAAGACTGAGGTTACCCAAAAGAAGGTGGCATGGAAGGAAAGAGTTCTATGGACTGTGGTGGAGAAAAATTTGCACTTTATTTTGTGTTGGTGGGAAAGACATAGTAATATTATGTCCTAAAGTATAAATACTTATATGCTTGTAAACTAATGTCACCTCCTTAAAATTAAAAAAATATAAAGAATAATAAAAGTTGCAATCAAGTTGATGGTGGAAACAAGTATATTAACTTAATGAACTCTATCCCCCTGGAGCGATAGCACAGTGGTTGGGTGTTCGCCTTTCACGCAGCCGACCCAAGTTCGATTCCTCCGCCCCTCTCGGAGAGCCCGGCAAGCTACCGAGAGTATGGAGCCCACGTGGAACAGCATGGCAAGCTACCCGTGCGTATTGGATATGCCAAAAACAGTAACAATAAGTCTCTCAATGGGAGACGTTACTGGTGCCTGCTCGAACAAATCGATGAGCAACGGGATGACAGTGATGAACTCTATCATTCTTGTATAACTGATTCTCTAAGGCACCTGTGAGCTGTTTTATGCAAACCATCACAGTGCCTGACCAATGAAGATTCCAAACATTCTTCCCTCTCAAAGCTGAAATAAAATCACTAATAACTCACATATGTTACTGTAAGTCATTAAACCTTAGTGATTGTGAACTGAATAATATCTTGTATATATTAAATGAGATCTCAATATAAAAACAGAGTAACAAAAGGTAGGTGACTCTGATTCCCAAGAGTTGAAGTGTGGTGGGCTGGGAAGAGATCACTTCTTCCTCTTTCCCCAACTTTGGGGCCTTTCTTAAAATACCGTTTGAAATTAAGTTCCCTAAACCAAAGTTTTGTGAATTACAGCCCATGAATAAACCTAGCCTATGGTCTGCTCTAGTAAATAAAGTTTTACTCAAATACAACCATATTCACAGTTTTACAAATATTTTGACTTTCTGGGAACAATCGATGATGAGTCATCAGCGCAGAGATCACAGAACACACAAAGTCTGAAATATTTTCCATCTAAACTTTTACAAGAAAAAAATTTCCAATTTCTTTCTAAGATTGAGTATGACTGATGGATCACCAGGACTCTAGCTGCATCCTGACAGAGTTCTTTTATAGATGGGCATAAAGATGAAGAGTATGGGGTATTGACAATCTCTCCAGAAACACCTGAGGTGGAAGACTGGTTTCTTAAAGGAAAAAGGTTACTTACAAAAAAATGGGCTTAGAACTCGATCTGACACCATGCACAAAAGTCAGATCAAAATGGATTAAAGACCTCAACATCAGACCACAAACCATAAGGTACATTGAAGACAAGGTAGGCAAAACCCTCCAGGATATTGAAGATAAAGGTATCTTCAAAGATGACACGGAACTAAGCAATCTAGTAAAAACAGAGATCAACAAATGGGACTACATTAAACTAAAAAGCTTCTGCACCGCAAAAGATACAGCGACCAGAATACAAAGACTATCTACAGAATGGGAAAGGATATTTACACAATACCCATCAGATAAGGGGTTGATATCAATGGTATATAAAGCACTGGTTGAACTCTACAAGAAGAAAACATCCAACCCCATCAAAAAATGGGGCGAAGAAATGAACAGAAACTTTACCAAGGAAGAGATATGAATGGCCAAAAGGCACATGAAAAAGTGCTCTACATCACTAATCGTCAGAGAGATGCAGATCAAAACAACCATGAGATACCACCTCACACCACAGAGACTAGCACACATCCAAAAGAACAAAAGCAACCGCTGTTGGAGAGGATGTGGGGAGAAAGGGACCCTTCTACACTGCTGGTGGGAATGTCGGCTAGTTCAGCCCTTTTGGAAAACAATATGGACGATTCTCAAAAAACTAGAGGTTGAGCTCCCATTTGACCCAGCAATACCACTGCTGGGAATATATCCCAGAAAAGCCAAAAAGTATAGTCGAAATGACATCTGCACTTATATGTTCATCGCAGCACTGTTTACAATAGCCAGAATCTGGAAAAAACCCGAGTGCCCTAGAACAGGTAACTGGTTGAGGAAACTCTGGTACATCTATACAATGGAATACTATGCAGCTGTTAGAAAGAATGAGGTCATGAAGTTTGCATATAAGTGGATCAGCATGGAAAGTATTATGCTAAGTGAAATGAGCCAGAAAGAGAGAGACAGACATAGGAAGATTGCACTCATCTGTGGACTATAGAATAACAGACTATAAGACTAACACCCAAGAATAGTAGAAATAAGTACCAGGAGGTTGTCTCCATGGCTTGGAGGCTGGTCTCTCGTTTTGGGCAACTCAGAGAAAGGAACACCAAGTAAAATGTGATTGGAGGTCATGTGGGGGAAAGATGATGCGGGCCCAATATAGACTAGAGACTGAACACAATGGCCACTCAACACCTTTATTGCAAACCACAACACCTAATCAGAAAGAGAGAACAAAAGGGAATACCCTGCCATAGTGGCAGTGTGGGGTGGGGGGAGACGGGACTGGGGAGGGGGGAGAGGGATGTTGGGTTTACTTTTGGTAGAGAATGGGCACTGGTGAAGGGATGGGTTATCAAACTTTGTAAGGGAGAAACATGAGCACAAAAATGTATAAATCTGTAACTGTACCCTCACGTTGACTCACTAATTAAAAATAAAATATTAAATGTAAAAAAAAAAGAAAGAATACAGGTTAAGGGAAAAGATAGTACATTGCACTGTATGTTTTATAAAAGCAATGAGGGCTGGAGCCATAGCACAGTGGATAGGTTATTCGCTTTTCACGCGACCAACCCAAGTTCAATTCCTGGCACCCCATATGGTTCTTCAAGCCCAGAAGGAGTGATTCCTGAGTGCAAAGCTAAAAGTACGTACTGAACTTTTCCAGGTATGATTTATTTGGTGAGGCAAAATAACTTTCCCATATTCCTGAATTGCCTGCTGCACTTCTCTCAGATTAACAACATAATTGGCTAGTTTTAAGTTCAAATCCAATAATATATTTGTGGGTTAAAAGTTCTGCCATATAGTAGTGCATAACTGATATTTCCCTGAGGGCCTACACGGTTTCCAATAGTTTTAGAATTTCTACCCCATGGTTAATTAGATAATTTTAGTTGTAAAAAACCCTTGTTCTCTCCAAATGAGTGTATGTTCATATAGAGCTAAGAAAAGCAGTTTTAGAACTAGATTAGATGTTTACTTGGAAGTCCTCAGCCCATTAGCAGGTTGAAGAAAGAGCATGCGTGCCTTTTCATCTGATGTTCTTTCTGAATAAGCTCTGGTTTCCACTATCCTGGCCAGACTAGTGGCAGCATATGCATCTCTGAGCCCCTTCATGAACTAGCCTGCTAGTAAACCTGGTTTCATCTAGATGACAGGCAGTGGATACTTTCTAAATCAAGACCATTATTTACTCAATCACCTTTTTAGAACTAGAATATGATTCCTACAAAAAGTAAATAACAGGGGCTGGAGAGATAGCACAGCGGGTAGGGCATTTGCCTTGCACGCGGCCGACCCGGGTTCAAATCCCAGCATCCCATATGGTCCCCTGAGCATGGCCAGGGGTAATTCCTGAGTGCAAAGCCAGGAGTAACCTCTGTGCATCGCCAGGTGTGACCCAAAAAGCAAAAAAAAAAAAAAAAAAAAAAAGTAAGTAACAGAAACATTTTCTCTCTACCTTCACTTTAAATTTGCCAGATGGCTTAATAAACCTGGCTTGTTCTTTTGCACAAACACAGCAAGATTGGCAAACTCTCCATTTGGGATACTCCATTATCTACTGGATATTAACTAAAATTGGTCCTGGAGCATAATAACAAAGGCATTGATGTTTTCTTGTCACTTCAGGGTTACCTAGGGTCAGCCAATGTGAAGATCCGAAGATCAGGTTAACATGATGAGCTAGAGGTCACCTCAGTCCTCTCATCTTCTGTAGAATTGTCCTGGCAAGGAGCCCATCCCATCACTCTCCAGGGGAGAGAGAGATTCTGGTCTCCAGGACTTTTCTTGATGCAGAGAGCAGGGCCCAGGTTGTGGTCAGTCAGTGCAGATCTGGAAGAAGTCACTTCTTTATTCTTTTTTTTTCTAAACAAAATTCACATTTTATTTAGGTTTAATAAACTATACAAAATTGATTTCCTTCACCAAAAATAATAGCAATATTTTCATATTATTCTTGGGAATTCCACAGAACAATAATTCTTTTGGATTCTCCAAATTTTACTTATAAATCAAGATGAGGTACTAGATAATAGTCAATGGAGCAAAGACAAGAAATCAAAACAAATCAGTTGTCAGTATCCATGGTCTCTGATCCTCTCTTGACCATGGACACTTCTGTTCTATAGCAGAGATGATTGCCAGTTCTTCCTTGAGCTGGCCTGCATCTAGGATCCCCTGAGTTTTGTAGGGTATGTCCAACAATACCTGTTACTACTGCACCTGCTCCCATCATTAAACCTCATGCCTTTTTCCTGAAAGAGGGTTTTGGGGTCCCACATCTGACTTTTGGAATTTCCTGTCTGTATTAAGGACAGATCTAACACTAAGAGGAAACACTTCCTATCTGGAAGCAACATAATGCCATGAAGCATCAAAAATGCACTGAAGGTAATAAGAAGAGAGAAAAACAAACATTTCTCTTTACTCACAATAAGATACAATATACCTCTCTGCTGTGGGTCCTAGTCAAAAGAAGCATTGTTAAAAAATCTGTAGAGGTATAATATAGAATTTAATAATACTATTTATTTTTTCAGAAAGTTCAATTCATTTAGTCCCATTTTGAAAACCTTAATTTCCTTCAACTTTTTAAGTGTCTCCAGTTATCTAAAAGCACTGTAACATGAGTGTGGACTATGCATCTTTTCCCACAGATCTTGAAAAAAAGATATTAGAACAGTTCAGCAGGCATAATTTAAAAATCTCCTTAGAACAATTCAGTCTGACCAGGCAGTTCTTTTCTTTAAAACACAGCCTCAAACCTTCAGACATTCCTTTACATTCATTCTGTCCTGTAACTTTTCTTCATTCTACTTGAGAACCACTTACACCTTAGTAGGGCTCCTTTATTTTTCCCAGTAATTGTCTCCCCATCCATTATCTTTCTGACTTAAAATACACATCTATACTTCTTATAGTCACATCTTACAGATTTAACTTCCTTATCTCACTGAACTTAGTACACCTTGATCAGTGAGGTTCTTGCATCCTCAGTAACACTGGTCAAATGATAAAAAATGCAGAGCCCAATTTTTATTTAAAAGGGTCTACGGTAAAACATTTATCTATAATGTTAAAGATAAAACATTTATCTTTCTTTCATTCTCTTTAACACAAAGACCCAATTTTCCTATAAAAACTCCCACAGGAAGAGTCATAGTAAACTTAGTTCTATTTTTTTCTACTTTCCAAATCTTAGGCTGAACACATTTTTATTACTCAATATTTTCATTCTTGAACGTATTGAAGAACGTGGGAGCCATGGATGAGCAGAGGCCCACCGTCACCTCTTCTGCATTATTTGGAGGCTTGTCTGGGATAACATTCGCCACAGAAGACCAGTAAGTATTGCTAGACTCGATGTCTCTGTTACCTGTTCTTCATTTTCGATCACCTTGTCCTATAGCTTGATCTGAAAAAAAAATTTTTTTTAAGGCATCCACCCACCAGTTATAAGGTGTTAGCACCATGTGGCTGTTCTTATGGTGAGTGAAAGGCCTGTCTGGCCTCCCTTCTCTGTGACCCCCACTTTCCCCTGAGATTAGATTGCAACAGCTTAGGCTGTCAGGGTCTTTTCACAGCTCAGGACCCAGAGCTGATATTTTTGGCACCCAGAGTACCTTCGCCAATTCAGAGCAAGTTATTTCAGGTCCCTACGCAGAGTTTGACACCTAGGGCTAATCTCAGTGGTCCTTCTCTCCTGGCTAGGCTTACCATTTGTGGCACAATGACATTTTTATTGCTGGCTTCCCCAGTGCTGGTTTGGCCTTGTTATACAGGGCACTTACGGAGGAGGTTCCAGAAAAGGTCTTTATCTGCTTCTCTAGGAAACAGACTGGGAGCAGAGGGTGAGGGTCAGGAAACACTGGATAATCTCAGTCAGCCAAAAGGGCTCAATTCAGATCTCTGTTACTCAGTATTTTCATTCTTGATAATATTGAAGGACCTGGGAACTGTGGATGAGCAGAGATCAACCATCATTGCTCCTGCATCACTATAAATGTACATTTTAGAAAAATTGAAGAGAATTAAGAAAATTTATGCAGGAAAATCTGAATAGGCCTATAAAATACAAAGTGAGAAAGAAAATATTCATTTATATTAGAAAATATTATATTACTTGAGTATAATAATCAAGTAATGCAATGAAAATATATGTAGATGTAAAATCTAATAAAACAGAACAATCAACATAAATGTTAATTCATTATTGAAAATGTATAAAATTCCTTATCAAGCTAGAAGTAGACACAACTTTCTTAATTTAGCAAGGGGCAGCCATAAGCACAGTAAGAGAACACTATACTCAATGATCCGTGCTGGGGAGTTTGTCTTGTCATTTAAAGAAACTTCTTTAAAGCTTCTTGTAAAATTGATTTCAAACCTACTGATTCCCTAAACAGTTGCCTGTTCCTGAGAATTGTATATTTTCGTCAAATCTGAATTACAGTTTAGCTGGATAGAGCACTCTTAGTCACATGTCCATTTGTTAAGTTTTTGTACAATGCCCCTCTTCTCTCTTTTGGCTCATAGAATCTCATTGATGCATCTGCTGTGAATCTTATGAGCATTCTTTTCTATGTAAGTTAATTTTTTGATCTTGCTGTTTTCTATATTGTGTTTCCGTGAAGTTTGGCATTTTGAGTACAATGCATTTTGGAGTATTTCTAGTTGAGTCTACTTTCAATGGGGCCCTTTGGCTTTTTGAGTCTTGGTGACTATATTTCTCAACTCTGGGAAATTCTTACCAATGATTTCTATGACTATTGTTTCTGATTACATTTGCTCTCCTGCTCTTCAGAGATTCTGTATTGTTTCTCTTGCTATCATGCTATAGTTTTATGGTATGCTGTTGAGACTATTTTCAACTTTCTTTTGTTTTCTAGTGGTTTCTTCCATCTCATCTTGGAGATCCTTGATATTTTGCTACTTTGCTGTTAATCTCAATCTGTTGTTCAGAGCTTCTACTGAGTTTTCATAACATCTACCTTTCTCTTCATTTCTGCTTGTAGTTGACTTTTCTGACTACCTGTGCCATTGTTTGTTGAGCTCACAATAGTGTCACTAAAGTCACTGTCTTAGGATTTACTAAGATGATTGGTGTTGTTTATGCCTTCCTTGTTATTGTTTTAACTCCCTGAACTAGAAAACTAATGGGAAAATCGTGTAGAAGCTGTTCAAGTTCAGTGGGCCTACACATGTTTTTACTGTTGGTTTTCTTGTGTTCTTGCTGTGCTAGAGGTCTTTGAGTTAGATCCCTTAGGAGATCCTTTGGAGTCAGATTGTAATTAGGGGATCTCCTAATCAGGCTGGGGACCTAGCTCTTTTCCTTCTCCATTTAAATTCACCAAATGACAGGAAGTGCAATTGTGAAAAGCATATAATTTGCTGAGTAGAATGTGGCCTGGTTCTTTAGGAGCTGTGGTGTGGGATCGTATTTACAATAGGTTGGGTCTGGAGGCTGCTGGGATATAGCCAAAAGAAAAGGGCTCTCCCTCTCATTCTGAGTAGTCCCAGTGATGCCACCTGGAGATTAATCTCACCTGAATGGTGGAGCAGCAAGCAGAAATCTAGGCTACAAATATTCTTAACCCAGTTTGTATTAATAATCTGAACCAGTGTTTCAAATATAAGCAGATAGAACGGTTTTGTTGCTGGACATGCATAAACACATAGAACACTTTTAAGTTTCCAGCTGCCTCCAGTTTCCACAATTGTACATTACAGAACTGCTGTGGCCTCTGGCACTTCTTAAAATAACTTTGAACACATGGAAGATGGGAAGGCTTTCTGTATCTTAACTACTGAACAAGCCACGGCAGAAATAACTGGAAATCTTAAATCTATTTTCACATGTCCTGAAGGTGGAAATAAATTGTCAAGCATTAAGTTAATATCATTTAATTAATATAATCTATTATATGATTCCATTATGTTTCCTTTTATAAAGTGTCCCTGCCTTTGAAGAATATTTTCTAATGATATAGAATGGTTTCTGAGAGTTTCTGTCTCAAAAAGATGCAATAACAAAAAGTTCTTAAACTGAAACATTGAAGCTTTGGTCCCAGGAAACTGAGGAAGCTCAGGAATCAGGAACTCTGCATTTTACTAAGGATCAATAGCTATTTTTCCTCCAGGTTAAGAACCTAGCACCCAGCCCACAAAGAGAATTCCACTATGCTCCTCAGCTCTGCATTTCTTCACCTCTCCATACATAACTCACTATAAACATACAAAGACATTTTAACTGTAGGAACATAAAAATACACAAGAAAAAAATCTTCAAACTGCAAAGGTCACAACGTACAGCAATACGGAAACCCACCAGGCTTAGTGAGTGAATATGCTAGACCAGAAGTATCAACCGGTAATAATGAGTTATATAACCACTATGGCAAGGAACTTAGAGAGGAATTGTTGAGGATGCATAAGAAGCCCAAAGAAATAATGGATCATACCACCAACACACTAGAAGGTCTGGGAGCAGGAATGAGGAAAATACAAATAGAAGTGACAGATTTGTAAAATTTGGTAGGCGAAATGGAAAGCACGCTAGAAGTCCTCAGCAGCAGAGTAACAGAATCAGTGAGCTCCAAGATGAGGTACAGAGAATCTCCAGACAACACAGAAAAAGGATGAAAGCCTCAAAATAAGCAAACAAATGACAAGAAAACATTAGGGTAAATTGAAGAGGAACAACATAAGGATCACTGAGACTCCGAGAGGCAGAAAGGCAACACTGATGAAGAAACAGCAGTCAAAGCCAGAACTGAAGAGCACATGCACCCAGACCCACGAGGCCTCAGGGTACCAACTAAAAGAAATCCAAATAAAATACTTCAAGACAAATTAACCAGAATGATGAGATCCATAGATAGAGACAGAATAAGAAAGCAGCAAGATCAAAGAGGGAAATTACTTACAAAGGAGCTCCTTTAAGATTTACAGAAGACTTATCAGACAAAACCCACTAGGCCTGAAGACAGTGGTGGGATATAGTTAGAAACTCTATGAAATAAATACTTCACTAAGAATACTTTACCCAGTCAGATTCTCATTTGATTTGACATATACAACTTCACAAATAAACAACTCAGATATTCCATAGGCTCAAAACCATTGTTACAAGAACTAAACAAACTACTTCAAGATTAGACAAGCCCCACAAAAACATCAAACTCCTGCAGAAAGATGCTAAAAATCCCATAACAATAATCTCTGTCAATGTCATTGGGTAAAATGCACCAATTAAGAGACATGAAGTGGCTGGATGGATTAGAAAATTGAGCCAAACACTCTGTTGCCTGTGAGCAACACATGTGAACAGTCAGAGCAAACACAGATTCAAATTCAAAGGTTGAAAGATAATTCTTCAAGCAAAATACCATCAAAGGTACCAGAGTGGCTATATTAATATCAGATGACAAAAACTTCAGGCTAAAAAAGGTTATAAGAGACAGCAAAGGTGATTTTGGGTCTGTACATAATGATCAAGGGTCTATAGATAAGGAAGAACTCACATTCCTAAATGTGAGTTCCTAAACTCACATTCCTAAATGTATACACACTTAATAGGGGAACATAAATTAAAACAAATGCTAACAGTCTTGAAGAAAGAAGTCGATAAGAACAAAAGAGTAGTTGGAGATTTCAACAACACTCTGTCACCTGTTGATAGATCAAATAGACTATAGCACACCAAGGAAATATTTTATTTAATACAAGAAATGGAAGAGAGGTGGCTAGCACATACATAAAATACATATTTTTCTCCAATATACATGAGACATTATCCAAGATAGACAGCATATTGGGACACAAAACATTATCTCCAAAAAAACAAGAACATAGAAATCATAGCAACTATCTTCTCAGACCACGACGCATTGTGAGTAGTTGATTACAACAGAAATTACTCAAACACCTGGAAATTAAATTTCTAGCTATTTGAGCAAACAGTGGGTCAGAGAGGAAGTCAAAGAGGAACTTTAAGAAGATTTATGATCCCTGGTCAGAGCCTGCCCCCTAGCCCGCCACTTGAATCTGATCTCTCCCAGCATCCCTGGATCCACTTCCTCTCCCCAGTTCCACCCTGCCAGTGGCTCTGCAGGCCCGCTCTCTCTCCCAGGTGTGTGACCCCAGGCCAGCACCTGCAACCCAGCCCGCCACCTGGACCTATCTCCCAGCATCCCTTGGGACCAACAGCACGGCATGGGACATAGCCTCCTCCGCAGGCAGTGTGGTCTCCGAAGCTGGGAGCTTGGCCTTTGTGTTGGGGGCGTGGCCTCCGTTGGCAGTGGCTACTCACTGCAGCAATTATTTTCTCTTCTTTTAGCACTCTGAGCTCACATCTCAATCTCCATTACCTAATTCTGAGGAGAACATCCTGGCTGTCTTAAACACAATAGGCCAAGTAGTCCACTAGTCTATTCCAATTTCACCAAAATACCAGTGAACACAAGAAGCTGTATAAGCCCAATATAAAGTAACACATCCTTTGAAACTTCACTAGAGGCCTCACATAAGTCACAGAGGAGCACCTGAGAGGAAGGTGGAACTCTAGTAGGGGAAAAAGGTGACCACCATTGACCGAGCTCATCCAGAATGCTTCTTCTCAGTGAGAGGGGAATACTGATGGTGAACTGGAAGGTCCCACCTCCATATTACCACAACATGAAGAAACAGCACAAATCCCAACCACGAGGAGAGAATGAAGAAAAGAGTCTAGAAGACTCAACAGCGGTTACTCACAGATAAGATCTCTCCGATAAAGAATTGAGATGAGGGTTTTCATCATGAAAGGATGTTGGATCTTGTCAAATGCTTTCTCTGCATCTATTGATATGATCATATGGTTTTTATCTTTACTTTTGTAGATATGCTGGATTATGTTGATTGATTTCTGAATGTTAAACCATCCTTGCATCCCTGGAATGAATCCCACTTGGTCGTGATGTATGATCTTTTTGATGAGTTGTTGGATCCTCTTTGCTAGTATTTTGTTGAGGATCTTCGCATCGGTGTTTATCAGGGAAATTGGTCTGTAATTTTCTTTCTTAGTGGTGTCTTTGTATGCTTTTGGTATTAGGGAGATATGTGTTTCATAGAAACTGTTTGGGAGAGTTCCTGTTTTTTCAATTTCCTGGAAAAGTTTGAGGAAAACAGGCAATAGGTCTTCTTTAAATGTTTGGAAGAATTCGCCAGTGTAACCATATGGGCCTGGGCTTTTGTTTTGGGGGAGGTTTTTGATTACAGTTTCAATTTCCTTAACATTGATGGGTCTATTCAGGTATTCCAGGTCTTCTTTCTTCAGTGTTGGTAGATTGTAGGAATCAAGGAATCCATCCATTTCTTTTAGGTTCTCCTTTTTTGTGGCGTAAAGACCTTCAAAGTAGTCTCTAATGATCTTTTGAATCTCACTGGTTTCTGTTATGATGTCCCCCTTTTCATTTCTGATTCGATTTATTAGAGTTTTCTCTCTTTCTTTCTTTGTGAGTCTTGCTAGCGGTTTATCAATCTTATTTATTTTCTCAAAGAACCAACTCTTTGTTTCATTGATCTTTCGGATTGTTTTTTTTGGTTTCGATGTCATTAATTTCTGCTCTATTTTTATTATTTCTTTCCTTCGGTCTGGTTTGGGTTCCTTTTTCTGGTCCTTTTCTAAGGTCTTGAGTCGTGAAGTCAAGCTATCTATGTGGGTCCTTTCTTCCTTCCTGAGGAATGCTTGCAGGCTACAAAATCAATACCCAAAAATCCATGGCCTTCATATATGCAAACAATGAGGCAGAGGAAAGGGACATGAAAAAAGCAATCCCATTCACAATCGTGCCCCAGAAAATCAAGTACCTCAGAATCAGCTTAACCAAGGAAGTAAAAGACCTCTACAAAGAAAACTATAAAACCCTACTCCATGAAATCAAAGAGGACATGAGGAAATGGAAACATATACCCTGCTCGTGGATAGGGAGAATCAATGTTGTCAAAATGGCAATACGCCCTAAAGCATTATACAGATTCATCGCGATCCCTATAAGGATACCCATGACATTCTTCAAAGAAATGGATCAAGCAATCCTAAAATTCATATGGAATAACAAACGTCCAAGGATAGCTAAAACAATTCTTGGGAAAAAGACAATGGGAGGCATCACCCTCCCCAACCTCAAACTTTACTACAATGCAGTAACAATTAAAACAGCATGGCACTGGAACAAAGGCAGAGCCGTAGACCAATGGAACAGGGTGGAATATCCCTACACACAACCCCAAATGTACGATCATCTAATCTTTGATAAGGGAGCAAGAGATGTAAAGTGGAGCAAGGAAAGCCTCTTTAACAAATGGTGCTGGCACAACTGGACAACCACATGCAAAAAAATGGGCTTAGAACTCAACCTGACACCATGCACAAAAGTCAGATCAAAATGGATTAAAGACCTCAACATTAGACCACAAACCATAAGGTACATTGAAGACAAGGTCGGCAAAACCCTCAACGATATTGAAGATAAAGGTATCTTCAAAGGTGACACGGAACTAAGCAATCTAGTAAAAACAGAGATCAACAAATGGGACTACATTAAACTAAAAAGCTTCTGCACCGCAAGAGATACAGTGACCAGAATACAAAGACTATCCACAGAATGGGAAAGGATATTTACACAATACCCATCAGATAAGGGGTTGATATAAATGGTATATAAAGCACTGGTTGAACTTTACAAGAAGAAAACATCCAACCCCATCTCAAAATGGGGCGAAGAAATGAACAGAAACTTTACCAAGGAAGAAATACGAATGGCCAAAAGGCACATGAAAAAGTGCTGTACATCACTAATCATCAGAGAGATGCAGATCAAAACAACCATGAGATACCACCTCACACCACAGAGACTAGCACACATCCAAAAGAACAAAAGCAACCGCTGTTGGAGAGGATGTGGGGAGAAAGGGACCCTTCTTCACTGCTGGTGGGAATGTGGACTGGTTCAGCCCTTCTGGAAAACAATTTGGACGATTCTCAAAAAATTAGAAATTGAGTTCCCATTTGACCCAGCAATACCACTGCTGGGAATATATCCCAGAGAGGCAAAAAAGTATAATCGAAACAACATCTGCACATGTATGTTCTTCGCAGCACTGTTTACAATAGCCAGAATCTGGAAAAAACCCGAATGCCCCAGAACGGATGACTGGTTGAGGAAACTTTGGTACATCTATACAGTGGAATACTATGCAGCTGTTAGAAAAAAGGAGGTCATGAATTTTGTATTTAAGTGGATGGGCATGAAAAGTTTCATGCTGAATGAAATGAGTCAGAAAGAGAGAGACAGATATAGAAAGATTGTACTCATCTATGGTATATAGAATAACAGAGTGGGAGACTAATACCCAAGAACTGTAGAAATAAGTACCAGGAGGTTGACTCCATGGCTTCGAGGCTGGCCTCACGTTCTGGGGAACGGGCAACTCAGAGAAGCGATCACCAACTATAATGTAGTCGAAGGCCATGCGGGGGAAGGGAGTTGCGGGCTGAATGAGGGCTAGAGACTGAGCACAGTGGCCACTCAACACCTTTATTGCGGACCGTAGAAGCTAAATAGAGAGAGAAAACAGAAGGGAATGCCCTGCCACAGTGGCAGGGTGGGGTGGGGGGGAGATGGGATTGGGGAGGGTGGGAGGGACGCTGGGTTTACGGTTGGTGGAGAATGGGCACAGGTGAAGGGATGGGTTCCTGAACTTTGTATGAGGAAAGTATAAGCACAAAAGTGTATAAATCTGTAACTGTACCCTCACGGTGATTCTCTAATTAAAAATAAATAAATTAAAAAAAAAAAGAATTCAGAGATGAAATGTTGAAGATATTCAATGAACTCAAAGAAATGGTGGAATAGGCTTCCAGTAAATTAAAGGAGGACGTGAAAGAAACAGTGGAATGGACAGTCAAGAAAATACACGGAGAAATGAAAGCAGAAATAAGAAAGCTGCTAACAGAAGTGTCACTAATAAAGAATTTGGTAGATGAAATAAAAAACTCAGTGGGTGCCCTCAACAGTAGAATAGCTACAGCCGAAGATAGAATCAGTGAGCTTGAAGATGAACTTCAGAAAGCTTATAGAAAACAAAACAAAACAAAAAACAATGGGAAAAGACCTCAAAATAGCTTTAGGGCTAATCAGAGACCTAAGGGATGAATCCAAGAGGAACAACATAAGAATCATCGGAGTACGAGGACAGGGAGGCAACTGTAATGGAAAAAGCCACAGTTAAAGATATGGAAACACATCCTCTGTTCATGTATTGGGAGGATTAATATTATTAAAATGGCAATACTCCCTGAAGTGTTATACTGATTTAATGTAGTCCTTTATAAGGATACACATATCATTTTTTTTAAAAAATCAATCAATCATTCCTAAAATTCATATGGAATAATAAACTTATACAAATAGCTAAAGTAATTATGAGATACAGAAGATGAAGAGCATCACTTTCCTCAACTTTAAACTGTACTACAAAGTTGTAATTAAACAACATAGTTTTAGAATAAAGACAGACCTGCAGAACAATAGAATACACTTGAGTATCCTAAGACAGACCCTAAGGTATATGATCAATTAATTTTTGATAAAGAAGAAAAAGATATGAAGTGGAGTAAATGAAGCCTTTTCAACAAATGGTATTGGGGAAAACTGGTCAGCTACATGCAAAAAAGAAAAAAGAAAGAACGAGACCTCTTTCTGATGCCATGCATAAAATTTAAATCAAAATGGATTAAAGACTTCAATATCGAGACTCACGAATAAAACTCTCAGAAGAGAGAAACACAGAGCAATGCACCACAGAGATGGCTCCAGATCCCAAACCAGACTGTCTTAATACAGGACAAGTCTGAGGCGGGGGCGGGGGGGGGCGGGTGAGTACCTCCACCTGCCCCAACAGAGCCCGAGCAGCTGAAAACCTCCAGAACTCAAATGCCACAAGCTCACAGCCAATCTCCACAGGCTCAGATGAGCCTCCTCCATGAGTGAATCCACTGAAAAACTCAGGTATGTGGATTTTGTGACCCAAATCTCCAGACTCACATGGAGTCAGAATGGTTGACCTCCCCCACATCTGTCTGCTTCCAGCAGCCTGGCAGTCAAGTCCACAAACTGCATCTGATGCCATATAAGCTCATTAATGGCCATGATCCAGAGACTCACAAATAAATCTCTCAGAAGAGAGAAACACGAGAGCTACATGCCACAGAGATGCCTCCAGGCCCCAGAATCAACATCCAGTTTAAAACAAAATTAAATTAACCTCAGCAGTATAACCATATTTAAAATTCCTGGAGCGTGGTTGCAAATATGGCTGCACAACATCTCATAGTACACCACTGATATACCAGCCATAGAGCACCAAATTTTATGGGGTGTAAAGTAGAAGGCACTCAATCTCGGGAGAAATATATATATATATATGTATTTATATATGTATATACATATATATGCACACAGGACTCAAACTTTAGCAACATGCTAGTAATCTCTTACACAAGGGCTTAAGGGATCCAGGATGAAATACAATAATCTTCACACACTTTCCTCTAAGGAAACTTTTTTAGATCTTTTAGTGGATTATTCATAACAATCAATACAAAAATAAATTATTTAGGTCTTACTTTGGGGATAGAGATTGGGATTCAAGGTGGAAACATTCAAAATATGATGGTGGGAAGATGTAATGGTGGTGGGAATATGATGGTGGGAAGATGTAATGGTGGTGGGACTGGTGTTGAAATATTAAATGTAATAAATTATTGTAAACAACATTATAAAAATAAAATAAGATTTTTTAAAAAGTGAGAGGTGACTTAGAGATAGTGGTAGAGGGATGCTAATACTCTGCTGGTGGGTGTGGTACAGCAACGTTGTATTCCTGAAATATTGTTATTAGTATTGTAAATAATGGTAGTTAAATTAATTTAAATAAATAAAAACCATATTTATTAAAATTTTAGTTTAATTTTTTAAAAAAGAAATCAATATACCTGCATACATATGGCACATAAAAATAAAATGTAGAAAGAACTCTCCATGACACTGAAGATAAAGGCATCTTTAAGAATGAAACACCACTGACCAAGCAAGTCAAAGCAAAGATCAACAAATGGCACTACATTAAACAAAGAAGTTTCTGCATCTCAAAGAAAATGACGACCAGGTTACAAAGAAAACCCACATAATGGGAAAATTATTTACCCAAATCTCATCTAATAAAGGGTTAATATTCAATATATATAAGACACTTTGGAACAGTACAAAAAAGTAACATCCAACCATATCAAAAATTGGGAGAAAAGATGAACAGCAACTTCCTCAAAGAAAAAATATTGTCTCCCCAAGGCACATGAAAAATTGCTTTGAATCATTAATCATCAGGGAGATGCAAATCAAAACAATGAAATATATCTCATGCCACAGAGACTGGCACACATCAGAAAGAGAAAGACAGCCAATGCTGGCATGAATGCAGGGAGAAAAAGACTCATTTATTGCTGGTGGGAATGCCAGCTGGTCCAGCCTTTTTGGAAAATGTTCCTGAAATCACCTGCCTGACGATCCTTTGTTTTGGGACTCTGGTTGATTCAACTACTAAGATTTTTTTCATTAGAAAAAACATTGAGAATGCTAGATCTTCAGAGACATTTTATTCGAGATTCAGCTTTGTATGTAGAAACTGTAGCTCATGGAGGAGAGAGATTTGGCTCCTGTAACACCAACATTTCTGGCATAGCAAAGACTAGGGCTCATATTTCACCTGTGGGCCAACTGGCATGAACCAAAAATGTTCATTTTCTTCTATTACTGAATATTATCAGCACTTTATTATTTAGCCTGTACTGAGAGTTTCCTATGTGTCAGTTTGTAGCTAAGTGGGCATAGTTATCACCTCTTGTGGTAAAGCTGTTTCCTTACTGCATTTTTGTTACTGTTTTTCAGCTTTGACCATACCAGCCAGTGATTATGGATTTCTCTGGATAGTATTTCAAGGAGTACCTGGTGCTGGAAGCGAAGCTGCATGCAGTCCACATGCTCACGTCCTTTGAGCTATCTCCCTTGCCGTTTTACTGAACTTTTGATAATGTTATGGATAAGGAAACTCAGTGACTAAATATCTTGTGGTTTTGGAAAAATGTGTGAGGGCCAATATTCACATAGAGTCTTTCTGACTCCAGATTAAAACCACTCTGTAGCACATCTTTCCCAGTGTTCTTTTTGTAGACTGAGTTGGAATCCAGAGCAAAGCTTAGATGGACAGGTCAATGTTGCAGTTATATAAGTCCCAGAGCTTCTAAAAAAAAAAAAAAGAAAGAAAGACAAGAATCTGCTGGGCAGGGCTGGAGTGATAGCACAGCGGGGAGGGTGTTTGCCTTGCATGCAGCTGACCCGCGTTTGATACCCAGCATCCCATATTGTCCTCCGAGCACCCCCAGGAGTAATTCCTGAGTGCAGAGCCAGGAGTAACTTCTGAGCATCACTGAGTGTGACCAAAAAAAGCAAAAAACAAACAAACAAACAAACAAACAAATCCATGAAGAATCTGCTTGGCATGGCACTGCTGAGCTCCAAATTTTAGCACATAATTCATGTATGTATGAAGTATGAAGTTGTACTCATCTGTGGAATATAAAATAACAGAATGGGAGAAGAACACCCAAGAATAGTAGAAATAAGTACCAGGAGGTTTGTTCCGTGGCATGGATGCCAGCCTCACATGCTGGGGGAAAAGGCAGCTCAGATAGAGAAGGAACACCAAGTAAAGTGTAGTTGGAGGACCCGCTCAGGATGGGAGATGCACGCTGAAAGTAGACTATAGATCGAACACGAGGGCCACTCAATACCTCTTTTGCAAACCACAACACCCAATTGGAGAGACAGAACAAAATGGAATGCCCTGCCACAGAGGCAGGGTGGGATAAGGGGAGGATAGTGGGGGGGGGCGGTAGGAGGGATACTGGGATCATCAGTGGTGGAGAATGGGTACTCAAGCATTGTATGACTTAAAGGCAAGCATGAAAACATGTAAATCTGTAACTGTACCCTCACGGTGATTCACTAATAAAAAATAATAAATTTTTTATAAAATAAAAAAATTCAGTATGACGTTGAAAAAGCCATTCGGGTTCAGTGATGCTCAACTCAGGCAGGAATCTGTAGAACACACAGACAAGTCCTCATGGCCACTGGGGAGTACCTGGGGATGCTGGGATGGTGGAAGTCAAGCTAGAGGGTGGAAATTACCTGTGAAAATTGGGAAATAGTGAGAGTCATTACAACGAGGGACATTTGGACAAATCTGACCCTGGTTCAACGATGACCTCCCCCACTCATCTCTCTCCTTTCTCTCTAGCCTAGACTTGGCCCACTGCACTCCGCTGGCTGTTGACCTATGAAGATCATTCCAGTTGCTTCTATGGCCACTCCATTCATGAAACCTCCCAGCCTCTCTGATTGCCTCTAGGGAAAATCCTTGTTCTCCTATAGCTGAGTGTTTTATCCTTAGACACTCACATAGCTTACCAGACCCTTCTGGAACTTTATTCCCATGGTTCATTTCACTGAGTCAAGACTTAGCAGGATAGACTGAAGTCCATTGGTGAGGATACTAGATCCAGAGTGCAGGTTCTACCTGGAATTTGATTGGAAGAGCAAATCTGCAGTCTCTGGTACACGGGTAAAGGTTACACTTCAAACCATAGGAGTACCTGAATAATTATTGAGATTGTGCTGCAAGTTGCTTTAAAATATAGGATTTTTCAAAATCGTGGCCCAGAAAATCAAATACCTTGGAATCAGCTTAACCAAAGAAGTAAAGGACCTCTACAAAGAAAACTATAAAACGCTACTCCATGAAATAAAAGAGGACATGAGGAAATGGAAACATATCCCTTGCTCATGGATAGGGAGAATAAACATTGTCAAAATGGCAATACTCCCAAAAGCATTATACAAATTTAATGCGATCCCTATAGGGATACCCATGGCATTCTTCAAAGAAATGGATCAAGCAATCCTGAAATTTATATGGAACAATAAACGCCCACGGATAGCTAAAACAATTCTTGGGAAAAAATGATGGGAGGCACCCCCCTCCCCAACCTTAAACTCTACTACAAAGCAGTAACAATTAAAACAGCATGGTACTGGAACAAAGGCAGAGCTGCAGACCAATGGAACAGGGTGGAATATCCCCACACACAACCTCAAATGTATGATCATCTAATATTTGATAAAGGAGCAAGAGATGTGAAGTGGAGCAAGGAAAGCCTCTTTAACAAATGGTGCTGGCACAACTGGACAACCACATGCAAAAAAAATGGGCTTAGAACTCGACCTGACACCATGCACAAAAGTCAGATCAAAATGGATTAAAGACCTCAACATCAGACCACAAACCATAAGGTACATTGAAGACAAGGTCGGCGAAACCCTCCACGATATTGAAGATAAAGGTATCTTCAAAGATGACATGGAACTAAGCAATCTAGTAAAAACAGAGATCAACAAATGGGACTACATTAAACTAAAAGGCTTCTGCACCGCAAAAGATACAGTGACCAGAATACAAAGACTATCCACAGAATGGGAAAGGATATTTACACAATACCCATCAGATAAGGGGTTGATATCAATGGTATATAAAGCACTGGTTGAACTCTATAAGAAGAAAACATCCAACTCCATCAAAAAATGGGGCGAAGAAATGAACAGAAACTTTCCCAAGGAAGAGATATGAATGGCCAAAAGGCACATGAAAAAGTGCTCTACATCACTAATCATCAGAGAGATGCAAATCAAAACAACTATGAGATACCACCTCACACCACAGAGACTAGCACACATCCAAAAGAAGAAAAGCAACCACTGTTGGAGAGAATGTGGGGAGAAAGGGACCCTTCTACACTGCTGGTGGGAATGTCGGCTAGTTCAGCCCTTTTGGAAAACAATATGGACGCTTCTCAAAAAACTAGAGGTTGAGTTCCCATTTGACCCAGCAACACCACTGCTGGTAATATATCCCAGAAAAGCCAAAAAGTATAGTTGAAATGACATCTGCACTTATATGTTCATCGCAGCACTGTTTACAATAGCCAGAATCTTGAAAAAACCCGAGTGCCCTAGAACAGATGACTGGTTGAAGAAACTCTGGTACATCTATACAATGGAATACTATGCAGCTGTTAGAAAAAAAGAGGTCATAACGTTTGCATATAAGTGGATCAGCATGGAAAGTATCATGCTAAGTGAAATGAGTCAGAAAGAGAGAGACAGACATAGAAAGATTGCACTCATCTGTGGAATATACAATAACAGAGTAGGAGACTAACACCCAAGAATAGTAGAAATAAGTACCAGGAGGTTGTCTCCATGGCTTGGAGGCTGGTCTCTCAGTCTGGGCAACTCAGAGAAGGGAACACCAAGTAAAATGTAGTCGGAGGTCATGTGGGGGAAGGGTGATGTGTGCCGAATATAGACTAGAGACTGAACACAATGGCCACTCAACACCTTTATTGCAAACCACAACACCTAATCAGAGAGAGAGAACAAAAGGGAATACCCTGCCATAGTGGCAGTGTGGGTGGGGGGAGACGGGACTAGGGAGGGTTGGAGGGATGTTGGGTTTACTGGTGGTGGAGAATGGGCACTGGTGAAGGGATGGGTTATCGAACTTTGTATGGGGGAAACATGAGCACAAAAATGTATACATCTGTAACTGTACCCTCACATTGATTCACTAATTAAAAATAAACTATTAAAAAAAAAAGAAAAGCCCTGTCTTCAGACGAAGACTAATTGAAAAAAAATAAATAAAAAAATAAAATATAGGCTTTGCCTCTCCAAGTTGCTGCCCCACAAAGGGCTCCTGGCTCCTGAATGGCCACGATCCCAGAGGCACACAGACCAACCTCGGAACCCAGTGGCTTTTGGCATAAATGCCTCCAGACTTATTACTAAAATATCAGAAATCCAAAATGCTCTTCATATCAGCAATCACGAATCATGAAATCCCGTTAATCATCAATTTCTCGAGTGGGCTCAGTAACCTCTCCATTCGTCCTTTCCCTGAAATTTTAGAAGTCTTTCTGACTCGGCCCTTCCAATGATGTGTCACTGGAGACTCTTTCAGGGTCAGGGGAATGAGATCCAGCTTGTTACTGGCTTTAGCATATGAATACACCATGGGAAGCTTGCCAGGCTGTCCCATGTGGGCAGGAAACTCTCAGAAGCTAGCTATTTTCTCCCAGAAGGAGAAGTAGGCTACAAGACTTCAGGGAGCTTGCTTTTAAGTCTCTGGATGTTGGCTGTTGATGGGATTACACACACCTGGGTTCCTCTGCTGGTACCTTCATGCATGAGGCCTGTTTGAACATGTGGACAGGGGCCTCGAGCATGGCTGTGGCTAGATTCCGGTGGTCTTCGGCCGCCGGGAGCTCTGCTTGGGGCAGGGAGGGAAGCTGGAGCCCATCCCTTCCAAGGTGCCCTAGGGAAGATAGTCAGGCATGCGGGCAAGAGACTCTCTGCATCGCTCTCTTCTGGGAGCTTGCTTTTAAGTCTCTGGGTGTTGGCCATTGATGGGATTACACACACCTGGATTCCTCTGCTGGTACCTTCATGCGTGAGGCCTGTCCAAACGTGTGGAGAGGGGCCTTGGGCATGGCTGTGGCCAGGTTCCAGTGGTCTTCGGCCGCCAGGAGCTCTGCTCGAGGTGGGGAGAGAAGCTGGAGCCCATCCCCTTGAGGGTCCCTGGGGAATACAGCCAGGTGTGCGGGCAAGAGACTCTCTATCAGCAATAGAAAACGAATTATCTAATGCCTTTTCAGCAGGTCTGAATATTGGGAAAAATTCGAAATAATAATGGTGGATCTTTTGTCGAAATATCGAATGTGATCAAAGCAGAAAGAGAGTAAGTGGAAATCATCTGCCACATAGGCAAGGGGAGGAGTGGGATGGAGGTATATTTGGGTTCTTGGTGGTGGAGGGTGAGCACTGGTGAGGGTATGGGTGTTTGATCATTGTATGACCAAGATTTAGACAGGAAAGCTTTGTAACTGTTCTCACGGTGATTTTATATATATATATATATGTGTGTGTGTGTGTGTGTGTGTGTGTGTGTGTGTGTGTGTGTGTGTGTGTGCGCGCACACGCGTGCGCGTGCACATGCACGCGCTTTGGGAGCTGGAGAGGCAGTACAGTGGTTAGGGTACTAACCTTGTATTCAGCCAATGCCAGTTCAGTCCCTGGCACCACATATGGTTCCCTGGGCACTGCCAGAAGTGATCTTTGCACATAGATCCCTGAGTATAGGAGTAATCCTTGAGCACCATTGGTTCTGATTTCCAAACCTCCCCCAATAAATTGGATAAGTCACTATCACTATCATCTCGTTGATCATTGATTTGCTGGAGCAGGCCCAGTAACGTCTCCATTTGCCCTAGCCCTGAGATTTTAGCAGCGTCTCTTTACTTGTCCTTCCCAACAGTGCCACATTAGAGGCTCTTCAGGGTCAGGAGAATGAGACTCATTATTTGTACTGTATTTGGCATATGAATACGCCATGGGGAGCTTGCCAGGCTCTCCCATGCGGGCAGGGAGCTCTCGGTAGCTTGCCAGGTTCTCCAAGATGGAAAACTAGGCTTCTAGGAGCTTGGTTTTATAGTCTCTGGATGTTGGCCATTGATGGGAATACATCAGGGGCACCTTCTGGGTGTGACTGCCAAGCTACTGGAAAATGAGGGATCTGAGCAGAAGAGGCCCAGTCTCGATCTGAGCAGGCTTGGATATCTCAGCCCTGGGTCCCACACACCTGGGTTCCTCTGCCGGTTCCTTCATGCCTGAAGATGATCCAAGCATGTGGAGAGTGGCTTTGAGCACAGCTGTGGTTGGGTTCTGGAGGTCTTCGGCTGCCAGGGCTCTGCTTGGGGCATGGAGGGAGACTCAACCTACCCCCTCCAAGGGGCTCCAGTGAAGACAGCCAGGGTTAAATTATATAAGTAAATAAATAAATAGTTAAAGTGATTGCCTTGCATACACCTGACCAAAATATGATCTTGGCTATCCTCTGAGCTTCATTAACTGCAGACCAAGTACAGACAAGGCCACCAAGTACTCTACTGTGCCCCAGAGGCCCTGATCATGACTAGGGTGACCTGGGGAAGCCTTGTTACTGTAGTGTCAAAGAACTGCCACATTCTTGGACCCTGTCACTGAACTGCCAGACAGGTTGGCCCAGAGTCATTGGAAGGGGCTCCCAGGCATCCTGAATACCACTTGGAAGATGCTCCTGTGAACCCCTGGCCCCCCAAAGGTGGACCTCTTTGTAAGTAATGTGCTTTAATATAGATGTTAAACAGAGAGATAATTGTTACTTCTTATTGCAGATATCATGATTCTAAACAGTGGGGTACAATGATCCTGCTGGGCTCAGAGCACTACACCCAGGCTGCACCATGAGCACAGAGTTACCTTGCTCCTGCAGGACACCCATCTGGATTAGGTGTTTTACCTGCACCCAAGAGTCCCACCTGGACTCCAGGACTAGAACCAGGGTTCAGAATCTTTGCCTGGAGGTTCATTTTGGCATCATTCCATGTCTACTGGGCCCTGGATATTGGTATTTTGGCACTGAACTCTGACAGTCTATTTTCTCTCTCCTCCTCCCCAGGTCTAGTGCCACCAGATCCCTTTGCCTCAGTAGGCAGCCTGCCCTGTCCTGAGCTGGCTGGGCTCAGTGAGAAGTTGTCGTGTTCATATTGGGGTTGGTCCAGTTCAACAACTATGACATCGATGCTATGTCCTGGTTCTCTAGACCCCATATACCTTGGAAATGCTTTCCCAGAGTGTAAAAAACTAAGGCACACCAACGGGTGTGTGCACTTGCGGGCTCTCCGGGTGGCTCTGTCTCACTGCCCGCATTTGGTGCTCTGGAACTGCTGTGTATGGGCTAGATCCGGACGGCCGTTGGCCAAAGACAGGCGAAGGGAGAATGAGGACCAAAGCTGGTTGCTGATTAGTTACTGTAAATTCAATCTTCCATCTTTCTCATCTCCTGCACTCCTGGCTCCGTCCTCTCTCTGGATCTACCACCGCCTTGATTCTCCCCCTTCACTCTGTCTCTCTTCCTACTTGTCTCCCTTCACCTTGCCCTCTAGGCTACACACAGCCAGGTAGCAAAATCAACATAAGAAAGCCCTTCCTGAGGGCCAGGCATTCCAAAGCTATTCCCGACTCTTAAAGTGTTTTTCTGTTTCTCTTATTCCAAACACTCATTAAGGCTGGAGATGCAGGTTTGAGCTGAGGAATGATGCATGTGGGAAGAGCAGAGCTGACTGCAGAGGTGAGCTTGCTGGGGAGTGACAAGGACTTGGCTACGGAGGACCAGAGGACCGTGTTAAGAAGAGTACCTTGGAGTTTCCAATTAGAGTGTGGGAAGTGGAGGGGGAGCGGGGTGCTTTTTGGCAGAGAAAATGCACAAGGAAGAAAGGAGTGCATGAGTTCTAAGTTTGGGAATGCATGCATTCTTTTACGTGTTTCAAGGTCTGATATGTAATAGGGCTCCTTTGAGAAATGGGGGTGCCAAGTGGCATGTAAAAGTAGAGACAGAGTGCAGGGAGAGCACATCTTTGCATGGTTATCCATTCTTCTGCAACGGCCTCCCTCTAGTTGCTCCTATGCCCAGCAAATCCTGCCTCAGGGCATTGTGCTTGCTCTCCCTCTATCAATCATACATACACCCAGTTTGCTTTCTTATTTCCGGCAGGAAATATTTCTTACTTCTTGAATTCCTGAACATAAATAAAGATAAATCTTTGCATTGAGGCAAGCTATGTATTCTTAATTCCTTTCCCTGAAGATTTGATCACTTCCCAGTATCTACACGCATTCAACATCCTTCTCAACTATTTCATTACTAATGAAATAGTAATTGGTAAATGTAATTATAAATAGTAATTTATAAATAGTAAATAGTAAATGAAATAGTCCACTCTAATATGGACTGGGAAGGATTCACCAATCATCTATTGTATGCGTGGTAGCATGTGCCCACAGATCTCACAAAGTCCTAAATATTGCTTGACTGAATAAAATGAGTCTCCCCTTTCTGCCTTAGGGACAGGTGATCTGAAAAATAGTGGCAAGAAGAAATGAAACCCACAGAGAGGCTACTGTTTCAGTTTCCTTTATTTGTGGCACTAAAGACAAACAGTAGATACAGTGAGACTTGGAGCTACTGGCTAGATGCTCCTGCCATTTTGAGAAAGGTAGTGTCTTTAATCAGACAACATAGAGCCAAATTTCCATTCTATTTGATCAGAAATAGTTTTGAAACAGTAATGTGATCTCACCAAGTTTGTTGTTTTCTTAAGATTGAAACTTGATTTCATGAATGCTTCTTGATTTTTATTAATCTCCTAAAGAGCTCTTATTTCAGTATAATAAAATGTTTTAAGTCTAGATGTGACAAATTATTCTTTAGTTAAACATTATTATAAATACTAGCGGCTGAATGTTGTGAGAGATCTACCATAGGACACAGGGGACTTTGTGGGTAAAAGCATCTGTTGGGCAAAAGCATAAAGAATGAAACCCAGTTGTGAAATATTATTAGCATAGTTTGATCCAATCTTGGTGACACAGACTCCTGCCCTACCCTGCTCCCCATTCCCCTTCTGGCCAGACATGACTCTCAAGGCTCCTAGGGAAGTCAAGGGCTCCATATGTGGCTTTCCTCAGAGAAACTTGCTCTACTTCACAGCCCGCTGGGAAGAGCTGTTGAGTTTGGAGGGCAGTGACATGGATTCCAATGTCATTCTGATATTGGTCATCACAGTATTTAGAGAATTTTAAAAAATGTCCCTGTCCATATGTCATGTGAGTTTTTATTTGGATGAACATAGTTGATTTAAAAAATGCAGTTCATCAGATTATGATCAGTGACCCTCTGTGAAGCTTTAACACCACATTTTTGAGGGATAAACAATCCAATATTTTCTGTCAACAAAATTGCCTTTGAAAATGCCTCCCCTTTTTTCTTACTATCAAGATATATATGTATATAAATACAAGTATAAATATAATGTAGTACCATGCAGCATGATGATACAGTCTGATTATTTCCATTGATTGATGCATTTCCCCTAGAATTTAAGATTTTACATAACTAGATGATTTTGATCATTCATATGTGGTCAAAGTCTTAAAGGTCCCATACTGGTATAAGGCATGACTTTTTCCACATTACCCATTAATATAATTAAATAGTAGTGTTGGGTACCAGCATTTATATACCGTTAACCTGCCAACAAGAATTGGTTATTGGCAACTTAAAATATTCAGAGGCAAAAATGCATTTGCTTGGCACACAAACTGCAGAGTGGAGGAACATAGACTTCCCCACCTTTAAATGATATAGGACTGATAATCAACACCTCGAGTTTTGGCCTATAGACAAGAGAGCACACAAAATCTTTATGACTCTTGAATATAGTGTCCTTGAGCAGTGATGGTGGATTTCTGCCACATCTGATCTTCTGGAAGGCAGCTATGCTCACCGCTATACCACCAACATGACAGCTGATCTTCTGGACGAATCACACCAGCAAAGGCACCTGCAGGAAGACAGACTCAGTTACTCAGGATGTGATATAAGCAAGTACATGGGGATTTGAATGCTAAGGAGCTAGGGCTTATCCATCCTTGCATTATTACTTTACAACACACCAAGTTTTCACACTGCACTGACACCCATAATCCTTAGAGGACCAAATGGAAAACACTCTGAAGCACAAGTATGTCTTAAGGCTTTCAGTGCCTTGCTATCACATTCGGGAGATGGAGCTGATGGGATGTCAGTGTTACATTTGCAGTTATCCCAGGGCTGCCAGATACCATCTGAACTTCCAGTGGTTTTCCTTCCTCTGGTCCTGTCTCTGGAGATGGTTCTTTTTTGGGGGGTGGTTATTCCTTTAATTTGGAAAAGCACTATTTTTTTCTTCAGTAATAGGTATTCATACTCTCCCCATCAAAGTATCTCCTGCTCACGGTAAGTAGCCAACCCAATCACTGCTGCCTTATGTTGTTGGCAACCCAAGCCTGCATCGGAGTCTTATGGTTGCAGTGGGAGTTCCTTGAGCAAGGGAACACGTTGAACTCTCCACTCTATCTCTGGGTACAAAGTCACCATGTGCTGAGTGTCTATGTCATGAGTGAATCAATGAAAATGTTCAGGTTCCTTATTTGTTTAATGAGAAAACACAAACTTCAACAGACAGTTTAGCCTTCCATCCTCCTGTGAAATCTAAACTGCAAAAAAAATTATTTGCAGAATTTGGAAGGAGGTATATCAGTGCCTTTAATGCCAAAGTTTAAATAGCATTTAAAAATATTTAATTAATAAATGAATTATTCCTTTATAAAATAATTACTTAATGAGGAAGACTTGAAAAGAACATTGGATCTATTACTCTAGTTTCACTGAGTTCAAAATACTCTAAACTGAGCAGAGCTGTGACTAGACATACTTCTTCACAGATTTTTTTAAGCATGAATGTTTTTTAAACATATTATGTGCCAAAACCCATTGAACTGCAAGAATTATATGTCTCTCTCTATGTATGTGAAAAAAGATAAATTTTTTGAGACTTAGATGTGAAGGGAGTGAAAGAGAGGAAGCACGTGTTCAAGAGAGAATGCAGGCTTCTCTAGAGTAGAAAAATCAAGCAAAGAGACAAAAAGACAAGCAAAGTCATAAAACAAGACACATCCAAGATGGAACTCAGGCTTGAAGAACAAGCAAGGTATTGCATTACAACTTCAGCTCAACCAAATGAGTAAAGCATTATTGCTATTATCATTACTGTAGTTATCACCTCCAATATTAAGATGAGGATTCTGCATACAACATGCTCAGGATCATATAGAGTAAGTAGCAATTTCCACCGGGCCATCTTGCAAACAGCTTCTGACCTGCCCCTCTACCTGTCTAACATACCAGTTCCCAGTTCTCCAGCTCCATCAGCTCCCCCTATATTTCAACTACCTTAAGAACAGGATAGTAACGAGGCTGGGTTCAGGGATGGGGTTGACACTGAGATAAAGGACTTCATTGAAAACCAACTGAATTTATACCTGTTGAGTACACACTGAATTCCCAGGAGGGGATCCCAAGACATGATGGATGCATAGGACAGATATGGATAAAGAATTTGGGGTCATCAGCAACCATGAGGTGGTGAGAGTATTAGGCAGGGACAAAATATATTTGGAAGAAGAGAAGTCAAATGTTAATTCTAGGGTGTAGATTTGGATAGAGAAAAGGAGTCTAGAAACTGTGGGTGGTGACAAGAGAAGGTCTGGGGCATGCAAACAGAGAGGGCAGAGAGGAAGCAACATTGGTGGGGAGAACACTAACAAGCACTGCTCATAGAAGCAGATGTGTCCCACAGGTGGGAAATGTACGTGAACATAAAGAGCATGTTTATTATACATTCAAATAAGTTGACATATACATGCCAACACGAACCACCAGCGGATCACACTTGAATGTGGTTCAATTAACAAACTGCACTCTCGGCATCAACATGTTAATATGTTTTCTTCAAACTCGAGGCACTACTAGAGGCAACATACTTTTATAACATTAAGGCAATGGTTCATGTTGTTCATCTGATAAAAAAGTTAAGACAGGGAATGGATGAATAGTACAGTGAGTAGGGCACTTGCCATGCATGTGGCTGAAATGGGTTCAATTCCTGGCTCCCCCATATGGTCCTCTGAGTTTCTATAAGAGTGATCCCTTAGTACAGAGTGAGTTATGAACAAGTCCTGAGCACTGCCATGTATGGTCTCCCCCAAAATAGAAAAAATATATTCACTACAGAATATTCAAGAAGTCGAGAAACAGAGAAAATATGCCCATGAACTGAAGAAAAACACTAGAACTACTATTTTCAAAATGCAACTAACATGCAGCTAACGATATATTTATACCATGTTCCTGACCCTTGAAAATCTACAGAATAAAGGGTTGTTGTTCAGTAAATCTTGCTGTATGGTTAACCTTGACCATCATGCTCTGAGGTGTGAGAGAGATGAATTGAGTGGGTAAATGACTTTATGGATGGATGGTGTATCTAGATGGTCAGTTTTGAAGGGATGGAGACATGGATGGTGAGATATTTAAAGATCATATTCACGGTTGATGTTTTAACAAATTATTTGATAGGATAAAGACATGCATATTTAAATGATTTCAGTTGATATATTATGTATATATTTATACATATACAAGGAACCACTGTGACCATCAATGTAATGAATATCCTTCACTCCAAAGAGTATCCCTATTTCTCTTTTTATCTCTTCCTCATCTCTATATCTAGAGAAACAGTGACATTTTATCAATACAATTCATTTGTATCTTCTAGTAGTTTATAGAAATGGAAGAATACATTATGTACTATATTTTTGTCTGTTTCTTTTACTTAATATGATTACTTTGAAATTCATGTATATTGTTACACACACCAATATTTCTTTGATTTCTGAGTAGTAATTCATTGTATGGATTCATTTACTCAAATCACTCTTTAATGGGTGGATATATGTAATTTCATTGTTTCTAGTTTGAAACAATTACAAACTATTTTGAATACTGTATGTGAAGTGCAAGTTTTATATATTGTATACTTTCATTTTTTGGGGGGTGAGCATCTAGTAGTAGAATGACTAGACTTACGGAAATCATAGGTTTAAAGATTTTTTTTTTTGGCTTTTTGGGTTACACCCAGCGATGCACAGGGGTTACTCCTGGATCTGCACTCAGGAATTACTCCTGGCAGTGCTGGGGGACCATATGAGATGCTGGGAATCAAATCCGGGTTGGTCACATGCAAGGCAAATGCCCTACCCACTGTGCTATCACTCCAGCCCCAGTAGGTTTAAAATTTTAGTTTCTCCACATCTTGGCAATTCTCCATACTTCCATTTTAAAACTCTACTGCCAGGTGTGGCCCAAGATAAATAGTTTTTAACAATTTCATTTTATGTATTTTTGGTTTGGGGGCCACACCGGCAATGCTCAGGGCTTACTCCTGACTCTGCATCCACAAATTATTTTTGACTATGTTCAAGGGACCACGTGGGATGTTGAGGAACAAACCTGGGTTGGCTGTGTGCAAGGCAAGTGTCCTACCTGCTGCAAGATTGCTTTGGCTCCCACGTTTTAGTTTCAGATAAAAATTTATTTTTTTTATTGAATCACCATGTGGAAAGTTACAAAACTTTCAGGTTTAAGTCTCAATTATACAATGATCGAACACCAACCCTTCACCAGTGCACATATTCCACTACCAAGAATCACAGTATACCTCCCCCCACACCCCACCTCTCCAGCCCCCCACCCCGCCTGTGTAACTGATAAATTTCACTTTACTTTGATTACATTCAATAGTTCAACAAAAAACTCACTATTATTGTTTGGAGTCTCAGCAATGAAAAACAAATTATCAAATGCTTCCTTTTCAGCAGGTCCAACTTTGGGGGGAGAAACTCCAAAAATTTAGTTTTAGATGATAATACTAAAAAAACTAGTATTTACTAAAATAGATCTGGAGCGATAGCACAATGGGTAAGGCATTTGCCTTGCACATGACCGGCCCAAGTTCGATTCCTCTATCCGTCTCAGAGAGCGAGTATCCTGCCCACACGGCAGAGCTGGCAAGCTACCTGTGGAGTACTCCAGATGCAAAAACAGTAACAACAAGTCTCACAATGGAGACGTTACTGGTGCCTGCTGGAGCAAATTGATGAGCAACGGGATGACAGTGATACAGTGACAGTGATACTTTCAAAATTGTTCTTTTGACTTTTTGCTTTAGCCCATGGGTAATTTAAAACTGCTAATTCATCTGTTCACAATAGCCACAATATGGAAAAAACCAGAGTGCCCGAAAACAGATGATTGGCTAAAGAAACTCTGGTATATTTACACAATGGAATACTATGTAGCTGTCAGAAAACATGAAGTCATGAAATTTGCATATAATTGGATCAACATGGAAAGTATCATGCTGAGTGAAATGAGTCAGAAGGAAAGAGACAGACATAGAAAGATCGCACTCATATGTGGAATATAAAGTACCTGAAAGGTACAAGCTTACAATGTTGTGATTCCTGGCAGACATTTCACTAGACTTAGTTACTAAAATACAGAAATCCAAAACTATGCTGCTGCTAGTGCGGCCTCCTGACCTCATATCTCTTCATTCTCAGCAATGGAAAACAAATTACCAAATGCTTTCTTTTCAGCAGATCGACTTTAGGGGGGAGAAACTCCAAATCAATAATAGTGAATTTTTTTATTGAACTATTGAATGTAATCAAAGTAGAGTGAAAGTAAAGTGAAATTTACCAGTTACACATGCGGGGTGGGAGGCTGGGGAGGTGGGGGGAAGGGGGGAGGTATATTATGATTCTTGGTGGTGGAATATGTGCACTGGTGAAGGGACGGGTGTTTGAGCATTGTATAACTGAGACTTAAACCTGAAAGCTTTGTAACTTTCCACATGGTGAATTAATAAAAGAAATAAAAAAAAAAAGAAACCAGGAAAAAAAATAAAACTGCTATTCAGTTTCTAAAGTTTTGGAGGTTTTTATAAATCATTTTGTTACTGATCTATAATACTATTGTCACAAAATACACTTGATATTGTTTGAAATTATTAAATGTAGTAACATTATATTTGTTTTATTAACTGTCAATTCTAATATCTGTGTCATCCACTTTAGAGACATTATTTTTATTTACTGTTTAAATGTTTATTATTATTTTCTTTGTTAAGATACAGTTTATGATCATTGCTTTGCAGTCGCAGATGTTTTGGGAAAGTTATGGTGAAATAATTTTTAGCTTATAAGGTTTCTTCTTTTTCTGCTTCTCTACTTACCAGCTAATCTTGAAATTGATATAGACATTGTCAATTTCAATTTGTTTGCTGCTAGATATTGATGTATTGCTACAAATATACCTGAAATTTGTTTTTGGATCCAGTGATGCAGAAGCAGTTTCTCTTGATTTGCTGTGCAGTATGTATCATCTTAACTGAATCTAATTACTGCCCACAACTGAGGCCCTTTTGAGTATTCTGTGCAATGCTCGGGAGTTGTCTAACTTTCTGATCAGACTGGTAGGAACAGGTATTTGTGTGAGCTCCAAATGCTGCTCTGGCTAATGCCATCACATAACTCCTCCTAGTCTCACTGCAGATGCTGACTGGCTGACCATTGATTCTACCTGGGGCCTCTGAAGGTCTCCGCATTCTCTATTCCCGCCGCCATCTCCTCTCTAGGACTGTTCTGTAAGCTGCATCTGCTTGCTCACAGAGACTCAGCGCTCTGCTCCTCAGCTCAGGGAGTCTGCTGGGTTTATTCTACTGTACTATGGTCTGGGCCGTCACGATCAATAGGACATACCTTGTTTGCTTATTATCCTGCAGGACCCTGATTATTGTTTCCTGATGCTCATGAACTTGAAAATGAATGTTTCTTTCATTTTATAGAGAGCTTCCATAATTTGATGGGATGGGAAATCCAGTACCTGAATCTTAACTTCGATTCCTTATTTAAGTTCTTGTCCCCCAGTCTGCATTTTAAACAGGTGAGAATTAGACAGATTTTAAAAGTTTTGTTTTATTTCTCCTCCTCCGTACAGTCAGTCATGTAGATCATGGCTGAACTAGTGTGTTTGGGCCAGTGCAGCCTGTGACTTGCCCTCTCCATCCAAACTCTCCTCTCCAGTCACCCTGAGACCTTGGTACCACGCGGCCCTGCTGTGAGCCACACAGAAGACACGCCTCCCTCACAAAATATCTCCATGCAGAAGCCTCTAGTGCATATGAAGACAACCCCCCAGTGTTTGTCCGAAGATCCAACTCAGTGGGGGTGGGGTGTAAAAATGTATTTTGAACTCTTCAAATGGTACTTAAGGATCTGCACATTTCACTGTACATATATTTTATCTTGAAGGTAACTATAAATACCAAACTATATATCCATACTAAGCGATTTAGGACTAAGGTAACTGGATAACAGGGATGTTTATAATATTCTTTAAGATGCATAAGAAACAAAATATATGGGAAAGGCATGTTAGATATATGATATAGATATATGATCAGGCAAATCAGATGATATTATATGTCATTATCAACTCTTAGAGGTAGAAATAAGGAGTTAATTAAACAATTTTTGTTTTCTTTTTAAATTTCTTATTTTATTCTTTTGCTTTTTTCATCCTGGAGATAGAACCGTGAGCCTCACACATTTAAAAAAATGCTCCATCAAAGGCTGAAAACAATCTAACAGTCAAGTAATAACCTTAAAAATGCCATGGGTATCTATACTTATATCACAAAACATAAAATTCAAATTAAAAAGGGTTATAAGGGACAGTAATGATCACTTCTTAATGATCAAGGGATACATATATCAAGAAGAACTCACACTCCTAATGGTGGTCCATCACATAATGCACCTCTGGACAATGTGCTTAATGATGGTCCATCAAAATATTTAAAATAACTGTTAAAATACATGAATAAAGAAATTGACAGCAACTTGATAGCCAGAGACTAACTCTGCTCTATCACTGCTGGATCAGACAGAAATGAAAGGGGAGTTGTCAGAACAGATGCCACAGATATTCAAAGGATCATCTGGTTGCTAGGGAAAATCTTTAAAACATCTTTAAAAAATAATGAAATTGGATAATTAAAAAAAAATGGGTAAATTTTTAGACTCCTATTGCCTTCCAAGCCTGAATAAAGAGAAAGCATATCACTGAAATGACAATTACTATAAAGGAAAAGAAAAAATTAAGTCCTCCACACTCCCAAAAGCCTGGG
Organism: Sorex araneus; assembly: GCF_027595985.1. NCBI lineage: Eukaryota > Metazoa > Chordata > Mammalia > Eulipotyphla > Soricidae > Sorex > Sorex araneus. The sequence goes on along the minus strand of NC_073303.1, from coordinate 318,053,757 downwards.
CTGAACGGTAAATTTTTAGTTTGTAAAACTAGTTTTACCAACCAGTTTTTACAAAGCTTTAATCAAGACATAATTTCAATTCTTTTAAGGCTCTTCAAGATAGGTGAAGACAGGAACCCTCCCAGCTTCCATGAGGAAAATGTTACCCTGATACCAAAAGCAGGCAGATACCACTGAAGAAGAAAACTACAGACATAAACCTTAACAAATATAGATGCACCAAACCACAACAAAATATTTGCAAATCCAACAATACATTAAAAATATCACACACCTCAATCAAGTGGTGGGAATACTGGTCAGCTACATGCAGACAAAATGAACTCAGACTTCTTTCTAACAGTATGCATAAAAGCTAAACAAAAATGGATTAAGGACCTCAATATCAGACCTGAATACATAAGGTACATAGAGGAAAATGTTCGTGGAACACTCCATGACACTGAAGCTAAAGGGATCTTCTAGGATGAAACACCACTGACCAAGCAAGTAGAAGCAAAGACAAACAAATGGCATGACATTAAGTTATGAAGCTCCTGCACCTCAAAGGAAATAATGGTCAGGATGCAAAGAAAGCCCATGGAATGGGAAAAGTTATTTTTCCACCACACATCTGATTAGGGGTTAATATGAAAGATATATAAGGCAGTGGTAAATTAGAAGAAAAAACCCAATGCCATAAAATAATGCGGAGAAGAGATAAACAGCAACTTCCTCAAAGAAGAAATGAAAATGGCTAAAAAGCATATGAAAAATGCTCTACATTATCAATCATCAGGGAAATGCAAATCAAAGCAACAACGAGATATCTCACACCACAGAGTCTGGCACACATCAAGAGAACAAAAACAACCATCTTTTCTACCTGCAAACTATGGTATATCTACACAATGGAATACTACGTAGCCATTAGGGAAAAAATGAAGTCATGAAATTTATAAATGGATGAACATGGAGAGTATCATGCTGAGTGAAATGAGTCAGAAAAAGAGGGACAGATATAGAATGACTGCCCCCATTTGTGGGATATAAAGAAAATCATACTAATACCCAAGGCCAGGAAAAAATAGGGGCCAGAATGACTGGTCAATGGTTGGAAGCTTGCCACAAATGTGTGTGGGAAAAAGGGCAGTTAGGATAGAGAAGGGACCAGTATGACAATAATAATTAGTAATGATCACTCTGGACAAAAATTGAGTGTTGAAAATAGGTAAAGGGATATACATGATAAGCTCTCAGTTTCTGCACTGCAAACCATAAGACCTAAAAAGAGAGGGGGAGGGAGGGAAGGAGAGAAGAGAGAAGAGAGGAGTCTGCCATGGAGAAAGAATGAGCTGGGCAGGAAAACTGGGACACTGGCAGGGAATGAACACTGTGAAGGGAGGATGTTGGAAAATTGTATAAATGAAAACCAGTCAAGAACAACTTTGTAACTGTACATCTCATGGTGATTCAATAAAAACTTAGTTAAAAAGAGGGGGTGGAAGGAATTTTTCTTAATATAGTTAAAGTAATTTACCACGTGTCCAACAGCTAACATCATACTTATCATACTCATCATGGAATGAAAATGAAAAACCTGAAAGTCTTCCTTCTAAGATCAGGCACAATACAAGGTTTATCACATTCATTACCCCACTATTTAATTCAATATAGTCACTGCCAACAGTTGCTGTGATCCCGCTGCTCATTGATTTGCTCGAGTGGATGCCAGTAACATCTCCATTATGAGACTTGTTACTGTTTTTGGCATATCGAATATGGGGAGCTTACCAGACTCTGCCGTGTGGGCGTGAAACCCTCAGTAGCTTGCTGGGCTCTCTGAGAGGGATGGAGGAATCGAACCTGGGTCGGCCACATGCAAGGCAAATGCTCTACCTGCTGTGCTATCATTCCAGCCCAATTCAATATAGTATATAACATTATAATTCTTTTCCATAGCAATTATGCATGATGGTAATATTAAGGATATTCATACTGGAATAGAGTCAAACTATAGCTATTTGCAGATTAAAAATACTATATTTTGAAAACTTGAAGACTCTAAAAAAGGGTCCTAGAAATGATGAACTTGTAAATTTGTAGGCTACAAAAATCAATATACTGAGTATATGACTTTTTATATATAAACAGTGAAATAGAAGAGAGAAAAATTTAAAAAATTCACAATTGCACCTCAAAAATTAAGTATGGGAATAAATCTAACAAAAGAAGTGTCATACTTATATAAAAGACTATCTACCACTACTAAAAAAGAGACATATGGACTCAGAAGAAAATTTCTCAGGAGAGAGCAACATAGGCAACATGCAGAGATACCTCCAGACCCTGTGCTAGGCTGTCTTATCCGGGCAACTCGGAGGGGGGGCAGATGAGTCCCCCTGCCTGGCCCAAGTAGCCCTGGCAGCTAAAAGCCTCCAGAACTCAATCGCTGCCATACTCACAGTTAATCTCCACAGGCTCAGAAAAGCCTCATCTGTGAGTGAATCTGCTGAAACACCCAGGTATATGAGACTTGTGACTGAAATTTCCAGGTTCACACGGAGTCAGGAATGGGTGACATCCCCCATCTCCCTGTGATTCTGGGTAGCATGACAGTCATGCCCATGAACTGTCTCTGGTGCCACATAAGCTCATTAACAGCCATGATCCAGAGACTCAGAAATAAATCTCTTGGAAGGGATCAATATGAGAGCAACAGGCTGCAGAGATGCCTCTAGACTCCAAAGTGCTCATTCAGTTAAAAAAAAATTAAATTAACTCAGCTGTATCACTGTATTTAAAATGATGCTCCAGTGTGAAATACACACTTAATGCTAAGGAAAGATTTCTGGATTACTTTTAGCAGAATATTTATAACAAGCAATACAAAATAAATTATTTAGGTCCTGCTTTGGGGGCAGACTTTGAGGGTTCAGTGGAAACGAAATATGGTGGTGGGAAGATGTAATGGTGATAGGATTGGTGTCGGAATATTAAATGTATTAAGTTATTGTGAACAACTTTATACAAATAAAATACAATAAAAAGTAAAAAATAAGATATAAGGATATGGAACATATCCTCCAGAATATTGTCAAAATCACAATCCTACCCAAAGCACTTTACAAATTGAATATTGTCCCTATAAACACTCCCATGACATTTTAAAAGACAATGAACAAATGCTGTTAAAATTTACATGGAGTAATAATACTTCCACCTGAGTAAACCAATCCAAGCCAATCCTAGGTAAAAAAGAAGATAGGAGACTTTTCAAAATTACATTGCAAAGTTATGGTAATCAAGATAGTGGTACTGGAATGAATACAGACACTCAGGACAAAGGAATAGAATTAAGAGTCCAGAGACAGACACATCCTCAGATATATGGATAGCTAGTCTTCAACTAGGGAGCAATGAATATGAAGTGGAGCAAAAATAATACTGCAACAAGTGGTTGCAGTATTATTTTTGGAGTATTATTGCAGTATTATTTGGTTGTAAAAACTGTTCATTCACAGGTGAAAAAAACAAACTCAGACCACTGTCTAACACCATGAACAAAAGTCAACTCAAAATTCACTGAAGACCTGATTATCAGACTGGAATTCATAAATTATATTGAGGAAAATTTAGGCACAGCCCTTCATGACACTGAATCTATAGGCATTTTCTGAATCCAATGGCATCCAGCAAATAAAAAGAAAAGATAAAAGAGACTACATCAAATTTAGAAGCTTCTACACCACAAAAGAAATGATCATTGTGTGATTGTAACCCAAACATGAAAGCTTGTAATTATCTCATGGTGATTTAATAAAATTTTTTTAAAAAAAGAAAAAAGGTGGGGGGCTCCCCTGGAACTCCCCCGAACTCGCTGCATGGACGCGCCTCTCTGCTCCTCTGTAACTCCTAACTCCCAATCAGGTACTGACAAACAGGATTGGGACTCCGCCTACAGACCCGAGGGGAACTCTCCTACCCGCCTACCCCACCCTGTCCCCCAAGAGATTACTGGGGGCATAACCTGTAGTGCAGGGGGCGTGGCCTCAAAAGGGCGCGTGGCCACTTGCCAGAGCTGAGGCCGCTTATGCAGCAGCAGTTTTAATTTTTCTTACATTACATACTCTATAACCTGTTTCTTTGAAAATCACCTTGGCCATCTAAATCATTTTTTGCAAAAATAGTCCTTTAGCTGAGTTGAACTTCACAAAAGCTATCAGTGGACGATAGAATCTCCACAAACTCCTCGTAAAGACAGAATAGCCTTAAATCATCACTATAGGCCCCACATAAAACAAAGACGAGAGTCTGAGAATAAGGAAGTATTCTGGAATTGAAACAAAGCCTCCAAAACCAACTTAGCACCAACAGAATTCCCCCCCCCACCCCGCAGAAAGAGCAAATAGGGATAGACAACTAGAAGGCTACAACTCTAGACTTCCACAACAATATGAAGAAACAGTGAAAATCCCCTCCACGAAGAGAAGATGAAGAAAAGATTCCAGAAATCTCCAAAGGGTCCACCCACATACTGGACCTCTCAGAAAAAGAATTCACAGAAGAAATCTTGAAGAGAGTCGATGTATTCAAAGCAACCATGGAACATACATCCAATAAATTTGGAACGGTCAACCAAGAAAATGCAAGAAGAAATGAGATCAGAAATTTCAAAGCTACAAACAGATGTCACAAAGCTACGAACAGAAGTCACACAAATAAAGGATTTGGTAGATGAATTAAAAATCTCAGTACATGCCCTCAACAGTAGAATGACTACAGCCGAAGACAATCAGTGAGCTTGAAGATAAACTTCAGAAAGCTTACAGACAACAACAAATAATGGCAAAAGACCCCAAAATGGCTATAGAGAGAATCAGAGTCCTTGGGGATGACTTCAAGAGGAACAACATAAGAATCATTGGAGTACCAGAAGCACAGGGAAGTAACCCCAATGAAAAAAACACAGTCAAAGAACTTCCCAAAGATGGAGAAGGCAGGCATCCAGATCCAAGGAGTCCGAAGAGTAGCAGAAAAAAAGAGACCGGAATAAAAAGACTCCAATGCATATCACAGTCAGAATGACGGATGCAGCGCATAGAGACAGTTCTGCAAGCAGCAAGGTCAAAGAAGGAAATCAAATACAAAGGAGCACCCCTCAGATTTACAGCAGACCTATCAGAGGAAACCCTCTGAGCCCAAAGACAATGGTGGGACATAGTGAAAAAACTAAATGAAATGAACGCCTCACCAAGAATACTTTATCCGGCTAAACTCTCACTCAAACTCGAAGGAACCATACACTATTTCTCAGATAAACAACAGCTCAGAAACTTCATAGACTCAAAACCAAACTTAAAAGAAGGACTAAAGGGGCTATTGTAAGTCAAGGAAGAACCCCACAAGAATAACCAACCCCACAGAAAGATGACACAAAACCCCATGACAATAATCTCTCTGAATGTCAATGGCCTAAATGCACCAATAAAGAGACATAGAGTGGCAAAATGGATTCGGAAACTAAACCCAACATTCTGCTGCCTACAAGAAACACACCTGAACAGTCAGGGCAAACACAGACTCAAAGTCAAAGGGTGAAAAACAATTCTGCAAGCAAACAACTCCCTCAAAAAAGCTGGGGTGGCAATACTAGTATCTGACAACATAGATTTCAGGTTGAAAAACATTAGGAGGGACAACGAAGGTCACTTCCTATTTATCAAGGGATATGTGCAACAGGAAGAAATCACACTCTTAAAAGTATATGCACCTAATGAGAGACCGGCTAAATACTTAAAACAACTCCTAACAGATTTTATAGAGGACATCGCTAACAGCACAATAGTAGTGGGAGACTTCAACACTGCCCTACTACATCTGGATAGATCGACAAGAACAAAACACAGCAAGGAAACACTGACTCTGAAGAAAGAAATAGAAGAGAGAGGCCTAATAGATCTATACAGGGCTTTACACCCCAAAAAGAAAGAATACATATTCTTTTCCAGTTCACATGGAACATTCTCCAAAATAGACCATGTACTGGGTAACAAAACATACCTCAATAAAATCAGAAAAATAGAAATTGTATCAACTATCTTCTCAGACCACGAAGCACTAAAGATAGAAGCTAATCATACATAGACGCAGAGAATCAAAACAAACACCTGGAAATTAAACAGCTCAATGTTGAACAATAAGTGGGTCAGGAAGGAAATCAAGGAAGTAATCAAGAGATACCACCAAATAAATGAGAATGAAGACACAAGCTACCAAAACCTATGGGACGCAGCTAAAGCTATGTTAAGGGGAAAATTTATAGCTCTGCAAGCATTCCTTAGGAAGGAAGAAAGGGCCTACAAAGATAGCTCTTCTTCACAGCTCAAGGCCCTAGAAAAAGACCAGAAAAAGGAACCCAAACCAGACCGAAGGAAAGAAATAATAAAAATTAGAGCAGAAATTAATGACATGGAAAACCAGAAAACAATCAGAAAGGTCAATGAAACCAAGACCTTGTTCTTTGAGAAAATAAACAAGATTGACAAACCACTAGCAAGACTCACACAGAAAGAGAGAGAGAGAACCCTAATAAACTGAATCAGGGATGAAAAGGGGGACATCACAACAGTAATCAACGAAATTCAAAAGATTGTCAGATACTACTTCGAAAGCCTGTATGCCACTAAGCAAGAGAACCTAAAAAAATTGGATGAATTCCTTGAATCCTAAAATCTCCCAAGACTGAACCAAGAAGACTTGGAATACCTGAATAGACACCTTAATATCCAGGAAATTGAAACTGTAATCAAAATTCTCCCCAAAAACATAATCCCAGGTCCAGATGGATTCACTGGCAAATTTTTACAAACATTTAAAGAAGACCTGTTGCCAGTTCTCCCCAAGCTTTTTCAGGAAACTAAAAAAACAGGTACTCTCCCAAATAGTTTCTATGAAGCACATATCTCCCTAATGCCAAAAGCAAACAAAGACGCCACTAACAGAGAAAATTATAGACCAATATCCCTGATCACCACCGATGCAGATTCTCAACAAAACATTAGTAAGTAGGATCCAACAACTCATCAAAAAGATCATATACCATGACCAAGTGGGATTCATCAAACCGGGCATGCAAGGATGGTTTAACATTTAGAAATCAATCAACATAATTCATCATTTCAACAAAAGTAAAGATAAAAACCATATGATCATATCAGCAGAGAAAGCATTTGACAAGATCCAACATCCATTCATGATGAAAACCCTCACAAAAATGGGTTTTGCAGGAACTCTCCTCAAGATAGTCGAAGCCATCTACAACAAGCCTATGGCAAGTCATTATCCTCAATGGGGAAAAACTAAGTGCCTTTCTTCTAAGATCAGGCACAAGACAAGGATGCCCACTCTCACCACTTTTCTTCAATATAGTACTGAACTACTTGCAATAGCTTTTAGACAAGAAAAAGAGATTAAGGGCATCCAGATAGCAAAGGATGAAATCACACTCTCACTATTTGCAGATGATATGATACTATACCTAGAGAAGCTTAAAGTCTCTACAAAGAAATTCTTAGAAACAATAGACTTATACAGTAAAGTTGCAGGCTACAAAATCAATACCCATAAATCCATGGCCTCCTATACACAAACAATGAGGCAGAGGAAAGGGACATGAGAAAAGCAATCCCATTCACAATCGTACCCCAGAAAATCAAGTACCTCGGAATCAGCTTAACCAAGGAAGTAAAAGACCTCTACAAAGAAAACTATAAAACGCTACTCCGTGAAATAAAAGAGGACATGAGGAAATGGAAACATATCCCCTGATCATGGATAGGGAGAATCAATATTGTCAAAATGGCAATACTCCCAAAAGCATTATACAGATTCAACGCGATCCCTATAAGGATACCCATGACATTCTTCAAAGAAACGTATCAAGCAATCATAAAATTTATATGGAACAACAAATGCCCATGGATAGCTAATACAATTCTTGGGGAAAAGATGATGGGAGGCATCCCCTCCCCAACCTCAAAATTTACTACAAAGTGGTAACAATCAAAACAGCATGGTACTGGAAAAAAAGCAGAGCCACAGAGCAATGGAACAGGGTGGAATATCCCTACACACAACCCCAAATGTATGATCATCTAATCTTTGATAAGGGAGCAAGAGATGTGAAGTGGAGCAAGGAAAGCCTCTTTAACAAATGGTGCTGGCACAACTGGACAACTACATGCAAAAAAATGGGCTTAGAACTCGACCTGACACCATGCACAAAAGTCAGATCAAAATGGATTAAAGACCTCAACATTAGACCACAAACCATAAGGTACATTGAAGACAAGGTCGGCGAAACCCTCCACGATATTGAAGATAAAGGTATCTTCAAAGATGACATGCAACTGGCCAACCAAGTGGAAACAGAGATCAACAAGTGGGACTATATTAAACTAAAAGGCTTCTGCACCGCAAAAGATACAGTGACCAGAATACAAAGACTATCTACAGAATGGGAAAGAATATTTACACAATACCCATCAGAAAAGGGGTGGATATCAAATGTATATAAAGCACTGGTTGAACTCTACAAGAAGAAAACATCCAACCCCATCAGAAAATGGGGCGAAGAAATGAACAGAAACTTTCCCAAGGAAGAGATACGAATGGCCAAATGGCACATGTAAAGTGCTCTACATCACTAATCATCAGGAAGATGCAGATCAAAACAACCATGAGATACCACCTCACACCACAGGGATTAGTACACATCCAAAAAAACAAAAGCAACCACTGTTGGAGAGGATGTGGGGAGAAAGGGACCCTTCTACACTGCTGGTGGGAATGCTGACTGGTTCAGCCCTTTTGGAAAACAATATGGACGCTTCTCAAAAAATTAGAAATTGAGCTCCCATTTGACCCAGCAATACCACTGCTGGGAATATATGCCAGAGAAGCAAAAAAGTATAGTCGAAGTGACATCTGCACTCATATGTTCATCGCAGCGTTATTTACAGTAGCCAGAATCTGAAAAAAACCGGAGTGCCCTAGAACAGATGACTGGTTGAAGAAACTTTGGTACAGCTATATAGTGGAATACTATGCAGCTGTTAGAAAAAAGGAGGTCATGAATTTTTTATTTAAGTGGATCGGCATGAAAAGTTTCATGCTGAGTGAAATGAGTCAGAAAGAGAGAGACAGACATAGAAAGGTTGCACTCATCTGTGGAATATAGAATAACAGATAGGAGACTAACACCCAAGAATAGTAGAAATAAGTACCAGGAGGTTGAATCCATGACTTGGAAGCCGGCCTCACATTCTGGGAAAAAGGCAGCTCAGATAGAGAAGGGAACACCAAGTAAAATGTGGTTGGAGGCCACGTGGGGGAAGGGTGAAGAGTGCTGAATGTAGACTAGAGACTGAACACAATGGCCACTCAACACTTTTATTGCAAAGCACAACACCTAATTAGAGAGAGAGAACAAAAGGTAATACCCTGCCACAGTGACGGTGGGGGGTGCCGGAGCGGGGGTGGGGGGGGTGGGAGATGGGATTGGGGGGTGGGAGCGATGCTAGATTTATTGGTGGTGGCGAATGGGCACTGGTGAAGAGATGGGTTCTTGAACTTTGTATGAGGGAAACATGAGCGCGAACATGTATAAATCTGTAACTGTACCCTCACTGTGACTCACTAATAAATAAATTTTAAAAAATTTATCAACATGTTAAGAAAAACATAAAAGGAGCAAAAATTACAGTGATAAATATACTTTACTTTAAAGATAAAAAAATAAATAATGAGAGTAAAAAGACATCCTATACACTAGGAAAAGATATTTGTTCACCATTCATCTGACAAACGGTAAATACATCAGCTATTATGAAACACTTCTAAAACTTAGCAATAAATAAAAACCTAATAAAAAATGCGAAGAAGTGATGAACAGAAACTTTCTTGAAGAAGATATATTTATGGCCAACTGCTAAATGAAATATGCTCTGCATTACTGTCATCAGATAAATGCAAATTAAAACAACATTGAGATAAAACAACACTAAGAAATGATAATTAAAACAACAATGAGATAAAACAACAACAAGATTGGCCCACACTACAAGTAACAAAAATAAGTCTTGGCATGCATTTGTGGGAAAGTGAACTAGGGGAATGTCAACTGGTTCAACCTTTTGAGAAAATATTATGGATACTTCTGGAACAAACTAAGAATTGACCTTCCTTTCTTGGCATCTACCAAGTTCCCTTCTTGGCATCTACCCCAAAGAACAAAATGTCTATTCAGAAGATACTTAACAATAGCAAAAATCTGGAAATGACCCAGGGGTCAAAAAACAGATGACAGTATAATAAATCATAATATGTATACACAATGGAATATTATATGTCCATTAGAAAAATGCACACAATTTGTTGCTACATGGGTAGATTTGGACAGTGTCAAGGTGAGTGAACTTAGTCAAAAGAACAAGGATATATAATAACACTCTCACTTTGGGGATATAAAGAAATACAGTAGGGAAATAACAAACTTCCCGAGGTGACAAAACCTGAGAAGTAGTCCACAGAACTAAAGTTACTATGGGGGATGCAAGCTATAGTAGGTTGGGGTGGGGGCACACTGGGATAATAATGGAGGGAAGAGACACTCTGGTGAAGAGTCATATTTAATGAAACCATGCCATTAAAATATTATAAGTAATAGTGCCTAAAATTTAAAAAATTTAAAACCAAGAATAAAACAGGTTAAATCTAGTTGTGACTACATAGAACGAACTCTTGGGATGTTAAGACAAATAATGCATGATTTCATTTATGTGTAGGATATTAAAAATATTAGTCTTTAATATTATAGCTAGTAACATTGGTATTAAAGGATTTGTATTTATTGGTACTGGTTTTGATGCACATAATTACTGCTCCCATCATAGCAATTATTTAAAATCATAGACAAGTATTCAGATTTGTGGTTACTAGGAGTGGAGGAGAGGTAGAGGGCCAGGAATAAAAGGGTCAAAAGGTATAAACTTCCAGATGAAGATAAATAAGTACTAGAATGGAATTTATTTGCTTGGATAAGAAGAAAATCAACCAAGTTAGAAAGTTTGCAATTTTAAGTCAACACATAAAGTAAAAGTTCACTTTTGTGGGGCTGGAGCGATAGCACAGTGGGTAGGGTGTTTGCTTTGCATGCTGCCGACCTGGGTTCGATCCCCAGGATCCCATATGGTTCTCCAAGCACTGCCAGAACTAATTCCTGAGTGTAAAGTCAGGAGCAACCGCTGAGTATTGCTGGGTGTGACTCAAAGAGAAAAGAAAATTACAAAAAAAAAAAAAAAACAGTTTCATTTTGCTTTTTTTCCATGATGTTTACATGGAAGAAAGGTAAAGTGAGTAAGCGAGACCGACAAGTGTCGGGAAGAGCAAGGGACTTTTCAGGGAGCTATGGGCTTCTTGATTTCAATGCCCATATCCCAGCCTGAATATACATGCACCCTCCAAGGGCACCAAACTCCATAGGGAGCTGGACAAGCTGATGCTGGCTGTCAGGGCAAGGACAGAATGGAGGGGTGGCTTAGGGGTCGAGGAATTCAATAAAGCAATCTGATTCTCTATGGAAAAGAAGGTGGTTTGCTTTAGCTTATTGTGGACTCTGGGGGAAACACTGCAGTTTTCTCTCTCTTCTAGTAAGTAGGTACTGAGCTGTCCTCAGAGCCTAAGCATCTGGGTGTTGGTGCTGTAGGTATAGTGGGCTGACGGTGTGGCAGTGAAATAAGAATTGCACAGAGTGACAATATTTTGTATATTTTTGTGAGTGGCATCACAGAGGAAAGCTGAGTCGCCCTAGAAACTGAGGACCTGAATCAATCCAGGGAACACTAAAGTGAGTAGTGGCCAGCTGATAAGCCGTGGAAACAGCCTTCAGGAATGGGGGATTGATGGTCTCACAGGATGATCCTGGAGAGGGGCCTCTTGGGATGGATTCTCTGTGGTCTGCTGGTGTGTTTGTAAAGGGAAGTATGGTCAGAGACCAACACTCAGCAAAAGCAGAAATATCTGAGCAACTGCAGTCTAATCAGACACACAAGGTCTGTACAATGAGCAGCCCAGACCCAGAAGTGATGCGTTTTCCTTTCTACTCACCAGTCACAGAAATTGGTATTTCTCTAACCCACAAGTCAAGAGTTAGAAGAGAGCTGGTATTTTTATAGTTCTGTCTAGGATAGGGCTATGGGGACAGTGGCACATGTCATTTTTTTCTGTCAAGTTCAAGTGTCATGGCTCCCATGTGGTCAGTGCCATGCAGACTCCTGCCTTGGGAAGCCACATCAGGGAGTGTCCCACAGAGATGGGAGCTGTGGGGCTCAGACAATTCCCAGGCACCTGGTGTGCTGGCTGACTGGAGTCCACTTCCTCATCTATTAGACATGCATGCCTCCCTTTCCACCTGTGGAACGGGGCAGATAGCCTTTGAATTGAAGCTGAGGTATCCTACATCAGGAAAAGGTTTCACACATTTTGCTATCTTCTCCTTGTAAAAATTTCTTGAGATAAACACCACTCCTGATGCTGGCTAAAAGCCTTAGAGGCATAGACATCATTTCCTTCATCTGTGCTGAACAGCTATTACAGGCCCGGGCCTGGTAGGTTCTCAGGAAATGGTTGCAGAAGGCGTGCTGAATGTGGGAATGTCTTTAATATAAACATGTATTAAAAGGATATTCCGTGGACATTCCTGGGTCTTGGAAATTGTGCCTTTAAAGTAAACACAGGCTGAGGAGATGGATCAAAAGGCTAGACCACATCTTTGCATACAGGAGATTCAGGTTCCATGCTTGGCACCAAATGTTCCCCTGCACATGGCTGGTAATGACCCCTGAGCTGGGAATAGCCCTCACACTGCCAGATAAGCCACACTCACCCTGGGTGCCAGAGCGCAGCACATGGCATAAGTAAGCCACCATAAGGAAGCTCCCCAGCACAGACTGCCACCTGGGACAGACTGGGCGGGTATTTACAGTCTGCACTATTCAAGACAGCAAAGGCAAGTCACGATATTTAGACCCATTCAACAGTCAAATTTGGACTTCTGAATGCCACATGAAGCTGAACGAAGATTGAGATGGTAAAAATCAAACTGACACCAGCTAAAATGACACCCAGAGGCCCTTTGTTGCAGGTTTGTGCAAGACTCACTGTCCTCCTGACACACAGCCCCAGCCCTGGCATCATTGCCAGCCTGGCCCTGCTGTGCTTGGACCTCTCCTTTCTACAGCTGCCAATTTCTCTCCACTTTTTAAAGCACAGCTTCCTTTGTCCTCTCAGACAATGCAAAGACATGCTGCTTACTTGCCCCTCCCTCTTTCTTTCTTCCTTCCTTCCTTCCTTCCTTCCTTCCTTCCTTCCTTCCTTCCTTCCTTCCTTCCTTCCTTCCTTCCTTTCTTTCTTTCTTTCTTTCTTTCTTTCTTTCTTTCTTTCTTTCTTTCTTTCTTTCTTTCTTTCTTTCTTTCCCTCATTCTTTCTTGCTCTCTCTTTCTCTTCTTAATCTGGATGGCAGTGGTCTGCACACTGAGAGAGATAAAAGGTTCAAGTTTGAATTTGTTGTATTGGATCAGGCTTGGGTGGCACCAACAAATCTCTGAGTCAGGACTCCTCATAACTGCCCAAACATGCAGAAGGAAAACCATCTACACTCCTCTGTTCTCTGCAGCACCATTGACAATAGCCAAAATGTGGAAACACCCCAAGTGTTGAGAACAGATGACTGGAGGAAGAAATGATGGCACATCTACAGAATGGAATACTGTGCAGCCATTAGGAAAAGTTAAGTAATAAAATTTGCTTATACAAATATGTACATGGGGAGTTTCATGCTAAGTCAGAGGGAGAGAAAGACAAACATAGACTGTTCACACTCATTTGCAGACTATAAAAAAAAAAGGTAGTATCACTGTAGCACTGTCATCTGGTTGCTCAACGATGTGCTCAAGTGGGCACCAGTAATGTCTTCATTGTGAGACTTGTTGTTACTGTTTTTGGCATACCAAATACAGCATGGGTAGTATGAGAATAATACCAAAAAACAGTAGAAAAGAGGGCCAGGAAGGCTGATCCAGGTAGGAAGCTTACCATAAGTTGTGGACAAGTGTAGTTAGGACAGAGAAGTGCCCACTATGCCAACGATCATTGGAAATGATCACTTTGGACAAATGTTGAGAGATGAAAGGAAGTAAATGATATGTATGTTACTATTTAAGTCACAGTATTGCAAACCATAGTACCTAAAAGGAAAATGAAGGGGGAGGCGGAGAGAGAGAGACAGAGAGACAGAGAGAGACAGAGACAGAGAGACAGAGACAGAGAGAGACAGAGAGACAGAGAGAGATAGAGAAGGAAAAAAGTGTCTGCTAACTGGGACATTCATCATTCAGAAGGTAGGAAATGTACACTGATAGAATGATGGGTGTTAGAACATTGTATGACTGAAACCCAATCATGAACAGCTTTGTAATTGTGTATCTCACAGTGATTCAATTATTTAAAAGAAAAAAGAAAAAAATGTACATGCCCTGGATAAATAGCTAGTGATCAATAATATAGTATCATGGAAAAAAGTGTCAAGGAGGCAGATTGGCTGGCGAGAGGGTCCCAGAGGACACTGGTGAGGAGAGATGACACTGGTAGTAGGATGGTGTTGGAGCACGGGATGCCCTAAACTCAAGGTAAATCGTGGTGCCTTGATTTACCTTGTTGTGTATAGCAAGCTAAATCATGGTGCCTTGATATTTAAGACATTTTTCATGTAAAAATTATTTTAAAAAGAGAGTACAGAGTGTGGTCTACAATTAACCTTTTAAAATCCCTTTTAGAGTTATTAAAAATGGACCAAAAGTTCAAATGATAGCTGGTTTTCTCATATTTTGATGTAAAATCTGTTGGTAAGCACTTGATGACTACATATCTGTAGATTCAAAGCTTTGAATCCTATATGACCCAGGATGTAGATAGCAGGATTTCATTTTAGAATATTGCTTTAGAAACTCAGCAGCATGCTGGGGCCAACAGAAGACACTGAGGCTGGGGACCCTTCAGGAGACAAGCTCACAGACAGGCAGTCACACTCTGACCTGTATGATAAAGAAATACAAGTACCAACTGGTTTGTGTATGGGAGCGGTCACTGCAGCCCCCAGCACTGCTGGGTCTGATTACCAAATAATCCATCTCTCACTGTCAGGCCAGGAACCCCCAGGGGTAACCTGAAAGCATGAGCAATGCTTGGGGGCCTCCTGCCACACAACTCATATATATAAGCATGTAGGTTAATCAGTACATACAGTTGACACAAATGAAGGGGAAAAAAGGAAACCTGACAAATTCTCAGTCCCGAGCACAGAATGTGACCCACGAAGACGTCTGTGTGATCCCAGCAAGCAAGCAAGCAGCTTTGCGACCTTGCTCACTGCCTGTGCTGAGAGCCTGGCCATCACCTGGGGGAACGAGGCTAGTTCTGAGTCCCCAGGTCTCTGCTCCCAGTGCACAGCTCCGGACAAAGTGGCAGAGATGGTGACTGGCCCTGCACCTCATCCAACGCTTCTAAAGGAGCTGCTCCCTCCTGGGCATGCTCAGGGCCCACCTGGTTTTGTCTGTACCATGCTGGCATGTCCACATAGCTTAGGGATTCTGAGTCTTTCACTTGGTTTCTAAAGTTAGGATGGTCTTGACACTGCCTTTTCTTCTGGCTTGTTTACTGGACCACACTTGGCACTGCTCAGGGCTTACTCTTAGCTCTGTGCTAGGGATCACTCCTTATGGGACTTGAGGGACCACACTGGGTGGCAGAATTTGAACCCGGGTCAGCTGCATGCAAAGCAGGCACCTAACCCCTGCACTTACTCCCCAGCCCTTAATCCTGACTTCCTCAGGTATGTGTGAGAGCTAAGTTCAGGATCAGAGAATGATCACTCATAAAATAATACCTGTCAATAGCCTAATCATTACTAGCAGGACACCCCAATCTATGAGAGAGAGTGAGAATGGAGTAGCTGTGCATCTGCAGGTTCCCTGTGCACTGGGACCATACCCCGCGAGCCACACAGCCTGTGTCCTTGTCCTGAGGGACTCCAACTGTTGGAACCACAAATCCCATCACCTCCAGAAGCCAGGAAGGGTTTCAGCATACAGTAGAAGAATGGATGGAAGCAGAAATGGAGGCCTAGAAGGTAAGTGCTCTGCCCCAGGGCTAACCAAAGCAATCATTTTAAACACTCTGCTGGCAAATGTAGAGAGAAGCATAGAGAAAAAGCATGCTAATAGTTCGATGCCTCTGGGTGTGACAACACCTTCCAGGCCCAACCTCAGGCTCAGACTCTGTCCCTCCAGGCCCGGCATCAACATGTGGGTGAGGGGGTGCTTAGCAGCTGGGATGTGGCAGAGTCCTTCCCTGTCTTCAGGAGCTTGTAGGGGGTATGCTGGGGCAGGAGGTATGCTGAAATCCGGCCCCGATGCAAGGGCAGCTTCCTAGGGTCACTAGGACAGCATGCTGCCTAGCCACCCTCACCTCACCCCTCCTGTGTCCCCCACACCACTACATAGTGTCCCTTCCTCACCTTTCTCAGTCTTGCAGCTCCGGTGCCTGAACGGATGGCATCCAGCAAGGCCTGCCGGGCATCTGCGGGGTTGTTGAGGGGCCCTGAGGGAGCCCGGGGGGCTGGAGGGAGTGGAGGTGGTGGCGGGTGGTGGAGGTGGACGCCAAGATCTTCCTGTCCATGAGCTTCTGCCCCTGCTGTGGACAGGGAGGCATCACGGAGGCTCTGGAGCTCCTCAGAGGCAGAAGACGACACCTAGCAGAGAGACAACAAAGTGATCGTGTACCCCAGGCCTTGGTGCCCAGCCAGCCTCCATTCTAGGGAGACCGTGGAGTAGTTTGCTTGACCGAAGTTGACAGCACACCTTGACTTGGCATGAGCGCATACCCCAAGAGCATGTGCCACTCTGATTCAGGGCTACTTGGGGTGCATGCCGAGCCACAGGGGGAGCACCGGCTTCTCTCTTAGCTTGGTGCATGGAAGCAGAAGCCGGAGTGCTGCCCCTGATATGAGTCTACACTGGCTCCTGAGAGGCAACGTCACGCCAGAGGAGGGCACAATGCTCACTCACTTCCTCCTCTGAGCTTTGAAGCCATGGGTGGGGCCTGGGGCCTGGGGCCTGAACAATGCTCCATGCCAGGTGCACAAGCAGGGGGCAGAGAAGTTGGGGTGCTTGGGTCTCTCTGGACAGCTCATATGGGGGCTTATCATCCACTTAAAGGTGGAGGGTTGCCTGAATTCACAGCACTGGATCAAGGGGTAGGGGGCTAACGTGCCCCACCTCTTACCTTGCGTAGGCTGCAGGAGCCCCTGTGGCCTCGGATGGCTGCCATCAGAGCTGAGTGCTCACTCTTGGACTCAGTGTACAATGGTTTCTTTGGCTTTCCCTCTGAGGCGTGCTCTGCAGTCTAGAATATTAAGCACCCAGGCATGTCATTCAGAAGACGGAGAGATATCGTCAGGTAGCACACAAACAACACTGGAACTTAGCAGTTCAACTATACACGTTCAACTGCATAGGCCCTATCTGAGGGAAGACTAAAGGTTCTGTGAAGGCCATAATTTATGAAATCAAGCTTCACGTGTATGGAGTAACATTGACAATGGTCTCTCTCTGGCCCAGCACGGGCCTCCTCCTAAGACTGAGTGACTTCCTGCTTCTCTTGCATCTAGAGTCAGAAGTGGGTGAGGAACCCGGCTCCCCACTGTTGGAGGATAACCCTCACCATACTCTCTTGACCTCACTGTGCCTGCTGCTCATTTGCAAGAGTAAGAAAACACTTCCAATCCTGCCCTGGCGTGAGTGGTGAGGAAAGATGCCATTTGCAGTGTGTGCTGAGTGTCCGGAGGCTGCTGTGCTCACACTTCCCGAGTCTGTATTGGACTCTCTGTGGCGACATCGTTCCCTGACAAGCACTAAAACATCAGTGACTGTTCTTTAGTGGTGCCACTCAAATACCCCACGGGCAGTGAGACAAGGCCCGTGTTCAAAGGAAACCTGCAGAGATGTGAATGCTATCCTAGAATCTCGGTCTCTGCTGCCCCTCAGCCCTCGGGAGTAGGAGAAGGAGCCCCTCCCTGCATGACAGTCAGGGCTCACCTTGCGCAGCCTGTCCTTCCCTTCTCCTGAGTGGATGGCTTCCATCAGGGCGCTGTGCAGTGAAGTATCTTTGGGGACCGGCCTCTGGACAACAGGTTTGAATTTTTTCTTTGGCCCAAAGATGCCTGATGTCAAAGCGTCATCAGTTTCTTGTATGTCTGTACATGGCATGCTAGGTTTTCTCTCCTGTTGGAGGGTCTCTTGCCTGCTGAGGCCATTGATGTTAAATGCTGCTGGAGACCGAGGAGGCTCACTGGAGATGGGGATCTGTCTGGAGTTGTTCATTAGGCCCCTGCCAAGAGTCTGGTCATCTGAGGGAGGTGGTGCAGGATTCTGACTATCTGGCAAGTGCTTGAGATCAGACTCTGAGGAAACCTGATGGGTCCTTGTATGGGGCTTTCCACTGGGGCTCTGTCCCACAGAAACATGGTCCTTCTGGAAACATGTGGGTGACTGGACAAAGGATCTTCTGTGGGTGCCAGAGGGACTGTCTTGAGTAGGCAGCTTTCCATGCAGATTCCTAGATTGCTCTCTGTGACGCGTTCCAAACATCAGCTCTTCCCCATTGGTGCTGGGAAGGTGGTTGTGGGGTGACCTTGCGTCATCTTTATGTGCATGTGTGAGTGTCTCCTGATGTGCTCTGGGGGTGGTAATGTTATTGACTTTGGGAGGCTGCCCCATAAGCTCAGGCGCTCTGTCTTCACAGGTCTTCTGGGTATCATCATGCTTCCTTACCACCTGAGTGGGGGTTTTGGGCGGTCCTATACGCTTGGCAATAGCAGAGGCCACATACTGACTGGATGTCCTTCTCTGAGGCTTGGAAAAGGAGAATTCAGAGACATTAGCTGCTGGGGCTCTCCCGTGGCCAGAGGCTCTCACAGGTGGCTGGCTTCTGTTATCCTCCACGGCTTTCCCGTTTTCCTGCTGGCCAGGCTGCTGCTCAGGCACCATCACTCTGGGGTCAGGGGAGATGGGATCTGCTCTAGGGGTTCTCTCTGCCATGTTTGGGGTGGTCGCTGGGCTTCTCTTGGCCACGCTCTCTGTGCACCTACCTGAGTGCTTTTCCACAGAGTTCAACCTCCAGAATTCTTTGACTTTCCCAACGGGCTGAGTTTCTTCTGTCAGAGTCAGAAATTCTAGGGCCGTGGTCTTGTCCCTGTTGGCATGGGGACTCACCAGGTTCCCCAATTCATCGATCTTGATGGCACCCGTTGTAAGGGATACTCCTCTATCGTAGCACTTCATGTCTGACTTTGGAGGGATGATTTTATACGTTGTGAGACCATATTTGAGCCCATAACTTCCCCCTGGGTTTTGGTTCTGTTGGTACCAGGCTGGTGGTGCTGAGGCTCTGTTCTCATTGCCTCCATCTTTTTCCTGTATGGACCGTGAAGTCCCTCTGTCCAGGCCCTGCTGCTTCCCATAGTTTGATTCCTGGTCTTGCTCTTTTGTCTTCAGACTGTGTGTGTGGAGCATGGAAGCAGCCACTGCTGTGTGCTCCACTTTGGATGGCTTCACATCTTTACAGGTGCTGGGTAAGGGCAGCTTGATCTCCTTTCCCAAGTGGTGGGAGGAGGCAGATGAGTCCTGCACTTCTGCATTCTTCCTACCTGCTTGCACTTGTTGATTCTGCTCCATCTGGTCTGGAGACCGGGGTGCTCTCCTGGACATGCCACCTGCGTCAGAGGAACCAGCATTGTTGTTGCTGTTGGAGAGCATCCCTGACTCCACAGGGTCATCGAGAACTTCCCCTATGAATGTGACTGGGATGACGTCTGCGTCACTGTTGGGTATTCCACCCTCCTGAGCACCTCGGCCAGGCACATCACTTATAGAGTTGGTCAGGGAACTGCTGTCTGTTTCATAATACTCTTGTCTTTTTTCTGCAAAATGTGCAAACACAGGTGACAGGTTGACAACACTTGTAATCTAAAGTAGTGCCCTGACTTTAATTTCCCTGGGTAATGGAAAGTTATTTTGTGAAATTTATATATAATTTAGAGTATTATTTCAGTTTGTAATTTATACACAACCAGGGCACATTTAACTCCAAGTTGTAATCACTGGTGGACTCTATGCCAGTCCATGATGTTTCTAAGCTGAGGCTCCTGGGGTCAGGCTCCTGTCACTCTCCTCCACTCAAAACACAGGTGTCTGTGTTTTGAAGTCCTGAAAACACTATCTCAACATGGAATAGTGAGGGACTTGGGGGTATGAAGTTCACCTTGCTCTGGTGTATCAGGCAGCTGACTGAGTCTGGAGCATCTTTCTGAAAACTGGCCCTACAAGGTGTAGCAAGTCAGGAAGAGCAAAAGGAAGCAGGCCCACTGGTTTGCATGGACTGTTCAGAACAGGCTATCAAAATGTCATTCCAGAAACCCTATAAGCCTGCACATTTGCTCTCTGACCCAGCTTGCTCCACACTGAATCATGGTCCCCTCTGCAGACCTTCCTCTGGGTAATGCAGGGCCTGGTAGGGACACATGACCTCCAAGTACACCGCTAAGCAGCTAATATTGGCGTGCAGAGGGGTTCCTCCCACTTCTCACCTTCCAGGTCCTCATCAAGTTCTGCCAGAGCCTTCTGGAATTGTTCATTGAAAAACTGCTCTCCATAATCATTTGAGGCTATAGTGCCTTTTTCACTTCTAGAAGACAGGAAGAATGTTAATTTCTTTTTTTTTTCTTTACTTAACGGACTATTTACAAATATCCAAGGAAGTAAAACTTGTATTTAAATTCATGCAGTTCCACTGTCACTGGGTCACTGCTGTCCTTTGGGCTACTGTGACACATCTGGTGCTTTATATGCATATGTAGGTTCATGAAACATGAAGTTTATGTTTATATGTGAGTGAATGGCAGGCATAAGGTGTGTGAATTATGTGGTGCACGATGTATGTGGAGTGTATGACATGTGCTGGATGCACCTTGTATGTGGTATTACAGTATGTGGATGGGTAGAGTATGATGATGAGTGTCCTGTGTATAGTGTATGCACTGCAGCACATGTGCAGTAGGGAACATGGTAGGTGAAGCTTGTGGTATATGGTATGAGCATGTGCTTATCTGTGGTATGTGTATTGTGGGAGTGTGGAATATGTGCTTAAGTGTGATGTGTATCTGTGTGGAATGTGACTGTAGAACAAGCTCATGTGTGAATGTGGTGTGTGGAAAATATATATATATATTATGTGGAGATTAAGACAGAGACAAAGAATCTGCCTGAGGTTGCAAAGGCTGCAAATTCTGATGACTAGTCAAAGTCTCGGAGGATGGTCTACACCTGATTTGCAGAGCACAATTACAAGACCAATCATATGGGGTCAGTAAGATGTCAACCTGCCTGGACAGGACAGCTGGATTTGGCCTTACTTGCATCACTGGGACAATACCATCCATGTAGCAAAAGCATTTGAAAACTGTCTTTGAAAGGGCTCTGTTTTCTTGCTGTGATTGGCATGCTGCAATTTATCTGTAGTGAAAGTCGAGAGCTTTCTCTATTGATTATTGAAATTGAGGACCAACTTCCAACACTGCTAATCAAACCTAGATAATGATGCGTGCAAGATACTTTGCAAATCATCACTTAAGTAGCAAAGCTTGTTTTTAAACAAATGGGTCTTTCTTCGTTGATCACTGTCTTTTGGAGAACTAGGAAGTGACTGCTAGATTTGTCTCAGCTAATGTTCTTTGACAAGCCAGACAAAGGGGGTTGGCTAGAGATGTACATGCAAGCACATCAATTAATAAGGAATGGAGTCACAAAACAGTCTTTCCTATTTTTTTGCTTTGAGCTTTAATTATGAGAATACATTTTACTAAAGTATTTTTGTTTCTTTCACTGAACGTGATAGCTTAAATAATTTTTAAAAACATTAAATTAAGTATGACAGAGAAAAAGGCATATTTTATACAAAATAGTATTTTCAATACAAAACATTACTTTTTTTTGTTCTTGTGTTAAGATGTTTGAAGCTAGCTTGAATAGAATTATATATATGCCCTTTAATTTCAGATTATTTGCCTTACTACAAAGTATGCAAGATCACATTACAATATTAGTAAAGACTATTAGGAAGATTTAAAAACTAAATTGAATGGGAGGGATGCTGGGTTTATTTGTGGTGGAGAATGGGCACTGGTGAAGGGGTGGGTTCTCAAACTTTGTATGAGGGAAACATGAGCACAAAAATGTATAAATCTATAACTGTACCCTCACGGTGATTCACTAATTAAAAAATAAATAAATTAAAAAGAAGACAAGGGCTGGAGTGATAGCACAGCGGGTAGGGCGTTTGCCGTGCACATGGCCGACCCGGGTTCGAATCCCAGCATCCCATATGGTCCCCTGAGCACCACCGCCAGGGGTAATTCCTGAGCGCATGAGCCAGGAATGACCCCTGTGCATTGCCGGGTGTGAACCCCCCAAGAAAAATAAAATAAAAAAATAAAAAAAGACAATTGGGGCTTAAATAAGTATGTAAAACATAATGGTACCGAGCATAATATGTGTCAGCTGTTATTACAGTCATTATAATTAGAAAAAAAAACTAAATTGAGTAAAATGTTCCATTGATGCTATAATTTTATAAATGTTAATCTAGAAAAATCAGTCACCCCACACTCATGAAAATGCAAGGAACCTGACACACACTAGTTTTAACTGCAAATCAATATGGAAGTACACACCAAGAAATTAAATATGCTTTTAACTTTGTAATAAATTTGGTTCATTATGCTGTTCTCTATTAATTTATCCTAAGGAAATAACCCTGTAGAGGGATAAATACAAGCATAACACTGTTTAGTGTTTTAATGAAAACATTTCTGAAATATTGGCAATCCAGAGTTGCCTAAATCACTGCATGTCAATTTCAATGGGCACTTAAGTGAGTGAATATGAGCATGAGTACTGTGTAGAAATATAGACCAATGCTTAAGCCAGCATGTATTAAAAGAAGAGACTTAAAAATGAAAACAGGATTATCGTGAGGATGTAAAAACAACATGCCTCTTACGAACCAGTGTGACCCAGAAATAGAGAAAACCACTACTATGATTTGTCGCAACTGGAACATTTAAGGGGAATATTTTATACTTTTAAAAAGAGAATTATTTTCATACAAATCAGCTTGAGTGAGAAAATAACTTTTTAGAATACCTTTAAAAAGAACCCTTCAGGGGGCTGGAGAGAGTATTTGCTCTGCACATGGCTGGCCTGGGTTTGATCCCCAGCCCCCGACATGGTCTCCCGAGGCCACCGGGAGTGTTTCTTAAGCACAGAGTTAGGAGTAAGCCCTGAGCACTGCTGGATACGGACCCCCCAAGATCAAACAAGTAAAAAAAGAAAAGATCCCTTGAGTCCTCTATGCACTTTGGGAAAAGTAGCTTAATATTTGTTAAAGCATGCATACTACGGTGTATTATTTACTTTTTTAATTTTGGTACCAAGCACCAATGAGCCTACTGTGTGACTATTAGTCTGACATTCATAAAGGCAGCATGGTATGGTGACAAAGCCTCTATGAGTGATCGCCCTCTTCTCTTTTCTGTCAGGATGGGTCAGGGTCACCACTGCCAAGCATCCAAAGACAGACGCCAGCACTTCCAAGCTGTCCTGGACCTCTGCGGGCAGGTCCTCTTGCTAAAGTGTGGAAACCATCCAATTACCTACACATGCCCGTCCTGGTTCCTCTGACTTCTTAAACTTTGCAAGTTGGCCCCAGAAACTGAAACAGAGATCTAAGTTCTGCAGACGGGCTCCCGTTCCTGGCTTGGCTGTACCACTCTATGGAACCAAGTGAACTGATCAGGGCTGGGGAGAGAGAGCAGATAGGTGACAGGAGCCACCAGTCTAGAGGGAGGGAGAGGCCAGTAGCCAGCAGCCTCACTCCTTGACTGAGGCTTCTTCTCAGGCACCAAGTCCCTGCATCACTAAGATGGTCATGGATGCAGGTGATATTGTAGCCCACCCAGACGGACAGCTCTTCCCGCTGTGGTTGCTCTGGACCTAGCCTTCCTCAGGAACACACTGTCCAGTGAAAAACAAAGTCACTGGAAATCATTTGTTTTGCTCTCCTGTATAAAATTTCCAGAGAAAGAGATGTAATGAAAATGGCTTTTCCTTTATAACCACCCCATCTACCTGTCCTCAAAGGGTCACTCAACAATTCTTCTTTAAAAAAATGGTTTTATGAAGGGATTTTGGAACACTGGTGTTTGGTGTAGTGCTCGGCAACCACAAGACTTAACACAATGAGAGCAGCAGCAGCAGCAGCAACACTGTGTGAGCTTTGGCCTGGGTCTGGAGGCAGCCCCTGAATGCTGAACTGGGAAACTTGGAGGCCCCAGACTCTTCTGAGTTTAAAGTAAATGTGCCCGGATGCTTCCCCCCTCCTCAACATGGACCTGAGTCTTCACTTAGGATTCTTATTGGCAGTTCATGCTGAAGTCAGGCCAGAACAAAAAGAAATAATAGATATAGTTTAATGCTGAGCCATACCAGCGGCATTGTCTCTCATGGAGTGAGACAACTGTCCCACGGGACCCTGGGAGTTGTGGTCCCTACTCTGCTGAGGCCACAGCAGGCTCCGGTCTCATACCCGACACTCACTGACAGCTTTAGAAAACCACAAACTGATAAGCTGGGGCAGTGTCTGGATAATCATGCCTTGTGCTCTTATTTCTTTCATATGAGAAAGAGACTGGGAAAATTCTCACCCATTCCGACAAAGTAGTCATTCTTTTTTTGAAGTTGGCTGCAAGAGTTTCTCTAAGAAATTCACCCAATGACTGAATTATGGAAAGAAAAATGTCTAAAGGAAAAAAATGTTCATTTGATGTACTAGTTCACTTTTCTAGTGACAAGCAAACAAACTCACATTTCAAAAAAATGGTGAACAAAACACCTGTCAAACTACAACAAAACTTAAGTATGCGCCTGTCAAGCAGGCAGGGAGAAAAACTGGGGACATTGGTGAAGTTGACACTGGTCATGCAATCTGTAGTGGAATATTGTATGAAAAGGCCATGAATAACTTTGTGAAGCATGGTGCATAAATTAAAAAAATCTAATTTTTTTTGGTAAAACAAAGGGATGGAGCATTTAAATAAAGCGCCCAAAGTAACAAAAAGATTTGAAAAATAAAATGCAAATGCCTGGGAAAATATAGTAGGTAATAGTTCTCATTTCTTTGACAAATGTTTCTTCTTTTTACAAAGTATATGAATTCCAGAATAACATTGTCCTATTAATAGAAAGGTGTTAATTACATAGGAGTCATGTATGTCTTTTAAAAAATTACAATTGTGGGGGCTGGAGTGATAGCACAGCGGGTAGGGCGTTTGCCTTGCACGCGGCCAACCCGGGTTCTAATCCCAGCATCCCATATGGTCCCCTGAGCACCGCCAGGGGGAATTCCTGAGTGAAGAGCCAGGAGTAACCCCTGTGCATCGCCGGGTGTGACCCAAAAAACAAACAAACAAAAAAAAAATTACAATTGCATTTTTAAAAGGTGAGATTAATTCTAATTGGGCATTTTTATTTTATTAAACCTTATTTAGTATGCTTTATTTAACCTAATATTTAATCCAAATTATTAATTTCATGTGTAATTAATATGAAACTCTTTTTTTGGGGGGGTACCAAATTCTGTGCATATGCTGCACTTATAGAACTTCTCAATTTGGCCCAACTTCTTGGCAATTACTTGGTAGCTAAAGATGTCTAGTAACTCTTGAGAATCATGAAAAACAAGTTATCCAAGATCTCCAGTTTTTTATTTTATCTGGCATGTTATAAGCTCTCCCTGGTCCGCATCCCTCAGTCCCTGGCAACTAGCCACAGATTTTCTTCTACACTTTTCTATGAGTTGGATATTTCCTTTTGTTTTTATTCCACATGTGTGATGCCATATAGCATGTATCTTCCTCTATCCAGATGACCTCATTTTGGTCTAAAGCCTTGAAATTCTATCCATGTTGCAAATGGCAGGCTTATTTTCCTGATATTAGAATAATACTCTATTACATACAAAACTTTTTATTGGTACTTTAGTTAACTGGTTTATTGGTACTTAGTTGCTCCCATTTCTGGATTACTGCAAATAAGGCTGCATCAAATGATTTCTAAATACACC
The DNA here is from genome assembly GCF_027595985.1 of Sorex araneus. Taxonomy (NCBI): domain Eukaryota; kingdom Metazoa; phylum Chordata; class Mammalia; order Eulipotyphla; family Soricidae; genus Sorex; species Sorex araneus. Next base: position 318,027,426 of record NC_073303.1, on the reverse strand, counting down.
TTTGTAAATGGGGCTACAAAGTTCCATATGTCTAGAGAGTGTTAAATTCTTCTAAATGCTCCTATGGTCACAGTGCTTCTGAACACTAAATTTAAGGTCTTAGATTTTATAAAAAAAACAGTTCTTTGCCTCAGTGGTAGGGAACTGTTCATGAGGCCTTTCATGAGGCCGACCTGTGTTTGATTCTTCCGCCCCTCTCAGAGAGCCTGGCAAGCTACCGTGAGTATTGCGCCTGCACGGTAGAGCCTGGCAAGCTATCTGTGTCATATTGTATATGCCAAAAACAGTAACAACAAGTCTCACAATGAGAGACGTTACTGGTGCCCACTCGAACAAATTGATGAGCAACGGGATGACAGTGACAGTGACAGATTCTATAAAATGTTTCAAATGCTCCGAAAGGCAGACAAATTTCGGTCACAAAATCCCTAGACTCTCAAAAGTTAGTGGGAGTCCAGCCCCTTCCCCAGAGTTCACCCTGACTGTGCCATCAGTGCCACCTCACCCCCGGCCCCAGGTCCACAAAGAGTCTACCCTGACTTGTGCCATCAGCCCCCCACCCAGAGAGTCTACCCTGACCTCTGCCATCAGACTCCTCCACCCCCAAGAGTCCACCCTGACTGCCATCAGCACCACCAACCCCACCCCCCAGGTCCCCAGAGAGTCTACCCTGACCCGTGCCATCAGCCCCCCACCCAGAGAGACCACCCTGACCTCTGCCATCAGACTCCACCCCTAAGAGTCTACCCTGACTGTGCCATCAGCCTCACTCCCTGCAGCTACTGAGCCATTATTTCTGCAGGCAGGGACACAGGCTGTCACCTCTAGCCATCACACCCCACTCACTGACAACCGGGAAATCAGACAGAACCTTAGAGATGACCAGGTGGAGGGGAAAGAAGATGGTCAGCAACATGGGGAGGCCTCCTCTACCTCTGTCGAAGCAATGCATGTGACTTTTTGAGGCTTTTCACATAATTTCAGAGTGGTCCCATTAAAAGTATAGAGCCTAAAACCCACTTCCTAAATGTCTCATCTATTCCTCACATTTCCATAGGGTTAAGATACACAATAATCTTGATATACAGATTACTTTGATTCAAGGGTTTAGAAATAAAGCTACTTTTACCATAACTCTCCCTTAAATTAATAGGAGAAATCAGTTCTCTCTCTCTCTCTCTCTCTCTCTCTCTCTCTCTCTCTCTCTCTCTCTCTCTCTCACACACACACCCCTAAAACAAAGAAAATTAAAGAAGAAGTTGGTAGTCAGACACAGGAATTACCCAACAAATAAAATTTCTACTTTTATATCAGACAATATTAAGTAATATCACCACCACCATCAGTAGCTACCATTTTTTGGAAGTTTTGCAATCACTGGCAGTAAAGGCAGTAATGGTGTATCTCATTTATATGACAATGAAGCTGAAAGAAGAGATAAAATCTCTGCCCAAGGGCATGTATCACTGGCAAAGTGCACATGTGACCTAAGGCAAGTATGGCTAAAAACTTTTTTTTTTTTTTTTTACTGTGGGCATTTATTTCTTTAATTATAAGGAATATGGACTAGGTCATATATAAGAGAAAAAATTATATTTATAAGAAGCTCTTCAAGCAAATGCTGTCATAAGTGCCATTAAGGGTAGAACTATGCATGTGGAGATTAACTTTAAGCATTTCCAGAAGGAGGGGTTTTCACTATGTGGGCATTTCTGTTGCACACATAATCTTGGGCTGAATTATTTCCTCTCCATCCCTGTCTCTTTCTGCTTTCCTCCATTTCCCTCTCCTTCCCTTTCCTTTTCAGGATTGAGCCAGGGCCTGACATATGCAAGACAAGTACTCTATTAAGACACATCCCCAGCCCCTGAATTATTTCATAAGAAACTTATTTGCTGGTTGTAATGAGTTTAAAGGAAGATTCTAGGAATTTGATATTCTACTTACTGTGCCAAGTTTGAGTTGAGGGCATTAAACATTTGACAATGAAAAATTATAATTGCACCCAATCAAATGACTTGACAGAAAACATCATTTTCAGATCATAGCATACAATGTATTACAATAATTGCCAATCACTCACACTTGCTGCTTTTACAAGACCAATATTTACTCTGAGATTCTCCCATTTAAGAACTTGGCCCCATGGGCATTCAGTGGAGGCCATCCAAAGCTGCCTGTGATGGAGCAGTGACTCTGGCGGCAAACATGGTCTCGAAGCACAAGCCCTGGCACCGAAAATAGGCCCTTGGCTCTTGTGCTGAAGAACTTATCACACATTATAGCTTATGATGGAGGAATTCCAGCAGCTGGGGGCTGCCTGACAGTTTCTCATGAGATAGGTGACAGGAGTTCTTGAGGAAAGAGCGTTATCTCCAAGTTGTCAAAATAGAACCTTAGGAAACATTAGTTCTTAGAGAGGCTACATAGTTTTTAACGACTTCAAGTGCAAAAAGGAGAAAAGCTCCAACCAAATTAGGATAAACTTTTTAGGCTTGCAGATATTACACAAAGGTCTTACATGGTTCACAATAGTATAGAGTCATGGGAACCAAGTTGAATACCATGACCAATTCTTATCTAACATGGCCCCTAATGTTTGCAAACTGAGCTTGTCTGAAGCCCCTAGGCGGGCTTTATATCTGTTCAGAGTCCACTCCTATTTAGAGAGATACAATTTTCCAGTCACAGCAAAGAGCAATATCTGCTGTGCCTGAACCTCAAAGTGCTGGCTGGTATTCAAGGAGGCGAGAGAGGGCTGTTAAGGCCAAGCTCTGGATCCTGGCTGCTTCTCAAGCAGGAAAATAGCCCTCTGGGAACACAAAGAGTTTCTTGGGATTAGCTGCGCAAGGTATCAGACTCACACGGGGAATGAAGAAGGTTACCAGTGGCATCATCCATTCAAGTTGCTCCTAAACAATGTTGGTCTTCACAAAAAATACTCCTCAGAGGCATGATGAGACATTCTACAGGTTGGCTGAATGAGGTATGCCAGGTTATTGTTCATTCTGTTCATTCTCCATGAGAATACCAAATGTTAGAAAATGCTGCCTCTCATTACTCTCTCAATTATTCCTACTGTTTTCTGAACACATGGGAAGCTCAGGCTGTGTCCAGATTCAGGTTTATGTACAAGTGGCCAAGGTGAAGTGCAGCCTCTGTGAGTTGCGCTGGGGTCTACTCTACTGTACTGGTTTCATTCTGGCTTGTTAGCTTCTCAGCATCGGTCCTCATCTTATTAAACTGGGCCCCTGGTTACTCTGGTCACAGATCAACGGGGCCTGCCACAGATTGCCTGTGTTTTGCAGACCTGATGTCTGGTCAACCTGTACTTGTCAGCCCTACACCCTGGTCTAACGTCACAATGTCCCTCCAGCCTTCATAAACTCTGGGCTGGGGTTATTACCATCCTATGTCATGGGCAGGACCATGGAACAACCACTGGGGAGCACTATGACCAGGAGGGGGTGTGTTCTCTGTCCAAACGAGGGAGGTGTGTGAGTGTATGAGATAAGTGTGGCCGCACTGGAGAGTGCTCACATGAGACAGCACCCCCAGCAGGGTCATGTAGCACCCAGCGAAGGGCACTAAAGGGAGAGGCTGTCCCCGGGGGCACAGGTTTCTTTGTGACAAAATCTGTAGGAGAGTTCACCACTCCACTGAGAAAAACATTCTACTAACAGATTGCAATTATAACTTCCCAAATGTACCTGTGATGAGATATTGTCAAGAGTTTCAGCACAGGAAATATCTGAGCAATGCACATATATCCGCAAGAGAGGAGGAAGCAGGACCGAGGCATGCTCATTCAGTGTCACGTGATCTGGAGCCAGATCATGCAGAGGCGTGCTGCGGTTGACTTGGAAAATCTGAACAGGTTGCTAATCTTTAAACTTCGAAGATTTCACATCAAAATCTAGATTTTTGGCTTCCCTTCAAAACTCAGCCACTCTGAGTCTGTTAGCTCTGAGCGTCACAGGTAGATGAAGGCTAAGGTTCTCTCTGGAGAGAACAGTGTGCTCGGAGGCACCAGGGTTTAGAAGCCTCCTCTCACGACAGGCCCAGCCTATAGGGAACTCAAAAACGTACTGAAAATCAAATATTTGCAAACTGGCATGTGACAGACTGTGGAAATCTCTGAGTATTTGTGCCTGTGGATATAACTTCTATGTAAAAAATCAACTTAAGGTTATTTACAAGAGAGTTTTGAGCAGAGAATCATCACAAATCCTGGCACAAATAAGTGTTCAACACCCAGGACTGAGGGCTCCAGAGATCAGCCTCCATCGTCAGACACTAACCGAAGGCCTGGGGAGAAAGGCCCTGCCACAGACTCGTGGGGCTCCATTTCCAGGAGACACAGCTGACAATGGAGCGCTCGGCCCTGCGCTCTGAGGCTCCCGGGCCACTACACCCTAGGGCTTTGGAGCTCTGAGTCGCGCATGCACAAGCTGGACAAGGTTAAGCGGGTTCTGGAAGGCTTAGCAGCTCCCGGGGGTGGTGGAACCCCACCTGGTGTCTTCTCCACCAAGTGACTCTAGGCTTCTGGCACTCCTGGGGTGAGGGTAGCAGAGCATGCCAGCTGCCTCTGGATAAAGAACCATGTTCCAAAGTACCCTTGATTATCCCCACTAGCCACAGACACCGATCCACACATTTGGAGAAACTGATTTACATGAGGCCGTAAGTGCAGAAAAACAAACTATTATCCCCAGAAGCGGGAAGGGGATACAGAGGGCTCTTTTGAATGATTATTTCCAGATGAAGAATTCAATATGCACAACTTCTATGTAAACTAAAGAACAGAGTTGGAGATTACTGTAGAAAGCTTTTCTTGCTGTTAAATGTGCTAGGAAGGAAATCTCATGATTGTTTTCTTTTCTCGTGGATGCAAACCCTCCAACCAATTCATCAATCTCAGTCAAATGAGGGAGAAATGGATTGAACACTGCATTCTGATTCCCTTTCACTGAGTATGAACTGGCCTTAGAATTATTACTTTTTTTTTTGTGCCCCTGCTCCTGGCTCTGAGCTTAGGGATCACTTTTGGAGGGTGGTGCTGGGAACAGAACCTGGGCCAGGCACATGCCAGGTTAAGAATCTTCCACACTGTAGCATCTCTCCAGTCACCTAGAACTATTTTATGTTTTTTGGTTTTGGTTTGTTTTTGTCTTTTTTTGCCACACCCAGCAGAGCTTAGGGCTTACTCCTGGTCCTGCACTCGGAGATCACTGTTGGTAGCACTCAGGATCTGGGATTTAACCTAGGTCAGCCACAAGCAAGGCAAGCATTCTATCTGCTGTACTATCACTCTGGCAACCAGTCCCCTAGAATTATTCTTAATGTTAAAATTATTAGAGTCTTTATAACAACATTGGGAAATGCTCTAACAAACTGCTAGGTTAAAACAAGAAAATAATATTTACACAATTACACCAGCCAAATTTAGGCTTGAATGTGCAGGTGGACAAGGTTGGAATAAAACATGAAAAAAAAATCATTCAGTCATTCTGGTTCTTAGCTTATGAATAATATTTTTTGTTGTCTGATTCATTTCTATCAGTGTTTATATGCACTGTGTGCATGTTTGGAAAGGGAAGCTGGAAACCAGTAATCTGGAAAAGGGAACTGGAAGGAGAAACATAGAGAAGACTGATGTAGGGCTAAAGTAAAACAGTGCGGGGAAAAATAATGATCTTGACACCACACTCCAAAGTAAACTCGACACCAAATTCTGATGAACATTTATGATGATCCAAAGATGGATCTGGAGAGATAAGATAGCAGGTAGGTAGCTCCCTTGCATAGGGTTAACCTAGATTCAATCCCTGGCAACACATATGGTCCCTGAGTCTTGCCAGGAGTGATCCCTGGCTGCAGAACTGGGAGTAAGCTCTGAGCACAGCTGGGCATAGCTCAAAAGCAAAAAAAGAAAGACTCTGCCTTATCCTTACTAGCCAATATCTGTAAACGAAAACAAAATAAAATTATACTTGAGACCCACATGCTGCCCAAAACAGATGAAATACTGAATACTCATCTGAAATATTGGGGAAAACTGAAGTCTGAGAGGGGCTTGGGATAGCTCAGTGGCTGGGCGAAGCACCCTCAGCTAGAGTCACAGGCTCCCTTCTATCTCCTCCCCGACTATTCCAAAGGGGCTACAGGTGAAAACCTTACAAAAGGCAAGATCACGGCGTGAGATTGGGGACAACCATTTGAATGGAAGACCATAGGAAGGAAACCAAGTTGGAAAGGGTCCACAGAGGCAAAACCGCTGAAAAACCCAGGCTTCGAGCCCCACCCCTGTGAGCACATTACCAAGAGTTCAATCCCTGGCACCATTGTCTAGCCAACTGTGATCTCTTTGGTTCTGCTATTTGAGTCTATGACTTCCAGAGCCACAAGCAATTTTTTGTTTATCACACTAGTCAGGTGCATGCAAAAAGCACAACTAAATCTGCCCCCAGTGGCCACCACTACAGGATCTATGAGCACGTGGCTAGGAAGTGCCACCCTGGTTATCACTGCAATGAGACCTGGGGAGCACTTTAATCAAACTGCATGGGCACTGCAATGAAAATGTGTGACTTACCTGACTCGTGTGAGAGCTCCAGGTGTGCAGCCCTTGAGAAACACTTGAGCCTGTTCTGTGACCCACCAGCCAAAGAGGGAAAGAAAGGGTGCGAGACAACATCCACGGCAGCAGAAGGGAAGGTGTATCAAGGTTACTCCAAAGTAACCTCGTCCCTTTGGAGATCAGCTCATCAACATTCCATATGGCTGAGGGTGAGTCTGTCTGAAGGCCCAGTACTCTCTCTTGGAGAAAACCTCATGCATACGTACAACTCTTCCTGTTCAGTGAAGAGCTAGAACTCATGTGTCCACTGACAAAATGAAAGACCCATCATTGAACAGACAACACACATCACTGTGGATAAATAGCAAGACCAGGTCAAGTGAGAAAGTATACTGAAAAATTGTATTATTTATCTGAAGAGGGAAAACATGGAAATACGAGCTGTTCTTTATGAATACTTGCATGCACAGACACAGCATGAAGACAAGACCGTGAAAAGCAAAAGCAACCCCCCCTCCCCCAACTAGGGAGGTAACAACTTGCTAGGTAACAACAGCAGGGGACTCTGATTTTTTGGTTTAGGGGCCACAGTGATACTCAAAAGTTACTCCCTGTTCAGTGCTCAGGAGACCATGTGGTGTCGAAGATGGCACCCAGCCCTCCCATATGCAGAGCACATGCTGAGCCACTCTCACTATTCATTGGCTCACCATGCCCAGAGCCCCCTCTCTCCCTCTTCCTCCTGGCTGTGCCATGACTCACCTGGGATGCTGGTTTCCTGAGTCGCTCCCTTCCCAGGAGGGGCTCCTCTGGAGGCCTGAGTCTGGAGTTGCAGCCAGGTCCTGGTCACTGTAGTCCTCCTGGTCTGTGGCCCACTTGTCCTTGGATTTGGTGCTGTCACGTTGTGAGTCGAGAGAGATGATGTCTGACGGGGAGCTCATGACCCCCGAGTCCTCTGTTGTGTCTTCTGATGCGAAGCAGCTGCCAACAGACATGGTCTCCTCGGCCTCTGCTGGCACAGACGAGACCCCATCTGCACTGCAGTGACTCTCGGGCTGCAGGGGCAGGCTCACTGGGTAAAACACAAGCACTGGTCACAGAGGCTGCAGGTCCAATGTGACCCAACCAGCACACCACGGAAATATCCTCCCTCCAAAATCTGCATTCTGTGAATCAGCTTTCTGAATTTTCATCCTTATACAACATGAGCAAACATTTTAAAATTCAGACTAACGATATAGCAGATGCAGTGATTTCCAGTCTGATCCCTGTTTTAATCTGAGTTGTGTAAAACTGAGTTCTTTGTACAAAATTAAAATAAGGGTTCAAAAAACAGATAAAGTTAGAAAAGATTGGACATTTCTGACACATTCTAGGGAAGAACATTTGATTACAGTACCAATGACACCATTGGCCAATATTTGGCTGTAACTTCATTTTTATGTTAAAGACTGCTTTGGTTTAAATGACGTTCTTGCAAAAAGAAATTTTCAAGAAAAAAATGAAAAAATCAGAATGAAAGTAGTTTGGTTAAGATTATCGCTGAATTAGCAGTAGGAGATTTTAATTTTTTTCTGCAGAGAATGATTATATATGAAAAATTCTGCCAATGCTAAAAGCCCAATTTCCATTACTCACAAATATTAACAATGGGAGCACTAAAGCCATCTCTGCAGTACATCTGTACTGCTTCTCTGAGGCACAATGAGTGTAAGACGAAAAACATTCAGTTTTTTTCCTTACTAGGTTCTCTAAGGTCACAGACAATTCCACACATGGAGGAGAAAAAATATATATATTTGAGCTGATTTTAGGTAGACAATAGCTATGGTTCTGGCTTAGTAGTATGCCAGAATTTAAAACAATGCAGAAATAGATATATAATTTCAGAACCTCAAGGCATATGATCCTAAATCAATTTATTATAGTATAAGAAAATATGTCTGTATTATATTGTAGTTTCTTTAAACTACATTTCTTTAGACATCATTTCTCCAATAGTCAGTTGTTGGATGCCTAAAATGAATAAAGACAACAGACATACTTAGGGAAAGTTCCCCATAATCATGCCCCAATGGTGAAATGACATCATAATTATACAGTAATAGGATTTCAGCTGGACAGCAGACTAGCAACATAGAATTAACAGAACTAAAAAAGCACCAAAAAGAAAAGTCCTTCAGGTGTCGGCTTATTTCAGAACAATAAAGTAAACAATTGAAAAGCAAAATCCACAAAAGGGCTCAAAGTACAGAAAAGAACATGAAGGCAGGGTTTCAGAAAAGACCAAATGCACAGGGCAGTAGAGCTAAAGGCAGTGAATGCATCTTAAGTCATTTCTTCCTTCCTGCCTCCTTCCCTTCTCCTGCTGCAGGCCTCCTAATTAGAGGGCAAGGAAGGAGAAGGAATCCTCCTGTGGCTTCATACCAATATTTTCCTTCTCATGGCTTCCCAAGAAGCTGTCAGAGCTAGAATAGTCACTTTGGGTCTCAGCCCTGCCCGGTGTCTCCTTCCCTCAGCCACCCCTGTGCTGGCACCACTATGCTGCCACAGTACATGGCTGTCATGGACTGCCCAGATGGCAAATCCAGATCTCCTTCCTATGTCACCATCACTGAGCCAGTGGAGTACAAACATTGTCTTTCTTCTGTGTGGTGTACAGACATCACGGAACAGTGAGAAAGCATGTTGGAGGTCCCAGAGTCTGGGTTCCAATCCAGCAGGGCAGGTGCCTGTGATAGAGCACACAGAGGACTGTGGAGGGACTTGTGTAACACCTAGCACAGTGCTCGCCACTCTGCAATCACAGCAGGCCCAGACCAGGCAAAGAACAGGCTCTGATTCTACCTGTGGATACTGATTCCAGACTTACAGTCAAGGAGGCTCAGGATGACAATGCCCTGGTGTGTTCACATTCAGGGGAAGGAGAAGGTAGCAGACATCACTGATAAGCCACTCAATCATGGCTCCTGTTACTGCCCAAGCTACCACTAAGTGTGAAGGAGCATGAGGAACTTTCCCTGCAGGCAGAATTCTCAGCGGGCCCCTCCTGCTGGCCACAGGACTGCCGTGGTGGGAAGGGTTCCAGACACACAGCCCCTGTGAATGCAGAATGTGGCCCTGGAGGAGGAGTGGGCTGGGGAGGCACAGGGGTTGGCAGTCCCATCTTCATGCAGTTGGATGATCAAGAATGAAGGGATTTAACTGAGTTTGTTTACAGCCTTCAGAAATTGTGAGGGAAAAACAAAAACACCCTGAGAGTCAGTGGTCTCCATCCAGTCAACTGCCACGTAGATTAACCATCTCATCGAGCAGGGTCATGTGGTCATTACCCATGCGTGTGCTATGGAAGCTGGCCGCAGAGGTTCTACATGCCCTCTGGGGGCCATCCCCTCTGTGAAATCATTCCACGGGTGCTGAGGTAAGGCCACCTGGGCACCGGTGCTGGCGGCCAGAACAAGTGACGTGGACTCTGCTCTCAGGACCTTGCCTGCATAAGGTGAGAATCACTTAGGACTAGAAGGATGATGCTAAATGTCCCAAGAGAAGCAACATGGAGTCATGCCACCTGCAGTGGCAAAAGGTGGGGAGGCAGGAGGAACTTCTGGGGGGAACTCATGACCCAGCTCAGGGTTGGGACGTGGGCTGCAGGCCATTAAGAGAGGTCAGTGTGAGCAAAGCTAGACAGACCTGTGCAAGGACCTTTAGGAAACACTTCAGGGGAGTTTGCAGCTCTGGAGTTTGCTGTTCGAAGACCTGAGTGGAAGTTCCTATGCGGCTCTCGCTGGGGTGAGTTTACTTTGTGAGGAGGTTTCTTGCAATTTGTTGGTAGCCAACACTGCCGTCCGCTAGGATCAGCCACCCTACCTCACTCACTCATCCTGCTTTTATCCCCTCAACCTGACAGTTCCCATTGGAACCCCAAGAGCTACAATATATGTTGACAATTTAATTAGGAGAATGGCACTGAAGATTTTTCCTTTATCATTTTAAACAGATGTCTTTCCAAACCCCTATTCCCCAGCCCGAGGGTGTACCTGAGTTGCCTGTGCTAGCATAAGACTGGGGACCAGGTCCTATTTCCTAGGTCACACTGTGGATACAATTTGTTACTCTCACTGTGATGTTCTGAAACTGGGAATTCTGTCTAAAATTAAGGGTAGCAGGAAGATGGAATTAAACGCTCTTATTGCTGTCCATGTTTATTCTGAGCAATCTTTTCACACTTCTCTAAAGTAAGCAAGCTGGTTCTCATAAGACTTACTGTCAAAATGACAGTCATAACAAAAAATAGAAATCCTACAAAGTCATGAAATTTATTTGGAATTTCTAAAAAACCCAAATAGTAAAACAACAATCCTGAGCCCAAATGTAAATCCCAACCAACAATATACAATGAAGAAAGGAAAGTCTCTCCAATGAATGATTCTGGGAAAACTGGAGAACCACATGCTACAGAAGAAAACTAGATCACTATCTCATACTATACAGAAAAATTAATTCAGAAATGGATTCAAGACTTGAATGTAACGCCGGAAATTGTAAAATACCTAAAAGAGAATATAGCAATAGATCTTGACTATAAGCCTTTGCATTATCTCTAGGGATTTGACTGCAACAGAGAGAGAAACAAAAGCAAATGAGATGACATTTAAAAAAGTTTCCGCACAGTTAAATAAGAATAGAAACACGTCACTACTGAATGTGAGAAGGTATTTATAACTCATACATTGTAAAGAGGTATTTCAAGATTAAAAAAAACCCTAAGATGGAACAACAACAAAAACAAACACCTGATTAAAAAAAATAGGCAAAGAATATGAATAGGAATTTCTTCACAGACTGCCAATAGATCAGTGACAAGATATCCACAATTTTTTATTAGGGAAATGCAAATAAAAACAATGAGCTGGTGAATGACCGTTATCCCAAAGAGAAGATCACAGGAGTTCCGGGGGGTGAGGGTAGACGGAACCCTTTGAACACTACTGGGGAGAATGTGCAGCTGCTCTCTGCAAGGAATAAAGGAGATTCATCAAAAATATGAAAAATGGAAATGTAGTTATTCTTTTCCTGAATATTTATCTGAAGACTATGAAAACACTAATTCAAAGAAGTACATGTACCCAAATGTTTATTAGACAGTACGGCCAGTACAGGGCTTCCATTGCCTGTGACAACCTGTATTGACTCCCTAGCACCACATATGGTGCCCTGAGTAGCACCAGAAGTAGTCCCTGGGCATAATGCTAGAAATAACCCTTGAGCACCACCAGGAGTGGCCCCCCCAAATAAGCTGGAAACAACGTAATTATTTATGGACAGATAAATGGGTAAACAGACATAGTATATACTCACAATGGAATAGTATTGTTATTTTTCAAAAGATTAAATCCTGCCTTGAGCAGCAATCGGGATAGTGTGAGTGAATGGAGAACAAGGGAAATACTTTATAATTTTACTCAGTATATGGTCTGTTAAGGAACAAATGAACTAAAATGAACAAATGGGGTTAACTGAATAAAAGGAACTAACTTTATGGTGAAAAAACAATCAAAACTTTGGAAGTAATGTCATGCATTATATAGAGGAGATTCAAGGCACACCTGAAACCTATGTAGTACACTATGAAATGTATCCTTTCTTTAATATTAAAAAATGATTCTTCCTCAATATTGCATTGTCAGCCACCCTAATGTCTGGCATTCTGCATCTTAGATGAAAATTCACATGCTAGTATGAACATGTGGATAAAATATTTCATGAAATGTCTAAATATTATTTGCCTGCCGCTGAATCCGATGTCCCCTGTAGTGTGTATACAGTTTCTACTTGGCCAAATCATGAAAGAAGCACTAGCCAACAAATTATTTCAATTCCTTCGGGTATATGTTGGTGAAACATATACTTACAGGCCAATAAAAGGGGCAGGTTCATTCAAAATCACAAAGGATCATGTGTTAGTTAAAAATCAAATTGAGATTCATTGACCAGGAAAATGTTCAATGAATCTTATTTAAGATTACCTATGCTAAGTTGCTGCTTTGGTTTTCATCATCAAAACAAAAACCTTACTTCCAGATTGTCTAGTGTTTGAAAGCAAACGTTGTATTTAATCATCACCTTAGACATTTTAATATTCCAGGAAGTTTCCAACTTGCCAAGAGACTCAGTCTGGCATGAAGAGAAGGTGAATCATTTGAGATAAACAATCTATGGCAATTATTGTCTATTTCCCTATTTATTATCTATTTAGTAATTTATTTCAAGCTCTATCCCTTTTTGGGTACAACTGCAGAAAAAAATGAAATGGTCTTACTTTATTTTATGTCACATGAAATTCAGTCATTACTTCATTTTTTTATTTATTTATTTTTAAGTATTTTAATTAATTCACTGTGAGGTACAGTAACAAAAATCTCATGTTTGAACTTTGATCATATGGTCAAAAACCCATCCCTTCCACCAACAAAATTCCCAGATTCACCCCCACCCCATTCCACACCTCCCCCTGCCTGTATGGCAGACAATTTGCAAACTCTTTCTCTACTTCAGTTACCTTCCATGTTTTGAGACCAGTCCTACCACCCTCATACCTGCCGAAAATGCAATGCTATAAAATGTGCTTTTTTGAAATTTTATTGAATCACTGTGATATAGTTACAAGCTTTCATGTTTGGGTTACAATCACACAATGATAAAACACCCATCCCTTCACCAGTGCACATTCCCCACCACCAATATCCCCAGTATACCCCTTTCCCACCCTTCCCCTGCCTTCATGGCAGACAATATTCCCCATACTCTCTCTCAACTTGTGGGCATTATGGCTTGCAACACAAACACTGAGAGGTCATCATGTTTGGTCCATTATTTACTTTTGGCGCACACCTCCTACCCCGACTGATTCCTCCAGCCATCATTTTCTTAGTGATCCCTTCTCTATTCCATCTGCCTTCTCCCCTCTGCTCATGATGCAGGCTTCCAGCTATAGGGCAATCCTCCTGGCCATTGTATCTACTGTCCTTGGGTGTCAGCCTCATGTGATGTTATTCTATACTCCACAAATGAGTGCAGTCCTTCTATGTCTGTCCCTTTATTTCTGACTCCTTTCACTTATGATACCTTCCATATCTATCTATTTAGAAGCAAATTTCATGACTTCATATCTCCTAACAGCTGCATAGTATTCTATTGTGTAGATGTACCAAAGATTCTTTATCATCTGTTCTAAGGCACTTGGGATGATTCCAGATTTTGGCTATTGTGAACAGTGCTGCAATGAACATATAGCTACAGATATCATTTCTACTGTGCTTTTTGCATCCTCAGGATATATTTCCAGAAGTGGTATTGTGGGATCATATGGAAGCTCAATTTCTACTTTTTGAAGGACTGTCCATATTGTTTTCCAGAAAGGCTGGACCAGTAGGTATTCCCACCAACAGTGAAGGAGCGTCCCTTTTCCCCCACATCCACACCAGCACTGGTTGCTTGTGTTCTTTTGATTGTGTGCCATGCCAGTCTCTGTGGTGTGAGATGATATCTCATTGTTGTTTTGTTTTGCATGTCCCTGATGACTAGTAATGCAGAACATTTTTTAATGTGCCTTTTGGCCATTTGTATTCTTCTTTTTTTTTTCTTTTTGGGTTTTTGGGTCACACCAGGCATGGCAAAGGGGTTACTCCTGGCTCTTCACTCAGGAATTACTACTGGCAGTTCTCAGGGGACCATATGGGATGCTGGGATTCAAACCCAGGTTGGCTGCGTGCAAGGAAAACACCCTACCTGCTGTGCTATCGCTCCAGCCCCTGTATTCTTTTTTTTGAGGAAACTTCTGTTCATTTCTTCTCCCCATTTTTTGATGGGGTTGGAGGTTTTTTTCTTATACAATTCTACTAGTGTCTTGTATATCCTGGATATTAATCCCTTATCAGGTGGGTATTGGGTAAATATCCTTTCCCATTCTGTGGAATCTTTCTGTAGTTTGGTCACTGTTTCTTTTGAAGTGCAGAGGTTTCTTAGTTTGATGTAGTCCCATTTGTTTATGTTTGCTTCCACTTGCATGGTCAGTGCTGTTTCATCCTTAAAGATGCTTTTAATGTGGAAGGAGCGGGAACCAGAGACAGCTTTAGGAATTGGGGTTCCAGCAAGTGCTTGCACCCATGTATGGAGACTGTGAACTAAGCTTTTGCCCCACGCTGGCTAACGGAGGAAATAACCTTCCTTCTTGGTCTCTCTCCCCTCCGGGAGAAGGCGTGGTGTCCGACATTTTGTGGGTCCGTTGAGAAGGTATGAACTTTTGGCGCGAAAAAAAAAAATGTGTGCTTTGAACTTGAAACAGCCGCAGGATGCAGGGCCAGCCCCAGCCGGGGCCGGTGCTCAGCTGTGGCCGGCCGGGTTTTCGGCCCGGGTGCCCATACCTCTGCAGAGCCAGTGGATGTGGAACGAGCGGGAACCAGAGACAGCTTTAGGAATTGGGGTTCCAGCAAGTGCTTGTACCCATGTATGGAGACTGTGAACTAACTTTGGCTACATGCTGTTCCAGGAAGGGAAATGATTCATTTTCAAACTTAAATCTTCGCGGACTTAATTACTATAATACAGAAATTGTAAACCGCGCAGCCGCTACCGCGGCCGCGCGACATTTTCTCTTCATTCTTATCAGTGGAAAACTTATTATCAAATATTTCCCTGTTAATAGAGCTGTATTCTTAGGGGATAAATTCCAACAAAAATAGTGAGTCTGTTTTGAAACTCTAACAACAATAGTGAGTTATGTGTTGAAATCTGGAATGTAATCAAGGTAAAGAGAAAAGGAAGTGAAATTATCACTCACGTACGGGGTGGGTTGGGGGGTGAGGGGTGGGATGTATACTGTTTTTTGTTTGTTTGTTTGTTTTGTTTTTGCTTTTTTTTTTGTTTTTATTGGTGGTGGAATATGGGCACTGGTGAAGGGATGGGTGTTTGAGCATTGTGTAACTGAGATATAAGACTGAGAACTTTGTAACTTTCCACTTGGTGATTCAATAAAATAAATTTAAAAAAAATTTAAAAAGAAAGATGCTTTTAGCTTCAATGTCATGGAAAGTTCTGTCTACATTTTCCTCTATGTACCTTATAGATTCGTGTCTGATATTGAGGTCTTTAATCCACTTTGATCCAACTTTTGTGCCTGGCAGTAGACAGAGGTCAGAGTTCATTTTTTGGCAGGTAGCTATTCAGTTTTCCCAGCACCACTTATTGAAGAGGCTTTCCTTGTTCCACTTCATGTTTCTTGCTCCTTTGTTAAAGATTAAGTGTCCATATATTTGGGGGTCTGTGACAGGATATTCAACTTTGTTCCATTGGTCTGCAGGTCTGTTTCTAGACCAATACCATGCTGTTCTAATTACTACTGCTTTGTAGTAGAGTTTGAAGTTGGGGAAGGTGATGCCACACATCTTTTTCCCAAGGATTGCTTTATCTATTCGTGAGGGTTTATTGTTCCACATGAATTTCAGGAGTGTTTTGTCTATTTATTTGTAAAATATCATGTATATCCTGATAAGGACCACATTAAATTTGTATAGTGCTTTGGGCGGTATTGCCATTTTGATAATGTAAATTCTCCCTATTCATGAGCAGGGGATGTGTCTCCATTTGCTAGTGTTCTATTTCTTGAAGTAGTGTTCTGTAGTTTTCCTTGTATAGGTCCTTCACCTCTTTGGTTAAGCTGATTCCAAGGTACTTGATTTTCTGAGGTGCTATTTTTAACGGGATTGTATTTTTAATGTCTCTTTCTTCTCTTTCATTATTTATATATAAGAAAGCCATGGACTTTGGGGTGTTGATTTTGTAGTCTGCCACTTTACTATATCGACATTTTGTTTCTAGGGGCTTTTTTTGTAGAGTCTTTAGGGTTTTCTAGGTATAGTATCATATCGTCTGCAAATAGTGATAGCTTGACCTCTTCCTTTCCTATCTGTATGTCCTTCATATCTTTTTCTTGTCTAACTGCTATGGCCAGGACTTCCAGTACTATATTGAATAGGAATGGTGAAAGCACGCAACCTTGTCTTGTGCCTGATCTCAGAGGGAAGGCTTTTAGTTTTTTTCCCATTGAGAATGATACTTGCCATGGGCTTGTTGTAGATGGCTTTGACTATATTGAGGAAAGTTCCTTTGATGCCCATTTTGCTGAGAGTTTTCATCACAAACGGGTGCTGGATCTTGTCAAAGGCTTTCTCTGCATCTATTAATATGATCATATGATTTTTATTATTTCTTTTATTGATACTATGAATTATGTTGATTAATTTGCGAATGTTAAACCATCCTTGCACCCCTGGGATGGATCCTACTTGGTCATGGTGTATGATATTTTTGATGAGTCATTGGATTCTATTTGCTAATATTTTGTTGAGGATCTTTGCATCAGTGTTCATCAGGGATGTCGGTCTGTAATTCTCTTTCTTTGTGGTATCTCTGTCTGCTTATGGTATCAGGATGATATTTGCTTCATAGAAACTGTTTGGAAGTATTTTTGATATTTCAATTTCCTGGAAAAGCTTAAAGAGAATTGGGAGTAAGTCTTCTTTAAGGGTTTGGAAGAATTCACTAGTGAATCCATGTGGGCCAGGACTTTTGTGCTTGGGGAGACTTTTTATTATATTTTCTATTTCCTTGATGGTGATAGGTCTGTTCAGATATTCCAGGTCTTCTTGGTTCAGCCATAGACAATATGTTTTGTATTGCTTGTTATGGATATAATATAATGTTACGTGGCTACAAGTGCGGCCATGTGCTCAAGGCATTCCAAGTTTTAATAATCAGGGTCTGAAGAAATCGCTGCAGCAAGTTGTGCAGGTTGGAGATTCATCTCTGTGTCTCTGGATTGTGGCCATGTGGGAGCTTAAGTAGACATTGGGCGGATGTGACATCATCTTGGCGTTCAGTCATGAAAGTTGATATAGAAGTGATCCAATAAGGGGCTGGAGCGATAGCACAGCGGGTAGGGCGTTTGCCTTGCACGTGGCCAACCTGGGTTCGAATCCCAGCATCCCATATGGTCCCCTGAGCACTGCCAGGAGTAATTCCTGAGTGTAGAACCAGGAGTAACCCCTGTGCATCGCCAGGTGTGACCCAAAAAGCAAAAAAAAAAAAAAAAAAAAAAAAGAAGAAGTGATCCAATAAGGTGCATTTTCCTACTATAAAGAATTGTTTTGGAGATACCCTCTGTTATAGCACTTTTTTAAAAGTATTCAGTTAAAATTTATCCTACATTTAATTTTCTAATCACGCCTGGAAATGCTCATGAATTTCTTCAGCTCTATGCTCTGGAATCGGTGCTGAAGGTTCTTGGTGCTTGGGGACTATCTGGGCTGTCAGGGATCAAACCTGGGACGGCCAAGTGCAAGGCAAGCACTCTAGCCACTGTATCATCATTACAGTCCTGAGACATTTCCTAGATTTTAGATCTCCATTTTCCCCTTTGAGTAAATGAATGTGTGCTGCTGGCCAAATGCTTTCCCTCCCTTTGCTTTGGCGCAAGAATTAAATGCAGAATTAAAGTCAGTCTTTGCTAAGACATTTAAATTTTTTTTTTAAATTAGTGAGTCACAGTGAGGATACAGTTATAGACTGACACATGTTGTGCTTGTTTTTCCTTCATGCAGTGTTCGCATGAGTGGAGCAAATCCCTCCACCAGTGTCCATTCTCCACTACCAATGAACCCAGTATCCCTCCCACCCACCAATCCCATCCTCCCCACCCTGGCTCTGTGGCGGGGCATTCAAATTTGTTCTCTCTCTCTCCTTTTGAGTCTTGTGGTCTGCAATAGGGGCACGAGTGGCCATCATGTTCGGTCACAAGTCCACTTTCAGCAGGCATCTCCCTTCCCGCGTGGGATCTCCAATCACATTTTACTTGGTGTTCCCTTCTCCATTTGGTAAGACTTTCCCCCAGCATGTGAGGCCAGCTTCCAAGGTATGGAGTCAACTCCTGGTATTACATACTACTATTCTTGGGTATTAGACTCCTACTCTGTTATTTTATATTCCACAGATGAGTGCAATCTTTCTATGTCTGTCCCTCTGCTTTTGGCTCACTTAGCATACTTTCCATGTTGATCCACTTATATGCAAAGGTCATGACTTCATCTTTTCTAACAGCTGCATAGTATTCTATTGTATAGATGTACAACAGTTTCTTTAACCAGTCATCTGTTCTCAGGCACTCGGGTTTTTTCCAGGTTCTAGCTATTATAAACAATGCCGCGATGAACATATAAGTGCAGATGTCATTTAGACTATACTTTTTTGTTTCTCCAAGATATATTCCCAGAAGTGGTATTGCTAGATCAAATGGCAGCTCAATTTCTAATTTCTTGAGAAGCGTCCGTATTGTTTTCCAAAGGGGCTGGACCAGTCGGCATTCCCACCAGCAGTGTAGAAGGGCCGCTTTCTCCCCACATCCTATCCAACAGCGGTTGCTTTTGTTCTTTTGGATGTGTGCCATTCTCTGTGTTGTGAGGTGGTATCTCATGGTTGTTTTAAATCTGCATCTCCCTGATGATTAGTGATGCAGAGCATTTTTTCATGTACCTTTTAGCCATTAGTATCTCTTCCTTTAAAAGTTTCTGTTCATTTCTTCAGCCCATTTTCTGATGGGGTTGGATGTTTTCTTCTTTTAGAGTTCAACCAATGCTTTACATACCCTTGATATCAACCCTTTATCAGATGGGTGTTGGGTGAATATCCTTTCCCATTCTGTAGATTGCTTTGTATTCTGGTCACTGTGTCTTTTGCGGTGCGGAAACTTCTAGTTTAATATAGTCCCATTAGTTTATCTCTGTTTCTACTTGATTGCTTAGTTCGTGTCATCTTTGAAGATACCTTTAGCTTCAATATCGTGAAGGGTTTTGCCGACCTTGTCTTCGATGTATCTTATGGATTGTGATCTGATGTCGAGGTCTTTAACCCATTTTGGTCTGATTTTTGTGCATGGTGTCAGGTTGAGGTCTAAATCCATCCTTTTGCATGTGGTTGTCCAGTTATGCCAGCATCATTTGTTGAAGAGGCTTTCCTTGCTTCACTTCATATTTCTTACCCCCTTATCAAAGATTAACTGATCATACATTTGGGGTTGTGTGTAGGGATATTCCACCCTGTTCCATTTGTCTACGTCTCTGCCTTTGTTCCAGTAACATGCTGTTTTAATTGTTACTGCTTTGTAGTAAAGTTTAAAGTTGGGGAGGGTTATGCCTCCCATCATCTTTTTCCCAAGAATTGTTTTAGCTATCCGTGGGCGTTTTTTGTTCCATATGAATTTTAGGATTGCTTGATCCATTTCTTTGAAGAATGTCATGGGTATCCTTATAGGAATCGCGTTGAATCTGTATAATGCTTTGGGGAGTATTGCCATTTTGACAACATTGATTCTCCCTATCCACGAGCAGGGTATATGTTTCCATTTCCTCATGTCCTCTTAGATTTCGTGGAGTAGCGTTTTGTAGTTTTCTTTGTAGAGGTCCTTTTCTTCCTTGTTTAAGCTGATTCTGAGGTACTTGATTTTCTGGGGCACGATTGTAAATGGGATTGCTTTTTTCATGTCCCTTTCCTCTGCCTCATTGTTTGCATATATGAAGGCCATGGATTTTTGGGTATTGATTTTGTAGCCTGCAACTTTACTGTATAAGTCTATTGTTTCTAAGAGTTTATTAGTAGAGGCTTTAGGCTTCTCTAGATATAGTATCATATCGTCTGCAAATAGTGAGAGTTTTATTTCTTCCTTTCCTATCTGGATGCCCTTAATCTCTTTTTCTTGTCTAATAGCTATTGCAAGTACTTCCAGTACTATATTGAAGAGGAGTGGTGAGAGTCGGCATCCTTGTCTTGTGCCTGATCTCAGAGGAAAGGCCCTTAGTTTTTCCCCGTTGAGGATAATGCTTGTCGTAGGCTTGTGATAGATGGCTTTGACTATCTTGAGGAAAGTTCCTCCAAACCTCATTTTGCGAGGGTTTTCATCATGAAAGGATGTTGGATCTTGTCAAATGCTTTCTCTGCATCTATTGATATGATCATATGGTTTTTATCTTTACTTTTGTTGATATACTGGATTATGTTGATTGATTTCCAAATGTTAAACCATCCTTGCATCCCCGGGATGAATCCCACTTGGTCGTGATGTATGATCTTTTTGATGAGTTGTTGGATCCTATTTGCTAGTATTTTGTTGAGGATCTTTGCATCGGTGTTCATCAGGGATATTGGTCTGTAATTTTCTTTCTTAGTGGTGTCTTTGTTTGCTTTTGTTATTAGGGAGATGTGTGCGTCATAGAAACTGTTTGGGAGAGTTCCTGTTTTTACAATTTCCTGGAAAAGTTTGAGGAAAACAGGCAACAGGTCTTCTTTAAATGTTTGGAAGAATTCGCCAGTGAAACCATCTGGGCCTTTTGTTTTGGGGGAGGTCTTTGATTACACTTTCAATTTCCTTAACATTGATGGGTCTATTCAGGTATTCCACGTCTTCTTTCTTCAGTCTTGGGAGATTGTAGGAATCAAGGAATCCATCCATTTCTTTTAGATTCTCCTTTTTTGTGGCGTATACACCTTCAAAGTAGTCTCTAATAATCTTTCAAATCTCACTGGTTTCTGTTATGATGTCCCCCTTTTCATTTCTGATTCGATTTATTAGAGTTCTCTCTTTCTTTCTTTGTGAGTCTTGCTAGTGGTTTATCAATCTTATTTATTTTCTCGAAGAACCAGCTCTTTGTTTCATTGATCTTTCAGATTGTTTTTTTAGTTTCGATGTCATTAATTTCTGCTCTAATTTTTATTATTTCTTTCCTTAGGTCTGGTTTGGGTTCCTTTTTCTGGTCCTTTTCTAAGGTCTTGAGTTGTGAGGTCAAGCTATCTATGTGGACCCTTTCTTCCTTCCTGAGGAATGCTTGGAGAGCTATAAATTTTCCCCTTAACACGGCTTTAGCTGCGTCCCATAGGTTTTGGTAGCTCGTGTCTTCATTCTCATTTGTTTCTAAGTATTTTTTAATTTCTTCCTTGATTTCCTTCCTGACCCACTCATTGTTCAACATTGAATTGTTTAATTTCCAGGTGTTTGATTTGATTTTCCGTATTTGTGAGTGGTTAGCTTCTATCTTAAGTGCATCGTGATCTGAAAAGATGGTTGATACAATTTCTATTTTTCCGATTCTATTGAGGTATGTTCTGGGGCCCAGTACATGGTCTATTTTAGAAAAAGTTCCGTGTGCACTGGAAAAGAATGTGTATTCTTTCTTTTTGCTGTGTAAAGCCCTATATAGGTCTATTAGGCCTCTCTCTTCAATCTCTTCTTTCAGAGTCAGTGTCTCCTTGTTGAGTTTTGTTCCTGTCGATCTATCTAGAGGCGATAAGGCCGTATTGAAGTCTCCAACTATTATTGTGCTGTTAGTGATGTCCTCTTTGAAGTCTGTTAGGAGTTGTTTTAAAAATTTAGCCATTCGTTCATTAGGAACATATACGTTTAAGAGTATGATTTCTTCCTGTTGTACATATATCCCTTGATATACAGAAAATGACCTTCGCTGTCCCTTTTGATCTTTTTCATCCTGAAATCTATGTTGTCGGATACCAGGATGGCCACTCCAGCTTTTTTAAGGGGGTTGTTTGCTTGGAGGATTGTTTTCCATCCTTTGACTTTGAGTCTATGTTTACTCTGTTTATTCAGGTGTGTTTCTTGCAGCAACAGAATGTTGGGTTTAATTTCCGGATCCATTTTGCCACTCTGTGTCTCTTGATAGGTGCATTTAGGGCATTGACATTGAGAGAGATTATTGTGATGGGTTTTTGTGGCATATTTCTGTGGGATCTGTTGTTCTTATGGGGCTCCTCCTTGTCTTACAGTAGCCCCTTTAGACCTTCTTTCAAGATTGGTTTTGAGTCTATGAAGTTCCTGAGCTGTTGTTTATCCGAGAAATAGTGTATGGTTCCTTTGAGTTTGAGTGAGAGTTTAGCCAGATAAAGTATTCTTGGTGAGGCACTCATTTTGTTGATTTTTTTCACTATGCCCCACCATTGTCTTCGGGCTCGGAGGGTTTCCTCTGACAGGTTGGCTGTAAATCTGAGGGGTGCTCCTTTGTATGTGATTTCCTTCTTTTACCTTGCTGCTTGCAGAATTGTGTCTCTATCCCTAGCATCCATCATTCTGACTATGATATGCCTTGGAGTCTTTTTATTTGGGTCTCTTTTTGCTGGTATTCTTCAGACTCCTTGTATCTGGATGCCTGCCTTCTCCAGTTCTGGGAATTTTTTAGCAATGATGTCTTTGACTGTGTTTTTTTCATTGGGGTTACTTCCCTGTGGTTCTGGTACTCCAATGTTTCTTATGTTGTTCCTCTTGAAGTCATCCCCCAGGGCTCTGATTCGCTCTATAGCCATTTTGAGGTCTTTTGCCATTATTTGTTGTTGTCTATAAGCTTTCTGCAGCTCATCTTCCAGGTCGCTGATTCTGTCTTCGGCTGTAGTCATTCTACTGTTCAGGGCATCTAGTTAGATTTTTAATTCATCTACTGATTCCTTTATTTGTGTAACTTCCATTCGTAGGTTTGAAATTTCTGCTCTCATTTCTTCCTGGATTATCTTGGTAGACCGTTCCAGTGCTTCATTCATCTCCTCCCTTAATTTGTTGGATGTCTGTTCCATGTTTGCTTGGAGTAAGTCGACTCTTCTCCAGATTTCCTCTCTGAATTGTTTATCTGAGAGGTCGTAGATGTAAGTAGCCCCTGTTGATGTTTCTGGTGTCTTTTCTTCTCCCTCTCTTCACGGAGGGTATTTTTGCTGCTTCTTCATATTGTTACAGAAGTATAGAGTTGGAAATTTGTAGTTATTTATTCCTGTTCCTTCTTGTGGAAAGAAGGGGCTCTGATTGTGCTAAACTTCCCTTATTCACTGACAACTTTTATAGTGTCACACTAAGCTAATTGATATTTTGCATAAGTGTGAGATCGCATAAGTGAATTTTCAAAGAAATACACAGTACCGATTGAGGTGAGGTAACAAAGAATATCTGCGGCCGCGTTAATGGCTGCCGCTTCAACAGGTGACCACGCCCACTTTGAGACCACGGCCACTAAGACACAGGCCACGCCCCCAGTGTCTTCCTGTTAGAGAGCAGGGGGGGGACGGGAGGGCGTGGCCGAGGGATGGTCTTGGTACCTGATGGATGGGCGGGTGCAGTTACAGAGCCAGTTCGGGAGATAGGGTGCGTGGGGCGTGCGGGGGGGTGGCTTCAGGAACTCGGGGGATTCAGACGGCTGCGGGAAGTGGGGGACAGGAGGGCGTGTCCTCCCCTAATTTATTGAATGCTCGTTCCATAGTTGCTTTGAGTTCGTCAACCATCGTTACTATTTTCTCTCTTAATCCTTTATCTGAGAGGAGGTTGTATTTCTGGGAAGTCCCTGTTGAGGTTTCTGAGATCCTCTCTTCCATCTCTCCTGGCGATGGGAATTTTCGCTGCTTCTTCATGTTGTTATGGGCTTTACTGTCAGGCGCACTTCCTTAGCTTGTGAGAGGTTTCAGTTGAAGATGTGGGGATATGGTCTCTTTACAAAGGACTTTTTGTGCAGCTTGATGTGTTCACTGACAGTTTTTGTGAAATTAGGGTAGGCTAGGCTAGTTGACTAATAGCATATAGTGACTAAGATGACCAGGGTATTCTTTAGAGGAATAGGTTATACTGATTGTGATCAAAGCATGATGCATGGAATGGGAGAAATAACTGCGGCCACCACTCCAGAAGGAGACCACGCCCCCTTTTGAGACCATGCCCCTAAAGTGAGGACATGCCCCCAGTAAACTGGGGAAGAGGTGGGCTCAGGGTGGCATGAAGAGGTGACTGAGAGCACGAGGCGGGGCTGAGAGCTTCAGAGCACCAGACCTCGGGTGAGGGGCGATAGATCAAGACTTTTTAGATATCACTCCTTAAACCTTTTTTCTACCAAATATCTACATTCTAAATTCTCCTGATGCTTAATTTTAACCACTTTAGGGAAAACGATACATTTAATTTTTTTATGAGGTAACAATATTTTAGAGGAGCACAATGTTGATGAGATTTAGAGGTACACTATTACCCATCACATTTCTGTTTACAGAACTCTATCTGTACACCCTACTCCTTGTTCTGTGGTCAGAGTCTTAGGGATGCTTTTCTTGGACATTGCTTCTTTCCATTATTATTTGTATGCCACAAATGAGGGAGATAATCAAGTATTTGTCTTTCTTCTTAATATGACACCTTCTTATCCCACTCACGTAATAGCAAAATGCAGCATTTTATCATGCCTGAATAGTATTTCATCATGTGTGCATATATATGTATATATACGTGTGTTTGTGTATGACATATATATATATATGTATTTCACTATTTTTTTATACATCCATCTCCTATTAGACATTTGGATTGCTGCGCAGGGCGGCAAGGAACATAGGTTTGATTATCTTTTTGGACTTGTGTTTTTGTGTTCTTGGGTCAGATATCAAAGAGTGAGATTGCAAGATAACATTCTATTTTTAATATTTTGTGATATCACAGCACTTTTTTTTTTTTGCAAGAGCAAGAAAGCTCTTGAATGCAGGTTCATTTTTCTCCCTATTCTGCAAGAACCTGTTTCTGGCCTTTTTTAAATAGACCCTATTCATTAACAATGAGGTTCTGGCTCCTGGACCTTCTGGTGATGAACAATTTTCCAATATGCCTACTGGACATTTGTACAACTATTTTTGGAGAAGTGAGTTCAGTTCCTATTTTTTTGAATTTCCTTTGGTCAAGCTTTTGTGTCCTTTATATATGCTGAATATACTTATATAATTTGAATATGAATATATTTATGTAATCTTTTTTGAATATACTTATGTAATTTTTCTTATTTAGTAGAATATCATTTTCTTTTTGTTCTGTGTCCAAAATTGTAAATAATTTTTTTGGGGTGAGTTAGATCATACCTGGTGTTCAGGGCTTTTTCCAGGCTCTGTATTCAGGGTTTACTCCTGGCAGTGCTCAACGAACTGACCCATATGTGGTGGTGGGGACTGAACAGGGTTGGCCAAACCAAGGCCAGCCGCATGCAAGGCAAGCACTTTAATACCTGTGCTATCTCTTTGGTCTCTAAAATTGTAGTTTTATTTTTATTTTGGTGAAACAAGAAAGACTTCATTAAAACTTATTTAGCAATAGTACTTAGATAGAGTGTTTGCCTTGCTCAAGGCCAACCTGGATTTTGCCCTTACCCATGTACTATGGCTCCAACCCTAAAGAGAAAATTTTTTAAACTTAAAAATTATTTATTTTAGAGCATTACAAAGCCGTTCATCCCTGTCACCTGCAAATCAATGAACAATGGGATAACAGTGATACAGAGTGATATAAAGCCACTCATGATTGGATTTCAGTCATACAGTATTCCAACACCCATCCCTCCACCAGTGTACATTTCCCAGAACCAGCGTCCATCACCTCCCCACCCCCTAACTGCCTCTTTGGCAGGTATTCTCTCTCTTTCTCTCTCTCTAGAGATTTTTTTTTTGCTTTTTGGGTCACACCTGGCGATGCACAGGGGTTATTCCTGGCTCTGCACTCAGGAATTACTCCTGGCGGTGCTCAGGGGACCATATGGGATGCTGGGAATTGAACCCGGGTTGGCCACATGCAAGGCAAACGCCCTACCTGCTGTGCTATCACTTCAGCCCTCAAGAGATATTTTTTAAAAAGAAAAAAAGTATAGGGGAAGATGAGTTGGGTCGTGTCATGTTGAATTTATTTATTTTTTTGAGTTCCAATCTATATAATAATACTTATTTCCTTAAAATTCAATTTCTTGGGGCTGGAGCAGTAGCAAGCGGGTAGGGCATTTGTCTTGCACATGGCTGACCCAAGGTTCAATTCCTCTGCCCCTCTCGGAAAGCCTGGCAAACTACTGAGAGTATCCCGCCTGCATGTCAGAGCCTGGCAAGCTCCCCGTGGCATATTCGATATGCCGAAAACTAAAACAAGTCTCACAATTTAGACGTTACTGGTGCCTGCTTGAGTAAATCAATGAACAATGGGATGACAGATGCTACAGTGCTATCATGGCTTTGGCTATTATTTCTTAGTAAAGCAACCTGTTGGTTTGATATAGTCTCACTTGTTTATGTTTGCTTTTTATTGTCTAGCTGATAGAGTTTAATCATTGAGGAGACATATGAAATCAATTTTCAAGGAGAGTTCTGTCAATGTTTATGGATTTGGGTTTAACAGATCCTTAGGTGTTTTGAGGTAATTTTGGTGCACAGTGTGAGATGGGGGTCCAACCTCATTCTTTTACATATGGCATCAGTTTTCGAAACACTATTTTGTTGAGAGGTTTACCTTTTGTAAATAGGTTTACTATTGTGCTCTAGGTTCCTTATTATAGCTCAATTCTCCATGTACTTGAGGACCTATTTCTGGAGTCAAGTCTATTTCACTGACAGTATATCAGTTGTTACTTCATATACTAAACAGTGTAAAGTTAAGGAATGCGAGGTCTTTTGTCTTACAAATCACTTTTATTTTGTAGCCAAATCTGGCTGTGTTCAGAAGCTACTTTTGGCTCTGCAGCAAGGGATCACTCCTCATGGGGCTAAGGGACCCATACAGAGTTGGGGATCAGACCCAGTCAAATGCCCTGCCCATTATACTATCTCTAAGCTTCTACCTCATAAATATTGTATCTAATTTATAGGTACTTAACTTATAATTTTTTAAATGTATATTTTTAAAATGGACTGGAGCAATAGCACAACAGGTAGGGTGTTTGCCTTGCAGGCCACTGACCCGGGTTCAATTCCTCTGTCCCTCTCGGAGTGCTCAGCAAGCTACCAAGAGTATCCCACCTGCACAGCAGAGTCTGGCAACTATCATGGCATATTCAATATGCCAAAAACCATAACAACAAGTCTCACAATGGAGATGTTACTGGTGCTCGCTCGAGCAAATCGATGAACAACAGGATGACAGTGCTACAGTGCTATTTTTAAAATAGTATATAATCACACAATACTCACATATGCAAGAATAGAGAATATAGAATTATTTAGTATTTCAAATCATTTTAAACAGTGTTTCTTTTTCTAGAATTTTTCTGGATTCGAACAAACTATATACACAAATAGGCATCTTTAATCCCCTTTGAAAATTAATGTGATTTAAATGATGAACAAAATCGATCTTTTATGTGTATTATACAAAAGACAGTAGACCATAATCTCACTTGTCCTAATGTGCACAACATCCAGTAAAAGCATTCCATGTCCCTTTTCCCTGCCTTATCTTCATGTACCATAAAGGGTTGCTGGCCACAAAAACATCTGGGGTCTTTCCAAGTAAATTTCTGCGTCCTCATATAAGCAAAATCTAATGTGTCTCTCTTGATGAGGAAATAATTCACATGTTAATGTTGAAAAATGAAAGTAAGTATTCTTGCCACAACCCAGGAATCTAGACATAACCTTTTGTGTCTCAATGCTGATGTCCCAAGGACAGGCAGTGACCGAGTGACAGGTGTGGGTGGACATGGCACTGCTCTGCACGATGAGTGAGTCACTTCCCTCCACCCAATTCACGGCAGTGGCAGTCCCAAGTCCATGGTCCTGCCTTCTCAATGGCAGTCTCCTGGTTTCCAGGCAAAGCTTCTTGGAGTCAATTTCTCTGGGCTAATGAGGTATAACACCAGGACAATTTCCATCCTTTCCTTTGGTTATTCTAAAAATTTGAGGCCAATGAATGTTGAGGAAATACTAACTGCTCTTGTGAAATGAAATATTTCATTAGGTACTTAAAAGACAAAAAGAATTTCCCCTTTTCTTTATGTTAGACTACAAAGTTCTATTTTGATCAGCATGTTATTTTATTTTCTTATTCATAGTTTAGAAGTTTTATCATCTTATAGAGTCCACTAAGCATATTAGCATCTTTAGACCAAAGAGTTTGTGCAGCTGCCTGTCACAGGAGTGGCCAGGTTCATGAGAGATGAAGTTTTCAGTTGAAACATGGCTGCTTTAACATATTTCCCTCTCCTGACTGACTGGCCTTCAGAGTTTTCCTGGAATCTCCCTTATTGGGACTGCTTCTTTCCTAACTACTTGAGTGTCCTAATGCACCAGGCATCCTGGCACTGATTTCTGGGCAGCCCAGTCTCTGGAGATGTCATCTCCATCAGCTCGTCTCACCAAGCATGTTAGATTTTCTGTGTTCTCTTATGTTTCGAGTTCTCCCTAATTATCTAGCTGAAGCAATTTTATTTACTTTCAAAAGCTTCTAGAATGATGTCCACTGTGTAAAGTCCATAATTTGAGAGGCTTTCATTTCAATAAGCAGAAGAGATTTTCAGGACATTCAACTTGCTTGAATATGGCTTGAAATATATAGGGACTGTCAAGGATATATTTTCTCTTTCCTGTTCCGTTCTTTTCCAACTATGCAAAAAGGTGGCTCAATATCCAGGCTCAAAATTATCCCTCTCATGCAGACAACTCAGAAGACCAGCTGGGAGAACAATGACAAGTCAAAGTGAAAAAGCAGGGAATGGAACACTTGAGAAATCATAGAAAAGGTTTGTAGTGACTAGAAAGAGCCTGTCTGACTCCAGGCTTGACTTCTACATGAATTTCCAACTCTACATTTCCTTGGATGCCTCAGAAATGCCTACTCTTGATTCTTATGTTGATTCTATTTTTAGTATCTGGCTGCAGGGTACCTGCCCCATTACCACTCTGACACTAATAGTCTCTCCAATGTGCAGGGTCTGTTCTGCACTGAGCTGAGAGGGAGCAATGAGGTTCTTCATACACGTGAAGAAGAGCTGCATGTGTAGTGCAGCCTGTGTTCAGCAATGCAGCTTGGCTTCTGGGGAGTCAGCCTAGAGCCCGGCTAGCTGGCTGGCTGGAGGTGTCCTAAGTTCTCAGGGACTGGTGGTTCCTCCACTTGATCACCACACAATTCCTTGTCAATAAATTGTCCAGCTGACTCTTCCTGAGGAATTCTGAACTCAGTGATCGGAGGTGTGTCCCAAGAACTGCCACTCTTCATGTGCTCTAAGACACTTTGGATGGAAAAGCTCTCCCACCCCTTGCTTCCTACGCCCCACAGCTGCTGGTGTGTGCTGAGTCTGGGCTCTCCACCCTCCGTCCTCTGAGACCCATTCACTGCTGTTTCACAGACCACAGCTTCCCCTAAAATGTCACTGGTGTTAACGGTCATATTAATTATTTAAAAAGCCACTTTTAGGCCCTGTTCTCAAAACACTGGCACATGTTTGTCTTTCCTATGCTGGCAGAAGCCATGTTCCATGCCAGCATTTGCTAGGACTCTGATTTCTTGTGAGTCAAAAAAGAATCAGAATGCTCTCAGTCCACAGAACAGTGTCATAGTGTCATAGTAGGAGATTATTTTCCATAGTGGAAACAGTGTCAGATTTTTTTTTCAGAAGTTCTGAATGAGGAGGTAATGTAGAAACTCAAAAAACCCAAAACCACTGGCTGGAAACTATGTCCTGAATGGGAAAAAAAGATGCATTAGAGGCTGATAATGAGTCAGGAGAGAGAATACAGGCAATGAAAGGCTTTACGCACAAACCACCTGTCTAACCCACAACTATCAGAGGCTGCAGCAAGAACTAGGGGATGGTGGTGGGACAGCATTTAGACTCAGAAGCTGACATATAAATAGTGAAAGAAGTTTTAGACAATTGTGTGGAAAGAAATGGCCCTGTTCAATGAGAGATGAAAAGTGATTCTCCTCTCCTCTTAACCTCTTTGCTAATAATTTTTGTTTATTTTTGCCTTATTATATGTTTAAATTGACTGAATTTGAGGCAGAATGAATGGCACAGACTGGCAGGAGGTTATGTAAAAATGTTCCTGGCTCATGCAGAAAACATTTTTAATATTAAATGGTATGCAAATAGGTCATAATTTCAAAGTTACTGCTCCCTGTAATTTTTTTTAATAATCACAAAGCACTAAGATGCCATCCAAATAATAAAAACTAAGTGACTAATAACTAACTTTACATATTAACCCTTTACACATAGGGACACACAACCTACAAGCTGCTCAATTACAGAGGGAATGTTCAGCATATGATTAATGAGAGGTAACACCAAAATTTCCTCCCCATTCCTCCTCTTTAGGTCCAGCCTGCCTTAGAAATGAACACCCACTACTAACAATGATAAGTTCTATACCAGAACCAGTCATTTTAGGAAACATGTATAAAAATGTTTTTAGCTTTATCCAAAGTTAACATACTACAGAGCCAGTAAATTAAAGGTTTCATGCACAAACCACCTGTCTAACTCACAATTATGGTAGCCCAAAATAACTTGGCTTTAATGGTCAGAAGATACTCACCTCAGCAGAACCCACCAGTTTCCAAAATAATCCCAGAGAAAGTGCCCAGCTTTCCTTGGTTGCCACCATCTGCCTAGGGGTTCATTGTGGAGGCTGTCCCCCTGAGCAGCCTAACTCATTTTCCCATCCCACATTTAATGTAAAATAATAAAATTCTCAAGAATGTGAAGAAAATCAACTATATTGTCCAACTGTGTTTATGTAGTCAGTCTTACTTAAGCCATTCCACAAACTATTTTTACTCCTATATATATATTTTAAATCAATTTAAACAACTATGGTGTTGATTCCATGATTATCTCAAGCAAGTTAGTCCTTAGAGCATTTGACTCTCAGATGTATATGAGGGTAAATTGTGTCCTTCAAAGAGGAACCATTATGAAAATCCAATGTCATAAAGACTCAGGATATTTCCTAGAAGACACAAGAGGTTCAGGATATAGGTAGCTACTACGACGAGCTTATTATTATTATCTTGACTTTGGTCTGTAGCAGATATAATCGGCTGGCATGCTTTATCCCCAAACCAGCAAATTTATGCACCACTTTTGTAGGATAACATTTATTTGTCTTTTCTGCCTGCAAGGAGCTTAGGTTTATTTGGGTTAATCCCATCACAGTGCTCCCATTTCTTTGTATTTAGTTGTGACTTCTTTCTTTGTGCTCTGTTAACTTGTAAATATTGTTTTTCTCTTTTCCTTAAGTCCTTTGCATAGTTTATTCAGAGCAATGTCCTTTTGGTATGGGCACAGGGAGACAGTAAATGCTATGCTTTTGTAATGTGGAAATTAATTGACTCTCAGTGATATTTACCTCCTGGGCATCTGTTTTCTTAACTTAATCCTCAATTTCCCTTACTTCCTAGCTCCTCAAAAGCAGGGTCCCAACGAGGAATTGGATGGACCCAAGCAGTGAGCTAGGTGCTACCCTGGCATTGAGATGGGCCTGGCCAAAGTGCCATAATGCTTAACTATAAGTTCAGAGCATGGTCATGAACAAATTCTGTCATGATCCAAAAAGTAATAACTATCTAGATTTGGACCCTGCTAGGGTTAGGAATGATTAATCTGGCCTGAGAATTTGTAGTCTGAGTCTGTGGCGAGATGTTCCCAGGAGAGCTGCCCTGCAAGCCTCAATGTATCTCTTACTGTGCCCATACAAAAATAACTAATATTAAGATGTTAATTAAGATGCTAGGAGAAGAGGAATGCCCCTTAGTGGTGTTTCTGCCCTTGAGCCTGATGGGCAGTCAGAAAGGGCTTTGGAATACCCCTAGTTGGTGTTTCTGCCCTTGAGCCTGAGGGGCAGTCTGGAAGGGCTTTCTTATGTCGATTTTGCTACCAGACTGGATGTAGCATGGGCCCAGAGGGCAAGGGGTGAAGATGAGTGGGGAGAGGCAGAAAAGGGGAGTCAGGGAGTCATCCTGGGAGGAGCAGTCAGAGTCAGAATCCAGAGATCAGAGTCAGAGGCAGAATCCGGAGTGCTGGGATGGAGGAATGAGGGGCAAGGAAGGAAGAGTGTGTGAGATGGGAGATACGAGAGATTGAATAAACAGCAACTAATCAGCAACCACCTTAGTCCTAGTTCTTCCTTCGCCTGCCCATTGCCAACAGCTGTCCTGACCCAGTCCATACACAGTAGCTTGAGAGCACTGAACGAGGGAGGTGAGAAAGAGCTGCCTGGAGAGCCCATGAACACACATTTTTCTCCGTGCGTATTTTTTACACACCTTGATTACACGAAAATTTTAGGAACTGAAGAAGAATTTCCCTAAGACTTGGCATATCTTCAGTCCTAGAATCCAGACATGTGGTGGGACACTGTCCCTGAAACAGAGAGAGCTAAAGACGAGGAAGCATTGAAAGAAGATATAGTTTGAGAACTTTCCTAGACACCATTTGGAAGAGAAGCTCCCCAGCAAAGGTTCTTCCAGGGAACTTCTGCCTGGACTATTAGCAGAGCATGTGCTTCTGACTTCATGGTATGACTTCCCTTGAGCCTATATCTTCCTCATTTATTCTCTAGTTTTCTGAGGAGATAGTTGTCTCCAGTATAAAATAACATCTTTGGCACATATTTCAGGTCTACTTAAAGACGTAAAGCATAAGGGCTGAATTCTTGTCATTATAAAATGAGTGCTAACAGACTTCTCATAGCATACACTTTACTGGGTTTTTATCCCTGTAAGCAACTCTGCTCTGCCAGTACCTGGCAGAGATTAGTGATTAATACATGTGATTTCACTGTTGAACCCATCTTACATTATGATAAAATACATTTATATGATACATTTGAGGGTACATAGTCCATTAAGTCTTAAATAATAAAGGAGATAAATAGTGCATATATATGTTGATTACATTTATCATGTTTGAAATTGTTCTGGAAAGAAAAACATTTATTTATTTATTCATGGTCTAATATTTTACTACCTTGCATCTGTAAAATTAGTTTTCCCAGCGTGCAACCCTGAGTATCACTAGGACAGCATACTCAGTTTAAGTGCCAGAGTGACACAAGCAAGTTGTCTTTCTAAATGCTCACAAGCCTGGGTGCCCATGAGAACTGGCAAACAGTAGATACAAGAGTACTAGTTGGAGCAATATTACCTTTCTGACGCCATGTGCACCCTAGCCCTGGCTGAAAGCCTGAGCACAGAGTCACCTCAAGACACTAGTTTAACCCGGAGTCTTCATGTTTAGGACACACAGCTGTCTGCTGAGACTTGGAGAGATACTTCAAAGTGACCCCATCACTTTCTCTACTGGACTAACCAATGAGCAACCTTTCTGAGAAGCTCAATGAAACTGGCCCGTGTAAGAACAGCCACTCAACACAAATGATTCCAGATGGTGCTAAGGCCAATGAACTTCCATTTTTCATTCACCACATGATAACATGGAGGACATGACCTCTCCCGTATCAACCAAGCACTCCACACACTTTCTTTCAAGGTTGCACTGAAGTTCTGTCTGGTGGAGGAGTGAACGTGAGGAGGCCCAGGAGTGTCCTGGCTCAGCTGTACTGGAGATGCCTTGGCACAGGCCTTACCTCCTAGAAAGCACTGAGTCTTAGTGGAGAGTGCTGAGATACACAGAAGTAACCCCAATTGTGTTCCCTTTCAACTGGAATTTGTGCAGACTGTAAATGATGCAAAATGATCTAAAGACAGGGCACAAGGACACCCACCCTCAGAACAAAAGGCAAGGGCAAACACTTCATTTCCATGGCTATGGAAAGGCAGATTTAAAAATTCTCTTCAAAGGCAATAATACTGTATGTAGACAGATATCTTAAGAAAAATTAGGAATACAGAAAAAACCCTGTGTAATTTGTGTCAGAATATGAAGAAAAATAAAATTTTTATTTAAGGGCTATTTAAAAACAGAATAATAACATTCTTATGATTCAAAAATAAAAGGCACTAAGGTACCTGATCTTCTCAGTTAGACTAGAAAAGGGACTCAAACTTTGAAACCTATAGGGACCAGAGGTAATTTTTTTTTCTTTTTGAGTCACACCCATTGATGCACAGGGGTTACTCCTGGCTCTGCACTCAGGAATTACTCCTGGCGGTGTTTGGAGGAACCAAATGGGATGCTGGGAATCAAAACTCGGGTCGGCCAAGTGCAAGGCAAACACCCTACCTGCTGTGCTATTGCTTCAGCTCCCAGAGGTAATTTTTAATAGCTGGATGAATGTGGGTGGGACTATCTCAAATAATTATCTGTCTCCACAAGAGTTTCTTGTGAGTTTCTTTCACAAGGAAAATTGGAATTGCCACGTCAGTTCTTTTGAAAATAAGAAATTAATATTTTGAATACAGTATACTTTTTAAGTATGAGATACTCTTATAACTGCTAAATTAAAATTTTCGAGAGTCAACCACTGTAATAAATGCATTACATGTACCTGCATATGTAACTACAAAAACCATCTTTCTCATAAGAATAAAGAAACAAGTGGAGAGGTGGAGTGAGTTCTAGGTTGGAGCCTCGTCCATGGTCACCCCCACTCCCCCCAACCCACCAGCAACAACTGGAAATAGGAGCAACTGGTTTCCCTAGTATGCAATTACTGAAGAGATGGATTCTGGGCATTTGGTCAAATGGGGCGATTCTTTCTAGAGAATGGTCTGTTCATTTGGCATCAGTCAATGGGAACACGGCACTCTTTCCGTCACAGTGATTGGTTCAAAACTCCACAAGCCTGTCTCAAGTGCTAGAAGAGAAAGCAGTTGGGATTGAGAAGGGACCACTATGACAATGATAGTTGGAAATTATCACTCTGAATTAGAACTGTGTGCTGAAATTAGGTAAAAGAACAAACAGGATAACCTCTTAGTATCAGTATTGGAAACTATAATGTCCAAAAGGAGAGAGAGAGAAAAAGAATAAAAGTGCCACCCTAGAGGCAGGCTGGAGGGAAGACGGTGGCATGAGGGAAAGTGGGGGACACTGGTGGTGGGAAATATTCATTGTTGGAGGGATGGGTAATGGAGCATTGTATGACTGAAACCCAACCATGAACAGTTCTTTGTAACTGTGTATCTCATGGTGATTTAATTTAAAAAAATCATATAGACCAAGATAGAATTAAAAGCTCATTAACATCTAACTTGAAGGATACTCTATATTTCCTTGTGGATTAAATCAGTTTGAATATTTTTTTTGTAGGCAAGAGCACCTAAATGATACATCAGCAATTTTGTTTCTGAATTTTCATCCAAAAGCCTGAAAGCAAATTCTCAAAGAGAAATCTGTACTCCAGATCTACTCAGCACTATTCACAGTCAACCCAAATGCCTATGTGTGGATGGAGTTTAAAAACATGGTATAGACATTCAATGGAATATCAGTCTTGAAAAGAAATTCTGACAATTATAACATAGAGGAACACAGAAGCCATTTTTTCTGATTGAAATAAGCCATTCACACAAAGGACAAATCTTACATTATTCCACTTAAGTAAGATTCCTATAGCAGTCCAATTCATAGAGACAACACAGATAAAATATGATTGTCAGGGAATGAGGAGGTGGTATGTAAAGATTTATTCACAGGAATAAAATTTCAGGTTTTCATGACAAATTCCTAAAGATCTGTTTCACAATGATTTATATGTATTTAAATCACTGAAAGGTATAAATCAGAAGACATTTTTATAAAAAATATATAGTGGGCAGAGCAATAACATAGTGAGCAGGGGACTTGCTTTGCATGTGGAGAAGCTGGGTTTGTTTCCCAGCGCCCTTATGGTCTCCCAACTCCCACCAGGAGTGATTCCTGAGAACAAAGCCAGCAGACCCTGAGCACCATCGGCTGTGGCCCCCAAACAAAACAAAACAAAATGATATAAATATATTGACAAGCAGCTGGACGGCCTCACATGCTGGGGGAAAAGGCAGCTGAGATTGAGAAGGGATCACCAAGTAAATGATACTTGGAAGGCTTGCTCAGGATGGGAGATGTGTGCTGAAAGTAGACTATGGACCAAATATGATGGCCATTAATACCTGTATTGCAACCCATACCGCAAACCATAACATCCCAAAAGAGAGAGAGAGAAAAAAAGGGAATGTGCCTGCCAGAGGTGGGGGGTAGGTGGGGAGTGACAGGAAGGATACTGAGAACATTGGTGGTGGAGAATGGGCACTGATTGGAGGGATGGGTACTTGATCATTGTATGACTAAAATGTAATCATGAAAGTTTGTAAGTCTGTAACTGCATCTCACGGTGATTCATTAAAAAAGTTAAAAAGAATAATTATACACTTCAACATCTATCAAAGGCACATGAGTAGCAGAGAACAGAGGATCTACTGCCTCTTGCCGCACACTGGTGAGTGATTTTAGCCAACTCACTTGATTCCTTATATAGAAGTGTACAACTATATCCATCTGTTTGTCAATATATTTAGATCCAGTTACATCTTTTTGTTTTGTAACTCTTTTCCTCTGTAAAAAGAGGGGGCATAAGTCTATAAACAAGGTCACCAAAGCTATTGTATTTGTGTTAAGAACAGTTTACATTGGCTTAGATTTAATATTCTGATACTTACTTTGCCTCTACTCTCATTGTCCAGAAATGGGATCACCAGGGTCCCTTGGAGTCAAAAAGACCTTTGGAGACATTTGTTACTCTTTGCTTTCCAGTTACTAAAGGGAAGGGTGAGGTTAGGGGTGATACTGCTCCTGCAGTCCCATTCCTGCCTCACATAGGCCAGTGTCCAGGAGGTACACGGCATGTCTGGGCCTGCCCAGCAGGGAATGGACTAACTGACTCTGCGCTATTAGTCAATGATGGATTCAGACCCTTGTGCCTTTCAAGCAGGAGAAAATTTGGGTATGATCTTTTGTTTCCTTTTGAATACCTGAACAGAGAAGTATCTCAAGGGCTTGTATGAACACAGCATGTATGTATTTACATCTCATGAATAAAGTACTTATACTCCACTAGGACTAACGAAGCTTCTCCTCCCCTCAAGCCAACATACTCCTTTAGTATTAAAGACATCAATTCTCACACATAGGATGGTCTATGTTTTCACTCTGCCCTAATTACTAATAATGAAGCTTCTCAATTCATTTAGAATTCATTTATTCAATTCATTTTAGTTACTAAAAATTCTATTTTTTGAACTAAAAGATGTTATGCCAAGTGTTACTTCACAGATGGAGAAAAAACAAACACCATACAATTTCACTTATATGTGATAGATAACTAAACAAAATAAAACAACAAATTTTGAGAATATATAAACAAAGTACTGATTACCAGAAGAGATAGAGCCAAGCATATTGGCAAATCAAGTGACAAAAAGTCAGTTACATAATAAAGGAAGGAAGCTAGAGCTTTGGTGATAATCATAATGAGTAACACGGGTGTTGGTTTAGATTGGCTAACATCAAAAACCTTTATAATGCTCTAAACAAATATTTCTACTAAAAATAAAAAGAATGATATTTTACTACTTTTCCCATTAAACTATAGTACTGGTGAAGGTTAATCTATGGTTACATGTATAAGGCTTTATTTGTGCATATAATGTAATATGTATCTATATATTCAATGGATACAAT
Organism: Sorex araneus; assembly: GCF_027595985.1. NCBI lineage: Eukaryota > Metazoa > Chordata > Mammalia > Eulipotyphla > Soricidae > Sorex > Sorex araneus. The sequence goes on along the minus strand of NC_073303.1, from coordinate 317,989,353 downwards.
TTAGAAACAATTACAAAGAGATACCAGAAAGTTCTGGAAAATATACATATGGTCATTGTCTTGATTTCATGGGTAAATTAGTTCCCTATCTTATAAAAAACTGGACTTTCTTTATACATATGTAGTAGGCCAATAAAGATGTGAAAGAAAATATTTTTAAAAAGCTAACAACCAAAGTGCAGTGGAGGATCCACTCAGGATAGGAGAGGCGGGTTGAAAGAAGACTATAGATTGAACATGACAGCTACCCAGTATCTCCATAACACCCAAAAGGAGAGAGAGAACATTAAGGAATTCTCTGTCAAGAGGCGAGGAGGGAAGGCGGTGGGGGGGGAGGCGGACAGCACAGGGAGGGGAGGGAGGGACCCTGGGGCCCTGATGGAGGAGAATGGGCACTGGTGGAGGGATGGGTACTCGAGTATTGTATGACTGTAACACAGGCATGAAACTCTGTAACTGCACCCTCACGGTGACTCATTAATAAAAAAAAAATTTAAAAAAAGCTAACAATTCTAGGATGCACATGGAGAGTATCATGCTTAGTGAAATGAGTCAGAAAGAGACATAGAATAGACTGCACTTATTTGTGAATATAAAATAACATAGTATGAGACTAACACCCAAGGACAGTACAGTTAATAGGGACAAGGGCCAGGAAGATTGCAACACGGTTGGAAGCCTGCCTTATGAGCTGATGGAGAAAGTGGTGGGGATGGAGAAGCTTGGGATGGGAGATGTGTGCTAAAAGTCGACTAAGGACCAAACATGATGGCCTCTCAGTATCTGTACTGTAAACCATAATGCCTCAAAGCAGAGAGAGTTAAAAGTTAAGTGCCTGCCATAGAGGCAGGGGTTGGGTAGGGTGGGGGTGGGGGGAGAGATACTGAGGACATTCGTGACACTGGTGGTGGAAAATGTACACTTGTTGAGGGATGGGTGTTCGATCATTGTATGACTGAAACTCAATCATGAAAGCTTTGTAACTATCTTATGGTGATTCGATTAAAAAAAGTTACCAGTTCTAATCAATTTTTTTCATATGCCTCAACTTGCAAAATTAATGAAGATATCATTCTACTTTTGGAGACTGAGAGTCTCAATTTAAATGTGTTATACTTAATGAACTCAGCCTTCACATACAGTGAAGTTTAAGAATTTAAAAATATATATTTGTCTCAGAAGTGAAAATTCAAACAAGTACCCTCGCTCTTAGCAGATGAGCACTCATATATCAGTCAAGAGTTAGTGTATGTGCTGGGTTAAAAAAATGGTTTGCATATTCAATAGGACAAGCCCCACTTCTAGAGTGTTCCCTGGCTGTCAGTTGCATCCTATAAGGGTAGCTTTGGGGTTTGTCTACCTAGAGAAGATGGTGAGAAAAGGATATGAGAGAGAGAGAGGGAGAGAGAGATAAAAGACAGAGACAGAGAGACAGAGAGAGATATAGGGAGACAGAGAGATAGAGACAGAGAGAGACAGAGGGATATAGAGACAGAGACAGAGAGAGACACGCACAGAGAGAGAGAGAGAGAGAGAGAGAGAGAGAGAGAGAGGGTACAAATCAATCTGAGGCTGCCTGGATTACGCATAAAATGATAATAGTAAAGGTGCTGAGAGATACCCCTTTCTCACTGACTTTCTCATTTTCCTCCGAACAGCAAGTATTTGTATTTCTCTTTTCTTCTTCTGTACACTTAGCCCAGCTATAAGACATGGTCCCTTTCCCGTTATTCTCGCTCTGGAGCAGGGGACCCAAGAACGTGAGATTCTCAAGCTGCTGGCCACATGTCGGTGGGCATGGTGCCTGGATCAAGATTGTGGAATCCTTTTGGGAGATGCCCTGAAAGCAATCTAAACCAATAGAAAAGGCTCTTACACACTCTGAGATGGAACTTTAATAGAAATAGGACATAATGCACACAAGGAGGACATGTCTGTGGGGCAGGTATGGCCATTAGCCATCCATTTTCAGCCTCTGGTATAGAACTTATGCCATTTAAGAAGCAGCATGGTATTCATACAAAACATGAGACAACATTTTCTCTTTCGCCTTGCTCCTTAGATGCCAAAGAAGAAATGACATAGATTGGTTATTATATTCTAGTTTAGATGACAAGAATTGAAGGTGTCTTGAAGGCACAACCAATTATAAGGTTTCATGGTCAATAAGAGGGTTTGTTTTCCCTCTTATTTCCCTCCCTGAAAAATGTGTCACAGTTTATTTCCCTGGAGATAATGTAGTCAATTTAAATCTCAATTGCTCTCTTGGGGGCTGGAGTGATAGTACAGCGGGTAGGGCATTTGCCTTGCACACGGCCGACCCAGGTTCGATTCCCAGCAACCCATATGGTCCCCTGAGCACCGCCAGGGATAATTCCTGAGTGTAGAGCCAGGAGTAACCCCTGTGCAGAGCTAGGTGTGACCCAAAAGCAAAAAAAAAAAAAAAACAAAAAAAAAACTCAATTGCTCTAAATTTTCTTGGGTTGAGATTTTTTTCTTTACTGAAGAAAAGAGGCAGATTCTACTTTCGTTTACACAACTTCATTCCTAGTCAATTAACTATTATTTTCTTAATTAAAAAGGCTGTAGAAAGCAGCTAAAGGTGAGTAAAGTGATGAATATAGCCTCAAACTTCTGATAATTTGAGTCTCCTTTCTTCTTGAGACTCGAATATTCCATTCAACCAAAGTACTTTGTATTTTGCTTGTTGTTACTTTACCATGGTGACTAATAAGAAGGGAAACTATTTTGAGTTTTTCTTTTTCCACATTCCTTTGGTATGAATGTTGAAGCAGTGAAATTGTAACACACACATACATACATACATACAGATGATAAAAAGCACTCTGAGTGGATTAATTCCTGAAGACCTTATAATTGGTCGTGCCTTCAAGACACCTTCAATTCTTGTTTGGATAGCTCTTATGTACTCTTGTAATACTTGTTCAATATAATCCTATTCTGATGCTAGAAAGTCTGTTTTGTATATGAAAATGTTTTCATGTGGATATGTTTTGAATCAGATTACATGAGTTATGAGACTTGTGAGAAAAAAGAATTATGTTATTATGCAAATGAAACAAAATGAAAACATTTCTGAAAGGCAGATGTTTTGGGGAAAAATGTATTTTACCAAATGATCTGTCAAATTTGTAGTCTCTAGTACCGGTCAGTACAGTGCCATGAAATTAGCAGATCTATAAAATGTGTTCACTGCATTGTCCTGATTATGTGTCATGTATCATGTGTCAGGTCATCTTGGTGACATAGATCACTGAGATTACTGCCAAAAATAGCCCACTAGGAGGAGGTAAATCAAGAGTTTCATGGTCAAGTACTATTCATCATGTAAATTGGTTCAACTATATTAAATATACTTTCCCTAAACCAATTTCCTCAAGTTCTCAATGGTGTGTAATATATTTTTGCATTATATTTTGTATGTTTCTAACCCATAATTTAATGAACAATAATGCCACCTTGCCTCATTCTTTTCCTAAATTTTGTCTTAAAATTTTCTACAGCCAGTTTTCTTCGATATAATTCCTACTTCTTATATAAATACTCATTGCTATAGTTATATGCAATCTTCTACAATTTTAACTGCCTAGGTCATAAATCCTGATATATCCCCTAACATTTAGGTAAACATTACCTCCACTTGTTTAGACTCTCCCCACTTAATGAGTTAAGGTCAAGTGACTGCTTCTTATCAGACAAATGTTCTTTATTTTAATGCAAAGAAAGGTACTTTTTATCTACTATATATTTCTCTTGCCCACACATCTGGCTGTCTTCCCCGGGGCTCCTCGGAGGGGTTGGGCTGCAGATTCCCTCCCCACCCCGAGCAGAGCTCCCGTCCCGGCGGCTGAAGACCACTGGAACCTAGCTGCAGCCATGCTGGAGGCCCCTCTCCACACATCCGGACAGGCTTCATGCATGAAGGTACCGGCAGAGGAACCCAGGTGTGTGTAATCCCATCAACTGCCAACATCCAGAGAGACTTAAAAGCGAGCTCTCAGAAGCGATATCTTTAGCCTACTTCTCCCTCTGGGAGAAACTGGCAATCCTCTGAGAGTTTTCTGCACACATGGGACAGCCTTGCTAGTTTCCCATGGTGTATTCATATGCAAAATCCAGTAACAAGCTGGATCTCATTCCCCTGACCCTGAAGAGCCCCCAGTGCAACATCGTTAGGAGGGCCGAGTCGAGACAGACTTCTAAGATCTCAGGGAAAGGACAAAATGAGATGTTACTGATCCCGCCCGAGAAATCGGTGATTAAAGGGATATCGTGATCGTGTGATCGTGATATATTTCCTGGTGAATAATTTCTACAACTTTCTGTTTTTCTTGTTCTTCTTTCTTTTTGATTTTGTTTTCTTTCTGTTGTTTTTTGCTTGCCTGTTTGTTTTTGGACCATACCTGGTGATGCTCTAGAGTAACTCCTGGTTCTGCACTCAAAATCACTTCTACTTCTGGTAGTACTTAAAGGACCACATAGGATGCTGGGGATTGAACCCAGGTCGGCTGCTTGCAAGGAAAGTGCCTCACTCACTCTACTATTTCTCTAGCTCCGATCTTTGAAAATTCTTTGTAAGATGTTTAATACTGTGGTACATGGGCACTGCTGTTTTTTTGGTTTGTTTTTTGTTTTTTGATTTTGGACCACACGCAGCAGTGCTCAGGGGTTACTCCTGTCTCTGCACTCAGGAATTACTCCTGGCATTTTTGGGGGGACCATATAGGATGCTGGGGATTGAACCCAGGTCAGCTAGGTACAAGATAAGCATCTTACCCACAATATACAATCTTCGTCTGTATTTTGAGTTTCTGTCCAAAAACCCTCATTGTTTTTACCACCCTCCCCTGCTCACTTTCTTTGTTGTATTTAATTTAACAAGGCACTCTCTACTCATTTTCCATAAAATCATAGAGGGAAATATATATAAAGTATATATATAATTATAGAGGGAAAAATATATATAATCCTTAAAGCATTTTACTGTAAGTACTTTAAGTAAGGATTATCATATCCATTGCCACCAACTAGATAGACAATTATCACATAAGCAAAAAAAAATGTAATTGATACTGTTTGGTTACTTTGAGCAGTAACTTGAACAACATATTTTAAAGAGAAACATGACAAGCTTCATGTCAAATGATCTTATGTACAATGACAAAAATTAATCAAAGCAAATCCCCCCCAGGCCCCATCACCTAATCCTAAATCATAATAAAATTATTAGCACCTACTCTCTTTTAGGGTTACTGGGATGACCAGCTCTCAATGGCCAGCTAAGCTTTGGGCTATACTTCACATTCTAGGAAGGACAGACACATGCACACATGTCTGGAATACCCCCGAGCATCTTTACTACTGGTCTAAACCTCCAAATAAGCACTTGTTTAGAGAACCACTGCTACTTCTTTCATGTGCTTGAAGGAAGACACAGGTAAATGCCATTTAAGGGCAGAGGTCAGGTGCTTCTCATCTTCCAAGAGCCCTCAAAGTTAACACAATGTCTAGTATCAAGCAAAACTTAGTGTTCAGTGAGTAAAAAATGGGTGAATGAGTGAATTCACAATGAAGATATTAAATGAAATGCTTTCTTCTTGTTTTCTATACACTATCTGTCACTATCATGAGAGTCAACCTTTCTTTACAGGGGCCATATCAGTGGTGAAAGCTCACGTCTCGGGGATGTGGCGGGATTAGGGAGTACAGGGCTGGCCTGAGACCAAGAACAAGCAGTGGAAAACCACTGATCTAAATGAAGACAGAATAGAAACCTGAGAAACACAAAAGTTGCCTCCAATGTAACCCTGAGTGAACCTGAATGAATTGCTATACCTCAGGAGTTTTAAATTTCACCAGACTGCTCATGTGTTAAGGTATTTAATTTTATCAGATTGACCACATTGGTAAATTTACAGACACAATCTACTTTAAATAAAAATGGAGAAGATTTTTGCAACAGGACAGAAACCTATCCATTTATCAAAGGAGTTTTAAGAAAGGAGGTCTTCAGAGAGGCTCATACTTCTCAGACTTTATGTATGAAAGTCTTGGATGTTCACAATGAAGCAAGAACCTAGGCAAGACACACATCCTGCTTATGTATTTATATGTAAACTCAAAGGTAAGCACATGAGCCCGTCTATGCTGACAGATGAGAGAACAACAGGACAGCCAAAGGACAGCAGAGGCAGGGAAGGTCAGAGGCATGGAGTTCCAGGAAGGCTACATCCATCAGAAGCGCTTGGGATGAGGAGGGAATGGTGCACAGCAATAAACTGTGGAAAAATAAATGGAAAATATGAACACAAACTAGGAAAACAAAATTTCACCATTAGCATTTGTCTTCTAGGCCTCGGGACTTAACATACTTGTGTTCTGACACTGAGAATGCACTTCAAGGCTAGCTTCCTCTCCATTTTCTTGTCATGTATTAAATAAAATACAATAAAATAAGTGGACTATACCATTTAATTTTATTAATATTATTGTTTTAGACTGTAGCGATAAGCACAGTTGGTAGGGCGTTTGCTTTTCACGTGGCCGACCTGTGTTCGATTCCTCCATCCCTCTCGGAGAGCTCGGCAAGCTACAGATGGTATTGTGCCCTCACGGCAGAGCCAGGCAAGCTACCCGTGGTGTATTCGATATGCCAAAAACAGTAACAATAAATCTCACAATGAAACATTACAGGTGCCCACTCAAGCAACTTGATGAGCGACAGGATGACTGTGACTGTGACTGTGACTGTGATAGTGAGCTGCCTGACAAATCCTACAGAATATTCAGTTTCTTCCATTTCCTTTATATCTTAGTCTATACCTACAGTAGTTAGACTATTGATGCAGCAAATGCAATTCTGTCTCCTAGGACAGCATACCCTCCTCATCCTTGTTGCCTGTTTTAAGGGATCTGATAAAACTTATTTTTATTTGATATGAATTATTAAAGTCCTTGTAAGCAGACAGCAACCCACTTGTAGGCAAGAACTTTCTTTCTTCTTGGGAAAAAAGTCTCACTTAGTTGCAAAGCTCCAGGGAGAAACAGATAATGTTCACAATGCTCTCAATTATAGGTCAATCTGCCTGACCCTCTCAAGGTTGATACTGAGAAGACCTCATACATAAACTCAGAAAATATTGATGGATAACTGAGTTGGAAAAAAGATATCAAGAGCAAATGCATGTTGAGCTGTATTGTTTTTAAAGGACATTTATATACATGGTAGTAGCTTAAACCCCAAAGGGTCTCAGAAAATAGAAATAAAAATAAAGAGGAGTTGTAGTTGAATTCATATCATCTTATAATAATTCTACCAATGATTTAATTTTAGTCGCGAATCTTTTGACTTATACTTCTTAATAACTTCATTTATTTATTTACTACTTTTTTTTGGGGGGGGAAGCTACACCCAACAGTGGTCAGGGCTTACTCCTGGCTCTGTGCTCAGGGATCATTCCTGGCAGGCTTGGGGGACTATATCAGATGCCAGGGATGAATCCCAAGGCAAATGCCTGTACTATGGCTTTGGCTCCAGCCCTCTTACTAATTTTTTTTTTTTGCTTTTGAATCACACACAGCAACGTTCAGGGGTTACTCCTGGCTCTGCACTCAGGAATTACTCTTGGCAGTGCTTGGGGAACCACATGGGATACCGGGGATTGAACTCGAGTCAGCTGAGTGCAAGGCAAATGCCCTACCCACTGTACTACGGCTCCGGCCCCCTAATTTTTCATGAAAAGAAAAATCAAATGGCATTTAATACAAATCTTGAACCACTCTTGAAATTAAAGCTGTTCAATCTTTCATTTTATAAATTTAAATTTCTAAAGTTATCATAACTAGATATAAAAGAACATTATTTATACCTAACCTTACTTTTTGTTGCAAGTTAAGATACCCACTGTGATATTTAGATCAGTACTTGGTCAGTGACTTATGAAAATAAAGTATAATTATTTAACATGACATTAGTTTACAACATAATTTGATTAAAATGTTAGTTCACTAAGTGGCCTGTACAATTCCTGAAATTTTAGCAATTTGCTTTCATGAGCTGATATAAACAGTACTCATTTGTACACAACCCTGTGACTAACTTTTTCAACTTTTTTGAAACTAGGGATGTAGCACCTTGTAAATCAAGTTCTAGGAAATAATTAGCAAGATGAAATAAGCCCCTAGTTTGTTTTTTAGTGCTATTCATAGTTGTATAATGGCTCTTTCTATTTCCTAACGTCCATATTTAGTGCATATTGGGAGGATTTGATTGACGAATCATGTGTACATCAAAGGACTGCCACCACCACGGACTCCTTCCTTCCCTGGGAAGGCCACATGCCCCCTGCACTTCCTGTGCGCCCTCCTCCCCCTTTCCCACGGCAGCAGGAACTGCTCTGGGACTGTTCCTCTTTCCACCGGAAGGAAGGGGCCGAACAAGGTTGCATAAGGGCCAGAGCACAGGTTTCAAAGGGCAACCCTGCACTTGCTCCGTGGGCCTCACAGCCCTGGGCTTTCTGGACCGCTTCTCTGAAGGATCAGACCCCCACAGATGTGTCTCAGTCAAGTGCCTTAAAAGGAACTACGGTACTTTTTCTTGAAACAGGCACCGTGTTTCACCTTGAACTCAAACTTTGAGCTCAAAAAGCTGAAAAAGTTGTCAGGTGACAGCTCAGAAAGCTGCCAGGAAACTATAAAACACTGGTGCCAATCTCAGGGGCACCAGCAAACTTCCCGTACTGTTTCTCCAGCTGTAGTTTTCTGCTCAACATTCTCACACCTGTCCCCAAGACTGTGTTTCATGAGCATCTGGTCACGAATGTGAGGGCTGGGTTACAGCCACTGGTCAGTGGAACCCTTAGGCTGAGCTCAAACTCTTTCTAAAGTCTCAGTTCTGCTGAGTGACAATGCTTGTAATATGAATTATTTCTCTATTTCAATTGATTTTATGTTAAAGAAGCTAAGTTTTTTAGTTAAAACAGTTAATTTATCTTATTTTATTTTTCTACTTAGAATTCCTTTAAATTGCCTAGAAATGGGTCATTTGTTACAAATACAAACTAATCGACTAGAAATAACGTGACTGTGCTGCTTTAGCTGTGTATGTCTTTTAGAAGAGGAGACAATGGTTTATTTGTTTCTATGCCTTTAAAATCATTTGCCATTTCCTCTATTAATGTATACTAAAAGAAAAAGACGGATGTGCTCAAATTTATTTTTATTTTATTTTAATAATTATATTTAATAATTGTATTATTATTTAAAATAAGTCACTGAACAATTAAAAAATCCATAAGCAAATTGAGGATTGTGATCTGAGCTTCTTATGTAATGCTCTTTAAATCCTCAGAGTCTTCTTACTGGAATAAATATTTCATAATTTGTTCATAGACTGATCATAACAAGTACTGCAAATGTTACAAAGAAATAACTCAAAGCATCTTACAGGATTGCTTAAGTAGTGTGGTTAAATAGTGACAGCTCAAAGGAAAGAGGTCCTAGTAGAAAGCAGGCTGAATAGAAAGTCGGGGAGGAGATCCATATGCAGCAAGTATATTGGTTTAGGCAGCACACACAAAGCATCCCAGTGAGTAGAATCCAAAGGTTATTATGGAAACTTATTAATTAGAAAACCAAAACCATATCAGAACATTCACAAGAAAGCAGTATCCCATTGTTATTACAATCAACCTGGAAAAATCTAAATGCACACCAAAATGAACTCTGTACAATAAGGTCTCACAGGTTAGCAGTTTAATCAGTCTTCTCACCCCACCCCACCCCCTACCGCAGTTACATATTGATTAATTCAGGATCTAGATATAGGTGACTGCCAGGAAAAAAGTGAAGCAAGGAATGGGGAAGAGGAGCCACAATTCTGGGTCAAGTGAGAGAGGAGAGAAAAACCTTCTTCGGACAAACAGTTTCACAAACTAACTTTAAAAAGCCCTCATTTGTAGGTGAGGCTGCCCTCCTCCCCAGTAGAGCCCCGGCAGCCAAAACCCTCCAGAACCCAATTGCCCCCATGCTCACGGCCAATCTCCACAGGCTCAGGAAGACTTCATCCATGAGCGAATCCACTGAAAAACTCAGGCATTCGGGTTTTGTGACCAAAATCTCCAGGCTTGCATGAAGTTGGGAATGGGTGAATTCCCCCTTCTCCCTGTTTCTCCAAGAGCCTGGCAGCCATGCCCACGATCTGCATCTGGCACCATATAAGCTCATTAATGGCCATGATCCAGAGACTCACAAATCTTGAAGAGATCATTAAAAAAATGTTCCCCTTTTGTCTACTGTAGGTACCTTCAAAAGACAGGATTATATCTTATTATATTTGTATAATAAGAAGTAATTGTAAGTGAAACACGGGATTGGCAAAGATTGGCAGAGTTGAATGACCCAAGTGTGGTAGACAATACAGGCTCTTCACAGCCTTCATTCACAGTATCTCTTAATTTACAAGACTGACCAAACACTTCTATTCATCTTGGGGAATGCTAACCTCATTCTGAGTTCTTAGAATAAACCACCTAAAGATACTCAGTTCTGGCATCAGTCTGGTGGATTATCCAACTATGTTTGATAGGACATCTGAGTGAGGATCTGGAAGACAGCTTAGGGGCCAGGGGTGTATGATTAGCATATACAAAGATCCCTTGCACACCAGGTCCCTGTAACACCCTGAGATCTAGTTCCAGAGCCTCAGCAGGTCCCAGTATTCCTGGGAACAGCACCACATGACCAACTTGAGCATGAAACCATCCCAGAATTGCTGGGAGTGGTCCCCAGACCCCTTCAGTAGTATTTGGGATGTCCCTTTCAAACAGATGTCCAAGTCTTGCAAGTTTTATTATTTATACATTGCTACAGATCAAATGATCTCGATTCAAACAATAAGCATTTGTTGTCTATCTCCAAGTTCCTGTGGGTCTAGAATCAAGGCAAAGCTTAGCTGGCTGTCTCTGCCTCAATATACCTCACAAGTTGCATACACAGTTTTTCATCAGGCTGTTGGCTCTCCTGGAGAAAGCCCTGCCTCCAAACACCCTCTAGTGTGGCTACAGGACTCAGCCCTCATTGCTCCCTGTTAAGAACCTCACATTCCCTGCCACATCGATTTCTCCTTTTCAAATGTCTCCTTATCATGAAGAGTACCCATGATGGAGTCATGGGGTCTCCCAGTACTGGAGTCAGTATGATAACAAGTGATATACCAGTATTGTATCAAGCTTGTGTTGTGTGTGTGTGTGTGTTTCTAAATCCAGTCCCTGTTCATCAGAAAGACTTAGATATAGAAGGAAACTTAGGCCTTGGTGAGCACTGGGGAACATAGTGGAGTTACCCACCATACCACTGAGAATATTCTGACAGGAGAAACCAGAAAATGTTTAAAACAGAAAAAGCAAAGATGGGGGCACTGAAAATATGTATGTTAGATACTGAACTAAAAACTGGATACTAAACCCAACTCTAACCCTACCTTAATATTAACCCAGTCCCTACCCTAATTTGCTTAAATTTAACCAAATCTTAGTCCTAAATCTAATCTTAACCCTAACCCTAACATTAATCCTATAACTGACCCTAATCTTAATCCTACCCTAACACCCTATTATGTTTACCCTAATTTAAATCCTAGCCATCACCCTAATGGTAACTACAAATATATCCCTAACACTATTGTTAACCCTAGCAATAACCCTAACATGGGCTGGAGAGATACTACAGCAGGTTGGGTACTTGCCTTGCATGCAGCTGACCTGTGTTTGATCCCGAATCCCATATGTTCCCCCATGACTAACAAAAGTAATTTCTGAGTACATAGCCAGAAGTAACCCCTGAGCATTGTCAGGTGTTGCCCCCAAGCAAATATACAAAACTAACCCTAACACTGATTTTAATTCTCACCCAAAATGTTTGGCAGAAGGCTACAACAAGGAATGTTGGAAGCACTGAGGGACATACAATAAAGCCATCCAGTAACCTAAAAATCAAGGTGGGATAGAGAGAACAGAAAGCTCTAGAACAAAAGTTCCCAAGTGGGAGCAAACTGAGCAAAAGGTGGTTTTATAGAATATTGATTTTATGCCTTAATGTATCTTCATGCAGTAAAAATTTCCATTATTAATCATTTTTAATCTTATGAATCTTTTAAATTAATTTTTAATCTTTTTATTAATCTTTTTAATCTCATAGCTTTTTTTAAGTGACTTTCCTCCCGTTTTAACATTCTAAGTGCAATCTACACGTTGTTGCACAAATTAAAATGAATATTAAAAAGCAGATATATCCCTGAGAAATTTTGAGCATGGCTGGTGAAAAGTGTAAGGTGATAAATCAAGCAATGGCTTGGGATTAAAGATACCACAATGTGAATTCAAGCTGTTCCTATTCAAAGGTTAGCCCCTGGCTATGACATGACTTCTTCAGCTGAGTTTCTCCCTGCCAACAGACTTTACTACACTTGACTGTGGGTTGGGCCAGGAATGGTCAGTGTAATTAACCTAGTGAGTCCCTTGGTCCTCGAGTATACCCAGGCTAGATCTGCAGCATGAAGGTACTATTTCTTGTATAAGGAGCATAGGTCTAACACTGAACTCAGAAGGAGCTCAACAAGATCTGGATGCAAGTATGAAACTGCCTCTGAGGTCTCTCATTCAGGAGTTTCAAAATACCAGAATTGCACTGGTGGTGTAGGTTAGATGCCTATGCCAAGAGCAGGCAGAAATTCATACCCCAACACCTCCTGTACCTAAAATAGGCTCCCTTAGATTTAGGTGAGAGAAGCTCTAGATTACGAAATGATGTGACAAAATTAAAAATATGACAACAAAGAATTCAATTTCCTTAAGTGTTTCAAAAACCTAAACCACTGAAGCCAAGTTGCCAGTTGCCTAGATGAGTGAGATGAGTAAACTATCCCCACTTTTACTGCTATAAAGCACAGTCAAACTGGGTCTACTGAGTTAGTGTAATGAAAGTTGGGCAATTAGGCTTTGGTGTTCACACAGCCAGAAGGAAGGGCCTGGTAGCAGAAGGGAGAGAGGGACTGCAGCTGGGCCAGGTCTGGGTGAGGTCCTGCGGCCCCTGACACCTCCAAGAGTTTGATCCTATTTTCTTTCTCCTTTACTCCTCACTAGCATCTATCAGAGTGTGAGAGGGGAATAGCAAGGAAGAGAAGCAGGGATGGTGAGTGACACATGGATTGGGGCAAGAAATCATGGAACCGGGGCAGATGAAGCCACAGGCAAGAGCAACCTGAGTCTATCTGCGTTGGTACTGCCTCAGTGGTCTCCTCTGGCCTCTTGTTGCCATATGCTGAGGGCAGGGATGAGAATTGTTTGCACAGAATTACGGACACCTAGAAGAAAGTCTGACACGAGTCTCTGAGCAGCCCCCTAACTGGGGACTGTAGTTTCCCCTGATGATCTTCAGGTCTGTGTTCGGTTGGGGTAATGAGGAGCAGATGATAAAGCCCCACCTAGGTACCATCCTCCCCCCTTAACCATGCAAGAATTCTTAAGTGAGGAGAGGACCCCTAAGAAACACCTGGAAGGAAGGTCAGAGTCTTTGGGATGGAGGCTTCAGACCGAGTCTCTCCAGAGATTAAACTGCTCCAAGTTTTGATAGAGTCAGATACTGTTTCCCATAGAATTCTACCAGGGCTTTATGCATATTAAGTACTAATTCTTTGTCAGATGAGTAGTGGGCAAGTAATTTCTCCCATCTCTGGGCTTTCTTTGCATTCTGGTCATCCTTTTCCTTGGGGTACAGATAGTAGAGATGACATCTGCATTTCCATGTTCATTGCCGCTCTGTTTACAATAGCCACAATATGCAAAAAACCAGAGTGCCCGAAAACAGATGACTGGCTAAAGAAACTCTGGTATATTTACACAATGGAATACTACGTAGCTGTCAGAAAACATGAAGTCATGAAATTTGCATATAAGTGGATCAACATGGAAAGTATCATGCTGAGCGAAATGAGTCAGAAAGAAAGAGACAGATATAGAAAGATCGTACTCATATGTGGAATATAAAGTAGCTGAGAGGTACAAGCTTACAATGTTGCGATTTCTGGCAGATATTTCTCTGGACTTAGTTACTAAAATACTAAAATACAGAAATCCAAAACTATGCTGCTGCTAGTGCGGCCTCCTGACCTCATATCTCTTCATTCTCAGCAATGGAAAACAAATTACCAAATGCTTTCTTTTCAGCAGATCGACTTTAGGGGGGGAGAAACTCCAAATCAATAATAGTGAATTTTTTGTTTAAATATTGAATGTAATCAAAGTAAAGTGAAAGTAAAGTGAAATTTACCAGTTACACATGTGGGGTGGGGGGCTGGGGAGGTGGGGGCAAGGGGGAGGTATACTGTGATTCTTGGTGGTGGAATATGTGCACTAGTGAAGGGATGGGTGTTTGAGCATTGTATAACTGAGACTTAAACCTGAAAGCTTTGTAACTTGGTGATTCAATAAAAGAATAATTTAAAAAAAACAATAGGCATTCTGGTTACAGAAGGGTAGTGGGGCCCAAAATGCAGTCTTTATTCTATAACAAAAGGTTCCCAAAAATATTGCAATAAAGATTATCCACTTAAAAAAATAAATAAATTCATCTAAAGGATCAGAGAAAAAAAAAAGAAGCTTCTTAGTTTAATGTAATCACACTGTTTGTCTACTTGGTTGGTCAGTACTTTCATCCTTAAAGATACCTCTGCTTCTAGGGAAATATCACATGTCTGATGGTAATAGAAATGAAGAGCAAGAGAACAACCAATTCAGTAGGAAGACCTTCAGCAGGAAGCTTGGCACTGGGGCAAGGGTGAGGGATAAGTTAGGGAAGGGAACACTAGGACCATGGAAAGGGGAAGGTTCTGGCACAGAGGCAGGTCGCAGGGGTGGGAGGTAATCTGGGGACACTGGTGGAGGGAAATAAAAACTGTTGTTGAAATAATATATGCCTAAAAGAATATCATAAATATCATTATAACTTTGTAGTGCATGGTGATTCAATAAAAAATAATAAACTACTCCAGGTTTTCTAAACATCAGTTGCCACCTGTGTGTATAATCTCTTACTAGCAATTTGCACTTGGAATCATATCCAAAGCCAAGGTGGTTAAAATAATTTTAGGATTAAAAAATATTATGAAGAGGAAGAGAATCAAGATTCTTTGACCAGAGAAGTGGGTAATTCAACAATTTTCTTCTTTACCCAGAAGCTGGCAGTGAGTCAGCTGACATTTCCAAGAAAGTCATTAAAAAAAAAAAAAAGGAAGCCTCCCCTGGTGGAAGCCAAGCACACTGACCAGCTGCTGCACACATGTGCGGACTACTATTCTCTGGCAGGAAAATGCCATCCTGGACTGTTCCTGAATTCTCACAAAGCATCTTTGTAACTAAGGTGGTTGGAGGATCACAGGTCAATGCACAGATGACATCACCTGAATAGTAAGCAGAGTGGTCACCTATCACTGAAAGATATTCTGCTTTCAGTTAGGGTACGGCCAGAAATAAAATATAAGCAAGTATTTAGTGCTGCCTGCAGCTGCTTCCACCTGGGGCCCCTCTGTTCCTTTCCCATAGGGCAGCAGTTCTGACGTTTCACAGGTTCTAGTTCCACACCTCGCTCTTGACCACATTCCCTGAACTTTATAGCCCACCAAAGTTGTGTCTGTCAACCAAAGCAATTCAGGGTTGGGTTCCTCTGCTGTTTGCACAAACTCTGAGCCTGAGTTTAATTGGAGGAACACTAGCTCCACAATGACTGCCTACACCCACTAGATACAAGTCTGTCTAACCACACCTAAAGAAAGCATGGGTCTAAGCATCCTCTGGGTACCTGCATGGCATCTAGAGAGCATTCACTGTCAGCTGGACACACTGCATTGAGCATTTAGAATAAAAGGCTGGAGAGGAGAGGCACCCCCCCCCAAAAAAAAGAAAAACAAACACACAAAAAAGAAAAAGACAAAACACCTCAAGACAAGAACGGCAAGTCTGGAAACAGAGGCCGGAGACAATAAGAACACCTAGGGGAAGAAAACAGGAGGCACATACGTGTCAGTCTCAGATCAGAGGCCTCGTCAACAGCTCCTTCCCCTGGAAGACCCAGCGGCTCAGCCTCAGTAGGGGGGTAGGGCGGGGGTGGGGGGAGCACTAATTGGGGAGGTCCCCGAGCAGTGCCTCTGGGAGGCTTTTGTGGTACCAGTCGTCCAACACCTACATAAAATCAATGGGGTTTACTTCAGAAGGTATCATCCAGAGACCCTGCCCGCCATCAGGGAGCTCAATCCAGCACCTACCCCTGCCACGTTCTCTCGGGCACCAAATGCAGCTGCAGTTGATACCAAACACAGCCACACCCAGCACTAAGTGCAGTCCCACCTGGCACTGTCCAGTCATGCTCAGCACAATGTCCAACCGTGACCCACATCAAATCCAATCATATCATGTACCAAATCCAGTCACAACTGGTACCAAATCTAATCCAATGGCACCAAATTTAACTATATCTGGCACAAAATCCAACACCACAGACTCATAGTCAGCTATGCTCATACTTTAATGTTTTACACATGGAGTGCCCTAGGCTTCAGTCTATTTGGAAATACTCTCTGGTTGTAACTTGTTTCTGGCAGGTACAATAACGGGGGACAGGGATGGGGTTTGGGGCTGTCCCAGCTCTGTGCCCAGGAGATCTCATGGTACCGGGAGAGAACCTGGCCCTCTACATGCAGGGTACGTGCTCGGCATGCCGAGCCAACTCTCTGCTCCTTGCAAATATTGTAAGTTTATATAGTAAATAAGAGGCTTAAAACTATTCTTAAAAGCCCCATACACAACCCTGGTAAAACATTTTTTTATTCATGATAACTGTTTTTCACAGATTGTTTTTTAAAGTTTATTCATGTGGGTCTTTTGTTTGTTTGGGGTTGCACTAGCAGTGCTCAGGACTTACCCTTGGCTCTGTGTTCAGATCAGGCCTGGCAGTCTCAAGGGACCGTAAGGGGATCTGGGAAGCAAACCTGGGTTGGCCACATGCAAGGCAAATGCCCTACCCATTGAATAATTGCTTCAGCCCCATCACATAGTTTTCGTGTGTCCCTATTCCAGTTCTAGTTTAGAAAAGAATCACTAATACCACTAATATAATGTACTCTTTCAGGTCATTGATTTGTATTACCATCCTCTTCTAGTTTGAAGAGTAATTACTTTCACATTGATTTAAGGAGCATCCTGACTTTGAGAAAGATGAGAAATGGTATCTGCTGCTAAGTTTTGCCTCTCAAACCACCACAGAAATTCTCTTTGATTTTTTTTAAGCATTTAAGATTTATATTTTCTATAAAATGGATTTTTCAATAAATAAAAATTTTGTAACTCAATGTAATAATAGATGTTTGAATTACTGGTGTCATAAGTCATGCTAAACATTATTTTTGGAGTCAAGTAGTGTTACTTAGAAAACCTGAGAGAGAAAGGTAAGAGAACCTCATAAATGAAAAGGCATTACATACTCCAAGGTGGTATGTGGGTGTGAGCAATTCAAAATAAAATGTTCCCTCATATTTTTTTAAAATACTTTCTTCAACTTTTAAAGCTTAGAATTTTCTGAAAATTAGTAAATTCAAAGCCCTATGACCATCACCAAGAAATATGACTATTTATTTCTTTTCTAGAAGCAGATATTTGTTCCTCTAGGAGAGGGTCATTACCTACAGAAGCATCATCAACGGGCAGGTATAGGGACAAGCTCGCCACTCAAGGTCTATTTGTGTTTATCAAGAAATTTGCGTCAAGGTCCCAATCCAAGTACCTATTATACTATTTTTGCAAAGTGAACATTCTTATTTTAATAAAAACAGGTTTGTTTATTTATTTTTATGAAGTAAACTAATAAAACTTTCTTTTTATAGCTAGGTATATGAATGGAAAAGATGCATGACATACTGTATTATGGATAGCAATTATATTTAAAAATGATTTCGCTTTTAACTTAGTAAAGTCAAGCCTTTGGTTAACGTTCTGTTTGTGCTGCTGACAGCATAGCTTTAGGTCTAAGGGTTTTCGTGGAGATGGGCAACTAACCTGAGACGGCCAACAATTTCCTTCCATGCTCCTTCAACTTAGAAAACACTCAGTTATTTTCAGTTGGGAGGTGACTATTGTCCTCATTTTCAACCCTCAGAAGTCAAAGTCTATGGATTAGAGGGAGATTTTGATGGTATGGATTATTATACCAATACGTTCTCCTTGTAACAAGTTCTTGAGTAAAGAAATTATCCCTATAGTTTTAAATCTTTATTGTTTATGTTTTTATTAAAGAATCATGATTTATAAAGTTATTAATAGTTGAGTGTTAGGGCTATAATATTGCAACACTAATCCCACCAAGAGTGTCCACTTCACTCCACTGGTATTCCCAATTTTAAAACACCACCTCCATTCTCTGATACCCTTGGCTAGCAGGCCAACTCGCAGGCCTAGCCTGGTTCTCCAAATTTACTGGGCATGATATCTCAGTCCTTTGTGGCTAAATCAGGAGTTTATTTCTAAACAAAAATTTACTTTCTGGTCTAGAGGTTGGGATGGCATTACCAGTTGAAGCGTAAGTTTTTAGAATTTTGACCAGGGACTCTAGAAAAATAGTGGGGAAACAGCTTGGAAGTCAGAACAGTCTCATGATGAAAAATAAGAAAACTATGTTTATCCTAGTGAGATACTCATCAAATTTTTAAAACTTGGTAACACTTTATTTTTGGAAAAAAGATGAACTGACATGAAATATGGGATACTATCTATTCGGATAATCAAGTCTAATGCTGTGAAATGCTAAGGCATTAAAAGTGAGCTCTTACCTAGAGCCAAAAAAAAAAAATGCTGACAAAGAGCCAATAGCTCATATTAATGTTTCCACTCCTGAAAATGCACTTTTCACTCTGGGCATTTGTTTCCTTTTGATGCTTTAGGCATTGGGTTAAGGGAAAGACGGAGGGTGGGGGGCGAGAGGGAGGGTGAGGGTGGTGCTAAGCGTACCACTACAGTGGGAGTGTGAGCGCAATGCTCTGGGTTGGACACTGCTGCACCTCTGAAATCAGAGGGTGCCGGGCACGTGAGCCCTGCACACTCAGAGCCCTTCTGTTATTACTTAAGTGAAAGAACAAACACTGGTTTTAAAACAAAGATCAGTGGTATCTGTCACTTCTCTCTCCTTCACCTCTAACACAAGCAGATGGGCCATAACAGGGAGTAGATCTCTGGGGGGGCAGGGGGACTGTGAATCCACCTTCTTTGCTTTGAGTTCTATTTTTCCTTAAGAATACTGGCCTTTGTGACATACCTAGGAGGTATGTAAATGGAGATGAATTTTATACAAGGGGATCCAAACATTACAGGATTTTATCAACACTAATGATAAGTTCTAGGATCCAAATGGTTTTAAATGTCAGATGTCATGCAAAACAGCATCTGAGAATGTATCATGCATCCAGAAACAAGTCACACGTCCATTTTCAGGCTCCCCATCATTCACCTCTTCCCTTCCTCAGTTCCTTCTTTCCACACGCCCACAGCAGACTCAGACACGTGCCCGAGGTTAGAGGGAACTCACAGGTGTTTCATTTCCAGCTTTCCTTCTTCAGCATGAGTATTCTTAGGGTTAGTTGCCCCTGTGGCGGCCACTGCAGGAATTAGCAGCAATGCACACACCTCATGCCAGCAACACCCCCATGCGAAGTACGTGCTCACTCACCCGTGGCGCTCTTCCTCTTCTCCTCCTTGTCCTCCATGCGTGTTGGGACAACAGGGGTCAGGGGTGGAGGCTGTGGTGAAGGAGGAGCCGGTGCCCGCCTCTTTTTTTTCTGTAAATCAATCTGTGAGCCCAACGACACCTGTGAAGCACAGAAAAGTGTGAGGTGGTTCTTATCCTGTACTATTTCTCCAACTCTCTCTGATACCAAGTTTATTTTCTAGAGATAATTAATATCTTCTTTATTTCTGGCCATAAATGTAGATATAGATGTATTTATATTTATTTTCCCTTTCTTTTCTTCCTTTTTTTTTTTTTTTTGGTTTTGTTTCTGGGCCACACCTGGGATGCTCAGTGTTACTCCAGGCTCTGACTCAGAAATTACTCCTGGTGCTGCTTGGGGGACCATGTGGGATGCCAGGGAATCAAGCTTGGGTCAGTCCCATACAAGGCAAGCACCTTACCTGCTATACTATCATTCTGGTGCAGATACATCCATATATATTTTTTTAAAGAGACACATATATCTTTAAAGGGTGTTATTTATTGCATTATATTTTTCCATTTTTTTCTTCTCTTGCTGGAACTTTATATTTTAGTAATCCTTGGCTATCTGCTCATATAATATACATATATATATGCTAACAGGAGGTCCTGTAGGCCAGAAAACTGGGTGGTTCACTCAGGAATCCCCAAATACACAGACTCGCAGTATTTGATTCCATGTGGGGAATAGTTCAACTTCCTGCTGGAGGTGGATGCTGGCCTTTCAGAGAGGAATCCAAGTGGGTAAAGCCCTCATTGGTACATGAATGTTCTTTATATTTTCCACGCATGGAACCTGTCTGTGATCTGGAGGCAGTATTTCAGCTCTACTTTCTTTCTCAGCAGGAGCTCTGAAGGCAAATTTTGACTGCTGGTGGTAGGCAAGCTTAGAAGTCTTCAGTTTTGCATGCATACACTTGTCACCTATGCACTGTCATCTTTGTCACCTTCTCAATTGTGTGCCGATAAGGCACACTCCAATGTAAGGTGTGCTGACTGACCATCTAGGTGCATGCACTATCTTAGCCTCGGCTCTGCTCTCCACTGAGTGGTGATGTTATACTGACAGGCGCTAATACACAGTGCCTTTGGAGTCCTTCCAGGGCTAAGAGTATACTCATTAATCATGATTGTTCAAGTGCTATCAAGTCTAGCTTTGCTTTAATTTCTAGTTAACACTCCTCAATCTCTTTTTAGAACATAAGAGACTTAAATTCACTCATTAACTTATTCCTTCAATTAATCAGTGATTGCTAATTCCATACTATAACAGGCAATACTATGGATTCAAAAACACTTCAATTTCCCAATTTCAATCGCTCATAGACAAATTATGAAGAGAATTCTATAATATGAAAATAATCTTATAGGCTAGAAATCTTGTCCAATACTATACTTTATTTGGCCTTCTTTAGGGACATGGTTCTTCTGTGAATTCATGCTGGTTATTTAGAACAAATTCCCAGTGATGATCATATAATAATTATGAGTTCTAAAATTTTCTCAGTGTTGAAATTAAGTTGGAGGTCATTAGACAGGAAAGGAATGATGCATATCTGGTGTATACAATTTGAAAATGCAGCTTCACCCCGTGAAGTAAGTTCTCCCTCACCCCTTGTTATGAGATTTGGAAAGCTTCAAACTCCTGGAGGCTGTGCCAAGGTGGCCCAGATTTGTCACCAATAGTTCTACCAGAGAAAATCATAGTCACTTAAGAAACATTTGTTCAAGACAAAGTGATTTCACATATTATATTATATATATGATTAATAAACTAAATAGCAATGTTTAGCTACATCTGAGACTTTCAATGAAGACTGGATTTTTTTTTTTGAAGACTACTGTTAATGGACAAAAACACTTTTTTTCTCAGATTTTTTTTAAGTTTAAAGTGTTTAAACAGAGATCCGGAGCTGCGGCACAAGAAACAGAACCTCTGCTCCTAAATACTATGATCCGAGAGGTTTTATAACCCATTTTGGCACCCAGAGCAGCTTCTTACAGAAATGCATCTAGACTGTGAACTGAGCTAAAATATCAGAAATCCAAAACAGCGCAGCTGCGAGCTCATAGTCTTCATTCTCAGCAATAAAAAGAAATTATTAAATAATGCCTTTTCAGCAGGCCTGATTGTTGGAGGGAAATTCCAAACAATAATAGTGAGTTCTCTATTGAAATATTGAATGTATTCAAAGTATAGAGAGAATAAAGTGAAGATCATTAGCTACTTAGGTGGGGGGTTGGTGGAACGGGGGGTATATTGGGGTTCTTGGTGGTGGAACATGTGCACTGGTGAAAGGATGGGGGTTTAATCATTATGTGACTGAGACTTAAACCTGAAAGCTCTGTATTTTTTTTCACAATGATTCAATAAAACAAAAACTTAAAAAAAATAAAGTGTTTAAACAACATGTTTCAGTAGATATATTTACAAATTTCAAGAAAAAATTGGAAGCAACAAAGATATACTAAATAGTTACTAGAGGTGAAACTATAACTCATGACTATTTCAAAAATCTGAAAAAATTATTATTTGTGTTCTATAAAGGCATACAATGAATCTGGTAGAAGATAATTTCCAAAGATCATGTAGTTAATAAGTGAGCAAGATTGGGACTGAACTTGATATGACTTTAAGTAAGAATCTTAGATTATTTTACTGATAGTTTCCTTATCTCAGACTAATAGAAAACAGTTTTCCAGTTTTGAATGGTGATATTAAATCTTCTGATATAAAGAGACAGACAAACATGGTGTTTATATGTCCCACTTAGTATATTGTAACATAGTGGGCATATTAAAAAAATTATTTGGAAGTGTTACGTGGAAAACATTAAAGAGATCAATGCATATATGTTGTATGTATTATTTTAATATACTTTTATAAATTTTCAATCCACTACATTATGTTCTCATTATGGTTTTTTTGTGGGGGCAAATATATTCTAGGATTTAAGTGTTCGGCCAAAGGAAAGACATTTGTAGGCTTATCTATTTTATTTAATAAAATTGTTAGGTCAGATATTTACAATTTACTCATTCACCAAACATTCATTCTGCCACACAACTCTCCTTGCTCTCCAGCCCACCTTACCTCCCTCCCTCCCCCCCCCACCATCCCTCTTTCCCTCCCTCCCTTCCCTCCTTCTTGCCATTCAAAGTGGGGCCACAGTGAGTTCATGATTTCTTTTCTTTCCTCAAACTGTTTTGTTTTTCCACCCAGTCAGTCTATAATGTCTTTGGCCTTCCAGTGTTTCTGTCCTTGTTGAAATCCTCTTTATTCTTTAAAGCTACTTTCTCCAGGAAGGGTCCTAAAATTTTACATTTTACCCCCAGGGGCAGCCCATCTCACAGTGATGCACAAAACGTATTTTGATCAGACTCTCAGTAGTCTGCCCTTTCCTCTAATGTACTGATGACTCTACAGCAAGCTAAGTTCTCTGTAAAAAAACATGTTTTATTAGTCTATGAATGTCCACCTAGTCTAGAACTTTTGCATTATATGAATAAATAAATGTTTGTAGGGATCAAGAAAGAATGATGCAAAAGGTTGGTATACAAAAGATATAAAGTACTGACAAAGATTAATAAAAAAATCCAAAACCCCTGTTAAAATGTGAGGAGAAGAAATGAACTTCTCAGAAGAAGGCAGGCAGATAGTAAGCACAGGAAAAAGTACAAAGTATCAGCCATCACTATGGAAATCCAAATCAAGATGACAGTGAGATATCTTACACCAGAGAATAACATATGTCAAAATACTGGGCACAATCTGTATTGGTGGGATGTGGGTATAAAGGAACTCTCATCCACTGCTGGTATGAATGTTGTCTGGTTCAACCTCTGTGTAAAACAACATGGAGAGTTCTCAATAAACTTAAAATTGACTTGCCATATCACCCAGAAACTCTGCTTTTGGCTATCTTCTCCCAAGACCAAAACCGAAACAAAAAACAACATTCATTCAGAGAAAAAATATTTGGATTCAACAAATCAGATAAAGGTTGATATCCACGATAGAGTACTTAGAAAGATCAACATAAAGAAATTCAAAAATCCTTATCAACAAATGGGAGAGAAAATGAACAGATACTTCTCAGAGGAAGACAGGTGGATGGCCAAAAGCACATGAAAAAATTCTCAGCATCAGCATCATCAGAGAAATCCAAATCAAAATGACAATGAGATACCATCTCATACCACTGAGAATGACACATATCAAAATAAAAAATAGTAGGAACCATCTGTATTGGTGGGGATGTGGTGAAAAAGGAACTCTCATCTATGCTGATAGGAATGTTGTCTGACAAAATTCCTATGGAAAACAGTATGGAGAGTTCACAGTAAACTTAGAGTTGGGCTGCCATCATCATCATCATCATCATCATCATCATCATCAACATCATCATCATCATCATCATCCCTTTGATCGTTGAATTTCTCAAGTGGTCTCAGTAACCTCTCCATTCATCCTATCCCTGAGATTTTAGAAGCCTCTCTCCACTCTCCTTCCCAACGATGCCACACTGGAGGCTCTTTCAGGGTCAGGGGAATGAGACCCAGCTTGTTACTGGCTTTGGCATATGAATACACCATTGGAAGCTTTCCAGGCTCTCCCATGTGGGCAGGAAACTCTCAGTACCTTCCAGTTTCTCCCAGAGGGAGAATTAGGTTATAAGATATCGCTTCTGGGAGCTTGCTTTTTTTTAATTTTTAAAAATTTTAAAAATTTTTAAATTAGTGAATCACCATGAGGGTACAGTAACAGATTCACACATTTTCATACTTGTGTTTCCCTCATACAATGTTCGGGCGCCCTCCCTCTATCAGTGTCCATTCTCCACTACCAGTGAACCCAGTATCCCTCCCACCTCCCAATCCCCTCCCCCCCATGGCAGGGCATTCCCTTTTGATCTCTCTCCTTTTGGATGTTGTGGTCTGTAATAGGGGTATTGAGTGGCCATCGTGTTCAATCTATAGTCTACTTTCAGCATGCATCTCCCCTCCCGAGTGGATCCTCCAACCAGAGCTTACTTGATGTTCCCTTCTCTATCTGAACTGCCTTTTCCCCCAGAATGTAGCTTGCTTTTAAGTCTCTGGATGTTGGCCGTTGATGGGATTACACACACCTGGGTTCCTCTGCCGGTACCTTCATGAGTGAGGCTTGTCCGAACATGTGGAGAGGGGCCTTAAGCATGGTTGTGGCTAGGTTCTGGAGGTCTTCGGCCACTGGGACCTCTGCTCAGGGCGGGGAGGGAAGCTGGAGCCCATCTCCTCCAAGGGGCCCCGGGGAAGACAGCCAGGCATGCGGGCAAGAGACTCTCTGCTGGGGGGCTGCCATACAACCCAGGATTTCCACTTTTGGGCATCTATCCCCAGGGCAAAAAATACTCTCTCAGAAGGTCATATGCACACCATTATTCATTGCTGCACTCAGTATAATAGCTAAGATATGGCATGAACCTAGATGTCCACTGACAGATGAGTAGATTATGAAGATGTGGCATATATAAACAATGGAATACTATGCAGTTACAAGGAATGATGAAATAATGCAATTTACTGCAACATGGTTGCAACTGGCAGATATGGTGAGTGAAATAAGTCAGAATAAGAAAGACAAACACAGGATGAACTCACTTATCTGTGGAATATAGACTACTGGATGAGCAAATATATTGCAGTAAAAGGGGGTTCTTCGATCATCCTTGATTCTAGTGTTTAGAGAGGATACAGAGCAAGAAGGAAAAGTCAAGGGAGGAAGAAGAGAATAAGAAGTAATGGGTTAACAGGCATCAGGGCTTCAGATGTCCCAGTGACATGAGTAGGAGTATAGCCACATACCCAAGACATAGACCTTTGCAGCAACCGCTGAAAGTCTGTAATGTGCTTGTCAAGCTGACAGGCAGGGTCCGTAGAGTAAGGGTTGGGCTGGGAGGGAACAGTAGTGGAGGGAAGTTATCACCGCAGGAGGGTCGAGGGATTGTTGTTGAATTATTTATACTTAAAACAAAGCTATCAGTAACTTTTTAAATCATGACTCTTTAATAAAAGTATTTAAAAAAATTCTTTCAAAATGACATGTGTATACCATTATTAATTGCCGTATTTAGTATAATAGCTAAGATATGGAATCAACCTAGGTGTCCAATGGTAGATGAGTGGATCATGAAAATGTGGCACATATACACAATGGGATACTACACAGTAGTAGGGGGAGGGAAAGATGAAATCATGAAATCTGCTGCATCATGGATGGGGCTGCAAGATACCATTCTAAATCAAGTAAACCAGGAGGACAAACACATGACATGGATGAGGGAATACAATATTTGAAAGGCATGATGCCTTGCTTGACCCCTGAATATAGTAAGAAGGGCAGAGAAAGAAAGAAATTGAGGGATGAAGAAGAGATAGTCAGGAAGCAAGAGGGAAAAGGGGTTAAGAGATTCCAAGTACATAAGAGGTGTAAAGGAGCAGTATAGCTATAGATCCAAAGCACAGACTCAACACCACTTTGTAAAACAGGAGATCTAAACTACAACCACCAAACTTTGATACATGGCTGTCAAAGTGGCAGTGGGGGGGGGGGGTTGTAGGGGAGCAGGGGAATGCTAAGGAAGGTTGGCAACTGTGGTGGGACTGGTGTTGGAATACTGAGTGACTAAAACCCAACTATCAATAACTTTGTAAATACTTAGTAAATACTTTGAATTATTTTTAAAGAATGATAAAGCATTGAAAAATTACCATTTTGTTGAAGCACCAAGATTTACAAGGTTATTCATATTTTGGTTGTAGGTATACTATGTTCTAGCACCAATCCTACCATCCATGTCTTCTTTCCTCCAACGGGCTTTCCAGGCTCCCTCCTATCCACCCAACCTCCCACCTGCCATTTTGACAGGCACATTTTAACCTGGGTTGTTGGAGTTTGGATCTCTTTATCTTAGTGTTGTTGACTTTCTGGTTTGGGTATTCAGCCACACCACTCTTTACACCACTGCTGGACTCAGGTCCCCTCTACTCCCAGCCTCTGTTATGTCTTCTCTTTCTCTCTTTTCCCCTCCTGAATTTCCATCCATCTCTGCCCTTTTCCTCCCCATAAAATCAAGATTATATCATTTATATATGGTGTATAGAAGAACTGAATGAGAGGATGCAATGTGTGAAAGGGAGAATGCTCTGACACAGGTATTTTACATATGAGGTACCTTGGGCTGGAGAGAGAGAGGACAGCAGGTAGGGCACTTGCTTTGCATGCGGCTGACCCAGGTTCAATCCCCAGCACCTATAAACCCCTGGGCTCTGCAAGTAACAATGCTTCAGCAGAGATCCAGGAGTAAACCCTGAGCACAGCCAACGGTCTCCCACACAGGAGCAGACACAGCATGGGTGAAATTCAGCACTACTTCCAGGAGGTAACCTTCCTTAGACTTAATGGACACCCTGCATCCTTCCTCCTTTCTGAACCGCACATGTACAGTCAGGACAGCAAGGGTACACTCTGAGAGACAGCTGCTCTGCACCACGATGACCCCTCGATGCTGACAGGAGTGCTCCACCCCTGTACCTCAATACCAATGTAACATCTTTACGATTTGGGATTTTTTGTTTCCAATTTGTAGAAATTTCAAATAATGCTACAAGGAGAATACTCACATTTATCTTTTTCCACTTAGTCATTTTTATCAGGACCCAGTGACAATACGAATTTTATATGCACTGAAATCAAGATCATCAATTGGTATTTGCACTACTCAAAACAGCAAGGATGTAAAAACCACCTAAATGTTCATGGTAAAATAAACTGCTAAAGTATTCTTCCCTCAAAAACGAGGTCAATGTCAGAGAAATAGTACTGGGAGAAATAGTCTTTTGCATTGCATGAGGTCATTTCAGCTTTAATTCCCAGCAATGGTAATGTCCCACTCCCGGCACCTTACAGGAATGGTTCCTGAGCACAGAGCCAGAAGTAATCCCTCAACATTGCCAGGTGAAAAAAAAAAAGGGTCGTGTTGTAAGGTCTGACTTGGATGAGCAAGACAATGCATAGAAAACCAATCACGCCTCTGAGATGTCCAGGACTGCACGTCCACTTCTGGGACGCACATGCAATGGCCACTCATAGACACAGGTGTGATGAGGGGAGAAATCGGAGAGTTCTCCTACTGGGGAGGGCAGTGGGGAGTTACTAAGCATCAGGGACACAGTTTCAGTCAGGCAAAATGAATTCACTCCATGGATCTGATGAATAACACTGCCTTCAGTCAAAAGAAATGTCTGACACCTGCTAAACAGGCAGATTTCTGCCAAGTGTTATTTATTTTGTTTGTGTTTTTTTGGATACCCCCGGTGATGCTCAGAGGTAACTACTGACTCTGTGCTCAAGAATCACTCTTGGTGAGCTTAGGAGACCATATGGGTGCCAGGGATTGAACACAGGACTACCACTTCAAGTAATTACAATTACTTGAAAATCTACACTCTTTTGTTGTTATTGCTTGGGAGGTGTCACAACCACTGCAGCTCAGGGCTTATTATTCCTGGCTCTATGCTCAGGGGATCACTTCTCAGACATGGGGGATTGATATGCTGTACTGGGATCAAGCCTGGGTTCAGTCTATGCAATGCAAGTGCTTTCTCCATTATAACATCTCTCCAGCCCTGTATACAGTCCATATTCTTGGCAATAGAAACAGTGGGCAGTGGTGTCAGCTGCCAGGCAGCTGCTGTGGGCGGGCTGCACAGTGCTCTTAGTGGAGGTGCAGGGCACGTGAGAGAAGGCAGGTTAGTACAGTGGACATGCAGGGCACGTGAGAGAAGGCCATTCGGTACAGTGGAGCTCACGCCCACAGTCCTCTCACTCCCCAAACCTAGGCTCCCCAAACCTGTTTAATCCACCCTACAGTGGATGGGCCAGAAATGTTTGAGACCAATGTGACCACACTGGATGTTTTTTCATATGATCTTTTGTCTCACTAAGAAAGAGCTTCTTAATTCCAAACATTTAAAATTCCGATTGCTTCAAAGTAAGATGGATTAATTTTGAATACTTTCACTTATACCAACATAGACTTAATTTCCTAGATGTTCTACAGTCTGTTATATAATTAAATTATCTTACAATACAAATTATTTTATAAATCTGCCAGTACCTAGACTACCATAACACACACGTGCACAGACAATATTATATGCAGAATGGTACTTGAACACCTGGTATTATGCTTGTATTTCCTTTATTAACTGAACCACCAAGCCAAAGGAAATTCTGGCCTGCTGAAAAACCTCATTATCTTAGAGCCCAAACTAAAGCTACATGGGATCAAGCCACAGTTCCATGGGAAGATTCCTGCTCAACCCTACTCATCCGTACCAGTTCCTCTCACTGAAGTTGTCTGTTCTCATAACCACTAAACAATGAATGCAAAGTTTCCTAGAAAGAATAAGTGGAAGTTTGAGAGGTCATAAAAGATGGCAATGCATCCTAAAAGTATTTCCCTCTAAACTGCTTATATAATTTAAAAATAAGATGTTTTAAAAGGATACATCTTTAGATTTTAAGATATGTTTTATTATCAAGTCCTGCTTCATGAAAATAAAGACAACACATTTATAATCTATTGAGGTTGCTTTAGATTTAAGTTTTAATCCAACTTAACCTATTATTCTTTTTCATGATAACTAAGGGTCTATCCTCAGGACACACAACATTCATTCAGAAAGACATATGCTAACTTTGTAAATCATGGTGCTTTAATAAAATAAATTTTTTTAAAAAGCAAAGCAAAAAGACATGCATGCCATTACTTATTACAGCACTTAGTACAAAAGCTAAGATAATGGAATCAACCAGGATGTCCAATGACATGTGGATGGATTATAAAGATGTGGTATATAACATCTTTAAACATCATTTATGTTTAAAGGAATACTATGCAGTTACAAGGAATTATGAAATAATGCAATTTATTGCAACATGGATGGAATTGGAAGGTATTTAGTGAAGTAGGCCAGAAGGACAAACAGGATGATCTCACTTACCTGCGGTATATAAAATAACTGGATGAGGAAATGAAAAGTAGTGAAGGAGGAATGAAAAGTAGTGAAGGATGAATGCCTAAATTACCCTTGATCCAACAGGATAGGAGAATGACAGAGAAAAAATGGAGTGGGTGAAGGAAGATGAGAAAGAAAAGTTACAGGGGACAAGGGTCAGGAACCTTAGATATACAGGTAATTTTATGTTGGGATCGGTGTAACTATAAATCCAAAGCACACAAAACAACACTGAAAAATCAAAATCCAAACTACAACCTCCGAACTTTATAACATGCCTGTCAAGGTGGCAGGCAGAGAGTGGGAGGGAACACAGGGACATTGGTGGAGGGAAATTGACACTGGTGGTGAGATTAGAGCTAGAATACTATATGCCTAAAACTCAGCTATCAATAATTTTGTATATCATGGTGCTTAAGTAAATAATTAAAAATAAAGTAATTTTTAAAAGTATAAATTAAATATGGCATGTTTGGTGAAGGCAGAAAGAAGCTGCAGATCAAGTGCTGATGTCATAGCAGCAAAAGAGGGAAAAGGAGGATCTTTCTCTGCAACTCCTTCCTACCTTTCAAAACCACCAAGAGCTGTTGCAGGCAGAACTTCACGGTCAGCCAGTGGGTGTGGGGTCTGGAAGCATAGAGTGTTGTGTGTTGAAACCAGTATCTGAATGTAGAATGAATTTAAAGGAGTAAATGGATATAAAGCATAGTCGTGATAATTTTTTAATAGAAGTATAGTTTTTCAGTGTACTTTTCCATATTAAAATACAACTGTAAGTTCCTGTAGCAAGATACACAAATTCTCACCAATGCCATTTAAAATTTCAAAAACATTTAGAGACAAGATTTGAAGAAGGTGAATGAGGCTTCACATCCAAATCTTAGAAGATTTTGGGGCACACAATGGTTTGCTGGCTGCTCAATTCCATCACAAATAATGTAAACAGATGGAAAAAAATATCTGTTTTATCTAACGAGCAATCGATGAGCAATGGGATGACAGTGATACAGCGAACATAATTACTGCTACTCTTAGATAGGTAAAAGATCATGTTAATTAATTAGGTCATGTTAGATACATTGCAAGCTGCAGAATTCCAGTATTCATCAAAAGTTTTGGAGTTTTGTTTTATTATTAGGTTCCTCAGAAAGACTAAAAAGACTCTAAACTCTTGATGCCTCAGGTCAACTCAACACTCCTGGGTTGTTTATATTCCATCTGCTAAAATTAAAGCCCTTTTCACAGGTGTGAGCAGGCGCAATGCCAGGAAAAATCATTTCTGTCATCACCATCTTCGGTAGCTCCAGAAAGAAAAACACCACACGTGCTGTGTGGAAAGTTAGGAGAAGAAACAGAAGCTGCTGTGTAAGCACTTTCTTTCTACTTTATTTAGAGCATATTGCCCTAAAGCAGAATATTTTTTTTCCTTTTTAAATAGAGATTTTTAACATGGGGTTCTTAAGTCTGATTTCCCCTTCACATTCCAATGTGTACCAGAGAATCTTATATCACTTCACTTTCAACATTTGTGAAAGGGTAATTTTTGTTTCTGCTAAAACTGTATCAGCTAGAAATATGTGCTACCTGTAAAAGATAACAACTTTTTTTTTAAGTAATGATAGAAAAATCCTTTGACAGGGCTATGCCAGTGCTGATTTTAAAAAGTTGCCAATCCACAGAACATCGCTTTAAGGAAGAGGAATGACGGGTATTCAACAGCACCTGCACTTGTGCCGAGAAGCCCAGGCTGGGATTGCTGGCCTTCTGCTGGAGCCAGCCAGCTCGGTCAGCACCACCCACAGCCCCTTCCCTCCCCCAGTGCCGCAGGCATCCTTGTGTGAAGTTCTCTAGCCCTCTCGCCCTCAATCAAAACCCAGATCTGGTCTGTGTCCAGGACAAAAGTGAAATGCTCCTGTGACCACGTATCGCTACACCTGCCCTTCTAGAGCTGTGCGGTTTCCTGCAGATTCTTTTCCTGTTTCTGGTTGCATGTGTGTGCTTGATGATCTTCAGTGTCCCTCCTTTTCCTTCTGTTTTCTTTTTCTCTGCATTTCCAACTGCTTCTTCAGTGTGTTCACCCTCTATACTGAGGAAACCACTGACTGATTTTCTGATTTTTCTCACGCATGCTTCCTGAAGACACCTGAGACACAGTGTGTCCCAAATCAACATTCATACCTACCGGTCTACATAACCATGTCTTTCCTGCTGCCTCTCGTGTTGGATATATCAGAGAAATCCCTAAGCCTTCCTTCTGGCTCACTTCCTTGAGCGCACCACTCCCTGCGAGCTCACAGCACCTCTGCTACTCTCATCTCCCCGTGGATTGCCGAATCATTTCAAGTACCTGTCCTCTCATCTTGTCTTCACTTTCTTGTGTCTGGGTCACAGTTCATAGAGCTACAGAGTTTGACTGTCCAATTACTCAAAATTTTACTAGGTGCCTACTTCATGCCATTGTTTTCATGAAAAGATGGGGCCTCAAAAGCGACAAATTCTTCCCCTCCTCAAAATGGGCAAATTCTTCCCCTCTTCCCATGGAACATGTCTTAGATAATTTTAGATAGTGACTATTGTTAGGTGGCGGTCACGTCATGGAACAGTACTCAGGGACTGCTGTTGGCTATTGATCTTAGGGATAACTCCAGGTGGGCTTGGAGAACCATATGTGGTCCCAGGGATCAAACGGATCAAACATGATTTGGCCACATGCAAGGCACTCATGGCAACTGTCCTACCTGTTGAACTATCACTCCAGCCCAGTGACCTACTTTATTTAAGATGAAGAAGTGGAGTTCTTAAAAAGAATTCTTTGCACAAAGGTGAGGTGTCCCCACAGTCCAGGTGAGTGAGCCACATCAGTGTGTCATGGGATTCCTTGTTTATTTTAGGGAAAAATCTTTCATAATATTTAGGTCCATCATAAAATTCAGATGAAAGCTTTCAAAGGATGGATTCCACAATAAAAGGCAAATAACTTTTTAAGAAGAATCTTTCATTAAGATGAGTTTTCCTTCTGAGCAGGAGGAAGGACTGGGTCACAGCATCCGGGAAAGTATTTCATTAAGCATAGGTTTCTAAGGGTTCTGGAGGGGTACACTAAGTAAAGGGGAAAGAATTTCTTTGTTAAGTGTGATAACCATCAAACTTCAAGAGTCCAGCACTAAAGGGAGAAAGTTCTTGTAAATTGCTTTTATCACTAAGGTGAGGTTCTCTCCACCATCAGGCTTGGAGTGGAGAAACAACAGCAGCAGGAAAGTAGTTTTGCTTTTTTTTTTTGCTGGAGCGATAGTACAGTGCTAGGGCATTCGCCTTTCACACAGACAACCATGTTCGATTCCTCCGCCCATCTCGGAGAGCCCGGCAAGCTACCGAGAGTAAGGAGCCCACTTGGCAGAGCCTGGCAAGCTACCGTGCAGTATTGGATATGCCAAAAACAGTAACAAAAGTCTCACAATGAGAGACGTTACTGGTGCCCGCTCAAAAAAATCGATGAGCAACGGGATGACAGTGACAGTGATAAAACAAAATCTTTTGTTCGGGAAACTAAATTTTTATATGACTGTAGGGCGTCCCTAAGGTACTATGGTAAATTATATAGAAAGTATATGAGTCAAATTTAATCAGATAACCTAAACTCCGATTGAAGGTTACTAAAAAAAACACAAAATTTTGCTGGTTCAGAGAAAATCCTATAAAACCTGTAAATTAGCCTAAACAATGGGAGAGATTTTATAATTAGTAGTTTCAAGTCCTAAAAACATAAGCCAGATACCTTATAGCCTAATTAAAAGAAAATAATTCTGAACTCAGCTTAGACCTCATAAGCTATAGATCTTTGTAGAAATGAGCACCTACATAGATAATCAGACGGTCCCTTCCTCTCTTCCCTCTCCTACCACATTTCTCATCTTGGCCTGTTTCTCTACTCCACTTTTTCATTAAACCTTTTATTTGTGACTTCATTTTAATGTGTCATGCTTTATCCATGTTTTGTGTTAGGTGCTGTAATTTTCAGGTTTGTCTATAAATCTGAGGATCTGAAAAGTTTTACATGTTTACCTCTTAGCTTTATGTGCAGTAGGGTCTACACTGTCATTTGTTAATAGCACTGTATACCACTGTTATCCCGTTGTTCATCGATTTGCTCGAGCGGGCACCAGTAACGTCTCCATTGTGAGACTTGTTGTTACTGTTTTTGGCATATCGAATACTCCACAGGGAGCTTGCCATGCTCTGCCATGCGGGTGGGATACTCTCAGTAGCTTGCCGGGCTCTCCGAGAGGGATGGAGGAATAAGGAAAGTAAAAAAAAAAGCAGCAAATATAATAAGTGATTTTAGTTTTCCTTTTATCTTGCCTTGCAAAATGAGACAATTTTGGATCTTTTTAGGTAAGAAAAGTGCTTGTTAGTTACTCTGTTGAATTACAATTAAACTGGAAGATTCCTAATTTGATGACTGAACCTATGGGGAAAATGTAGAGAGCTCTCAATCTAAATTTCTTACTGAAAATTTAATATGGGTTAAGAGGTAAAGAAGTAATGTTAGAATAGTGTGGCTAGGCTTGGAGAGATTGTATAGCATGGGTAAAGAACTTGCTTTATGAATTTGATCCCTGGCACCTCATGTGGCCTCCCAGGTCCTGCCAGGAGTAGCTCCTGAGCACAGAGCCAGGAGTGGCCGTACCACTTAAAAATATCAAGGCAATATGATTTTCTTAAGACCAATGACCAGCTGTTAAAGATTACAGTCTTTACACTAACCACCCCTCCCTACTCCAAATCATCTAAGATTTCTTGGCCACTGGGAATTCCCCTTAATTTCCAAAATGTGGCAAATTCAAAAGCATGGATTAAAAAAAGTAGGAGGATGAGTGCAGAGATAATTCAGCAGGGAGGGCACCTGTCTTTGTGTTAGACCCAACCAGGTTCCATCTCGAGCACCACATATGGTCGCCTGGGCCCCACTCGGAGGAAGTGCTGAGCAGCACCCCTGAATACATCAGAGCATGGCCCAAACCTCCTCCCTCAAAGGAGGGGGAAAAGAACTGATTAGATCCTATCACTAGGATCCTAATTACAGATTTTATTTGTGAAATACATTTTATTTGTTGTTCTGAAATTTTTGAAATTTAAAAAAATAGCTGAGTATTGTTTTCTGCTAATTTGTGTTTTAAACCTTTTGATACCTTTGAGACAAACTTCTTAGAAATAAAATTCTAAAATAATAAATAAAATTTTCACTTGAGAAAGGCATCTTAAGAGAACTAAGGCATGATTACTTTCTCCTCTTATGGAAAAAGGAATTTATATGAATTGGCATATTTGGTATTTAAGACTTCATGAAAAGAGGCACTATCACATAAAATAATATGAAACTCCAAAGACTGTTCTGATTAATTTTGATTCCTATTATAAAGTATTATATATTAGTGTTTTAAATTCTAATCATTTTATAGCCTTTGCAATTTTTTGAAACCACTGTTTATTCTTATACTTTGTTTTTAGAAAATTTTAAGGAAATGGGAAAATGTAATCAAACAAAATAAGATTTGTTCTTTGACAAAGAACTGTCTTTGATTAAAACCCAATTTATGTCTGTATTTACCAGGAATCAAATTATTAAAATTTTATCCTGCAAGACCCTCAGTGTGATTTCCCACTGCCACAGGACTTTCTGATGCTTTGCAACCCACTTCCCTTCCTCAAGAATATGAATTGTTCTTGCGCTTTCTGTGATTCACCACTGAGAAGATCTAAGCTCTATTGCTAATGTCTAAGGTCTTTGATAGGTAAACATCCTAATCCTCCCCTTCAAGTCTTCACAGGTGACCTATGCATATTTTTATAAGACTGTTTTTTTTATTAGTGAATCACCCTGAGGTACACTTACAGACTTACAAACTTCTGTACTTACATTTCAGTCATACAATGGTCAAGTGTCCATCCCTCCACCAGTGCCCATTTTCCACCACCAATGGTCCCAGCATCGCTCCCACCATCCCCACTCCATTCCCCTTCCCTCCACCCCGTCTCTGTCGCAGGGCATTCCCTTTTGCTCTCTCTCTCCTTTTGGGTGTTGTGATTTGCAATAGAGATATTGAGTGGCCATCATGTTCGGTCTAGAGTCTGCTTTCAGGGTGCATCTCCCATCCCGAGCGAGCACCATTTACCAATACTGGCATTTATATGAAGGTCTATTCAGACACTTTCACGAGGTTGAAAAGCAGATGATATATGAAGTAGATAACTGAGCTACTGACAACTGTGAGGATAACACTAGTAGTGAGTCATTTACAGACTCACTCTATGGTTTGTTGACCAATAGAAATTTTTGGAATTTGTATTTGCAGTAAAATCAACCATTAGGATAATGAAAGTTTTTTCTTGTAGAGTGGAATGTCTCTTTCTTTGACTATTTTCTTTGTTGTAACTGTTATTGGCCTTGTCTTAAGTAATTTTAGTAAATTTAAGCATTCTGTTTTTGCTGCCAATTGCTAAAGTAGTTTAAATAGCTTGATAATATCAACATGATCAAAATTTATTTCTACACATGGAAAATAACTTCCAACTGCTACTTGGAAAGTAGCAACTTCCAAGTCATTAGGATCTCTTGGGAATTCATCAAATTGTGGGCCGTGTCCCCATCTCTCATTAAATTTATAGCTATCCTGTAACATTCCTAACACATTTCTCTGTATCTCCCTTTAGCAACTCTGTGCCCCACTGCCTATCTCACTTCCTGTACCTTCAAACTAACATAGTTTTCCTCCCACCACTCTTCTAGGAGACCCTGTCAGTTCATGTTTCAACATAAAATGTGAGAACATTTCTATATTGATATTTTTGGTGTCTCCTTTTCTAACTTCACACCGCTGCCATTTGTTTTAGTTATTAAATTGTTATTAAATGGGCATATAGTTATATTTTCTATGTAGTCTCATTAATTTTTTATGAGTCATTCTGATTGATTCTATAAATCTATCATTGAGTTTATGCTGCAAATAAATGTATGTAAAAATGCTCATATCATGAGTTATGGTAAAGATAAAACATAATTATCCATATGAATTATACACCAAAAAAAAGAAACTTTTGTCTGGCAACCTCAGGTATTTCTAGAAACTATGAAGATGACTGGTTATAGTCAGGACTGTAACTTCTGACAGTATTCTCAGGTGAAGGAATGGTTTCCTCCTATTATGTTCTCCTGGATAAAACAATATGCAAAATTATACCCACCGCTTTTGAATTTATCAAAAATTCAAAATTTTTGAATTTTGTCAGGAAGAAAATTAAAGAAAAAATCAAAAGATACTTAGAAAAAATGAGAATGAAGATACAGCTACCAAAACATATGGGACGAAGCTAAAGCTGTGCTAAGGGGAAAATTTATAGCTCTCCAAGCATTCCTCAGGAAGGAAGAAAGGGCCCACATAGATAGCTTGACTTCATGGCTCAAGACCCCAGAAAAGGACCAGAAAAAGGAACCCAAACCAGACCGAAGGAAAGAAATAATAAAAATTAGAGCAGAAATTAATGACATGGAAATAAAAAAAATCAGAAAGAACAATGAAACAAAGATCTGGTTCTTCGAGAAAATAAATAAGATTGATAAACCACTACCAAGACTCAGAAAGAAAGAAAGAAAGAAAGAAAGAAAGAAAGAAAGAAAGAAAGAAAGAAAGAAAGAAAGAAAGAAAGAAAGAAAGAAAGAAAGAAAGAAAGAAAGAAAACCCTAAAAAATCGAATCAGAAATGAAAAGGGGGACATCATAACAGAAACTAGTGAGATTCAAAAGATCATTAGAGACTACTTTGAAGGTCTATACGCCACAAAACAGGAGAACCTAAAAGAAATGGATGAATTCCTTGAATCCTACAATCTCCCAAGACTGAACAAAGAAGACTTGGAATACCTGAATAGACCCATTAATGTTAAGGAAATTGAAACTGTAATAAAAAAATCTCCCCAAAAACAAAAGCTCAGGCCCAGATGGATTCACTGGCAAATTCTTCCAAACATTAAAAGAAGATCTGTTGCCAGTTCTCCTCAAGCTTTTCCAGGAAATTGAAACAATAGGAACTCTCCCAAACAGTTTCTATGAAACATACATCTCCCTAATACCAAAAGCAAACAAAGACACAACTAAGAAAGAAAATTATAGACCAATATCCCTGATGAACACCTATGCGAAGATCCTCAACAAAATATTAGCAAATAGAATCCAACAACTCATCAAAAAGATCATACATCATGACCAAGTGGGATTCATCTTGGGGATGCAAGGATGCTAAACCATTCAGATGTTAAACCATTCAGAAATCAATCAACATAATCCATCATATCAACAAAAGTAAAGATAAAAACCATATGATCATATCAATAGATGCAGAGAAAGCATTTGACAAGATCGAACATCCGTTCATGATGAAAACCCTCACCAAAATGGATTTTGGAGGAACTTTCCTCAAGATAGTCAAAGCCATCTACCACAAGCCTATAGCAAGCATTATTCTCAATGGGAAAAAACTAAGTGCCTTTCTTCTAAGATCAGGGGCAAGACAAGGATGCCCACTCTCACCACTTCTGTTCAATATAGTACTGGAAGTACTTGCAATAGCTATTAAACAAGAAAAAGAGATTAAGGGCATCCAGATAGGAAAGGAAGAAATCAAATTCTCACTATTTGCAGATGATATGATACTATATCTAAAGCCTCTACTAAGAAACTCTTAGAAACAATAGACTTGTACAGTAAAGTTGCAGGCTACAAAATCAATACCCCAAAATCCATGGCCTTCCTATATACAAACAATGAGACAGAGGAAAGGGACATGAAAAAAGCAATCCCATTCACAATCGTGCCCCAGAAAATCAAGTACATCGGAATCAGCTTAACCAAGGAAGTAAAAGACCTCTACAAAGAAAACTATAAAACGCTACTCCATGAAATAAAAGAGGACACGAGGAAATGGAAACAAAGGCAGAGCCACAGAGCAATGGAACAGGGTAGAATATCCCTACACACAACCCCAAATGTAAGATAAACTAATCTTTGATAAAGGAGCAAGAGATGTGAAGTGGAGCAAGGAAAACCTCTTTAGCAAATGGTGCTGACACAACTGGACAACCACATGCAAAAAAATGGGCTTAGTGGGGTGATGAAATGAACAGAAACTTTTCCAAAGAAGAAATCTGAATGGCTGAGAGGCACATGAGAAAATGTTCAACATCAGTAATCATCAGGTAGATGCAGATCAAAACAACAATGAGATATCATCTCACACCACAGAGACTGGCCCACATCCCAAAAAACAAAAGCAACCGGTGTTGGCGTGGATGTGGAGAGAAAGGGACTCTCCTTCACTGCTGGTGGGAATGCCATCTGATTCAGCCCTTTTGGAAAACAATATGGACGATTCTCAAAAATTTAGAAATTGAGCTCCCATTTGACCCAGCAATACCACTCCTGGGAATATATCCCGGAGAGGCAAAAAGGTATAGTAGAGATGACATCTGCATTTCCATGTTCATTGCCGCTCTGTTTACAATAGCCACAATATGGAAAAAACCAGAGTGCCCGAAAACAGATGATTGGCTAAAGAAACTCTGGTATATTTACACAATGGAATACTACGTAGCTGTCAGAAAACATGAAGTCATGAAATTTGCATATAAGTGGATCAACATGGAAAGCATCATGCTGAGTGAAATGAGCCAGAAAGAAAGAGACAGACATAGAAAGATCACACTCATATGTGGAATATAAAGTAGCTGAGAGGTACAAGCTTACAATGTTGCGATTCCTGGCAGACATTTCTCTGGACTTAGTTACTAAAATACTAAAATACAGAAATCCAAAACTATGCTGCTGCTAGTGCGGCCTCCTGACCTCATATCTCTTCATTTTCAGCAATGAAAAACAAATTACCAAACACTTTCTTTTCAGCAGATCGACTTTAGGGGGGAGAAACCCCAAATCAATAATAGTGAATTTTTTTGTTTAAATATTGAATGTAATCAAAGTAAAGTGAAAGTAAAGTGAAATTTACCAGTTATACATGCGGGGTGGGGGGGCTGAGGAGGGGGGGGAAGGGGGGAGGTATACTGTGATTCTTGGTGGTGGAATATGTGACTGGTGAAGGGATGGGTGTTTGAGCACTTTATAACTGAGACTTTAATCTGAAAGCTTTGTAACTTTCCACATGGTGAATCAATAAAAGAATTAAAAAAAAAGAATGGGCTTAGACCTCGACCTGACACCATGCACAAAAGTCAGATCAAAATGGATTAAAGACCTCAACATCAGACCACAAACCATAAGGTACATTGAAGACAAGGTTGGCAAAACCCTCCACGATACTGAAGATAAAGGTGTCTTCAAAGATAACATGCAACTGGCCAAACAAGTGAAAACAGAGATAAACAAATGGGACTACATTGAACTAAAAAGCTTCTGCACCACAAAAGATACAGTGACCAGAATACAAAGACTATCTACAGAATGGGAAAGGATATTTACACAATACCCATCAGATAAGGGGTTGATATCAATGGTATATAAAGCACTGATTGAACTCTACATGAAGAAAATAACCAACCCCATCAGAAAATGGGGCGAAGAAATGAACAGAAACTTTCCCAAGGAAGAGATACGAATGGCCAAATGACATACCACCTCACACCCCAGAGACTGGTACAAATCCAAAAGAACAAAAGCAACCAATGTTGGAGAGGATGTGGGGAGAAAGGGACCCTTCTACACTGCTGGTGGGAATGCCGACTGGTTCAGCCCTTTTGGA
This sequence comes from Sorex araneus, assembly GCF_027595985.1. NCBI lineage: Eukaryota > Metazoa > Chordata > Mammalia > Eulipotyphla > Soricidae > Sorex > Sorex araneus. The sequence goes on along the minus strand of NC_073303.1, from coordinate 317,948,659 downwards.
AAACAATATGGACGATTTTCAAAAAATTAGAAAGTGAGCTCTCATTTGACCCAGCGATACTACTGCTGGGAATATATCCCAGAGAAGCAAAAAAGTATAGTCGAAATGACATCCGCACTTATTTGTTCATTGCAGCCCTGTTTACAATAGCCAGAATCTGGAAAAAACCCGAGTGCCCTAGAACAGATGACTGGTTGAAGAAACTTGGTACATCTATACAATGTCATACTATGCAATTGTTAGAAAAAATGAGGTCATGAATTTTGCATATAAATGGATCAGCATGGAAAATATCATGCTAAGTGAAATGAGTCAGAAAGAGAGAGACAGACATAGAAAGATTGCACTCATCTGTGGACTATTGAATATCAGAGTAGGAGATTAGCACCCAAAAATAGTAGAAGTAAATACCAGGAGGTTGATTCCATGGCTTGGATGCTGGCCTCACAGTCTGAGGAGAGGGCAACTCAGATAGAGAAGGGAACACCAAGTAAAATGTGGTTGGAGGCCATGCGGGGGAAGGGTGATGCGTGCTGAATGTAGAGTAGAGACTGAACACAATGGCCACTCAACACTTTTATTGCAAACCACAACACCTAAATAGAGAGAGAGAACAGAAGGGAATACCCTGCCACAGTGGCAGTGTGGGGTGTGGGGAGATGGGATTGGGGAGGGTGGGAGGGATGCTGGGTTTATTTGTGGTGGAGAATGGGCACTGGTGAAGGGATGGATTCTTGAACTTAGTATGAGGGAAACATGAGCACAAAAATGTATAAATCTGTAACTGTATCCTCATGGTGATTCACTAATTAAAAATAAATAAATTATAAAAATGTAAATGAATAAATTATAGAATCATGGATAAAGAAAATAAAGAAAAAGAAAAGGGGATTTTTTAACCTGTATAATCTCTAAAAAAAATTTAAAAAAAACATAAGCTAGCATAAAAATAATATTCAATGCAGTGGTTTAAGTAAAATAAAAGGAGCACCAAGGTAGAATTAAACTAATATACATATATTGATATATGTATATATCCAATTATTTACTCAAAGACAATCGTATTATACAAAATAATATAAATATGATTCAACAAGGTATAACATGTAAAATTAATACAGTAATAAAACTACTTCATGATAGTAAAATAGATAAATGATATTCATGTTTAGTCTCCACACAAAACAACCAAATGGCATTTATCATTTAAGAAAACCCTGTTGCTTTCTCAAGGCAAGAGACTCAGACCATTTGTCTACAAAATTCAGCGTCCCTGGGTGGAGTGGGGGTAACAGAAGTGTAGCGAGGAGGGATCCCTGGACACTGGTAGAGGGAGCATGGTGGAGGGAAGCAGGAATACTAGTGGATGGTGAGATACAGAAAGAGAATATGTATGAGACTATAAAACTAAAACTATAACTCTCAGTTCCTCAGTAAAATGAAAATAAATAACAAAAGAAACCTCCTAAGCTAACTCTTACCAAATGGTTTATCAATTACATTCCTTGGTATTTAATCTCAGTGGTTGAAGGGTCTGTCTTCTATATGAGTCCAGTTATATGATATTCTAGAAAATGCAAAACTATACAGGCCATAAAATGGCCAGCCATTGTCAGAAGTAGGAATAGGAAGCAGAGGCTTTGGAGGCAATGCAAGACTGCAAATATTTGTCTAAACTCACAGAATGCACACCAAGAATGGGCTTTAATGTAACTGTACACTTGGGTGATTATATCAATATAAATTTATCAATTATAGGGTCAGGAACAACAGTATGGGGGTAAGGTGCTGCCTTGCATGCAGCCAGCACTGGCTCAATCCTTACATTGTAGACTTCCAAGGGTCACTGCTAAGCACAGAGTTGTGAATGCCCACTGAATTCCACCAGGTGGTCCCCCAAATTAGTTTGACCAAAAGTACCATGTTGATAATACTATACAATGTGGATAATGGTGGAAGTTGTATATTATGTGTCTCTCGAGGTATGGGGCGCACACAGGAACTCCAACTCTCTTCAATTCAATTCCACTGTAAACCTTAATGTGTGCTAGATTTCACTCACACTCACTCTCTCTCTCTCTCTCTCACACACACACACTTGTTTTTATCTCTTAAATAGTTGAAGGAGCGATGGAGAATTTCTATAATATGCAACTAAAAAATTCCTAAAATGTAACTGAAAAATTATCTATGTATGAAATTTGACTGAAGATACTCAAGTCATAAGCCAGCAGTCCGCCAGGTGCAGTCCCCTCTCTGCTGGCTTCTCGGAGAGCTGTCTGCTTCAACTCACAGGGAGACTTTCAGGGACTTTCTAGAGGCTGTTTTCCTGGCACCAGAGTTTGTTGAGGGCTAAGTGTGCTTGGGTTGGTTCTGTGTGGGCACTTTATGCCCCTGGAACCCTCTGTACTACCGTACCACCTCTGTCAGGAGACCACTGCTAAGAGCAAGCTGCACAGTGCTCATGGAACTGCCAAGGGCACAGAGACAACTCAGGTCTCTCCTGACAGGTCACTGGATGCAGCTGCCTCAATGCTCTTCTGTTTTTTTTTTTTTTTTTTTTTTGCTTTTTGGGTCACACCCAGCGATGCTCAGGGGTTACTCCTGGCTCTGCACTCAGGAACTACTCCTGGCGGTGCTTGGGGGACCATATGGGATGCCGGGGATCGAACCCGGGTCGGCCGCGTGCAAGGCAAACGCCCTACCCGCTGTGCTATCGCTCCGGCCCCAATGCTCTTCTGTTTTTTACAGCAATTTCAGATATTACACAGACAATATCATGGGCCACAATTAAAATATAAAAGGCACTTCAAGTGAAAAGAAATCATTCATCTTCAGTGACTCTGGCATTTTAATTTTCTTCTGAAAAACTACAAAGATTCTCAGGCACAGGTCCTGAGTGTAAATGCATTCTTTTTGCTTAGTAGCCTTTCCTCAGCAGGAAATCAACGCCCTCTCACTCACAGACTAGTATTCCACTGCAGATGACAGCTTACTGGGATGCTTATGCTTCATTGTAAAGTTTGTTAATTTTAGCCCTAGGATCTAGCAATATTCTTAAACTGTGAGTTGATACAACTGCAAACTGATACTCAGAATATGTGAAGGAAATAACAGATGAACCATGCACATAATGAAGACAATCAGGCTGACTACTAAGAAACTAATGAAAAGTAATGATTCTAAACTACCATTGCTATTGTGTATAACATTTCCATTAAGAAATCACACTCTTAATTTTGTCTCATCTACCTTCCATTATCACATTCTATTCTTATTTACAAAACATTTTTGTTAAGAGGCTCTTTTAGTGACTTGAAGATTTTACCATCATCCAATTCCTTGATTACAATGATTAAAGTAGATTCTTTTTTTTTCCAGGCACTTTTGTTCTCTTTCCTTCCCTATCTCTTTCTCTTTCCTATTGAACATTATGGTTTATTCTTGCTATTTTTTTTTAAATTTTTTTATTGAGTCACCATGTGAAAAGTTACAAAGTTTTCAGGTTTAAGTCTCAGTTATACAATGCTCGAACACCCATCCCTTCACCAGTGCACATATTCCACCACCAAGAATCACAGTATAGCTCCACCCCGCACCCCTATACCTCTAGCCCCCCCACCCCCCTAATCCCCCCCGCCTGTGTAACTAATAAATTTCACTTTACTTTCACTTTGATTGCATTCAATATTTCAACAAAACTCATTATTATTGTTTGGAGAGTCTCTCCCCTAAAGTCAGACCTGCTGAAAAGCAAGCATTAGATAATTTGTTTTCCATTGCTGAGAATGAAGAGGTATGAGGTCGAGTGACCGCACTTAGCGGCCTCATGGTTTTGGGTTTCTGTATTTTAGTAACTAAGTCCAGAGAAATATCTGCCAGAAGTTGCATCATTGCCAACTTGTACTTCTCAGTTACATTATATTCCACATATGAGTGCAATCTTTCTATGTCTGTCTCTTTCTTTCTGACTCATTTCACTCAACATGATACTTTCCATGTTGATCCATTTATATGAAAATTTCATGACTTCATGTTTTCTGACAACTCTACTACAAAGCAGTAGTCATTAAAACAGCTTGGTACTGGAACAAAGGCAGAGTAGCAGACCAATGGAATAGGGTTGAATACTCTGACACCTCCCCCCAAGTATATGACCATATAATCTTTGATAAGGGAGCAAGAAATGTGAAGTGGAGCAAGGAAAGCATGTTTAACAAATTGTGCTGGCAAAACTGGACAGCTACATGCAAAAAAATGGGATTAGACCTCCACCTATCACCATGTACAAAAGTCAGATCAAAATGAATTAAAGGCCTCAACATCAGACCAGAATCCCTAAGGTACATTGAAGACAAGGTCAGCAAAACCCTCCACGACATTGAAGCCAATGGTATCTTCAAAGATGACACACCACTGGCCAAGCAAGTGAAAACAGAGATAAATAAATGGGACTATCTCAAACTAAGAAGTTTCTACACTTCAAGAGAAACAGTGACCAAAATACAAAGACAATCTACAGAATTGGAAAGGATATTTATGCAGTACCCACCCGATAAAGGGTTGATATCAAGGATATACAATGCACTGGTTGAACTCCACAAGAAGAAAACTGCCAACCCAATAAAAAAAAATGGGGTGACGAAATGAAAAGAAACTTTCCCAAGGAAGAAATCCAAATGGCTCAGAGGCACATGAGAAAATGTTCAACATCACTAATCATCAGGGAGATGCAGATCAAAACAACAATGAGATATCATCTCACACCACAGAGACTGGCCCACATCCCAAAAAACAGAAACAACCGGTGTTGGCGCGGATGTGGGGAGAAAGTAGATTCTTAATATTTTATTCCTATGCAAACATAAAATGCACAAACCAGAAAAACACAAAGAATATTTTTTTTGTTATAGTCATAACTACCCAAAAATAGATCTGGGGGAGAAAACTACATTTTCTATGGTTAGCTGAATCTTTTACAAAACTTCAGTCCTTTTCAAAACCATTTGAAGCAATTTCTCTTCCTAAAAAAATATTATTGGTGTTTTCAGTATTTAATTATTTTTCAAATTTATTAGAATTTTCAAAGAAATATAATATGGAATCCAGTGTGTTTCTCTTCATACAATCTAAGATTGCCTACTTTATGTGCATTATCTAAAAATAATCCAGGTCTATGACTGAGTTCCAAATGATCTAAATCTATTCTATCCATTAACTGTCCTCTTCAGCTGAAAGTCACACAAGATACAAGAAATGACCTGGTCAAATATACACATCTTTGAAGTTACTCTATTTAATTTTCTGAAAACTGACAAATATTTTAAGAATGTGACGAACACTCTAAACTGTTTCGAAGTTCCAAAGTCTAGGATCTTACTCCACATAGGAGATCTTTATCTTTCCTCCATAAGAAATCAATTGGCAGTCCAACCACATACAGGACAATGCCACATCCAGAATCCACTTAGCATAGAGAGTCATGCCTGGAGAGCAGGACCTGTCATACAGCTGCAAGACCTACATGGCCAGCTCCATAGAAGTCTGTGGGCACCCATCTCGATGCAACTGTCCCTCAGAGTAACAAAAAGTGCAATAAAATGGGTACATAACATAAAAACATTTCTCAAAAAAAAACCCAACATTTATGAGAAAATCTTGAATTATCAAAGAAATTAATCTGGCTTTGTTAATACAGTTTCTATAATACCAATTTATTGAACATTTCTGCCTCTTATTTACTAAAATGCCAAGAGAATCCAGATGCTTATGTGAACCCCCAAAAGAGACATGGCAAAGCTAGATTTTGTTTTGCTACTGAATTTTTCTACTTGAAGAAAACAGAAGGAAGCAACCCTGAGTGCTATGGAACAGGACATGATTGGGTCTCTCTCAAGAAGAAGTCTTTGGCACTGAGTTATGATCAAAGACACAGAAAGCCCCCAAAAAATCACGAGAGAATGAGATTTCAATGTCATTTTCCTGCTACAGAAATGAATTTATGAAAATCATTTTTATTAAAGATGTAAAGAATGATATCAATGGACTGAAGTGACAGTACAGTAGGTAAGGCATTTGCCTCGCACGCAGATCCCTGGCATGGCGTATAGCTGCCTAAGCACTGCCATTAAGAATGATTCTGAGAGTAGAGCAGAAGTAAACTCGGAGTACTGCAGGGTTTGCCCGTTTCCCCCAAAATGACAGCACTGTAGCACTGTAGCACTGTCATCCCTTTGTTCATCGATTTGTCGAGTGGGCATCAGTAATGTTTCCATTGTGAGACTTGTTGTTACTGTTTTTGGCATATTGAATATGACATGTGTCGCTTGCCAGGCTCTGCCATGCAGGTGAGATACTTTTGGTAGCTTGCTGGACTCTCCAAAAGGGATGGAGGAATAGAACCTCGGTTGGCCACATGCAAGGCAAACGCCCTACCCGCTGTGCTATCGCTCCAGTCTAAAACAATAATATTAATAAAGTTAAATAGGATAGTCTGTTTATTCTATTGTATTTTATTTAATATATGACAAGAAAATGAAGAGGAAACTAGTCTTGAAGTTTTCTTTTACCAGGCATTCTCAGTATCAGAGCACAAGTATGTCCTTACTTAGAGCCTTCGCAATAGGTACCCTGGCCTAGAATTTGCTTTGTCTAGAGTTATCTGGTAGATAAGGCCCTCTAGCTCATTTCTGATACACTCCTTGCTTTTAAAAAGGTTTTTATTATCCTAAATTCTGGTCCTGGACTTTTTAGCCACAGAGACAGGGGATCATAGATTACTTTCTTGAGGATATATAAAATATACTAAGACATATTACTTTCTATTTTCAGTTTTTGAAAGGAATTTTGAAAACCATTTAAATTTAAACCTTTGTAACTTAAGTGTAAACCATGCTTTAGTTATGCATCCCTAGATGTCTTCTATTTCTAACTCCTAAATTATTGTCACCTTTTGTTTTCAATATATAGAATATTGACATATTACATGGCAGAGCCAGGAAAGCTACCAGTGACATACTCGATATGCCCAAAACAGTAACAACGGTGGTCCTCATTCCCCTGATCCTGAAAGAGCCCCTAGTATGCCATCGGGCTACACTAGCACGTGACATGGATGAATGGAGATGTTACTGGCACCAGTTTGAGCAAATCGATGAACAACGGGATGACACTGATACAGTGATACAGTGATAGTCTTATGATAATTTACCATAAATTTTGTAGTTTGACAACAAAAATATATTGTTATCTCACAGTTTCTACAAGTGGAGTCTAAACATCCCTTAGTGTAACCCTATGCTAGGGATGTCACAAGGCTGTGGTCAAAGGAATCATTAAACTGCATGTGATTGCACCCAGAGTGTCTGAATGCTGACCAGCTGAGGACTTCTGCCTAACACTGCAGGGGTCTGGAATCTACAGAAGAGCCTAGAGGCAGCTGCAATTTTTTTTTTTTTTGGTTTTTGGGTCACACCTGGCGATGCACAGGGGTTACTCCTGGCTCTGCACTCAGGAATTACTCCTGGCGGTGCTCAGGGGACCATATGGGATGCTGGGATTTGAACCCGGGTCGGCCGCATACAAGGCAAATGCCCTACCCGCTGTGCTATCACTCCAGCCCCTGCAATTTTTTTTTTTAAAGGTAATTCACAGTTCAGTTTGCTACTTTGAGGTCAGCACAGGAATCTTCAGTCTGTTGAGATATAGTCATACATTAGGAAAAAATTCAAGCACAGGAGATACAGTCCCTTATCAAATACTTATCTTAAATCTAGGGCCCAGGAAGGTGAAACAATATCCCTGGGTTGTACAGGTTTATGAAGCTCTGATTTAAATCAAGACCAGTACCACATCTTCACGCTTGACGGCATAACAGGCACACTCTCTGGCAGTCTAGACTCGGTCGCAAAAAGGCATTGGTAAAAAACTAAACAAATAAGCAAACAAACAAAAAGTCCATGCCACTTGCAGTCAGTGTCAGTGGGGAATTCGTCACACGAGAAAACCTAACAAGTGACGTAGTTTAACTCAAACCCGAACTGTACAATGTATCTATCAAAATTATAAGAATAATGTCATGAAAATAAGATTGCTTATAAATCAAATGTCTCAGATGATTCTATAACTTCTCTGAAGTTGCTACAGTATTCCAGCTATGTCACTGTAGGGTCTGCTAATCTTAATGATTTCTATGGTAACAAATTCTAGTGCCTTCTACAGAGAAGAACCCTATGCTAATGGAAACATTAGTTTCATAACCAACTGGTGTTAAAGCTGCAATCCAAGAACCCAAAGAGCAAGGTGTTTTCAGAGAAGCTGTAGCTCAATCTGTACCTGCGGGGCGAGTGCATCAGCAGCCTGATGGTGCCTTCAGGCTTCCTGACACCCCAAAATGCCACTGTGCATTTGGCTAGACCCAAACAACTTGGGACCAAGTTTACCAAGAAATTAAATGACCAAAAGTTAGGTATGTGGGAGCCATGCCCACAAACCACCTCTGGCTCAGCTATACAAGCTCATTTATTAGCCTTATTTCAGAGACCCAGAGATTAATCTCAAAAGAGACCAAAAGTCACAGTTAATCTTGGACCCACATAGGCTAAACAGACTTGGGTAAATAGGAGTGGGGTGGGTTGGCCTGTGCCTACTCAGGCAGAGCCCCGAGCAGATTCCACAATCCAAAATCACCACCATACTCCTGGCCTGACTCCACGGTTTCAGGATGGACCTCACCGAGATATAATCTGCTGAAAATTTGGGTATGCAGGTTTTGACTGAAATCTACAGGCTCTCACGGTGTTGGGTGGGATACCTCCCCCCACTTCCCAATACACATGGAAGCACTGGCAGTCACCCCCATGAATCAACTCCAATGCCACCCTGTAAACTCTACTGCAGGCCTTGCTTCAGAGACCCATAAACAAATCTCGAAAGAGATCAAAAGCCAGAGACACAGCAGCAAATCCTGGAAGACACCACAGAGACAGAGGTCTCTCCAGGCCCCACACCAAGCCAATTCCACCGGGTCACCCCAGATGGAGAAGGTGCAGTCTCCCCGCCTACTCCAGATGGAATCCCAGTAACCAAGAGCTTCCATAAGCAAGGCCCAGGTATGCAGGTTCCAGGACTAAATCTCCATGCTGCATGGTGGCAGAGGCACCAGCTGTCCCTCCCAGGCTTCCTGCCAGCTTGTTGGCCTGGTTGTTACACCCACAATGTGCCTCCAGGCACCATCTTAGTGCATCAATTGCCCTAGTCTAGAAATACACAATTGAATACCAAAATGGATTAGTGCCCTACAGAAATGTCTCTGGAACCCAACCATCTACAATCTAGGATTCCAGAAGCGCACAGCTGCGGCACCCATGATATTCAAAATGAGCAAAGGACAATAAATGATCTAGGTCTGCCCCTTGGAGGCAGGATTGAATAGTGGTGGGTGGTGGGAAAATTCGAGCAAAACATAATGCCCAAAGGTAAAGAGAGAGTATTGGGGAAATTGCCATGGAGGCAGCGTGAGGACTGGGATGGGGAGGATATACTGGTGGTGGTAAGTGTGCACTGGTGGAGGGATAGGTTTTCAATCATTGTATGGCTGAATCTTGAATATGAAAGCTTTGTAACTGTGTCTCAGGGATATTCATTAAAAAAAATAAAATGTGGAGTTCATACCCAGATTAATCAATAGCTGGAAAAAAAAGCAGTACTCCTATATTCTGTATCACTGTATCACTGTCACTGTTTCACTGTCATCCCATTGCTTATTGATTTGCTTGAGCGGGCACCAGTAACATCTCCATGTGAGACTTGTTACTGCTTTTGGCATATTGAATACACCATGGGTAGCTTGCCAGGCTCAGCCATGAGGGCGAGATACTCTTGATAGCTTGCCAGGCTCTCTGAGAGGAGTGGAGGAATCAAACATGTAGGCCGCATGCAAGGCAAATGCCCTACCACTGTGCTATCGCTCCAGCCCACTCCTATATTAAAAAAAAAAATCTACAAATAAAACTGGGTAAAAGTATATTTACCATGTTTAAAGAAATGGTTTTACCTTTTGAAAGAATTTACCTTTTGAAAGAAAATGTTGGTTACTTTATCTATATATTTAAGAATGATATTTTAATTATGATGGATATGCACAAACTAAAATTTATTCTTAATATTTTATTATTTATTTATTTATTTATTGCTTTGGGGGTCACACCCAGCTATGCTCAGGGGTTACTCCTGGCTTTGCATTCTGCTGGTGATTGAGGGACCCTATGGGATTCTGGGAATCAAATGCAGGTCAGCTGCATGCAAGGCAAATCCCCTACCTGCTATTCTATCGCTCAGGCCCCCATATTCTTAATAATTTTTAACTCTTCCCCAATTAAACAACTCTCTCTTACAAAGAGTTCCTGTCTAACCAGATCCTGCCATCCAACAGTCTAACATTTTTGCTCTACAACTTAACTATTCTAACTAGGTACCACATGCAAATGAATTTGTCTTTCTCTAACTAGCTAACTTCATTTACTATTCTGCAGTTCCCCAATGCTGCAGCATGTGCTATAACCTCCTTCGTTATAAAATATTACGAGACTAACACCCAAGGACAGTAGAGACAAAGGCCAGGAAGATTGTTCCACAGTTGGAAGCCTGCTTCATGAGCTGGGGGAGAAGGTAACTGTGACAGAGAAGGAATTACTGAGTCAATGATGGTTGGAGGGATCGATTGGGATGGGAGATGTGTGCTGAAAGTATATAAAGGACCAAACATGATGGCCTATCATTATCTGTATTGCAAACGATAATGCCCAAAAATAGAGAGAGAGTAAAAGGGAGACTGCCATAGAGTAAGGTTGAGAAATACTGGTGACATTGGTGGTGGAAAATGTACATTGGTTGAGGGATAGGTGTTCCGTCATTGTATGACTGAAACTCAAACATGAAAGCTTTGTAACTGTATCTCATAGTGATTCAATTAAAAAGACAGTTAAAAAAAGCCTTCCTTTTTAAGGCTGAATAATTGCAATTGTCCATTGTTCATATATACTCAATTTTATTATTCATTTAATTACTGGACACATGGGCTGCTTAAATCATCTGGCTGTTGTGAATAATAAACTGCCAATAACATCTCTTTGATATTCCTTTCCCATTTTGGACACATAAATAGAAGTTATTTTCTTTAATCATCTGGAATTTTTAAATATTTGAGGAACTATCAAATGAGAGACATTACTGGTGCCCGCTTGAACAAATCAAAAGGTTGCTCAAAATACTGCTTTTCAGTATTTTCAGTATTGATTTCCAAGTGTAAATGCTATGAGACTTAAGACTCTGATGAATAAATCTAAGGCTTTAAAGATGTAAAAATGTGCATGTTTAAAAACCAAGGTTTTCAATTACCCACAGGAATCTAAAGCAGCCAAGAGAAGTTGGGAAGAGAGGTTCTAAACATGATGGCCTTCCTGCATGTATCTCTGCATGGTGCTTCAGGTTATTGATGCATAATAAAATCACCCAGAGAGGAATTACGGTCCTTTGCAGTGTAAATTTAAAGTTCTGATTTGTGTTCTAAAACTCACCTGATTATTGATTACCAAGGCAATTGGTCAGAACCACAAAAACACTTAAATATAAAGACACAGTGTAAAGTATGGAAAATATATATAATTACTGTTTCAAGCAGGGAGTGAGGTGCTGAAAATATATATTGAGAAAAAAACTGGCTTCGAATATTATTCACTCCCGGGCATCTGCTTTCTCAACTTAAGCCTCAGCTGCCCTTACTTCCTAGCACTCCCAAAAGCAGGGTCCCGACAAGGGATGGGACTTGACCCAGGGCAAGTGGTGAGTTATGTGCTACCCTGGCATCGAGATGGGCCTGGCCAAAGCACCTAATGCTTAACTATATGTTAAGAGCTTGGTCATGGACATGTCATGTCATGATCCAAAAGCAACGACGAGACTAGGACCCTGCTAGGGATAGGAAAGACCAATCTGGCCTGAGCACTGTAGTCTGAGATTGAGATGACCCCAGGAGAGCAATTCTATAAGCTTAATGCATCTCTTGCTATGTCCATACAAAATGATTAATATTATGAATGCCTATATGTTAGTTGGACAAGGAGAGGAGAAACACACCAATGGGATTTCACTCTTGGGTGGGTGTCCTGCTTAAAGAGAATCTGTCCTACAAGAAGCATCCCCTGAGGGAAAGAACTTTACCCTTGTTGATTGTGACCACACCTGTGTGTAAAGCCCCAACCCCTCATGCTGTGAGAGTGGGCTGGAGGCCTGTCCCTGGGCCGGTGAGTTCCAGTGCAAGGTCTAGAGAAGTTAGATGGAGATCCAGATCCAGAGGAGAAGGAGTATGAAGTAACATGGGGGAGGAAGAAGTGGGGAGAGAGACAGGAGTGTATAGAGAGGAGATTGGAATAAAGTGCAATTGAGACCAACCAGCTTGGCTCCGTTCCTTCCTTCGCCTGCCTCATCATCGCCATCAACCTCCCTGGGGTGGGGAAAGCGGCTGGAGACTACTGAACGCGGGTGGCAGGAGAGACAGTGCCGCCGCCTTGTACCCCGTGCCCCCGGCGGTGTGCCCCGCGTGTCCCCCTCGCCCCCTTTTTCTTTTTTGTGTTTTTACACGAACAGCTCCAGGCTCACCGCAGTTGACAGCCATTCTAGCAAAGGATTTTGAAAGGGGAGAAGTTTGGGGACAATGTATATAAATTTAGCACAGAAAAAAATAAAGCATATCTGTCTGCCTCACCCTGAGATGGGTCCTTTCTTACCATACGCTGCTCTTGCCTGCATCTCTGCCTGAGATGTGTATTTTCTTATCTCATGGATGCTCTTGCCTCCATGAGATAAGAAAATACATCTCTTAGAGATTGTGCTTTCTTACCCTATGGCTGCTCTTGCCTGCATCTCTGCCTGAGATGTGTACCTTCTTATGTTCCATGGGGAAATGGCCTTGCATCTGCCTGAGATGTGTAGGTTAACTTTTCCACTGAGGAGAGAAGTATGTGTTCTCTCTTGAGTGAGTGTCTTATTTTTTTTCTCTTACCAGATTTTTCCAAATAAACTTGCTTTACTTCATTCTTATCTCCTCCTGCAACTCTTTTCTCTGAGGGAAAGTGATGGATCTGGAAACCCTGAGTGAGATTAGGACTTATTTTCCTTTCTTGCTCCAGTCCCGGTTCCATAGCTCCCCAATAAACAGGGTGGCAGGGATCATCTCCCACACCAGGAAGAAGAGGTAGAACCCAGAAAGAATTTGATGATGGCCTCCTGGAACTGGGGAGAGATCAGGTCTGTATTTCTAGATTTGTCAGGGTGATGGGGGAAGCAGTAGACTCACTTCTCGAGGCTCCTACCTCTCCTCTCCCCACCTCATCCCTAGGCATCAATTATATAATATAAACATTATAATGAGGATGATCAGAATGAGAAATATACTGGCCATATGCAGCACTCAGAAGCAAAAGCAAAGTGACAACCATGAAGGTAAACAACGTATTTAAGCAACAGTGTTTTAACAAGGTGACTACAGTCCAACATCCAGCTTTTCACTTAATTTCTGTCCCTAAAATGTCATCGTGTGGAAAACCAGTGTGGTCCTGGTTTCATTTTGATCTTATCAAAGAGACCTCTATAAAATGTCACATTCAAATAACATCTAAAAGCATACAAGAATCTAATCTTCTTCAAACACTTGCTTCTTTAACTGGAATAAGTCAGGGAGGAAACAATCCACAACAAAAAGTAGATGAGAAACAACTAAAATAGCCTATTTCCTTTCCCTGTGAACTCTCATTATTGACGCCCTGTTATCTATTCCCAAGGAAGTTCCCTGGCAGCCCTGGCTGTTTTCACAGGCTAGGGGAAGGATTTTGTTGGCAAAGGAACTGGACTTCCTCTGAACACAATGCCGTCTGGTCCTCAGCCTCCCGCGCAGGGAAGAAGAAACAGCACAGCCCCCAGGGTGTCCGTCAGCATTTCCACTCCCTCCAAAATTTAAAAAATAAAAAGAGATTGTCCTGAGCCATAGTACATTTTGTGTTTGTTTTTCCACATTTTAGGATATGTACAAAACTGACACTTGGTTCTTCATTACAAAAAATAGTGAGCATCTATTATTTAGTTTTTTGATATTTTCATTTCTTTACTAAATGGGCAGATATATTTTATATGTGAAACAGTTGAAGATCCAGTGATCAATTCTTTTTCAAAATTTTATTTTATTCAAGTACCATGAATTGCAAAGTTATTTATAGTTAGGTTTTTGGCATACAGTGCTCCATCAACAATCCCACCACCAGTCAATTCTTCTTAAAATGTAGGCTATTTAGCTAGGTTCAAAACACTTGAGTAACTCTTACTTGTTTTATTCTTTGTTCTGGATAGGCAGAGAAGTAGAGTTTTAGAAACAAAGAAGTCATCTAAAGAGTAAATATCCACATCTGAGTTATGCTGGTCAATATAGTCACAGGGTATCTAAGCAAGCCTGCAGCAAGGCTTGGCACTTCATTTCTTTCAATATGAGACTCATCAAGCTTTCTTATCTTTGGCCCTGGTAAGGCAGAAGAAATAGCTTTTTCTTTTCTCTGTTCTCTAGAACAGCATTCCACCTAGAGAATAGCATTATATGAACAATAGTCCAGCATTCCTTATCACTAGTTTGCCAGTGTAGCTTAATTTCCTTGACAAAGGCCACAAATGGAAGTAAGGAGATTCTGTTTCTGCCAGATGTTTCAACTGCATCGTTACTTCCCAGACAAACAAAAGGGCCTTGGAGAAGGAGCTCCATGATCCTGGAGCACTAAGAAACTGTTCTTTTGAGAAGCCAAGGGAGCACTGTATATAAATGTAGCATGAAAACATACAAGATTGTTAGGAGATGGAGAGATGGTACAATGATTAGGGTGCTTTGCCTTGTGCATGGCTGACCTGGGCTCTATCCCTGGCACCCCATATAGTTCCCGGAGCCCACCAGAAGTGATCCCTAAGAGTAGATCCAAGAGTAAGCCCTGAGTACCACTAGGTATGGCTCCCAAAACAAAACTAAAACAAGGGAAAAAATACCCCCAAACAAGATTATTAAATCTTTAAAGGTATTCTGAAATCTGTATGGGCTGGGGGATGCTCAAAAGGATTTTTTTACTATGCACGTCCCTGGATCAGTGTTCAGCACTGCATTATTTCCCAAGTAAGCAGGAATGAGTCCAATTTCACTTGGTGTTTGTCACCCCAAGAAAAAAGAATCAGTTGGTACAGGCTCAGGATTTAGTTGACATAGAGCATATGGCTCACATGTGTGAGACCCTGGGTTTGATCCCTGGTGCAGCAACAACAACAAAAAGTAATCACCCCTTATTTCCCAAGTGAACTTGATTTACTTTAAAAGAAAAGCACCTATACTGGGATTCTTGGTGGTGGAATATGAGCACTGGTGAAGGGATGGGTATTCAAACATTGTATAACTGAGATTTAAACCTGAAAACTTTGTAACTTTCCACATGGTGACTCAATAAAAAATTAAAAATAAAATAAAAAGAAAAGAAAAGCACCATAAGTGCTGGACTATAAGGATGGATCTAAGAACTGGAGTGCAGGCTTAGCAGGGGGGCGTCCCCAAGTCCTACCCTGGTACTTCACGGTCCTCCAGGCACCATCAGGAGCGACCCTCCAGTACTGGGCACAGCTGCAGTAGTCCTGAACTCTGCCAGAAGTGGCTCAAAAACAAAGCAAAAAATAGAATCTGTGAAGATTTGCAAAATCTTCAAGATTTTTGGAATTTTTTCAGATCTTTGAGTTGGATTCTCCAGGGGCTCATATGGATTCCTGTGTGACCCGTGCAAGTGAGCTTTCCCATCTCAAGCATTCTGTTTGGTGACCTGCCTTGATATAAGGTGCTGAGGCATAGGTGACACTGCTCCAGCAAATGCCACCAGTGTTCCTCAGCACCTCCCACAGGGTCTGGAGCCAGACACTTGACCAGCAGCTTTCCCACTTAGCACACCTCCAGCCAGGGTTCAATGCTTCCCTTACAACACAATCAGCATCCAAGCACCATGGTCCCTGCTAACTGCTGCAGCCCTAGGGCCCCACTTCTAGGTGTCCAGGTGGTACAATGGAGAAAAGCACAGAATCCACTTCCTGGGGTTCTCGTAAACATTACATGAAATGAAATCACACATGTACGTTCTTAAAAGAGTAGCTAAATACTGAACCCTTGTTGGGGCCTTGCTGTTTTCATACTGACTTTGGAATCAGTCAGCTGAACTGAATGAAGTCCCTTTTCTGCCCACCAGCCTTAGAGAGACTTTGCTGGTGAGAGTACTCCTCTGTTTCGTCATTCTGTACTACAGCTTCCACCTGCCAAATGTTATAATACAGTATTACCATCAAGGAAGAGTAATATTTTTCCTGCTACTAACACTTTATCCAATATTTGTATTTAACTACCCAGAAAATTTTGAAGTGCTACATCCATTCAATCTGGTCTATGATGCCAATCAAGGCTGACAGTTCCCCTAGGTTAGAGACTCAGGTAGAATAATAAAAAGCAATGTCATTAGCAGGAGAAACCCATGGGTATGATCATAGACCCTTTATAAAATGGGCCTATATAAAATGGTATACTAGAATTTTGGGAATGAAGACAATTTCAGTCAAATATCGAGTGTTTTAAAAATATCGAGGTATATAGTCTTCCTTGAATTTCTATGGCCAAAAAAACTGCTTTGCACAAAACTAGACACTTTCCTTTGTCAATTCACAGACTAAAGCCATAATCTTTACTCCCTGAGAATGCTATATATATTTAGATACTAGGTGCTAATGTGATTATGTTAAAATGGTCCCTTTAGGTGGACTCTGGTTCTAGAGTAGTGGCTTCTTCAGTGAGAAGAAGGGACCATAGGGAAGCAGTCCCACAGCAGGCGGGTTCTGAGGGGCTGCAAGGAAGCATCTGCAAACTTGGAGGAGAGTCCGCAGGAGAAACCACTCCTGACTCGATTTCTGTTGCTTGAGCTTCCTGGTCTGCAGTGCTTTGCTATACTGGTTCCTGTCAATAAAGGGCGCACCGTCATCAAGGTCATCAAGATTCCTTTCCATCTGGTAATCTTAAATGGTTATAGTCTTTAATGCTGACTCTGCTGAGAATTCTTTAGGAGAGGGGACCACTACAGTCAGGGCTGCATTTTCCTCACTTAGGTGGTGGGTAGTGATGATGCTAAATAAAAATTCAGATGACTAGAATTACATGTAGGTTTTTACAAAACAGTGTTTTAGCCTTGATCTTCAATTTTACTCACTGCTATGACCTTGGACAAGTGACTGAACCTTTGTGAAGCCCACTCATCACTGCAACAGAGGCAAGGACCCCCGTATCTTACAGAAACATATAATGTCCAGAAAGCCTTTACTTTTCCCAGCTAAATCATAATTTCTGATTGATTTTTTAAGGGAGTGGTAGCTCCTAGACTTTCTAATCCCCAGGATGTTCATCTAGACATCTTTTAGATATTTTCCTCATAAAAAAATAGTATTAAGAAGCAGTCTCTAGCTCCAGATTCATTAGCATCAAATAGTTCTAATGCTGTCTTTAATCATATTCTGATAGTCCAGTCTAAGGGTGCTGCCAGACCCACCAAAGAATATCCATGTCTTCATCTCAGACATGATCAGTGAATCAGGTACCTCATTTTTTGAACTGGAAATTTGTGGACACATCCTGAATGTAGGCTTATGATAGGGATCAAAAGAAGCCCTGGGAAAAAAAGCCTTTGCTGAATCTCTTGCACACTGCTACCCTGGGTGGTGCTGGGGGGGGCACTAAATTTAAGCCTGAACTCAGCCTAAACACCCCTCCCTGTTCCATAGATATTAAATGTCATTTCCATGAACAGTCACACAGCAGATGGGATCACTCTGGGTCTTAACAGATCCTGTATCTATTTGCCCTCCCCTGACCTGAGTTCCAAGCTGGCTTAGTAAGTCACAGAGTAAAGCAAAGCAAACATTTCTGGTAGATGTCACCAGAGTTCTCCACTCAGACACAAAATGAATCACTTATCCTGACTGTCTGGACCTGTTATGAATAAGGTATGGAGTCTCACCTTAGTCTTCTAGATGTTATCATTGAGACCATACTGCTTTTTCAAAACTCTGATTGAGGGCCCACTACCTACAGGCACTAGGTTTGGATATGGGGAATTTGTCCCTAAGAGGAGGGTTCAATTGTGTAGGAAACCAGAGGATAGGAGTGGGCATGAGGACCTCGCACATGTTTGCTCCGAGTGGTTCCTCCACACAGTGCTACTGACCTAAGCCCTGAGAAGAGCAGAGAAACAGGTCGTTGCCACTAGGATAGCAAATTAGAAAGTCACAAGTAGTGTAAAATATGCACCCGGTCACAGTATCAGCCCATGAAAAGACAGGTCACACACAAGATACAGTGAAAACCACTGATGAGACAAACTGTAGTCTGTGCACAAATATTCTGTTCTTATCTCAAGAAAAATGAAGAGAGCAGAACAATGAGATTCTATGCTGTGCTCAAGGGGAAGATGAGAAGAGTTAAGTTACCTTTCTCCCCCCAAGATAGATGTCACTTGTTGCTTTGATCAAAGAAGTCAGTCAATTTGGGGCATGGTGAGGGGAGTGCGCACTGTACTGACTTCTATTCAAGTGAGATTTCTGAACTTCCCACAGAAAGAAATATTTACAATCCCAGCAACAGAGAAAAGGACAAAAGGTTACCCAGGGCATGACCTCGGACAGGAAACTGCCCTATCTCTGTAAGGAAAAGGAAAAGGACGGGTAGGCTGGAGGAAGTGCAAGGAGCGAGAGAAGAGATCCAGATCTACTCGGCATTTCAGGGGGAAGAATACATGGTACAGCTATAATCTTTAAAAAACACAACACAATGACTGAAATGGAATCACGAAAGTGTGTAAGTCTGTAATTCTATCTCACGGTGTTTCATTACAAAATTTAAATAAATTAATTAATTAATTAAAAAATAAAAAACACAGAAATACCACTGACTGATCCTGATCATCCCAAGAGGGACAGGCATTACACCAGGAAAAGGAGACAGCACTCCCACCGCATTCCAGAACATCACAGGTGTTGTTCAACTTACCAATGGGGGTACTAGAAAAAGGCTCCTGGCAGTGAGGCTGAGTATGCACATGTAGCTGCATTCAAACACTACAACAGATAATCCCCAGAGACATAAAAGGATAAACAACCCCCTTTCCTGATGGGTTTGTATCATCCTCTTTCAAAGTCAGTCACGCAAGTAGTGTGTCCTGTGCTTATTTTCACTGTTCTTGCTCTGCAGGGTAAAAAGGAATGGCCTTCATCTCTATTTCAAAGAGGGGACATCACTCATGCAGACCTAGCAGTCTAAAGAAGTGAGAGCAGAGGCTGATGCCTGTCGTCCCAGGATATGGGTCCTGACAGGTGACAAGACTTGGTTTGCAACTGTTTTCTTAACAAAAAGGGGATATCACTGTTGGCAAACTTGCCAGGATGCTTGTGATGGTTATATCTCTACAGCTGATATGTAAGATATTTTATAAACAAGAAAATGTGATACAAAAATTATTGTGAAGAATCCTGCTTCGGTGGCATTGGAATATCAAAGTGACTGAAGGGAACTTAACAGAGTCTTACATAGCAGGGCAGAAAGGCACGGGTTGGAGAAAGGCAATGAATATGAGAAGAGGCATGAGGAAAGGCAGAGAAGAAAGAGAGCTTTGAAGTTTGCAACATTTCCTTAAGTATCTCTCTGTTCTGTCTTCAAGTCAAGGGGTATCCAAATTCAGATCTATTTAAGTGGCAAGGTCAAGATTTCAGCCGAAACCTACTACCTCTTTTGCTCCCATAAAGAAATGTACCTTTGGGGGTCCTCTGGTAGAGTTTCATGATTTTCTGTGATAATTTAATGATCTGATTCTCATAAGGACCCAGAAAATGGAAGTTCAAGGCAACCTTCCCTCTAAATTTCCAATGTACATAGATTATACCAATTATTCATGCAGCATGAAATGCTGGTACTTGGCACTGATATTAGAATACTTTCTATCAATTCATGATACCAAGTTCAAGTTCAGGGTCTTGTGCATAGCAGCATTCAACAAGTAACTTTTAATACACAAAACATTTTTCATAGAAAAAATCCATTTTAGGTTATACTAACAATTGATCAGAACATAAATCTCCATAATCTTTCACTTTAATGGCCAATAGCACTAATCATTTCAGCCCCAATGCAATAAACTTGAGAAAATGTAGAAATGTGTTTTTCATGTTGGAATTTTATCATATAGAACATAATGAGTGCTATCATTCAAATAATACAAGACAAAAGAAAGTCAAATAACAAATACTTTTCAAACTACTTTTGCTTATAATAAGATGAGTTTGTACTTGTTATCAGCCTAACAGCATGTATATAATGACTGGATAAATTAATGACCAGTTGTTTAGTCTGTTTGTTGGTAATGATAGCTAAAATTAGAGCACACAGTCATTGTTTAACAAAGTCTCCTAAGTTTTTTAATCACTTAACAGATTAAAATGTAAAATCAGCTGCCCTAAACCAACAAATGTTGCGTCAATGCAGTAGTTACCATTGAAGGTTTTAGCTTTTGAGAGGCAGACAGGGCCAGCTGACGCCTCCTTCACATTCCCCTCCCACAAGGCTGCCCTGTCTGCAGGTGAGCTAGTGAGCAGAACGCTCTCAGCTGGTGGCAGAGCAGGTGAAATGCCACAGAGAGGGAAGGGCAGGAAAAGGTGTGGGCACTCATAAAATATACATGTTCTTGGGTCTGGATAATAGTATTTTTTAAAATTTTTTTTTTAAATTTTTACCTTTTTATTGAATCACAATCTGGAAAATTACAATGCTTTCAGACTTAAGTCTCAGTTATACAATGTGAAACAACCATCCCTTCACCAGTGCCCATATCCCACCACCAAAGACAACAACAACAACAACAACAAAAAAACACAGTACACCTCCCATCCCGCCCCCCCCGCGCCTCCCCCCGCCTTGTAACTGATAAATTTCACTTTACTTTCTATTTACTTTGGTTACATTCAATATTTCAACACAAACCTCACTATTATTGTTAGGAGTACCCCACTAGAGTCAGACCTGTTGTGAAGAGATATGAGATATGATTTTGGATTTCTGTACTCTAGCAACTAAGTCCAGGGAGATTTCTTCCAGATATTGGATCATTGGAAGCTTGTAAACCCCATCTGTGGTCGTAATAATATGGCGGTCACCATGCCCTTCACCACCAGCAAGGAAGAGGCGAGAGAGAGAAATACCTTTCCCCTCCTGGGCGGGCATGGGGCCGCAGCTTAGTTCTCAGTCTGGAGATATTCTGCGAGGAGCTGCCCATGCTGAAAAATTTAGCTGGCATCTGGAGTCACGCTCATGCAGCTACGGAGAGGCCGCACACATGTGCTGCCCCTGGGATCACATCTTGGCGGCGAATAGTACTTTTTTTTTTTTTTTAATATTATTGACGACTTTATTTATTTATTTTTTTGCTTTTTGGGTCACACCTGGAGATGCACAGGGGTTACTCCTGGCTCTGCACTCAGGAATTACCCCTGGCCGTGCTCAGGGGACCATATGGGATACTGGGATTTGAACCCGGGTCGGCCGCGTGCAAGGCAAACGCTCTACCCGCTGTGCTATCTCTCCAGCCCCGCGAATAGTACTTTTTAAATATCATCTTCCATTTGAGTCATACAAGACGCTGGTCAGGGCACAGGCCCTGCTTCTTCACTGCCAGCGTCCTTGTCCCAGGCACATGGGTGCCTCCATCCCTCATGCGGGGACTGGGCCTTTCTCTGTTCTTATGGAAGCAGCAGAAGCAGCAGAAACAGCAGGGGATGAGTGGGCTCGGAGGGAAGGCCGAGCAGGAATCTGTACCCTGAAAGAGTCGCTCTTCATCCAGCTCAACATCCTGCACCTGAAAATGCTCCTTGGGTTGCTTCTACTTTGCAGAGGATGGAGCAGAGGAAAGCCAGCTGGGGTGTTTGTCCACCTCCCTTAGATCCAGTCTGAAGAAGGACCCCTGCTGAGTCAGGAGCAGCCCCAGGGAACTCACATGCTTGGCAGAGAACCTGGTCTCCTTCAGGTCAGGTATTGGGGACCTAGTTTGTGAAAGGGGGCTCTGATCAAACACTGGGCAGCAAACAAAAGTGCCAGCTGCTGCGCAGAAACAAAGCCAGGGAGTGCTCACTTTACCTGTCTCAGCCAGAATGGAGAGCACTGAGGACTGGAGGATAAAAGAGGAAGAAACCGCATCCGGAACAGACCACTCTCTTTCTCCTCACATGAGCAGCAGTGGTTCCTCAGAGGAAGAAGTGAGAGCTATTTGTTCATTTTAACATTTAACTGTAGACTACAATTAACTCCACTGTGGCACTGTAGCACTGTCATCCCGCTGTTCATTGATTTGCTCAAACGGGCACCAGTAACGTCTCCATTGTGAGACTTGTTGTTACTGTTTTTGGCATATCGAATATGCCACGGGTAGCTTGTCAGGCTCTGCCGTGCGGGCAGGATACTCTCAGTAGTTTGCCGGACTCTCTGAGAGAGATGGAGGAATTGAACCCGGGTCGGCCGCATGCAAGGCAAATGCCCTATCCGCTGTGCTATCGCTCCAGTCCAACTCCACTGGAAACTACAATTTTTTCCAGAGCATAGATTAATCCATTTCAGCTAATGCTCCTGCTGAAGGATCTGCCCAAATATGTAAAAACTATTTCACTCAGTGAACCCCCTCATGTTTGATTAAACAGAACTGAGTGGGCAGAGAAGGGTAACAGTTCTCAGAGTGGGATTCATCAGAGCAGCAGCTGTGTCACAGGGAAACCTGCTGAGATGCAGGGCCTCAGAGTACTCTCGTGATGGCAGCAAACAAATGCCAGGAGTTGGAGTGAAGTATGAGTGCCCCAAAAAGCACTTTGAGGGGGTTCTTTCTGCTGTTCAAGTTTGAAAATTATAAATTCAACTGAATTTGCTTAGGTACTGTCTTAACATTACATAGTATCCAGAGTCAAAAACACTGAAATCATGAGACCCAAACTTTAATAACCAAATTTAAAAGGTTCCTGTCAAGCTGGTAGGCTGGGGATGGGGAGGTGGGCAGGGGAGGGAACCTGGGAACACTGGTGGGGGACAATGACACTAGAGGCAGGATCGATGATAGAAATTGCCACAATGTCAAAATCTCAACTATGAACAATTTTGTAATTTTTCAAAATTTAAAATTTGAAAAAAAGCACATTATATAATACAACTATTCTCTGCATGATCCACACAATTATAATTACACTCAAGAAAGAGACGGAGATTTATGTCTTTTTGAAAGATAAGATATCACTGCCTATCTTATCAATTTCTTTGCTATATAGATTTTTAGCAAAAAAAATCTTTTTGAAAGCTAAAAATTTGTGGTGCTAAATATCACATATGTAAGGCAACTGCTCTATTAAGTTTTTTTTTTTAATTTGGGGCCACACCAGATAATGTTCATGGGTTACTCCTGGCTCTGCACCCAGGAATCACTCCTGGCAGTGCTTGGGGACTATAAAAAATACCAGGAATCAAACCGGAATCAGCTTCATGCAAAGCAAGGGCCTTATCCACTGCCCTATCACCCCAGTCCCTAAAGTTATTTTGGAAACAAAATATACTAATAATCCAATCATAAGTATTTAATCATGTCACAAATACTGATACAAAGATCGCAGAATTTTAAAAGTTCCAGAATGCATGACTAATTATTTCATATTTAAGACTTCAGTAAGAAAAGACCAAATGTTTGATATAGTTGATGGGAAAAGTGTCTTTTAAAATACGAAAACCTAGGGTTCCAGGATAGAACTAGCCAGGGTTTGATGGCCCTGCCTTGGGAATGGAAAGCCATAAGCGATGAGTTTGATCCCTAGAGGCACACACGTGCTGCTGAGCAAGGCTGCCGTGGCCACCCCACCCCACTACCACTCAGAAGGAACAACCAGAGAGTGCAGAGCCAGACTGTGGGAGGGCAACACAGAGTGTGTGAGCCCTGGCCAGCAGCACAGCAGCCCAGAGAGAAGTTACAACCTGAGAAGGGTGCCTCCTGCGGGGCCCCACACCAGTGTGCACATCCTCAGCCTCAGAATAACAACACAGCAAAGGCAAGCAGGAAATCCTGAAAGCCCAAACAGTCTCATTTTCTTACAAAGACTCATGTCCTTGGAAGTAAACCTTTCTTTTCATTCAGAACCCTGGTGTTAGTAAGAGATGCATATAAATAAAGCTTTGCAAACATCTTATCTTTGTATGGAAGGAAGTTCAAGAAGAGGAAATTGACGTTTTTCCTCTGTGATGACAACAATACATTTTTATGTTCCTTTCCCAGAAATCAGTAAATAACAAAATACCTCTCATTAAAAAACTGTTCATAGTACATGTTTAAATCTAATCCATTTGCTGCTCATATGCTTAGAAAATGAGATGGTTTCTGTAAGCAATCTTTGCTACTATTTCAGTGCCAAATAAAACAGATTTCAGCAAAATGCTTTTACTGACTCAAAACTGTTCATTCTAAAGGGTATAGCAGTCTATTTATCTTTTATTCACAATTCCCCATTCTCTACTTTCTATACCTGTTTCCTCTTAAGGAGACTTTATTCAGGGTAGAGACACATATTAAAACTAAAAAAGTACATTTCAGGATTTTGAAAATGCTGATGCAGTTTCGTGTCATCAGTCAATATTACTTTATTTATTTATTTATTTATTTATTTATTTTTGGTTTTTGGGTCACACCCGGAGATGCACAGGGGTTACTCCTGGCTCTGCACTCAGGAATTAACCCTGGCAGTGCTCAGGGGACCATATGGGATGCTGGGATTAGAACCCAGGTCGTCCGCGTGCAAGGCAAACGCCCTACCCGCTGTGCTATCGCTCCAGCCCCAGTCAATATTACCTTAAAATAGATTCCTCACAGACTAACACTGATACTGGAACTCACCATCCTTACTGCTT
The DNA here is from genome assembly GCF_027595985.1 of Sorex araneus. Classification (NCBI taxonomy): domain Eukaryota; kingdom Metazoa; phylum Chordata; class Mammalia; order Eulipotyphla; family Soricidae; genus Sorex; species Sorex araneus. Next base: position 317,923,590 of record NC_073303.1, on the reverse strand, counting down.
AAGAAACCTCCCTCCTGGGCTAAAGCAAAAACTCACCTCAGGTGTGGCTGAAGGGGCACTGACACTGTAAGTATGATGTGTGCTATGATAATGTTAAAAGTCTAAATCTAAGTAACATATAAAAACTTCTCCATAGATAATTACTGGAAGCAGCTAGCCTAAAGTTCAACCATGAAAATCTATGACAAAATGGTGGATCATCATTGTATCAAGTTTTTTTTCTATCAGAGAAGTTAAAATGCTACAAAATAAAAGCACAAGGAAATGTTTAAGAAACACAAAATTCAAAATATTTTTCTCTTAGACCACTGCATTACTGCACTGCACAGTTTTTAGAAGGAATTTTAAAGCTCTGAGTGGAAAGCTATGTGGATATGAACAGGGTGAGGCTAAGAGATAAAGACCATCCCTAAAGGGCTAATGAAAACCTGATAGGTGCTTGATCATTGTGTGTGATTGTAACCCAAACATGAAAGCTTGTAACTATCTACAGTGATTCAATGAAAGTAAAAACAAACAAACAAACAAAAAAAAAACTGATGGTCTGATATACAGACAGACAAAAACAACAAAAACTTAAGTGTGACTTCACCATAGTCACAAGGGCCATCAAAGCAACTGGGAGCCACCATCCAGAAGCCAAACATCCCAGTAGAAGGCACAGACTCAGTAAGAGTCCAGCTTAATTTTAAGAAAAGCCAATTTATTAAAGGATGGAAATGGCTGAACTTCAGGTCTAGAGGGAAAATAATACTAATAATCAGGAAAGTTAGCTCCTAGCAGAGAACAAATGGGCCTATTAAGTGTTGGAGGTACATGTTCAAGTACCATGGAGCATCTCCCCAGGAAGCTGGGATGCCAGAAACTGGGAAATTTCTCAGTGTAACAAAGAATTTATATGCCACAGGTAAACACAGTCTCCTGGCAAACATAAGGAGCAAGCACTGCTCCATCTGCTGCCTGAGAGAATCTGTTTTCCAGAAATGCCCAGGACCCTGGTCTGGCCTCAGGTCCAATCCCTGCCATGCTCCACCAAATAAGGATGATGCAAAAAAATTCACATATTATATAGCATTCTCTTTCAATACAGCAAAAGATGAGTCAGCATCAAAGAGTGTCCAACACCCAGAAAGTAAGGCTTACTTATTTTAAATGCATGTTTCAAGGTCTGAATAAGTAGATGAGGAATCAGGAATGAAAAACCAGCAGCTAAATAAAAGGTATTAATCTGTGCTAAAAGTAAACGTGAAAGAAAGAAGGCTTCTTAAGCCTCCCCAAATAAATTCACATCACAAGGAATCAACCCAATATTCAAATCCTTCTCAGACATTTGTGTGTGTGTGTGTGCGCGTGCACGCATGCACGCCTGAGCATGTGTGTGTGTGTGTGTGTGTGTGTATCAAAACTATTTCAGGGAAACCTCATTATAGGTCATTGCTACTCTTTACAGAGTAGGTCTTTTTGAAGGTCTCTTAATTGTGAAATTTTCTCATTAAGAAAATCAAGGTGGAGCCTACAATTTCAATGCTAAAAATCAAGTCTATGTCAGTCAGCAAGTGACAGGCTCCTCCTTGCTACCTGAGCTAAATGGCATCTCAACTGGCTTCCAAATAAAATCTCATTATTTTGCCCCACATGCTCCCATCATGACAGCCAAGTTCAAGTGTTCACACAGAAGTCAGTTAATTTAAAAGCTGCTCTGGCCAAGACAGCGGCTGTCCCCTACCTTTTCTGGTGTCCTATCCTGTGCGCGTGGCCCTGGGCTGGGCTGCGAGGGAGGTGGTGGTGCACGGCGCTTCTTCACGTCCGACTTCATGGACACCCCCGAGATGTTGCTCAAGGACAGGGACGGCCCCGGTGTGAGGGAACGTGATTTCAAGGACGGAGTATTTGGCGTTGTTAGGTAGCCCTGTGGGAGAAAAAAAACAGGATTCATCAACAGGAGACTCTCTCTGGTGGCAGAGTCCAAATCCCTAGTGTAGAGGGTTTGCTTTCTTTCTTCCCTCCCTTCTTGCTTTCTTGCTTTTTTGCATGTTTTGGGGGCCACATCTGGCAGTGCTGTGAGCTCACTCCTGGCAGTGCTGAGGGATCACAGGGGGCACCAACAATCGACACTGGGTCAGCTGCTGTAGGTCAACAAGCACTTTACAATCTCTCTGGCCCAGGGGTATTTCTTAATCACAAAGGAAACAGCAGGCATTTTAAAGTTCTCAGAACAGTGATCAGCTAAAATCAATCAATATTCTTAACCAGCAAGTAGGTAGGAACTGGTCTCTTTAGAACTTTACCATCACAAGATTCTGACATACTAAAAAGAGGATCGAGAAGTCCATTTCTCACAGACAAGACCAACTATTACATCTTAAGATGTATGTCACCTTCTGCCAGTAAAGGGCTCGCATTTCTTCTGCCCTTTCAAAAATAATGAAGGAAAGATACACCTGTGATGATGCTATATGTGACTATCAAATGTAGTATTTCATCTCAAACACCTACTAAAATGAACATTCCTGAAACCCAATATATTTATCTCTCTTCTTGTTTAGGGGTGGTGGGTCTCCCCAGCAGTGCTCCCCAGCAGGGATACCCAGTCCACCTGGGAGGTGCCTTGGGGCCTCCAGGACTGTACCAGATGATGCCCAGGGGCCATTATTGGTGTATCAAGCACACGCTATGCATGCACCCTAACCTCGGTATTATCTCTTGACCCCCTAAGGAAGAATTTCTAGAATATAGTTATTGGGGGCAGACTAAAAAACATGTTGCCCTTCCCTTCCCCCCCTCCCCTCCCCTCTCTTCCCTTACTTTATCCCAGTTGTGCTCATAGATTACTCCTGGTTCTGGGCTCAGGGACCACTCCTGGTAGTATTCAAGAGTCCAGATGTGGTTCCTGGGATCAAATCCACACTGAAAGTGTGCAAGGCAAACAGCATCCTCATTGTACTATCTCCCCACCCCCTATATTGATGTTTTAACCCTTCCCTCCTTCAGTTTGCTTAATAGAATGGTTAAAGGTCAGAGCCTTGAGAGAACTAGCATCCAATTACAATGGAAAACCATGCATTCTGCAGCACCTTCTCCCCAGAACTGCCTGGTGTTCCCCCCCAGTACAATGCCACTGTGCCCTATGCTGAGATCAAGCCAGTGCCTGAAAAGACTAGCCCCAACTAAAAGAGACAAGGGTTCCACTAATCTGGACACACATAAATAGCCCTGATCTATCTCTCAAGGTACTTATCACATTATAGCACTGTAGCACTGTCATAGCACTGTTGTCCCATTGTTCATCGATTTGCTCAAGCAGGGACCAGTAACGTCTCCATTGTGAGACTTGTTGTTACTGTTCTTGGCATATCGAATACGCCACGGGTAGCTTGCCAGGTTCTGTCATGCAAGCGGGATACTCTTGGTAGCTTTCTGGGCTCTCTGAGAGGGATGGAGGAATTGAACCCAGGTGGGCTGTGTGCAAGGCAAACGCCCTACACACTGAGCTATAGAAAATCTCAGTAGTAGGAATGCTAAGACAATACCAGAACAGAATGCTAGCACTCTGTTCAAATACCCCCAAATTCAAAGAGGGTTGGTCGTGTGCAAATATGTATTATGGAAGTTTGTCAAAGCATATGAAATATAATGCAGAACTACCTCCATATACCTGGGCCACTACTACTATACCTGAAGTAAGTTCCACCCCACCTGGCATCGACAATCAGGTTCATGACATGTGTTTCACAATCCTAAAACAAACTGCTTCTCTTTACTCCATCCTGTCTAGACCATGTGCTTCCAATTCAGCTTGCCCTCCATCCTCATGACAACTCTGTGTGCTGACCACTCAACACCTTTCTGACTCCACCTTTGTTCTTTAAACGCCCTGAACATTGCTTATTCTGGGCAGAAGACACCCTGAAAAGTACTTTGTGGTCAACCATCTCAGCTTCCTCATTTGATGCTGATTTCATGCATTAGTGCTGTTATCCTATGCCCTTACAGCAGCACTTTGTCACTGCGGGTGACGGAGTGAACTGAGCTTCTTTGACCCAGAGCCGCTTGTCATGCATGGTAGGTAAGGGTAATCCGCATCTGGAACAGGGGGAGTGATACTAGTCACTTCAAATGCCACATTTCTGCCATATTAGCAGTGTCCAGTGCATGTGGCTTCCTTCTTCTTTGAAAAGTATCAGGGGAGAGTGAGCAAAACTGGGCCACTGCCCAGGAAGGCAGAGGGCACCCGACCCAGCCCTGAACTCTGCTATTCTGGACAGCGTGTGCTCACCATTCATACTGTGTCTGAAACATAACAGAAATTTGACACAGAGGTTATTTTTAGCGGAAATTTGATTTATTTAACCCACAGGCATAAATTACCACCATCTCACCTCACACAGTCAGAGGGAGGCTGATTTTAGGACCTCTAGGACGCAATCCATAGTCCCTCTTGTTCTGTCACATAGCTGTTTCTTAATCTTCAACCCATGGGCAGCCGAGCGATCTGAAGCCCAGAGTATATTTGTAGTTTAATTCCTATCCTCCTTTACTACTCCTGAAATTTGGGCACCGAATTAGAAAACAACCCACAAAATAAGTTTACTACTGGCAAGCATCATTAGGTATTGGCCATTCTTTAAAATGAGTCATATAGACATTAAAAAAAATGTAAAGCCCACAGTTTAAGAATGCAGTCCCGGAGCCAAGCCAACCTGCTCACACATGGCATCCTTGTTCCTGGCCTGTCCTGCTGACATGTGCTAACATTCTGAGGGACAAAAAAGGGTTCACCTGAAGGAAAGATTTGGTTTCCTGTTCCCATCCAGACTGGTCAACAAAAGCTCAAAATTAAAAAGAAAGGAAAATCAAACTCTTTATTTGCCTTCCTCCAAAGGTTGGCACCAAAACCCGCAGACAGTGATTATCACAGTCTTAACAGATTTTCTTAGGAGTTTTTCTCCTACATGCACAATCTGAAAAATCTTTAAGGAAAACAAAAAAGGATAACAGGGAGGAAAAGTGGAACAAAGCAAGTATGACCTTTAATTCCCAGGCCTCTTGGGACCTCAGACTGTAGTGTGTGAGAGCTACGGGATGCTGTCAGCTGGAGGACAGGCAGGGGTAAAGACTCAGTATCCTCAGCACTGGTGAGATTCCACTAGTACATTTATTACATGCAATGTCAAATAATAACTTGAACCTATCACACACATCTATAAGTGGAAGTATGGGACTAAAGAAACTCAGAGTTTCTAGGACCTCAGTATCAGCTCAAAGTGATACCAACATACAATAGTTGATTTTGCCATAAATCAGCAATTTTAAATGAAAAATAATAAAATTTCATGCCCTCCTTGTCCCTGCCAATCCTCTGTTCAGTATATTTGATTACTACTGCAGCCCGAAGCGCCATGTTGCTGGGTGGGACAGAAGCATCTGCACATATTCACGTAACACACGTAACACCCAGAGCATCTCTGACGAGGACCCCCAAGCCACCAAGGAGCCCTGAGCCTCCTCGCACCATTTGGGCAATGGTTGGCTCTGTCTGGAAAAAGAACTTTGCAGGCCTGTCAGGTCCTTGCTAAGGGTTTTGTTCTTGCCACGCCCATCACACCTGTGCACAGGAACTCCAGACTGCACATTTCTCCCTCAAATAAAAGCAGAGGATCAGAGATCAGCACCAAATGAGCAGTTCCAGGTGGGACTCAGGGAATGAATTGTGGGCCCAAGAATTGAATCTGCAACACAAGTGACCTCCCTGCTGTGCTGTCACCCCACTCCAATGTACATTTGGAAGGAACATGGAACTGCAATTCTAAAGCAACAAGTCATATAAACCAATGTTACTTCAATGAAGTAATGATAAAATAAAATCATTTCATTTCATGTTAAGTTTGTCTCCCTTACTTTCCTTTTGTTCCAATTCTGATAACTGGAAGTCAGGCATCTGGTTGTAGGATCACACAGTTGTACTTATCAGCGTTCACACACTTTTAGTTGTGGTGCTCAACATTGTTGGTTGTGGTAGTTGGTGAAAATTGAGCCTTATGTTATGGTACCAGGGATATCAAATGCCAGAGTCGCATCCACCATGTGGGGAGGCGCCAGGGATTGAACTGATGGCTGCATGCCTGAATGGTGGGAGCAAGCCGTCCCTGGCCCTCTCACACCCACAGACACATTCTCTCTCTTCTCTCTCTCTTACCTTTTCCTATGGAGACAGGGACTACTAAACCCAGGATCTCACACAGCAATATATACTCTACCCATGCAAGACAGGCAAATTTCAAATATACAACACAGTGTTATTATTTATTGGCCCTATGTTTTGTCCTCAGGAAATATTAACTTTAAAACTAAGATTTTGTGTCCTCTGGCCCCGCCCCCACCTTCCTGTGCTTCAGTCTCTATCTCGAGAAGCAACAGATTCAAATGTCCATATTTCATTTTCTTTTGTCTATTTTCTCTACACGTGTCTAACAAGGAGCTTTACAAGGGCACACTGAAACTGTGCATCTCACCTGTGCACTTTAAAGAATACCAATGTAGTGAGTGCTGCAGCGGCCTCGCAGTCTTCCTCTGCCTGCACCATGCTGCCCCCTTGAGCAAGGCTTGCAGATTTCTTTTTGCTTCTTGGGCAGGGGAGGGGAACCTGACTGAATTCAGGGCCGACTCCTGGTGCTGAGCTGGGGATCACTCCTGGCAGTGTTCAGAGGACCATAGCTGATTCTGGGGAGTGGCCCAGGGCTAGGTAAGCCCCATGATGTCTCTCCAGCCCCTACTGACTGCTACAAGGAGGACTGGCTATGAAAGACGCTCTAGTATGAACCAAGGTTTAATCATTTTAGACACTTTTAATCCTCCCAAATACTATACCATCTCTTCAGCCCAGACTTTTCCTTTTAAATTCTTTTTCAAAAACTGAGTAACAGAAAAGAGTCATTCAAATATGTAAGGTACAAGATCTTTTCCTGTTTTTGCAGGTTTTAGCAGATATTCAGTGTAGGGCTCCCAATGTTATAAGGCAGAAGGGCAAGCAGCATTGCCATCCTGCCACACTCACTCAGACACACACACAAATACACACACACACACACACACACACACACACACACACACTGTGCCAAGCACAGCAGCTTCTGGCACAGTTTGGTGGGAAAGGAGACATGCTCTGCTTCCAGTTTCCACTCTTATTCCAGCGCAGGAGAAGCACAGTCCCCACAATGCCCAAGGTTCCCACCTGACACCACGGATGGCCCCGCCACTTCTTTGAGGTGGGCAGAGAGAATGGTCTCTGGCACCCCACAACCCTACAACCACCCATGCAAAGTGGCAGCCGCATACCATCATTGTAGGAGCTGAGCCCTAGTGCAACATATGATCTGGGGTTTATCAACATAGTTCCTACTATGTGTGCTCAGTGGAAAATGGCTGACTTATGGCCAAGCTCCTCTTTCGGAAGACCTGAGTCTGGCATTTCTCAGAAGAAAAGTTCTTTGTAAAAATGTTTCATCCAAAACTGTTGGCATGAATGTGGGGATAAGGGGACCTTCATTCATTGCTGATCCAGAAAATATAGATGGGAATTGAGTTTTCCAGAAATTCCACTCCTGGGAATATAATTCAAGGACCCAACAACACAATGCAGAAAAGCCATCTGCACCCTATGCTCATTGCAGCACTAGTCACAATAGAACACGCCTGAAAACAACCCAAGTGCAAGAACAGATGACTGGACACAGAAGCTATGCTACACACACAGTGGGATACTACTCGCCCATAAGAAAAGATGAAATCATCCATTTACTATTCATGGACGAATCTGGAGTATGCTGCTGAGTGAGAAGAGTCAGAGGAGAGGAATGGAAGTAGAGTGATCTCATTCATGTGCGGAACATAAAGAAATATAGGAGGAGAATGCCTAGTGCCCAGAGGCAGTAGAAACCACGAGCAGGAGAGTGGACCCTCAGCTTGCCGCTGTGTGGAGAGAGGGCGACAGGCCAGGGAAGGGGCCACTAACACAATGATAGAGGGAAGTGGTCACTCTAGACAGAACTGGGCACTGAAATCAGTGATATACATGACACCTCATCAGTAACAGTACTGTTATCTACAGTGCCGGAAAGGGAGAAAGAAACAGTTCCTGCTATAGAGGCAGGCAGAGGGGCGGGCGGAACTGGGCACTGATGGGGGTAAGTGGGTTCTGATGAAGGAATCAGTGTTGGGGCACTGTATACCTGAAACTTGATTATGGGTAACGCTGTCACTTTCTAATTCACAGTGATTCAATAAAAAACAGTTTCTTTTTTAATTAAAAGGAAAAACCCACTGTGGCACCGACACTTTCAGATAGATGGGTTTTGGCACCATGATTTGGATCATTTCTCTACTGCTGTACTGGCAGGACATTCTCTTCAAATGAGCAAACAGATTAGCCAGCTGGTACTATTTGATTTTTACTTGGCAAGTAAGTGAAGACATTGCAGCTGATTTCCTTTTGTTTTATTTTTTTGGTTTTGGGTCATATCTGGCTGCGTTCAGGGATCACTTCTGGCTCTGCACTCAAGAATCAATGCTGACTGGGTTTGGAGGCCCATATGGGGTGTTGGATTGAACCAGTGTCAGCCATGTGCAAGGCAAATAAATGCATTACCCACTGTACTATCTCTCCAGCCCAGGAGAACCTTTTTTGAACCTATTGCATTTGTAGTAGGACCATTTTAAAGACTTGCTGGCAGATACTGGGAGCTTTGGAATAATATATATACATACATACATATGTAACAGGACACTTTAAAAAAATGACAATTTTAGAAAACCAGAAATTTCTGAAAAGTTGTCAACTCTTATTACACATTTAAAGAAGTGCAACAAGGGTCAGGTTTCCACGAGAAAGACATGATGCTCATGGCCACAGGGACTCTGCCAGCTCTAAAGGGCATGCAAGATGAATCTCACGAAAGACCGTGGGAGAGTGGGCATGATTGAACCCTCAGAACTTGATGGGGACATGGAGGGTGAAAGCAAAGGAGCACAATGGGATGGAGTGGGGAGCTGCAAAAAGTAAACCAGAGTAAACAGAGGTCAGCAGAAAAGACCAAGGAACTGGTGAGGGAAGAATTGGACAGAAAAAAAATGTGAGAAAAAAAAAAAACCTTGCTCTGCATTGTATGTATTGACACACACAATGAGCTTCTAGACAGGATCTCAGCTGTGGTCTGATAAGATCTGTTGAGGCTGGGTCAACCTAGCACAGTGTCTGAGCACAAAGAAATCAAGTTTCAAATCTGTGTTCAGTTTTTTTCTAGAATCCACATAGCAACAGGTTTTTAAAATTGATTTTGTATATAGTTTATTATAGCTCACCAGAGTCAGGTTTCCTACATGGTTACAGGTGAGATAAATAAATTAATCCAAATTATGCTTCTCATATTAAGTGTCTTACATACATAATTTAATAGGAACATAGATTAGACGAGGAAAGGAAATGAGAAACCATGCTAGAAGTTTGTTCTGGGTAGGTAGGAGGAGAGACTGGAAGATATCTCTCTGTGATGAACACAAAGGCTAAAATGAGAGTTTATCTTTTTGAAAGAAAACTGATTATTTCTAATATTCATGTCAAACTAGGAAGAACTCCCAGGTAAGGATGTGACTTGATAGAGTGCAATAAACTGACTAGATTTCTCTCCTAGCAAAATTTATCTTCAAGGAAAGTAGGGGGACTTATCAGGAAAAAGCACTGGTGCTTAATCATCTCTCCTGGACTGAGAAGACTAAGCCTGCAAAGCAAAGCTCACATGACTCCTCTCCCTTCTCTGCAAACACATCCATCAATTGTTACTTATTGTAGATAAATGTAGAGAGCACATTGGAGATGTTTAACATTAAAAACTTACTACCCCAAAATGGCTGTTTTTGGATAAAAAGATCTAGGAATAAGTGCCAGATTGGAGAGGATACAGGGACAAGAGCATCTGGGGGAGTCTTTCAAAAAAGAAATATTTCACTAGATCAGCAAATAACTACTGGAAGAAACTAAGTATAGGTATTGCAAAAGGAATATTATAAATCACATACAGTTGCATCAGCTGGAGATAATATCAGTGATTTTTATTAACTAATATTCCATTTTATATATCCTTATATACACTTAAGCATATTTGATATAAAGACATGCATATATAAAATATGTATGTTTTTATGTTCTTAGATGTAAGTATACTTGTATATGCTTCAGCAACACTAGCATACTGTTACATTTATTTTCTAATATTAAAAATAATATGTATACATATATACCTTTTAAAATTTTTAAATTACATAAATAAGCCAAGATTTGTTTGCATAATCTATTTTCTTTTTTAAGTTGAATCACTGTGAGATACAATTTCAAAATTGGGTTTCAGTGTTTCAGTCATACAATGTGCAAACACCCAACCCTTCACCAATGTACATTTCCAGTGTACATTCTGCGAGTGTCTTGACAAAGAAAACAATGTCTCTGTACCTAGAAGCTGAATGCTGGCATCATCTGAGCGCTAAGGTAACACAACTAGCCTGTCAGAAAGGAAATTCAGTCTTCTGGCCATAGAAACAAGAACATGTAGAGGACAGGAGCAAAAACAACAAAAACAAAAATAAGGAAATGGAATTGCATCAAATCAACAGGCTTCTTCAAGAAACTCAAGCTCTAATGAAAAGACACCCTAGTAAATGGGAGAAAATATCTGTGTCTAATATTTTTAATAAAGAACTGATATACACGATCTATACAGCACTCAATAAACAATATGTTCAGTGACCCCATTGATAAATGGTTGAGATAAACACACACTTCCCCAAAGAAGATATATGGATAGCCAATAGGCATATGGTAAAGTGCTCATTGTCATTTATAATTCGACAATGTAGAACAAAACAATAAGATACCATCTCGCACCTGTAAGAATAGCACTTATCCAAAAAATGTGGAAAGCCAGTATTGGCAGTGTTTGTGGTGAGAAAAAAATTCTCATCTACTATTGGTGAGAATGTTGTCTAATTTAACCCCTATGGGAAGCAATACTAAGAGTTCTTCAAAAATAAGAATAGAACTCCCCTATGATCCAGCAATAGGCCTTCTTGGGATCTATGCCCAGCACACACACAATAATGTGAAAGGATATATGAACATGTATGTCCAATGTTGCACTTACTCCAATAGCCAGATAGGGAAACAACCCAAAGACTGACTACAGATGAATGGATAGAGAAATTGTGGTATGAATACACAATGGAATACTATGAAGTTCTAAGAAAGAACAAAATCATGCAATTTTCAGCAACATGAATAGAAGTAGGAGATACCATTTGAGTGAAGTCAGAATGAAAGAGACAGATACAGAATGATCTCTCTGAGATGTGGTGTTTAGAGATTCACAGGGAGGCAGCAACAAAGATTCGAAAGGCAATATACTGAGGGGACTCTCAAGTTCTGAGGCCTTTGGTTATTTATTATCCCCTTGCTGATTCTTTACCTACTGCATATGAGAGATCATCCTGTCTATGTCCCTCTCCTGGCTTCACTCAGATTAAAGCCCTTTAGTGCTAGTCTGAAAGCAGTAACTTGCATGGCTTCATCTTTTCTTACAGCAAAGTAATATTCCATTGTGTATACATACCACACAATTTATCCACTCATCTGTTCCTGGGTATGTGGTTTCCAGGCCTTAGCTACTGTGAATAATGTTGCAATGAACACAGGACTGCATTTAAAAAAATATATGTTTAGCCTTTGAGCAGATGTCAATAAGTGGAATTGAAGGATTACATGGAAGTTTAATTCTTAATGCTTTTGAGCCTTGCTGGATTCTGGCATGCAATTCTTCATCTAATGCAAAATCCTGGGCATTCTTCAATATTGCAATCCCCACTTGGGGTATGTTCGTGCTGATATACAAAGGCTATCTGTGTGCCACTCAATATTAGAGAGAGACAAGCTCCACTACTCAAGGACACAATCTCCTCTGGGCTGAAGGGCTTCTGAACTGTTCTCTTCTTTCCAGTATAAGACCGCACAGCCTTCCAGATGAGAATATCCAATTCCCTCTCAGATAGGAGCACCTGTGTACACAGCTAAGGCTTTGTCAGCTTCTTGATGGAGAAGAGGCCCTTCCTCTGGAATAATAGTTACTCCCCCTCCTCTGAGTCACAGAGCTAGAGGTTCTAATGGTTCCTATGCTCATGTAAGCAGTACACATCTTTCAGTCACCTCCAATGTGGAGCTGATTCTCACAAGTTAAAAGTCTTACCCAACTGCTGCACATAAGTCAAATAGTCAACTGAAGTTATTCATGAACCTTCATGTCCTGCAGCCTTGGTAACAGAAAACCTCTCAAAACTTGGCTTGTCCACTGCTCTTTCAGTCAGTTTGTGTTACCTGCAACCCAAAAGGGCTTCCTCTGTGTGACCAATGAGCATGAATTCCTGTGTCCTGGGAAACGTGTGGCCCCTTTCTCCAGACACCACTGATGAGACATAAAATACCCAGGGAGAACAAGTGGACCCCTTTCTGAGGGAGAGTCTTCCCTTCTTCAGTGGTTGATGTTGGCCGAGCAGAAAAGAAAAAACAAAGGTCCCATTATTAATATTATTTTTATTGTTTGAGGGCCATACCTGGTGGTGTTCAGGGGTTACTTTTGGTTCTGCACTCAGGAATTATGGAATTCCAGAAACTGAACACAAGGTTGGCCACACAGAAGGTTAGCAACCTCCCTGCTATACTACTTCTCCGGCCCCATGTTTTGCTTTGTTTTATGGAAATTGTGTGGCATTGTATTCTTATGAAACTACACGAGCAAAAGGTCAGGGCAGACCTTCAGAGAAAAAAGCTGAACTGCAAAAATGCCAAACCAGCCTGTCATTACACTGAAAATACCAAAATAAACTGAAAAGCAGTCAACTCTGCTTAAAAAAAATGTGGGGAGGATTCCTGTGTTAATTCTTAACACAGGCTCTGAATTATTTCTTCAAAAGCAGAGAGGGGGAGCAGGCCTGGCTCCCTCCTGGCCAAGCTGAAAGCCAGAAGGCCCCTGCAGGCAGCCGGGCAACCTCACCACCTACTCATTAAAGGTGTGCAAGTGTTTTAATGACGATCTCGAGATTCACAGCTAGGTCAACACGACCACCGGATAAAATGCACTCACTCAAAAGGCATCATTTTCATGCTGCAGAGTGTGCACACTCTACAACTCTATGCTAAGTATCAAAGTAGCTTTGAGGAGAGTGCTGAAATGGGCGAACACTCAGAGGCAAGAAGGAGCCATCAGGGCACAAGACAACAAGCCAACAACCAGAAATCCCTGGAACTGCTGACTTAAGGAATGCGCGAAAGAATTTAGAAAGAGGCAACCATGTTAATGATAGGTCAGCAGAAATTCCTAATTTTGCCTTATTGGGGAAACCCTTGCACATGCAGCTACACAGCACTGAGACCACCCCCTGGCGTGGCCAGATTTACTGCCTAGTTTAGTTCATGGCTTCAAGGCTGGCTTTCCCCGGCCTGTCAGGGTGTCAAGAAGGCCCCACTTAAGCTACACTGACATCTACCACCTATGTGCAGGGTCTGTCTCCCTCTATCGGACATCTTGTCTCTTGTTAGCATATTCATCAGAGCACAGAGCATGGATTTATATTTCCCCAGCTGTCCCATTAATACTTCCCACCTAGTATTGAGGTGTGTCCCACCCCATCCGTGAGTGCTAGCCCCATGCATGAGCCTTCCCAAGGTGCTGGTGCTTCCTTCACCTGGTCCACATTTCCTCAGCTGAGGAAGCAATGAAAAAGGAGAACAGGGTTCCAAAAGCAAAAGTGGTTATGAACACTGCATTTTTTCCTCGTCCTTCTCATCTGATTTTCTTGTTAGATCTGCTAAGGTGGACACAGAGCTATCAAGGTTTCAGTCCATTTCTGTTTCCTGTGCTTCTTCCAGCATGGGCTTTCTTACTGTTCCACAGTAACGATGCTCACAAACTCTCAAAGGGCCATCAGTAGAACAGACACAGAAGAGACCTGATCCTATTTTCATGCTTATGGAGGGCTGAAAACCACGCATGGCCCACCAAAGAGCTACTACCACTCTGCAATCTTAAGTCTTACCTTAATTTTAAGCATTATCAAGAGTTTTTCCTGCAGTTTTCCATCCCATCCTCTTTGGAGGGTCCTGATTCCCACAGGAGACTATCAAGGTCTCATCAAACTTCCCCAGAGAGTCACCCACAGACATCAGGAACTGTATTGGCATGTTACTAATACTGAACAGAAGGTGAGTTAGGCTTCCAAGTGTTGCTATTTGCCTTTTAATAATAATATTACTGCTGATTCCACTTTATTGCTATCAACTATTATGGGTGATTGTAAAACAATAGTAATATACAGTAGCAAAATAATATAAACTATATGTAGGGATATAAACAGGGGCAAACTTTGTTCAGGGGACACTGTTGGGTGCTGGGGACTGAACATGGGTCAGACAATCAGGCAAATGTCCTACCTGCTGCACTATCACCCTGGCATAGTGATAAACAGTGTTGATAACTATATAAAATATAATTCTAGTTATTTTAATATCTATACTTATTCTAAAAAAAGTTAAACATAACTCACCCAAAATTACTTATACATTTCATGATTCATTTTACCTCATCAACTACTATCCATTAATATGAAATTCATTCACTGAAAATCTGGCTCTAACCTTACATTTTATAATTACTAATGAGGGCCAGAGACGTAGTACAGGGGATTAGGAACTTGCCTTTCATGTAGCCAATGTGGGTTCTATCCCAGGTACCATATGTCTCCCTGAGCACCACCAGGAGTGATCCCTGAGCACCAAATCAAGAGTAATCCTGAAGCACAGAAGGATGCACCCAACCATCCCCACCCAAAATAAAATATAATTATGAATGCATCATTTTTAGTAAGACTCTACAGAGCCTGGCAAACTACCCATGGCATATTTGATATGCCAAAAAGCAGTAACAATAATGGGCCTCATCCCCCTGACCTTGAACGTGACAGGGATGAATGAGACATTACTGGCGCCTGCTCGAGCAAATTGATGAGCAAAGGGACAATAGTGATACAGTATAATTTTTAGCAATTTAAATTAAAACTAATGCACATAATGTGTAATTAAACTTGCTGAAGACTTTGTGGCTATCTAACTTCACATTCTCCTACAAAGTAAACAAGCAAAATGACAGCAAACAAACAGTGAGTTCCTCTGAACTCCAACCTGTCCCTTAGAATGTGTCTGCTCGACAAGGAATGAAGTGGAGACAAGCAGCAGGCACTTGAGCATCTCCAGGCACTGCCTCCCTTGAGGACTAGAGTGGGGCACCGCCCCTGACACGAAAAATCCATTTCCTCTATCCCTTTGTTATCACTCTGAGTGTGTTACTGAAACAAGCATCAGTGAGCTCCCCTTGCCTCCATGTCCCACAGCGCACACACTGGGCATGGCAGTGCCCACCACACGCAGGCACACATGTCCCGGACAGCAGTGTCCTTCCAGAGAAGGCGGGGCCGTGTTAGTGTCTGGCTGGGAACTGGAGTGCTGGCTGGGTCCCCCCACACCCTGGATGACATTCGGGGACCATCAGTCTAAGGAGAATTAGTCCAGTAGGTAACAGCAATTAACTCACAGAACTCTCATCTTGAAATTCTTCTCTTTAATGAATGATTGAATAATACTCCTTACATAAAAATAGTGACACACACTTCAGCATTAATTATATCACTAGTTTTTCTTTGCATGTAATCTAACTTTAAAGGTATCTTCTTCAATGAAGAATGAAAGTATTACAGATTTAATCAGGAATCAGTTATCTTTGGCTGCACTGCTGGACATGGCATGCAAACATTCAATACCTTCAGTATCTGAGGCTCCTCTTAGTTCCAGTTGCAAGCACCAACCAAAGACAACAATGATATTTATAATATGTCCTTTCCCCACTAGAGAGAGAACTTCATGCTATTTTCCCTTTTGGATACCATTTGTGTTCACTGTTTCAACAAAATTGGACAGTGATGGCTGTTGAAAGTAGGCAATATTTTCTAACAAATGTGACAGGTGATTTATGTAACAGCCAAACCAGAGAAAATGAATGGAAAGAGAGGACTTGAAAAAACTAATGCTGGAGTCATAAAATGCAAAATATTTAGAATAACCAAGATAGGTAGCCTTAGTTGGTAATCAAAAGCTCATCCCCTTCCCTATAAATGCAACAAACATCTGAATGAATGAAAACCAAATTGTGACTTTATTTAGAAACATTTCATATATATAAATTGTTTCATATATAATTGCTAGTATATGTATTACTTGTTTATAATCTGTTCTAGCAGCAGAGCCTGGCAAGCTTCCTGTGGCATATTCGATATGCCAAAAACAGTAACGATAGGTCTCATTCTCCTGACCCTGAAAGAGCCTCCAAACGTTGGGAAAGACGAGTAAGGAGAGGCTGCTAAAAATCTCAGGGCTGAGTGTAATAGAGACGTTACTGGTGCCCACTCAAGTAAATCGAACAATGGGATGACAGTGATACAGTGATACAGTGAATCTATCCTAGATCACATTTTAATGATTTATTCCAAGGAGAGCCCAGGTTCTCAGTATGTAAATTGTTAACCTCTATTTTGGAAGTGCCTGTATCTCACACAGGATTCACATCAAACCAAGGTATGGATAGTGCAGAAATTTAATTACAACTTAAAAATCATACTGCTCAGTAAATCTCTGTATTTTTTCAAGGAATAAACTTAATAATCGTCTCATTTATATTTACTTAAAATTATTGCTACAAAGTTAGATGTTCATCCAAGAAAAACAGAAGACAGAAAACATTATGCTAAAAATCATCAAACATACTTCAGAAATATTACCAAATATCCACTTACATAGCTCAAGCAAAATAATTCTGACTAGATATATAACATATAAATAATACATATATAATTTACATTCATAGGAAGATTTTTCAAGCTAGGGAAACATAGGATTTTCTTTCTTACCTTTTGATTTTTCTTTTTTTTTTTTAACTCAAAACAGTCAATTAGTAGTTACTGCCCCAGTCTAACTTATCTTCCTGAAACTCAGTGCCAAAATGCTCGAGATGCCCTTCCTGAGCGTGGGTCTCTGTGGCCCCCAAAAGGCCGCTTCAGGTTCACTAGTGCTTCCTGGCAGGAAATGCCACACTGAAGCATCAGGCTTTATTGGAGTCTGGGGTTCAACAGCGTCACCCACATGGCCTAATTATAGCCCATAGGCTATCATTTGGGCTGTGAGAGCCCAAGCCACCCAAACCTGGGCAGCATCCTGATCAGGAGATGAAAGCAAAGCCCAGCATGAGGGCCGAGACAGATCAGGGTCAACAGCGCAGGGCCTGGGGCTGGGGGCTTCTGCACTAGGAAACTGCCTGCAGAGGTGCAGTTTCTGGGCAGATGCAGAACTGTCAGAGTCCCCGGCCAGTGCGGCCACTCTGCTGAGGCCACCTGGCCAGACTGACTGGCCCCGCAACCTCCGGCTGGACAAATCTATTTCATCTAAGGGCCCCTTCTGACACTTGTCACCTGAGTGGGGGGTCTGTGACAGGAGAGTGACCACGGACAATGCGGAGACATAGAACCCGAGGCAAATCCTGAGGAGGGAGGCCTGAGAGCAAGAGGCTGGCTTCTCTCCCTGCTGGCCTAGCCCAGAGGGACGGGGCAAGAGGCAAAGAGAGGCCCAGCAAAGCTCATTCCAACAGAAGCTGTTCTCCTGGATGGAGGGCTTGAAACTGTCCAGCAGGCCAGCTGAGGCATGCAGATAAGACAGGTGTGAAGGCTCGGTGGCACCAGAACTCAGTGGCCACCTAAAAGATCACTCAGGTCAAATCTATCACAGAAGAAAACCAGGCTTTGCTGTCGAAGGACGCATGAAAATAGTGTGTCTAAGACATGAAGGATGCCCTAGGATGGAGGGGAGGGGGAGGAGGAGCAGGAGGAGGGACAGAAAGGAGGAGGAGGAAGGAGGGGGAGGGAGAGGAGGAGGAGGGGAGGAAGGGGAGGAGGAGGGAAGGGAGGGAGGGAGGAGGATTAGAGGAGGGAAGGGAGGATAAGAGGAGGGAAGAAGGGATAAAGGGGGAGGGGGAGGAGGAAGGAAGGCATGGGAGGGAGGAGGAGGGAAGAAAGGGGAGGAGGAGGGAAGAAGGGATACAGGAGGGAGGAGAGGGATGGAAGGGAGGATAAAAGGAAGGAAGGAGGGACAGAAGAGGGAGGAAGGAGAGGGGAGGGGTGGGAGGGGTGGGAAGGGAGGGAGAGGGGAGGAAGCAGGGAAGGATGGAGGAGGGCAGGGCCAGCAGGGAGCCTGTCCCTGAGAGAGACAGCTGTCGCTCTGAGCTGGAGCACAGGACAGATCACTGACCTGGAAGCCTGAGCTCAGCAACCAGGTGGGCCCCAAAAGCACAATCAGAAGACTAAGGGCTTCCAGGAGGCCTGCAGCAGGGGGGCAGTGGGGGGCACAGAGGCAGCCATGGGGCTGTGCATCTCTGCAGACAGATGGACAGTGTGAGAGAACACAGAGCGAGCAGGTCCCCGGGGCCCCACATCACTGTGACCCCAGGTGGGGAAGCACACAGAGAGAGCACTTTGGGGAGCACTCTGTGCCCCCCTGTCTGGGCAGCCCAACTGCTCTAGCATGCCAGTGTCCCAGAGCCTAAGGCAGTCACAAGAGAAATGCAGCTGTTAGGGAAATCAGACCCATCTCTTTTGAGAAAATGTAAGGAAAGGCAATTATTCCTTAACAGGATACTTTCTACTTTTCATCTCTACAAGCATCAGACGTTCTTCAGCCAAAGGGCTTCTTCTCACTTTGAGAACTAAGGGTTGTCGCTCTTAGTGGTCTTCTCCCAGGATCCAATTACATCTTATTTCCATGCTCAGAATTTCAAGCTAGAGGCAGTGGGTTCAGGAACTCACTGAAGTTGTATTAATATTTGCCACCTCGGCGGCTCAGGTGTGACTGCTGGTGGCGAGCATGCTTGGACCAATCCTGGGGCTTCCAAAGGAAGCCTGTGAGCCATTTTGCTATCCCCTCACTAAGCACAAAAACACAAAATTTCCCTTCCAAAAGTCTCCAGTTTTGCGAAGTGATTTGACAGGGAACTTGTTTAAATGACAAACAAGCAGGCATGCAAAACTAACCTTTGCTAGTTCTTATAAATTATGTTTTGGGTCTATTTTCCTTTCCCTGCCACTTGGTACTTTATGTACAAGGAATGGGAAATTGGCTGGTGGCCCTGGGAACTGCCAGGTGCATTCTGCAGCACGTCCTTTCAGGAAAGATGTGACGCCATGGGTCTCAAAAGCGGGGCTTCACCTTTTGATTTCCCACCACCTTTTCACAGTTCATACATACAGAAGATTTTGCAAATTATAAAGAAATGGATATTAGGAACAAGTAGAACTCTTTTTTATTTTTAAATTTATTCTTTTATTGAAACACCATGTGGAAAGTTACAAAGCTTTCAGGTTTAAGTCCCAGTTATACAATGCTCGAACAACCATCCCCTCACCAGTGCACATATTCCACCACCAAGAATCACACTATACCTCCCCCCACCCCCCCGCCTCCCCAGACCCCACCCCGCCTGTGTAACTGATAAATTTCACTTTACTTTCACTTTACTTCGATTACATTAAATATCTCAACAAAAAATCATGACTATTATTATTTGGAGTTTCTACCCCCTAAAGTCAGACCTGCTGAAAAGGAAGCATTTTATTATTTTTTTTTCCATTGCTGAGAATGAAGAGATATGAGGTCAAGCGGCCACACTAGCAGCTGCACGGTTTTGGATTTCTGCATTTTAGTATTTTAGTAACAAAGTCCAAAGAAATATCTGGCAGAAATTGCATCACTGCAAGCTTGTACCTCTCAGATACTTTATATTCCACATATGAGTGCAACTTTTCTATGTCTGTCTCTTTCTTTCTGACTTATTTCACTCAACATGACACTCTCCATGTTGATCCACTTATATGCAAATTTCATGACTTCATGTTTTCTGACAGCTACATAGGATTCCATTGTGTAGATGTGCCAGAGTTTCTTTAACCAGTCATCTGTTTTTGGGCACTCTGGCTTTTTCCAGATTGTGGCTACTGCAAACAGTGCTGCAATGAACATAGAAATGTAGATGTCATCTCTCTATACCTTTTTGCCTCTCTGGGATATATTCCCAGGAGTGGTATTGCTGGGTCAAATGGAAGCTCAATTTCTAATTTTTTGAGAATCGTCCATATTGCTTTCCAAAAGGGCAAAACCAGTCGGCATTCCCACCAGCAGTGAAGGAGAGTCCCTTTCTCCCCACATCTACACCAATACCGGTTGCTTTTGTTTTTTGGGATGTGAGCCAGTCTCTGTGGTGTGAGATGATATCTCATTGTTGTTTTGATCTGCATCTCCCTGATGATTAGTGATGTTGAACATTTTCTCATGTGCCTCTCAGTCATTCGGATTTCTTCTTTGGGAAAATTTCTGTTCATTTCATCATCCCATGTTTTGATCGGGTTGGCAGTTTTCTTCTTGTGGA
The DNA here is from genome assembly GCF_027595985.1 of Sorex araneus. Taxonomy (NCBI): domain Eukaryota; kingdom Metazoa; phylum Chordata; class Mammalia; order Eulipotyphla; family Soricidae; genus Sorex; species Sorex araneus. The sequence goes on along the minus strand of NC_073303.1, from coordinate 317,902,981 downwards.
GTTCAACCAGTGCATTGTATATCCTTGATATCAACCCTTTATTGGATGGGTACTGCATAAATATCCTTTCCCATTCTGTAGATTGTCTTTGTATTTTGGTCACTGTTTCTATTGAGGTGCAGAAGCTTCTTAGTTTGAGATAGTCCCATTTATTTATCTCTGTTTTCACTTGCTTGGCCAGTGGCATGTCAGCTTTGAAGATACCATTGGCTTCAATGTCGTGGAGGGTTTTGCCAACCTTGTCTTCAATGTACCTTAGGGATTCTGGTCGATGTTGAGGTCTTTAATCCATTTTGATCTGACTTTTGTACATGGTGATAGGTGGAGGTCTAATCCCATTTTTTTGCATGTAGCTGTCCAGTTTTGCCAGCACAGTTTGTTAAACATGCTTTCCTTGCTCCACTTCACATTTCTTGCTCCTTTATCAAAGATTAGATGATCATATATTTGGAGGTGTGTGTCAGAGTATTCAACCCTGTTCCATTGGTCTGCAGCTCTGCCTTTGTTCCAATATCATGCTGTTTTAATGACTACCACTTTGTAGTAGAGTTGGAAGTTGGGGAGGTTGATTCCTCCCATTTTCTTTTTCCCAAGAATTTCTTTAGCTATTCATGGGGGCTTATTGTTCCATATGAATTTCAGGAGCGCTTGCTTCATTTCTTTGAAGAATGTCAAGGGTATCCCTATAGGGATCGCATTGAATTTGTACAATGCTTTGGGGAGTATTGCCATTTTGATAATCTTAATTCTTCCAATCCATGAGCAGGGGATGTCTTTCCATTTCCTCGTGTCCTCTTTTATTTCCTGAAGTAGCGTTTTGTAGTTTTCATTATACAAGTCCTTTACCTCCTTATTTATGCTGATTCCGAGGTACTTGATTTTTTGAGGCTCAATTGTGAACGGGATTACTTTTATCATGTCGCTTTCTTCTTTCTCATTATTTGCACATAGGAAAGCCATGGACTTTTGGGTATTGATTTTATAGCCTGCAACTTTACTATACGAGTCTACTGTTTCTAGGAGTTTTTGGTAGAGGTTTTAGGGTTCTCTATGTATAGTGTCATATCATCTGCAAATAGTGATAGCTTGATTTCTTCCTTTCCTACCTGAATGCCCTTAATATCTTTTTCTTACCTAATTGCTATTGCAAGTACTTCCAGTACTATATTGAACAGAAGTGGAGAGAGTGGGCATCCTTGTAGGAACAAGTAGAACTCTTACCTCTTTGGAACTCTTATGACCTGAGGAAGGATGGGCGCGGAAGGGACAGTGATGAGCTTTACAGCTTGTCACTAAGAGTTGCCCTGTGCTTGCTGCCCTCACCTGCCCGTAAGCATCCAGGGAACTCGGGGCTGATTACATACCCACTGCATGTAAAGATGGGTATAAAGATGGATATGAAGATGGATATATAGCCACTGTATGAAAAGATGGATATAAAGATGGATATATTGCCACTGTATATAGATGGATATAAAGATGGATATACAGCCACTGGATATAAAGATGGATATAAAGATGTAGATATCGCCACTGTATGTAAAGATGGAAATAAAGATGGATATATTGCCACTGTATGTAAAGATTCAACTTCCCAGAGTTGAATGTGCTCAATTCAACCCAAACCCAAGCCAACAGAAAGCTATGTGTTTCCCTTCTGGAAGGTCACACATCCTCAACCGACTAGTAAGAGGGCCTGGAAGTCATCTCAGGAGCCACAGCACATGTCTTGCACAGAGGAGCCCAGTTCCACTCCTGGTACCATGGGCCCCCCACACAAGCACTGCTTAGGAGATCCCCCCAAATTAAGAAGCCACATCATCGGGAGACAAACTGTAAATGACCTTAAGTTACATGAAAACAACAACAACAACATAAAACCCAAAGCAGAGTTCTATGTCTATCAGAGCTGATGTGCTGATGTTAGGTAAAATGCAATTATGCATACTAAAACTTAGAGGATACTCAAAGTGACAAAAATTTTTAAAATGGCTCCCCTTTCCACTTTGAAAATTTTACAAATGCTCTTTACAACTTTTAATAGAAAACGCTTTATAAGTTGAACTTTCAACATAGTCCCTAAAATGTGGTTCATAATAAAAGTTATGCATAGTAAATATATGGATAAATTCTTGGAATGTCTATATTTTTCTTTTTAAAAATACTTGCAGTTTGAAAAACAGCAAGGTTTATATTTTCTAAGCTACTAAGTTGCCATAGGCTTCCAAATGCCTGAGAAAATACTGACCCCTTGTGGCAGAACAGGCTCTTCACCTCTTCACACACTTGGAGGGAACATTGCTAAATTCTTTATAATCCTCTCAGGTCAGGGTTTTTCTCAAATTAAAGATCTCAGCCCCTCTCAGCACCAGGATCACTCTGTGGGGACACTGAAAACTGCATTTAGAGGCATACCTAGGGATTTAAAAAGGCAGTTCTTCATGACCATTTGGGCTGTGTCCACCTCTTGCTGCTATAAACAATGTAGCAATAAGCAAATTTGAATAGGAATCACTTCAATTTTCTGGTAGTAAATATTACGAATAAATTTCTAAACACACAATATCTGAGTCAAAGAGTATAAACATAATTTGGCTAATATATACATATATGTGGGGGGAGGGGCTTGCAAGCAGTGTTCAGGAGGACTGAGCACAGCCACCCCTGGCAGGGACTGGGAAACTCAACACATGGTCTCGAGAATATGGCACTCCTAAGGCTGGAGCAATAGCACAGCAGTTGGCCAGTCGCCTTTCATGAGGCCGACCCGAGTTCAATTCCTCTGCCCTTCTCGGAGAGCCCGGCAAGCTACCGAGAGTATGGAGCCTGCGCGGCAGAGCCTGGCAAGCTACCCGTGTGTATTGGATATGCCCAAAACAGTAACAATAAGTCTCTCAATGAGAGATGTTACTGGTGCCCGCTCGAACAAATTGATGAGCAACGGGATGACAATACAGTACAGACTGTGTGGTGCTGGAGACCACCAAAGCTAGCCTGATAGGGCTCAGGGGTCCCCGGACTGCATCCAGCAGGGCTGAGATCCTCGCAGTGTGGAGTCTGGAGTCTCGCTGGCACCTGCTTCCATCTCTCACTGCTGTTAGCCTCCCTGGCCCTCAGCAGAGTACACTGAAAAGTGTTTGGAAACTTGCCCACATGATGGATGATTATGATAAGTTCATTGTAACTCTGATTCACATTTTTCGTACTTCATATTGTAAGTATATCTGAACAGCTTCTCATTTATTTTTTACACTCCATGTGCTTTTGTGTGTCTGAGTTTTCTAGTCATATCTATTTAGATCAGACTGACTTTTAAATTTCTGCTTCTGAAAAACTCATTCTTAGATTTCTCACTTTCTTTATAATATTCTTTGTCTTTCCTCTTCTCTTTTTCTCTCTTTACTCATCAAAGAAAGCTTCTTAATCCCTGGAAGTTAAATTTATGGGTGTTTTCTTAAAATCACAACTGATTATAAGTCCTAGATAGAAAAGCATTCCTCCATTTATAAATGCTTTATTTATAAATGGATGTATTCCTATTTTCTTGGATCTTGCATGGTTTCAATAGCTTTTACATTTGTATAACTAATTAATTGCCTTTTTCCTCATATGAAAAGTATACGTATATTTTCTTTTTTTTTTTACTAGTCACCACGAAATTGCAAAATTATTCATGATTGGGTTACAGGCACACATTGCTTCGACACCAATCCCTTTGTCAGTGCCCGCTTTCCCTCACCAGTTTTCCCCCATGCCCTCTTTGCCTCTCACCCGCCAGCCGCCTCTACCAGGGGCACTTTTATAAATCTCTGTGCTTGCACTGTGGTTGGTTATATTTCTGCCAGTGGAGTTTCATACCAATGCTTCCTACCTGTAGCCCCGCTTCCTCCTCCTGTTTCACTCTCCCTCCACTATAGCCCTTGCCCCTCCCTGTCCTCTCCCCAACCCCCACAGCTGGCATGTTCTCCTGCTCCTTGTTGCCATTGTCTTTGGACATTCATTATTCTCTCATTACGTTTCCTTATACTCTACAGATGAGAGAGAACTGTCTCTATCACTCTCCAGTCTCTTTCCCTCTGGCTAACTTCACTCAGCATGATATTCTCCAGGTCCCTTCTCGTAGCAAGCAAACTGCATGACTTTCTCTTTTTTTCTGGCTGAATAATATTCCGCTGTTGGACAACACTGGGTTGTCCTTGCTCCCCCCACCCACGGAGCTTAGGTTTACTGAGTCACTCCCGAACAGTGCCCCTAAGACACACCCAATTCCATCAAGCACTAATAATCCTATACTGTTTTGCTCTTTCCTTTATGTCCTTTGCATGGATTAGCAATGTCCTTTTTGTGTAGACATAGGAAGACAGTTCATGCTATGCTTGTAACATGGGAGTTAATTGACTCCAAAATAATATTTACTCCTGGGCATTTATATTTACTTGACTTAAGCCTCAGTTGCCCTTAGTTCCTGGCACTCCAAAAGCAGGGTCCCGACAAAGGGATTGGATGGACCCAGGGCAAGCTGTGAGCTACCCTGGCATCAAAAGGAGACAAGCTAAGATCCATTAAGTATAATAAGAGCACAGTAATGGGACAATCTCTGTCATGGCCCAAAAAGAAGTAACTGAATAAGGACCCTGCTTGGGTTAGGAAAGACTAACTTGGCCTGAGGACTGTCGTCTGGAATATATATCGAGATGTCCCCAGGAAGAGCCAACCTTTAAGCTTAATATATCTCTTACTGTGTTCCTACAAAATGGCATTGCTAGAAACATTATAAGACGTAAATTTATTATGATGGTTTAAATAAATGACTAGCCAAGGAAAGGAGAAAGCAATACACTCTGGACGGAATCCCGCCCTTGAGCAGATCTCCTAGCAATCTGGAGTGCACTAGTGAAAGAAAGTTCACACAAACTAGCATGGGTGACTAAAAAGTTACATTATCATTCACTGCTGTAGAGAGAATCATAATACCTAGTATACTGTAATAAGCAAAACAGTACTAAGTTTAGAAAATGCCTGTGACACCCATACAATTATTGAATTCTTTTCTGGAAGGATGGTAACTACACTTATTGTGGCACTCACTTTATAATACACGTACATTATATTACTGCATACTGCACACCTGAAAATAATCCAATGTTACATTTTCAGTGAAACCTTTAAATAATATAACTAGTAGAATGAGTAGCTGTTAAGCATGTATTTCTAAACTGAGACTAGCAAAAACTTCACAAATAATAAAACAAAAATACACTATCAGCTTCATCATTTAAAACAACTGTAATTATCTGGAAACAATTTATAAAAATTTAGGAACTATATAACAGAAAATTAATTTTTTATATGTTTATATCCTATAATTTAACAACTTTTATTATATACTACCTTATTTAAGTTCTATATGCTTTCATTACATTTGTTATTTTAGGAAAGATACCTTCACATATCATATACAGGTGCCTATGAGTAATGAGTATAATTAATATTTAATAAATGTTGATGAGGAAGTTTTTGCTATTTCTCCCAAGAATTCAGTAAGTCCAGTGTGACTATCTCTATGTCAAATAGCTTTGAAATTTTAGCTACTGACTTCAAAGAGGACCTAATTAGGTATAGATAAGGATCATTAAAAATAATTCATATGTGACTAACCAGAAGAAATTTAAAGAATTGAAAGCAGAAGTTTCCTATCTTCCATCTTCATTTTTTAATAGAAAATACCTCCTTGGATTATAAGTTGGTATAAATAGCAATTAAAAAATGAAATAATGTTTTATTAATTATGTTCATTAACAAATGTGCAGGATAAAAATACCTTTCATCTTGCTAAAAATATCTTGGAAAGAAAAATTTAATTTTTATTATCAGTGGTAATAAATTTTTAATTTTTAATTATAAAAGTAATATGTTTTTTATAGCTTAATGATGATATGAAACTTAAAAATCTAACTTAAACATTTTGGTTCATATCACACTTATATTTAAGTATTTATCAAAGACTTTAGAGCATATATATTGAGATAGCATTTTATGTGGAAAGATGACAATAAAAAATGCAAAACTTTCAATAGAAAGTTATAGAAAATTTACTTAAGTAATTAGGAAAAGTGTTAGGAAATTGTTAGATTAGAATTATTTCAAATGTCAATATTTATAAGAAGCTATCACATATTCTTTCTAAAGTGTCTAAACCTATGAAGAAATTTTTACATGCAACCCTGAAGTATGTGAGGGAGGAAGTTTTTAAAAATTATTTTCAAGTGCATTCACAGAGTTAAGGAAGTGGTAGATAGGAATGAGAAGCATCCTGTGCTCTGAGAATATTCGGAAGAAATTCTACAGCAACAATTCAGTTAACAATTCAAAGAACTCATCAAGAGTTCTCTGACCATGCTCAGTGGGAAATGAAAATTAAAATACAACACATTTTCCAAAATCAAAAGTATTAAGTTTTGTTTCAGTTCTGTGTATCTAGACCAGAAAGCAAAGCAACAAGACACGGGAGATGACCCAGACTTTCAGTTTTCTTAGAGGCTGTGCAGAACCCAGTCCTAGCCCTGGAGCAGATGCCCCGGGTCAGTACTCACGTTCAGGCCCCCGCCTATGGACCTGGAGGAATCCTCATTGCTGATGACTCCCGAAAGTCCCAGAGGTTCTGCCTGGAACATAAATACACTGCATCATCTCCAGGTAAGAACCAGCTCAAACCAACCAGCCATCCTTAACAACTGTCAAGGAAAGGGAAAAACACCCCTCCAACCTGATGCACTTCAAGGAAGTAGAATCTTCAAGAAATAATGGCCATCGCCCTTAACTTAGTGTTGTCAAAGCACACCAAAACTGTTCACTGATTTTAAAACAGATCCAAAGTATTCACTGATTTTAAAAATTCAATTTTTAAATCCACAGTTTATGAAAACAAAATTTATTTTTCCTCAAAGCATTTCTATAGCTTAGCAAACTGCAATGTTAAAAAGCATAGGGACCAAGCTGATAGAAACAGCTTTGAAAAATCAATTAATCCATGAAGATTTGAAGTTTTCTTACCTTAAATTCAGGCAGAAAGAATACTAAAGCATTAAGCACAATTTGATGGAAAATCATTCAGCCAAATTCAGAGTACAATGGATCATAGAATCCATTACCGTAACATCCAGACTCCTGACCCAAAATCTCTTAGACTCATACTCAATGAATGTTAGCAACAGAATGTCTGGAAAGCCCACAACCACATCTAGGAAATTTCCATCTACTCCAAAGCATTCATGTATTTCATCTGGTATGCCCTGTACTATGACTAAACTACTACACAACATGGAACTAAAAGTATGACTATACGGCTTATTTAAAACTAGTCAAATGAAAATTTTAACTTATCTTGCAGCATATCCCCAGATAATACTAGGAAGAATGAAAACATCCAAACATTCCTAGCAAGCACACCTGTTTACCAACACAAACACTTCTCAGGTGCTGACTGTTTTTGAATCAATGTAACTGGGCAATGCATTGACTCACCCATGCATCCAGAGGGTGTTTTACTGAGCCTTAGATTAGGTGCTATGCAGGCACCAACAGAAGGAAACTTATATGGCCACAGATGTGACAATCTATATTCTACTACCTAATAAGACAGTGTTACATGGGACTGGAGCGATAGCACAGTGGGCAGGGTGTTTGCCTTGCACGAGGCCAACCCGGGTTCGACTCCCAGCATCCCATATGGTCCCCTGAGCACTGCCAGGAATAATTCCTGAGTGCAGAGCCAGGAGTACATTACCGGGTGTGACCCAAAAAGAAAAAAAACAAAAATAAAAACAAAAAAGCAGTGTCACATAAGAGAATTACTTTAAGAATAAAACATGAAAGCAGGGTCAGTAACTTAAGTGCATACTGACAAGCTCTCTCTTAAGGAGCTGACCTTTTCAAATATACATAAAAATCGAAGATAAGCAGCATACAAAGATCTCAAGAAACCTATTTTGGAAATGGAACCCCACTAAATTAAGAGCATGCCCAGCATATATGGGCTCTAGGCTTGATGCCCCTCACCACACAGTCCTCAGGCACTGCTGGGAATGAGCCCTCAGCAAGAAGTAGCCCAGAAACTCTGCCAGGTGTGGCACCCAAACATAAGGACTAAGACATCTCTTTCTATGTGATGCAAAATTAAAAGCATGTTTAATCCATTACCTTACTACTTCTTCTTTTATTAACTTTAAAAAATCCCAGAAATTTTTTCTTCTCTTTCTCTGTCTCATCATTGCCAAGTGATGATTTTCTAAAAGTTTCTGGAAAAAAAAGTATGTTATTTTTATGCATATTAAAGGAAGCGATGAAATATTTTGTTTAAAAAAGCAATGAATGAATCCTTTAATCTCTAGTTCTTTTAAGGAAGTACAGCTATTAACCATTTTCCTTCAAAGCATTCTGAACCTCCTTTCATCCAACTGAAATCACTACTGCTTTTAACAATTTTCTATTAATTATGGTGATATCTTTTGGGGGGTACTACTATACCATACATGAGAATAAAAAATATATACATTAAAATTCTAAGGCAGTGCTACTTAAGAACACAAAATGAGTAATACATACCATTTTACTGCATAAAAAAGAGCCAGGCAAATTTAATTTTAATGTTATTTACCTATTATCATTCTGTAACACTATCAAAATAAAATTAAGACTGGGATATTTTCTTTTTTTCCTCTGTTATGGTACCAAGCCTGTTCCCAACCCACAGTCCATTTCAATGGCATGCCCAATGCTCCCAGCTGGTGTGGATTTTGATTAGAAGCAGAATTCACAGCTTCAAGGACTAAGACATTGAGCAAAACATCTGCTTTAAGAAAGCTGAGTGTTATTGGTATGGGCTGGTAACATTATACCCTAAAACATAAATATTTACACTCTTGTACACTTCGATATCAACAAATTAATTATTTCTGAAAGAATGATGAGTGAGGAAAAACATGCATCCTATGTGAAATATACAAACATTTTGAGACTCTACTTATTTCAAAAATGTGGCCACAACTGACCTGATGGCTCACGAAAATAATTGCCACAGGTTTTCCTTCCTAGGTCCTTATTTCCTTGTTTTCCTTACACGTCTCAGTCAGCACATTTCCTGTCTTATTGTCCTCACCTTCTGGTGGTGGACAATTTTGAATTGAAAAATTTGAATTCTAAATCTTTGAAAAAATTGTGAATTCTAAATCTTTGGCATTTTCTTCATCAGGATTTCAGAGCTAGAATGGGCACTCGTGTGTTTCAGACAGAAGGCAACAGTTCACAGTTGTTACGATGCAAATGACAGAGCTATAAACCCTGGTTCCCCTGGAAATAGGTAACAGCATCAGCAACTTGGAACAAGTGAGAGATGGGAGCCCAATCACACTGCAGAGCACTACCCGGACAGTGAGGGTGGACCCGCACTCTTCCTGTGAGCATTTAATGTAGGATACCATTGGTTTAGGGCTGGAGCAATAGCACAGCAGCTGGGCGTTCGCCTTTCACGCGGCCGACCTGAGTTTGATTCCTCTGCCCCCCTTGGAGAGCCCAGCAAGCTACTGAGAGTATTGAGCCCGCGCAGCAGAGCCTGGCAAGCTACCCGTGCGTATTGGATATGCCAAAAACAGTAACAATAAGTCTCTCAATGAGAGACATTACTGGTGCCCGCTTGAATCATTGGTTCGTCCTTTCTCCCTTGCCACAGAGTTTGGGCTTATCTGGTAATAATCTCTAAACATTTTTAGACAACATTGGTATGTCCTGTTCCCCGTGCCACAAGGAGCTTAGGTATATCGGGCCATGCCCATCAAGGTGCTCCCGAGTCACTCCAATTCCTTTGTCTATCTGTATCCACTTCTATGCTCTCTTCCCCAACCAGCTAATCAGCTTTCCTCCCTAATCAGACTCTGTTAATTTGTAAGGTTAGACCTTTCTAGGACACTGAACTTGTATTGTAAGTTAATATTGCCTTTCTCCTCTCCTTGTGCCTTTGAATAGTTTACTCTAAAGCAAAGTCTTTTTTGTATGGACAAAGAAAGACAGTTGTTAATATGCTTTGGTAACATGGGATTTAATTGGCTTCTAATATTATTCATTCCCGGGCATCTGCTTTCTCGACTTAAGCCTCAGTTGCCCTTAGTTCCTAGCACCCCAAAGGCAGGAGTCTCGACGAGGGACAGGATGGACCCAGGGCAAACGGTGAGTTATGTGCTACCCCGGCATCGAGATGGGCCTGGCCAAAGCGTCTAATGCTTAACTATATGTTAAGAGCTTGGTCATGGACAAATGCTATCATGATCAAAAAGTAACGACGAGACTAGGGTCCTACTAGGGATAGGAAAGACTAATCTGGCCTGAGCACTGTAGTCTGAGATCAAGATGACACCAGGAGAGCCATTCTATAAGCTTAATGCATCTCTTGCTGTGTCCATACAAAATTATTGATATTATGAATGCTTATATGTTAGTTGGACAAGAGAGGAGAAACACACCCATGGGACTCTGCTCTTGGGTGGGTCATCTTGCTGAAAGAGAATCTGTCCTAGAAGAAGCATCCCCTGAGGAAAAGAAGTTTACCCTTATTGATTGTGACCACATCTATGTGTAAGCCCCAACCCCTCATTCTTGGGGATTTAACTAGGCTGAAAGAATGGGCTGGGGGTCAGTCCTAGTGCCAGATCTGGAGAAGTTAGATCCAGATCCAGATCCAGAGGAGAAGGAGAATGAAGTAGCATGGGGGAAGAAGAAGCAGGAGGAGAATCAGAGGAGAATGGAGATAGGAATGGAATAAACTGCAACTGACACCAACCAGCCTGGCTCCGTTCCTTCCTTCGCCTGCCTCGTCATCGCCATCAACCTCCCTGGGGTAGGGAAAGCGTCTGGAGACTATCAAACGCGGGCAGTGGGAGAGATAGAGCGCCACTGCCCTGTGCCTGGTGTGGTGCCCCCTCTCCTCTTTTTTGTGTGTTTACACAATTTAAGTCTAAGGATGGAAAACCAGGGCTGAAGAGCATGGAGCATGGGCATGTGAGCCAACTCTCTCACTGCTACCAGCCTCAATTTCCTCATTGGCACTTTGGGTTATTCAGATGACTGGGCCTGGTACCTACCATGCTGCCAGGAGTACCAACTAGCTCTGATTCAGGGGTTTACTGGCACTTCAAACATCACTTCAGACCTCTATCATTAACTCACTCCATTCTGCTCTTTAAGGGGCACAAATATGGTAAAAGGAAGGAAAATTAAGGACCAAAAATTAATTTCTCCATTTTATATGCTACTGAGAGTATCCCACCCTCACGGCAGAGCCTGGCAAGCTACCCATGGTGTATGGAGATGTTAGTGGTGCCCACTCGAGCAAATCGATGAACAATGGGACAACAGTGCTACAGTGCTACTATCATCTGCTGGAGAGATAGGCCACCAGTTGACCAGTGGAAACATCTGGACCGGTAATTCCAAGCTCTGCCATCAAAATATAAACCCCTAGTGAGGCAAATATGAATTAGCTTATCTACAAGTCAAGATTTCATATTCTAGACACAAACATAAGAGTAAGTATATTAGTAACGTTTACAGTAACACCAATCCTATGCAACCAAGAAAAACTCATTCTGTAAGTGGCAAAGATCAAGTTTTAGTCATGAGGACCAAGGCTCTCACTCAAAGGCAGCTCCACTTGAGCTGATTGGCAAGCCACACAGTGCATCTGAGCCACTGAGCAGGTCTGTTGTGACATGCAGGCACATGGTTGCACATTACCGCTCTTCTGGGTATAGCTGTCATGGGTAAGACAGATTCTAGACATAAGAAACCTACGCAAGCAACAACAACAGAGATGTACATTTCTTACCAGTATGCTTTCTGGACTGGTGTGGTGTAAACATGATACAATAATGTGGTCTTAGCACCACACATGGACAACTAACAGGTAAGAGAACATGTTGCTAGTACATGGGCTATCACGTCAGTCACAGGAACAATCGCTTCAGTCAGGAAACCCTCAGAATCCCAGTTTCCTCCCTGGCTGGACAGCAACTCGGGTGGCCACCAGGTCCACGGGACCAAAGCTGCCCACCCAGGGTTGGAGACGCAGCTCCCATGTGGCCTCAGCTCACTAGCGGGGTGTTCGTGCTGAGCTGCTCCTGGGGTGAAGCTGGTTTGTAGGGGAGAGGCTCTGCTGCCCCTGGGCGCTGTCCTTGTAAGGATGCTTGCACTTGGCAGAGGGTTGGAGAAGGGGCTTGAGCACTCAGTTTCTTTACTGTGCCTGTGTCTGTTACAACTTGCCTCCTCCTGATTCAGATGGACAGGTGACAGACCATCATGCATAAGTGGACCTGGAGAAGGCACAGGTAACCCTGGGATCCAGGGTCCATGTGTATCTCACATTTGAGCCCAAGATGTATTTTGTTCTGCTTACTCAAATAAAAAGCTTAGATGTACAAAAGCTCAAATGAAGTCATGCTGAATCCATTAAAAAGTACATGACCTTCTTAAAACATCAAAAAGTTTGGAAAATGAGGAAAGAATTGGGGGTGCCAAGGTACAAAAGGACATAAGGGAACCCTGGAAGTTTGGTTGATCTAAATGTTTACTTTTCTAGAAAAGAGAATAGCATGAGTCCTATTCAGGGAGTCGACCAAGATCTACGAGGAAGGGACCGTGAGAGGAAGATCAAACTGGCACTTCTGAGTGTTGGCCATGCCGCTCCTACTGCATGAGTTTCTAGGTGGTGACCACCATTTTGAGACCACAAGGAGGAAGGGCTGGAAGGAATGGCTGAGTGACTCTCCATCTCCCCTCACCTAAGCCTGTTCCCATCACATCTCCCAGGACTGATAGAGCCAATATGGAGGAGTTTTTCTTTGGGGACTAGCTGGCCTGCTCTCGGAGACACTGAAGGATCATTTTCATCTGGAAGGGAGGCTCAGTAACTACCCATGCCAGGGTCTAGACAGATGCTGAGAGCTCTTCCATTGAACCCTGTTCCAGAAATAAAATCTAATGCTAAAACATGTTTAAAGTAGGAACAGAAATTGCACAAAACACAAATAGTGGTATATTTTAAGCTTTAAAGCTTGTTCATACACATACATTTATAACAAATAGGTGTCAGAAGAAATATAAAGTTTGAACTAATAATTTACATACTTTTCCATGACAGACAAAGCAAAATTTCATCATCACCAAGTTCTCTAGCAGGCAGGCAGGATTCTAGAGGCAAGCAAGGGAAAGCCAGCACAGGCAAGCAGAAGAAGAAGAAAATTGTCCTTTGGGTGGAGCACTTCTGTTCCGCTATGAAATTCTGGTTCATAAACCTTCATTCCTTACCAGTTAGAAACATACAAGAAAATTCTTAAACATGGGGTGCTTCTTTTAGTCAAAGAGTCAAGAAATCAAACCATAAGCTCATTGTAGTCCCCCAAGATGCCCCAAAGGGTGGTGGAAACCAAACTTCCCTTCCCTCAGGCCCTTTGCAAAACATCTAGCAACCCCCCTCGCCCAGAGCCATGCACACAGACGCACAGCAGGAAGAACACTTGCTCAAGGTACCTCGATGGCTCAAAGATGGCTCCGACTTTGTTTTGGTCAGGAGAACTGCAAAAGGCAGGTGATGAGAAAATGAGAAGGAGCTTCCAAATACGCAGGCCAGCCTCATCCCTCCCTGGGCCTTCCCCGTGGCGGGCTGTGCCTGGCAGAGCAGGCAAGTGCAGGCTGTGCTACCAGCCTAGGCTGCTCCAGCCCTGTCGCTATCAGACTGAGGAGTCGCCCTGGGAGCAGGTGGCGGCAATGCCTCGAGTCCTTTCAAGCTGCTGCTGCCAGGAATTCTGCTGGGCTGATGGTGGGGGTGGAGTGGGGAGCGGGGGTGGGGGCTGCCTCTGCCTGGTGGCATCTCCTCTAGCAGCTCCCACCTTTCCTCGAGCAGTTGCTGGCTTGAGAGGCAATATAAGCCAAATGGGAAAAAAGAAAGAAAACTGGACAGATAGACTCAATATTCTCTTATTCGCAAATAGATAGTGCCCTAGTATAGGACACTTGGGAGCGTGGCAGTACATATGGTCCAGAGGGCAGAAACAATGAGCACAAGGGTTGGTACATGTGCCTGGAGGTGCTACGTGTGACTCCTGTGTCTCCGGGGAAACATGCTCTCCATCTCCCAGAGCAGCACCAAGGAAGAGATTACCAGAGGAGAGAAGAGAGGCAGGGAAGAAGGGGACATGGGGACTCAGGCACACACTTCCCTTGAAAGCAGAAGTATAGGACACACCTGAAGGTGCAGAGAGGATCTACCCATATGACCTGCTCTGCATTGGGGATCAAAAAAGTCTGCTCCAGACGCAGGGAGGTTTCCCTGAAATCAGAACCCACGTTCCAAATGACTGGCCATGTGCTTCTAAGGCCCATCCCTAACTTGGGGAGGGCTATCGATAAGATTTCCCCCAAGAAACAGGTTCTATCATCTAATTTTTAACCATCTATATGATGGTTGGCATATTAACAAAATACATGTTTATAGAAACAATTTCCCTCCATATACTTAAATGGGGACAATTTTCTCTTTTTGTCTTGCTCAAAGAAAACCTGATTTTCAAGAGTCACAGAAACTAAACAAACATAATTGAACTGTACACACATATTCACTGCATCCAGGCCTGTTGAACAGATGCTGAGGAATTTTTGGTCTATTTTAAGAATATACTAAATGCACAATATGCATTACTCTCAAAGTTAGAGGGTCTCTCTGTCCCTGTCTCTCTCTGTCTCTCTCTGTCCTTGTCTCTCTCTCTCCCTCTCTGCCTCTCTTTCTCTGTTTTTTTGGGGGGCTACATCCAATAGTGCTCCGGGCTTATTCCTGACCCTGCACTCAAGGGTCACTCCTGGTGGTGTTCAGAGGACCATATGTGGCTATTAAATCTGGGCTGGTCACATGCCAGGCAAGAGTCTCACTTGTTAAACTGGTTTCTTTTTTGACAGCCACTAAAGGATTTTGGGGGAGATATAAATAATCTATATTATACTTGGTTGAGCTAAAATCCTTCCCTGAATGTGAAAGAAACACTGAGGACTAGAATCTCCAGCAGCAGACTTGGGCTAGAGAAGGGATTAATGAGCTCACAATAAATTTCTTAGTAAGAAAATAAATGTTTGAAACTATAAATAGATTGAATATGCATATATATACTTATTTGTACATATTTTTATGGTTACAGATATTGAACCTAGGACTTATATATGCAAGGGATGTAGAATATGTAAAAGTTTAGAAAATCAAAACTATTTGTGAACTAAATAAAAAAGAAAACAAATTAAGTGGAGGTTCACTACAACAGAAAGTTTTCTGAAGTACATTTGAATAATTACAGGGTCAAAAAGCATTAACATTTTGGGAGATGACAACTATTTCAATACAGAGAGCCCTAGGAAATGATCAGGAGACTCCAAAGAACAACATGTCTGTCAGAGGCACCAGCACTGGCGTCACAAGGTGCTCTGTTACCTTGTGGTAACACCAGAGTCACAGGATGAGTTACAAAACTCTTACATCTACAATGAACAAACATTTGCATTCTTTAGAATGGCTGCATTATCGTTTCGTCAGTTTTAGAAAACAGCCCAAACATCCTGTTTTGACTATATTTGGGACTTGGAAGCAGCTACAGACAACTGACAGAGAAGCAGAGGACAGGGCTTGTCTGGGGTCTCTCTGGTCTTCTGTCAGGCCAACTGTCTTCTCTTTTCGCCATCTTTGATTTATCTTAACAATGGTCAGAGGAGATAGGCATGTTCAGAACTGACACTGGGGGTGAAGGGAAGTCATTATAGACTAGGGAGACAAAAACAAATTCATTTCTGCCCAGTTTGGACAAAATTTCAATGATCTTAACATCTAGGTGGGTGACTCCAGCCACTGGCGCATGAGCTGGGGTCCCTACAGGGCCTTCTGGATACCCCTTACCTCGCTGGTTGTCCCAGGCATAAAGCTCCTTGATACCGAGCTCACTCAGGGACTTGGAGAGCTCCAGCTCCTCCCCATCGATGTTGTCCCTGAGGAGGACCACATTTTCCGGGCTGACCCCACACTTGGCGCAGATAGCTGGGAGAATGTTCTGGAGTGGAACTTCAGGGCTCACTCGCACCACGGCTTTTTGAGTTCGTAGGTAATTCACTACCAAACACACAGATTTCTGGAAGAACATGCCAGACATTAAAAAATTCGGTCAGAATCTTTTCTAACACACTCCTACTTGTTTTTTTTGTTTGTTTGTTTGTTCGTTTTTGGAGGACCCCAAGCTATGCTCATGACCTCCTTCTGGCTCTACACTCAGAGATCACTCAAGTGTGTATGTGGCATACATGACAAACACCTTACGAAATGAATCATCTCTACAGCCCTATTTTTAAGGAAAGCACTGTAGCACTGCACACTGTCATCCCATTGTTCATCGATTTGCTCGAGTGTGCACCAGTAACATCTAACATCTCCATTGTGAGACTTGTTGTTACTGTTTTTGACATATTAAATATGCCAGAGTAACTTTCTAGGCTCTGCCGTGTGGGCAGGATACTCTCGGTAGCTTGCTGGGCTCTCTGAGAGGGACGGAGGAATCGAACCCCAGTCGGCCATGTGCAAGGCAAACACCCTACCCGCTGTGCTATCGCTCCAGTCCTTTAAGGAAAGAAATTTTATTAAAAGGAGTGAGAGATATTGAAGAAATAATACTTGAATTGCATGCATCAGACTTGTGTTCAGTCTCCAACACTTCATTTGGTACCCTGAGCACCACCAGGAGTGACTCCTGACCAAAGAGCAAGAAGCAAGTCCTGAGCACCATAGGTTGTGCATCCAAAAGAGAAGAAAAAAAAGAGAGAGAAAAGAATGAGAGAAAAAACAATACCATCTAGATTCTAGAAAGTGGACTAGTGGCTTTTTCCAGTGAGTGACGAACTTCATTAAATAAAATAAAAGAATTACATGCCCAAAGTTGGGATGTGGGAAATTCCAGAGAGGATGTACTCAATTGCCTTTTCCAGACTTGAATCGTATATGGGAAGATTTTATGTAGCTTTACTTTTGTGAATGACATTTTATAAATGACACTGAATACATTGTGCCTAATGATGTCTTAGTCAACATCACACCCTAATATAATAATCCCGATAAATTGAGCCCAAGAGGTATCACAAGCTGTGTCACTTAAACTTGTATAAATGTATATTTTGATTGTGGCAAAGTATAAGCACATAGAATAATAGCCTTTCCATAGAATATCTTTTGCTATAGAATGTACTGCTATCAGTACAGGGGAAATGATGTCAAAAAAGGGATTACCATTTAAAATACAATACAATACTAATTTTCAAGGATTTCAACTAGAATTGGCCATAGGGCACTTACATTTGTTTCTAAAGGAAAATAGTTCAGAAATATTTTGAAAAAGGTCAATTTACAAATGTCTGGGAAGTACACATCAAATTTTTAAGAGGTCAAAATAAAATATGTGCATGTATAGTTAATATACATATTACAAAGGGTTACTAAGCTAGAAAATAGATATATAAATATGACAAGCAGTAATAGATATAATAATCAGAAAGGAAAATAATGAATTTGTCTAGGACTTACTCTAAATGAATGCAGATAAAACAACACATCAACAAAACCTACGATGCCAATGTAGCTGTTATGCTTTCAGATTTCATATGACCTCCTCTGATGGACCACATTATTCTAAGATGTTGGAGAAAGGATCCAATAAACATTAGTGGAAGAAAGATCGACTGAGGCAGACTGTGCAGTCTAAGTTCCTGAGTCCAGGAAATATACATATCTGAGGGATAAATATGGGGGCCAGGGATCTTCCTATTCTTCTCACTCAGGGTCACGTATAAACACTGAACTCT
The DNA here is from genome assembly GCF_027595985.1 of Sorex araneus. Lineage (NCBI taxonomy): Eukaryota > Metazoa > Chordata > Mammalia > Eulipotyphla > Soricidae > Sorex > Sorex araneus. Next base: position 317,885,056 of record NC_073303.1, on the reverse strand, counting down.
CCCACACTAGGGTTCTATGGAGAGCCAGACAAATCAGGGAAGCTATGGCATGTAAACAGGTTTGGTCTCCCTAGAACATCAATTTTAGAATAGAAAATTAGGAGAAAGATGAGACATGACACCAATTACATTAAGAACCCAAAGCTAGATCTGTCACACTGTCATCCCGCTGTTCATTGATTTGTTTGAGTACCAGTAACTATTGTGAGACTTGTTGTTACTGTTTTTGGCATATTGAATACGCCATGGGTAGCTTACCAGGCTCGGCCTTGCAGGTGGGATACTCTAGGTAGCTTGCTGGGAGGACTGGAGGAATTGAACCTGGGTTGGCAGCGTGCAAGGCAATGCCCTACCCACTGTATGCTTGGGCAGGTGATCATTTTTAAAAGCATAACAATTTAGAAGATATCCCACAGAATTGAAGGAATAAAATAGCACTGCTTTTACTTTGAGTTAAAAGATCCACAGTCAAGTCTTGTTTAAAAGTGTAAAAAGCAGCTAGAATTTTAATTCATCAATACCTGTGGTGTATTCGATATGCCAAAAACAGTAACAAGTCTCACAAAGGAGACATTACTGATTACTGGTGCCCACTCAAGCAAATCGATGAACAACAGGATGACGATGATGATGACAATAAATATATGAAATAAATCTAAAAATGATAAGATCTTCTCCAACTGCAGTGAGTTTCTAACATTGATTTCCTACCCCCAAATATATCTCCTCGCCACATTTTTTGTCTCTTTGGGAAGATGTTTATATATTCTGTTTCCTGGTATAGGATGCTCTCAAGCGCTGAACCGAGACCTCAAGACTAGTCCAATAGGGAAGCCACTGATTACATAGAGTAATTTAAACAAGAAGTAGTTACAATCTAAAGTTTCATTTTTCAATTATAGTAGCTGTATCTCACATGCTCAACAATGTCACATGGCCAGTGGCTATCACCCTCAAGCTGCAGAAAGCCTGCCCATTGTCACCTCTACAAAAAAAACTTTGAACAGAATAGCTCTGCACTAGATACATTTATATAACACAAAAGAGAGATAGTATAAAAATGAACATAATTCAGTTCTGAAAACCTTTATCTCCTAGGATAAACTCAGTGTAGAATCCAATTGTGCTTAGTGGATACAGAAACCTCATCTTTAACTATCTCCTGAGTTACTTGGCTGTGAGAGAATCCAGCTGCCTCCCCACATCACCTTAGCACCTTGACTACATATAGCTGCAGACATCCTGAGATGATGAAAGAGCCCAAGTCCACTGACCTCAGGTAGTCTGGATGGACCAGTCTTCACTTTCTCTTCAGGAACTTTTTCTCTTAGAAATATGGTGTGCACATCCAGAGTTCCAACTAAAGTATTTGGCTTAAAACTCAAAGGTTGTTGGGTGTCTGAAGACCAAATCTCCAGGGCATGGTGGGATGGATTCAGGTGGTTCTGGAGGCAAAGTTCAACCAGCAGATCCATCATTGCTTGGCTGAGGAAAAAACAAATAAAACAGAATTGTTGGAAATGTCTATACTTCTCTGTCTGTCTAGCTAGGGCATCATGGAAAGAATGAGCAAGCTGGTTGTGCTGCTGAAGGAAGGTAGTAATTCATTATACATAAAATGATTAATTTCTTACACATGAATGCAATTTAATTCCTTACACATGAATGTGTAGTTTGAGTATCTTAACATGCATTACTTATAACGCAACTTACTAAAAGAGCAACCAAAATCATCAAAATCATACTAGCTGGGGAAACACTTCCATTTCTTGTAGGATCTGAGAGTCTTCTGGCAAGGTTCAGAACAAGGCAACCTGATCCACGTAAGTTAAGATTGTCCTGCTCTCTGCAAACTCCAGGATTCTTTTTCATCTTTGAGACATCAGAAAATAAAGCTCCCCAGATCTTCCAAGCAACAGAACTATGGTTGTTGTATACTCCCAGGATGTCGAATGAGGAGTCAGGGACTAGACCATCAGGTGGCAGAGACACCACACATAACCCTAAGCATCAGAGGAGTCACCTGCATGAACACGATCATGGGTGAAATTGTATCCCCCAGAGTCATATGTAAAAGCCTAACCCTCAGTGGGACTGATAAGAAAGTGTGAGTCAGGTGTTAAAGGGGGCCTCTCTGTTCCTTCCTTTCTTTGCTAACTGAGTGTTGTCTCTTGATCCCTTCTCTAACTGTTGTTCCTCCCTCCCTTCTCTGATTGTTCAAAGGCCTTTATTCTGGCTGCATTCAAACTGGCTTTCCCCAACTTCAGTTCTCACTCAGCACTGGAGAAGTTGGATTGTACAGACCCTGGGGTCCTAGATTCAATAGGGGATTGTCAAGGTCCTAAAAGCTGCCGCCCTAACTCAATGCCTTCCTGGAGACAAAGCCAACACCTTGAGTGCAGAGTGACTAAAGGACAGAATAGGCTTGAGAAATGTGAATTAGCATAAATGAAGTGAACTCTCCTTCATTTTGAAGTTGGTGAGCTTTCTCCAAAATGTGGAGCATAAACTCTGTCTGCACTATTTTACAAACAACGGCGTTTGTAGTCTACTGTAGAGGGTCTCACAGCACAAAGAGGAAAACTGCAGGATTCTGAATTATATACTCTGCAAATGCTTATCTCTTTTAGCCATGGACTCCTTGGGTATATGGACCACTTGAAGATTATTTATGTACCCATAAAAAATAGCAGGTCAGGGGATGTTGTTCAGTGGTTGGGCACATGCCTGATGTGTGTGAGGCAATGTTCACCCCTCAGCAGTACAAAAAAAAAATCCTGTTTTTTTAAACATTTAATAAGGTTTAATGAAATAATTTTATTTCATTAAAAGGAATAAATTAATTTTGGTTAGGGGCTTTGTCTCTTCAAAGATCTTCTCTATCTGCACACCAATCAATAACTTTCCAGTAACCATGTGGGCAGGAGACATCAATTCTAAAGCTATGGTTGCATTATTTTGGGAGGAATGATCCCAAATACCAATTCTCATGTCTTAATCCTTGTGAGAACAGACAGGGACTTTTATGTTTAGAAATGAAAAATGAAGAAGGGAATTCACTGGTCATATGCAGAATGAAGACATCTGATTTGTCCACATTTCCCATAATTTTTTCAAACTCTGTGAACATCAGTGAATTAAATCTTACCCATAATTTTCATTATAAAATTTAAATGGCAACAAAAATGTAATTTCAGTTAGAATTTGAATACTGCCATTTTAATGTTAAATGTTGTACAGCTCTTTTCAATGTACCTGAATGAGTTCCACCACTATTCATTATTTTAAATATTTGAGGCAAATGACTTTTTCAAATTGATTTCATTTTATTAAAGACCTGTGATAAGCTTCAGGCCAATAATATTTCAACACCAATCCCACCACTAGTGTTAACTTCCCTCCACCAATGTTCCCACATTCCATCACCACTTCTGATCCTTGTTCATCTCTGCCTGTCAGCTTGACAGGCATGTTATAAAATTTCAGTGACTGCAGCTTAGACCTCATGTCTACTGTGGTTGAGTCTGTGTTTTAGATATACGGCTAAACCAGTCACCCCTATCACTAGTATAATTGAAGCCCTGACCTCTGTTAACCCATTACTTTTCATTCCCTCCCCCCATCCGACTTGATTTCTTTCCTTCTCCATGATGATCTCCCTTAATGCTGGGGTCAAGGGTGATCTAGGCACAACACTCCCCTTTGCTACAAAACATTTCCTCATCCAGTATTCTATGTACCACAGGTAAGTGAGATCATTCGTATCTTTCTTTTTCTGGCTTACTTCACTGAACATGCCATCTTCCAGTTCCAAACATGTTTCAGCAAATTGAATGATTTTATCATTCCTTGCAGCTGCATAGTATTCCATTTTGTTTGTATACCATATCTTTATAAGCCATGAATCTATCTTTGGACACCTAAGTTGATTCCATATCTTATCTATTGTATTGAGTGCAGCAATGAATAATGGTGTGCATTTGTCCTTTGGGAGTGATTTAATGTCCTGGAAATAGATACTCCAAAGTGGAACTGCTGAGACATCTAGCAGTTCAATTCTAAGCTTACTGAGAACTTTCCATACTGCTTCCTACTGGGATTGTACCAGAAAACATTTCTACCAGCAGTGGATGAGGGTTACTTTTTCACCACATCCTGCCAACACATATTGTTCCTACAATTTCTGATATGTGCCATTCTCACTGGTGTGAGATGGTATCTCATTGTCATCTTGATTTGGATTTCTCTGATGATAAGTGATGCTGAACATTTTTTTATGTGCCTAATGACTATTCACCTGTCTTCCTCTTAGAAGTATCTATTCAGGGCCGGAGCGATAGCACAGCGGGTAGGGCGTTTGTCTTGCACGCGGCCGACCCGGGTTCGATCCCCGGCATCCCATATGGTCCCCCAAGCACTGCCAGGAGTAATTCCTGAGTGCAAAGCCAGGAGTAACCCCTGAGCATCACTGGGTGTGACCCAAAAAGGAAAAAAAAAGTATCTATTCATGTCCTCTCCCCATTTTTTGGCTTTTGTTTTGTTGTTGATCTTTGTGAGTGTTTTATATATCCTGGATAAAAAACCTTTTCTGATGTATTAACTGCAAACATTTCCCCCATTCAGCTAGCTTTTAGTTTTAGCCTGTATTTCTATTGCCATGCAGAAGTTCTTAAATTTTATGTAGTCCCATTTCTTTTTTTTCCATTTTTTTTTTAATTTTGTTGCCTTTGCCAGTGGTATCAGATCACTGAAGACATAATACTTAACTGTAAGTTAAGAGCATGGCCATGGACAAATTCTGTCATGATCCAAAAAGTAATAACTAGATTCGGACCCTGCTAGAGTTAGGAATGATTAATCCGGCCTGAGCACTGTAGTTTGAGTCTGGTGAGATATCCCCAGGAGCGTTGATAGACACAAGCCTGATTGTGTCTATTACTGTGTCCATACAGACAATATTCAGAAGTAGAATTAAGATGTTAATTAAGTTGTGGGCCTAAGGAGAGGAAAAACACACCTTGAGTGTTGTTTTGCCCTTGTGGGCTACATGTTGTTTGCGCTTCCTGGGAGGGGCAGGGAGGCGTGGTTTGGGAGGTGTGGTCAAAGAAGAGGTGGTGAAGGTGGGGGCTGCGGCGATTGAGAGAGAAATGAGGAGAGTAGAGTTGGAGAGGGGCAGAGTGGGAGTTGCGGGCAAAGCGAGGGACAGAGTTGTGAGTGGGAAAGGGCAGAGACAGTTGCGGGCAGAGAGAGAGACAGTGGCAGAGTGACGGAGAGTGGCAGGACAGAGGTGAGACAGAGCGACGGGTGAGGTGCAGAAAGCTGCGGAGAAGCTGCGGAGACAGCGTGTTGGAGAAAGCGCTGTGAAGCAAGTTAGAGGGCTGGAGAGAGTTGAGAGAGGAAAGAGAGGGGAGGGAAGAGAGGGCAGGGAAGAGAGAGAGAGAAGAAAGATGACACAGTTTCCAGAGGCATATGGGACAAATAACGATTGCTCCAGTGATGCTTCCCACAGTGCCCCGGGTCTGACAGTTATACCCCAGCCAGAACTCAGCGCCCCCTACAGGGTGAGGCATGTACTCCCTAGCTTGAATTATTTCCCTGACCCAAGAGAATGTACTGAAAGTCTCATCCTAAGAGTGACGATTAGTGGTAATTACTGCTGTGATCATTTCACAATGTATACAACATGAATTGTTCCTTTGTATAACTGTAACTAATACAATATTAGTTAGGTCACTTATATCTCAACTTTTAAAAAGAACTAAGTCTTTTATATTACTTATTTTGTGTTTCTTGTATCTTGCTAAATACATACTGAGTTACCAGTACAAATAATAACAAAAAGTGGACCAAACAACATACTTATGATAAATATCAAACATGATATTAAAAATTCTATTAGTAATGAAACTTTCATACTGTGACTCAAGTATGTGCTCATATAACTGCATAATAGTGACATATGAAACACTGTATTTCATATCAAAAAGCTGGTGACAGTGGATCTTTCCATGTATATAGGGACTGGCCTGGCAAGACCTGCCCCATCCAAGTGTGCCTGCTGTGAGTGACAGAGGAACACAAGGCAACATGGGGCAACCGCCAGCGGTGTGTTACTTGCTCATCAGATCTACCTGGATAAGGTGGGAAGCGCAGGCTGGACACTGGTTCCATAAATTGTCCAGTACAACGATGGGAATTTATTTCTTAATCTAAACTTGATCCCTCTCCTTTGGAGAGCTGGCTACTGATGGCATTCACACCCCTCCAGGTCAGTGTGCAGGTAGGTGAGCACTGACCACTGCATTCTGGGGGCCCATCTTCTGCAGCTGCCGTGGGTCTGTGCACCTGCTTCCTCTGACCAAGCGGACCTTTTCAGTGCTGGTTTTTCTAAGCATCAGGAGGTCTGTGAGCACCAGTAAGCCACGTCAGTCCAAGGGGAAGACATCAGGCTGTGACCCCAGCACATCCTCAGATGTATAGCTCCATGGCCTCGGTCCAGAGAGACAAGGATCCACTCCTGTCCTCACTGGGCTGGGCCTGATGGCCTGCAGACTGCTCCCTGAAGCACGGGGATCTTACCTGCCACTGACCGTGCTCCTCTTCTGCAGCCCACTGGGCAGCACCACAGTGACCTCCTCCATGCTGTTCTGGAGCTGGTCCTTCCCAGAGAGCAGGGGGCTGGGGCCTGGAGACACGTCCCGGGTCGCTTTCTGTTCACTGTGCACATTTGGGGGTGTTGCTTTCCCCGGAGGGGGTGGAGCTCGAGCTTTTATCTTCCTCCTTGAAAAAGAACAATACCAAGAACTGATTAAAGAGGCAGCTCCAGCTGAGGATGATACGATGACGTGTTAATACAAAAAGCTTCTCAGTTCTTTACATAAATTCATCTCACAAGCATTCATCTCTCAGCAGAAATGACTCCTGAGTTGCATACCTGTTCAAAATAAGTATACTGACACTCCTCGATGATAAAATAAAATGGACAAATAAGAAAAAAAATAATGCATTTTTTTTTGTTTTTGAACCACATCCAGTGGTGGTATTCAGGGCTCACAACTGGTGGGCTTGGAGGACTATATGGGGTCCAGGAATCCATCCCAGCTCTACCAGATGTATTATCACTCCATCCCAGGAAGCAACTTTTAAAAGGCCATTTTCCTGACAAACGCCCACACCTGTCTTTCATAACTGGGGTGGCTCACTCAGTGATCTTTATAGATCAGAGGTGTGCCAACATTTGCTTGCACCAGCCTTTTCTGAATCATCTAGAGTGCTAAAAGAGTGTTAAAGATAACCATAAAGTTAGTCAACTGCAATATGGTCTGCCTCACTGAGGCATAAAACTGTCCCTTCTCTCTGGATCCATCCCTGGGAGAATGCTGGGGACACACCACGGTTTCTGGATTAGCCACTAGGCCAACAGACACAGGCTAATGCAGACGTGACCCAATGACAGTGACTTAGCACACAACATTTTCCTTTCTATGCTTCACTTTACTCTGAACTGCCTTTACTCTGAATTTCAAATTCACCATTAAAGAGAATTCTAAACACCTGAGAATGAGTCCAGCCAGTGGAGCACGTGCTTTTAGAAATACCTGTCTCCTCAGACTTTTCTTTATTGTTTAAATTTATTAATTTTTAATTAGTGAATCACCGTGAGGGTACAGTTACAGATTTATACATTTTTGTGCTCATGTTTCCCTCATACAAAGCTCGAGAACCCATTCCTTCACCAGTGCCCATTCTCCACCACCAATAAACCCAGCATCCCTCCTAACCTCCCCAATCCCATCTCCCCCCACCCCATCCTGCCACTGTGGCAGGGTATTCCTTTCTGTTCTCTCTAATTAGGTGTTGTGGTTTGCAATAAAGCTGTTGAGTGGCCACTGTGTTCAGTCTCTAGCCCACATTCAGCCCGCATCACCATTCCCCGCATGGCCTCCAACCGCATTATACTTGGTGATCCCTTCTCTTAGTTGCCCTCTCCCCAGCATGTGAGGCCAGCCTCCAAACCATGGAGTCAACCTCCTGGTCCTTATTTCTACTGCTCTTGGGTGTTAGTCTCCTACTCTGTTATTCTATATTCCACAGATGAGTGCAATCTTTCTATGTCTGTCTCTCTTTCTGACTCATTTCACTCAGCATGAAACTTTCCATGCCTATCCACTTATATGCAAAATTCATGGTCTCCTTTTTTCTAACAGCTGCATAGTATGACATTGTATAGATGTACCAAAGTTTCTACAAACAGTCATCTGTTCTAGGGTACTCGGGTTTTTTCCAGATTCTGGCAATTGTAAACAGTGCTGCAATGAACATATAAGTGCAGATGTCATTACGAATATACTTTTTTGCTTCTCTGGGATATATTCCCAGCAGTGGTATTGCTGGGTCAAATGGGAACTCAATTTCTAATTTTTTGAGAAGTGTCCATATTGTTTTCCAAAAGGGCTGAACCAGTCAGCATTCCCACCAGCAGTGTAGGAGGGTCCCTTTCTCCCCACATCCTCTACAACAGCGGTTGCTTTTGTTCTTTTGGATGTGTGCCAGTCTCTGTGGTGTGAGGTGGTATCTCGTGGTTGTTTTGATCTGCATCTCCCTGATGATTAGTGATGTAGAACACTTTTTCATGTGCCTTTTGGCCATTCATATCTCTTCCTTGGGAAAGTTTCTGTTCATTTCTTCACCCCATTTTCTGGTGGGGTTGGATGTTTTCTTCTTGAAGAGTTCAATCAGTGCTTTATATACCATTGATATCAACCCCTTATCTGATGGGTATTGTGTAAATATCCTTTCCCATTCTGTAGATAGTCTTGGTATTCTGGTCACTGTATCTTTTGCGGTGCAGAAGCTTTTTAGTTTAATGTAGTCCCATTTGTTGATCTCTGTTTCCACTTGGTTGGCCAGTTGCATGTTATCTTTGAAGATACCTTTATCTTCAATATCGTGGAGGGTTTTGCCGACCTTGTCTTCAATGTACCTTATGGTTTGTGGTCTGATGTTGAGGTCTTTAATCCATTTTGATCTGACTTTTGTGCATGGTGTCAGGTTGAGGTCTAAGCCCATTCTTTTGCATGTGGTTGTCCAGCTGTGCCAGTCCCATTTGTTAAAGAGGCTTTCCTTGCTCCACTTCACATCTCTTGCTTCCTTATCAAAGATTAGATGATCATACATTTGGGGTTGTGTGTAGGGATATTCCACCCTGTTCCATTGCTCTGTGGCTCTGCCTTTGTTCCAGATGGTTGATACAATTTATATTTTTCCGATTCTATTGTGGTACGTTCTGGGGCCCAGTACATGGTATATTTTAGAAAATGTTCCGTGTGCACTGGAAAAGAATGTGTATTCTTTCTTTTTGGGGTATAAAGCCCTGTATAGGTCTATTAGGCCTCTTTCTTCAGTTTCTTCTTTCAGAGTCAGTGTTTCCTTGCTGAGTTTTGTTCTTGTCGATCTATCTAGAGGTGATAAGGCGTTATTGAAGTCTCTGACTACTATTGTGCTGTTAGTGATGTCCTCCTTGAAGTCTTTTAGGAGTTGTTTTAAACATTTAGCCGGTTGTTCATTAGGAACGTACACATTAAAAGTGTGATTTCTTCCTGTTGTACATATCCCTTGATAAATAGAAAATGACCTTCGCTGTCCGTTTTAATCTTTTTCAACCTGAAATCTATGTTGTCAGATACTACGATGGCCACTCCAGCTTTTTTAAGGTAGTTATTTGCTTGCAGGATTGTTTTCCACACTTTGACTTTGAGTCTATGTTTAGTTTGTTCGTTCAGGTGTGTTTCTTGCAGGCAGCAGAATGTTGGTTTTAATTTCCGGATACATTTTGCCACTCTGTGACTCTTGATAGGTGCATTTAGGCCGTTGACATTGAGAGATATTATTGTCATGGGGTTTTGTGTCATCTTTCTGTGTGGTTTGTTGTTCTTATGGGGCTCCTCCTTGTCTTACAGTAGCCCCTTTAGACCTTCATTCAAGTTTGATTTTGAGTCCATGAAGTTCCTGAGCTGTTGTTTATCCGAGAAATAGTGTATGGTTCCTTTGAGTTTGAGTGAGAGTTTAGCCAGATAAAGTATTCTTGGTGAGGCACTCATTTCGTTGATTTTTTTCACTATGCCCCACCGTTGTCTTCGGGCTCGGAGGGTTTCCTCTGACAGGTCTGCTGTAAATCTGAGGGGTGCTCCTTTGTATGTGATTTCCTTCTTTGACCTTTCTGCTTGCAGAATTGTGTCTCTATCCCTAGCATCCGTCATTCTATGATATGCCTTGGAGTCTTTTTATTTGGGTCTCTTTTTGCTGGTACTCTTCGGACTCCTTGGATCTGGATGCCTGCCTTCCACAGCTCTGGGAATTTCTTAGCAATGATGTCTTTAACTGTGTTTTTTTCATTGGGATTACTTCCCTGTGCTTCTTGTACTCCAATGATTCTTATGTTGTTCCTCTTGAAGTCATCCCCCAGGACTCTGATTCGCTCTATAGCCATTTTGAGGTCTTTCGCCATCATTTGTTGTTGTCTATAAGCTTTCTGCAGCTCATCTTCCAGGTCGCTGATTCTGTCTTCGGCTGTAGTCATCCTACTGTTGAGGGCATCTACTGAGATTTTTAATTCATCTACCGATTCCTTTATTTGTGTGACTTCTGTTCGTATCTCTGAAATTTCTGCTCTCATTTCTTCCTGCATTTTCTTGTTAGACCATTCCAGTGCTTCATTCATATCCTCCCTTAATTTATTGGATGTCTGTTCCATGGTTGCTTGGAATACGTTGACTCTCCTCCAGATTTCCTCTCTCAATTGTTTATCTGAGAGGTCATAGATGTGAGTAGCCCCTGTTGATGTTTCTGGAATCTTTTCTTCTCTCTCTATTCGTGGAGGGGATTTTCGCTGCTTCTTCATATTGTTACGGAAGTGTAGAGTTGGAACTTTCTATTTATTCCTGTTCCCTCTCGTTGTGGGAAGGAGGGGCTCTGGTTGTCCTAAGCTTCCCTTATTCACTGATAGCTTTTATAAAGTTAGACTAAGCTAATGGGTATTTTGCATAAGTGGTTGAGATGACTAAAGTGATTTTCAAAGAAATAGACAATACCTATTGTGCTAAGGTAAAAAATAACTGCGACTGACAGGAGGCCACGCCCCCTGAGACCACGCCCACTGATATACAGGCCACGCCCCCAGTATCTTCATGGCGGGGTTGCAGTTTCTCTCAGGGCCGCGGAGCGCAGGGGGGCGTTCCTGGATGGTTACCTGGGCAGGACGTGTGAGTTGGGGCGGCGCTGGGGTTGACTGGCAGCGGCGGCAAAGTGGGGGTAGGGTCCAAAAGAGCCCAAGCCGACAGGACGCCGACTTGGGGGCAGTTTCTCACTCTCTTCTCAGACTTCAAGGAATGCTACTGACATTAACCCCAGTCCTAATAGGTATTTTATTTTAATATAAATATGCATATGTACATATATGTAAATACACACATCCTTATTTTTATATACCCACCTCCCTTTCCCCAGTGGACTCTAGCTAGACAATTCTCAAAGAGATAGGAAGAAAAAAAGAAAAGAGATAGGAAAAGCCTTAAATTCTGCTGAGCTGGTTTTTGGGGATTCTCTGATCTAAATTATCAGACATGCAAATTTCATTTCTAGAAATAGCTCCATGAGAATGCACTATGGGAAGTTTTAAAATTTTCAATACAACAAATTTATAATGGAAGTTTTATAATTTAATCATAGGTCAATGAGTCACAACTTCAATAAGTTAAGGTACTTTAGAAAAGAGGACTTAGACATTTCTGCATTTATAACCCTTTCCTACTTGAGAAATTTTTATGTGACACTGTGCACATAAGCATATAAAATATAGAAGTATAAAATAGCATGTAAATAAAATATTATAAAAATAATAAAAATAAGTTTTAAAGCAAAATTTTTAAGTTATAAGATCCTCTGACAGGGACTTAAGAAACTATGTGAGACTGAAGAGCTAGTACAGAGGTTGGGACACGTGTCTTGCTCATCTGAGCCTGACCTCAGTCTGGGTCATCTAGTGAGCATCAGAGGGGATGGCCCTGCTGGACCCTTGTCCCTCAGAATCTGAGCACCACCATAACCTCTACCATTGAACAACCCTGTGGGGCTGGATTAAAATCACCAGGCAGAGTCCCTCCTCCCTCCCCCAAACAATACTTAAGAGGGCCTCCCCACCCATATGCTTAAAAAAAGATCTAGAGTTAAGAATGATGCTAAAGCAGTACTAAATAAGCTTTATATTGATCCAAATATGCTAATGTGCCAAACTGCTCAATACAGATCTTTCACAAAACCAAATGTAAAAATCTTAATTTATTTTGTTAATTCTATTTTTAAGAGGATCATACCTTATAACAATAGATAAAAACAAAGTCTAGAAAAAGGGAAAAGATATGGCAATAAAAACATCTCAATGATGTTTACTCTGCATATATTATTTTAACACATTTAAATTTATAATATTATTAATATTCTATTATTTTTAATTATAGCTTTATTTATCTCATGCTTTTATTTTGCTTTTAACTTGTATACATTCCACACCAACTTCTGCCATTTTTGTTTATTTGTGTGTTTTGGTCATGGACCACACTCAGCTGTATTCAGGGCAACTCTTGGAGGGATTTAGGGGTCACTCCAAGCAGTGACAAACCACAAAGTAGCAGGAATGGAACCCAAGGTTCTCACAAGCAAAGCAGACACCTCTCAGACCTTTGCTCTGCCTCCTAGTGTTTTCTAATTTTTCTCTATCACATGTATATATAATATTTTTTCTTTTTCTCTTTTTGGCTTCTCTTGGGGGATCACACCCAGTGATGCTCAGGGGTTACTCCTGGCTCTGCACTCAGGACTTATTTCTGGTGGTGCTTGGGGAGGGGGGGGTGCGGGGGCAGGAATCAAACCTGGGTCAGCCACGTGCAAGGCAAATGCCTTCCTCGCTGTAGTATAAATCTAACCCCATATAAAACACTTTTAAAGGAAAGTAGTAATTTTAAAATGTGGGGAGATAAAAAGGGAAATGGCCCAGAGGGCAAGAACACATACTTGCCCGTGGGAGCTAGGGGTCTGGATCTCTGGCACTGCATGGACCCCCGAGAACCATGCAGGGGAGTAGCTCCCAAGTACTGGCAGGTATCAAAACCTCATCCCAGTAAAACATGGGGGAAATAGAGCAAATGAACTTTCAGTGAGTTCACAAACTACTGCCACTGATGTCAGTGGTTAAAACTAGATGTAGATGTGGCATATAGATCTTATTCTTGGGTACATAAAATGTATTCTTTTTTTCCTTGTTGAACATCATGTATCTGTATCATGATTTTTATTTGCATTCTGTATTTGTGGCACCATGGTGCCAACACCAATGCCAGGGCCTAAAATTCACAAGGCAACTCCTTTCCACTGGGCTAGCTCCCTGAACCCCATTTGCACTTTTTTTCACGGCATTCATTCATTTATTGTTCACTGTAATCCTCTAGTAAGGTACTGCTTCTTTACAGACAAGAAGCAGGCATGGCATAGTTTTACAAAATTACAGAGCGAAGGAAATATCAAGGTAAAGAAGTAGAGTTGCTGCATACTTCCAACAGCAATGGACCAAAGACTAGAAGCCCAGTCTCTGAGCTGCCACTAGACTGCCCAAGGCTTTTCAGAAGATAACCAGCATCAATATTGCCATTTTCAGACATGTAGGAGCTCAACATTCATTTCCAGAAACCAACAAAGTTGGGCTTGACCTCAGAGGTGATTCCTGGGCTCATGAAGGCAGCACTGAGGTGCAAGACAGACAGGGAGGCGGAAGTACTCTCTCCTAGCCCCTTTCCCACATAAACCATGTCCTCCCCCTCTCCCCCTCATCAGCCTGTCGTGTGGTCTCCGTCCACTCTCTCTGCCCAAGCTACCTCCAGACTTCACACCTGTGCAAGGCAGCCTCCTCCTGTAAGCCAGCTCCTGCCCAGCTTAGCTAACCTGCTCACACCTGGATGCACACTTAGGATGTGCTGACCAGGCCCTCATGGCTGTCCCCATGTTCCTCCTCCAGGCACAGGATAAAGATGGACGTATGTGAAGGCATATGTGCATATTTACATTACGCAGCACAGCGACAACTGAAAGACACAGTTTACACAATGTGTATTTCTAGCTTTTTTTTATTAATAACACGTCCTGAACCATATCACAGTAAAGTGGCCCGTGTGTGTCCACTAGGCTCCAGGCCCACCCATTGATGCTCTCTGAAGGGCTGGACTAACCTGCAATCCTGCACCACTCTACACTGCCCCACTCAGCTGCCAACAGGCCCTGATAAAGCTAGCATAACCTACACTCCTTTCCCTGCGGGCACTCTCTGCCCTGGACTTCCATCCCTTAAAAACACAGCTGAACTGGGGACAAGGATGGCAGGAAATGTACACTGGTGAACAGACAGGATCTGGAACATTGTATGACTAAAACTCAATCATGAACTGTAGCACTGTAGGACTGTTGTCCCATTGTTCATTGATTTGCTCGAGCGGGCACCAGTAACATCTCCATTGTGAGACTTGTTACTGTTTTTGGCATATCTAATATGCCACAGATAGCTTGCCAGGCTCTGCCGTGCCGGCGGGATACTCTCAGTAGCTTGCCGGGCTCTCTGAGAGGAATGGAGAAATCGAACCCAGGTCAGCCACATGCAAGGCAAACGCCTACCCGATGTGCTATTGCTCCAGTCCAAAACCCAATCATGAACACTTTGTAAATGTGCATCTCATGTTTGGATACACTTTTACTCTGCATATTTTTTATTAGCTGCAAATTATTTGCATATCCCTCAGTGGGAAAGGGAAACTCTGAAGGGGTGGAAGCTGGGGACACCCTCTGCACTAAAACTGATATCAAGTGATCTTTATTCCTCTGATTAGATTCACAGACACCTGGGCCCTTCAAAAACGTCTCCCTCAATGCTGTCTGGTTTCAAATGGCATCTTCAGCCCTTTCTTGTTGCTGGCCAGCACCTAAATTGCACAATGATCCAAAGACTGGCAATACTAATAGTAGTGGTGGTAGACCAGTGATTTTCAATCTTTCTACGTGTGCAGAGTAGCGCTGGGCCATGGGACTGGTACTTGAAAACAACTGGTTTAAAGGACAACATGTGAGAGGTGGTTCAATGAACTAGAGCACATACTTTGCATCCAAGAAGCCAAGATCCCATCTCTGGCATTGAATAGTCCCCCAAGCACTGTTATGACCCTTGGCACCAAGCCGGGACCAGCCCCTCGGCACAGGTGTGGCTCCTAACCTAAATAAACAGAGAAAAATGTGTGTCTCATGGTAATTCAATTTAAAAGAAAAACTGCTGAAAATTAGAACTTCTGGCACAACTTCAGCACACCAAGCTTCAGTACATGGAGGGTAATGATCAGGGCTCTCATCCTGGTGCTCAAGACACCAGTTGTCACCAACTAGTCAATGAATATTAAAGTGTGGGATCGCAGCCATGGATTACAATGTCTTTTTAGAATAAAGGCCTCCATTTAAAACAAAAATGGTAGATGGTTTTAGTTGTGAATTTTTTGTATCACCATTTAATGAAAGAAACTTACATATTATAAAAACTGCATATAAAATATAACTGAGTTTTTATTTCATCAGAAAACTTGCATATTTTAAGTACACATGAAAAAGTTTCAACTGATAACAAATGACTGAAGTATCTGCGGCTTTGGAGGCCCCTGTGCTCACCTGGGGTGCAGAGCCCTTGGCAGGCCAGGGCCTCACATACCCCGCCCTCGTCATCCTACTGGAACAGTCTAGGTCTCTTCCTCCTTCAGGTATTATTTAACATCAGAAGAAGGTCACAAATCTCATATTAAATCTAATTTGCTCAATGGTTAGCACAGTTTTTCATATTTAAAAGTACTTACTGATGACAGTGTTGACAAAGGTAAAATTAAAGTTCAAGCCTGAAGGAGGAGACTTACAAATGCCTTGAGAAAGAGTGGATTTGTAAAATCTTGAGACAGGAATAAAATGGAGGAATTGCAATATTATTGGGATTTTTAGGCTCTGATTCTAGCTTGAGGCTCAATACAGGCCAAGAGAGGTCATCATAAGCAGCTGGGTTTAGATGCATTGAGTTTGAGACACTGTGACGTGAGAGAATGAACTATTTACTTGGTGAGACACCAAAGATCCTAGTCTCAGGATATTTCAGTTGCTTTGTTCTGAACATTAGTTTTCTAACCAGTGACAGCAGGATTTGGACTGTAAAGGTCTGTCTCTTTTACTTCTAATACCCCAAATCACAAAACCTATAATCCAAAGCTACAGCTGTTAGAGTTAATTAAATTTAAGTAGGAAGGATAGTCATTGTCAAAAGCCAGCATAGAGTAGGAAATTCTATTAAGGAGATGAAGATATTGGAACTTCTATACATGCTTGTTAGGAATATAAAATATGGTGTGAACACTACAGGAAACAAAATAGTTTTTTTTTTCAAGAAATTACAATATAAACTACCAGCTATTCCTAATCTGACTAGCATTGTAGCACTGCTGTTCCATTGTTCATTGATTTTCTCAAGCGGGCACCAGTAACGTCTCCATTGTGAGACTCGTTGTTACTGTTTTTGGCATATCGAATATGCGAATATGCCATGGGTAGCTGGCCAGGTTCTGCCATGTGGGCAGGATACTCTTGGTAGCTTGCCAGGCTATAAGAAAAAAACTTCAGGTATTTGTATATTTATGTTTGCAGCAGCATTATTTACAACAGTCAAAAGGTGGGACAGACTAAGTACTCACCAAAGATAACCAGATTTTTTAAAACTAGAGCAAAAGCAAATCATAGAAATACTTACAGACTTATAAAGGTCATTCTGATAAAAACTGTAATATGTTTTTGAAATATGCCTTGAGGACATTATGCTAAGTACATAAGTCAGACAAACAAAGGCAAATATGATTCCATCTGTGTGAGGCACGAGGATCAGTTAGATTAACAGAAATAGAAAGAGAAAGGCAGGTGCCAGGCACTGGGAGATAGGAGACAGGGAGTTATTTAATGGGGCAGAGTTTCCATTTCCGAAGGTGAAGAGTTTAGGTGATTTGTTGCACAATGATGTGAATGCACTTAGCAGTGAACTGTTCCACAGGAAAGGTTGGTGTGAGGTGGGAGAGAGAATTCAACTGGTTCAGAGCATAGTTTACATGAGGGAGAACGAGGTTCCATCCCTGGCACCACATGGTCCCTCAACATCACCAAGGATAACTCTGAGCACAGATCCAAGAGCACCACTGAATCTGGGTCCAAAAATAATTTTATTTTTTAAAAAAAAGAGCAGCAGGATAAAGTCCATTATATCACTCCATTACACTTAGTGAGGATTAAATGTTTCCCTACTGATTTTACTGGTTTGTATTTGCAAGCCTTTTCCTCAACACTGGCATCTGTCCCATTCAATCTCTTGGCTTCACCTTGCTCTGTCCCCACCGCTGGAAGCTCTTCTGCTGAGGGTACATGACAGTCCTGAGACTGACAAAGGGGAAGGCTGAAGCGCCTGAGAAGGTTGTCGGCGACTGGGCCCTGACACAGGAGGTACATGCTAGGAGGAGCCCGGGAGAGCGGCCGAGTCAGATGAACTCTGCCCCCGAGTGGAGAGTACAGAGGCCCCTCCATTGCCCTGAGCCTTGCTCTGCCTGTCAAGGAAGCTCCGGAACTGTGGGGCTGGGCTGGCCCTGCCGCAGCCCCCCAAGTGGATGGACATTTTAAGCTCCTCTAAGTGGGCACTGCCCCAGGGAGCAGGGGCACGGCCCCAGAGCTCCTCCTCCAGGAAGGCCTCCTGAGCCTGACGGTCTCACCCCCAGCCCTGAAGTGGCTCCCCTTGGGAAGGCGTGCGCAGGTTGATTCAACATGGCAAAGTATGTGGCAGCTGACCATAGGGGCTGGGACGGCAGGAACCACGTGGGTGCCACGCGCAGCAGGCTAATGGTTACCTTCCTGTGCCAGCCAGAGCAGGGACGGAATGAGTCACAGGGCACAAGACTCATTTACCAACCCTGCCTGCTCCAGCTGAAGCGCTGGGCGTGTCCTGGCACACACAATTAAAGAAACTGAAAATGCACAGAGAAAACCATCCTTGGCATTTTGAAGTTATCCACTTTGCCACGGCCAGTTCATGAGGGGTGGGTGGCGGGTCCTAGGAACCTCAGCCTCCGCTCACTGCAGTTCAATGCCTGGACCCCCGTCCTGACCAGGAAAGTCACCAGCATCTCCTGGGCCACACAGCTGCTGGCACCAGAGCCCGCTGGAGACAGCCAAATGACCGCTGGCCCCCAGGCTGGAGGACCCCAGAACAGGACCAATGGGCAGGCCTGTACCTCCACGCCCCAGTGGCAGCGGCAGGAACTCCACTGAATACTCTGTCTCCCCAGCTCCTCCTCAGAGAGTGCTGGGCACTTCAATCAGGTGTGAGGCAGCGACACTCCATGGCACACCCCCACTCAGCCATCCTGCCTGCCCTTCAGAGAGCCCCACCCCGATGAAAAGTAACTCAAACTGGACTAAATGTCTTAACAGCTGACCTCAATCCATGAATTATACTTAGAGGAAAAACCACAGGCAGTGCCTTTCACGACACTGAATCCAGAGCATTTTAAATGACTAAATTCCACTGACTAAGCAATGAAAAGCAAAGATAATGTGACTATTTTAGAAAACTGCACGGGGTGCCAATTACTTGGGGAGGGATCCTCTTTTAAAAGAAAACTGTTCAAATATGGAGAATTCTCAGTAAAGTCAGAATCGAACTACCATGTGACCTAGCAGTTCCACTTTTGCGTATCTATCCCCAGGACATTAAATCTCAAAAGAACATACGCACACCATTTTTCATTGCTGAACTCAGTACAATAGTTTAGAATGGAATCACCCTAGATGTCCAGTTACAGATGAATGGATATGGAGATGTAGTATATGATCCATACACTACATGGATCATACATGGTCCATGGAACGCTGTCCCATAGGATGCTGTCTTGTTTGCCAAGGCATCGAAAATCAGATGGGCCAGACATGTAATGCAATTTAGAGATGACCTCTGGACTAGAGCTGTTACTGACTGGATTCTACAGGATGTCAAAAGAACGCCTAGCCGCCCACCTACGAGATAGTCAGACTTCTTCATCAAGACCCTGAACAAATATGGTTTGAGACTCTTTCTGTTCCTGGAGTGAGTAGATACCATTGGGCTACACTAGCATGTGATAGGGATGAATGGAGATGCTACTGGCGCCCACTCGAGCAAATTGATGAGCAACAGGATGACAAGTGATATAAGTGATTATATATATATATATATGATATATATATGTATATATATGGGGACATATCCATAAGCCACTTTTAACTGGTGCCAGATAATTTCCTCATTGGCCACCCTCCAGAACCCATGGCTGCTTCTTCCAGAAGGGAGCATAAAATGAGGCCCCCATAACCATGCCACCAGACTCTGCACTTGGGGTTCCCCAAAGGGGGCGGCTGAGAGCCCTCCCCACCCCAAGGGACCCAGCCTTGGCAGCCAACCTCCACTACCCCACCGCTGCCACGCTCCAGGCCACTTTCCACATGCTCAGGCTGAGCCTCCCGCATGAGTGAACGTATTCCTGGACACATCATCATAAAGGAAAATATCTATCTATATATATGCCTTTTGAAGTGCCTGTCAAGCTACCGAGAGTATCCTGCCCACACGAAAGAGCCTGGCAAGCTTCCCGTGGCAAATTCAATATGCCAAATACAGTAACAAATAACAGGTATAATTCCCCTGACCTTGAAAGAGCCTCCAATCATTGGGAAAAATCGAGTAAGGAGAGGCTGCTAAAATCTCGGGGCTGGGACTAATGGAGATGTTACTGGCGCCCACTCAAGTAAACTGATGAAAACTGGAATGACAGTGATATACATATAAATGTATACACACACACAATGTAAACAGTAAGTTTTTAAATCTTCAGTCGCTAGCTATGGCACCTTCCCTTTCTCCCTCCAGTGCTGTGAGAGCAAGTGACTAAGCACATCACTCTGCACCCCAGGGGCCCGGCTCCTTCCACACAGGCCACATCTGCTCCAAGCCACAGCCCACATTAGTGCTTCAGAGGAATCTACCCTCAAGACCAGTGAAGAGCTGCACAGCGTTAGTGTATCAAAAACAAGCGCATCCATTTTATTGGAAAAACATTGGATTTCTGAGTATAGTTTCCCTTTGATGAAAGTAGGTGAAACAGTTGGTACAAGGGCAGCAGAGACACCAGGGTGGGATTAACCCTCACAACTCTCCATGTGCAGACGACAAAGCCCAGAAGGACCATTGCTCTGTCACCCGTGAAAGCAGGAGTGAGGGGATAGGGAAGCACAGATGGCAGGTTCCAGAAAGTTCTAGAAAGTTTTGGAATAGTTCACATAGGATCAGAACTAGACATGGAGTGACATCATCATTTGTTAGGCAAAGTTCCTGCGAAGTGGAGAAGCCACATAATTTCTATCTAGATGGCTCTCTGTTTGTGCCCAGCTGGTAGATTCTGCAGCACTGCCATTTCAGAACATAATACACATTTGTCATCAAAACCCTGTGGCCACTGCCTTTGTCCTTTGAATGAGCCACCCCTCTGGGCCTGCGTGAGCAGGCACCCACCTTCGACTCCATCCTTCCTCACCAGCCTTGATCCCCAACTCTCCTGCTGTGCCTCGTGCACACTCTTCCCTCACAGCATCTGTTACATCCCCCAAGTCTCAACGAGAAACATGTGTCCTCTAGTAAGCACCTGCTCAAATTCCCAGTAAAGCCACATTTTCCCAGGAGAGCATCTTTGAAAATATTTTTAATTTATTTTTTAATTGAATCAGAGTGAGATACATTTACAAAGTTGTTCACGATTGGATTTAAGTCACATCAACAGTGACCATTTCTCATCACCAATGTCCCCAGTTTCCCTCGCACATGAGCTGATGTCCCCTAATGTGCAATCAGAGGTCGTGATTTGTCTGATTATGACCAGTCATGACTCTAGACTTAAACTCCAAGGAAACAGGGGCCAAGACTTCCTAGTTCAACACCAAAGAGTAACTCAATAACCACCTGGATTGTGAATGAGTGAGTGACCAAACCTGTCCTTGCTTGGTATTCAACTGCCAAAGAGTGGGCATGTAACAATTCACACTATGTCTTGCAGAAGACGAAAGAATGCTCCTGAGGCAGACTGGGCTGCGAGAGACGAGTGGGCTACACACTGAGTCCAGTCCAGATCCCATGTCTCTAAATGCATCAACAGGGTCCTAGTGAATGCGGGTCTGGGGAAGCTTCCAGTCATTCAGCATAGTGAGACTGGCTCTCCTAGAGCCTGGCTGAGCACCATCAGAATGAGCACTGCTTACCAGTCTTCCTCTCCTGCACTACCACTTGAACAAAAGTATTAATTCTCTTAATAGGAGTCTCCAAGACATAATTAACATAAACTATCTGTAAAACTAAATTCTACAACTCTTTTAGTGAACCCTATGGCCAGCCACGGTGGTACACTTTGTGCAAGCTCAACCCTCACAGCTTCACCTGACAGGGTTGTTTCTGTTTTACAGATACTGACTATTCAGCAGGTTGACTCATGGCTTCCTTAGATTTTTTCACGTGCAACCTCTTTTTGCAACACTGGACATGTGCTGCCAGAAATAGCTCGCATTCACTACTTTTTAAATTTTGAATTCATTTTGTTCACTGCACATTAGGAAACTTTCCACTGTGTCAATTTGGTTTCAGTCCCCATATTCAGTCACTCGTGCACCTTTGGGGTTACAACTCACACTGGCAGAAGCTAGGCATTACATGGCAGTTCCATTCTAAGTTTCCCGAGATCTCTCCATACTGTTTTCAACAGGGGTAGTATCAAGATTCCAGTGATGAGAGTCCCTCTTTCACCACATCCCTGCCAATAAATATTGTTCCCATTTTTTGTTTGTTTGTTTTTGCAGAAGCTACACCTGGTGATGCTCAGGGGTTACTCCTGGCTCTCCTGAGTCACTCCTGGATGACTCAGGAATCATTCCTGGTGGTGCTCAGGGGTTCATATGGGATAGTACTGGGGATCAAACCTGAACTGGCTGCATGTAAGGCAAGTGCCTTACCCACTGTACTACCTCTCTGGTCCCTGTTCTCACTATTTTTGATATTTGCCATCCTCACTGGTGTAAGATATCTCATTGTCATCTTCATTTGGATTTCCCTGATGATAAGTGATGCTAAGCATGTTTTCATGTACTTATTGTTCATTTTCTCTATTTGACAGAGTTTTTGGTTTTTGTTGTAGTTGATCTTTGTGAATACTTTATCTACCCGGATATCAACTCTTTATCTGATGTACTGAATGTATTTTTTCCTATTAAGTTAGCTGGGCTTTTTTTTTTTTTTTTTTTTTTTTTTTTTGCGATCCATTCTACTTTTGGGCATCTACCCCCAGGACAAAGCAACAACATAACCCTTTCACACAAAAGGACATATGCACAGTATAATAGCTAAGAAATAGAATTGATATAGGTGTCCAATGACAGATAAATGAATTATGAAAATGTGCTACATGGAAACAATAAAATCCTGAAATTTACTGCAACTTGGTTTGAACCGAAAGATACCATGTTTTGTCAGAAGAAAGACCAATACAGGATGATCTCACTTATCTGTGGTATATAGAATGACTGGATAAGGAAATAAAATGTGATGAAGTGTGGAGGGTGCCCAGATCATCCTTGATCCCAAAGTACAGGGAGAAGGAAATCAATTGGTGTGGGGGGGGGGGGGGGAGGAAGAATGAGAGAAAGGGAAGCAATAGGGGACAGGCTTGAGACCTGAGATCTACTGGTGACAAGGGAGCTGCATATCCAAAGAACAAGACTGAAACATGACATTTAGCCTGCAGCTACTAACCTTTGCAATGTGCCTATCAAGGAGGCAGGTGAAGGGCAAAGGCATGGCAGGGAGGATGGGAGGAAAGATGGGGATCACTGCTGGCAGGATTGGTGTTGAAATATTGGATGCCTAAAACTCAACTATCAACTAGCTTTGTAAATCACAGTTCTTCAACTAAATAAAACTTTCTAAACAAAAGCAGTTCTGAGTTTAGTGGCATCCTCATCCTGGTATGTCGGGAAGGCGGCAGTTCCAGCTCTGGTCTTCCTGGGCCTGGACTTCTCACTCACACCTATTCCCTCCTTATTCACTAACTGAAAACAAAATCCTAGGGGTACACGGTCAGGCTGACACACCATCCAGCTGTGTGCCCACTAAAGGACGTGGGAGCCTGGCAAAGGCTGTGGAGAGATGAGGGCAGAGCAGCCCTGGGAAGTGTCCCAAAGTGAGGCCCTGCGCTCAGCTGCAGAAGAAAGTGCACATGTTTAAGGCACAGAAAGAACTCAGCATAGGGCTGGAATTGAGGTGTGAAGCCCTCACACAACAGAAGCCGAGGCAGTCACAGGACGTCTCAGAAAAAGCACCCAGACCTCAGCCAGGGAGATGCTGAGCATGGCAGACCCCGGCAGGGCTCTGGGTTTCGCTCTCTTCAGGACCAGAGGCTCCCTGGAGGATCTGACGTGCTCCAAGGATTCTCCCTCCGGTAAAAGGAATCAAGATGCCTTTAGCCGCACAGACTTGAACAAGCCCCTGTGAGTGATGGAAACCCAGGCGAGAATCTCTGAGGTAACTTTTCTTGAAGTTCAGTGTCTTCCCAATCAACCCAACATTCATAAGAATTCCCCTCTAAAGAAGATGAAATGAGGAATAGGTCCCTAATGTTTGTCCCATGGTGTCTGCTTTAATAATAAAACATAAAACAAGAGATACATTCATCAGAATATCAAAAAATAACTAAGGATACTAATAACAAACTGTGCAATTCCTAAACCAAGATCTCATCTTTAGGTTCTAATCAGGCAGAGGATCAATGCACAAAGACACTGGCACCACACAGCACCAATAAACCAAGTGGAAATGACTTTCTCATAGAAACTCTGCATTTCAGGAAATCAGAGAAGCACACGTCTTTTTGAAAGTATGCCCCAAAAACCATCCTAAAACAGATCTCAGTAACACATCCCCATGTCAGAAAAGATGACATTATATTAAAAAATTTTAGTCTGCCTCAGTGTGTCTAAGAACTGAAGAGAGAGAACATTAGCTAAGGCCTGGTAGGGTTAACAGAGGATTCGATGAAAATCTCTCTGCAGTGCTTTAATCTTTACACTTACAGTTACTTTTACACTTTCTAGCAGGTTTATGCCTGTCATTATGGAGAGAACGCAGAAGCCAACTCCTCAAGAGGCCCAATAAAAGCTCATTTGTGCAGAAAACACTGTACAGTCAGCTGAGAATTCCTACTTACAACAGAATTTCACAATTTTGACCTGGGGTTGGAGATGCTTTCAGTAATTCACCTATAAAAGGTTTGATTTCTTGCTAGGAATCTCAAAGGACATAATAACAAAAGCTATTCATAACACCAAACTTTAAACTTGGGGGCCAGAATATGTGGAAACTCTGGTATCACAATACATATCAAGTAAATATTCAATGAGGAACACTTGAGAGCTGGATCCCACAGCTATTACCAAGTCAGGGAAGGTAAGAGAGATCCGTAGGTGTGGATCACTTAGCTGTTGGCAATTACTCTGGACGAAGGCGGGCGGAGTGGCCACTGCCCCCAGTATCAGTTCAAAACAGGACTTACTGCATTGCTGGGGCTTAAAAAAAAGTTTTCTCTCTGTCTCCATTTCTGTCTCTGTCTCTGTCTAGCTCGCTCACTTGCTCTCAGGAAGAGCCACTGCTAGTTCCTAAGTTCGAAAAATTTTCATCAAATGAAACAAAACAGACCAGAAGAGAAAACTCATGGCTCTGCCGTGCCTGGCCGGCTCCCGGCTCTGTGTCTGAGGAGGGGCGGCCTGTCCTCCGGGCAAGCCCGTGACTTATTCATCAGGGCGCCACCTGAATCAGGCCTCTTCAGGAGCACACAGCTGTGGCTGCACACGCCACAGGGCTCACAGATAAAGCCCCAAGCTGCTCTGCTCACATGTTCCATGTGTGCAAGGGCACAGCAGCGCTTCCTCCCTCGGGGGAACCTGGACAAGAAGCTGTTTCTGTGACACCAGCAGCTTCTTCAAAACCCGGCCAGACCTTCCGCCTACTCAACCCCCGCAAAGCCATGCACTGTGCAATCTGTATCAAGCACATTTCTCCATCTCCCAGGAATGACTGTTTTCCTTAAGGAAATTGTATTTTTGTTTCCCTGCAAACAAACAAAAATCCAACAAAAAACTCTTGTTTCCTTGAAGCATGGGTTTTCAAGCTTGCATGCCATGTTCATTTCCTGCAAAACACCACTGTCCCAAATGAAATTCCAAAGAGATAAACATATGCAGACAAACAGGCCCGAAATCCGCTCAGCCTAAATGTCTAAGAAGAGAGAAATTTGGGGATAAATGGGCCCAACAGCCAGGACAACACCCCTACCCACCACGTGGACCATTATGGTTATCTCCCAGGCTGCAGCCACATCTGAATTCTAGACCTCATGGATGGCGGTCCTGAAGCAGAGGTCAACCACCTAGTCGCTGGGAAAACCCACCAACTCATCCCAGCATCATGGAGTCTGCTAACCTCAGAAAGGCACCCGCCTCCTCCCTCTTCCTCATCCTATGGAAGTCCTTCCCACATCCTGCCAATTCTCCCCCTCCATGACCCTGGAGACACAGCCTCTGACACTAGGCTACAGGAGACCAAGGCGAAGCGCTTCTGCACAGAACTCAGCTGCCTCTCCCTCTCCACCAGTGGCTCTGCTAACTGTCAAGGCTCCCTCCTCATCAGTGTTACTTTTTCTCCTTATCCTCCCCTCTTCTTTCTCATCTCCTGCCCCTCCTCCTCCCATTATGTCAGTGATTATGCCAATCAGTTCTAGTCTTGCCAAGCTCCACCCTGTCCACTCACTCCCATCTCTCTTACTCTACCCTATCCCTGCTGTGTCCTCACCTGGATGGTTCCCCTAGTCTCCTAGGGGAATGTCCTAGCTGGAGGGTATCACACTGAGCAAAGTGAGTCAGAGAAAGGACGAATACCAGATGACCTACCTTATCCTGGAACAGAGTGAGACAAAAGAAGACACCCCCTTGACCTTGAATTACAACACTGATTACTAAACCCTCGGGGAAGGAACAGGAGGGAATAATATCCAGACTAGAGATGGCACAGGGCCAGTGGTGGGGGTTTTGGGGTACTTAAGGGTTGGTGGAAAGTGGTAACTGTGTACACCAGTACCATATACTCTGGCAGTTATGTAATCATTTTGTCCAAACTATAATAAAACATAATTTTATATTTGGTTTTGATCTTTTCGAACACTTCAAGCCGTGTTTAGGGCTTCCTGGCTCTGCACTTAGGGATCACTCCTTGGGGTGTGCAGAGGTCCATTATCATGCAGGAACCACACATGCAGATCCGCTGTGCAGAGGTGACCACCTCACTCACTGTCCCAGTCACTGTCCCAGTGCCAGATGCCACTGCCGAACTCTCCAGCTCCTGGGTTTTGTTCCTACTACAGTTTTTTGGTACACCCTGTAAGAACAGAATCCAGGGGTGACCCGGAAGGGGACCCTGAGGAAATGGGAGGGCAAGAGATCAACAGCACCAGCCCTAAATGATGCCCCACAATATTCTGTGCTCCCGGGGCCTGTCTCCCCTCATGCACAGGCGGCCAACCATACAGGTTGCTGAGGAAGTTAAGTGAGCTCCTTCCTCTAGAATCTACACCTCAGTGCACGACTCGACCAGCCTTCAGCAACTGCAACCATAATAGACTCAGTGTTGAAAATGTTCTGCTCCAATGTGACTCCATGTTGTCAAGCCAAGAAGCCAGGCTTCATATAAGAACGGTCCCCATCAGAGGAAACCCACTCCTCTGGTGCCCTGTCTAGCACAATGAAGGAAGGCTAGAGGGAAATGAGGAAGTCCAGAGTCTTCACAGTGGACGTAGCAGTTGAAAAACATACCACAGTGCTCTCCACTGCACCTAGTATTTGCCACAGAGATTCTGGAGAGCCAGACTACGCTGGGCTAGGTTGGGATGGTGCCAAGTGGCATGGCATAGCTACAGACGGGTGGGTATGGGGTGGGAGAATTCTGGGAGACGAAACTGGGCGGCTGGGCAAGCTTAGGCACAAAACCAATGCTGGTCTCCTGCCTCAGGATCTCAGGGGTGCCCCCTGGGACTGCCCATGTCAGAGGGCCCTGTGCAACCATGTGTCAGAGGCGGTAGCTGTGGCAGGGCTCCGTGCACCAAGCAGCTTTCAAGGGCACCTGAACTAAAGGATCTGGGATGTAGTTCCTGGATCCAAGTCAACTCCACAGAGCACACCAGAGGGCACACTGGCCAGGCCAAGGTGGACAAAGGCCACCCCTGAAGCACCGGACCATCTCTTTCCTGTTGTCAGCATTTCCACCAGGTTACAGGAGCATCCCAAGGGGTCCCAAGAAGTGAGATCTAGGTGGGCAGGAAGGTGAACAGGGGTGTGACAACAGACAGGGGCATGACAATAACCACCGAGTCCAACACTGTGCAGACACGGATGCACACCTTTATCTTCACTGTCATTGCCTTTAAAAGGTCCACCCCCTCCCCAAACAGGAGAGAGGGGTAAAAACAGAAATGAAAGAGTCAGTCCACAAGGTTTACTTTCTACCCTTTCTCCTTCTCTAGAAGGCTCTGCGAGGGGGCAGGCCCTGGTCTGGTGCTTGGAGGAGGAGGGTGGCGAGCAGCCCGGCAGGGGACATCCGTGTGTCCCAAGGCTGTGCTGGGACCATCCTGTTTTCACCTCCAGAAGGAAATTGCAGGCAGGCATCTTTATGACTTACTCCTAAATGTTTATGAAATTGCTCCCTGGGCCATTTCTGAAAACTGCCAGTGAATTTGCACGTGAGTTCCACAATTAAGGTCTTAAATGATCATTATGGTAATGAGCAGAGATAAATTACATAAAATATCACTGCAGTGGTGGCTAATAGTCTATTCCACCAGAGGAGTGAAAGATACTAAATATAGACAACAATTAAATTTTCCATTAGACCGGAATGAAAATTTACAAAACTTCATTAAATTTATGGCTTAGTCACATTTGAGGAGTATAGCAGACATCTAATTATTTGCAGTGACAAAAAAAAAATTCCTCGATTTACATCAGCTTTAGAAGATGTGCTACCTAAATTGCATTGATTTTAGTTCCAGAGACCTATGCAAACCTGCCAGTTTTCCTCTCCCTACTTACTAAGAGAAATAGCATAGACTAGAAAAATCAATAGGCAGAAGTGAAATGCTGAACTGAGGAAAAGACCAACATAGTGGTTTGCTCTCAACAAGGTGCATGATGTCTTTCTTCCTTTGGTGGGAAAAAAGGAGCAGCACGGTATCAAGTTTAGAGAAGGAGACTGAGTGGGGATCCACAGAAAACACTCTGAGACCTCAGTTAGATGGGGTGGCACCCACTGAAAGGCACCCGGCGCCTGCTGATAAGCCCATTCTCTTTCTATTTACTTTTGTAAATAACTGAAAAGCAGTGAAATCTGACCAGCCAGCTTTCAACAGTGCCAGAAACTGATTGGAAAGAATAGAGCTCTGAGAATGTCTCAGAAAATGAAGCTGGCTCCCTTTCTGCTAGGCCCGACTCCTAACGCAGCTGAGAAAGGGCCGTCCTCCTGACAGCTCGGCCTGTGGCTTCTGGGGGAATGTCCAATTTCTGGGACTGAATTTTCACAATGTCACCGGAGTCTGGGAGCTCCTACAAACTAGTGCATGATCCCGATATGAACGGCTAAGGGATAAATTCACTATCTCAGATAAAAATCACTTCATGAGCTATTTTCTGCCTTAGTCTAAATGGAGCTCCTTCCTCTCTAAAGTAAATGTACATTGGCTTCCTCCACCCTTGGAGAAGCCCGCGTTCTCTCTTGAGCGCGTTACTCCTACTGTTTTTTTTCTTTCCACTTATCCCTTCCTCCTTCCCTCAGAAACCTCTAAATACAATCTGTTACTTCAAAAAAAAATAATAAAGTAAATGTACATGAAATTTTATTTAGTGACTGCAATCTACAATTAAAGACCCCCTCTGCCAACAGAGCAACGAGGGACATCTCCAGGAGAACGGGCTGCCTGTCGGCCAGCTTTCCCAGCTACAGCTCCAAGCTAGGTGCCTTTAATTCTCTTTTAAAATATGACACTTGGTAACCTCTCTGTGAACTGTTTCTCAAAATAGAGCCTGGGCCTCTGAGCAGAGTCCTGGACTGGAGAAACTTGAGCTGGGAAGCGTCCGAGCTCTGCTTGAGCCTCCCCAACTTTCACCCGTGGACTTGCTGCCACCGCCCACTCGCTCAGGTCTGCTTCCCTCACACCTCCGAGGCACATGGAGAGTGCAGAGCAGGACAGAGACTCAGGAGGGCTGCTGACACCAGGGACGGGGCGGGGGGTCTCACAGCTGCCAAAGGTTAGCCCACCCAACCAATCCACACCTGGCCTGGGCCGCAGATACCCCTGGGGGGTAAAGGGAGGGAACGAAAGAGAAGGGATCACTAAGAAATGATGGGTGGAGGAATTAGTCGGGATGGGAGATGCATGCTGAAAGCAGATAATGGAACAAACAAGATGACCTCTCAGTGTCTGTGCTGCAAGCCAGAATACCCAAAAGGAGAGAGAGAGTATTGTCTGCCATGGAGGCGGGGGGGTGGGGGGAGGGTGGGAAAGGGGGGGTATACTGGATATATCAGTGGTCGGGAAAGTGCACTGGTGGATGGATGGGTGTTTGATCATTGTGAGATTGTAACCCAAACATGAAAGCTTGTAACTATCTCACAGTGATTCAATAAAATTAAAAAAAAAATAAGAAAGAGGAAAGAAAGAAAAAATGGGAAGAGCAAGGAGAATGGTAGGAGAAAAAGAGGAGAGGGAAAGTTAGGGAAGCGGTGGGAAGCCCTCATCTCCCTGGGGCCACTGATGGTGACAATCAACCCTCCAGTCCCGCCAAGGTTACTGAAATTGGCCCCTGGCTTTGGCCCCTTACCCACATCAAACAACTAGATGATAGTGCTGCCTGGTGTCAGGAAAGTTCTTGTAAGTCTGGGATTTCTGGGAGCAGTTAAGTTCTTACAAACCCAAGTGAAATGCTTCCCGAGGAATCTTGGGTGACTCTGCCTCTGCCCCAAATGCCCAGCATCTGCCAGATCCCCACCTGTGGCAGATCCCGGTCAGGCAGAGTCAGGATCAAACAGCTTTTCTAAGTAAAAGAAAAGTTTCTCAAGGACTCATCTCAAAACTAACATGCTTTGCTTTCACTGAACAACAATCAGAAGCTCCTCATCACCTAACACCACAAAATCAACCACCTCTAACAAAAAAGGCCTCAGCAGAAACTGATGCCGCCCTCAGTGGAACCGCATCGCCCTGCAAGCTATTACGAGTGTCTCCCTCTTGTGTAAGCTCTGCTGGAACCCATCCAGATCCTCCTCAAGAGCACATGCCAGCGCCTCTGGCCTCCTGCGGCCACACACCCCCAGAAGCAGAGCCAAGAGCCCTCCAGGGAGCAGTGTGAGCTCAGAGAAAAGAAACGCAATCCGGTTTACAGTGGCCTCCTCGGTGGAAATACATCTGGAGAAATAAGTGCCACTGGGTGTGAGTCGGTGCAGAAGAGATCTCCTGGGTGGCAAAGGAAGTGGCAAGGAGCTCCCTCAGCTATGGCTGCAGGACAGGAGTGGTGTCTGGGGGGACAGGAGGAGGCTGAGCACAGGGCACTTTGACATCACGGTCAGTGACGACAGTTCTGCAGGAAACGCGGACTCTGCCCCCTTGCACAGGAATCAGTGTGGACTCCTCCACCTGCCGCTCTGTGAGGACTCCACTCGGGGCAGCACAGAGAAGGGGAGTGCTCCTCCAGGAGCTCGGAGCCATGGGCTTCTTTGTGTCTCCAATTATTCCCGTTCTCAGGAGGGACAGGGATGCCCCCTCCCAGGTAAGGGGCATGGGATCCAAAAGAAAGGGGCCAGGCATCTGGCACCCAGACCAGCTCCCGACAGGCCAGGTGTGGGGAAGGCAGCAGGAGCTCACTTTCTGAGCCCACCTGTCACCTGTCTGGCTCCAACTCAATGTGGCCAAGACATCAAGCCCATGTGCCCAGAATCCAGGCAGGAAGCAGACATATGATCTCCCTCTTGAAGCTTCTGCGCCCCAGGGCTGGGGGCAGCTCACTGCTCTGTGTGCACGGGTTTGGGGGCTCCACTGTACAGGTGCGCACCTGAGAATGCCCACCCAGCAGGCCCCTCGGGGCTTGCCCTTTGCTTCTTCCATAGCAAAACAGAAACCAAGAAGGAAAATCCTCCACTTAGTGCCAGGCAACCAGCAGTGCCTTGGCAGGCAGGCAGCAGAGCATCCTTCCCGAGCCCCAGAGCACTGGGGAGGAGCCACCCCAGGTCTCCACCATTGACATCCCTTCAACTTAGCATTCAGCTGATTGCCGAGAATCCTTTAGTTAGAACATTTTTAAGGTTCATTTTAATCTACTAATAAGATAGACAAAAATCACAAAGAAAGAATGTCCTCTATGATCTTGACACTGATTTTGTGCAGACAGTATTTCCCTTGTGACAAAAATGTCACTTAAATTTTTTCTAAATCACTTACAAAGACAAATTATAACAATTATGAAAAATAAATTCTGTTATTTTGTATCAGATTAATTTACTTTTGGGCTTTGTTAATCTCATATAAACTTTCTTGAGTACAATTAAGTCTCTTTACCAAAAATGTCACAACTGATTGAGAGAGTGACAGCATTGAAGTATATACCATTTTTGCACAATATGTCACTAGCTTTGGGTGTTACATGGCATTACAAAGGAGATGGAATCATAATTCATCCTCCCTCCAGTCCAGGACACTTTGGAACTGGGCACCAAGAAGCATTCTTCATATGGTAGCAATGGAAATGGAGATGTGTGAGAACAGAGGGTTGGGACAGTCATACAGCACAGAGGAGTATTAGAGGATGTGAGAGCAGGGAAATGGGACAGCAATAGTTACATGGTGTCCAGGTGATGACCAGGCTCCACAAGATTTTAGTTCTTGACACCTCAGGGTTCATCTTTTATTTGAAGTAGAAAGTAAGCAGGGAGTGAGGGATGATGTCACAGAAGGCTTTGTTGGCCTCTCAGGCAGGGAGGCCTTGTACCCCTACCCTAGGGGAAGAAGCAGAAGTAGGGGATCTAACCCCACAGAAAACTGGCCAGGGGCAGGGCCACAAGAGCAATTCCAGGTCCTGTCCTGCCCAGAGTCTGCAGTGCTGACAAGCAGTTTTTAAGCATCTCTCTTGACCACATCTCAGTCCTCCAAGTACACTCCTGGGCTGACTGGGAAGAAGACCCAACTCTTGCTATTTCAAAGCATGCAGACTTCCACACATGGCCTTTAGGGGATTACGGTATGCTTTTCTGTGGAGCAGGACAGCTGGACAATTCTGTGGTCCCTCGGATAGGTTCCCGCCCAGGTCAAGTGCAGTGATGGGGAGTTCCTGCCATTGAGTTTCTCTAAGTGTCCTCAGCAAACGCAACTTGCCAGGAAAGCCCGACTAAGAGCAAAAGGTCGATTTGTCATGGTCCACATAGAACCCCTTTTGAGAGTTTCAAAGCAGTACCCCAGGGCAGACAGCCTTGGCCCAGCCCCCGTTCCTTCTGCCCAAGTGCTCTGGTGAGCAGGTAGCTTCTGAAGACTCCTTGAATGTGTGGGATGAATCTTCTTTTTCTTCCGATTGTCACAAGCACAGGGCATGAGCAAGTCTGGACCCCTTTGGAGCCCTGAGGCAGACAAGGCCCTGCTCCTTTGTCCGTGACATCTGTCAGGCAGGCAGAGAGAAAAATGCTGCCTGCACCCACATGGCACCCTTGGGTCCACTGTGGCTTAATAAAATGCAATGCTGAGTCCTTGAGCTCAGTCACAATGCTACCCTCGAGCACACACACCAGTCACAGTCTCTCTGGGCTGGCGACCAGGCTCCCTTTGGGTTTCCTCCATAGCCTTCCAGGCCACCCGATGGCCAGCAGATTCTAGCCCTAACTGCTCAAACCATAGACTGAAACTGCTTATAGTATGAGGTAACTGAGTGTGGGGCTGTGAAAAAATTTACAGTGTGAAAGGTTTCAGAATGAGGAATGACCAAAGAGTAACGCAGAATTAAATGTAAAAGTGAATCTAAGGGGTTTCTGGCAGCCCTTAGATATTTTTCTGCCCCATGCTGCATTTCTCTGGTGAAAAGGGGTTGAGAGTGTGAAAATTAGAAGACTTCCTCTAGTACAGCACTCTGAGTTTATGCTGCCTTTGTTCGCCATGCCTCCCATGCCTGTTCTTTCCTGAATTGAGAGGTCTCTCCTGGTTCCTGGCATGTCTGCCTCATCCTGAAATCACTTCCCAGGAGGGGTCTGGGACCTTCTCCCTGCACCCTCCTATCCATCGAGACAGGTGGCTTCCCCTTTATGTAGGGTGTCCTGAAACCTCCACAGGTCAATTTTTGGAAATGTTAGTGGCATTCTCGTTTTAAAATGACAGCAGCTGATGAATAAACTGTTGCAAGGTGGGGTGGGGAGGGCACCCCTGGAAGTGCTCAGGATTGACTCCTGCTTTCCGCTAAGCATCACTCCTGGAGGTGTGGCGTCAGGAACCAAATCCGAGTCAGCTGTATGCAAAAGCAAGTGCTTTATCTCATGCACTATTCCTCTGGACCCCAAGATGTTTTTTAAATAAATGGGAAAGGGCTCAGTATTTAGCACTTCTTACTTATTTTATTACTATCTTTGCCCTGTAAAGTTAGACCTAGCTGTGGCTCTCACAGGATAGAAAGGTGCTGCGTTCCCCATGCCCCATTCTGCACTCGCACCTCTTCCTTGTTGCTGGAAAACAACCAGGATGTTCTCATGAGGACATGGGCAGCTGCTTCAAACAGACTCATGCCTCACATCACTGACTGTCCAGGTGAGTGACCAGCAAACATTCCCCAGATACACAGGGAGTAGATGCTTTCAGCTTGGTTAGCCATTCAGTCCACAGAGTAATATGGAAATGAGTATATGTGAGTCCTGTAACATTTTATTTATGAAGAGTGAATGTTAAATATCATATATTTTTCATCTGTCATAAAATACTTTTATTTTTAAAAAACCTAGTTAAATATTAAGATTATTTTTAGCTTTTAGGTAATATCAAAATAAGATCTGACCTAAAGGCTATATTATGCCATGCCCTATTTAGACTTTACAAAGTGATGAACAAAATTTTCACACTTACCAATAAAATTTAAAAGGGTATTGAGTCTGTAGCCATGACCTTGTAAACAGTATAGAAAAATCAGGGAGCAGTCTCAAACTGTTCACATACTATCCAGTTCATAAAAGAAAATTCACACCACTCAGGAAAGTGTGAAGTTTCCTGAGAAACACAAGCCAGAACACTCCTGGTTTACGTTTGACTTACTGTAACTGAAATAACTACCACAACACACTGAAAAAACTTGCTTTGTTTAACCAGGAGCGAGAGTACCAGGACCTGCAACCCTGTATGTATATATATATGCACATATATATGATTTATACTATAAAGTACTGAATGTTTACCATTACTTTGAATTATATACCACCACCTCTTATTTAAGAAAAAAACATATTCCAAAACTGCTGTCTCTCAAAAAGGTGGATGTCAAAGGCAGCAGCCATGGCCTGGACTCACACGGATGAGACAGTTTGATCCCCTCCAGGCACGGAGTCCAAGTGGCGGGACTGGTTTGTCCAGACTTTTAGAGCCCCTTAACAAGCACATGATGGGTGGAAAAGGAAATAAATGAACGAACATTAACTTTCTCCTGGTAACAGTCTTTAGGCACAGTTCATCAGCAGTAACTGCAGTAACTAGACTAAATCTTGTCTTAATTGTGATGCTCTCGGGGTTTCAGTAAGCCTTCAACATGCAATTCTATTCAAAAAGGCAAGAAGAAACCATAATGCCCAAAAGGGGAGGGAGGGAGGGAGGAGTGGAAGGAGGGAGGGAGGGAGGGAGGAGTGGAAGGAGGGAGGGAGGGAGGGAGGAGTGGAAGGAGGAGGGAGGGAGAGACATAGAGGGCGGGGAGAAGTGCCTGCCATAGAGGCAGGCTGGCTGTGGGGGAACAGTGGCAGGAGGGAAAGTGGGGACACTGGTGCTGGGAAGTGTTCATTGGTGGAGGCATGGGTGTTGGAACACAGTATGACTGAACCCAATTATGAACTGTTGCATAACATTGGTTTATCCTTGCTCCTCCCTCAGGGAATTTAGGCTTACTGAGTTATTCCCACAGTAGTGCTCGTGAGACACACCCAATTCCATCAAGCACTAATAATCCTATATTGTTTTTTTCTTACCTTTATGTCTTTTGCATGTTTTTTTTTAGCAATGTCCTTTTTGTATAGACACAGGAAGACAGTTGAGGCTATGCTTTTGTAACATGGGAGCTAATTGACTTCAAAATATTTACTTCTGGACATCTGTCATATTAACCTGACTTAAGCCTCAGTTGTCCTTACTTTCTAAGACCCCCCCAAAAGGAGGGTCCCAACAAGGGACAAGGATGAACCTGAAGCAAGCTGTAAGCTACCCTGGCATTAGAAAGGGACAAGCTAAGTGCCATAAGAAGTATAATAAGTCAAGAGCACAGTCACTGAACAAACTCTGTCGTAACCCAAAGAGAAGTAACTGAATAAGGACCCTGCTGGAGTTAGGAACAATTAACCTTGCCTGAGGACAGTAGTCTGGGATATATAGCGAGATGTCCTCAGGAAGAGGCGACTTTAAGCTTAATATATCTCTTACTGTGCTCATACAAAATGACTAAAAATATTAGAAGTAAATTACTATGATTGTTTAAGTGCATTTCTAGCTGAGGAAAGGAGAAAGCAATACACCCTGGATGGAATCCCTCCCGGGATCCTAGAAATCTGGAGTGCCGACCCTCAGGTGAGATTTTGTCCTTGAGTTAATCCCCTAGAACTTCCCCTGGAGGAGTGGCTTTACCTCTGTTTGTTGTTATGACAATGTTCAACCCCACCCATGTGTACCCACCTTCATGATTTCTATATAACTATGTTGTAGCACTGCAGCACAGTCATCACATTATTCATCGATTTGCTCAAGCGGGCACCAGTAACGTCTCCATTGTGAGACTTGTTATTACTGTTTTTGTCATATCGAATATGCCATGAGTAGCTTGCCATGCTTTGCTGTGTGGGTGGGAGACTCTCAGTAGCTTGGCAGGCTCTCTGAGAGGGATGGAGGGAATCAAACCCGGGTCGGCCGCATGCAAGGCAAATACTATACCCGCTGTGCTATAACTCAGCCCAACTGTAAGGAGGGGAAAAGGAGGAAAGAATGACACTGAAAGGGGACAGAATGAACAAGACTGGGGAAAAGGGGAGAGATCAAACTACAACAGGGAAAGGAGAAATGATGATGCTTTAAGGGGAGAGATCCAATGAGGCTGGGGGAGAGGGGAGAGAAGGAACTATGTTGGGAAGACAGAGAAATAAACTGTCTAACAACCAGCATGGGGCCCTGTTTCTATTCCTCTGGTCCTTCATTTCTTGCCCTGGGCCTGCCAGGGGAACAGTTTTGGCCACTAAAAGCTTGATCCCATGTGCCTGCGCTTCTCTGAAACCCACAATGAACAGCTCTGTAACTGTGTATCTCATAGAAGGAAAAAAAAAATATGGTGCCCTCTTGAACAAATTGATGAGCAATGGGATGACAGTGACATATATATATATGTATATATAACATATTATATGTATATAATAAAATGAAAAATAAAATAATAAAAAGACGAGAAGACTGCATGCAAACTTTCACAATCACTCTACTGACCAATATTGGGCAATTCATTGCAGTCAAATAACATTTGTTGGAACAACATCATCATTCAAGACACTTTCTTGTCTAAACTCAAAAGATAACAAACGAACACATACATCCCCGAGTCACAGCCCCTTCTAAGAAGCAAGTGGCTTCCTGGTGGCATGCTCAGGATGATCATGTGCTACCGGGAGCGGGAGTGTCGGCTGCAGAAACTAACAGGAAGCACGGCACTTCCCAGCCGAACTCTCCTACTCACAATTGAGGCTCCTTCTCTAGGGAGCAAGAAAATAAGTTAAGTTCCTGTTTAAAGGCATGATAATGCATTAAAATAACTGGGTGAAATTAGAAGGGCCTTATAAAATGAAAATTTGGGTTCCTGAGACACGGAGACAAGGAGAGAAAGGAAGAGGTTAAATAACTGGAACAGCCCCATAACGCAAAGATTTCCTCATTCCACACAGTGTTAGGGAGACAGCCAGCACTCGGAAGCCTCAGTGTCCTCATTCCTCAGGTTCCCACAAAGTGCACTCTGTGTTGTCGTGAGTTATGGACACAGTCCTAGAGCGAGCAAGGCGAATTCACCCCCCTGTTGACAACATAATGAACCTGTCATAAAGGACCAGCCTGATAGTGAACTGTGACCCCAATTCCCTGCAATTAAAATAATGTGTGTGTTGTGGGCTGGAGGCCGATCTTTAGGTCACTTGCTGCTGTTTAACTTAATGATCTTAAGGTTACTATGATTCACTAATAAACAAATGTTTTAATGGGATTTAAATATAACGAGAAACCTTCCAGGACCCAAGTGCATTCTGCAGACACTGAGGACCAGGTCACGCATATTTGTCCAGAACTGTCAGCCAGGTCACCCACTTTGACCAGCCCACCCATCCGAAGGGAACAGGTCATCTCGTGACCCTGGGACAGGCGAATCTCCTCCCTGCAGCCTGGATCCTGTACTCCTCATGTCCCTGCACCCTGCACCCGCTCTGCATCCTCACCCCGTGCCCAACACTGCTCTTGCTTCCTGCCAGGACTCTGAAATGCACCTCCCCTCCAGGGAGCCTGTTGGAGACACCATATGCACCTTCCTGGGAAGTCGCTCAGCCGCCCTTCAGTGCTAGCACAGAGGCAGCCCTGCAGCCCTGGCAACACATGCAGGAAAGTTCCGGAAACAGAAGAAACGGCTCCATGCTACTCAGAAAACTGCCCAGGTGCTCCCAAGTCTGAAGTCTGCAGTCAGCCCAGGTGACAAAGCCCTGGGCCCCACCACAGAGACAGAGGAGGACACAGGCACAAGCTCAGAGGGACAGAGCATGGAGCAAGGCCAGGTCTGGATGCTGCCAGGTGAAGCTCGAGCCTATCCTGCACTGAGGGAAGGGCCTAGTGCTTCCTTGCAGCCTGGGTTTGAGACCCTCACATGAGTGCCTGTAGTTCCAGTGGCCAACAGGGGTGACGAAACCTCCCTCCTCCTGGAATCCTAAACAGAACTATGACATAAATATTCAATTTTAAGCTAAATAATATCATGTCCAATTCTCGTGTCTCCAAATCTTTTTTTTTTTTTCCTCAGCAGTAGCAGCGCTGGTGGCTTTGCTCCCAGATCTCTCCCTGGGATGGGGCAGCCCCGGAGATGAGCCCAGGAGAGGGGGCCATGCTCAGCCCCTCGTTGGGGCACTCCAGGCACTTCCTGAGAGCTGGCGTGTCTGGAGAAGCAGACAGGCCTCACAGCTGCCTTCTCTCTCCACATCCCCTCAGCATCCCTCGCCATCACTATTCCTGCAGGGGAAGGTCACCCTCAACTGGAAAGAGAGAAGTCCGAGGAATCAGGGGATCAGCCACCCACATCTCTCCCATCTCTTCCGCCAAGGCAGGAAGGAGCCTATTCCCTCTCAGCTGAGGGGAACCAGTTCTCCCTCATGGCTTCACAGCCAATATGGGGTGCACTGAAACCAGGAATGTGCCCCCACGTCACACCAAACTGGGTTTTCTTCAAATCATATTCAGAATAGAAAGAATGGAAGCACAGCTAAGTAAAAGAAAGAGACATTCATGTTTGTGGCACTACTTTAATAATACCAATTCTACGACTATTAAACAGAGCAAAATGAAACTCTTCTGCAAAATGCTTAAGGACGTGAAAGAAGTTTGCAAGTGTGACTCTATCTGCTGTAAATTTCAATGGGGCTTTTGACCCAACAGAAAGGAAGAACAGCTAAAGGTAACAATGTTAAGAACATACAGTTACAGTGTAAAATGGAGAAGGTATGTTCAAGAAGCACATATGAAAGACAAATGGGAGTAAAATATAGGTTCAATAAGAATGAGATCATGGGATTAATTTTCTATATTGTACAAACTTTATAGAACTTCATTATTATTCTTAGAATTAAAAATAAGCCAATGTTTGTGAAATGAGTCAAAAAGAAGAGAGACATAGAAAGATTGCACTCATCTGTGGAATATAAAGAACAAAATAGAAGACTAACACCCAAGAATAGTAGAGATAAGTACCAGAAGGTTGGCTCCACAGCTTGGAAGCTGGCCTCACATGCTGGAGGAAAAGGCAGCTCATATAGAGAAGAGAACACCAGGTAAAGTGTGGTTCAAGGACCCACTAAGGATGGGAGATGTGTGCTGAAAGTAGACTACAGATCAAACACGATGGCCACTCAATACCTCTGTTGCAAACCACAATATCCAAAAGGAGAGAGAGAATAAAAGGGAATGCCCTGCCACAGAGGTGGGGTGAGTGGGGGGGATGGGGATGGGGATGGGTAGGTGGGAGGGATACTGGGACCATTGGTAGAGAATGGGCACTGGTGGAGGGATGGGTACTTGAGCATTGTATGACTGAAACACAAGCACAAAAAGTTGTAAGTCTGTAACTCTACCTCATAGTGATTCACTAATCAAAAAAATATAATAAGCCAATGTAATACTTAGGACATAGGGAATGGCACAGGGAAGATATGTGTGAGACCCTGAGTGTGAATCTCCAGGAGACCCCACAAATGAGGCTTTACAAATGAGGCCCCAAGTGTGTGCGGTCCCATGTGTAAGGCCATGGATGTGAGCCCCAAGTAAGGCCTGCATGTGGGGCCCTTGTTCTGGGCCCTGCTGGGGAGGTCCTGACTAGCAGATCCTGTGTTCGATCTCAGATACCCCCTGGTCTCCGGGAGCACTACTACTCTGACCCCAGTGGTCCCTGAGCCTGGCACTGCTATCGGGTGAGCCTCCGAGATAAGGCTGGGGCACTCCCTATCAAACAATTACGATAAGCCACTATATAATCCTTTAAGTGTTTGCAAAATAAAATTTGTACAAGGATTCTGGTAAATGGTTAAACCTGCCCATAATCTAAAAGGAAAAAAAAATAGCGCAACAACTTGGGTGGATCTGTGGGGCATTTTTCTGAGTGAAAGAAAGGAC
Source organism: Sorex araneus (assembly GCF_027595985.1). Classification (NCBI taxonomy): domain Eukaryota; kingdom Metazoa; phylum Chordata; class Mammalia; order Eulipotyphla; family Soricidae; genus Sorex; species Sorex araneus. The sequence continues at coordinate 317,844,629 of NC_073303.1, read as the reverse complement.
TCAAAGGTCATGAGAAGCCATGTAGAAAATGTTATAAAAATGACATTGTCAAGATGGAGAGTGGATTCATGACTTGGGGCTCCAAGGCTTCAGTGGTCAGTGGGTGCGTGTCCAGTGGCTCACAGCCTTGAGCCACACGGTTCCATGCTGTCTCCATGACTTTTCTGGGTCAATTGGAAAAGAGGGGACACGATTCCCACTCTCATACTTTTGGTGAATGCCTCTGAACTAAAAGTAGAAAAAGAACAAGCGAGGGAACAACCAAAGTATTTGCACAAATTATTTTCTCGTTGGGTGCCCTGGCACGCAGGGCCATGCCCTAGTAAGAAACCTTAAGATCCTGAGTATCTTAAGCAATATGCCTGTGCTAGAGCAAACACTGAAAAGAAAAGCCACACACATCAGGTATCACAGAAATTCTCCCTGTGTTCCATGATCTGTGAGTCTCCTGTGCCTACCCTGCACCATCACACTGGCCACCACCACTGAGACACACACAGGCAGTGACCCTCACTGTCCCCTGCAGCTCATGGCTGTGAAACAAGTCGCACCACCTCCCTCTGTGTCATGCTGCAGCGAGAACTCGGGGCAGGGCTGACCACGTGCCCTGATCTCCACTGAGGCAGTCTCACTCTCTGCCCACCAATTCCAATGCTGCCCTCTCGAGTGCCCGGGGCTGAGAGTCACCTGCAGGCCCCGATCCCGTCTGTCGGCCTCACTAAGCCCTCTCCCGCTCAAGCCTCCCTTCCCTGTCGCACACAGTCCAAGACACTGCCAGGCTCCTGCTCAGAGGGCCACTGCATCTTCTTCACACACTCACCCTTCTAGAGCTTGTCCTGGACCCTCAGTTTACCATGAGCCCCACAAGCCATGAGAGGTAATGCAGCCCCACACTGAGAAGGAAGCCCAGGACAGGACAGTTCCTCCCTTCTCCCATCGTAGTTTGGATCACCCAGCTCATGGGAAGAATAAACTTCTCTCCATTGCCACACACCCTCCTCCTCAAAAGGGGAGATTTATCAGAAGGGCAACCTCATGAGCCACACCTTGGGAGCCTGGTCTTCAGCTCTGGGCCCACTTTGATACCCTGGGCCCTTCCAAGGGAATGCCCCCCTCTCTACACCTCTCCTCACTGCTGCTGAGGACCGTCTACCTGTCTTCCTCTAACCCCACTCCGACCAAACTCAGCAATAATTTCTGCAGTCTCCAAATTATGATTCCGATGCTTGGGCATCACAGGCCTGAAGCTGTCTGTCTGTACTTATCTGGTCGCTCCCCTAAAGAGGAAGCTTCGCTTCGCAGCAAATCCTGTAACTGCCAGGTTCTAGCAACCTCCTGAAAATGAGCTAAATAAATAGCTGCCAGGTAAATGAAAACCATCCGCAGGAGGGAGGCAACAACAAGATTAAAAACATCCATATCCACCCTTTCAGTTCCCATGGATTAGGAACACACTGCAGGCATTTACTTAGTGAATCTGTGACACAAATCATTTCCTAATTCATGAACCTAGAATTGAAGACACGTTATTAATTTATTAGGGGCAGTTTGAGAAGCATTTAAGTATTATGGAATTTCAAAAAGCATGTGGGGTCTGGAGAGACAGTACAACAGTAGGCCTTGCACGTGGCAACCAGGTTCGATCTCCTGGCGACCAGGAGTGATCCCTGAGCACTGCGAGGTATTGCCCAAAAGCCAAAAAATGAAAAAAAAAAATGAGCGCTTGATTAAAAAAAATCATTTGTAAATCACAGAGCATTATACACATACTCAAATGCTAGCTATCTGAGTGCATTGTTACATTATGAAAAACAAATTAGGTGAGTCAGATCCTGTGTACAGAGTACACTAATCACAAAATCTTTTAGGAGATTATGCATGAGTGATACATCAACCAAATACTTAATTTTCAATTGCACTGTGTGGTAAGCCCATGTATCTTTAAGAAGTTACTGAAAATATCTACTAGCATTTAGAAAATATTTCACACATTCTTTCACTCCATTGATACTGAAAAAAAGAGTCAATTTTGTTAATGAATAGCAAGTTGATCATCTAAAGTTTCCACCTGAAATAGAAGGGACTGAAGCACATGCATGCTGGGAAGCACACAGGAGTACCTCAGCCCAGGACAGCCACAGCACAGGGGCTATCTCCGTTGGCCTCAGCAGCCAGGCAGCCCGCTCCCGCAGGGAGAAGGGAGGGAGAAGCCGCAAATGTCACCGTCAGCAGGACACACAACTGCCAGCATCCTGATTTTCCTCTCTGCCCCCTCCTGGACCCTGATCCCACTGCCTCACTCACAGATCACTCCCCACAGTGCCAAGGGTAACCCTGGTCTGGCAGCAGCCAGCTGTCACCTCAGAGCTGGGGACAGGGTGCACGGACAGCCCAGCTGGCATAGGGTGTGGCGTGGGGTCATTGCCATGTAGTTCGGAATCACCCTACTGAAAGTCATTAAGTGCTGGCAGAACATGCCCGTGTTTATTAAGGAAAAGGCAAGTTTGCTGGCCCTGGGAGTCTGGACTTTTGCTTATGAACAGAACGTCTTTCTGACTTGTGAACTTTCAGACTTTACTGGGGACAAGGGGTGATTTACACAGCTGGTTCAGTTGCACTTTAATTGCTATTTTTAAGTGACAGAAGAAATAAACAACACCGTGAATTGCTAAAAGAAAATTTCAGGTGCATTGCCAAGATGGGTGGGAGGCAGAGGAGAGGGGCATCATGGGACCAGGCAGGCTTTCAATCCCTGCAACCCGCATGAAAGTTGCCAAACATGCCACTGCCTGGCCCAGAGGATGCCCCACTCATGCAGTCCCTGGTTTATCCTCCTGCTGTGACCTACCCAACGGCAGGACGGAGACTTGAGCAGCACAATAGTGCAGACCAGATGATGGGTTACTGTGCAAGTGAAAAATCTCACCAGGAAAGGGGCACTTCTGGCCTCAGCCCTGGCACTGGCCTTGGGGCCCGAAGGTCAGGGTTCAGACACAGATGGCAGGAAGGCTTCTGTCATGAAGGCTGGGGGGACCCACTGGGCCCCAGAAGCTGGGATCCAGAACTCCTCCCAGCACTGCCACACTGGCTTTCTCTTCATGGGGGGTTTATCACCAATCACAAAGGACAAGTCTAAGGATTCGTTGGTCAGCTTCGCTGATCCCTAGTAAGGATACGCCAAGGTCTCCATACCCTTTTATTTTAAATTTTGGAAACGTACCCCCAAAATGTGCCACTTAAGCGTGTATGTTAAGCAATGTTAAGTCTATTCACATCTTTGTACCACCAAGCTCCATCATTTTCATTCCTTTCCTTTTTCCTTTTTGGCTGAAACCAGTGGTGCTCAGGTTTTACTCTTGGCAATGTGTTCAGGAGTCATTCCTGGTGGGGCTCCAGGACCACCAAGCAGCTGCCACGGCTGTGGGACTACCATGTGCAAGGCAAGTTCTCAACCATTGTATTATACTCTCCAGCCCCTAGGACACTTTCTTTCTTTCTTTCTTTCTTTGGTTTTGGGCCATACCTGGTGGTGCTCAGGGCTTACTCCTGACTCAGTGCTCACTTCTGGTAGTGTTCGCAGGACCTTATAGGTTGGTGCCAGGGACCAGATCCACATGCAGTACTACATCCTACCCACTGTACTATTGCCCAGGCCTCCCAGAATATTTGCACTTATACAAACTCTAACTAGCCATTTCCCCTCTCCATAAGCCTGGCACCTTCCATTCTTCTTTTGTCTGGGTTTGACTCCTATAAGTACAGCAGATGATGGAAGCCTCAGTGTAATGTCCTCAAGGAGCATCCATGCTACTGCTGCCCCTGTTAACACTGAGACATCTTCCACTGACTGCTCAGACATTTCACTGACCCACCCCATCCTGAAGGGGAACTTAGGTTGCTTCCACCTAAATGGCAGTTAAAGGTTGTAAGAACTTGAAAAGACCAAGCTGGTTGAATGGGAGAGATAGCGGAACATTCTTGTTAATATTCCCAGATGACTTTTACTTGTTTTATTTTTTTCTCCTCCTTATCCCTTTGTTGTTGTTGCAGTGACCAGAAGTTGCCCACGTGTAGCTGCATCATGCAGAAATCTCATGCTTTTGTTGCAGTGCAAAGGTTTACAAACCCAGTGTCCCCGAGGCGTCAATAAGCACGTGGACTGGGGACAGACCAAGCTTGCAGCTGCAAGTCTACAGACAGATGTTTTGCCACAGAACCATAAACCTGAACCCCTGAGATTTTTATTGGCAGAGGGGTGAGGGAGATTTTTTAAATTTGATGAAATTGTATAAAAGTAAGCTGTTGGACCAAGTAGCCCACGGATGGGCCAAGGCCTCTGAAGCATCCGTGAGACAGGGTGGCTTTACGATGACTTTGGAAGATGAAGGCATTCTGGTGCATGTATTTCCCAGCCTACGCAAGATGGATCTCATGATTCTCAATTTCTCCAGTAAATAACAACCCACATTTTTTATGTCTACAACTGTCCCTGCTGAAACTATTCAAAGGCAGAGTTACCACTGAAATAATTTACCACTGAAATAAGACCAAAAAGTGTTTTGCATTTTGGACTTCTTTTCAAGGTTGTTCCACAGAATTGCATCTATGAAGTAAAGGGAAGAGTTTAATTATGTACTAGGGAAACCATTCAAAGTGCTCCAAGGGCATGTCGAGGTCCCAAGATCCATTCTTCTGAGCATCATACGGTGCCCTCAACACCAACGGTCTCGCAGTCACACTCCCCAGCACTGCCAGGTCCACGGAGCACCAGGCTGAGCAGAGCCAGTCTCACCTGCCAGCTCTCCTGAACACTGAGAGGATTCCCCTCAAATACAAGTTTAACCTGCACAAAAGGTTTCTTTACGAAAAGTCAATATGCTTCTGCTGTTCACATCTGCTTATGAAAGTCTGACATCTCTCCAAGTGTTATTATTAAGCAATATTTCTCTATCCCATGAGTTTATAATAAGAAATAAGAGCCAGGATTTATACAGAAAACAACTCCTGGATACAGAAGGTGGGAACCTACCCCTGCTCTGTTCTAAAACCAGCAAGACTGCAAGAACCATGGGGCACAGACCCTCAGCTGTCCATGGCAGCTGTCTGACTCTGCCTTCACCCCTAATTCAGCACATGATGGAACACAGGACCTCAAAGTGTACATCTGGACATAGAAAGACACACATGATAATTGCTCTGCATGCCAAGTGACCAGAATTCTTTGAAGATTATTTTCTGATTACTCAAAACATGCTCACTAAATACATACCAATAATTACTCCTTTATCCTCTATCTAAAAATATCTAAATAGAGTTTATATTTAGAAAAAATACACACACACAAAGACACAAAATTTTTGTTTGGGAACAAACCTAGCAGTGCTCAGGGGCTACTCCCAGTTCTCTGCTCAGGGACTATTCCCAGCAGTGCTCCAGGGAACCATGGGATTCTCAGGACAGAAACCAGGCCTTCTGCATGCAAAACCTGCATTCCAGCCCATTGGACTATCTATCTCTCTGCTAACCCTAAATAACTTTAATTACTTTTTTTAACAATGAAAAAAACCTCTCGCAGACTAATAGTCATAGACATAAAGATATACCTAGTGATTAAGCTAAATTCTAAGAAGAAAATTATTCAAGTATAAGTCATCTAGTAGTAATAGTAGTAACTCAAAAATTTAATTAAGAGCAATTTTACAGTTTTTATCTTCTTGAATAAAAATAGCCTTACTTTTTTTTTCAAGATGGTTGCAGTAATACTCCAATGGGCTAACCATTACTAAGAGACCAAAATAAACCAATGTGATTAAAACTCACTCTAACTATGTCCTCCAAAATAGATAACATCTTTATATCCCAGTCAGCTTTCATACTAGTTCAATAAACTTAAATGATGGAACTTTCAAACCAATTTGCTTATCTCTTATCTCTAATGGTGGCAGGTGACAGATCCAAATAAAGAAAGATCACATGGGGTACGACTCTCTGACATATGACCCTCGGACTATGTGGCAGAAGCACATGCCCAAAGGGAGACCTGGCCACAGTGGATGTGCCCCTCTCATAAGGGCAAAGTTGACAGGAAAAGGAATGGAATGAAAACAACCAGGGAAATATCTGGTCATGCTTCCACCTGAGGCTCTGCTAGAGATAATCTCGTATGTCCTCCTGGGAAGACACAAGCTGGAGAGTTCAATGTGAGTCTACTCCTTACAAAAAATCATGCTTAAAACGATGGGGTAAGAAATCAAAAAATGAAATTTTCTAAAATCCTTCAATATGGGATCATCTATGGTCTGTGTGTGTGGTGTGTGTGTGTGTGTGTGTGTGTGTGTGTGTGTGTTTGGGCTAAACCATGTGGTGCTCAGGACTTAGTCCTGGCTCTGTGCTCAGCGATCACTCTGGGTGCAGATTGGGGGACCCTATAGGGTCCCAGGGATCAAAATAAGGTTGGCCATATGTAAGACAAGCACTCTACCTGCTGTGCTATGACCCCAGAGATCTCATTTCAAAAAAATTAATATCACTCTCTAAATATATTTTTCCTAGGGGACAGAATGCTAGTCTAGTGGTGAGGGTACTTGTCTTGCACATGACCAATCCAGGTCCCATCCCTGGCATCCCCTCTGGTCCCCAAATACCACCAGGACTAATTTGTGAGTGCAGACAGGTTATTTACCTAAGTGAGCCCTAAGCATCCCTGGGTGTGCCTCCACACACACATTGTTTTCCCCCAGAGTAACAAAACTTCTCTCACAAGACAGACTGCATAAATACTTCTTTATAATTCCCTTGACTCCTGATACTGCCAGCCATCAAAAGATGTAGAATTTGCTTTTCTACTCCACTGATTCTCCTTCAGCTCTTCCATTCATCAAAGATTAACCACAGCATTCTCAGAGCATAGTGCCTGGCCACCAGCTCTCAACACAAGAGTCTTATGACCCCTTCCCTATACAAATGACATGGTGGTTACGGAAAGAGACAATTGCCAGTGACAGAAAGCTGACAGGCCTAAAGATGAATCGTAAATCCATAAGAGAAATGCAGATCTGCCGCCAAGAGAGAATATACTGACACGAGGGGGAAACAAACTGCACCAACATGAGGGGACAGATGTTACTGAGACTCACTGTGGTGATCACACACACATGTACAAAGTCATTAGGCTGGACATCGAAAGTTCACACAGTGCTATGTGTCAGCTAAAACCACCCAATATTATAAAGCCTAATCAAACATTGAGTAGATCCTCCTTCCACCAGGCACCAGGGGCCGGCCAGGGCCCACCTGCTCTGCACAGCAAGGGCAGCAGAGGTCTGCTCAGAGAACTTTTCTCCCACGGCCACCTTTTCTATTACCAAAGCAAGGCACTTCTTTTTGTTATAAATTTATCACTGCTACTTGCTTGACTTACTATTATACACTTTATTTACATAGTGAAAAAAAGATTAAGCTTGACAATAAAAGAATTGCAATTTTCATAAGTAAGATATCCTACACAAGTTTGAGAAAGTGGATTTTTAAGTATTTAAAAATAAACACTAGCTAGAGAAATGTGCATATAAAAATAGAAATAAGTTGTGTTGGTGGGAATGTGGTAAAAAGAAGACTCTCATTCACTGCTGATTGCAATGTTATCTGATTCAACCCCTGTGGAAAACAGTATAGAGATTTCTCAGAAAAGTGAAAATAGAAGTGACTCATCAACTCCACTACTTTGTATCCAAGACACACAAAATGGACACATGGTCCTCATTATTCTTTGTTGCTATGAAATCTACCTACAACAGATGGGTGTGTAGCGAAGGTGCAGTATATGGATCGAAACATTATGCAGCTGCGAGGAATGATGACATTATGCAATCTGCTGCATCTTGGATGGAACTGAAGGATATGTTAACTGAAGTAAGTCAAAAGAAGGACACATACCAAATAATCTCACTTATCTGTGGCATGACAGGACAAGGAAATGCAAGGTATCAAAGTGGAGGTCCTTAGGAGATCCTTGAATCTGTATTACAGAAGAGCAGGGAAGGAACAAAATCCAGGATGGAAGAGAAGGACAACAGGAGATGATAGTGCAGGGGTGAAGGACTTCAGGCATATTGGTGATACATATTGGTGACATGTATCACATTGGTGATACATATAGCACAGAGAGGTGTGCTACATGTATATATCTGCACCACAGAGCCAAAACCACTGTAAGCAGGAAACCAAATTACAACAACCAAACTTAGAAATGTACCTGTTATGGAGCCAGACAAAGGGGCAGGGGACACCTAAGGACACTAATGGGGGAAAGGTGGCACTAGTGGGGAGATTGGTATTGGATACTAGATGAAGCTCTACTACAAACAATTCTACTATGAACAACTAATGGTGCCTTAAGTTAAAACGTTAAAAAAATTTTAAATCTCAATTAGATATTAGCAAGGGAACTATAGAAGTCAGAGTAGGAGAAATGTGAACATCTAGAGGGATTTATTACTCAGAAGTATGATACTTTTGTTCTTAAAGAAGCTGAAATTTCTAGTTCATGTATTAAAATAATTTACAAAGAAGCTCCTAGATTTGAATAGTGGATCCATATGGCTAGCCTGCCATGCAAACGGGAACAAGGTGGCAGGTCTTTGCGCAGACACAAGCCCAGAGCCCTCGCTGGGAGGTGCAGGAGGCTGTCACCTTCACTCGCTCCCTGCCTGGGCACCTGCTTCGAGGCATCTCGAACTGGCTGCCCCTTGTGCTGGGTCTCCCTCCACTATATGCAGCAGTAAATTGACACTATTGCTCTCCCCACACTCAAAAAAAGAAGGGGTGATAGCACCACACCAGAGAATGGACCTTAAAATAAAAAGGTTCAGAAAGGCTCATGTAGTAGAGCACCTCATGGGCCCTTGAGCACTGCTGGGACAGGATAGTAAACGTATGTCATATTTTAGATGACTTAAAAATAATGGACCAATTTTGGGTTCTACTGATGATTAGACAATTTTCACAGAACACTACAAGCAATTTAAATATATATACAATCTTGACTGAAATTCAATTCTGAGTAACTTTGTAACTCATGGTGATCAAATTAAAAATAATAAAATGTTAACATCCCTAACACTCACATTGTTTACATACTGTGTGACATTAAGAGAAGCATGGATAGACCACTTTTGAAAGCACAGCAACAACAAAAAGAATTATAATCTGATTAAAGATTACAGATTTTAAACTTTAAGTGTGCAATAAAATCTTGATCAGTGCTGGGACAAGGTCACCTGGGCAACAGAGAATTAAGGCATACCTACAAGTTAGGACTTATGAAGGGTCTTAAGGAGAGGCCTGGAAGCACAAAGAACCCTCAGAGCATGCTGGTGTCCTGTTGGCCCGATGCTACGTGATACTTTAATCTGGAAACTCAAAGAGCAAACTTCATGGTACAGGTTATCGGCACATAATAACCCAGGGACGAAGGTCAAAAGCTGACACCTAGGTGTTTCAGGAAAGTGCTAGTAAGAGAATTCTGCTTACCATTTCGAGAAGATACCAGCTTCCTGCTGTCATGCCAACTCAAAACTGCTGAGCATGGCCACTTCTTGAATGAGTTTCATTGAAGGATAAAAGCGAAACTACCACAGGAGTATCAGAGTTGAGGACATACTAAGAATTTACTTGTAAATTAAATTTACTTGTAAATTCTAATCATCCAGATTAGAATTTTGATGGCCTAATCTACTTGAGTTTAGGATTCAATGTCTGTATTGCTCTGAAATCTCTAAAAATTCCCCACAGGATGTACAGAACAAACCTGTACTGTCTTCACTAGGCAACATTTGATGGAAACTATTGCTGTTTCCGCTCCTGGTCCTGGTGGATAATGCTGCCATGAGCATTTGTGCATAAGTTTTTTGTGCATGTGGGTTTTCATAGATTCCCATGCAGAACTTGAATTGTCATACCATAATGTCAATCAATATCTAAAATTTTAAAGAATGGTGAAATAATCTTTCTTTTTTCATTTTTTATTAAGAAATTATTTATTTATTTTATTTTATTTTATTTTATTGCTTTTTGGGTCACACCCAGCAATGCTCAGGGGTTGCTCCTGGCTTTGCACTCAGAAATCAATAATGGAGGTACTCAGGGGATCATATGGGATGCTAGGAATCAAACCCAGGTTGGCCGCATGCAAGGCAAACACCCTACCCACTATGCTATCACTCCAGAGAATTAAAGAATTAAATAAAAAGAATTAAAGAATTAATTAAAAGAATTAAAGAATTAAATAAAAAGAAAAAAAAAAGTAGCCTGAGAAGAAACAGTGATGATCAATATCACACCTGTACCGTAAGGCCAGTCTATCTTGGACATCTCCCAGACTGAAAACCTAATAAAATCGGGCCACCTAGAAAAGAACCACGTTGCTGATAAATCCATTTTCCTCATTGTATTCAATGTTCCCCAAATGTACATTTAAAGATTTACAAGTCTGTGCAGGTGGCCTCCTTGGCTCATAGGGGGAAATACTGCTGTAAGAGTCGGGACAGACAGAACTGCAATTTACAAAGTTATGATAGCTGAGTTCTAGGATATATTATTTCAACACTGATTCTGCTACCAGTGTCAGCCTCCCTCCATCAGTGTTCCCAGATCCCCTTCCCCACCTCCAAGCCCTGACCCAGCCCCGTCTGTTTTGTTGCTGAAGCTTAGTCTCATGGTCTGTGTGCATGAGTCTGTGGACACTCCCTGTCACACCAATATACTTGAAGCCCTGATGCCCTGTCACCATTACTTCCCATACTCTTCTTTCCCCCTTGATTTGTTTTCCTTCTCTGTCTCCTTCCTCTCTAAACACTGGGGTCAAGGGTGATTTAGGCACCCCTCTTTTATTATAGTACATTAAATCATTTTTCAAAATGGCTACAGCATTGTTCATTCCTATCAGTAATGTACAAGGGTTCCAATTTCTCCACTTCCCTACTTGTACCTGTTACTGGTTTTTTGTTTGTTTGTTTGTTTGTTTTTAATATATATACCCATCCTAGTAAAAGTGATGGACTAGAGTGATAACACAGTGAATAGGGCGTTTGCTTTGCACTCAGCCGACCTGGGTTCGATTCCTCCACCCCTCTCGGAGAGCCTGGCAAACTACCGAGAGTATCCTGCCTGCACAGCAAAGTCTGGCAAGCTACCAGTGGTGTATTCGATATGCCAAAAACAGTAACAAGTTTCACAATGGAGAGGTTACCGGTGCCCGCTCGAGCAAATGGGATGACAGTGCGACAGTGCTACAGTAAAAGTGAAGTACTACCTCATTGTGGATTTAATTTTTATTTTACTAACAATTATGCATATTAAACATTTTTTCTTGTGTCAGTTGGTTAGCTGGGAAATTTACAAGAAGAAATGTTTCCAGAAATCATTGGGTCATTTTGGAACTGTATTATTTTTACTTTTAATGATTTAATTTAAAAAGTTATAAATATTTGCATGAAAGTCTTCATATACATAATTTGAAAACAGTTTTCCTTATTACATAGACTAACATTTTAAATTTTCTTGATGGTAGGTTTCATTTCAATTTTTATAAAATGCAATCTTTAAACATTTTTTTACTTCATTGTGCTTCTTGTGCCATTTCTAAAAATGATTTACCAAATACCATGAAGATCTATTCCTGTTTTCTTCTAAGAGTTTTATGATTTTTGCTCTTACAATTTAGTATATGATTCATACACTTAGAGTTAATTTTGTATAGATGTGAGCAAAGGGTTTAACTTAGCTCTTCTATGTACAGACATACAGTTGTTCCAGCACCATTTGTTGATGAAACTATTTTTCCTCATCAAAAAAACTTTGTACCCTTGAGGAAAATAAATTACTCATAAATGAAAGGGTTATATCTGGATCATTAGGTTAAGGGGCTTGCCCCCAGATTGCTCTATTGTAATGTTTTATGGTTTTTACCTTTGTAAACTGTTCATAATCTTTGGCATAACATTTTAGAATATATAATAAATATACTATGCTCCCACAAACTGTCACAGTTGATCATACATAAGTAAGTTTAGATGCATCTGTAGACATATACAGACACAGACACAGATGCAGGCATGTCATACAAATGCACATATCCCTACACACAGGTACAGATATAGACAAAATCCATATTGGTCGTTTCCCCCTCCTCCCCCATTTCCAATTTAGTGTCTAATAGCAATATTTCAATATATTTTATTCTTCTAGTATTGTACAATATTAAAAAAACACTTCCGAATTGTAACAGTAATTCCACTATTAACTATAACAGAAGTAGGTAAGGCTCAAAATCCATTCACCATTCTGTTTTGTCCTAAAGCATTTTCCAACAAAGAACATGGAAAACTTGGTTCAAAAATTACAAGAATAGGTGCTAGAGAAATAGTACCACAGGTAAGGCACTGCCATGCATGTGACTAAGCACATCCACACACCCCATATGCTTCCCTGAGAACAGAGCAAGGAGTAATCACTGGGCACCACCAGGAGTGGCCCCCAAACAAACAAACAGACAAAATAAACAGAATAAAGTCTTTATTCTGGGTGGCTATGTTTATATACTTAGGCTCATTTGTTTTTGTTTGAATTTAACTTACTACTTCCTTTATTTATTTTTTCATCGCTAGCACTAATTTATCTTGTGAGTATATTAAACACTCTGCTTGAAAATCAAAACTAAAGAGCAAGTATATTTACAAAAAAATCCTATTTTTAATATTAGCAACCTAATTCCCACATCCATTTTTCCTATTATTTTGCAAAAGACATTTTATTTTACTTTATTTCATTTTGCTTTTTGGGTCACACTCAGCAACGTACAGGGGTTACTCCTGGCTCATGCACTCAGGAATTACTCCTGGCAGTCCTTGGGAGACAATAGGGAATGATGAAAATCAAACCTGGGTTGGCTGAGTACAAGGCATATGCCCTACCTCCTGTGCTAACACTCCAGCCCCAAGACATTTTGTTACACAAAAGCACACCACGAATAAATTCCATATGCTTGTTCGAGAGTAGCTTAATAGATTATGGAAGACTGAAATGGCTACATTGGTGATAGGTATGGTATTAGAATTATGGACATGAAAAACCACTATTAACAGTACTGTAAACCACAGAATCTCAATCAATAAAAAATTTAAATATAGATATCCCATTATATAATTGCTATTTGTGTTAAATTTGGAAATATACGCAAAATTGATCACATAGCGAATACTCTGCTACTTTGTAATAAATGGAGTTAAAACAAGTGTCTTCAACATCTAACCTGAAACTTTGATTAGACCAAATCAAAGCTATATTAAACAAAATCCTGCAAGTATCCACCTTCAGCCCTGCATCTCATGTCATCCTTCTTATACTTACCTTTTTTATCTTCTTTGAAGTAATCCAGGAAGAAAAATATCTCTGCCTCTTCTCTGCACCATCCTCTAGATTCTATGACTGCAGACTACCTTGAATTCTCTAGAAAGGACCTGCCAAGGTCTTGTGACTCAATCGCTAAAACAGAGAGACCCTATTCCTTTGATAAACACCATGACCACACTGACCTCTCACAAGGCATAATGAAAGATAAAAACCCCCATCCTGTGAGGCCTAACTCACTGTTTTACACATTCTCACAATCACTTTCAGACTTTAGCGCAGTGCTAAGAACTTGTGATCAGTTTCATGGTTTTTGTGACTTTGGGTAATATTTAAATTTCTAACTGTATTTAAGAGTTCACTTCCCATAATTTGCTTCACTTTCAAGTATTCCTACTTCCACTTAATTAAAAAGCACTCTGTGAAGAGTTTAAACTGCTAGCTAAACATTTAAAGATGCAAGGAAAGGGAATTCCAGCTTCCTGCTTCCAGGAGTGTGGAGTAAATGGTCACATCCATTTCTTAAAATAACTATTAAGAAACTTAACTGGCATCCACTTGAAGCTCAATATTTTATTCTATTTCTGACCCCACTATTTAGAATATGCCCGATTTCTTTGCCTAAGAATAAGTGTAAATAAAAGGGTGAGATTCCTAGCTTCCTCCTGAAGCTGTGTAAGGGCTGACTGAGAAACCCTAGGTGGGTCTGGGCAGTGTGGGCATAGAGGTGGCGCATGGCCCTCTGTGAGAGGCACACACCTTTCTCCAGGAAGTATGAGGCAGACATGCTGGAGCCCTCCTGCACCTCCTCTAACAGGTGGTTAGTGATGGGACTCAATAACCACAGGCCACATCACTCAGGGCTTTCCCGGTGTGCTGGCCACGTGGAGGAAGGCTGGAGGGTCACAGTCACAAGTTTCCCCAGACATAGGTTTGTCCACAGAAAAGATCAAACAAGAAGAATGAGCACACTCTAAAAATGATGCCTCCTGCTGAGACCACTTCCTACTGACCAGGACAAAGAAGGAGCCACAGGTCAGGGGTAGAAAGGAAAACCCTCAGCAGGTTTTTCCCTGCTGTGAGCAGTGATCAGGGCACCTTGACTCATGATATTCTGCTGGCCAGACATTAAATGCACAGATCTAGCCGTATTCCATTGTGCCAATCATGCCAACCTTGCCTATTTCCAGGGAACACAGGAGGACAGGAGGTGACCTCTCTCTTCCACAGCCACTGAAACCAGCCTGCTGGATTCTAGTCCTCCGAGCTCCTGCAGGGCAAGAGAGCCACCAGCTCCTAAGGATAGGCAGTGTTACATGACCACCGCCCTGAACCCAGCCCATGACCATTGCTCACAGTCACCAGCTCATAAGGATGGGCAGTGTTACATGACCACTGCCCTGAACCCAGTCCATGACCATCACCCAAAACTCACCAGATACTTTCATTGTTGCTAAGACACACTGCGTAAAAGAGACTTAGGAGGGGGTTCTGGGTGGTGGGGTGACTTATGTGAGATCCTTGGATTCCACGAACACTACAAGTGACAGCTGTAGTGCCTCCCCCTTCACAGAAATGGGTGCATTCCCAGACTCTAGTCAAGAACTCCCTCCCAGTATAGGACCTGGGCGCGGCATATGAGCAAAAACGAACTACCATTTGTCGTCTATCTATAGTTGAAGAAACTATGGGCGGAAGCTGGGGCACAACAGATCCGTCCATGAAAGCTCCCTACAGGAGCCGCATTGGAGCCATCATTTTCTGAAACTTTTGGAAAGTAAATTCAGTGTTGCAAATAAGCCTTTGTGTGTCATAAAAACCCACTCTTTGGGTCACTTAGCATATAGGATGCCTTGCAAGTAGCATCTGAATTTAGAATGTTATGGAAAAGCAATGACCAACCCTGGCTCTATTTCTCAGTAAAAAGTTGAAATCTCAGCACTGAGCAGACAGTACAGGGGTTAAGGCAGAGACCCTGCATGCAGCAGACCCTGGCTCCATCCCCAGCACCATGTGATCCCATACCACTGCAGAATGCAACCTTCGAGGCTCCTGAACACCATCATGGTGGCCCAGGAATTCCTGGTGCAGTGGGGTTGCGCAGAGTCACTTATCACCAGGCACCTGCATTGAACAATAAGCCTCACCGCTGAGTATTGCTGCGAGGAGCCCCCAGAGATGTCTTTGAAGTCTCTCCCCTGGAGTCCCCTGGAATAGAGTCCCAAGGACAAGCAATCAAGCCCAGAGAAGCCTCATGACTCAGTCTCATTCCTGACTTTGAGCAGCCCCACTCCCTTCCTCCCTGGGCGCTCTAATCATCCAGCTTCCAGAGTGTTCTTTGCTCCTGGAGCCCCATATGGAAGCAGGGCTATTGCACAGCCATTTACTAGCAAGAATACAGACTTATTAACAAAGTCACAACTACTAAACTGGTAACAGTTATCACAAGAAGCAGTATTAATATTTTACTATGTTGTTTAACTCTGAAATGTTTTAACTGACCTCCTGTTTTCCTATGTCATTGTTTAAGGTGAGCAATCATTGCTTTTCATAGGCAAGCGATTTTGCACATTGGATCATAGCAGAGCTAAAGTTTCCTTTAATCATTTTAACCTCCTTTTTCAACATATTGAATTATATTGTATGGTCGACAGACAAAATTAAAGAGGGATTGAAGTGTAGAAGAATGTGTGTATATGTCCTCGCATGAATATGATCATGTATACATATTCATGATTATGAGCCCATTTTAATCCCTACTCTTAACAAACATAATGAACAAAAAGTTCTAACTTGCTATCCTAAACAAACTGAGGCTTTTAAATTCAAAATTCCATAGCAGTTAAACCCACACAGTATTTTTAAACATGTAAGACAAACTACGAAATAGTTCTCTCCTAACTTTATACATGTATTCAATAGCTATA
Organism: Sorex araneus; assembly: GCF_027595985.1. NCBI lineage: Eukaryota > Metazoa > Chordata > Mammalia > Eulipotyphla > Soricidae > Sorex > Sorex araneus. Next base: position 317,828,295 of record NC_073303.1, on the reverse strand, counting down.
ATTTGCATTGAAAACGAGAAGGGACCCTGTAGAATAAATAGCCTCAGGTAGTTTAGGTTTATTGGGTTACTCCCGTTACAGTGCTCTCATTCCTTCTTTCTTAGTGTTCTGTTGACTTGTAAATATTGTTTTTCTCTTCTCCTTGAGTCCTTTGCATAGTTTATTCAGAGCCATGTCCTTTTTGTATGAACACAGGAAGACTTAGCAAATGCTATGCTTTTGTAACCTGGGAGTCATTTGACTCTACATGATATTTTCCTCCTGGGCATCTGTTCTCTCTACCTAAGCCTCAGCTGCCCTTACTTCCTAGCACCCCCAAAAGCAGGGTCCCGACGAGGGACGAGATAGACCCAGGGCAAGCAGTGAGTTGTGTGCTACCCTGGCATCGAGATGGACCTGGCCAAAGTGCCTAATGCTTAACTATAAGTTAAGAGCTTGATCATGGACAAATGTTGTCATGATCCAAACAGTGATAACTAGATTTAGACCCTGCAAGGGTGAGGAATGATTAATCTGGCCTGAGTGTTGTAGTCTGAGTCTGTGGCAAGATGTTGCCAGGAGAGCTGCCTTGCAAGCCTCAATGTAGCTCTTGCTATGTCCATACAAATATAACTAGTATTAAGATGTTAATGAGCGTTTGGAATGAGGAGAGGAGAAAAAACCCTTAAGAGGTATCTTGCCTACTGGCAGTCAGGAAGGGCTTTGGAATGCCCGTAGGCTGTGTTCCCTTTAAACCTGACAGCCCTCAGGAAGGGCTTTCTTATGTTGATTTTGCTACCTGGCAGTGTGTAACCTAGGGGCAAGGGTGAGAGAGGAAAAAGGGAAGAGAGAGATGAGAATCCAGGCTGCAGTAGATCCAGGGAGAGGACAGAGCTGGGAGTGCAGGAGATGAGAAAGATGGAAGATTGAATAAACGGTAACTAATCAGCAACCAGCTTGGTCCTCATTCTTCCTTCGCCTGTCCTTGGCCAATGGCCATCCCAATCCAGCCCATACACAGCGGTTCCAGAGCACCGAACGCGGGTGGTGAGACAGAGCCACCCGGAGAGCCTGAGAGTGCACACGCCCCTCGGCGTGCCTTAGTTTTTTACAGGACCCTATCCATCTGGCCTACTTACAGAAATCAAGAAACAGAGAAAATAAGAAGGGAGAAAGTGTACTGTATTTTTATTCCATTAGTTAATAAAAATTTATCTTCTGTGGATTGGTCTCTAGGATAAGATCTGGAGATGCCAAGTGGGGACGAGGGATCCCTGGAAGACAAAGCCAGGTGCTGTGGTCATGGCATGTGTGGAGCATCAGCTTACAGGCTGATTCGGGTTCCAGAGAGGACACTGGACCTGGGAGGTTCGGGGGAGCCATGTGCTGCCGAACAGGACAGAGACTCATCGAGCAGAAGAGTGTTCGTAAAGGAATGGAAAGCAAGAGCAAAGTGTACCCCCAACTGGGAACTGTGGTTCCGGAAGAAGTCATTCTGGGGCTGAGTATGCATGTGGCATTGTGGGCAGAGGCCCTCCTACAGGTGGCCGACCTGTCTTACCCAAAGGAGACAGGACACTCCGGGCGAGGCCATGGGGCAGGTGCAAGATTCTGTTTGCATTTAGTCATGACTGTCCTGGAGGAATGTGGAAGTGAGTTCTGGTCACACCCCGACTTTTGAACTTCTGACGGCATGTCATGAATTTCAATAATTTGTGGGGAAAAAATGGCATCCGTGTCCCTAAGGCCCAGCTCCCATCCATTCTCCCCAGAGCTCTCAGCATTGTCCCCCTCCTCTACACATGCCCCCAACCCAGCCCAGCCCAGGACACTGTCACGTGCTGCTACATACAAGCAGGGCTCACCCCTTCATGTGTTTGATGTACAATGATGCCTCTTCAAAGACAATTCCCTGACAGCTCATCCAAAACAGTCTTCTGTACTCTGTATTCCATCTCAGTATTACTAAGGCTTTGCCTTCTATCTCCTCCACTGGGACATAACAGCAAAAGACATACCTTAGATGCTGAATTCTCATGTGTGAAACATTTACATGGATGCACATGACTTAGAGCCCCTTTCACTCAATGGGCGAGTGTGTCAGCTTGTGTGAGATGTGTGCGGGTTTCTGAGCAGTGTCTGTTTGAAAACATCTTAAGAAAGCACAGCAAAAGATGGTTAGGACCAAGGTGTGGGCTACGGCACAGTAGCAGGGCAGGGAGCCCCCAGAGAAACACTCTCAGAAGCAAAGGTAGAGGCTGCAGGGTTGGGGGAAGGGTGGGCAGGTTGCCTATGAGGGGCACTGCCTGGCCAGAACCTTCTCCATAAGCGCCACCTCAAGCATTCAGGTGTACTCAGGAGAAAAGGCTCTCCAAAAGGGGCTGAGAACAACAGAAAGGCTCAAAACAGAAGAACAACATGAGTTGTTAGAGGCCTGGAAGGTGGGCTGTGTGGAGACAGTCATCAGAGTGACAGGAACAAGGACTAGCTATGGTGACTCAGGGGACAGTGAACAGGGCCGAGGGTGAAATGATGGGGATAGAGTTCAGTCACAACGGCATGAGGGGCCTGGGGACCTTGCACAGGGACAATGAGAGGAGAGTCCAGCCAGGGGACTGGGCCACACCAGGGTTCACGGAGAAACTCCACTGTCACACAGTAGCATGAAGGCACAAAGCAATCATGACAAAAGCACATTGAGTCAGGCTTCAGGAAGTGCCAAGAATCTCTAGCTGGGGCTTAAGCTAAGGGAGAAAGGGTGACACTATGTGGACAGGTGTACCTACCAGGACCCTGTGGTTTGCCAGGCCATGACTCCAATCAGATGCTGCTACTCTCTGGGCAGCATGTCATGCCACGTAATGTCCTTAAGCAGACAGAGGGCAGAAGGGTAGACGGGAGTGTGTGAAGTCCACCAGCAGCACTGGGAAGACATGAGAAAGGCCTGAGCCCTGAGGAAGACAATTAGAGTCGCCATCAAGAGATGGGACGAGGCTGGGGCTGGAGTAATAGCACAGTGGGTAGGCATTTGCCTTGCACACAGCCAAGCTGGGTTCGATTCCCAGCATCCCATATAGTCCCCTGAGCACCACCAGGATAATTTCTGAGTGCAAAGCCAGGAGTAACCCCTGTGCATCACCAGGTGTGAGCCAAAAAGCAAAATAAATGAATGAATAAATAAGAAATGGGACGAGACTGAGGAAGGCCGGACAGCACAGAGAAGCAGAGGATGTCAGTCACAGAAGCAGGGGATGGTGGCCACAGGAGCATGTGACACAGGGGCAGAGTCCCACAGGAACTTCAGAGCATGTCCAGGAGCTCAGGGTCACCCATGTGCTCCTTGCTCTCCTAGTGGGACTATGACCTGTGACCTAGAACCCATGCCGCCATCCAGGTATCACATGTGCTGTGCCAGTTCCTTTGGTCACTCTGCCATCAGCACCACAGCAGGAGACAGGGCAGAATGACCCCACTGAGCACCTGAGTCCCACGCTGGGTTCCTGACTGCTGCAGTGCTCCGGCCCTAGCTTTGGAGGGACACCCAGCAGCTCAGACCGAAACAGTGTCTCAAAATTAGTTCCAGGGCCAGGAATCATGCCTGCCTACCAAGTATTTTGAAGTTTAGACAATTAGGATAGAAGAATCAATGACAGGGGGAAAGGGGACAGCGAGGAGGAGGAAGCCAGGAAATTTTTTTCATGATGTTATTGGAAAGCAAGTTATGGTAGAAAGAAAATGTCTTCTTTTTTAAGTAAATTAGTCTAAGTGCCACAGCACAGCTGAAGTCCCCGACCTGAGTGTAAGTTATAAGACCAAAACTGAGGTGAGGAGGGTGTTTGGGGGGTGTTAGTAGAAATCCCAGTACCCGTGAGGGCAGAGGGACGCCAGGCACGGCCAACTAACTTCTAAGAGCTCCAGCTCCTGCCTATAAATCCTTGCTGACTGGAAAGGCCAGGAGAGAACCCGCCAGACTGGTTCTGTTGGATTATTGCTGAAGGTGACACAATGCCCATGCCACTGAACACCTTTTTCTGAAACTACCAAACATTTCTTAAAGATTTCCAACATAAATATCAGATTGACACCAAAATATTACCATATCTCAAATAAGAGGAAGCAGGTAGCCAGTATTTCTGGTGCAATAAGTGTGAAGTGCTCATTGTGGGCATTTGACCTCACAGCTTATGTAATTTTCATGACAACTCATATGGGAGGTGCTATTACCCCATTTTTATGAATGACAAAGCTGAGAGCAAGATTAAATAATTATCAAAAGCTAACATCAATAGCTCAGGGTGGAGCCAACAGTTCACTCAGGTCTGAGACTGAGCTTTCCGGGACTCAATCACAGCTTCCCACATTCTCTGAAAATTCCTGATCAAACCACAAAGATGGGAAGGACTGCCACCTGCCACCCCCATCCTCATGCTGCATCCCCCTTACACACACATACATATACAGGTCCATTCCCCTGGGATCTGTTCATCCCAAAGAACAGAAATAACTCAACCCTCCATTCTTAAGAGGCTGTTTAAATCAACACTGATGTAGTCCCACTATGGAGTACTTCCTTGCCAGACCAAAGGTATGAGGACCTGATAGAAGACAGGCATCCTACCTCACTGATAAATAAAGCCTAACTACGACATCAAAATCCTTACCTATGAAGTAAAATGAACAATGTGCTCTGACTTGCATGTCAAGTGGGTAACTCTTGTTGGGGTGTGGGTGAGTTAAAGACAGAAAAAAATTTTCCAAGAAATGTCCATGAAATACACTCTGCACAGTGTGAAGATGGAGGCAGGGGGCTGCTACCAGCTCTGGCAATGAAACTGATCTCAATCCAAAGATCCAGAGTGCAATAGCATGGAAGTAAGGGGAAGGAACTGGGGCTGCGTGGGACAGAAGACAAAAGGCAATTCAGTCAGTTCTTGAATACACACGGAGGGGGACACTAGTGTGCCCCAGACTCTGGATGACAGAGGGGAGGGACAGCACTTGGCTTGCCATATCTCCCCATCCCAGGCAGCATGTCTGGGCTCCCATGATTCATCATGCACTGATGTGTTAATCTTTTTGCAGGTTGTGCAACCCCAAAGAAACAAGCAATGAGAGATGATGGGTCCTGGGGGTGGGGAGTGTGATCAGGGCCAATCATAGATGCAGCCTCCCAGCTCCTTACCGTGTGGTGTACCAGCTAGATGCTCAGTACAGCTAACATACGGTCCATAGAGTGATGTCTCCAAGCAACCCAAGGGGACATACCATAATCTCCTTATATCAACAGGTTCCTAAGGCATGTCATACACCACTGGCACCAGAAATGGAGGAGAGATTTGTGGTCTGGAGGGATCCAGGGGCTTTCAAGACCACCTGAGACAAGTGAAGTCACAAAGATTCTACCATCCATCCACTGCAGCCAGAAATGTGTGTATACGCACATACATCTGGAGTGAAAATTCAGAGCCTGCAAGCCTGCAAGCATTTCAATGTGTCTGAATATATATGACCATCTTGGAAGATACTGGCACAGGTCAAGAGTGCTGACTTGCACCTGCTGGTGTCCAGATGCCACTTCTCTTTCATAGCTTCCCCAGGGAATGGACAAGACTTAGTGAAAACCAACCATGGACATTTATATCCAAAGTCTATGACATCCTCTGAGACATGCCGGGGTTGAAACACACCTATTTTGTATTAGAAACACTCTGGAAAATAACCATTGAGAGGAGCTTCTCTCAACACCTGAGGCTTATCTGTAGCAAGGAAATGCACCTTCTCAAGTGTGCTTTGCTTTGGCAGGAGGGGTGACTGGGTGGAATTCTCCCCAGCACTCACACAGTCAGTGATGCTAGAGAGGCAAGTAGTACTGGCGTGATATCAGCTCTGGTGCGCCATGTATGTAGACACACACATAAATATTTTGAGCTATCTCTCTGGCCCCAAGAATGCACTTCCTTAAAAAGAAGGGTTAAAACACATTGATTTTGGAATAATAATTCATACAGCCCAAGTATTGCACAGCTGACAGCCAGCAGCGGCTGGGGTGGCATACATCAATAGTATGTAATAGTACAATAAAGACTTCAAAAAAAGATTTCCTCAGAGTGTAAATTCTTGGTCACACTGTGAATTTGCAAACTATGCTCATTAACTAGGTCATTTGTTATGTTTCCCCTGTTTGCCAAACACTGTTCTCAGGCATCAAATCGGGAAACGGGTCACTAGATACCGAGGACACTCAGAAGAAGCAGCCACATGGCTTGCATTTGACTCATTTTTAAAAGAGACAAGACTCTTTGTGGAAGAAATATAGATAATGCATATTGAAATAAGGATACTCCTTAGATAAATAACATGCTGGTATATATTTAAGAACAGTTGTCACATCCTATTCATGCAAGCAAAGTTTACTTCTAGAAAAAAATGCTCTATCATTTTTTTTCAGGGGAATAAACAAACACAGCAACTAGAGATAAAGATATGAGTGATCAAAAGGTTTTCTGTGCAACATTGGTCTATCAGCAATGGTTACTATATGCATACAATGCATTTTATTGTATTTAAATTTGAAACACCAAATTAGAAGAATTCCCCAGGTATGCAGAAGTTTTTAAGAAACAATAGTAAAATATTATAAACAGTATTTCTAAATTTACTTATTTCTGTAGTGGAATCACAGGAACTCAGTAGCTCATAGCCTGAGACAGGCGCTCTCAGGGGTAGTACTCAATTCTATCACACCTTCTTGCCTGTGCAAGGTCAACCCCAGGAATTCTTCTAGAACGAGAGTCTAGAAGACTACCTGTGTCAAGTTTGAGTCATAGGTCAGTGTGCTGGCTCCCCTCTTCAGTGTAGAAAACAGCCCCCATCAATGCAAAAGCCAGTCGGCTCTGGTTCCTGAATATTTCAAAGCTTCCTGGCTGAGTGTGAGCACAACCCGAGAACCATGTTGTAAGCCAACAGTGAAGAAGCCAGGGGCAGGAGAAAGAAGAATATTCCTTCATTACAGGTCGAAACAGTCCATCAACCTCAACCTCATTTCTGTAACAATTAAATTCAGCTATTAAAAACAAATGCCATTATTAGGACGAATAGGAAGAAGTCACAAACAGTGAGTTGATGGCTGATCCAACTTCACAGGGAAAGTTAGGACCCCATCCATCTCAGAGCTCAGCAAACTCTAGTGCACTCTGAATAGTCAGCAATAACAGAGATGCTAAAACTTGTGCAAGCGTTCCATTTGATCCAGCAATAACCACTTCTGGGAATATATCCCGGAGAAACAAAAAGGTATAGTCAAAGTGACATCTGCACTTATATGTTCATCATGGTACTGTTTACAATAGCCAGAATCTGGAAAAAATCCGAGTGCCCAAGAACAGATGACTGGTTAAAGAAACTCTGGTACATCTATACAATGGAATACTATGCAGCTGTTAGAAAAGACAAAGTCATGAACTTTGCATATAAGTGGATCAACATGGAAAGTATCATGCTAAGTGAAATGAGTCAGAAAGAGAGGGACAGACATAGAAAGATTGCACTCATCTGTGGAATATAAAATAACAGAGTAGGAGACTAACACCCAAGAACAACAGTGTATAATACAAGGAGGTTGGCTCCATGGCTTGGAAGCTGGCCTCACATGCTGGGGGAAAGGCAGCCCGGATAGAGAAGGGAACACCAAGTAAAATGTGGTTGTGGGTGGGGACCCTGCATGAGAAGAGAGAAGCATGCTGAAAGTAGACTAGAGACTGAACACGATAGCCACTCAATACCCCTATCGCAAACCACAAAACCCAAAAGTAGAGAGAACAAAATGGAATACCCTTCCAGAGGTGGGGGGTGGGGTGGGCGGAGGGGATGGGACTGGAGGGTGGGAGGGATACTAAGTTCATTGGTGGTAGAGAATGAACACTGGTGGAGGGAAGGGTTCTCGAACACTGTATGAGGGAAACACAAGCACGAAGATGGGTAAATTTGTAACTGTACCCTCACAGTGACTCACCTATTAAAAAACAAATGAATAAAAAAAATTGTACAAGCATTAAGGTGAGGAGAAAGAACAATTCAGTCACACCTGTTCACTCACACACAACCCAAGGCTGCTTTCTCTAAATAACTACTGAGTAGATGAGTCAGTAGGGGTACCTGGGCCCCCAAAAGCTGAAAATGTTTGCTTTTTTGCAGAAAAGTATGCTGAGTCCCAATCTATAGGGTAAAATCCCAAGACTCTGGGCACAGGATCTGACCCCTGGAACTCCAAACCTCCCTCAGTTCTTCCTGTGAAGCAGACTTCCCTTGAGTCATCCCTAACAACCAACTTTGCCAGCAGCTCTGCTTCAGGCCTATTATTTAAATAAAATGTTACAGACGATAATAGACATAAAAGAAGGAATGTTTTCCTGAAAGCTAAATGAAATATTTAAGGAAAATAAAGCGGATAAAATGAGTCAAGATTTGCTGCAGTGATTGAGGTATAACCCAGGAGGAAGGATAACTGCATCACTAAGAGTAGGGTCCTGCGGGCGGCTCACTCACCCACCGAGCCACAACCCATCCCTAAACTCACTTCCTGTTTTCAGTTGGCTATAAAGAACTGGAAACTAGGAAAATCAATAGTAAGTTCGAAGCATGACCCTCTATCAATCACTCTCACTGTCACTGTCATCTCGTTGCTCATTGGTTTGCTCAAGCAGGCACCAGTAACGTCTCTATTATGAGACTTGTTGTTACTGTTTTTGGCATATCGAATATGCCACAGGGAGCTTGCCAGGCTCTGCCATGCGGGCGGGATACTCTCAGTAGCTTGCCGGGATCTCCGAGAGGGGCGGAGGTACTGAACCCAGGTCGGCTGCGTGCAAGGCAAACGCCCTATCCACTGTGCTACCCTCTATCAATAGAATATAAAATTCATTGAAATGCTTAAAAACATGCAACTTTGGAACTACCTCATGGAATTGAGTTACTAGCAATTAAATCTAGTGGTTAACCCCAGAAACGGTTTCTACTCTGTGTGCTTATAGTGTTCTAACTTTATGTTGCTCTAGAACTTTTTCCAAGTGAAGAGATTCTGGTGCTTGTGTTTCAGAGCTTCTCTGGATGTCATAGGCCATATACGGTATGTCTACCCCCAGGAAGGCCAAATGCATCCCCAATTGCTCTACTATTCTGATTCCAGAAAAGTCAGAACTAAAAATTTCATAAAATGACAAGTCTTATATTTTGCTATTTAAGGAAAAAACATTTAACTTTGGAGTCTTTAGAGGAAGACTACAATTACTGAGAACCTAGAACAGAAACGAGAGGGGTAGGAGTCTCTTCTAGACCCCACACATCAGGGAGACTCTGCCAAATAACTGAATGCTTAAGCAAGCAAAGCCTGGCAAGCGGCTGGGTGAACAAGGTGAGAAGTGGCCATATACGTCCCTCCAAAGCTTACACTTTGGTAGTGTATATATGTCAAACTGAAGACCAAGCCTGGTGGCTAGGGGTAGTGGAGCAGGAGTCCATGTGAGCACTTCCGGGGCCGTGGGGCAGAGGTCTGTGTGAGCACTCCTGGCACACCTCAGTCTGGAAGTTGTTTCTGTCTCTCCTTGCATCTGAATGCTCAACCATGAAGCACAGCATCAAAGACCATCCTAAGCATCATTCTTTCAGAGGAATCAAAGTCAAACTAGGGACCAGGTAGATAGTACAGGGGTAAAGGTGCTTGCCTTGCACATGGCAGATCCTGGTTTGAATCTTAGCACCACAGACCCCAGCCATCACCAGGAGAGATCTCTGAGCATAGAGTCAGGCATAAGCCTTGAGTACTATTAGGTGTAACCCCCAAACCAGAAAAAATATCACTGTCACTGTCGCTGTCATCCCATTGCTTATCAATTTGCTCAAACGGGAACCAGTAACATGTCCATTGTGAGACTTGTTGTTACTGTTTTTGGCATATAGAATATGCCACAGGTAGCTTGCCATTTAGGTGGGATACTCTTGGTAGCTTGCCGGGCTCTCCGAGAGGGGCAGAAAAATCGAACCCAGGTCAGCTGCGTGCAAGGCAAATGCCCTGCTGCTATGCTATCGCTCCAGCCCCAGAAAAAAAAATATAAAGAACAAAAATAAGTCTCTACACAAAAATGAAAGTCAAACTCTATGCAAATGCCTGGAATGCCGGTCTTTCCAAACAAAGCCAAGAGACCATGTTGCATTTACCTCCTTCATAGCCAAAGTCCTGTTGGCAGTAAAGCAGACAATGCTGCTTAAAACGGTCCCTTTGTGCAAGGGATGAGACTCGGTATTAGAACATGTGCCTCACATGTAGAAGGCCATGGGTCTAATCTCTGGAGCCACACATATAATAATAATAATAATAATAATAATAATAATAATAATAAATTATAATAATCCATCTTTTCCTGAAAAACAAGAGCTATTTTCTCCAGAGTCAGAAAATGCATTCCAAATGACGGGGTGGTCTCATACACTGCATATTTGTAGGAACTGGATTAAGCTGACTCATAAAGTCTAGTTTCATTTAAGTATTTTTCTGAAGAGACAAACTTATCTTACTTAGTTTGAAATGTTGACTTGACTGCATATTCAAATAATTAAATATAATTCCCGGAATACTTACATAAATATTTGAACACTTCAATGGCCTTGGAATCCCAACACTTTGTAAATCTTTGTACAGGTATTTCTATTTCTCAATGTTATGGAACCCCCTATTCATAACCCTTTCTCTCTCTTCTTAGCGAGGCTTCCTGTGGCCACTCAGCCCAGTGCTCATTAAGTGTGGTCTTCCTCAGACTGTTTCTTCTCCCCTGTGTGCGGTGGTGGTGGTGGTTATGCAGGAGGGCTCAGGGGCCTGAAGGCTACTCCAAGTGTTGCTGAAATGGGGCCTGCAGTTTCCAGGGATAGACTTTGGGGCCTCAATCATTCTAGGTATATATTTAAGCCTTCTGAGCTTTTTATCTGGCCTCACCATTACTTCTTAATTCTCTCTTCACTTATTTGCACCTTCTCCTGTGTTATGGAATCTTTCACACTTAGTCTCAGGTTTTGAGTCTCCTTAAAAAGATGCTCTTCCCTGCTTCATGATCGGAGGGGAGAAGGCAGATGGAATAGAGAAGGGATCACTAAGAAAATGATGGCTGGAGGAACCAGTTGGGATGGGAGATACATGCCGAAAGTAGATAATGGACCAAACATGATGACCTCTCAGTGTCTGTGTTGCAAGCTATAATGCCCCAAAATAGAGAGAGAGTATGGGGAATATTGTCTGCCTTAGAGGCAGGGGGAGGGTGGGAAAGGGGGGTATACCTGAGATATTGGTGGTGGGGAATGTGCACTGGTGGAGGGATGGGTGTTTGATCATTGTGAGATTGTAACCCAAACATGAAAGCCTGTAACTATCTCACAGTGATTTAATAAATTTTTTTTAAAAAAAAGATGTTCTTCCTTTTAGTTCCTTGATTTTCTTTATTTTTAAAACAAAGCATGGATTTAGCAAACCAAGGAGGCAGCCAGTATGACTAGAGGCTGACTATATAAAGGAGATCAAAGCCAAAAAGGAAATTTACTCAGGTTATGGCAGCCTGATCACAATGCTAAGGATGGGATTTCCCAACTAAAGCATGAAAGAGCCAGGAAGCAAGCAAGGACTAGGAGTCTTGGAAGCAAACTCAGGAATTCATACAGCTTCCTGCTCAGAGGGGAGCATGTATGTACATGCGAATGTCCATGAATGTGTGGACACATGTACATGTATGCACATATAAGACTATAAGAAGGGAAGAGATAAGACCAAAGCACATGCAAATGTTCATTTCAATAAGGTGGCAGAAGCAACAGTGCAGCATGTAGGGCTCTTGCCTTGCACATGAACCACCCAGATTCAATCCCCAATACCACCGATAGTTCCCTGGAACAGGCAAGAGTGAAGTGGTTCCTGAGCAAAGCCAAATGTAGGCCATAAGCACGGGCACGTGTGGCCCAAAACCAAAATTTAATAAAACATGTTAATAAAGGGGGTATATGGGAAATCTTTCTAGCAATCATGTAACATCCCTATAAATCTGGCACCACTGAGAGGAGCAAATTATGAAATACGCTGGTAAAAATAGAGGGAAGACACTAATGTTTGGCCTGACCTTTCAGGGTACTGACCCAAAGGGTCCAAACCTGGTCTTTCCCAATCATTCCGGTCTGGGTAAGGCCCGGAATCATTTTTTCTGTCCCTAGCTGATGTCCTTTGCCAGCCTCTGGCCCTTTGTCCTCTTCCTATCTTGCAGAATCTGACTGGTTTTCTTCTTTTTTCCTACCCTGGTACTACAAATGTAGATCTCAATTACAAACAGATTTAGAGTGTGTATGTAATTAATTATTTAGGATATGCAAAAATACAAACAAGGAACTTCATATAAAATTTAAAGTAGGGGCTGGAGTGAAAGCACAGTGGGTAGGGCATTTGCCTTGCACACGGCCAACCGGGGTTCGATTCCCAGCATCCCATAAGGTTCCCTAAGCACTGCTAGGAGTAATTCCTGAGTGCAGAGCCAGGAGTAACCCCTGTGCATCACCAGGTGTGACCCAAAAAAGCAAAAAAAGTATTATAAATACTTTATACTTTGACAGATGAGAATTATGGCCACATATTTAACTTGATTTAACTTGTAGAGTATAATGAAGAGAAGTTTCCCCCCACCCTACCCAAGTAGAATCACAAATTGTTCTGTTCTACTTTATATGTTCATGGTCCCTTTTATTCTATCACCTTTTAATTGATTCATCTCCATGAACCACATGTACATAATGACAAAAATGAAAACAAAACAAAACAACCCCCCATCCCCAAAGTGGCAGGATGCTTAACAGATACATGACAAATGCCTTTCTGCACTTCTGTCCTCTAGAAGTAACCACAGACACCTGGGGCAGCCGGGAGAAGCTGGTATAATGATTTCCTCTGCGCACAACATGCACAGAGAAGATACTTAAGAACCAAGAAAGCTTGCCTGCCTCATGAGCATTGGGAGAAGGCAGCTGGGATAGAGAAGGGGTCACTAAGTCAATGATGGGTGGACAGATCACTTGGGATGGGAGATGTGTGCTCAAAGTAGATAAAGGACCAAACGTGATGGCCTCTCAGTATCTGTAATCTGTATTGCAAACCATAATACCCATAAGAAGATATATATATATGTACATATATATATGTACATATATATGTATATATATATAGAGAGAGAGAGAGAATAAGAGGGCAATTGTCTGCCATAGAGGCAGGGGGAGAGGTGAGAAGGGGGGACGGGGCCGGAATATGGGGACACTGGCGGTGGAAAATGTACACTGGTGGAGGTGAATGGATGGGTGTTCCATAATTGTATGAATGAAACTCAATCATGAAAGTTTTGTAACTGCATCTCATGGTGATTCAATTTAAAAAAAAAAAAAAGAAAAAAACAAGAAAGGATGGCGGTTGGGTATACAGACCCTCTGTCTCCACCCAACTCTCAGAGCACTGCAGCAAAGCCCTGCTCAGGGCTTGGGACAGAGGAAGAATACGCCTCTGCCCAAGCCACAGGGCAGGTGAGTTCTGCCATATTTAGGGCCTTTGCCTCAGAGCCTTTATGAGATGCCAGGGAGAGTTCCCAGGAATTCCCTAAGGACAATTGTCTCAATACTAAAAACTGTGACTGGACCAGAGTGCCAGCACCTCAAATACAATTTAAATACCCATATCAAGTGATAAATAAATTTAGACTCTTCACATTTACAGGCACACACACACACACACACACACACACACACACACACCCAACAAGATCAATCTGATCCAAAGATCAAATGACTTGGGAGCCTTGCCCAAGTGAGTGGGCGCAGAGTAGAAACAGATGCGAGGTGGAAAGAACATACCCTTGTATGGACACTGAAGTCTCCTCCCTTCTGCCACATGGGAGACAACGGAGTTATATTTAGATGGGTCTGTGGTTGCGGACACTGGCTAGGGCACTAGGGTCTGTGGTCCCAGACACTGGTCAGGGCACTAGGGTCTGTGGTTCTGGACATTCCGGACACTGGCCAGGGCACTACAGATCAGCCACTTCATGTGGTGACACCCCTCTCAACAGAAACAACAACAAGAAGTAAAGACTAAAAACAAGACAAACAAAAAGAACACGGTGAAACAAGAATTGAAACTAGTTTCTTACACTGAGGGGAGAGTCCATATATGTGGTCATGTACCAATATAGGGATCATAAAATGATCTGGCCATAGTCTAAGTTAGCACGCTGGCTTCGGAAGCCCATTTTGGTAGCTTGCCAGGATGCTCTCCATAAGCTCGTGGATGCCGTGGCCTCCTCCTGCCATGCCTGAAAGGGAAGTGCTGTCCACCCACACACGGGCTGGGAAGGAATGGTACAGCTGCTGTCATTCTCAAGTTACCAACATGCCCCACCCTGTGTACCCGGCACCCAGAGTCCCTGGACTGCATGGCTTAGATTCTCAAAATCGAAAGGACTTACTGAGAGGTTCTATGTCAAGCCCATGTAAGTCATGGCACATGAGGCAAGATGTCAATTAAATCAGGAGGATTTGACAGCTACAAAATTTTCTATCAAAATCCAGATTATTCTAGCAAGGGAGATAGCTGAGGGAGTGTGTAGAAGGAGCTAATTCACAGTCACACCAAAGCATGGGTAAAGACAGGAAATATGTGGAAATTACTGGGTGTACTTCCATAAGTGAATTACACTTTTTTGGATCATTTTACTTTGTGTTCTAATAAATCGCCGAAAATGGTCAAGCATATTTTTCCAGGTACTGCAATTATTTCAAACATTAAATACTTCGGCTCATATGTTGTTCTGTTTTTCAACAGATTTGGTTTAGCAGTTTTAGAATCACAACAAAATAAAGCAGAAGCTACAGATTCCAACTTCTCTTGACTTCCACATATTACTGTTCCCCCACTAACAAAATTCCACATTGGAGTTGAAACTTGCTACCACTAAGAAAGCTACAGGGCATCATTATCAAAAGGAAATCATCCTCTATCTTAGGACTTACTCTTCCTTCCCCTCCCCAGCCACAGCAAACTGCTTAAGGGGTCACTCTAGAGTTGTACTTCTATGAGTTGAGAGACGTAGGACATGCATCTACCATTATGATGTCACATACAGTAATTTCACTGTCTTGAAAATCTCCTGTATTGACCTATTAAACCTTTTTATTCTCCCAATCCCTAGTATATAAACACTGATCTTTTTACTTTTCCACAGTACTGCTTTTTCCAAAATGTCACAGACTTGGAATCCTATCATGTGTCACCTTTTCATGGTGGCTTCTCTCCCTTAGTAATATGCATTTAAGTTTTTTGTCTTTGCCTTGCTTTGCCTGGATTGCTTTTTGTCTTTATTTGTCTTTGCCTAGCTTGTAAATTTATTTCCTTTTAGCATGACTCCATTGTCTGGAGGATGAATATATGCATTCTAAAAGAAAAGGGAAAGTGGCTCATTTCCATCTCCATGCATGCTAGCTGCACACTGCCAATCTCCTCACTCTGGGCAGCTGGAAAGCCCTGACAGAATGCTTTGAGAAGCTCTTTGCAGATTCTGGAAAATAAGCTGCACTCAGTAAGCTAGGAATGGGATAAGATCTCAGAGTATCACCACAGTGGTGGTAAATTTGTCTTTTAAAACTAAGCAGCCTAAACCAATCAGAGGGCAAAGGCAAGTAGAGTATGCTCTAGCAGAAATACCTGAGTTGGCTCCCAGAGGAGAGAAGGAAGCTAGCACCCGAAAGAATGCTGGAATTCTCCTGTATGCTAATACCTTTTCTTGTAAACCAATGGCCCAGTCAGTCCTGCTATAGAAATTCTAGAAGCAGCAGCCTCAGGAGCCCAAGAGGTAATATTTTCAAATTGATTGACCACAAAAAAGTGAAACAGTGGAAATGTAGAATTAAACATTTATGTTCCACATAAAATGACAAAATACTGATTCTGAAGATACTCTGAGGGGGCTGCATATTTTAATATCTAGGAAATCCATATAACAGGTAAAAGAAATAATTAAAAGCAATAGAGGGACTGGAGCTATAGTACAGTGGGTAGGGCATTTGCCTTGCATGCGGCTGACCCCAGCATCCCATATGGTCCCCTGAGCACTGCCAGGAGTAATTCCTGAGTGCAGAGCCAGGAGTAACCCTTGTGTATGGCCAGGTATGACCCAAAAAGCAAAAAAAATAGAAAATTTGAATGTGATGCAAATTTAAAATAACTTGAAAGATAGGAAAGGAGAAACAGAAATGAAAACCAGGCAACAAAGAAAAATCCAATAATTAAATGTTTGACTTAAAGCTGTAGATCAGTATAACCTTTGTTTGTATAAATGACTTAATGTAATCTAATGATCTGATAACGTCTCCATTCATCCCTGCCGAGTGCTAGTGTAGCTGGATGGCATATTGGGGGCTCTTTCAGGATCAGGAGAATGAGGACCGTCATTGTTACTGTTTTTGGCATACCAAGTACGCCACAAGTAGCTTGCCAGGCTCTGCCGTGTGGGTGGGATACTCTCGGTAGCTTGCCGGGCTTTACTGGCAAATCAACAAACAAAGGGATGACAGTGATACAGTAATACAGTGAATGATTTGTTAGGGGCCAGAGAGACAGAGCAGGGTGGGGTATTGTCTTGCATGCTGCCAACTGAGCGTGGCCCTGAAGCACAGCCAAGTGTGGCCCCAAATACAAACAATAATAAAAATGATTTAACACAAATTATCTAAGCACTTCAATCAAAAGGCAAACTATTTCAATACATAGTATACTCAGAAAAGCCAAAGAAACTTACCAAGGATAAAGTGGGACACACAGGATAATAAGAGGGTAAATCCACCAAAAAGTCATAATAACCCTAAACTTTACTATATCAAACAGCTAAGCTTTGAAATACATAAAACAAAAAAATCAGAAAAATGGAAAAATCCGCAACTAAATCTTGAGACAACACTCATCACTTTTTAACTGATATAACTAATAAGCAAAAAAGAAAAAAAACAGGTAAAAGAAATAAGGAACAACTATGGGACAACTTAACAACACTATCAACCAAACAGATCTAAGTGACATTTCCAGAACTTCACCCAACTGTAGCATAAATCATGTTGTTTTCGAGGCATACAGAACATTCACTAAGATAGAACATCTCCTGAGTCATGAGTCAAAGCTTACCAAATATAAATAGAATTGAAGACATATAAAGCGTGATCTCTAAGCATACTTGAATTAGACTAGAAATCAACAACAGAAAGGTAACAGTAAACACTTTTTAATGTTTTTATTCTATGTTTCATGTTGAGCCACACAGGGTGTTGCTCACGGCTTACTCCTAGCTCTATGCTCTGGGATCATATTTTGCAAGATCAGGGGATACTATATGGTTCAAGGGATAGAATTAAGGTCAGTACAACAGGCCCTTTAACCCTGAGGTCCATCTTTTAAAAATATCTTTCTCTTTCTTAAATTTTGAACCACACTCAGAAGAACCAAATGATTATTCCTGAATCTGTGTTCAGGAGTGATCTCGAGCAGGGACTAGATCCCCAGCAGACCATCTGTGGTAACAAGGATTGAACTGGGGTCAGTGGCTTACAAGGCAAGCATTTTAACCCCCATGCTATCGCTCTAGCCCTACTTTAAAATACTTTTTAAAAAAGCACTTAGAAATTATAGATTATACCTCTAAACATTTCATGAGATAAAGAAGAGTCTCAAGTACTTGAATATAAACTTCTTAAAAAAGCAAAATTGGCAGGATGAGAAAATTTTTAGAAAGTAATTACAGAACCAAATACTTATATTAAAAAGAAAGTCTCAAATCAATAATTGTCATCTAATAAAAATTTTGAAAGAAAAAACATAATCTAAGTCATGAAATCATGCAATAATGAAAGACCAAAGTAAAAGCAACAGAAAAAAATCACAGATGCAAAATTTATTCTTTTTTAAAGGTCAAAAGTTAATAAACTATAACAAGAATAATAGAAAGAGGATATCAATTACTAATATGAAGAATGCTGAAAATTATCACCACAACAATGCATAAATATATAAGTAGGAAGGATGTTAAGCACAGAACTCTCATTAATTCAGCAACTTACATGAAATCTATTGAAGGAAAAACATAAGACTGTACCATGTGAATCACACAAAGAAGCATTTTACATCATCAAACATCAGCAGTTCTCAGGAAACCAGGCCAGGAGAAAACTCCCTTTCGACTATTTGAACAGAGACACTTCCACCCAACACACAGGAGCAAAGCAAGACGCTCTCCTCTACGCAAAGGCCAACTGCAAGTCTACCCTGTGCAGCAAGACAAAAGGAAACAACTGGTGGAAAGAAAGAATGAAACTCTGGCAGCTGTTTAGACACATACACATAATTCTAAAAGAATCTTCAGAACAATTATTAAAAACTTCAAAGAATTAATAAGTGAGTTTATCAAGGTTACATGGAAAAAGTCAACAAATCCAATTATATCTATATACAACAATGAACCCCTGCGACTTTAAAAAAAAAAAAACTATGGTAGTTAAAAAAATATAAAAACTCGATGTATAAATTTAGAGATCATGGATGAAAGCTCTATGTTGAAAGCAATAAAATCCTTATAACAAAGATTTAATTAAGGCAACCTAGGTGCATTCTGGTTATGGGTTGGAATATTCAACTTGATCTATAATTTTTTTAATTCTATAAAATTTACAGCATACTATTTTTCACATATGTAAACTAACTGAGGCCAGAGAGATAGTACTGAGGGGAAGGCACTTGCCTTGTGTGCAGCCAAGCTGACTTCAATCCCTGGCCCCAAGTGTGGTCCCAAGGATTAAACTTGGGGATATAAGCAACCCTGAGCACTGCCAAGTATGGCCCAAAAACCAAACGGGGAGAAAAAGGATAAAGACACACTGATTCCAAGTTTTTCATGGAGAGAAAAATGCACACACAAAAGAATGAAATTATTTTGAAAAGTAAAGATAAATAAATCACACTATTTTAAGAATAATTACACAGCTATATTATTGAAAATAATATAGTATTAGTAAAGGAAGAAATATAATTCAAGTAACAGATCATCAAAGTATGGCCACACATGTGTAGGACCAATTGATTCCTGATGAAATTACAAAAACCATTATATAGACAAATGACAGTATATCAACAAACAGTGCTGCAGCAACTGGATGCTCAGTACCAGAAAAACAGATACATCAACTAGAAGTAGGTACACAAGACAATTTTGACCTAAATCATTTATATCTTATATAAAAAGTATGTAGATAAATTGTATGTAGAAATCCAAATGTACAAGTAACTACACAATTCACTGTATCACTGTCATCCCATTGTTCATCGATTTGCTTCAGCAGGCACCAGTAACATCTCCATTCCTCCTAGCCCTGAGATTTTAGCAGCCTCTCCTTACTCGTCCTTCCCAATAGTGCCGAATTGGAGGCTCTTTCAGGGGCAGGGAATAAGACCCATCATTCTTACTGTTTTCTTCATATTGAATATTCCATGGGGAGCTTGCCAGGCTCTGCTGTGCAACTACACAATTACAGTAGAAAAATTAAGGAGAAAACTTTGGTTTTTGGTTAGGCAAGAGTTCTTAGACATAGAACACGGAACATCTCTAAAGCATCAAGTGCAAGAACTTCCTCACAATTAAAAAAAAACACTTCTACTCTTCAGAAACACTGTTAAGGCAATAGGAGAGCAAACTACAAACTGGGAGGAAAATACTTGAAAATCGCATAGACAATTCAGGAGTTCCCACTACATAATACAATACACCTCAAACATACAGCTTAAGAAGACAAATATTCCTACTCAAAAACTTCCACAAAAATAAGAATAAAATAAAAATTTCATCAAAGAACGTACAGGGAGAGCAAATCAACATGAAAAATGTTTGACATCTGGGAGCCTGAGCGATAGCACAGCGGGTAGGGCATTTGCCTTGCACGCGGCCGACCCAGGTTCAATCACCAGCACCCCATATCCCCCAAGCACTGCCAGGAGTAATTCCTGAGTGCAAAGCCAGGAGTAACCCCTGAGCATCGCAGGTGTGACCCCCCCAAAAAAGCAAAAAAAAAAATGTTTGACATCATCTGCCTTCAGGAAAATGCAAATAAAAACCATGATATGATACCGCTGCATATACACAAGAATGTTTTTCTAAACATCTTGAAAATGACAAAAAAACTAGTAAGACAGATATTTGAGTTCTCACATCTTACTGAAAAATGCAAAATGATATAGAAAAGAATACTCATAATTGATAATTACTCATAAAGTTAAGCATACATTTACCACTTGACCTAACAATCCCTCTGCTGAAGTTTATCCTAAAGAAATGAAAATGTATTTTCTCACAGACTCTGGCACAGAGTTTTTTCTATAGCCCAATACATAGAATGAAGTAGTAAGAGCAACCCAGATGCTGTGAAATGTGTGGATTCATATAATAGAATAGTACTCAGTAATCAGCATGCAGGAACCACTGATATTTCAAGAGCTGAAGCACAAGAATGAAGTGCTGACAGGATACAGCCTGTGTTATTACATTTACATAGCATTTGTGAAAGACAGGTTAGTGATGGAGAACAGTCAGCAGCTGCCAGGAAGACTATAAAGGAATATTATTAGGGTGTCCTGGGCATGATGGAATTTTTTGTTTGCTGATAGTGGAGGTGGTTGGTAGTACAGATGTATTCTCTATCTTTACTTAATTCTTGAGAAAAAAAAAAAAACAACAACAGAAATTCCAAAATGCAGGTAAGTTGAAATCAAGTACTGTCTTTAAGATGAATGTTCAGGGAAAATTCTGTCTATGTCAGTGTGTGTAACAATGAATTCTAGTTATCTTTTTGAAAAGAAAAAGATGGCTGGAGTGATAGCACAGCAGTAGGGTGTTCGCCTTTTATGCGGCAGACCCGAGTTTGATTCCTCCGCCCCTCTCGGAGAGCCCGGCAAGCTACCGAGAGTATGGAGCCCACACGGCAGAGCCTGGCAAGCTACCCATGCATACTGGATATGCCAAAAACAGTAACAATAAGTCTCTCAATGAGAGACGTTACTGGTGCCTGCTCGAACAAATCAATGAGCAAAGGAATATATATATATATATATATATATGTATATATATACATATGTATATATATACATATACATATGTATATAATGCAGCAGCCCCCTGGGGGACTCTCCCAGACATAGGTCCCTTGAGTAACATCAGAGAACACTCCTGACCACAGAGCCAGAAATTGTTACTAAGAACAGCAGGGTGTGGCCAAGTCCCGTCCCTTCCTTCACATATGAAACAATCCCTAGAAGCCATAGTCCTTGAGTTCACCTGGAATAAAGGTGGAGTACAGAGGCAGGCTTACACAAGTCAGCACCAAAAGCAGCTCCCCACCAGCAAATACGTCACCAAGGATGGTCCCATTTGGGTGAGCAACGGAGAACAATGAGTGACTCAGGAAACATTTTAATTTGATTATTATACTGTCCCAAATAATGAACGAGCTCACCATTTGGTCATTTCGTGAGCTACTACATGAAAACTGTCACCTCACACTCATTTCCACTCCCCTCCTCTCCGCCCCACTCTGAGGAAACTTTAACACTCCAGACAGCCTCACTGGGATCCTGCCCCCTCGTCCCTCACCCTGGGTCTTCTGCTACCTACACCTTCCTTCCACTCAACATATATATTTTTCTGGCCACTCACTCCCAAGGCTGTGGTCCCCCAATGTCACATTTTGGTGTGGAGAAATGGCCCTTCTGGTTTTACAGACCGATCCTGGGTCCCTGTCCTGAAAGGCAAACAGAAAAACACTGGACATGAGCCACCAGGCCAACCATGACCCTAGGACTAACTTAAACCAACATGCCCATCACTGGTGTGATGGTACGTGGGTGTGCTCTGTCTTCTGTGGGCAAGCCTCCTGGCTACGGTCCCCAGGGCCCCGTGGGCACTGGGACAGCGATGGAGGCAGCACAGGGTGGAAGCACTCCTGCTGCTGCCTCAGTCCCCACCGAGCCCTGCCCACAGCCCCCAGGTTCCCACCCGCCCGCCTGGGCCGCTGAGCACAGCAAGGAAGTCTGTCCGAAGCTGATGGACAGCACCAGGCCAGATCCTGCCTGTGGCCTGCTTGGGCCACACAGTCAGCCCGTGAACCTGGCTGGATTACAAGTCACTGCACTGTGCTAAGCGGCATACATGCTAAGGCCTGTAGGAGCTTTTCTGTCCTCTACACAGGACTCTGAGCATGAGAAAAATTAAAAGGGACTTGCCAGCTGTCCTTCATCATCTACTAAGCCACAGCCTCTAGATATCAGTTTTCCCCCTCCACTCCCCCTCCCTCCCCCAGTTCTCTATACTTACAAATGATCACAGTTCATTGGTTTTGTTTCTGGTGCGTGGCTAAAACCCTTCCCTTTCCGTGCCCTGTCTCAGCGGCTGCAGGGCTCAGGACCCCATCCATATTGCCCGACCCCTTTCCCAGGCCTCCAAATTCAGTCCTGCTCCACAGGTACTAGAGCTAGTTCTCCAAGAAGAGCTGATGCTCTCTGGCTCTGCAGTGGTGAGCAGCTCGCCGAATGCCGAAGGGGCCGCGAGCCTCTCGACTAGCCCTCCAGCCTAGGAGCGACTCCCCAGCCCCTGCACTGTCCTGGCCCTTTCTTAGGGTGAGTACTATTTAAAAACAAATGAAAAGACTATAGTAAAGCAAAATGGTCACAGGATACCAAAAAGTACAAATTGGGGGTTATAAAATTAATAACCCTAGATATGTACTGCAGAGTGACTACAATTACTACTGCTTTGTGTATTGTAAAAGTTGCTAAGAGACTAAACTTATCACAGGAAAAAAAATGTTTATCTGTGTACTGAGAGAAGTTAACAACACTTATTATTCTAAGTATTTCACAGCATCGACAAGTGTGAATCATGTTGATTCCAATCTAATGTAACAGTACATAAATTATATCTTGTTTTTGCTTCAGGGTCACACCCAGCAGTGTCTGGGGGCAACTCTGGGCTCAGTGCTCAGAGCTTGATGGTGGAGATGCTCAGGAGACAAGCACGTGGTGCTCAGGATTGGGCCGAGCCTCCCACACACCAAGCATGCACTCAGCTGATTAGGCTCTTTCTCCATTGCATCTTAATGATATTTTAATAAGCATATTATATTTTCATATCTTAAGTTTTTTAATACTGCATCAAAATTTAGGACAGTATAAACTCAATCAAAGTCACAGTATGCTGTGGCTTCCTCAAGCCTTGCTCTCTGGAGTAAGGAGGCCCAGATACCAGGGAATACTGGCATTCCAGGCCTGGGTCTGTGCCCTTTTGAGTGGTTACCCCTCAGCAAAGATCACTGTCCTTGGCTGAAGTGATGTAATTTCCGATAAGTTAAGGAAATTATTCAGCCAATGAGGAGAGTTGATAAACATAAGGGATGACCTCAGTAAAACAATTTACATTTACAACTTGGTTAAGTTTCATACACATCAGAATAGTGAAAATGAGAGAGTGACCCAGCCATTCAGAACCTCCTCCTTTATTAGTGGGAGGTAAAACAACCCTGGCACTCAGAAAACAGCTGGACAGTTCTCAAAATGCTAAACATATACCCACCACATGACTCCATTATCCTACTCTCGGGATTTAGCAAAAAGAATGAGAAAATGTATCTAAATAAGTAAGGATTACACATGAATATTTTCACTGACTTTTATCTGTAATAGTCAAAGCTTAGAAACAACACAAATGTTGAGAATAGGTAAATGAACACTGCTGACAAAAAGAACCATAAATAATGTAAACAAATACCAAACTCTATATATAAGAACTAAATTTTTTTTAAAAGTTGTGTTCTATGGCATTTATAGAAGGACACAAGACATTTCCCACTAAGCTATAGAGTTAGGAATGTCACTGGCTGCCCAGGACCAGGCAGAGCTAGGAATGTAGTGCAGGAGCACAGGGTCACTTTGGGCAGTGAGAGAGAAGTGCCGCGTATTGGTTGCATGGTGGTTTCAAGAGCATGCATTTACATCAGAATTCATCATCCCATACTCCTTATCCATGTAATTTACTGCATGCAAATGTCCCTTAAGAAGTAACTACAAATTCAGCATAACTTCTCAGCACAGGACAAAAGGACAAAAGATGGAATTACTGGAAAAGAATGCAATCTTCAAGATACCGTGAATGAGATGATTCGTACCTGAGCACCAACAGGACCTCTGGCTCCAAGAGCAGTTATTCAATACTGCTGAGAGTGTGCTGTTCTCACATCAATACCAGCACTCTTTGTCCACAACAACCTGCCTTAAGAGTTACATCTGTCCAGGAACTAGAGACACAGGACAGTAGACAGAGCATTTGCTCTGCATGTAATCGACCTTGGTTTGATGCCCAGCATCCAATATGGTCCCCCGAACACCATCAAAAGTAACCTCTGGGCATTACCCCATGTGCACACCCCCCTAGGAAAGCTATTTTAGATTAACTTTGTCTAAATAATGGTTAACCTTTTCTCATATTTCTTCTTTCTAGTTCAATCATATATGCATAATTTTGTATCACTGTTGATCTAGCACCTTCCATGTACATGGTTTGCGTTCAGTATATGAGGAATGAATAGTCTCACAGTATCAACATCAACAATTTATTTTCTTTGATCGTTTGCCTGAGAGTATAATCTTATTTTTATTATTTTATTTTTTGATTGAATAAAATATTATTTTATTTTGTGATTATACTACTACCCGATTAAATGGCACCAAAGGAGTAACTTGGAGAACAATCTAGTAGTACACATAATCACTGCCAGTACACCTCCCTGTGAGTGGCCAAGAGCCTCTGTAAAGGGCTCAGAAGTCCATCGCAAAATAAACCTGGCTCCTGCAGGGAGACGCCACTACTGCTACTCCAGGCCCACTACGCACCTCTGCTTTCCTTCCCAGCGCCAGCTGTGTCCTGTATCCACACAGATAATGTGCTCGAGAACTGCCCCCCAAGCTGGGATCTGCAGAAACCCCGAATCTCAACTTCTGGTGTGCTCAATGCTAACAGTCAAATCTACAGCTTTCGCTATCTTTTCATGCTCCTTTATGGTCATTAAATTTTTTATTTTTATGTTTTTTAATAGTCCCCATGAAATAAAACTTCAAGAGTCTATTTTCATGAAGTAATTCTAGTGCTGTACTTCCAGTCCTACCTCCCTACCCCTCTGCCCCTGGATCATGGAAAGAGTATGATACTTAAGACCTGCCTCGGCAGAACCATTTTCAGGGAAAGCATTTCATTTAAAAAAAAAAAAAGAGCCGCCTTATCTTCGTCCCACCCACATGTGAGGTGAGAACTCCTTCTCCAGTGTTCTGGAGTCCTCTGAGCATATCTCTCACGTCTTTTGTCTTACTTGGAGATTTTTCCCACATCACTAGTGCGGACTCGCAGGTCAGGGATGAATTACCCACACCCAAAAGGTCTGCACAGAGGAACTTTTATTAATGCTGATTTATATTTTTGTCATGAGACAACTAAATAATTAAGTGGCCCTGCGGAAACTGAACAAAAACTTAACATAGACACACACACACACACACACACACACACACACACACAGTCCATGTGTATTCTAAAAAGGAGAAGCTTGAAAGATTTTATTCTTTTTTTTTTTTTTGCTGTATTTTTGTTTTGGAGCCACACTGTGGTGTTTGGGGCCTACTCCTGTCTCAAAGAGCCAGAAATCAGACCCAGGCTTCCCACACAGAAAGAATGTGCCCAGGTGGACCCCAAAAGTTGTAAGTCATTTTATTGTCTGAGAGCAATCAAAAATAAAAAAGCTAAGCTCAACTTTACTTTCTGTTTTACTTCTCTTTCACATAAGTTAAACAGTTCGTGTATTTTTGTCTTTCAAATGCTTCTTGAGAAAATCAATCCAATGATTGGATTGGAAGTATTTCACAGAGCTTTGCGTTTGATGGAGGACGTCTGCAAAGCTTTGGACATTTCCCAGTGCCAGCACAGCCTTACTGTGGGCTTCCTCTGGACTTAACTGTCCTTTTCTAAGTAGTGGGTTGGGGTGAAGAGAGTACAGGAAATAAGGCCCCTGAAGCCCTAATCCTGGTTCAAATCCACAGCACCTCATAGGGCCCCCTGAGCACTGCCAGGGATCACTGCTGAGCACAGAGTCAGGAATAGTGTTCCTGAGCACTGCCAGGTGTGGCCCCAAGCCCCCACCACCACCCCAGAAAACAAGTACAAAAACAAAGGAACTTGGTTAAATCAAGTAAAGTGAATGGAAGGCTCTGAAGGGGAGATACCTAGAGAAGAACCTCCTTATCTCTCCCAGTCAATTCTCTCAGGCTAAACCCAATTCCCAGGATGGCCTCCTTGGGAGGAGGAGCAATTTCTTAGGTACATAATTCAGTTAAGGACTTAGGGGTTGGGGGAGGAACAATGAAGTGGGAGAATAAATGGATAATCATTAGACTAAACGTTGCATCTCAATCATGTAGAGAAGCTTCAATCCACTCTGCTGAGCCTCACCCCACGACTGCAGAGTTAGCAGCTCAGAGGCAGCCGGTGCACAACCAGGTGAGTGACCCAGAGAGAACCAGATGCACTGGAGTTCGTTTCACAGACTGATTTCCCAGGCAGAGTTGCCACAGCATTTACAGTGCAAACAGGGCAGCTTGTGGAGGAAGTCACTGGCAGGAATTAAACCAGATTATAAAGCTCGAAATGCCCCAAACTAAGATATAAGGTGCCTTTCAGTAACAGATTTTTTAATGATATGCTAAAAGATTCATCATTTTGAGAATTATTCTCTTTTTTTTTGGGGGGGGGGATTTACACCCAATAGTCCTCAGGACTTACTCATGGCTTTGTACTCAAGGATAACTCCTGGCAGGTTTGGGGGAACACATGGGGTGCAGGAGATCGAACCACATGCTAGCAAACTCCTTACCTGCTGTCCTACTGCTCCAGCCCCAGAAACTTTCTGTAAACAATATATACTTGTAGAGGTCTCTCCGCTGCTGCTCGAGCATGATCCCGGAGGCAACTGAACTGCTTTGGACACGAGCAGCTCGCAGAAATGCCTCCAGACTGTGCGCTGAGCCATGGCCCCATGCGGCACCAGCAGGGCAAGATTTCTCTCTCTCAACTCTTCCTTCTTGGGCACAACGTGGCGATTGCCGGTTTTTAGAACACAACATGGAGGTACCAGCGGGACGCGCGGGAGATCCCAGGGGGCGGGGTTGCCGGACCCGCCCTTTGCCAATATTTAAGCGCAGCGCCATGAGGGTACGGGTCTCTCCGCTGCTGCTCGAGCACTATCCCAGAGGCAACTGAACTACTTTGGACATGAGCAGCTCACAGAAATGCCTCCAGACTGTGAGCTGAGCCACAGCTCCATGTGGCGCCAGAGGGGAAGGGTTTCTCTCTCCAGGCTTCTCTATCATATGAGCACCACAAAAGGGAAGTAAAAGCTTGCAGTGATGCAATTTCTGGCAGAATTTTCCCTGGACTTTATACAGAAATCCAAAATCCAATTAATATCTCTTAATTGTCAGCAATGTGAAACGGTTCCTTTTTAGCAGGTCTGACTGTGGGGGGAAACTCCAAACAATATTACTGAGTTTTTTGTTGAAATATTGCAGGTAATTAAAGAAGCAGCCATTTCTCTAGACTGTGAACTAAGCCATAGCCCCACGCCGGCCAAGGTGAGGAAATATCCTCCTTTCTCGGTTCTTTTCCCTTTTCAGGGAGAAATGTGGCATGGCGCCCACCATATTATGAGGTCTATGAAGCAGGCACAAACTTAGAGGCGCGGGAAGGGGAAGGAAAAAAAAAACTATATACTTGGAACAGTGGGACGCTTGGGCAGTCTCGGGCTGATACCATGCACGCTCCACCGAGATTCAACCCAGGTGGGTTGTTTTTCCTGGAGGAAACTCCAACAATAGTGAGTTTTGTGTTGAAATATGGAATGTAATCAAGGTAAAGAGAAAATGAAGTGAAATTTATCAATTACGCAGGCGGGGATGGGGGTGGGGGGTGGGGGTTGGGAGATATACTGGGATTTTTGGGGGTGAAATATGGGCACTGGAGAAGAGATGGGTGTTTGAGTATTGTATAACTGAGACATAAGCCTGAGAACTTTACAACTTTCCACATGGTGATTCAATAAAGTAAATAAATTTAAAAAAAAACAATACATACTTGTAGAAAAAAAACTGCTGTGTTTCCTAAGTCCATGAATAAGGCGACTCATCAGAAAGGTTTGTACCAGGGCAATTCCTCAAAAAATTTATTAAAATCTCCCCTTCAAAAAAAAAAAACTCTTCTTCAGATCTCCTTGATATTTCTAATTTTCCTTCACTAGTGATTCCACCAAAGCTCCCTGTAAAAAGGCAATCAAGCCCAGATTGCCCTGGAGTCATTTCAAAATATCACTATCACTATCACTATCACTATAATCCCATTCATCCTAGATCATCTCCATTCGTCCTAGCCCTGAGATTTTAGCAGCCTCTCTTTACTTGTCCTTCCCAACAGTGCTGCATTAGAGGCTCTTTCAGGGTCAGAAGAAAAAGACCCATCATTGATACTGTATTTGTCATATGAATGTGCCACGGGAAGCTTGCCAGGCTCTCCCTTGTGGGCAGGAAACTCTTGGTAGCTTGCCAGGTTCTCCAAGAGGGAGATCTAGGCTATAGAAACTAGGTTTCCGGGAGCTTGGTTTTATAGTCTCTGGATGTTGGCCATTGATGGGATTACATGGTGCTAGGAGCAGTTTCTGGGTGTGACCACCAAGCTACTGAAAGATGGGGGATCTGGACGGAAGTGGCCCAGACCCGATCTGAGCAGCCCTGGAGATCTCAGCCCTGGGTCCCACACACCTGGGTTCCTATGCCAGTTCCTTCATGCATGAGGCTCGTCCAAATGTGTGGAGAGGGGCCTTGAGCATGGCTGTGGCTGGGCTCCAGAGGTCTTCAGCTGCCAGGGCTCTGCTTGGGACAGGGAGG
Organism: Sorex araneus; assembly: GCF_027595985.1. Classification (NCBI taxonomy): domain Eukaryota; kingdom Metazoa; phylum Chordata; class Mammalia; order Eulipotyphla; family Soricidae; genus Sorex; species Sorex araneus. The sequence continues at coordinate 317,799,197 of NC_073303.1, read as the reverse complement.
GAAACTCAACCCACCCACTTTGAGGGGACAGCCAGGCACGGGGCAAGAGACTCATCACACATTTTTAACATTGCCTTTGGAGGAACCTTGTTCTTTCTCCCTCTGGGCTCTTAGTATAACTTAAGTGACAATATATGATTCTAAGGCCAAGTCACAAGAGGCACAAATATTTGAATAATACTTTAAGTGAATAGAAAGCTATACTTATATTCTTCAACCTAATCACCTTTGTGACAGGGTTGGGCAATGTTTTTTGAAGTCATCTTCACAAGGAAAATTGTGTATCCTGCAGGGCCAGTTTGCACCATCATGAAGTCTTAGCCACATATGGAAGAGAGCCACAGAAGCAAGTTTGGGGGGCGGGGGAAAGGGTCAGAAGTGTTTGAGACACACTGGCAGAGCTTAGGGAACACTCCTGGGCTTACACACAAGGGTTGGCTTCCTGAGAGGCCCATACCTTCATCCCTCTGGTATTTCTCTGTCCCTCGCTCACTGCTTCATTCTTTCCTTAAAGTCTGTCCAGAGAATATGGAAAGAAATGTCTGCCCTGTAGGAGAGCAATATGCAGATGAGGTTATCTGAAAGCTGAAAACTGGTGCGTGTAAATGTGTATTCTAGAACAAGAGACCCCATCACTACATAAACTGCATCTCAGCTTAACTCACCGATAAGATTAATGACCAAGGTGGCCATCATGGACAAAGCACCTCTTAACAGGAAGGCTGTCCCTCATACACTTCGAAATGCAGATAAGCTTGGAGAAGTTTGGTTTGAGCTGAAAAGAAAAAAACACCCACCCTCTGGGACCAATCCACAAAATGGTGTGCAGTCAGCAATAAAGTCTTGGCTCTTTTATCCTGACTCCGACCCGGAATCTCTTCAGGAAACATATACTCATGCAACAAGGTAATTCAGCCTGGACTACATGCCTTGAGCAGCCAAGCCTTGACTCAGAAATTACTTCCTGACCTCTTCTGAGGCTTTATCAGATAGGCTGCAGGGCACTCTCTCACCAAATGTAAGCAAAAATTCTCCCCCACCAAACACACACACACACACACACACACACACACACACACACCCCTCTGCCTAAGGATTCAGAAGACATGGAGACATTTGCTGAGAATCCCAGCAAATACCACCTAGCCTAATCCACTCTGTGTTGCCTGGCAAGAAGCATTATTTCCAAAGAACTGATGTGAATGCTTCATTTCAGTGTGACTGTGAAATTAAATAAAACCTAAATAAAAAGTGCTGGGAGACTGTTGAACTCCAGGCACTTATGATTCCCTCCTGTTTTTCCTGTTTAAGTCAGAGTTTTTCTGTGGCTGCATGTCTGATAATACCCAGCAAGGAAGCCCATCTCAAGGCCTGATCAGAACCTGGCCACAGGCCCTCTAAGACCCAGCTGAGTTTTCTAAGACCCTCCACGGTGGTCTTGGCCCTGATGGCAGTGTGACATGAAGGATGGGGACAGTGGGAGACCAGCAGTCCTTCTCAAAAAATGACAGAACATAGTAACCATTGAAATGGTGCACAGGGGCAAAAGGGACAGTATCACGGATAAGGCACTTGCCTTGCATGGGGCCAACCCCAGCCCATTCCCAGGCACTACACGTGGTTCGCTGAACTTCGTAAGGGAAAGCTCAAATCCCTACCTCACAAAAAGAGAAAGAAAGGCTGTATGGGGGGCAAGGGGTGGGGGGCTATGGCAGGCCTCCTGTTTGCAGACATGCGTTCTGGAACCTGACCAAGTCAGTTTACTTCTCTGGGAGTCAGGAAACTCATTCTCCCAGCTGTCACACTGGGGTCACCAAACTGAAGATCCACTAGTAGAATACAGGGTATGATGCACAGAAAGCAGACAGTCCACAGGTACTTCCATGCTAGTGTCATGTGACCACAGTGACCCCTCCATGACCAGCACTTGGATGCCCGAACAATATCCAACTTCTGTAAAATTTTCTGATTTTGCTTTGCCTTGTCTGGCTTTGGAAGTGGTGCACCTAGCAGGGTCAGTGGCCACTCTTGGTGTAGCTCAGAGTTTCACCTGGAAAAACTCAAACTCTCAAATGTGACACATGTATCCCAGACTCTGAGCCAGAATGTGACGCGTGTATCCCAGGACCCACAAGCCCTGTAACAGCTTCTGGACCTTCAAACCCAGCTGTATATTTATCTCATTTATAGCACTGTAATCCCATTGTTCATTGATTTGCTCAAGCGGGCACCAGTAACGTCTCCATTGTGAGAGTTGTTGTTACTGTTTTTGGCATATCGAATACGCCACTTGCCAGGCTCTGCCACGCAGGCGGGATACTCTCGGTAGCTTGCCAGGCTTTCCAAGAAGGACAGAGGAATTGAACCCGGGTCGGCCATGTGCAAGACAAACACCCTACCCTCTGTGCTATCGCTCCAGTCCATTTATCTAAATATACACATTTATAGTAATGCCAGTTCCAGGCATTCCCCATGCACGGGCCAAGAATCTTTGACCCCCAAACCCAGTTTACTGCCTTTCTTATGACAAGTGTTAATGTTCACCTTTGGTTCCAACATCAGACTTTCTGTCACTAAAGCGCTGAGGGCGCCTGCCTGGACAGAGTCCTCACCTATCCAGGCTGGGTGAGATGAGGCGAAATATTCTCAACAGGTCTGGGCCCAAAGCCTACCCGAGCATAGTCTCACTGTGTCTGGGGTAAAGTGGATAAAGTCTCCTCTGGGAAGCACTGGAAATGAAGTCCCAGGAACCCTGAACTCCCCCTCACACCCCCCGCATGCTAACCATTCCCCTCCAGAGCCCACATGCCCTGAAGGCCAAACTCCCCTCCCGATGCTCTCTCCTACCCCACCACCTCCTGTGTTCCAGACTTAGGCACCAACTCTCTCCAGGGTGCAAATATTTAATGAGTAGATGATAGGGATTAAGAGTTGAGCCAGGCCAAGTGATGGCTGAGTTTAGAGAGGTGTTAAATCCTGTCACCCTGCAGATTCTGGCTATGCTAAAAACCTCTGTCCCACAGCTCTCATTAGAAAATGGGAGAAAGCACAGCAACCTCTTCATGGACTGCCACGGGATGAAGTGGGGCATCACATCAACACACTCTAAGCAGATCCCAGTACCTGTGGAGTCCTCAGGGAGTTGTTCCCAGAACTCTCCCTGAAACCCTCTCCTCCTCACCTCTCTGACAAAGAATCCATTCACTCCTTCCCTGCTGACCTTCCTTGCCCTTAAGTGTTCTGCACTTGATTCCAATCTGGGAGGACCTTCCCCACACAAACCAACAGTGCTAGAGACACCAGCTGGCTGTCGCATCATCTCAGTTCTTACATTAGCTACTCCAATGCAACACAAGACCTTACCACTGAAGCTAGTTCCCACAAGACTGTCCCCACCCTACTTCAGACAGCAATCAAATATCTAGTTATTGCCTGTATGTCTGAACAAATAAATAGCTACAAATCAGAAGTTCCCGAGATACCCTACTTGGGTTTAGTTAATTTGCTAAAATGGCCCACAGACCCAATAAAACATTCTACAAACCAAACAACCAGTTTATTACACACAAAATAGACTCAGAAACAGCCCAGTGGAAAAGGCAAGGGATTGGCAAAAGGAAGCAGAACTTTCATGTCCTCTGCTAATGCCTCTTTCCTCCAGATCTCCACACCTTGAGGCTTGCTAAGCCCAGTCTTCGTGAAGGCTGAGTTATCCACTAAATCCTTGACCACTGCCCAGGATAAGAGCTGTGGCCCTTCTTCCTCCTAGGGGGTCAGAGGATGGCACTAAATGCTTCGTGTGCTAATCACATAGTTGGCCCTATAACATCCTGCTCTGTCTTCGATTTCCTGAGAATTTTGGAAAGTCACCTCATGAACATAACAAACGGAGCTTCACCAACCTTTCTCACAGGAAACTCCTTTGGTCCTTTGAGCCACAAATGGATGAGTATGAAATATGCATTTATTATGCACCAAGTCCACCTCTCTTCCACTCGGTTAAGCATCTGGGGAAAAGTATGGTTTGACTGTCTTCTGAGCACAACTTCTGGCAACTAACATTAATATGTGAGTGACTATGTGAACTCTCTCCTAACTTCCTGATGCCCTCACCCATCTCCCTTTTCCCTAACTTAATGATATCCATCTCTCTCCAGTTTTAACCTGATTCCCAGTCTAGCCACCTGAGACTCCCCAAGTCCTGCTCTGTATTGGCGATCCCAGTCATTCCATTCTCTTCATGCTGCAGGAAATGAGGGCTCTAAGGCTGGTCACTGACGTGTCCATCCCTGCTATTTCCCAGACTCTCTCTTCTTCTCCGGCTTCCACATAAGCCAAGGATACATTTGGTATCTTCTCGAACACCTCTGCCCATCTCCTAGTCCTCCAAAATAAGATCCAGCCTCCAGGCTGGCTCATCAGATTTCTACCTCAATGCAGACCTCTGAAGGTGAGATCCTCAGTCTTCCCTTCAGCTCAATAGACTGTTAGACTGTTGTCATCTCCTGACACAACCATGGGCTCACCAACTTCTAGAATTTCTGCTCTTGGGATCCCCCCATCTCTCCACCAAGAATTACTATGCCCAATTTTCAACCCAAGCTCAAAGACAGTTTTTCCTCATTGGTTTCAGAGTAGCCTTTGTGTGTCTCAATCAGGAGACAGATTGGTTCTAGCTGTCTTTCAGGTACCTTAGCTTCACTGATCTCTTCTCTGAATTCCTAGCCTGTGCAAGAAAAAGTATCTTAAATTCTCATTAGACATTTAGCTAGGATCTTGACCCAACCTCACCCTATAACAAATGTAGAGAGCCAGATAAAGTACCAATGTTTCTACAGTTCCTACAAAGGAACTTCTGCTTGGAAATTCTACTTATTCAAAAATTCATGTCACAAAAGAAAGAAGATTGAGAGATGTCTCCAGACCCTGCACCAGACTGAGTGTTATCTGGGGCACCCTGTGGGGAGGGGATGAACCCATCACCCATCTAAAAAAAGCCCCTGCAGCCGAAAACTCCCATAACCTGATCTCTGCCATGCTCATGACCAAACTCTGCTGAAATGAATGAATCTGTTGAAAAATCCAGGTATGCGGCTTTTGTGACCAAGGGATGGGTAACCTGCCCCATTCCTCTGTTCTTCCAGAAGCCTGACATCATGCCCACAAACTGCCTTTGGTGCCATATAAGCTCAATACTTTGCCATGATCCAGAGACTCATAAATAAATCTCAAAAGAGATCAACAAGCTGCAGAGATGCTTCTGGATTCCAAATCACCATTCAGTTAAAAATTTAACTCCATATCATTCCATTTAAAATTTTAGAATTCTGAGAGTGCACAACATCTCGTACTCTACATCACTGATACACTGGGAGCAGCACACCACATTGGATGGGATGTAAAGTAAAAGGCAGCCATTTTCAATTAAGAAAATGTTAGCACATCAGACCTCAACCTGTAACAAGATGTTAGTAATCTCTTAGATAAGAGCTTAATGCTCTAGGGTGAGATACAGCAATCTTCACACAGTTTCTTCTAAGGAAATCTTTTTTATCATTTTTAGTGAACATAACAAGCAATGCTTGCATAACAACAATTGCTCGCATAACTACAATTGCTTGCATACCAAGCAATGCAAAATAAGTTATTTAGGTCCTGCTGTTGGAGCAGGCTTGGGTGGTGGTTGGAAAATTGGAAATAATGGTGGTGAGAAGATGTAATGCTAGTGGAATTGATGTTGGAATATTGAATATAATAATAGTGAACAACTCTATAAAAATGAAATTATTTTAAAAATCATATTTAATGAAATAAATAGAAATAAAGATACAAAGATTGGAACTTTTTTTTTAAATAAAAGAAGATCACTTTCTTCTCCAAATCATGATTCTGGTGATAATAATACCTTCAGCATGCAGGCGGATATAGAGTGCATTTTCATTCTCTATAATGAAACAATGATTGGGACACAAAGCATAGGCATCAGCATATATATCTTAGCACAGACCCCTGTACCTACCACAAAGTCCCAGTAACTTTTTTTTTTTATTTTATTTTATTTTATTGAATCACCATGTGGAAAACCACAATGCTTTCAGGCTCAAGTCCTAGTCATACAATGCCGAAAAAACCATCCCTTCACCAGTGCCCATATCCCACCACCGAAGACAAAAAAAAAAAAAAAAACACAGTACACCTCCTATCCCGCCCACCCCCGCACCCCCCCCCCCGCCTTGTAACTGATAAATTTCACTCTACTTTCTATTCACCTTGGTTACATTCAATATCTCAACACAAACCTCACCACTATTATTAGGAGCACCCCACTAGAGTCAGACCCATTGCGAAGAGAAACGAGGTCACGCGGCCGCAGTAGCAGCCGCGCGGTTTTGTATTTCTATACTTTAACAACCAAGTCCAGGGAGACCTCCTCCGGATATCCGATCATTGCAAGCCTGCAAACCCCGTCTGTGGTCGTCATAATATGGCGGCCCCCACGCCCTTCATCCCCGGGAAGGGACAGGCGAGAGAGAGAAATACCTCTCCTCTCCCAGGCGGGCATGGGCCGCAGCCCAGCTCTCTGGCAGGAAACAATCTGCTAGGAGTTGTCCATGTTGTAGTTGGTTCAGCTGGGTCTGGATTCACGTGGGTGCAGCTGCGGAGGAGCCGCACACGGTGCGGCCCCCGGGGTCACATCTCGGCAGCAGTCAGTCCCAGTAACGTTTTTGGTGAGTTTTCAATCACTGACTTGTTTTTCCCAACATAATGCCAAACTATGACAATAATACACACTGAGGGGATTGCAAATTTAGAAATAAGTTTTCAATCAGTGCAAAGAAAAACCAAAAAAGAAACAGTACTTCACCAATCAGAATATAAAAATTAAAATGAAATCATAAACCCATATTTCTCCTAGCCTCATTACAAAATTTACAGAATAAACATAGTTTTTTGTGGCGATGGTAAGGAATGGGAGTCAGAGAGTGGTCATCGGGCTCCAGGCTGATGGAGCAGCAGAAAGAATGAGGCAATGACATTCTTTTCCTTTGGCCAAAAACTGAGTCACTTAACAGAAAGTCATCAAAACAACAAACACTGAGCACTTATCTCCACCAAGTTAGTGGGCTGCAGGTGGGGTATGATGGAGCTCTAAGATTGCTTGTGTATAGTATATCCCTTTACCTGCTTTCAACACTTGTTCTTGTCTAGAGTGATCATTTCCAACTAGTATTGTCATAATGATCCTCCTCTATCTTAACTACCATCCATCTCCACACCATTGACCAACCATGACCAGTCTTCCTAGAAAATGCAACGATAAAGAATTTTGTAATGCTCTACCTCATAGTGATTCAATTTAAAAAAAATTTTAAATTAAAAAAATAGATTGTGTGATCCACAGAGAAACAACAGTGGAAGCAAACTACCCACTATCCGCTGAGCCATCATGATCATATCAGGGTAAATGCCAATGAGCTATTGTGTTTGGATCAGTAAACCAGTCCTACACTTAATCTAATGGAGCTATGAATTTCTCAGTATCTAATCTAATCTCTGAATATACTTCTTTTTAAATTGAATCCTCATGAGACACAGTTACAACATTGTTTATGATTGAGTTTCAGTCATACAATGTTCCAACACCTGTCTCTCACCAGTGTGCACTTCCTGCCATCAATATTCCCATACAGTTTAAGACTATCATTGTATGCTATTTTTTCCCTATGAGTAGTCTTCTGAGAGGTGCACAGAATATAGGGGGCAAACAGCTGACTGTACAACAAGGAGCTCAAATATTTCACATACTCTTTGTGAGACTCAGTATGTTGGACACAAGCCAGATTCAGGGCCACAATGGAAGGAAGTGAATGATTACAAACTATTGATATTCTTCCTAAAGACACTCCAGCCTCCCCAAGGGTCACCCTGGTGCTGAGCAAGAGGTGGTGTTTACTCCACTTGCACAAAATAAAAAAGCGATATAGATGAAACCTGGTGAATAACCTTTGTTTCCTGGTAATGTAAACCATATATGTATATATATATATATAATAAATTCCTATGTATAAAATAAATAATTGGTATTGGGCGTTTGCCTTGCATGCAGCTGACCTGGGTTTGATTCCTCCATCCCTCTCGGAGAGCCCGGCAAGCTACCGAGATATCCTGCATGCACGGCAGTGCCTAGCAAGCTACCTGTAGCATACTCGATATGCCAAAAACAGTAACAACAAGTCTCACACTGGAGACGTTACTGGTGCCTGCTCAAGTAAATCGATGAACAGTGGGACAACAGTGCTATAGAAAAATAACATAATATCAATGAACATCACTTGTATCACTTGTCATCTTGGTGCTCATTGATTTGCTCAAGCGGGCACCAGTAACATCTCCATTCAACCATGTCGTGTGCTAGTGTAGCCCAATGGCGTCTGCTTGCTCCATGAACACAAAGAGTCTCAAAGCGTTCATTCAGGGTCTTGATGAAGAGTCTGACCATCTCATAGGTGCGTGGCCAGGCGTTCTTTTGACGTCCCATGGAATCCAGTTGGTGATGGTCTAGTCCAGCAGTCGTCTCCAAATCACATTAAGTGTCCGGCCCATCTGATTTTCGACATCTTGGCAAATGAGGCAGCATCCCTGATTCTCGATCGTCGACGGAGGTCAGAACTCCGAATTCCTTCTCTCACTTGAGTGAAACATGATACTCCAAGCATAGCTCTTTCAATTCCTCTTTGGGAGACCTGAATAGCGTTCTTATCCTGTTTTCATAAGGCCCAGGTCTCTGAGGAGTATGTTAATGCAGGACAAACAACTCAGTGCCAAAACTACACAGGAGGAAGAGAGCAGCGTGGAACACCTTCAAGAGCGTCGAAGAAGTTGTTAAGACTGGTAGAGATAAGGACCAGGAGGTCTGCCCCACAGCTTGGAAACTGGCCTCATATGCTGGGGGAAAGGGCAGCTCAGATAGAGAAGGGAACACCTAGTACAGGATGTGGGGAGGATCCATTGGGTTGAAAGATGCATGCTGAAAGTAGACCATAGACGGAACATGATGGCTACTCAATACCTCTATTGCAAACTATAACACCCTACAGGAGAGAGAACAAAAGGGAATGCCCTGCCTCAGAAGCAGGGTGGAGGGGTGAGGGATGGGGTGGGGGTGGTGAGAGGGATACTGGGAACATTGGTGGAGGAGAATGGGCACTGGTGGAGGGATGGGTAAACGATCACTGGATGACTGAAATGCAAACACGAAAGTTCATAAATTTGTAACTGTACATCACAGTGAATCACTAATAAAAAATTAAAACAAAAAAAAAAGAGGACGAAGAACCTCAGGCTCCAGACACATCAATGAATATAGTATCATAAAATATTATCCAAAGTAGAAATGCTATTAGAGAATGCTTGGGATATATATAAACCCTACTGCATACATCAGTGGACTGCTAAGGTCAGCTCACTTCAAATCAAGTCATCCATTCCTTCCTGACCTCACCAATTAAGGTCTGAACTCTGACATAACAATATTGTATAGTTTTAAACTCAGAAAATATGAAGTAAGGATCAAAAGAAAAGTTCCAAACATTATTTTGCTCTGGAGTTATCACTCAGATACTTAAATTTAAAGACAGGGTTTTCCACATACCATCAGTCAAAAATAGAGACGAAAGAATTATTTTGATTATTCTTCCAACTTTGCATGTGCCATTTCCAAGGTTTAAGTCACAGGACTGCACACAGGCTTGGTAAAACAGCATAAAAAGGGATACAGTCATTTGAGAATGAGTAAACACAAATATTACTTAAAGGAAGAAAATATGCTGAAGTATGTTTGTTCGCCTAGACCCAGAGTTTCCACTTTCCAAGGCCCTGTGGTATGGCTGCCTCATGGAGCCAAGAACACAGGCTCACCACTCAGCACTAAAGGTCTACACATAGAAATTAGCTCATCCCTGTGCAGGTCACAACACATGGACCCTTCGGAGCTTCCTCTCCCAGGCACCTTGGGTAAAAGCCTGGTAACCGCTGAAACTCTTAGAGCCCACCAAGATTGACTGAAGTTTCCCACAAGAAAACTTCCGGCAAAACTGTGGGGAAAGTCACCTATGCTGATAAACAGAGGTTTAAGCTTCACTCATGCCCACCTGTATCAGCTGACACAGCAAACTACCCAGTGCGCCGAGACAAGGTAGAAGAGAGTTTCGGCAGCACTTATTAATTCACAAACCAGGACACAAGCAGAACTTCTTAAAAGAAGCAAATTAAAGCACATAATTAAAGTTAATGTGTTTGTTAAAGCACTGTTAACAAACACAGTAACTGTTCCACAGAGCTGACTGTTCTTTTTCGATCATATCTGTCTCTTTCAAAAAGTAAAATTCCATCGATGGATGGGTTACCTCAGGAGTTAGCATCAAAAAATGAAGTTTTAAAAACAAACAGTAAAATGCAGTAAAAACAACACGGGAATCAAGCGGATAAGACCTTGTATCCCCCTGCACAGGAAAGAGCCACAGGATGCTCAGGGTGCCTTCAGGCTGTACTGCTGAATAGTAGGTGTGGTGACAATCATGCCAGGACACACCTGCAGAAAGGGGATTTAGATAACATCCTCTGACAACAGGCCCTGGGCATCTGCTCTCTGTGGTGAGAGAATCACGAAGGAGGGAGTGAACAAGACTCCAGACTTCAGAATTGCATGAAAATCTCACCTGTGAGTGCACTGTTGTTCCACTGTTCATCGATTTGCTCTAGTGGGCACCAGTAACGTCTCCATTGTGAGACTTGTTGTTACTGTTTTTGGGATATCGAACATGCCATGGGTAGCTTGCCAGGCTCTGCCATGCGGGCGGGATACTCTCGGTAGCTTGCCGGTCTCTCTGAGAGGGGTGGAGGAATCAAACCCGGGTCGGTCGCGTGCAAGGCAAATGCCCTACCCACTGTGCTATAGCTCCAGTCCATCTGTGAGTGCAAGAGAGAATTATAACCTCCAACTTCAGAGGCCAAGGAGAGCTCAACCTCTCAACAGAACCCCTGTCCTGTCAGCAGGAAAGCATTATTAGCACAGATGACAGCAAAACATGGAAATATGTCAAACTCATAAAAATCATTTACTTCTTTTAGTAAACATTAGGTTCCAATATTCAACATTCCCAAAATATGAAACATTAAAAAACATTAAAAAGGGGGTGACTGAGGAAATACTCCAAACTGAAGTTTTTTAAATTATATATAACCTAATTTTTGTAAATTTTGTAAATTTAATATAAATTAATATACATTCCTTTCTTAATCCATTATAATTCATGCAAAACCACACATCTTGGAGGTTTGCTTCAACACTCCACCACTGCATTAAGCCCAGTACCACAGTGCTAAGATGTATCAGATGGTATGAAGCAGGATTAGAGGACATGAGCGACTCTAGACCTAGTGCCCCTGAGAGCATTTTCATTTGTTTATTTTCTTTAGAATACATACCTGTGCTTGGAGATTACTTCTGATTCTACACTCATGGATCACTCCTGGTGGTGCTCAGGGGACCTCTGTGGGTGCCAGTGTTTGAACCTGGTCACATGTGAGCAAGACAAATGTCCTACCTGCTACACTATGTCTCTTGGCGCCCTGTGGGCATTTCTAACGGGAGCCCCCATAAGAAGTTGGCATTCTCTATTCCAGGGGGTGGAGAACAGTTCAAGGACGTTGTTACCATCATGATTGAAGATGGGAATTAACACACAGAGTAGGAGGAAGAAAGTTTTCAGTTCTTTATCAACCCAGTTCACATGATAATTATAGACAACATGATGGAAGAGCTGGCATACAAGAGGAATCTTGGCATGGCATGGTTCTCAGTGGGAAGTGTCTGGAAACTAACTACAGATAATCAGTCTCTTTACAATCCAATGGCTTGTTTATTGAACAGTAATGAATTATGATCTTAATTAACAATATCCAGCAAATAATACTATATTTAACTTTCAGAAAGTAGTCACAGGGATTCAAGTACACACTTTTGCTGGATTATTACTCCTACTCAATCCATTTTAAAATTCAAACTCTAACTACATTGGGTTTGAAAATACTGCCAAAATCTGATTTGAAAATCTGCTGCCTTTCCAAGTGTCAAAAGCCAGCTTAAATTTCACTCTCACCCCACACTCTTGTACATATTCACAGACATACAGATTCACATACACACAAACACACATACATATGTGACTATTCACATATACTTACATTCATATTCACTCACACAAAACATTCAAATGATCACATCAACACAAGCATATGTTCATATACACTCACACACATTCACATGCAAACATAATTGTACTCACACAAATTAGGTCCATTTTTCCAAGTTCTCTAATCTCTGTTTTCTAATATTGTATTTAATTGTTGAAGTTATTAATACTAAAGTGTAGTATTGATACACATAGTACTTTTCTCACTCCTGTCACCTGGGATCCAGGCTCTGGAACTGGCACTTACCATGTTAAACAAATACTCTCCTCTAGTTGCCAGACCAAGAGTGAACAGAAAAGATCTGATCTTTCCAAGGGCCCAGACCAGAAGTTCCAGCTCTGCCTAGATTTTCTGGCTTCTGCCTCTTCTGATCAAGCACAACAGACAGGTATAGACGACCAAAGTGAGATGTCACATCTGATCTGGGAAAGTGTGTCCCAGTTAATGGGCCTGTGTGAAGGTACCTTCCTGGATGGGCCAAGGGAAGCATTTCCAGGGCCTCTGTGATCAGTTACACATGGAGAACCCAGAACAGAGATGTCAGTAGGGCCAGCACTCGCAGCACTCTGTGGAGCTCTGAATGCTTTCTGCAAGTTATGCTCAGAGCAAATTGGGGACACATTTTCCAGAAAAAAGGTCAAGGAAGTGTCAGAGCACCATTCTAAAGAAACATGGAGTCTTCTAGGTTCCTGGAGGTGAGAGAAAGGAAGCTTCAATTTCCCCTTGGCGGCTTCTGTCCCCATTCCATACTTTAAACATCCCAGAAAAATGCTGGCTCTTCCTGAGGAAAGAAATCAGAAACTCCCCAAGACCATAAATTCTGCCCCACAGTTTTGGTTCACTGGAGACTATGAGACAATGGGCAAGACCTAAGGTGAATAGTCAAACAGAGAACCCAAAAGACCTAAACTGGCTAGGCCCCTCCGTAGGCACTCTGCATCCTCTGTAATATCCCTATCACTTGATAAGACACCATTTCCCTATAAAAACCCACAAAATAAGCCAAAATTAACGTTTCATTTTTCTATAGTAAATTCCTCCTCAAATGCGTTTTTTTCCTACTTTCCAGTAAACTTTCCTATCTTCTAACTTGAGTCAAGCATGTTTATTACTCACTATTGTCATTCTCAAAAATATTGAAGAACCTTACAAACCATGGACAAACAGAGACTCACCATCACTGTTCTTATATCAATAAAGTAGGACAAGAAGAGGGTCATCTTCCCCATGTGTCCTGTCACATTCAAGGCCCTCCTGACCTTGGTGGAGAAACAGATGTGACCACAGCAGCAACTGTAATGCTTCAAGCTCCTGTTCCCTTGTCTTTCAACAATTTTAAAGGACAGGTGACAAAATTGGGCCAATAATGATAAAAGGGGAAAAAATGAAATTTTTATGCCCTATTGGTGGGGATGTAAAATAGTAGTCACTATGGAAAGAGCATGATAATTCCTCAAAAAATGAAGCAGACCTGCCATTCCACTTCTGAGTATACACACACACAAGTCTCAAAAGCAGAAACAGGCATATTTGTTCATAGCATTATTTACAGTAGCCAAGAGGTAGAGCAAAAGTATTCATCAACAGATGAACAGAAAAGTAAAATGTGGAATGTGCATATTCTATGGAATATTATCCAGTTTTATAAAAAATGATAATATTCCATATTATCCACTGAATTTTATTCAGTGGAATATTATCGTTTTATTTAAAAAAATCTGAAACAAATTATGACATAAATAAAATGTGAGACTACTGAGTCCAAAGTGATAGGACAATGGGTAGGACATTTGCTATGCATGTGGCCAACCCAGGTTCAATCCCCAAGCAACACCAGGAGTAATTCCTGAGAGCAGAGCCAGGAGTAACCCTGAGGATTACCATGGATGGCCCCAAAACAAAACAACAACAAAAAAAACCATTGAGGATAGTATGCAAAAATAAATGAGTCAATCACAAGCACTGTATGATTTCAATTACAGGAGGCACACAGAGGAGGCCAATGCAAGCAGGCAGAAAGGAGAACATTGACAGTCAGGGACTGAGGAGTTGATGGTTACTGACTACACGGCTTCAGTGTGAGATGATAAAAGATACAGATGAAAGGGAGCAGTATGGTGGCAATGGACGTACAACAAAGGAAGGTTCTCATTGCCAACGAACTATACAAACCTAATGAGTGCTACCTCATAGACTTATCCTATGAATATTTTAGCACAGGAGAAAAACAAAAAGGCTGAGTCAACCCAGGTGAAGGACATCTCATGTGGATGAAACCTAACAATAAAGGTGAGTCGCCTGCCTGTCAGCCCCTGCACCCTCGGGTCAGACTGGAGCTCACGGAGTTCAAGCAATGTCAGAGATGGAAGCAGGGCCCGCGTGGACAGGCACCTTGTCTTAGTCTGCTTGGAGTTCTGTAACACAGTACTCTAGGAGAGGATGGGGGCTTCAAGGCAACACAAATGGTTTCTCACAGTTCTGAAGTCTGGAAACCCCACATCAGGGTGCCAGCAGGGTCCTCTCTCATCACAGAAGCAAAAGCTCAACCCTCACAAGCTAAAATCTCATCATGGTGATTTTTCCTCACAACATAATCACCTCCCAAACAGCCTACCACCTTACACCTACACTTGGGGTTTGGTTTCACATAACCTTCAGACAAAAACAATACGCATCCTGCTCTGAGGATGCAACCTTACATGTTAAAAGAAAACTGATTTTAAGTCACTGTGATGTTTGGTTGTTTATCATAGTACCTTTATGTGTCTTAAAATGTCTAACTTCTCCCAACTCTGTAGAAAAAGGTACACAGTGAGACAGGCAACATCTGAGCAAAGCCACCTGAAACCTTTTAGTGACAACCAATTTACCTTTGTCACGTAGTTTGGCAAAAGCAAGAGAAAGTGACAATTTTCTTTAAAAGTCATTTTTAAAAGTGTTTTAGGATTTCTAGGAGCATGTGAAATCATACAGTTGTAGTTCAAGTAAGCCTTTAAATTATCTTATATTGATTAACGGGAAGTGGAGAAAATTTGATAAACTCTGACACACTCATTGCCAAAAATTCTCTCTGAGAATCTCAGAATTTAATAAATCAGAGATAAGAATATGGAAAAACCTATCACACAGAAGGGTTTCCAGCAATAAATCAGAAGTGGCTAAAACATGTCAAGACCACACTCTCTGAGACCAAAGAAAGAGCCTCTAAAGTTCAGTGCGGGGAGCCCCACCCATAGCTAGACCAATGAATACAAGTAACTCTGGGCAAAAAAAATAGGTCCCTTGGCCTAGACAAAAGTTTGAGAAAGGTGTCCCAGTTAAGGAAGGACAATGGTCAATGGTCACATCAGAGGTTGCAGCAACACCACCATTCATCCACTGATCATGCAGGTCCCCAAACATATTTGACCTACTACCCCCATTTCAGAAAACAAAACGAAACAAATAAAAACACCCTGTGCCTCATTGGAAATCTACCTCAAAAATAAAAGAAAGAAAGAAAGAAAGAAAGAAAGAAAGAAAGAAAGAAAGAAAGAAAGAAAGAAAGAAAGAAAGAAAGAAAGAAAGAAGAGAAGAAGGAAGGAAGGAAGGAAGGAAGGAAGGAAGGAAGAAAGAAAGAAAGAAAGAAAGAAAGAAAGAAAGAAAGAAAGAAAGAAAGAAAGAAAGAAAGAAAGAAAGAAAGAAAGAGGAAGGAAGGAAGGAAGGAAGGAAGGAAGGAAGGAAGGAAGGAAGGAAGGAAGGAAGGAAGGAAGGAAGGAAGGAAGGAAGGAAGGAAGAGCAAGAAAGTAAAACAGGAAGGAAGGAAGGAAGGAAGGAAGGAAGGAAGGAAGGAAGGAAGGAAGGAAGGAAGGAAGGAAGGAAGGAAGGAAGGAAGTGTTTCCATGGCCTGAAACCCTGCACTAGGGGATCATTCACCAAACTCACCTATTTACATTTAAAAGAAGGTTAAAAAAAATGCAGTTCCTGAGATGAGCCTGGCACCTGTGCAGTGGTTCCTGAATTGCAGATCAGATAGAAAACATTGTGATCCTATCAGAAAGCATCCTTGGTGCTGGGCAGGGACACAGGAAGAGTGCCCCTTAGGAGGGGCCATGGGGAGGAGATCACACAGAGAGGGCATACTTCATACTATGCATCTCACAGAGGACCCTGGTCTTCTTGAATCTATGTTCTTCCCACTTACCCATCTGTCTGCCTTGGAAGAAGAAATTCAAACAGTATTAAAGTCAAGCATATAGCATGTGGATTACAGAAAGATGCTTAGCCTAGAATCACAAACCTCTGCAGAGTATTTTCATGTCCACATATACTTGATCTAGAGGGAAAGTATCCCAAAGATAATGTTTCTCATTTGTGTTCTTGGACAAAAAAGAAGAGATGAGAAGAATGAGAGATGAGAAGAAAGTAGTAAACAGAAAAACAAGATAACACTCAAGGATAGTAGAGACAAAGGCCAGGAGGATTGCTCCACGGTTGGAAGCCTGCCTCATAACCTGGGGGAGAAGGCAGTTGGATAGAGAAGGGATCACTAAGTCAGTGATGGTTGAAGGGATTGCTCAGTATGGAAGATGTGTGCTGAAAGTAGACTAAGGACCAAACATGATGGCCTTTTAGTATCTGTGTTGCAAACTGTAATAACCAAAAGTAGAGAGAGCATAAGAAGGAAACTGAGCTAAGAAGGCACCACAACACTGGAGAATTCTCTGGGCTCCATACCAAGCCAATATCTCCGGGGCCCCCATATGGAGCAGGTGCAGTCTTCTCGCCTTCTCCAGATGGAATTTCAGCAACCATGAGCTTCTACAAGCGTGGCTCTGGTATGTGGCTACAGGACTATTCCTCTGAAGCTCACGGCCACTTATGTTTCACACAACCTTTCCTGATATACAAAGTGAACATTGGAAAATAAATGATCTAGCATCAGACCCTGCCCAAAACTAGAGAGAGAGCAGCAACACATGGGAACTCAAGGGATGGGGGTGGAACTGGCCCCTCTCCCCACCCCAAAGAGCCCCGAGTTGCTACCTATGAATGGCTCCTGGCTCCTGAACGGCCATCATCCCAGAGGCACACAGACCACCTCAGAACCCAGTGGCTTCTGGCAGAAATGCATCTGGATCGAGCATTAAACTACAGCACCGTGCCATCCCAGGTGAGGAAAGATTTGTCCCTTCCGCCTTTTCTCCCCAGCACCACGGTGGCCGTCACCTTTTCAGAGCCAGGTACGAGACAGCCAGGTACGAGACTGCAATGACATGACAGGAGGAGCCTCATAGGATGGGGGGGTGGAACCGCCCCCTCTCTCTGCCCCGATGAGGCCCTGAGTTGCCAGCCATGAACGGCTCCTGGCTCCTGAACGGCCATGACCCCAGAAGCACACAAAACAATCTTGGAACCCAGCAGCTTTAGGCAGAAATACCTCCAAACATATTACTAAAATATCAGAAATACAAAACGCTCTTAATATCAGCAATATGCTGACCAATCAGCACAAATGCTGGCCGACTTCAACCACAAGTTTGGAAAGGTCGGTCTGCAGCTGAATCTCACCAACACAATATTCATGAAAAACGAACTAGTCCCTGATGTTCCATTTACTCTCAATGGAATGAACATCTCTGAATGCAGCAGCTATGTGTACCTGGGTCGAGAACTCAAAATGAGGAACAACTTGGCGACTGAACTGTGCAGGAGGAAGAGAGCAGCATGGAACACCTTCAAGAGCGTCAAAGAAATGGTTAAGTGGACAAAGAACCTCCAGCTCCGAGCACATCTTTTTTATTTTTTTTTTAATTTTTTAATAGAGAATCACTGTGATGTACAGTTACAAACTTATGAACTTTTATGTTTACATCTCAGTCATACAGTGATCGTTTACCCATCCCTCCACCAGTGCCTATTCATCTCCACCAATGATCCCAGTATCCCTCTCACCACCCCCACCCTATCCCCCACCACCCCACCCTGCCTATGTGGCACATCTTTTCAACTCCAGTGTTCTTCCTACACTAACATACTCCTTAGAGACCTGGGCTCTATGAAAACAGGATGAGAATGCTATTCTGTTCTCCCAAAGAGGAATCGAAAGAGCTATGCTTGGAGTATCACGTTTCACTCAAGTGAGAGAAGGAATTCGGAGTTCTGACCTCCATTGACGATCAAGAATCAGGGATGCTGTCTCCTTTGCCAAGGCATCAAAAATCAGATGGGCTGGACATGTAATGTGATTCAGAGATGACCGCTGAACTAGAGTTGTTACCGACTGGATTCTACAGGATGTCAAAAGACCGCATGGCCACCCACCTATGAAATGATCAGACTTCTTTGTCAAAACCCTGAATGAAAGGTTTGAGACTCTTCCTGTTCCTGGAGTGAGCAGATACCTTTGGGCTATACTAGCATGCGACAGGGATGAATGGAGATGTTACTGGTGCCCACTCGAACAAATCGAAGATCAACGGGATGACAAGTGATACAAGTGATCAGCAATAGAAAACAAATTAGCTAATGATGCCTTTTCGGCAGGTCCGAATGTTGGGGAAAATTCCAAATAATAATGGTGGATCCTTTGTTGAAACACTGAATGTGATCAAACCAGAAAGAGAGTAAGGTAGAAATCATCTGCCACATAGGGGAGGGGTGGGGTGGGGGTGTGTACTGGGGTTCTTGGTGGTGGAGGATGTGTGCTGGTGAGGGGATGGGTGTTTGTCATTGTATGACCGAAACGTAGACTGGAAAGTTTTATAACTGTTCTCACGGTGAGTCAATAAAAAATTTTTTTAAAAAAAGAAGGAAACTGCCATAGAGGCAGGGGATGGGGTGGGGTGGGAGTGGGAGGAAGGGATATCAGAGACATTGGTGGTGGAGGGATGGGTTTTTGATCACTGTATGACTGAAACTCAATCATGAAAGCTTTGGAACTATATCTCACGGTGATTCATTTAAAAAATAAAAATTTGAAAAAAAATCCTGATTTATCTTCCTCAGTTGTATTCTTTTTTTTTGGGGGGGGGGGGCTGGTGGTACTTGTTTGCTTTCTGTTACACCAATATTGAACAAATTCAAAGCCTCATGTGTTATTTGTTGTTTTTATTGCTTGTTTTTTTTAAGCACTGTGATTTACAAAGATGTTAGTGGTTGAGTTTTAGATATATGATCCAACACCAATCCCACCACCAGTGTCTACTTCTCTCCTCTAGTGTACCCAGTTTTCCTCACAGCCCCAGCCTGCATTCTTAGCAGACACATTTTTAAGTTTGGTTTGTTGTAGTTTGGATCTTATGTTTCCAGTCTTTTTGTTTTATTTTAAAAGGTATAAGAACTTCAATGATTTACATAAACCAATCAGAATCTCTTATCAAGTTATACTTATTTTGGTGGAGGTAGGCCTCAGCTCTACAACAGAGTTTGCAGAAACACATTTGTGGTCTGGGAATCTATCTAATCAAAACTATCTAAATGTCTAAATGAAGATATTGTTTCAAAAACTTTCTCCCATCCACATCTACTTTTTAATATAAAGTTTGGGGGCTATGAAATTTATTCAAATAGGAATTAACTTTTAGAAGACATGATCCTGCCATGAAAGAATGTAACACTTAATTGGGAGTAATTAGCTAGCTAGAAGTTTGCTAAAACCTTTGAAGTAGAGAAGTTTCCCCTGACTTTCTCCTAAGGGGCTTACTCCAAAGACTGGGAACCTCCACTAATAGGAAGTAAGATATACAGAAACTATTAGA
The DNA here is from genome assembly GCF_027595985.1 of Sorex araneus. NCBI lineage: Eukaryota > Metazoa > Chordata > Mammalia > Eulipotyphla > Soricidae > Sorex > Sorex araneus. The sequence continues at coordinate 317,779,203 of NC_073303.1, read as the reverse complement.
GACCCATTATCTTTTTGTCACACCAGAGTTCACAGCAAAATCTAGTCTAGAATATATATCATTACTATGTCTGGAACCTAAAATCAGATAAGAGATACACAAGGAAAGAAAGGGTGACTGCTAGTATAGAAAGATACTGGTGAAAAACAGAGGACTATGTGCACAGAAAGATTCGGCACAATGCTGCTGGTAGGGCAGGTACTGAAAGCTGACAAGAGGTGTTGACAATACACGTGTACTACGTAAAATAAAAGAAGGAAGCATACATAGGGTAAGAGTACAATTTAAAATTCGCTAAGATAAATGGCTATCATAAAAGATATGACAGGCAAATGATCAATGTTATCAAGAGTATGAATTAATATTAAATATTTAAGTAGAAAAAAGTACAGATATTATGCATATTATATATATAAAATATATGCATATATACTGCTTTCAAATATCAAATGTTTGATCTTAAAATGTAACAGAAGGGACTAGAGCAATAGTTCAGCAAGCAGGATACTCGCCTTGCATGCAGCTGACCTGGGTTCGATCTCCAGGACCCCATACGGTCCCTCTCCCCTCAGCATCACCAGGTGTGGCCCCCAAAACCAAACTAAACCAAAAAAATAATCACTGAAAAACCACAGCATTAAAATTAACCAGCCTATAAAATTCATAAAATCCAGAACAAAATGTGGGTGAACAAACCAAGGAGAGAATGGGAGAACGCACACACATAAGCACATTACCTGGGCCTGGAGAAATGGCTCTGTGGACTAAAATGAGGCTTTGCATACAAGAGTCCCAGGTTCAATTTCCAGTAGCACCCTGTCCTGAGTACCATTAGGCATGACTCCTGAGCACCAAGCCAGTGAGTACAGGTAGGCAAGGCCCCCAAAGCCAGGACAATACAATCAGATTTCAGGGGTAGAAGAGATCTTATAGTATACAAATTCCAAATACTTCAGTTTCATCATCTGTTATTAACACCTGATAAGTGTTTAAGGGAAATATCCAAATCTTCTAATTCCCTAAAAAATGCAAACGATAAAATTCCTAAGTCTACTTTCCACTTCCAGTCATGCCTAGTTCTAGATCCTTATTTCAGTGTGTGTGTGTTTGTATATGTGTGTGGTGGGGAGGGGCGGGTTGGTAGGTTTGGGTCACACTTGGTGGAGCAAGGGTTGCTCGGGAGACCAAGGGCACACAGAAACAGCGCTGACTTCTGCTGTCCAGGCCCACTTTCACATTCCTTTTTTCACTTTTACATTTTCCACTTTTACATTCCTCTCTAATTTTACATTCCTTCTCTTGGGAGGTGCGGAGTTGGGGTAAGGGTTTTGGCCATATCTGATGCCCTGGGGCTAATCCTGGCTCCCTTCTTGAGGGCACCATGGTAAAACTGAGGGTGGAATGAATGCAAGACAAATAGTACTATCTCTCCAGGCCCCACTTTTCCTTTCTCAAGTGAACTATCAACACAAAGAAAAGCTCAAAAGTGGCATCTTTAAAGAAATACAGTTCAAATTAAATGGATATTTAATGTAACCATGATATATTCTTTCTTAAAAGATGTAAATATATCAGCCCAAAAGTTCAGAAACCGTTCGAGAAAAAAAATAACAACAAGCAGCCTAGAAACTGAAGCTGTTTTCTCTGGTATATATTTGTTAATATCCCACGAATATCTGTAAGGTTGTGAGAGTTGAAACAGAAGCTTGCATTGTAGCAGGCCCATGTTTACTCTAGACTCAATAATATGTTGGGTGTTGACAGGACTAGGCCAGCTCAAGTTACCCACTTCAGTTAATTTTTTGAAATTTTTTTCTTGGTCTAATAATTAGATTAAATTACTAAAAACTCAGACAAAACTTATCCCCAAATTTTCACCAATTTTTACATAATCATGGTGCTAGATGTACTCATTGATCAAATGCATAAGCTCTTTTGACTATGTCACTGGAAACTATTCTGTGCCACAGAAATGTGTTTTCTCTATAGTGGAAACAAAACAAACAAAAACCACACCAGGCATTCTGTTTAACTCATAAAGACTCTATGGAAAATGTAACCCTGTGTTTTATAATACCTGGATAAACTTCATAAACTTATAAATGGACTTAACTATATTTTGACATCACCAGAAGATCATTTGCAGTGATTTATATTCCAAAAGAGCTTAGTACTGTAACTGAACTCTAAAATTCCCTCTAAAAATAAGTTCTTTTTGAAAAATTTCCCGGTTAAATTAGTCAACATCATTGGTTTAATAAGCCCACTAATAAAAATAATTCCAAACCAACTAAAAGTTTAAGCTTGCATTTGCAACAGAAACAACCGAGAATTTACTCAACCATATTTATGGATTGATCTGAACTAACATATCTGTTCCCTTAATAGTCCTCAAGAAGAACATCTTGTAGACTTTATTGCCTAATGTGAAATGACCTTAAATTATTTATGCTTTGTCTACAATAGTCCGAGAACTGATATTTTTTAATCATAACAAAATCAGTATATCAGCTGTTTGATAACACATGAAAATATGGGTTAACTGAAAATTTGATTTGAGCGTCATCAATCGAAGCAACTAAAAATTCTCCAGGGCACACAGCAGACTCTGCTGCCCAAGCTACAGAGCAGGTTCAAGAGGAAAGACAAAAGCTTAGTATAAAACATATCAACCTTGCATATCTGCTTGGGTTTTACTGTTTGTTTCTGTGCCACACCGGGAGGGTGCTTGGGGCTTACTCCTGGTTCTGTGCTCAGGGACCACTCCTGGCAGTGTACCCAGACCAAATGGGGTGCCAGGGACTGAGGCCCAGGTTGGCCAAATTTAAGGCAAACTACCCGAAGCACTAAGGCTCTTACTCCTAAAACATACCATTCTTGCAAATCTAAGTCCATTGGTTTGTGTGTATCTCCATTAATAGTACTAAAACAAAGGGCAGGTGATAAGATAACTGGGGCAAAACAAGTTAAAACAGTCTACATTTCTTGGTAAGACCCAGTAGATCAGATGCTGTGGATCTGAGCAGGGAACAAAACCCAATGCGTTAGGAATGGGAGTTTCAGGTATGTTGGCTCCTCCACAGCAGAGGTTCTCTCTGCACTTCCCTGGGGACAGAGGGAGGCTTCACAGTGAGGAACTGAGAAGAGTCAGCCTGAATTTCCTGCTGACTCCACTGGGCAGGGCCAGCCGGAGGAGCCATTCTATCACTTCCATAAAATTCTTTTCAAGAATTTTACAAACGCACTTTGCAAGTTTTCTTGACTTAATATTTCTTCACATATATTTACGTATAAGGAGAAAGTCGATAAATCCATTCAGCCTTCTTTAAATGAGTTCATTCAACACTAAGAAAGCTACAGCTAGAATTCTATTTTACATGCCCCTGCGTCATTCTGGGGGATAACTACTACACTGGGTTGTCCCAAACTGGGTTTCCCCACATTGATTTTCTTGTGGGCTATTAGTCCAGCAAAAATTCCCTAACCCCCACAGGCTGAGGAAGGGCCCCTTCCACTCCTTCTGCATCCCTTGGTCTCCAACCTCTGTCACCTGTCGGTTAGGCTCACTCCCCGCACCCCTACCCCGCACCCCAGGAGACTTTTTGGTTTGTTTCGGTTTTTCGGTTGGTGCGGTGGCTCGGCTGCTCGCTGTTTGGGGTGTCGCAAGCCACTTTAGAGACTTTGTCCAGCCCTGGGCAGCCAGGGCGGAGCTGGTCCGTGGGGCGCAGCTGCAGAGAGAGGGGTCAGCTGTCCGGCCGGCCCTCCCGAGCCCCGCCGCTGCCCCGCGAGCAGGTGCAGGCCGGTAGGGCTCCCGCTCCTGCTGCCCAGGCGGTCCCCGCCCCAGACGGACCCGGGTGGGGACGCGCCAGGAGGCGTCCAGCCGGGACCCTGCGGGGGTCTGCGGCCCCGACCTCAGACCGGACGGCTACACCCGCACGGTCACCCGAGAGACGGCTCCAGTACACGCGCCCCGACCCCCGGGCTGCCCTCGCCCCGCCTCCGCGCCTCCCGGACTCCCAGAGCCTCGAGCCCGGCCCCCCGGAACGCCGACCCGAGCCGAGCCCCCCGACCCGACCCCCAGACCCCCGAGCCGAGTCGAGCCCGAAGCAGGCAGCGCTTACCCGCTGGGGGGCTTGCACGCCGCAGCCCGCGCAGGGTCCATGGAGCCGAGTCCCGCGCCGCCGCCCTCATTCACTTTTTCCGCGCTGACCCATTGCCTCCCACGCAGGCCGGGCGGGACAGCCGCGGGCCCCAGCCCAAGGGCGGGGGCAGCAGCAGGCGGGAGGGGCAGGCGGTCCGTGAGGCTGGGGCGCCCCGGCAAGGTGCGCCGCGCCCCCGCCCCGCCCTGAGCCCCGCCCAAGCCCCGCCCCTCGCCGACAGCCTCCGCTCCCCCCCCGGAGCTCCGCCCCTCGCCCGGCTCCCGCCCCGCCCCTCACCCGTCCCAGTTCGCCCGACTCAGCTTCGCCCCGGAGCTCCGCCCCAGCCCCGCCCCAGCCCCGCCTCCGCCTGCCCGACTCCGCGGCGTCTCCCGGAGCTCCGCCCCCAACTCTCTCCCGCCCCGCCCCCGCCTCGCTCGCACCCCCTCTAGGCCCCGCCCCGCGTGCCCCAGTCACGCCCCCTCGCGCCCAGCCACGCCCACGCCCTCCTGCAGTTGCCCGGGCCCTGCCCAGAAGCTCCTGGGCAACCCGGGCCTACCCGACTAGCGTCAGGAAAGTGACCGGCCCCAGCTAGCAGCGGGCGACGCCGGGCAAGGGCTCTTTCCTCCAGCCCCAAGGAGCTGCTGCGCGCGCTCGGGTCGGGAATCGCCCAGGGCCAGGGGTCTGCTCGCCAGCCCCGCACGACCTCCAGCTGCGCAGCCGGGAGCTTTTGAGAGGCGCCCTCCAGCCCCAGACCACCCCACCCAGGCTCGGGGGGTTCTGAGAAGCGGGGGCGCTAAGGCCTCCTCTGCAGCACGCCGAGGGTCCAAGCCTGGCGATGAACTTAGGGGCCAGCCTGGAAGGGGACAAACCCAGAGCGCGGCTGCTGCCACAGCAAGCTGATCTGCCCTGACTTCAGGAACCTAACCTATGTCACTCCGAACCCGCCTCAAAGCAACCGAAGTTCGGTTCATGTTCAAGTCTCATTTGCAGAATGACAGTTGCACGAAGCTCTTGCAAGGCCTGTTGCTGATGGATGCACCACCAAATGATCCAGTTTGACCAGACTTGGAGAGATGCGCCTGCTACGATACCGTGCTGGGAGAAAGCATGGAGGCCCGGGAAAGCCTCGCACCCGGCCCCTTGTTTTCTCATGAACTAAAGGCGCTTAGGTTAAGAAGTTCCCCAGAAAGCAGATCCTACCTCTGAGCTCCCCCGCAGTTTTGTCATCCTGCTCTTAAAATGCCTAGCAGCTCCAACTTGCCCTCCCGCCCACTCCTCCCATCAACCTGCCTCTACCTCACGAGGGGGGTAATGCAATAAAAACTAATAAAAAAAAAACATTTAGTTTGCTATCACTGTCACTGTCATTGTCACTGTCCTCCCATTGCTCGTCGATTTGCTCGAGCGGGCACCAGTAATGTCTCTATTATGAGACTTGTTGTTACTCTTTTTGGCATATGGAATATGTCAAGGGTAGCTTGCCAGGCTCTGCCACGTGGGTGGGATACTCTAGGTAGTTTACCAGGCTCTCTTAGAGGAACAGAGGAATCGAATCCAGGTCGGCCACGTGCAAGGCAAACACCCTACCTGCTGTGCTATCGCTCCAGCCCAAACATTTAGTTAAGAAGTTTTATTTATTTATTTATTTAATGTTCAGCATGTTCCCAGCTAGTTTGGGATCCTCAGGCACAGGATTCCCTTTTGTTCCTTTATCCCCACCTTCCTAGGGAAGCCTTGATGGAAGGCCCTGTGAAAACACAGCTGGGCTACTACCTCTATTCTTTCTTCTTCTTCTGAGTGAATACTCTCTCTCTCACACACACACACACACATAGATGTACACATATATTCCATGTTATGTTTTTAAATGTTTTATTCTTGAAAGACATTTGTATAAACAAACTGTGGCTAACATTTACATTTCTATAGACATAAGACCTGGTTCTATATATTCCAAATGATGGGTATCAGAATATAAAACTATGAGATTCAGGATGTATTTTGTTCATGGGCTTATCAGCATCTGCCCTAGTATTGCCGTGAATTGGACATTTTGTCCACTAGACTCATGTGAAAACTAGCAGCATCAACTAGCAATAGAGTCCAACAGGGTAGACAGGTCTTTATAAACAAAAAGTGAACTGCATGAATGAATCCTTACAACCACACTGGTTCTGGGATTAGGTATTAGGTTCTGGGAGCCCTTTCTTTCTTTGCACAGCAGATGGGCAGTCTGAGAGGAGCTCAAGCCCAGAGCTAGGGAAGAATCATAAGTTTCTCCACTGAGAAACAGGAAGAGTCCAGCTGGCAGCAAGCGACATAGGCGGTAGATCAATTGGAAGGTTTGTCCAAAGGAAAGCAGTGTACATAGCAGAAACCAGAGTAGCTATCTCTTTTGTTTTGGTTTTTTTTTTCGGGTTTTTTTTTTTTTTTTGCTTTTCAGGTCACACCCAGCGATGCACAGGGGTTACTCCTGGCTCTGCACTCAGGAATTACTCCTGGCAGTGCTCAGGGGACCATATGGGATGCTGGGAATCGAACCCGGGTTGGCTGTGTGCAAGGCAAATGCCCTACCCGCTGTGCTATCACTCCAGCCCCAGAGTAGCTATCTCTTGAAGGATTTTTCAGACAGGTAGTCTCAGAAGAAAATTAAAAGGCTATGTTCTACTCCAGGTTCAATTTGAGGTTCAAATTTCTTTACTTGGATGAAGACCAAGCCTGGACCACCACTAATTTCAAGAACTGAAATCCTGAAAACTAACATGCGCCACTGTCCAGGGCAGAGTTATTATAATGAGGCAAAGAGAAGCATCAAATTTGCTTTTCTCTAATCTGGGTCGTGACACTGATTCAAACGCCTGCACCACATTTGGTCCCTTGAGCACTGCCAAGGGTAGCCCCTGAACACAGAGCCAAGAATGGCCCCTGAGCACTGCCAGGTGTGGCCCCAAAACAAACAAAAAGAGGAATTCTAGGATGAGGTGCAGTTGAGGCATCTGAGTTCCCAAGACCTTGAGAAGAAAGTCCAAACTGGCTGGTCTTGTGTGTCCGCGATAGGGGAGGGAAGCAAAGCCAGGGGCATAGGTAGGGCCTGCACCCAGTTTCTCTGTCTATCGCAAACCAAATTTCTTTCTTGAGGATACTTATAGACCCACACATGTAAAGACATTTTCCAAAAGTGTAAGGTCCACCAGGTACTTTCGACAATGTTATGTGCCACAATGATAACTTCAGAGATAGAAAGAGAAAGTAAAAAGCTATGAGCTTAGTTCTATGAGACAGAGAGAGAACCAGGAATAGATGGGGTGAAGAATCCGAGGGAGAGCATGGTCTCTAGCAGAGCTCTAACTACTGTGAATTGTTGGTGCAAAACTGAGTGTCTGCTCAAAATGATCTCTCACATATGGGATGTAAAAACACCTTGAAAGTGAGTAGCAGATGCCCGATGGCCATAAGAAACAAGGAGTGGAAGAACTGATCTTCAGTAGGAAGCTCGGCACTGGAGCAGGGGTGAGGCTAGTAGTCAGGACAAGGGAGGAGGTGAAAAGCGCCGGTTACAGGGGTGGGCTGGGGGGTGGCAGGGAAACTGGGGACACTGGCATAGGGTAGTGGGCACTAGGGAAGGAATTCATGCTGGAACAATATAAGCCTGAAACTCAATCATGAATATCTTTGCAACTTTGAAATTCAAGGTGTACATATATAATGCACACAGGCACACATAAATAGATAAAACAGTGTCTGCTTAGCAATATTTTTTTTTCTTTTTGGGTCACATCCACTGATGCTCAGGGGTTACTCCTGGCTCTGCACTCAGGAATTACTCCTGGCGGTGCTTGGGGGATCATATGGGATGCCGGGGATTGAACCTGGGTTGGCTGCATGCAAGGCAAATGTCCTCCCTGCCATACTACTGCTCCGGTTCTCTGCTTAGTGTATTTTCAAGTGGCATGATGGTTGACCAAGTTTTAAGTTCCAAGAAAAATCTATTTGTACCGCTTCCACTATACACACATTTTAAAATTTCCTTGACTAAAGGAGAACCTTTTCAGATACTGAATGCCATCTTTCTACTTGGGGTGTCATGAATGTTCAAGAATATACTGATAGATATTGATTCTAATCAAGTGATTCTAATACCTATGGTCTTTGACATATACAAACCCCCTAGTTCCCAACTACAAGTGAAGAGCATGTACACACACACAGACACACAGACACACACAAACACACACTTTTTGGAATAATTCCAAATGGGGCTGGGCAGGGAGTAGAGTGGAAGGGAGAAGGCATCCCGTGATCTGTGGAGAAGGCACTTTGCATGGTATGCTAACACATATTTGTCAATGTGTGAAATTTTCTCCCCAAAACATATAGTCTTGTGAATCACATGATATCAATTTATAAAAGGAGAAAATACCTTTCAATGAGGATAAAAGAAGAAAGTGAGTAAGGGAGGATGATTCCTGGTTTCTGACTTTGGCCATTTTTTTTTTTTTTTTGCTTTTTGGGTCACACCCAGCGATGCTCAGGGGTTACTCCTGGCTTTGTACTCAGGAACTACTCCTGGCGGTGCTTGGGGGACCATATGGGATGCCGGGGATCGAACCCGGGTCGGCCGCGTGCAAGGCAAACGCCCTACCCGCTGTGCTATCGCTCTGGCCCCTGACTTTGGCCATTTTTTGTGGTATAAATGTCCCACCTCATGACAAACCTCAAACTGCCATCTGGACTTCCCTCAGTGTACAGTTAAACATACCACTGCAACCGCAGGGCTGACCTGCCTCCCTGTATGTTGCAGGAGAGTAGGACATTTTCCCATGCACCCAGGATGTGACTGAATCCTGCATGTTCCTGAGCTTCATGTTGGCCATTTTTGTGTCAGATGTCACCAGCTTCATTACAGACCCTGGCCATGGGTCTGTACTCCCTTGCTGTCAGCATTTGATCCAGGAGCAGCATCTGACACTGTTTCAGAACCAGAGTGTGGGGTACTTTATGGGCACTCTTCTCTCCTTTGCTCCTTCGTTTCCTTCCAGATCTCCCCTTCCTGGTGTGCAATCAGCTCCACTGAGAGTGAGATGATGTGTCTGGAAAGCCCAGAGTCCCCATAGCTGCCCTGAAGTGGAGAGGAGGGAGAGTAACATGCATGGAAAAGCATGCTCTATGGGGGCAGCTGGTTCAGAGCCAGGCTTCCTGAATTTAAAGAAGTATTAGGCACTTCTGAGAAACTTGTAAAAACGCCAGTTCTGATCCAATGACTTCAGGGTATTCAATATTCTATTTCCAACGATCTTGCAGTCCTAAGTGTGGAGGCACATTTGGAGCGGTAAGGTTTTTAGGCACAAACAAAAACCTTTGGAAACTGGAGCAATAGTACAGTGGGTAAGATGCTAGACTTGCAAGTGTTTCCTGGAAATGTTAGTCACTTCCTAATATATATCCTCAGAGTTAGAGTTCTGACTAAAGAGAATTTTTTCACCTGGGTTGAAGCAGGTACTCTTCAGAAATCATTTTGCCTTTGAGAACTTGTCTTACTTCAAGTCAGAAGGTTCCAAAACACTAGACTGCAAATAAAACTATAATTTTATAGTTGCTCAATTTCATTCAATTCTGATTTTATTCTAAAAACCAAATATGAAGTTAGCAGCACTCTATGATCCCTTTCATACTACCCTCCCTGCATTTTAAAAATCTTATCCAGCATAGTTCAAAAAGGTAGTCAACCAATTCAATGACCATAATTCCTTTTATAATTTTTTAATTAGTGGTTTTGAACATTAGTGACCTGTGGTGCCAATCTATGGCATCGTTTTCAAAATAACTCTGTGTGTGTATGTGTGTGTGTGAGCCAATGACCCATAATCAGCATGAAGAAAAGGGGTTAGGTTTTGTATTCTTGCCGGTGTAAATATATGTGTTTAGAGGGTTCCAGGCTCTGTATAAACTTTGTTTGCCTTCAAGAATAAGAACATGTGAATAGACCAAAGCTGGCAAGGGTAAAATATTGTAAGTTATGAAGAAACATTCTAGAAGAAGTTGATTTTTAGTGCAGAAGCAAAAATAAGAACAAGGACAAGTAATTGTATAGGGTGGGAATTTTGACCCTTGTAATATGTCATGTTGTCTATGACTAGGACCAGACCTCTGGGGACTCTGGTGGCACCAGCATGTTCAAGAAACATCAGACTCAAAACACACTGTTCGATGATACAGCTTTGAAATGAGGTCCTAGCAGCAGAATAACTGTCAGCACCAAGAACTAGACATGGTAACAGAGCAACAGGAACAGAAAAGTGTAGGAAGGGCCAGGTTGCTCTAAGCATGCAGGTGTCTGTGCCTCTGAAAATATCCTGGGGAAACTCCCAGAGCTATTAGTAGCTTGCATTTATTTAGGATAAAAGGGACAGAAGTAGAAACAATTGCCTTGCACCCAGGCAATTGTGAGTTCTTTCTTTAGCACTTCATATGGTCCCCTTATCACCAATAGGAGTGATATCTGAATCTAGAGTCAGAAGTAAGACCTGAGCACCTCCAGGTGTGCCCCCACAAAAAACAAAAGAAAATAATAAACATTCTATGCTGCTAGATGGGATGTTATTTGGCTCATATGATAATAATCTAGCCAGGCTAGATGATTGGTCCATTGTTTAGAGTGGGCATTAATACTCCAACCAATTTTGCATTGCTGTTCTTGTTTTCTATTTCTATTTGCATTTTCTTTAATACTTAGAAGCTCTCATATTGACTGATGTTGGGCATTGTTTTGGTTTTCAGACTATTGACACCTAGAAAACTTGCTTTATAACAGATATTATTCAGGGATACTTTCTGAGATATTCAAGTTATCCCTGAATATCCTTGAATTGCAAATATTCAAGATATTCTCAAATATCTGCAGATTCATAAGGAAAGATATATTGATCCAGATTTCAGGCTTTATTTAGACTATTTCAGGAGAGAGCTTTTTGCTTCCTATGCATGCCTTCACAACAAAAAGACTTGCTAATTTTTAGCAATTTCAAATGAAAGCAACATATTTTATTATTACCAAGGTTAGCTTCATGGCTGCATCGTGACATAGCTGTCCAGAGGGTCTAGACATTCTGGTCAGTCAAAGTTTTCCCAAGCACATATTTGCTTAGAATCACACTTACCTCTTTGAGGGCTTCCTGACTTTTGTAAAACAAACAAACAGAATGGAATCTCAGATGAGAGACTATCACAACAATTTTGTGATAAGTTTTGCACTCCCATTTTTACCTTACTTCATTCTTTGAAACAAAGATAAAGTATTTGCAAAAGGGGCTGGGGCTAACAACACAAATGGTGATGAAAAAGATTCCTTCCATATTCCTGGTGAAATCTTGTATGATTTAATAAATTTCTCATATTCAGGTAACTTATGAAATGTTTACTTCTTTCTATATATTATTTTTTTTTAATTTTTATTTTATCACCAGGTGGAAAGTTACAAAGTTCTCAGGTTAATGTGTCAGTTATACAATATTCAAACACCATCCCTTCACCATTGCCCATATTCCACCACCAAAATCCCCAGTATACTCCCTGCCCCCCACCCCCAACTGATGAATTTCACTTCATTTTCTCTTTACCTTGATTACGTTCCATATTTCAACACAAAACTCACTATTGTTGTTGGAGTTTCCCCCCAAGAAAGACAGCCCTACTAAGGAAGCATTTGATAATTAGTTTTCCATTAAAAGATTGTATGTTTTCAGTTTTTAGAAAAGGTCGCGTGGCCGCGTCAGCGACCATGCGGTTTCGGATGTGTCCCAGATCCACATCCCGGAGCCATGTTAGTTGCTGCTCAGTGTCGCCAGGGCTCCATCTGGAGAAGGTGTAGTGGCTGCACCTCCCCGTCTGGATCCGGTGTTGCTGGCCCGGTTTCGGGGCCGGAGCATTCTCCGGCCACGTTGCTCACCAGAACGCCTGGCTTCTTCTCTGTTGAATGTGGCAAGATAGCGCCTCTATATATTATTTTAATATTTTCAGTTAATCATTGGAACATCACATGCCTCTTCAGCATTAAACCAGATTTCTCCATCTTGAAAACCCACCCCTGTTGAATTATGCAAGAATCCCAGTAAGTTAACAAAGTAGAAGTTGGAGAGGTAGTACAGAGGGTAATGTGCTTGCCATACACATTCAACCTAAGTTTGATCTCTATCCTCACATATGGGTCCATGGCCACCAGGATAGATACCTGAGTACCACTGGGAGTGCCTCAACACCCCCTCCCCCATTGCAGTTGCTTTTATTTTAAAGCATGTTTCCTTTTCTTTGCTGTTGGTCTTCCTACTACTCATACTGATTTTTATCTGCCTTTTACTAAATAAACATTTTAAAACTTTGAAATGAACTTTACCATTCATCTTTTCATTGTGCAATGCCAATTTCAAATGCAAATATTAGATAATTTAATTCACATGAGAATCACCAAAAAAGATACAATTTTAAACTTGTAGCTCAAATGTATGTACATTTTCTGAAGTCCAAAGCAATGAAGGTGCTGTAAAAGCTACTGCTCTTATTCTACTTCTTGGCACATTCATTAAGCCAACAGATGAATAAGGAAGGAAGGATCAGTGGAGAAGATAGTAGGGATTGTCCAGTTTTTCTTTTCTTTTCATGTCATCATTGTCAGCATCAGTGTCTAGCTGAGACATAAATAACCAAGTAAGTTACTAACTTACATAATTCACCTAATTTACCAAGTAAGCAAGTCAGCATATACTTCAAAAAAGGGATATAATGACTTATCTACTTGCTAATAGAGTACTGAGTACTCTGTATCAGCTTAGATATTGGCAGTGAATTTGTATGAGTGCATGTGTATTTCTATGTTCATGTGTGGATATATATGCATATATTTTTAATTTTACTGAATTACCGTGAGATAGTTACAAGCTTTCATGTTTGGGTTACAATCATACAATGATTAAACACCCATCCCTCCACCAGTGCACATTCCCCACCACCGATATCCCTGGTATATCCCTCCCTTTCCTACCCTCCCCCTGCCTCCATGGCAGACAATATTCCCCATACTATACTCTCTCTCTACTTTTGGTCCTCATGGCTTGCAACACAGACACTGAGAGGTCATCATGTTTGGTCTATTATCTACTTTCAGCATGCATCTCCCATCCCAACTGATTCCTCCAGCCATCGTTTTCTCAGTAATCCCTTCTCTATTCCATCTGCCTTCTCCCCTCCGCTCATAAAGCAGTCATTCAGCTATGGGGAAATTCTGCTGGCCCTCATATCTACTATCCTTGGGTGTCAGCCTCATGTGATGTTATTCTATATTCCACAAGTGAGTGGAATATAGAATATATTCTGTATATTCTTTTTATGTCTGTCCCTCTCTTTCTGGCTCATTTCACCTAGCATGATACTTTCCATATTTATCCATTTATAAGCAAATTTCATGACTTTCTGCTAACAGCTGCATAGTATTCCATTGTATAGATGTACCAAAGTTTCTTTAACCAGTCATCTGTTTTAGGGCACTCGGGTTGTTTCCATATTTTGGCTATTATGAATAGTGCTGTAATGAATATATAGGTACAGATGCCATTTCTACTGTGCTGTTTTGCATCCTCGGGATATATTCCCAAAAGTGGTATTGCGGGGTCATATAAAAGCTCGATTTCTAGTTTTTGAAGGTCTGTCCATATTGTTTTCCAGAAACGCTGGACCAGTCAGTATTCCCACACACAGTGAAAGAGTGTCCCTTTTCCCCCACATCCATGCCAGTACTGGTTGCTTTTATTCTTTTGAATGTGTGCCAGTCTCTGTGGTGTGAGATGATATCTCGTTGTTGTTTGATTTGCGTCTCCCTAATGACTAGCGATGTGGAGCATGTTTTCATGTGCCTTTTAGCCATTTGTATTTCTTTTTTGAGGAAACTTCTGTTCATTTCTTCTCACCATTTTTTGATGGGGTTGAAGGTTTTTTTCTTATACAATTCTACTAGTGTCTTGTATATCCTAGATATTAATCCCTTATCAGATGGGTATTGGGTAAATATTCTTTCCGATTCTGTGGCTCTTTCTGTATTTTGGTCACTGTTTCTTTTGAAGTACAGAGGTTTCTTAGTTTGATGTAGTCCCATTTGTTTATGTTTGCTTCCACTTGAGTGGTCAGTGCTGTTTCAACCTTAAAGATGCTTTTAGCTTCAATGTCATGGAGAGTTCTGCCTACACTTTCCTCTGTGTAGGTTATAGATTCATGTTTGATATTAAGGTCTTTAACCCAGTTTGATCTAACTTTTTTGCCTGGCATTAGACAGAGATCAGAGTTCATTTTTTTGCAGGTAGCTATCCAGTTTTCCCAGAACCACTTCTTGAAGAGGATTTCCTTGTTCCACTTCACATTTCTTACTCCTTTGTTAAAGATTAAGTGGCCATATATTTGGGGGTCTGTGACAGGATATTCAAGTCTGTTCCATTGGTCTGAGGTCTGTTTTTAGCCCAATACCATGCTGTTTTAGTTACTAATGCTTTGTAGTAGAGTTTGAAGTTGGAGAAGGTGACGCCACCCATCTTCTTTTTCCCAAGGACTGCTTTAGCTCTTCGTGGAGGTTTATTGTTCCATATGAATTTCAGGAGCGTTTTGTCTATTTCTTTGAAAATTGTCATTGGTGTCCTGTTCGGGACCGCATTAAATTTGTATAGTGCTTTGGGCAATATTGCCATTTTGATAATGTTAATTCTCCCTATCCATGATCCATGAATGGGGATGTGTCTCCATTTCCTAGTGTCCTCTTTTATTTCTTGTAGTAGTGTTTTGTAATTTTCCTTGTATTGGTCCTCCACCTCTTTGGTTAAGTTGATTCCAAGGTACTTTATTTTCTGAGGTATTATTGTGAACGGGATTTTTTTAAATATCTCTCTCTTCTCTTTCATTATTTATATATAAGAAAGCCATGGGCTTTTGGGTGTTGGTTTTGTAGCCTGCCACTTTACTATATTTTGTATTCACAAAAGGGCAGTGGTGCTCTATCTCTTGTGTTGCCCACGTTAGGCCGTCTCACATCACTTCCCCCACCCTGGGGAGGCTGATGGAGATGGGCAGGCGAATGAAAGAACAAATGCCAGGCTGGTCGGTATCAATTGCAGTTTATTCCAATCTCCATTCCCCTTCTTCTTCTGTCTCTCAACCCCCTCAGACCTTACAGTCTTAGTTTATATAGCAATCACATAGGGTGGTAACACAAAGGTGGGTCAGAACATAAAAAAAAAAATCAACAAAGAGCGGTAAAACCACTTCTCAAGGACAAAATCTCATTTTAGGAGATTAATCCATATTACTAGGAGATCCTCTCAAGGGTGGGATCCAAACAAGGGTGTGTCGCTTTCTTCTTTCTTCAGCTAGTAATCCACTCAAATAGTTGTAGTAAATCTACTTCTAATATTTCTAGCAATGTCTTTCTATATGAGCACAGTAAGAGATATAAAATAAAAGTTTGGTTCTTTCTGAGGACATCTCACTATACATTCTAGACCATAGTCCTCAGGCCAGATTAATCTTCTTAACCCCAGCAGGGTACTAATCTCATCATTACCTTTGGATCATGACAGCATTTGTCTATGATCATGCTCTAAACTTATAGTTGAGTATTGTGGTGCTTTGGCCTGGCCCATTTCGATGCCAGGGTAGCTCACAGCCTACCCTGGGTCCTTTCAGTCCCTCGTCAGGACCCTGCTTTTGGGGTGCTAGGAACTAAGGGCAACGGAGTCGAGAAAGCAGATGCCCAGGAGTAAATATTATTCAGACTAATCAACTTACAAATTTCAAGAACATAATATTAACTGTCTTCCTGTATCCATACAAAAGAACATTGCTTTAAGGTAAAGTGTGCAAAAGAAAGAAAAGCAATAATTAACTTACAATACAAGTTCAGTGTCCTAGAAGGATCTGATCTTACAAGTTAACAGAATCTAATTAGGAGAAAAGGTGATTAACTGGTTGGGGAGGAGAGCACAGAGAAGAGTTTACAGATAAATAGAGGAGAATGGAGGGTCTCCAGAAAGGAAGTGTCTCCAGAGTGCTTAAACCTACGCTCCCTGTGGCAACGGGGGAAGTACAAACCAATGTTATCCTAAAATGTTTAGAGCTATACTCCAACACTATATAGACCTATTGTTTCTAATAGCTTTTCTGTAGAGTCTTTAGGGTTTTCCAAGTATAGTATCATATCATCTGCAAATAGTGATAACTTGATCTCTTCCTTTCCTATCTGTATGCCCTTGATATCTTTTTCTTGTCTAACTGCTATGGCCAGGGCTTCCATTACTATATTGAATAGTGGCGAAAGCAGGCAACCTTGTCTTGTGCCCGATCTTAGAGGGAAGGCTTTCAGTTTTTTCCCATTGAGAATGATACTTTCTCTGGGCTTGTGGTAGATGGCTTTAACTATATTGAGGAAAGTTCCTTTGATGCCCATTCTGCTGAGAGTTTTCATCATAAACGGGTGCTGTATCTTGTCAAATGCTTTCTCTGCATCTATTGATATGATCATATGGTTTCTATTCTTTTACTGATATGACAAATTATGTTGATTGACTTGCAAATGTTAAGCCATCCTTGCATCCCTGGGATAAATTCTACTTGGTCATGGTATATTATCATTTTGATGAGTCGTTGGATTCTATTTGCTAATACTTTATTGAGGATATTTGCGTCTGTGTTCATCAGGGTTATCAGTCTGTAATTCTCTTTCTTTGTGGTATCTTTGCTTTTGGTGTTATTTGCTTCATAGAAACTGTTTGGAAGTGTTTTGGATACTTCAATTTCCTGGAAAACCTTAAAGAGGATTGGGAGTAAGTCCTCTTTAAAGGTTTAGAAGAATTCACTAGTAAATCCATCTGGGCCAGGACTTTTGTGCTTAGGGAAACTTTTTCTTACCGTTTCAATTTCCTTGATGGTGATAGGTCTGTTCAGGTATTTAACTTCTTCTTGGTTCAGCCTTGGGAGGCTATAAGACTCTAGGAATTTATCCATTTCCTTGAGGTTTTCGTGTATCGTGGCATAAAGATTCTCAAAGTAATCTCTAAGGATCCTTTGAATTTCTGTAGTTTCTGTTGTAATGTCCCCCTTTTCATTTCCGATTTGGTTTATTAGGGTTTTCTCTCTCCCTTTTTTTTCTTTTCTTTTTTTAAAATTTTTTTTTTATTAGTGAATCAATGTGAGGGTACAGTTGCAGGTTTATACATTTTTGTGCTCATGTTTCCCCCATACAAAGTTCGAGAACCCATTCCTTCACCAGTGCCCATTCTCCACCACCAGTAAACCCAGCATCCCTCCCACTCTTCCCAGTCCCGTCTCCCCCTACCCCACACTGCCACTATGGTGGAGTATTCCCTTTTATTCTCTCTCTCTGATGAGGTGTTGTGGTTTGCAATAAAGGTGTTGAGTGGCCATTGTGTTCAGTTTCTAGTCTATATTCGGCACGCGTCACCCTTCCCCCGCATGACCTCCGACCACATTTTTCTTGGTGTTTCCTTCTCTGAGTTGCCCAGAATGAGAGACAAGCCTCCAAGCCATGGAGACAGCCTCCTGGTACTTATTTCTACTATTTTGGGTGTTAGACTCCTATTCTATTATTCTATATTCCACAGATGAGCGCAATATTTCTATGTCTGTCTCTCTCTTTCTGACTTATTTCACTTAGCATGATACTTTCCATGCTGATCCACTTATATGCAAACTTCATGACCTCATTTTTCCTAACAGCTGCATAGTATTCCATTGTATAGATGTACCAAAGTTTCTTCAGCCAGTTATCTGTTCTAGGGCACTCAGTTTTTTTCCAGATTCTGGCTATTGTAAACAGTGCTGCGATGAACATATAAGTGCGGATGTCATTTCGACTATACTTTTTTGCTCCTCTGGGATATGTTCCCAGCAGTGGTATTGCTGGGTCAAATGGAAGCTCAACCTCTAGTTTTTTGAGAATTGTCCACATTGTTTTCCAAAAGGGCTGAACTAGTCGGCATTCCCACCAGCAGTGTAGAAGGGTCCCTTTCTCCCCACATCCTCTCCAACAGTGGTTGCTTTTGTTCTTTTGGATGTGTGCCAGTCGCTGTGGTGTGAGGTCGTATCTCATGGTTGTTTTGATCTGCATCTCTCTGATTATTAGTGATATAGAGCACTTTTTCATGTGCCTTTTGGCCATTCGTATCTCTTCCTTGGTAAAGTTTCTGTTCATTTCTTCACCCCATTTTCTGATGAGGTTGGATGTTTTCTTCTTGTAGAGTTCAACCAGTGCTTTATATACCATGGATATCAACCCCTTATCTGATGGGTATTGTGTAAATATCCTTTCCCATTCTGTAAATAGTCTTTGTATTTTGGTCACTGTATCTTTAGCGTTACAGAAGCTTTTTAGTTTAATGTAGTCCCATTTGTTGATCTCTGTTTCCACTAGATTGCTTAGTTCTGTGTCATCTTTGAAGAAACCTTTATCTTCAATATCGTGGAGGGTTTTGTCGACCTTATCTTCAATGTACCTTATGGTTTGTGGTCTGATGTTGAGGTCTTTAATCCATTTTGATCTGACTTTTGTGCATGGTGTCAGGTCGAGGTCTAAGCCCATTTTTTTGCATGTGGTTGTCCAGTTGTGCCAGCACCATTTGTTAAAGAGGCTTTCCTTGCTCCACTTCACAGCTCTTGCTCCCTTATCAAAGATTAGATGATCATACATTTGGGGTTGTGTGTAGGGATATTCCACCCTGTTCCATTGGTCTTCGGCTCTGCCTTTGTTCCAGTAACATGCTGTTTTAATTGTTACTGCTTTGTAGTAAAGTTTGAGGTTGGGAAGGGTGATGCCTCCCATCGTCTTTTTCCCAAGAATTATTTTAGCTATCCGTGGACATTTGTTGTTCCATATGAATTTTAGATTGCTTGATCCGTTTCTTTGAAGAATGTCATGGATATCCTTATAGGGATCGCATTGAATCCGTATAATGCTTTGGGGAGTATTGCCATTTTGACAATATTGATTCTCCCTATCCATGTCTCTCCCTTTTTCTGTGAGTCTTGCTAGAGGTTTATCGGTATTGTTTATTTTCTCAAAGAACCAACTCTTGGTTTCACTGATCTTTCGGATTGTTCTTTGGATTTCCATCTCATTAATTTCTGCTCTGAGTTTTATTATTTTCTTCCTCCGGTTCGGAGTGGGCTCCTTTTGTTGGTCATTCTCCAAGCTCTTAAGCTGTGAGGTTAGGTTACTTATGTGGGCCCGCTCCTCCTTCCTGAGGAATGCTTGTAGAGCTATAAACTTTCCCCCTAAAACAGCTTTTGCTGTGTCCCATAAGTTTTGGTAACTCATGTCCTCATTTTCGTTCATTTCTGGGAATCTTTTGATTTCCTCTTTGATTTCCTTTCTAAGCCACCTGTTGTCTAATAGCGAGCTGTTTAATTTCCAGGTCTTTGATTTCGTTTTCTGTGTGTGTGTGATTTATTTATAATTTCAGCGCATCACGGTCTGAGAAGATTGTTAATACAATCTCTATCTTCCTAATTTTATGGAGGTATGTTTTGTGGCTCAGCATGTATTCTATCTTGGAGAATGTTCCATGCACACTTCAGAAGAATGTATATTCAGCTTTTTGAGGATGGAGTGTCCTGTATATATCTACTAAGTCCCTTTCTTCCATTTCTTCCCTCAGATGCAGTATGTCCTTGATAAGTTTGAGTCTGATTGATCTATCAAGAGGTGATAAAGCGCTGTTGAAGTCTCCCACTAGTATTGTGTTGCTATCGATGTCTTTCTTTGCTCTATGAGAGGTTGTTTTAAGTACTTTGCTGGTCCCTCATTAGGTGCATATATATTTAGTATTGTACGTTTTTCCTGTTGTACAGAACCCTTGATCAATAAGCAATGAACTTCACTGTCTCTTGTGACCTTCTTCAGTCTGAAATCAATGTGGTCTGATACCAGGATGGTTACCCCAGCTTTTTTATGGGAGTTGTTCACCTGTAGGATTGTTTTCCAGCCTTTGCTTTTCAGCCTGTGTTTGCTCTGACTGTTGAGATGTGTTTCTTGCAGGCAGCAGAATGCTGGGTTCAATTTTCTAATCCATCCTGCCACTCTGTGTCTTTTAATTGGTGTGTTTAGCCCATTGACGTTGAGAGAGATTAATGTTATGGGGTTTTGTCTCATTTTTCTGCTGAAATTTGGTGCATTTGAGCATCCTGTTTTGTCTTAATGTAGCCCATTCAGTTGTTCTTGTAACCGTGGTTTTGAGTCTATGAAGTTCCTGAGCTGTTGTTTATCTGTGAAATTGTATGTTGTTCCTTCTGTTATGAATGAGAGTCTAGATGGGTAAAGTATTTTTGGTGAGGCATTTATTTCATTGAGTTTTTTTCACTATATCCCACCACTGTTTTCAGGCCATGAGGATTTCATCAGAGAAGTTGGCTGTGAATCTTAAGGATGCTCCTTTAAAGGCAATTTCTTTCTTTGATCTTGCTGCTTTCAGGATTTTGTCTCTATCTAAGGTTTTGGTCATTTTGATCAGAATGTGTTTGAGGGTATTTTTATTTGTATTTCTTCTACCTGGTACCCTTTGGGCCTCCTGAATGTCGTTGCATGTTGTCTTCTGCTCTGGGAACATCGTAGCAATGATATCTTTGACAGTTTCTTCTTCAACAGAGTTTTCTTCCTGTCCCTCTGGGAATCCAATAATTCTTATATTACTTTTCTTGGCTTTATCATGATCTTCTCTTGCCATCTGTTCCCAGATTGTCAGTCCCTTATCCATTTTCTGTTCTTTTCTTGTGTAGATATATTATATATATATGCATATGTCTCCTATATTTGTTGGCTATATGTATATGTTATGCACAGACTATAATTAAGAGAATAGTAAAAGGTTGATTACTTCTTTCATAATATAATTTTTCTTTGGAATTTTATAAAATTTATTTATTTACAAATTTTATTTTACTTTAATTAAGAGATTAGAGGATTAGTTCCATACACCACATTTTGAGTTCTAGGAGTAATTGAAGACAACTGTTTTCTGAAGTGGAGAAATCACTTTCTAGGCTCTTAGTGGCTAAGAGTAAAATTGAAGGGTCTATATATGCCAATAACAATGGTGACTATGAGATGTTGTTATCACCACCAAAACGCAGATGCAAATACTTGTCATCTCAGACTACATGGTTAGAGATACTTCAAGTTTATTGAGTTATCAAAATAAAAATAAAAAGATGAAAAATAACTGGGAAAATTCTAAACTGCTAAACAGTTTCTTCCAGATTAATTCTGGATATTTTTATGAGAAGTGGTCCATAATGATTTCCCATCTGCTCAGGGGCTATTCCCAACTTTGTGTTCATGGAGTTCAGCAGTTCTTAGGGGGCCAGGCAGTACTGGTGAAGGACATGAAACTGAGCCTCCTGCATGCAAAGTATGCACTTATGTTCATTGAGTTATCTCTTTGGTCTATTCCTTAGTTAGTGTTTATTTGATCTCTTTGCATGAGAATAAACAGAAGGCTGATGTTTTTAAAAACAAAGGGGAAACCCAGTGCCCGTTTGAATCAATTTAGTTTGACCTAATAATCCTGTCATCTTGTTGAATGCCAAAAAGATGACTAGAGGGATGCGTCTAAAGCCACTGAACACAACCAAACTGTCTTTGTCACAAGCGGTCTTGCTGTTTCCTAACTTTCAAATCAGGAATGCAGGCATCCATGCAGTGTCAGCCTCTGACAGCCTCTCTAACTCCTGTCACAGTGCTTTAGAAAAATTTGACCAGGTCCCACCTCAGTTACCAACCAACATAACTCTCCTTTATGATTCCACGATAACCCAACCCCACCTCCTGAAAAAATGTCAATTCCAGACATTATAACAAGACTGAAGCCCTTCTGTAAATTCAATCTCCATGTTACCCTCTTATTTTTAGGGATTGCATACTTCACACAGAATCCCCGCAGTCCCATCCTTCGGGCTTATTTATTAGCTAGAATTTTGTTGGGGAATTCTTTCCTATGTTTAACTGTTGAAATTATTCAGATATTACAGTACAGTGTGGACCATACTGAAGATATTTTCAGGGCAAATAAAGTACAGAGACTTTTGTCAATTTGCAAACTAGGTGAGGGAATGGTAAAGACAAATATTTCCTTCTTTGAGGTTTATCATTCTTCTAATCACAACCAAGAGAACATGAAACTCCAAAAACAGTGGGATGTATGTTTTATTTTCCAAGTGACATTAGATATTTGTCAAAATAAGAAAATATTCTCGATCATCTGATAGTCTTAAATGATATGAAAGGATTCAAATCAGAAAGTGCACTCTTTAAACACAATAAAATTAGACATCAATGATGAAGTCAATGTCTGGAAAGTCAGTAAATGTGTAAATTAAATGCCATAGCATCAGTATTCTGTTAGGGATCAGTATTCTGTTAGGGATTCTGATAGTTGATCCCTTAAGTTAGGGATCAACTAAAGGAGTCAGATGGAAAATTAGGAAATATTTTGAAGTGAACGAGAATAAAAACACTCTGAAAATAGTGAGCATTGAGTGTGAGATGTGATAGTGAAGGCCTGGGTGGGAAGAAGCCAAGTCTCCAGATAGTAAACAGTTTCTTCCACTAAAAAAAAAAAAAAGCCCCCGGGACGCGCGGCCCTGGGAGAAACTGCCCCCAAATTGGTGTCTTGCCGGCTTGGGCCCTTTTGGACCCTACCCCCACTTTGCAGCTGCTGCCAGTCAACCTCAGCCCTGCCCTAATTCACAAGTCCTGCCTAGATTTTGGGGGCGTGTCCTTACACCAGGAGAAGTGGCCTCAAAAGGGGGCGTGGCCTCCCTCCGAAGTTCTTTCTCCCCTCTCAATGCATTGTTCACGCATGTCACAATTTATATAACCTAATCCTTTGATGAGCATTGTGGCTTTCTTATAACTATATGCCAATCATCAAACTACCCCACTTCTTCAATTGAGGCCCCTCACAAGCTAAAGTGAAGTGCCTGACACTAAAGCTCATAACAACATGAAGAAACATCGAAAATCCCCAATCTCAGGAGAGATGGAAGAGAGATCTCAGAAAACCCAACAGGGACTTCCCAGAAATACAATCTCCTCTCAGATAAAGAATTCATAGAGGAAATTGTGAAATGGCTCAGGAACTCAAAGCAACTATGGAATGAACATCCAATAAATTAAGGGAGGATATGGATGCAGCATTGGAATGGTCCACCAAGATAATCCAGGAGGAAATGAAAGCAGAAATTTCAAAGCTATGAACAAAAGTCACACAATTAAAAGAATCCGTAGATGAAATAAAAAACTCAGTAGGAGCCCTCAATATTAGAATGACCTCAGCCGAAGAGACAGAATCAGTGAGTTTGAAGATGAGCTACAGAAAGCATACAGGGAAAAACAAATAATGGCAAAAGACCTCAAAATGGCTCTAGGGTGAATGAGAGTCCTAGGGGATGACCTCAAGAGGAACAACATAAGAATCATGGGAGTACCAGAAGCACAGGGAACTAATCCCAATGAAAAAACCACAGTCAAAGACATCATTGCTAAGAAATTTCCAGAGCTAGAGAATGCAGGCATTCAGATCCAAGGGTGTCAGCTAGAAGAGACCCCAATAAAAAATCTCCAAGGCATATCATAGTCACAATGATGGATGCCATGGATAGAGACACAATACTGAAAGCAGCAAGGTCAAAGAAGGACATTACATACAAAGGAGTGCCCCTTAGATTTACAGCAGACCTATCAGAAGAAACCCTCCAAGCCCAAAGACAATGGTGAAATATAGTGAAAAAACGTAATGAAATGAATGCCTCACCAAGAATACTTTATCCGGCTAAGTTCTCACTTAAACTGGAAGGAACCATACATTACTTCACGGAGAAACAACAGCTCAGAAACTTCATAGACTCAAAACCAAACTTAAAAGAAGGACTAAAGGGGCTACTGTAAGACAAGGAAAAACCCTCCAAGAACAACAAATCCTACAGAAAGATGACACAATATCACATGACAATAATCTCTCTCAATGTCAATGGCCTAAACACACCAATTAAAAGACAGAGTGGCAAAATGGATTCGGAAACAGAACCCAACATTCTGCTGCCTACAAGAAACACACCTGATCAGACAGAGCAAATACAGACTCAAAGTCAAAGGATGGAAAACAATCCTGCAAGCAAACAACTCACTCAAAAAAGCTGGGGTGGTCATACTAGTATCCGACAACATAGATTTCAGACTGAAAAAAGGTTAGAAGGGACAGCGAAGGTTATTTTATACTCATCAAGGGATATGTACAATAGGAAGAAATCACACTCCTAAACATATGTGCACCTAATGAGCGACCAGCTAATTACTTAAAACAACTCCTAGCAGAATATAATGGGGACATTACTAGCACCGTGATAGTAGTTGGAGACTTCAACACTGCCTTATCACCTCTGGATAGATCAACAAGAAAAAAACTCAGCAAGGAAACAAAGGCTCTGAAGGAAGAAATGGAGGAGACAGGGCTAAGAGACCTATACAAGGCTTTACACCCCCAAAAGAAAGAATACACTTTTTTCCCAGTGCACATGGAACATTCTCCAAAACAGACCACGTTCTGGTTCACAAATCACACCTCAATAGAATTAGGAAGATAGAAACTGTATCAACTATCTTCTCAGACCATGATGCGCTGAAAATAGAAGTTAATCACACACAGACTCGGAGAACCAAATCAAACACCTGGAAGTTAAACAACTCATTGCTGAACAATGAGTGGGTCACAAAAGAAATCAAGGAAGAAATCAAAAGATACCTCGAAACAAATGAGAATGAAGACACAAACTACCAGAACCTATGGAACGCAGCTAAAGCTGTGTTAAAGGGAAAATTTATAGCCCTACAAGCATTTCTCAGGAGGGAAGAAAGGGCCTACATAGATGCTTGACTTCGCAGCTCAAGATCTTAGAAAAGGACCAGCAGAAGGAACCCAAACCGGAGTGAAGGAAAGAAATAATAAAACTTAGAGCACAAATTAACGACATGGAAACCCAAAAAACAATCTGAAAGATCAATGAAACAAAGAGCTGGTTCTTCGAGAAAATAAATAAGATTGATAAACCACTAGCAAGACTCACAAAGAAAGAAAGAGAGAGAACCCTAATAAACCGAATCAGAAACAAGAATGGGGACATCACAACAAAAACTGATGAAATTCAAAAGATTATCAGAGACTACTTTGAAAGTCTGTATGCCATAAGACAAGAGAACCTAGAAGAAATGGATAAATTCCTGGATTTCTACAATCTCCCAAGATTGAATAAAGAAGACTTGGAATATCTGAGCAGACCCATTAATATCAAGGAAATTGAAACTGTTATCAAAAGTCTCCCCCAAAACAAAAGCCCAGGCCCAGATAGCGTCACCAGAGAATTCTTCCAAACATTTAACGAAGACCTGTTACCAGTTCTCCTCAAGCTTTTCCAGAAAATTGAAAAAACAGGTACTCTCCCAAACAGTTTCTATGAAGTACATATCTCCCTAATACCAAAAGCAAATAAAGCCACTGCTAACAAGGAAAACTTCAGACCAATATACCTGATGAACACAGATGTGAAGATCCTCAACAAAATACTAGCAAATAGAATCCAACAACTCATCAAAAAGATTATACATCATGACCAAGTCGGATTCATTCCTGGAATGCAAGGATGGTTTAACAGAGGCAAATCAATCAACATAATCCATCACATCAACAAAAGTAAAAATAAAAATCATATGATCATTTCAATAAGTGCAGAGGAAGCATTTGACAAGATCCAACATCCATTTATGATGAAAACTCTCACCAAAATGGGTTTTGGAGGAACCTTCCTCAAGATAGTCAAAGCTATCTATCACAAACCCGTGGAAAGAATTTTCCTCAATGGAGAAAAACTAAGGACCTTACCTCTAAGATCAGGGACAAGACAAGGATGCCCACTCTCATCTCTTCTGTTCAACATAGTACTGGAAGTACTTGCAATAGCAATTAGGCAGGAAAAAGACATTAAGGGTATCCAGATAGGAAAGGAAGAAATCAAGTTCTCACTATTCGCAGATGACATGATTCTATACCTAGAAGAATCCTAAAACCTCCATTAAGAAACTCCTAGAAACAATAGACATGTACGGTAAAGTTGCAGGCTATAAAATCAATACCCAAAAATCCATGGCCTTTCTATACGCAAACAGCGAGATAGAGGAAAATGACATTAAAAAAATCCCATTCACAATTGTACCCCAGAAAATCAAGTACCTCGGAATCAGCCTAACTAAAGAGGTTAGGGATCGCTACAAAGAAAACTAGAAAGCCCTACTACATTAAGTAAAAAAAAGACACGAAGAAATGAAAAAATATTCCCTGCTAATGGATAGGAAGACTTAACATTGTCAAAATTGCAATACTCCCTAAAGCACTATACAGATTAAATGCAATCCCCATAAGGATACCCATGAAATTCTTCAAAGAAATGGACCGAGCAATCCTGAAATACATATGGAACAACAAACGCTCACGAATAGCTAAAGCAATTCTTGCGAAAAAAACGATGGGAGGCATCACCCTCTCTAACCTTAAACTCTACTACAAAGCCGTAACAATTAAAACAGCATGGTACTGGAACAAGAACAGAGCCACAGACCAATGGAACAGGGTGGAATATCCCTACACACCACCCCAATTGTATGAACACCTAATCTTTGATAAGGGAGCAAGAAATGTGAAGTGGAGCAAGGAAAGCCTCTTTAACATAACTAGTCAACCACATGTAAAACAATGGGTTTAGACCTTGACCTGACAGCATGCACAAAAGTCAGATCACAATGGATTAAAGACCTCAACATCAGACCACAATCCATAAGGTACATTGAAGACAAGGTCGGAAAAACCCTCCATGATATTGAAGCCAAAGGTATCTTCAAAGATGACACGGAACTAAGCAGTCAAGTAAAAACAGAAATAAACAAATGCGATTATATTAAACTCAGAAACTTCTGCACCGCAAAAGACACAGTTACCCGAATACAAAGGCAATCTACAGAATGGGAAAGGATATTTACACAATACCCATCTGATAAGGGGTTGATATCAAGGGTGTATAAGGCACTGGTTGAACTCTACAGGAAGAAAACATCCAACCCCATCAGAAAATGGTGCAAAGAAATGCACAGAAACTTTCTCAAGGAAGAAATACGAATGGCCAAAAGGCATATGAAAAAATGCTCATCATCACTAATCATCAGGGAGATGCAGATCAAAACAACTATGAGATACCACCTAATACCACAGAGACTGGCACACATCCAAAAGAACAAAAGCAACCACTGTTGGAGAGGATGTGGGGAGAAAGGGACCCTCCTACACTGCTGGTGGGAATGCCGACTGGTTCAACCCTTCTGGAAAACAATATGGTCGCTCCTCAAAATATTAGAAATCGAGCTCCCATTTGACTTAGCAATACCACTTCTGGGAATATCCTCCGGAGAGGCAAAAAGATATAGCCAAAATGACATCTGCACATGTATTTTCATTGCAGCACTATTTATGATAGCCAAAATCTGGAAAAAACCCAAATGCCCAAGAACAGATGACTGGCTAAAGAAACTTTGGTACATCTATACAATGGAATACTATGCAGCTGTCAGAAAAGATGAAGTCATGAACTTTGCATACAAGTGGACCAACATGGAAAATATCATGCTAAGTGAAATGAGTCAGAAAGAGAGAGACTGACAATAGAAGAATTGCACTCATCTGAGGAATATAAAACAACAGAATGGAGGCCTAACACCCAAGAATAACAGAAATAAGTACCAGATTTGGTCCATGGCTTGGAGACCAGCCTCACATGCTGGGGGAAATGTCAGCTCAGATAGCGAAGGGAATACCAAGCAAAAATGTGATGGGAGGACTCGTTCGGGATGGGAGAGGCGTGCATGTAGCAGATTATAGACGGAACACATTGACCACCCAAGACCTCCATTACTAACCACAATACCCAAAGGGAGAGAGGGAACAGAGGGGAAAGCTCTGCCAATAAGGCAAGGTGGGGAGGAGAATGGGGTAAGAGGAGGTGGGAGGGATGATGGGGTCAACAGTGGAGATCGGGTACTGGTGGGTGGATAGATAATCAAGCTGTATATGACCAAAATACAAGCACGAGAATATGTAAACCTGTATCTGTACCTTCACGGTGATTTAATAAATAAATCACATTTATTTTTTAAATTTTAAAAAATAAAAATAATAAAAAATAATAAAGGAAAAAAACATAAAAGGGGAATAAAACCAAACATTTCAAGAAAAAATAATAAGATCAGAGCTTTAACTAATAGAACTGAAACAGAAAAACTATAAGAAAAAAATCTCTGACACCAAATTCAGGTTATTTAAGATCAATATTTCCACAAGTATTACTCTTAGGGAGGAAAAGATAAATGATCAATATCAAGATTGAGCATGGTCACTTCATTACAGATTCTATAGATATTGAGATTGAAAAATAAAAATTAGCAACAACTTGGCCTTGATAGAATTGATAGCTTAGACAAATTTCATAAAATATAGTCAAAGATGTCAGTAATAAACAGCTTAAAATTCCAAATATTTGTTAATAATATTAAATTTTTAGCTAAAAACTTTCCAAAACAAAGTCTGGGTATTGGAGCCAGAGCGATAGGACAGGCCTTAAGTTGCTTGTCTGCCATCCTGCTTTATCCCCTGTTCAAATTCCCAGCAACACATACAAATCACTCCTTGAGCACTGTCATTGGTCACTTTTAAGCACTGAACCAGGAATTACACCTGAACATTTATCTATGGGTATGGCCCAAACCCTCCCCCACTTAAAAAATAAAAAGAGAGATATTTATTCCAGGCCCATATGGTTTCACCAGTAGACTTCACATGACAACTAAGGAAGAAATAACACCCATCTCACAAAAACTTTTCTGGAAAACTGAAGAGAAGGAAATATTACCCAAGACATTGAATGAAGTCAGTATTACACTAAGACCAAAGTCAGAGAAAGTTATAACAAGGAAATATATCATAGAAACTTACAGCATATGTCTCACAAGCAATCCAAATTCAATAAAAGATAAAATAAAATCTATTGTAATGAAAACACAAATTTATCTTTGGAACCAAAAGTTTATTTAATATTTTGAAACCAACCATCAAAATTAACCATATTAATGCAATAAGAAATAGAACATTAAGATAATAGCCAATGCAGAGAAGACACATGATGAAGTTCAAGCTTCTAATTCTGATTTAAAATAAAACAACTCAGCAAGTCAGGAGTAGAGACAAACTTTACCTATATTAAGAACATTGATGTGAAAATCTCACTTCCGATTGTAAAGAAATGAACACTTTTTCCTTTGGATTATGAATCAAGCAAGGGTGTTTGCTTTAGCAATAACTGTTCAATGGTATATGAAAGCTACAGTTATTCCAATGTAATAACAAGAAATATAAACTACACAGTTGAAAGTGACAAAATAAAACTATCTTTATTCATAGACATGATGAGCCATGATTGTTGAAGTGAAATATCTCATTTACTTGGCAAGAAGAATTATCAGTAGTAATAGTTTGAACAAGGTTTTAGGAAACAAGATAATATAAACGTTTGTTTTTAAAGTCTAGCTGCAGTGGAAAAATTAGAGGCAGAATAATACTAGGGGCAAGATCTCTGAGTGACCCATTCTAGGAGCTGGGCAAAGATGAATAGGTCATAAATCACAAAGTTATGTAAAGAAAGAACAGGAGAGCAAGACTAGTCAGATTGTTTGAGCAGGTACAAAAGTGGGGTCGCAGAAATAATTTATCAATATCTATATGGAAGTTAAAAAAATTGCATTAATAATTCATGGTGCCAACTGTGTATTGGTTGGCAACTATAGTTTATGTTAGATACTTGTTTCCCTACAAATGATGTAGCCTGTATCTATTCTATAAAGCTCTTAGCGAATGGTTAGAGGCTTGACTTATGTGTGACAATAGCCAGGTCGAGTCTGCATGCAGAATAAACCCAGTTGCCTCCATCATACTTCTCAGGTGCCAATCTATTTCTTGGCCAGGTTTCTGTAAACATAGCAAATATCAATAGGAATTTGAAATAAGTAAAAAAAAGTCATTTAAAGTGGCACAACATAGAAATATTTATAAAAATGAAGAAGTGGTTTCGCCCACTATATACATGGTCAGAGATACTGTGAGGTTTCCTATCAAGTTGTTTTACAAAATACAACCTTTGGGTGCTGGCTATTGCACTCAGCTAGCTAAGACCTCTCTATCCTGAGTACTCTCTGTGCCAGTGTCTAACTAACCTCCAGAATTAAAGTTCACAGTTATAAGGAGCTGGGGGACTCAGGGAACTTTAATGAGAAGAAGTTGGAAACAGAAAGTCTACTGAAGGAAGAGTGATGGGCATGAGTGATTTTTCTTTAGTTCAACCTCTTGTTTCTACCTCTAAGAATTTTCTATCTTTTATTTAAATATGGTTTCTCCTAGGGCCTCTAGTGCACAATAGCTAAGAATCTGAGAAAGGGGTTTGAATATGAAAATTGGACCATTGTGGCACCGAACTCATGGGCAGTCCTCACTCTTGGCTCTAGAGTTAACTTTGATGTCCTTAATTGAAGGAAGAATAGAAGCAGAAGCCTTTTCCCACCTGTACTAAGAAGAAAGTAAAGAGCCACTAAGAATGTAAGTATAACAATATAATATGTGAGTTTGGGGTTATTTGGGCTGATACTTTGCCAGGGAGAGAAAATCTCTGCTGTATAAATTATCTTGTGCAACTCTGTGAACATGTGAACACAAATCCACCTAGAACATGTTTTAACTCTAACTCATAAGATAGCCAGAGAAGGTTTCTGGAATTCTTTATTATATGTCCTTGACCTCTGGAACTCTGCCTCGACTTTCAGAAGTTACAGAGGTGTCCATGGTCACATATTACTTCCATGTCTGTGTTATCTGGCCAGTGTGTCCAAATAATAGGTTGGCAAAACTTCTTTCTATCACCTTATCCACTATCTGACACAAATGCTTCACAAAAGCCAAGGATGTGTCAGGCGTGCAGTAGCTGGGGGGCCAAGATGAAGATGATAAATCTCTCACTGTTGGGAAGCAAAAATGTACTCTATAGGAATCAAATGGTTGCTTGGGCTTCTAGACTGCAACTCATCTCGGCCACCTGTTATGTATAATCTCTTAATGATCTCGCCACAAATAATCTCAGGCACCTGTTATATATAGTCTCTTAATGATCTCACCCAGCCAACGTGCTTACAAATACCTGGAGCCAGCACATTGTATTTTTAGATTAATCTAAAAGCTACTTTTCTTGTATTACAGGAGAGTAGATACAAAAATAGTCAGATATCTCATCTCCATGAAAAATAAGGCAAACCAGCCGTGACTTCAATTGGAAGGGATGTGAAGACAGCAGAGTGGAAGCACCATGTAACACCTTTAGGACTGGATGCTGCTATCCCAAGGGAACCCAAGGGAACAAGACCATAGTCCTTTAATCTTTAAGAAAACAGAGTTGGGATATCAAGTGGTTAGTTGAGCAGTTGACTTAAGGAGCAGGGTTGATAGAGCTAATTCCCCAAGACTCTCTGGTCAGGGTGAGAGCCAAAGGTGGGAAACCAAATACAGGATCATAACTGAGTGAAAAAGAAAGCGTAGCGCCAAACTGGGGCCAATGCATCACAAGATGAAGTGCTCAGAGCTGCTTTCTGAGGCTTTCCCTAGCTTGCAGGGTGGGAGTGGATTCTGCTTCAGAATGAAATGCTTCAGTCCCTCATATAGGAATCTGGCAGTTCTGCTTAGTGGTTGTTACCTAATGTCCCTTTGATGAAACCTACTAAGACAGGATGTGCCATCTGATGTGTATTGCTAGGCAGGAGTTAGGGGACAGAAGGAAATGTGTAGAAAGCCACTCTGAAAGGATGTGGCTTCCATTTTCCCTGGAAAAGAGTAACCCACTTGCTTTTCTAGTTGATTCTGAGACACCAGAATTTACCCAGCTCTGCTCCATTCCTCTTACTGAGCCTACCTCCAACACCCTAACTTTGTCTCTTATCAACACCAGGAAATCCACACCAGAGGGAATGTGTCCTTTTACATTTAGGACTACACCCTTCAATACAGCCCTTAAGACTGACATTTGGGAGAAGGAATAGTTTGGTTCAGCCTCCAGGGGACTGACACTTTTATCCTTTTCAACCTCCTCTGATTCCTCCATTTCTCTATCTTCATTAACCATCTTGCTCATAATTACATAAGAATCCTAAATTATTGGAACTGCATTTTTATGTTCCTCAATATACCTTATCTTTGTACCTATGAACACATCTATCATCCTATTAAGCAGGGCACCGACCTTTCAAAGGTTGGAATCACTTTACCCCACCTTAGCACTTGGTTCTTGCAATGCTTGACATTTTTCCTCTATCACTAACTTCTCTTTATAGGAGATTATTTGTAACAGAAAGCACACTAAAAATATGGGAATTGCATTCATTTAAATTATCTTTCATCCTTGACCCTACTTATGACTCTGCTATAATTTTCTGCTTGCCTTCTAAAGCTTCCTTCAATGAGTGGTCCTCACTGCCACCCTGTCTCCATCATTCTCGTGTCTAGACAGCTCCATTGCAGCTGCCCTCCCAAAAAGCACCTGCCATTGGGCAAAGTTGGCTCAAGAATCAGCAAGGCTCTCTCAAATACATGTGTTTAAAATGTGTTAACTAAACAATAGACTTTAGTTGAAAGTTACTAGTTTTCCTTTGCTGTCCTTTGTCTATTTACGATCAAAACCTGAGTAGAGATTGATTGTAATATATCATCATAACCTCTTCCAATATTATTATTTTGGGGGAAATGACCTTCAAGTCAGATTTGTTTGATTTTTAGTTTAAAACTAAATGAAAGAATTTTGAGCAAGAATCACAGATTTCTAGAATTTTTAAAGTACTACATCACAGTGAATTTTAAAAAATTAAATTACTTAAAATCTTTGAGACCTTTTCATGAAATAAATGTTTAACCTTGTTTTAAGATATAAGAGGAATATTAAAACACTGTACAAGGGCTGGTAGAATATATAGCCAATGTGTGAAAAGCTCTGGGTAGAATATATATCCAATGTGTGAAAAGCTCTGGGTTTGATTCTGAGTGCAGCATGAACCCCCAGACTTCACCAGTTGTAGCTCTGGTGGTCCCTGAGTACCACTAGGAATGGCTCCAAGCCCTGGATGCAATTATCAAAATAAATGAATGTGGAGTCACAGTTAGTGTAGATGATATTGTGTATTGAGTCTCACTCTGATGGGGTAGTGGGTAGATATGAAATCCAAGATCCACGGCTGACCAGAGCTGGGTGAAGGAGAAGAGCAGACTACTGAGCTTCCAAGAGACTGAGGTGCCCATGGAATGTTAGTTCCTCAGAAATTGGGGATTCTTAAGCTCCCACACAGCCATGATCCAGAGACACACACATGAATCTTGGAACCGAGTGACTTGCTGCAGAGATGCCTTTAGATTTTGCAATAGGCTGCTTTTGCTGGGACACTCCAGAAGGGAGTAGGTGCCATCCCTCTGCCTGCCCCCTCGGAATCCTGGTGGCCACCATATTCCAGAACTCAATGAAAGCTCCATTGGTGGGAGTGGCAGGAAATGCCAGGCCTCATGGGACAGTGGGGAACTGGCACTTCTTCCCTGCCACCCTGGCCACGATGGGACTCTGAGATGATGCCCACAAACAGCCAAAGGCTACTAAAACTCCCACACGGCCATGATACACGAATGTCAGAACCGAGCAGCTCCCTGCAGAAATCTCTCCAGATCCTGTAGCACTGTAGCACCGTCATCCAGTTGTTCATCGATTTGATCAAGCTGGTACCAGTAACATCTCCATTGTGAGACTTGTTGTTACTGTTTTTGACATATTGACTACGCCATGGGTAGCATGCCAGGCTCTGTCGTGTGGGCAGAATACTCTCGGTAGCTTGCTGGGCTCTCCGAGAGTCTCCAGACCCTAATTATTAATATTTTAGAATTCTTAGAGTGCGCAGCTGCTCTTGCAGCCATGTGACATTATATTTTACCCATAACAAGCAATACAAAACAAATTGTCTAGCATTGCCTTTTCGGTAGGTTTAAGTGGTGGTGGGACTGGTGTTGAAATTCAGATGTAACCAAAGTAGAAAGAGAGTATTGTGAAAATTATCTGCCACACAGGCAGGGGAAGGGGTGGAATTGGGGGGGATTGGGGATTTGAGTGGTGGAAAATGTGCACTGGTGAAGGGATGGGCGTTTGATGATTGTATGATCGAAGCTCAAACATGAAAGCTTTGTAAGTGTATCTCACGGTGAATTAATAAAAAGGGAGGTGGGAAATTGGGGATTAAAGAAAAGATAAAACAATATTTTACATAGCTTGTCCCATGAGTAACTCTAAGAGCTAATTGAGAAATAAAATTAATTCTCAATAATACTGTTGAGATCATATTCATTTTTAGGACCTAACACTCGAGTTTCACCTCCTGATTCATTTGTATTTAGTTTTATTTTCAGACCAGAGTTATAAACTAGAAAGATTATACTCAATCATAAGTTTTCAAATTATGAATACCTAGCTAGAAAACAATATTAAAGAAAAAAACAGTTGAAAAGAGAAGCCTGTTAGTGTAAAACCTAAGTCCCAGTATTACTAACCTTGAAAGTTAATAATAATGTGCATGTTGCAAATGACTTGTTAATAAGCATTAGTATTTGTTAATAAATAGACTTTAAAGACTGTGTACTTATGCAATAAACAATTATCATATTTTCCCTTAGATGGGAGGCACTTTGATGATTTTTCCTAATCCTTTTTTTCTTTTTTTAATTTAATTTTATTATATTGAATCACCATGAAAAAAAACACAAAGCTTTCAGGTATATGTCTCAGTCATATGATGATTGAAACCCAATCCCTTCACCAGTGTACATATTCCACCACCAAGAATCCCAATATACCCCCTCCCACCCAGCCCCCACCTAAGTAGCTATTGATCTTCATTTTATTCTCTATAGTTTGAATACATTCAATATTTCAATAGAGAGATCACTATTATTGTTTGGAATTTTTCCCCCACAGTCAGGCCTGCTGAAAAGGCATCATTTAATAATTTCTTTTCATTGCCGAGAATGAAGATTCTATGCGTGTTTGTCGTGGCCTTGCAGTTTTGGATTTCTGATGTTTTAGTTCAGTTCACAGCCTAGATGCATTTCTGTAAGAAGTCACTCTGGGTGCCAAAATGGGTTAGAAGACCTCTTGGATCATAGTCTTTAGGAGCAGAGGGTCTGTTTTGCTAGCAGCAGCTCTGGATCTTATCTGGGCTGAGGGTGTGCCGGTACCGCCCCTTTCCATGATCACCTATGAGCCACAACCTTGCAAAGTTCCTACCTCTGGGCGGAAGTCTTAGGGGGTGGCTCTCGCCACGTGGATGATGCCGCCGCTGCCATTTTTCGTGCAGAAAAACAGGGTGGAGAGGGAAAATCCCTCCCAGGGTGACACATAGTTGTAGTACAGCTCACAGTCTAGATGCATTTCTGTAAGAAGCCACTCTGGGTGCCAAAATGGGTTAGAAGACCTCTTGGATCATAGTCCTTAGGAGCAGAGGGTCTCCTTTTTCCTAATCCTTTTAAAAGCAAATTATTTAACATTTTATTTAATATTGGCCTATATCACCATTTTGCTTGCATTTTACTTACAAAACACTTGAATAAGCAACTATTACTGGATCCACATATTGGTAGCTAGGGGAAAACTGCATTGTAAGCATTACAATGCCAGAGGTGTGTACTAGCAACATATCAGTTTTATCTAGGGACATAGAACAGGTGCTCTTCAGTGGTTGGACCTAGACTCAGTATTTACTAGCACCTTTATCAATGACCTGGGTGAGGTGGAATGGGAAGCATGCTTCACGCATGTGCAGCTGATACTGAACTGGTTGGTAAATAGGATTCTAGAATAAAGGGTTATCATTTAACTTGAGCTTGCAGATTGTAGCTGTCATGATTCAGCAACCTGTATGGACCATATTTCAATGGAAAGAGAAAGAACTGAAAAGAAAGTAGAAACTGTTTCTGTTTGTCAGCAGTTTGTCAATTTAATGAGAACAAAAGGTAAAAATAGCCTCTGAGAGCAAGTCAAATTTATAGTAATATCCCAGTGTGATTGTTCTTTGGAGTTCAGAGATTGGAAAAATGACTGAGTTGCATGGAAGGAAGCAGGGTAAAGCTACGGTGATTTGACTGAAGAAATAATGCCTCCCAAGGTTAGTCTGGGAGAATCAAAAACTAGGCTGTCCATTTGAGAAGGGTAGTGTAACAAATTATACTGGAGGAGAGAGCGTGACTTTCTCTTACTGTGGAAAATAATTGACAAAGACAAGAATTTAAAAAAGTGGATTAATTCACTAAGGTTATATAATGTAAATTCTAATGTGTTATAAACTGACTACAGAACAAAGTATAAGTAAAATATAAGTGGTATTGATTAGAGTTATATTTTGTAAGTGAATCAGAAGTCTTGGGTTAGGTGATAGAAGAGAGGCAAGAGTCCCACTGCTATGAGGCAATCTTTGTACTTAATATCACATTACCTTTGCAAACTAAACAATAAGTCAAATATATACCCATTAATAAAAGTCCATTTCACAACATGTTCATAAAGTATGTATTTAGGTTGAGGATCACTTGTGTTTTTTATTGAACTTAGTTTATGTGTGGAGAGCATGTGGAGAGTGGCCTTGAGCATGACTGTGACTGGGTTCTCTCCACACACTCAGACGAGTCTCACCCATGAAGGAACTGACAGAGGAAGCCAGGTATGCAGGACCCATGGCTGAGACCTCCAACCCTGTTTGGATCAGGACTGGGCCTCCTCCACCCAGATCCCCAGTTGTGGGTGTGCTTGGCAGTCACACCCACAAACTTCCTGCCCCCCCACCATGTAATCCCAACAGCCAAGATCCAGAGACTATAAAACAAAGCTCCCAGAAGAGAGCAACACAATTTTTCCTGGAGCATGCGACCTCTTTATTTTTACTTATTTATTTATTTATTTATTTATTTTCCTGCACAGCAGAGCCCGGCAAGCTACCCATGACATATTTAATATGCCAAAAACAGTAACAACAATGTGCTCTTTGTGTTCCTGGAGCGAGCAGACGCCATCAGCCTACACTAGCATGTGACATGGACAAATGAAGATGTTACTGGCACCCACTGGAGCAAATCGATAAACAATCGGATGACAGTGATACAGAGATACAGATTCTGTATGAAAAAATTTATCATTTCTTCTAAGTCTATGGTTATTAAATCACTTCTTAGCTTATGAATGAGTTAGCAGAAGACTATCAAAACAAATTCAGAGATTTTTAAATATAAAACATTTTTGAGAAGGGGGCTTCCAAACAGTGCTCAGAAGTAGACCTTGGGGCCACTTCCTGAAATACTCAATTAGGTTAATCAATTCTGGTAGTGCTGGAGGACACGAGGCCCATACCTGGCAGTGCATGGAGTGTTAAGGATAAAATCTCTGGTCCGTGGGGCCTGAGAGACTGTACAGCAGGCAACGTGCTTGCCTTGTATGCCGCTGGCCCTGTTTGATTCCCAGAGCTACATATGCCCACTCCCCACCAGGCATGCCCGAAGTGATCCCTGAGTAAGCCCTGAACACTGTTGGTGGAGCCCCCAAATAAAAACCAAAAGCCAGACAACAAAAATTCAAACTGGTTCTCTTCATGCTAACAAATTAGAATTGGTTCACTTGGAGAGCAGAAAAATTTTCCCCAGAACTATCAGAGGGGTTATATTTTTAAAAACACATAACTTGGGAAGGACGCAAACCATCCACCAGCATAGGCTGGAGAACTAGCTTCTTCAAATAATGGAAGTAGGGGTGAGGTTTCATACCATACAGATAAAGGGTGACATCAGAAATTTATATATATTCATGAGGGACAGTGTTGAGCATGCACAGCTGAGTGAATATATGTATATATATGTTCATAGATAGAGAATAGTGGGAGAAGTCATGGGAGTAGAGGAAATGAATGAAGACCAAAAAAAAAAAAAGACTCAGTTGTGGTATCCACTGGCCAGTGCTGTTGGCAAGGGATCAGGGTTCTTATCAGTACCAAGTGTTCCTAGTCAGCCACAATAATGTAACAAGATGTCTTCTCCCTGGGAGTGACTGTCACCACCCCACCCCCCCAAGACAGCAGACTTCAGCACAGTTTGCTTTAACTATCCCTTACCCCAGAGAGTACCGTAATGAGGGGGTGGCGGTGAGGGGAGAAAGAGAGGAGCTGCAAACAGCTGTATCACTGGGTGAATGTCTTCCATGTTTGATGGCACAAGTATATCCTAAGTCGTTGTGTGTGTATTATTTGGTTTTGATATTTGGCAGTTCTCGAATGTGGTATGTTGAAATTGTTGACACTGTTTTTGCAAATTCTCTTCTCATTCCCCCTGAAAATGTAGAGGGATTCAATGAGGTTAGGGAAAACTAAAACAGATTGACCTGAGACTTAAATTTGGAGGGTGCAACAGCCTGTCACCACTGCACTAACACTGACTGGACCAAAGCTGAATTTCAAGAACACTTTAGCATTAATCAGAATAGCAAACCCTGGCCAGCCAGTACTAGTTAGTGGAGGCAGCACCCCAGAACTTATTTAAGCTCTAGTCTCCTTTCCCTTCATTGCCACACTAAACCACAACCCCCCCTCAATGAAGTGCATCTGCCATTTTTCCGTAGATGTGATGTAAGGTCTCTATATGTTCCACTGTGTATGCTCACTCTTCTTCCTCTGGAAAACTGCTAGAATGTGTGTAAGTTATTATATCACTCTATCTCTATTGTGCATAAAACCAGACTCCCTATTCCCTCCCTTTGAAGTAATTGTCTGCCCTTGCTGGTGAATAATCTGCTCAATTTAAGTAGTTTGGTTGTCAGTAGTTTTGTTGGAAAATGACTCCCACAAGGAGTAGGGCTCCTCGGTGACTGATGGAACGGCCTCCAGAAGGGTGTCTACCACTCCTCTTTGTCACTCTGGGAAGTCTCCGGGAAATGTAGGATAGTGAGAGTGTGCTCTGACCACCTTCCCTGTATAGAGCTGATGTCTCAGCAGCCTGAAAAAGTGGCCATCAAACCACACCTGTGTTCCACTTACTTTGCTTGGTGAAAAGATGAGGGGAGATGATCCCTGACATGATTTCTTGGGGAGTTGTGGCATGGGAAGGGAAGGAAAGTCAGTCCTAAATTCTTATCCAAGCTTTATAGGTCCAAACACTTCCCTCACATAAAAGAATTTCAGGAGCAAATAGTGAAGTAGAAGGTTTCTCAGGAAACAAAGAGAGGAAGATAGAGAAATGTGTTTCTCTACAGTGGACAAAAGCACAAGTACACATCCTCAGCAAGGGAGTGTGAATTCTTTTCCTAGAATAAGGACATATGCATATTCTTATTTAAGAGCGAGAAAATCCATGTCTTAGGCAGACAGTGACCGAAAAAGGCAAAAGTCCAACTTAGCTTATATCACTGTATCACTGTTATCCTGTTGTTTACTTGAGCAGGCAAGCACCAATAGCATCTCTATTCCTCCCAGCCCTGAGATTTTAGCAGCCTCTCCTCACTCATCTTTCCCAATGATTGGAGGCTCTTTCAGGGTCAGGGGAATGAGACCTATCATTACTGCTTATGGCATATCGAATACACCACGGGTAGCTTGCCAGGCTCTGCTATGCGGGTAGGATACTCCTGGTAGCTTGCTGGGCTCTCTGAGAGTTATATAACTCTCTCTCTCTCGCTCTCTCTCTCTCTCTCTCTCTCTCTCTCTCTCTCTATATATATATATATATATATATATATATAGTTTTCCAAAACTGCCCTCCCCTCAACGCCATATCCAGCCCCCCATATGCACACAAAGTCCTTTGCTAGGGTGGTGACTAAAGGAGTGAGCTTGGAACTGTTGATAGTTTTCTTATGACATTTGTAGCATGACTTTTGTTTTAGCAGTGGAGACTCCTCTAAAGAGTCCAGCTATACTATGGGCCTGGAATTCTTCATCTCATTTCATCCATTTCCAGGCTCCTGGGATGGATTGTTTTTCCCAAAGGCCTTCACACTTTGGGGCTGGTTTAGGTTCCAGGCAATGTTTTTCTTAATATACATTATCAGGGCCCCCTTAGCTCTCTGCCTACAACAGTTCCATTCCAATAAAATTCTAATAAAATTTTTTTAAATTCTGCTTTGCATGGTCAGGGCTGGAAAAATCGCCTAAGAGTACCTATGGGGTGCAAGAGTACCTATGGGGTGCAAGAGTACCTATGGGACACTCGCATCTCTCCAGTCTCATGACACAACTGTCAAGCTGACCTGAAGTTCATTTGGTCTCTGCACAGGAACTGACCCTGACCATTCAAGGTCTGGAGCACAAAGGACTCAGGCTGAAGCCAGGAACTGCTCTTTGGAGAGAATTGCACTTTTAACCTCACCCAGAATTTCCAGGAATGTCACCTTTCCTCTCAAAAAGGAATTTCAGGTGACAAAACAGTGAAGCAAAACAGTGTTTTTAAAAGAAGAATTTACACACACAGACACACTCAGAAACATCTGCAAGAGACAAAATAAATTTCTCTAGAGGGAAAAAGGTCAACCATACACATCTCAAGTTGAGATCTGGGTGAATCTCCAGAGTGGAGAATGAGCCTCACATTCCTCTTCAAAGTTCTTTTATTTTGAGACTTGTAAGAACCACCCTTGCCAAGGTAAGAGTCTTTTGCTAGGGCATTGTCAAAAAGGAAAGCTTTGGATTCTTGCCATTATTATCATATTCTTATCACATCCTCATGATTAGCTTGGCGTTTCTCCTTTACTGAGAGGTACACCTATCTCTGACTGGTGCCTCAGTGTCTGCACCTGAGTGGTGTGTGATTTTATCTCTAGATAGCTTAGCATTTGCATCTCAAAGGGATGCTATTCTCAGGCATTTTATCTTTATAATTTCTTGAAAAATTAATTACCAGTCCTCTACTCTCTCTCCACTGCTAACTGGCTGCAACAAGACATATGAATTCAGAAGGGATCTGTCCAAAAGAAAATTTATTAACCAGTTGGACTAGATGAAATGTAAATATTTTCTCAGATTCTGCCAAAATAGCCAAATCAGCACTGAGAGTCTCTTCTGTCTTTCACTGAAGAGCAATCAATGCTCAATGTCAGAGTTTTTAATCAGCTGTCATCATAAAACCAGATGGCATATAATGGTGCAATGCTAAACACCATTTCTCCTGACTCCAGGGAAAGAAGTAAACTGTAAACGATCCTGAATAAAGATGAATAAGAAATATTTTAATGATGTCCCACAGCGATTGTGAAAGATTTTGTGATGCTGCTATATGCTTCTCTCTGACTCTGGAGACATTGTTTTCCAATTTGCTGAGAAAGATGCTGCTCCACTGCTTGATAACTATCTGAGTCCCCACTTTCTCCTTTCTTTCTATAGAGAGGAGAGAGAATGTGGACCACAGCTGGGGAGCATTTCACAGATGGTGCCAACTGTTCATCTACAAAGCCTTTTGTTTTCAGGTGCCCTGCCATCTGACTGGTTCAGATGGTCCAGTGGGTTCAGTAACCTGCAAGCTGGTAAGGACGCTTTGTGAAGTCACAGGAGAAGAGGGATCTCAAGGGAGAAGAGCACTCTGGAGTAGGTAGGGGGAAGACTCCAACCAGAGAAGTCGAGTGGCTCCTCCAGGGAGGGGAGGTTATCTGATCCCCAAACT
This sequence comes from Sorex araneus, assembly GCF_027595985.1. Classification (NCBI taxonomy): domain Eukaryota; kingdom Metazoa; phylum Chordata; class Mammalia; order Eulipotyphla; family Soricidae; genus Sorex; species Sorex araneus. Next base: position 317,737,130 of record NC_073303.1, on the reverse strand, counting down.
CCTGTTTTCTCTGTCACAAGCAAAAGAGATATCTAAAGTTTCTGTTTATTTAGATGGTGGTAACAAATCGTCAAAAGATGTTAACTCTCATCAGATTGATAATGTCTACCTATTTTGTATTTCCCTCAACAAGGTTGTAAACTTTTATTTCCTCCTTTCTTTTATTGTTTCATTTATCTCCAGAGTTGAAGGAATGTGAAAAATTCACTTAGCTACATGGTTTCATGTAGAGAAATTGGTGAAAGCAAGCAATGTTCCCCCACTGCTGGCTACAGTTTGTAAGGCCTGGTCCCTCTGCTCTTGAGGATCACTCAATTATGGAGCACAATAAAACACAGACCAAGAGGGAGCTGTAGTTTTTAATTTAAAATTTATCATACTGTTTGAAATATGTAGTATGCAGTTGTACTTTTAAAAAATTAGTTACTTTAAAAGTACTGAAAATGTGAACTAAGATTCAACTTTTGTATTCAGTGATGAAACTAAAGTACTGAATATATTCTAGAGACATTTCCAAGTTTTTTGATCAAGAAGGAAATGGGTACAATCAATTCATTTATTTATCCTTCCATTGATTGGAAGTTCATTTATTTATATACATATATATTTATATTTATATATAGCCAGGCATGTGGGCAAGAGACTCTCTTCCCCGCTACGAGCACAGCTCCTGGCAGCCAAAGACCATTGGAACCTAGCCACAGCCATGTTCAAGGTCCTTCTCCACATGTTTGGACAAGCCTCCAAGCCTCACGCATGAAGGTACAGGCAGAGGAACCCAGGTGTGTGTAATCCCATCAATGGCCAACATCCAGAGACTCAAAAGCATGCTCCCAGAAGCAATATCTTTTTTTTTTAATTTTTTAAATTTTATTGAATCACCGTGAGATAGTTGCAAATGATATCTTATAACCTACTTCTCCCTCTGGGAGAAACTAGCAAGCTACTGAGAGTTTCCTGCCCACATGGGACAGCCTTGCAAGCTTCCCATGGTGTATTCTTATGCTAAAGCCATTAACTAGCTGGATCTCCTTCCCCTGACCCTGAAAGAGCCTCCAATGCAGCATCCTTGGGAAGGCAGAGTGGAGAGAGGCTTCTAAAATCTCAGGGATAAGACGAATTGAGAGGTTACTGAGCCCGCTTGAGAAATCGACGGTCAACGGGATTTCATGATTCATGATATATATATATATATATATATATATATATACATATATATATATGGCACTGCCACAAATTACAAATCTGATTGCAGTTGTAAACATTCAGATAATAAAACAAAATACATAACTTAGTACTTTTCTTTAGCCAGTAATTTTAAAATGATACCATAGGGCAAAACTCTAAGGGAAGGTGGCTATCGTCCCCCAAAATTCCTCTGGCTCTTTCACCTGAGCTAGACACTCACCTGCCTGCAGGTCAGTTCCCATCTACCAACAAAAGGCTAGTGAAAAAATAGGTCTCAGCTATGGAGCCCCAGAACTGCTGATACTGTGAATTTCTTTATATAGTTTGCCAATCTGTTAAAAGCCTAGATGACAACATAATTTGAAAAATAAAGTAAAAAAGACTTGATTAGTGTACCAGAATTCTCTGATGTCCTTTATATGAAACAAAGAAAATTATCAATTTGTTATAAAGGTTTCTCTAACTAATCCAGGATTCTTTTTTTTCTCATCAAAACATTTCTGAGTAAACTTGGAGACTTGGTTTCTTTATAATTTGCAGATAAAGTTGCAATTTCTGAGAGCCAATTAATAATGTTAAATGCAGACTTATTTATTATTCTCATGAAGTGATTAAGATACTTTTGAAGATACTAAAAATCAAAAGAATAAGCAAAATTTTACTTTGAAAACTAAAGGTAAAAAGAAGAAGTTTATACAAATTACATCTCACTTCCCCTCTTTCTTGTTACGGTCTGCACAGATTGCTGTTACGATCCTCCCATCTCAGACTGCACTATTTTATCTGTGCAATCACCAATGACTCTTGTTACTTAAGAGGATCTTATTTATTAGATTGATGTAGTATGGTAGTGACATATTCTTTCCAAATGTAGTGTAAAGGAAATGTGTATTTCTGGAGGATGCTATATTACACACTTTATAGCTTAGAATTTTTTTATACATGCAATCATGAATGGGAAAACAGTAAAAATGATTCTCTCAACTCTTTGGTGGAAGGGAATTGGAGAAGATAAAGGAATATGATCTCTGACTTCACTGATGTAGTAAGTAAACTTCATTTTTTAAAAATTCATGTGAAATTTAGGCCCATTTCCAAGAGAAAAGTTGAATATAATTTATTGAATAAAAGTAGTTATTAATTCACTAATTTCTTTACAGTGCTGTTAAGAAAAGGAAAAGGAAATCCACATCTACACTCCTTGATTCAGTTACAGGAAGTGGGACTTCCTGTTTAAGATTCCTTGAATAGTAAATGTTTACCCTGGAACTCCATCAGCTGTGAAGCCTTGTGGAATACTGAGCACACATAGTCCAAGTGTCCTTTTCTGGATCTGATGTTCCCATGACACAGGATACAGTCTGTCGAGGGGCAGGACTGCTCAGGTATCAGGTCTGAGCTATGATAACACCTTCCAAATAAGGAAGCGTAGAACAGTGTGTGTGCTGTGAAGGCTGGAGTTGAGTTTCAATCCATGAGGAAGAGAGTATGGGATCCCTGGTGTCAGGTTTTTCTTGGCATTCTTGTCCTCCTGCCTACGTAGGTAGGGTCTTGAGCAGTAATTCCTCATTCCATCAGTTACTCTTTCTCTAGAGCGGCCTCAGCCTGGGTCTCTCATGCAGTATATGCGAAACTGTATATTCTGTTGTTCTGTGTTTGAGTATTGCTTTCTGTACACAGCAGTAATATTGATGTAAAGCACATGTATGTAAAGTAATTTGCTGCAATCATTAGTAAAGTATGAAAAGGCAAGTAGAACTAATGGGTAGTCCAGAGTGTGCTCAAGTGGTAGAACACAGGTTCCATCCCCAGCATCGTCTGATGTCCACAGCACTGCTCTTCCCATCCACAAATTATCTTGGCTGCACACAGACCTTGTAATGGTCAAGAGTAAAAAACTATTACATATTATGTAAACCTTTTAAGTTTAAGTGTTCCTTAACATTTCTTCAAGTTTCCGTGGGTGTTCTTTCTGTCATTCTTTTGTAAGGAGAAGCTAAATATTAATGAACGTATTGCCTATGAAGTAGCAACGTTGCACAAAAAAATTGTGTGTGTGTGGTGTTAGGGATTAAACCTGGTCTCATGAATGCAAAGCATGTACTTTTCCACTGAGTCACATCCTGACCAATTCTGTAGACTTTAAATTGCCAAAAAACACTGCATTGTATAACTTTATTTTCTGGTGTGTGAGTAAAGAGAGTCTGATAGAAAAACACAGTAATTTTTCTTAAAGGAATATTTGTCATGATTTCAATGGTCTCTCTGCAAATATTGTATTTATAGTGTACAAATGCTCCAGTTTTAGGTTTATCTTTTCCCTGAAAAAATCACTTCAGGTTGGAAATAAGTTGAAGGAACCATTCTTGAGGCTGGAGCAATAGCACAGCAGGTAGAGCGTTTGCTTTGCATGTGGTCAACCTGGGTTAATTCCCAGCATCCCATATGGTCCCCTGAGCACTGCCAGGAGTGATTCCTGAATGCAGAGCCAGAAGTAACCCCGGGTGTGATCCAAAAAGAAAAAAAATAAAAGAAACCATTCTTTGGATTAGGGATGAAGCAGTAAAGTTTTGCATATGTGTCACTGGGTTCTATCCTGGCACTTTAATACCAAAATGTTATATATTCTATAGCTTTTGTCCAAAAAAGGTGTGTTGTCTTGCCTGAGGTCACACAATGTCAGACTAAATAAGGAATTATCAGTAGTTTATAGCGTAATGCTAATTTAAAAAATACATAAGTACTTTCTAGTTCAGCAAATAAAACCACCAATGACCAAAGGTACAGCTCAAAACAAAACAAAAAATGAGCACAGAATGGAGAAGCTTTGAGTCTCTATAAATTTCCCTAGAGAATGGCCATATCTGAATATACTAGAATTGGAGCCCACTATCTCCTGCACAGACAGCATTGCTAGAGGAGAAATGCACACTTCTGATCATCTAGAAAAGGCTGCCACAGTTCAGACTGATGAAGCTTTCCTGCATATGTGTAGTTTTTTGTAGACAGGCTCAGGATCCCTAGGAGAAATGGTGCTCTTAGGATGTGTCAACTTATGGAGTTTGCCTTCTTGGATATTATTTATTTCTATGTAACCTTCCCAACAGGAGCAAAATCATTTCCTATTGGGTTTGACTAACATCTTTTCTTTTTCCCTTTTTCTGGGTTTTATGCCACAACCCAGCCATGCATAGGGGTTACCCCTGGTTCTGCATTCAGGGATTACTCCTGGCAGTGCTCAGGCTGGGGATTAAATCTGGGTTGGCTCCATGTAAGTCAAGTGGCTTACCCTCTGTATTATCTCTCTAGCCCCAACAGACTTTTTTTTTGGTTTGGCTATTGATATTTCTCATTATCATTCAAGAGCCTATTGTTTTATTTCTACATCTGGCTCTTGTAAATTTGGTTAATGGGAATCATTTCCCTTAAGTCAGCTTGAATTTAAATATACGCAAATTTTCGTTTGAAGCCTGATGGTAGATCCTGAACTTAGGTGACCTGATGGTCGCAATATCACATGGTTGTCTATCTCCTCAGCCATCATTCTGCAACTTCATTTGAATCAAATTGAGTCCAGTCTAGTTATCTTTGTACTACCAATGTGTATCAGGGATGATGCTCTTGCTCCCACTGCTCTTGTAGACAGGCTGATCATTTTTTTAAAATCAGATTCTGATGCCACCCTTGCTTCTCGGTGTGACATTAATGAGATAAGACCTATTTGCTAAACATACTTCCCTGCTACTTAAAATTGATGCCCTTATTTTATATTTTTTTCTTTTTGGGTCACACCTGGCTCTGAACAGGGGTTACTCCTGGATCTGCATTCAGGAATTACCTCTGATGGTGCTCAGGGGACCATATGGGATGCTGGGAAGTGAACCCGGGTCGGCTATGTGCAAGGCAAATGCTCTACCCGCTGTACTATTGCTCCAGCCCCAAAATTGATGTTCTTAGACTCCTAAACTGTGTCCTTAAATTACACAGCTGTGCTTTCTGTATCTTTAACAGTTGGATTCTGGAGTCTGAAAATAAAATTTAGCAGTGATTTTTTTTATATGGTACTGTAACAGCTGAGTATATTAAGAAGCATTACACAATCTACTGGGCTGGCTGTTTCTCCAAGTGACAGCATAGGAGGCTAGAGCAATAGCACAGCGGGTAGAGCGTTTGCCTTGCACGCGGCTGACCCGAGTTCGACTCCCATCATCCCATATGGTCCCCTAAGCACTGCCTGATTCCTGAGTGCAGAGCCAGGAATAACCAGAGCCTGAGCATCTCTGGGTGTGACCCCAAAAAACAAACAAAGAAAAAAAACAAATGACAGCATACAGGAAATCTTTGCTTAAATTTTGTTCTACCTCTACCATGTTAAAAAACTGTTTCCTGTAATAGCCTGAAACTATCAACTTGGAAGTTTTCTACAAGTTACCTGCAGGGCACGTTTCCCCAAGTTGGAGAAGTTTTACAAAGAGAGCCTTTATCTGACACCTACAGTTCTATCAATTTACTATTGTTTATTTTGATGTTGCCAATTAATGGCAGCCCCCCAGAATTTCCTAACAGAATTTAAGCTTAGTTTATAAAGTTTCCAAAATGTATAAGATTCATAAAATTGAAAAGTATATATATTTGAGCCTCTATTTCTCCACAAAGATATGAGCAAGAAAAATCAATAGGGGAATTTCAACAGACCCAGCTCCACATCTCCTGAAACTCTGCTTTCTGCTCCACCGCTCCTGGTGGGTCCATCTCTGGGCTGACAACTCCAAGGCCTGTTGAAACTGGGGTAAAATTCCTGTCCCTTCCAGCAAGGCCCCTGCATCCTCCATGCCAAACCTCCACTGTTTCAATGGGGTTGGATCCGTATCTCGGGAGGTGTGTGAGTGCATACACAAATGCAGTCACACAATAGTGCCTCATCAAATTTCACACTGCTCACAGTTATACTTACTATCACTAGATGAAGACAGGCGGTGGAGGAAAAGAGCAATTTCCAGTTTATTTCCTCAGAGTTGTGGTGGTTAGTGCAGTTAGTGGCTAACTGCAAGGACTCACCTAGCACAGCAGACACAGCAAATACAATGGAGTAGAAGCCCACCAAGTTTGATGAGTGAGATTATAAAACACAAAAGGCTCAACCAGCACAAATAAGCTTAGTAAACAAATCCTCAATGACTTTTTTGACATTTAACAGTTGGATTCTGGAGAATGTTTGATGAGCTTATCTTCAGAGTCTTGGAAGAACTGAAAGGCAATTTGGATGAAGAAACAATAATTAAAGAAGTCATAGATTAGAATTTCCCAGAGTTGAGGAATACAGTATTGAAATCCAAAATATGAGATGGGTACCAGAGAAAATAGACTCAAGTAGGAAAACTCCAGGACCCATAGTACTCAAAATGACAAAGTCCGAAGATGGAAACCTAATATTAAAATCAGAGAGATAAAAAATAAACTTATATACAAAGGAAAGCCCATAAAATTCACAGTTGTTCAATCAAATGAGACTTTATGTGCCAGAACAGAATGAAAGGACATAGTGCAAAAACTCAATGAAATAAACATCACCAAGATGCCCTATCTGGCTAGTCTATCATTCAGATTTGAACGAGTGACACAGAACTTCAGAAATAGGGAAGAGCTTTGAAAGTTCAGTCTTGAAATCAATCTTGCAAGAAGCAATGAAGGAACTGCTTTAAAAGGCAAGACAGACTTTTTTCCCGTTATACAGAGTCCTTTATTTTCTTCTGAATATGTCTCTTTCTCTACGCTTATCTCTCTATTTTTCAATAAAAGACTATTAAAAATAAATGCATGACAAACTTCTAAGCACGTAGCACTGAGCATGGCACTCACTCATGGATCATACAGTTGTTCTGTATTACATTAAGAAAGTTGATGGTTTGTTTACTTCTACCTTCTTATGGGATTTTATACTGTAGCACTGTAGCACTGTCATCCCATTGATCATCAATTTGCTTGAGCGGCTGACCCGGGTTCCTCTTGGAGAACCCAGCAAGCTACCGAGAGTATCCCGCCCGCATGGCAGAAAATGGCAAGCTACTCATGACGTATTCGATATGCCAAAAACAGTAACAAGTCTCACAGTGAAGACATTACCGGTGCCCGCTCCAGCAAATGGGAATTTATACATACATTATATATATAATGTTTTATTTATATTGAACTTGTGAGCATAATCTTAGAAGGTAGTGATTCTAAGCCACTGCTCTATTTGTCCAAGCCCTACAATGACAGAAATGATAGAGTTCAGTGGCAAAGTTTACTCTGAGCTAGAATGCATGGCTCCTCATCATTTCATTGGCCTTGTTTTAAAGTCCCCTTTAAAAATTGATAAATAAGAAAGGAATTATTTTATATTGCCTTCTAGAGATGGTAAATACTTGTGAAGCTTGATGAAAATACTTATGAAGTTCAAAGCTCATAATATTTAATTTTATTATAGATATTAAATTGTATTATATTATAATCATTATTTAATTCTGCACAGAAAGGTGATGTATAATTGAAATATATTTATCTTGAACCTCTTAAGGAACTTAACAGTGTCTATCTGCATACCTATTCCTTTTTTCAATAAAATACTTAATTTTTCCCTCTTTAATTTTAAACATTATTTTATGATAGAAATTGTGATTATGATACTGTTAATGTTAGGATTTCCAGAACAAAACATTCCAATACTACACCCTACACCAGAGAATCTGCTTCCCTTCACCGTTGTCCCTGTGGCTCTTCTATGCACCCCCATCACTAGTTACTCCTCCCCACTGCCCCCAACTCTCCACTGTGGTAAGCTTCCTGCAGAAGACAGTAATCTTTTGTTGCCTTTGACCATTTATTGTCCCTTACCATGTTTCTTTACAGCCTACATATGAGAAAGAGATCATTTTGTTACTGTACCTCTCTTTATGACTAACTTCTTTAGGACTCTCTTTATGACTAACTCTTTATGACTAACTCAGCACTACACTCTTTGAGTCCAATTATGTAACAGCGAAATACTGCATGATTTCATCTTTTCTTATGACCAAATAGTATTAAATTTTGTACACATATCACAGTTTCTTTATTAATCACTTATTCCTGGACACTTGGGTGGATTTCAGATTTTGTCTATTCCGAGCAGTGCTGCAATGAGCGTATGAGTGTAAGTGTTTTTTGTTGCTATTGTTGTTGTTTTAGGGGCCACACTTAGGGCTTATTCCTGACTCTGCTCAGGGACATTGCTTGTGGGTTTGATCATTATGGAGTGCCAAGGTTCAAACTTGGGTTGGCCACATGCAAGGCAAGCACCCTATCTGCTATAGTATTGCTTTGACTTTTATACCCCCTCTATAATGTCTTTTCTGAATATAAATTTTAGACACTTGGGGTAGAGACCAAGAACTTGCTGCTAAGATCTCATGTTTTTAGTTCTGTTGAATCTGTGTTTTGCATATATGGCTATAGGACCTCATACAAATTACTGCTATAACTGAAGCCCTGATGTGTTTTCTCCCATCACGTCATGTCATTGTCTTCTTCCCCTCTGATTTTTTTTACCTTTCTGTCCATCTCCTCTCTAAACACTTGGGTCAAGAGTGATCTAGGCTTTAACTACAATTCATTTCCTCATCCAGTGTTCTATATTCCAAAGATAAGTGAGATCATCCTGTATTTGTCTTTCATCTTCGGCCTACTTCACTCAACATGGTATCTTCCAGTTCCAACAATGTTGCAGTAAATTGCATAATTTCATCATTCTTTGCAGCTGCATAGAATTCCATTGAGTATATATACCACTCTGCAAGAGACTTTCCAGAAGAGAGCGACGCAGAGAGTCTCTTGCCCAGAGTGGGGTATCTTTTTATTTGGGGCCCCCGAAGGGGATGGGCTCCAGCTTCCCTCCCCACCCCGAGCAAAGCTCCCACAGCTGAAGACCTCCAGAGCCTTAGCCACAGCCATGCTCAAGGCCCCTCTCCACATGTTTGGACGAGCCTCACTCATGAAGGTACTGACAGAGGAATCCAGGTGTGTGGGACCCGGGTCTGAGACCTCCAAGCCTGCTCGGATCGGGACTGGGCCTCTTCCGCCCAGATTTCCCGTATTCCAGTAGTTCTACCCAGATTTCTTTCCGATATTCCACCTGGTCACACCCAGGGACTGCCCCCGGCACCGTGTAATCCCACCAACGGTCAGCATCCAGAAACTTAAAACCAAGCTCCCAGACATCTTATAGCCTACTTCTCCCTCTAGGAGAACCTGGTGAGCTACCGAGAGTTTCCTGCCAACCTGGGGGAATCTTGCAAACTCCCCATGGTGTATTCATATGCCCAAACCAGTAACAATGCTGGGTCTCATTCCCCTGACCCTAAAAGAGCCTCCAGTGCGGCATTGTTGGGAAGGACGAGTAAAAAGAGGCTTCTAAAATCTCAGGGCTAGGATGAATTGAGACGTTACTGAGACCGCTGGAGAAATTCAGCAATCAACAGGATGATGATGGTGATGATGATGATGATGATGATGATGATGATGATGATGATGATGATCATAATATATACCACATCTTTATAATTCATTCATCTGTCATTGAGTACCTATGTTGATTCTATATCTTAGCTATTGCACTGGTGTGAATACATTTTAAGAGAGTGTTTCTATGTCCTATGGGTAAGGTATCTAAAAGTGGAATTACTGGGTCATGTGGCAGCATAATTCTAAGTTTACTGAAAGCTCTCCACACTGTTTTCCAGAAGGGTTGTGCAAGACAATATTTCCACCAGCAATGGATGAGTTCCTTTTTTACCACATCACCAATACAGATGGGTTCTACTATTTTTGATATGTGCCATTCTCACTGGTGTGAGATGGTATCTTACTGTCATCTTGATTTCTGTGATGATAAATGATACTGAGCATTTTTTTTCAGATGCCTATTAGCCATCCACCTGTCTTCCTCCAAGAAATGTCTATTCATTTTCTCTCCCCATTTCTTCCGAGGGATTTTGAATTATTTTCCTTGATCTTTGTGAATACTTTATAAATCTTGGGTACCAAGCTTTATCTGATGTGTTAAATGCAAATGTTTTTATTCCTCATTCTGTTAGCCCTTACTTTTAGCCTGTGGTGTTTTTAATTTTTTTGCCAGGCATATGCTATTTAACTTTATATAGTCCCATTGTTAATTTTTTGGTTGCTTTTGCCAGTGGCATTTATTTGACAGAATTCTGTTTGTTTATCTTTGCTTTCATTTGCTAGACCGATGGCATTGAATCATTGAGGGTTACTCAAGGGTCACTGTCATGAAGGGTCATACTTGTATTTAATTTACCTCAGTATAATTTATGGACTCAGGTATATATCAAGGTATATAATTGATTTTGAATTTATTTTTGTGTATAGTGTGAAAGAGGGATTCAAGTTCTTTTTTGTTTGGGGGGCCATATTCAGCAATGATCAGGGGTTTCTCCTGGTGGTGGCAGTGGCGGCATGGCGACCGCCATCTTGTAGAGCCCACTAACTGGAGGTACAAGCTTGCAGTGACAAGACTTCTGGCAGAAATTTCTCTGGACTTAATTACTAAAATACCAGAAATCTCAAACCTAATATGCTCTTCATTCTCAGCAATAGAAACAAATTATCTAATGATGCCTTTTCGGCAGATCTGATTGTTGGGGAAAAATTCCAAATAATAATAGTGAGTTTTCTGTCGAAATATTGAATATAATCAAAGTAAAGAGAAAGTAAAGTGAAAATCATCAGCCATACAGGCGGGGGTGGGGGTGGGGGGGTGGGATGGGAGGTATACTGGAGTTCTTGGTGGTGGAACATGTACACTGGTGAAGGGATGGGTGTTTGATCATTGCATGACTGAGACTTAAACCTGAAAGCTCTGTAACTTTTTTCATGGTGATTCAAATAAAAAAAAGGAAAGGAAAGAAAAAAATTATCATAGAAAAAGGGGGAATGTGAGAAACAGAAGATTCCTCAGTGAGATGATAGGAAAAGGGGAATATGGGAAGCAGCTAGTTTGCCTCTTCTCACTCTGGTTGTAAAAGTTGTAGGGGGCAGCTCTGGCCAAGAGGGATATATGATTTAGCTGAGTTAACTAGTTTACCGCAGCAGATCCAGAGAAGCTCCTGCAGGAACATAAGGCCAGAAAAGGAAATTCAAAGAAGATCATCACCATTCTCAACCCCCCTGGTAAATACCTTAGAAACGGACTCTTATCTAGGTACAAGCCCACGTGGGAATAAGTTGGAGAAATCCTAGAAAGGCCTCCTTGAACAAAGGAAGGGTGCGCATATGCAGCCTGAGCCCATGTTCTGCTTGTGTCCACGTGGCCGAGCACATGTGTTGCCCACATCTCTCCTCTTGAGATGTGTACTTTCATGCTTTTGTGTCCAGCTGATAAGATGCTTTCTTGATGTATGGGAAGTTGGAATGTCTTCTTAATTGGGAATATTTGTTTTCTTGATAATTTGCTTTTGTATGCCTTTGTTCGTTTGGGGATGTTTGAAGTTACTTTTGCCTTTGGAATTGTTTTTCTTTGAGCTTTCTCCTGAGGCCTGCGTGCCCAGGATGGCTATATAAACCTCTTGGCTGTAAATACCCAGGGTCAAGTTCCGACCTGACTTCACAGTCAGGACACCTCAGTCCCAGCTAGCAGGAACATTAAAGTCTCGGTGTGTGGTTTGAAATAAACAAACAAACAAACAAATAAATAAATAAATAAAAGCATCATTTGGATGCCTCTGATGGAGTTAGCACTGACCATATCTCTAAGTGGTGTAAGGCACCTATTTCCTGGCACTGGACAGCATTGGGTGTCACCGTTACTATTTTTGATGGGTTGAGCTATTTTCTGATTGTTTAATTTTAGGTCTTTTATAGGTAGAGAGACTTGACTTTTGTCTTCTCTGGTTTTATTTTTCCTCTTCTGGCTCTTTTTTTTTTCTGTTTGAATTATATCTGATTTTTTTTTTTTTTTTGCTTTTTGGGTCACACTCAGCGATATACAGGGGTTACTCCTGGTTCTACACTCAGGAATTACTCCTAGCGGTTCTTGAGGGACCATACAGGATGATGGGAATCGAACCCGGGTCAGCTGCATGCAAGGCAAATGCCTTGCCTGCTGTGCTATCGCTCTAGCCCCTATCTCTGACTTGAGAATCTGTTATCATGAGAATCTCTTCATTCTCACAAGAGAATGGTGGGGAGTAAGTCGAGAGAGAAGAGAGACCAGAAGAGGCAGTGTTCTTTTCTTGCAGCCCTGTTCTTCAAGCCCTGAGGTACTGAGAGCTGTAAATTTTATGTTCATCACTGCCCACTCTATATCAGAGCATAGTGGCGGCTGTGGGCACCTGATATTCTGTGCTGTGGGCAAATATTTGAGAGCAACTCAGGACTTGAGCTGACTGAGTGGAGAGAAACTCCACCATCTAGTGGTCACCGTGGCAATCTGCGGTCTGTGGGATTTCTGAAGGGCAGACTCCTGCGTACAAGGAGGAAAGCGAAGCCCTTCCCAAGGGCTGCACTCGCCCAGCTTAGAGGCCTCCAGATGAGGTAAAGGGAAGTCCACTAGCACCTTCAGCAAGAAACTGCTTGAAGAAAAATATGTCTCTGGGAAGTGGTATTTGCATGGGGAGCATTGGTGGGTGTCTATTCTCTGGTATCATCATCACTGTCATCACTGTCAATCCATTGTTCATGATTTACTCGAGCAGCCGGGTGCCAGTAATGTCTCCATTCGTCCCAGCCCTGAGATTTTAGCAGCCTCTCCTTACTCGTTCTTGCCAATGATTAGAGGTTCTTTTCAGGGTCAGGGGAATGAGACCTGTTATTTGTTACTGTATTTGTCATACCAAATACGCCACGGGGAGCTTGCCAGGCTCTTCCGTGTGGGTGGGATACTCTTGGTAGCTTGCCAGGCTCTCTGAAAGACATATATATCTATATCTATCTCTCTATATATATATGTGTATATATATATTTCCCTTTATGATGATGTGTTGTACGGCTGCAAAGCAGCCATGCAGTCCAGGAATACGGTCACACATGCATGAGGCTTGGCCCAAGTGTGTGGAAAGCGGCCTGGAGTGTGGTGTTGGGGGGGGTAGTGGAGGTCAGCTGCCAGGGCTGGGTCCCTTGGGGCCAGGAGGGCTCTCACCAGCCCCCCTCTGGGGCACCCCTGCTGAGGAGTCCAGTATCATAAGACATGTTAATAATTGGTGGAGGTGATAAAGCGGTGTTGAAGTCTCCCACTAGTGTTGTGTTGCTATCGATGTCTTTCTTCAAGTCTATGAGTACTTTGCTGGTCCCTTGTTAGGTGCATATATATTTAGTATTCTTAGTTCTCCGTGTTATACAGATCCCTTTATCAATAAGAAATGACCTTCACTGTCTCTTGTGACCTTCTTCAGTCTGAAATCAATGTAGTCTGATACTAGGATGGCTACCCCAGCTTTTTTATGGGAGTTCACCTGTAAGATTGTTTTCCAGCCTTTGACTTTGAGCCTTTGTTTGCTCTGACTGTTGAGATGTGTTTTTTGAAAGGCAGCAGAATGTTGGGTTTAATTTTCTAATCCATCCTGCCACTCTGTGTCTTTTAATTAGTACATTTAACCCATTGAAAAATTAAAAAATAGTAATAATTGGTAGATTGGTAGATAAGCAATAAACAGTGAAGTGTTTTCTAGTTTTAGTTTTAGTTAAGCAGTAATAGAATTGTAAAACATATAATTAAACTTATTTGATAATATGCCACTCCCATTGCATTGCCAGGGGGTCACACTTGGCATTGCTAGGGGTTACACTTGGCAGGGGTTGGGGGACCAGGCAGTGCCAGGGGTCAAATCTGGGGTTCCTGCAAGTGAAGCACACCCTCCAGTACTATGAGTCATCTCCTTGACTCTATAATTCATGCTTAACTCAGTTTTTAACTCAATGCTTTTAATCTTAAAAATTTTAGGGGGCTTGAGTGATAGCACAGTGGGTAGGGTGCTTGCCTTGCACACGGCCGACCCAGATTAGATTCCCAGCATCCCATATGGTCCCCTGAGCACCGCCAGGGGTAATTCCTAAGTGCATAGCCAGGAATGACCCCTGTGCATCGCCGGGTGTGACCCCCCCCATAAAAAGCAAAAAAAAAAATATTAATACTTGAGAGCATAACATAACATATGCTGCCGGACCCCCCAGTTTCATTCGGGGCACCCCAGAGAGGTATTGGTGAGACCCCTCCCCACCCCAAGGGACCCAGCCCTGATACTGAAAATCTCCAGATCTCAACCACCACCATGCTCTTGGTTGCACTCCACACGCTTGAGCCGAGCCTCACCCATGAGTGAACCTATTCCTGGACAACTCATACCTCACACGACCCATACTCCAAGAATACCATATCACATTTGATGGAGTTTAAAGTAGAAGGCAACCAATATCAGAAGAAAATATATTTTTTAAACACACACATTTATAGGCCCTTAACAAGCATTGGCTTCCCTTCTACCTACCTATCTGACCGCCTGCTTGCCTACCCACCTACCTATTGGTGTAGCTTCCAGAGGTGAATAATCAGAAAGAAAATACAGATGTAACAGGATGCTAAAACCCAAAAAAGCTTTGGAAAGCAAAGTTTTTTTTGTTTTAGTAATTAAACTGGTGGACAGCAGAGCCTGGCAAGCTACCCGTTGATGTATGTGATGTGCCCAAAATAGTAACAACAACATGCTCTTCGTGTTCCTCCAGTAAGCAGACGCCATTGGGCTACACTAGCATGCAACAAGGACAAATGAAGACATTACTGGTGCCTACTTTAGCAGATCGAAGAACAACGGGATGACATTGATACAGTGATACAGTGATAATATGATTGTTGACAAAAATTGCACTGCCGTATGGATGAAAGAATATTTTACATTTAGAATCAGAGTTAAAGATTGTTGTGTGAAAACAAGAAAAGAGAGAAAGAGGGAGCAAGTGAGCGAGTGAGAGAGAGCAGAAACAGAGAAACACACACAGAGAGTAAGCTAGCTCTGATTAGCTGCTTCTTTACTTCTTAAGGATGAAAGAAGTTATGATGCTGGCTAGTCACAAAAGGGAAAAAGCTTATATTTAGCATTTAAGTAACAAAGCAATTTTCCTTTAAGTTTTTAATTTATTGTGGTATCTTTTTATTTAAAAACATGTTTAATGGACTAAATCAGCCCTAAATGGAATAAGAGCTAGATTCAAAATAAAAACCACCAAACTCCTCTGGCAGAGAAGGTAAAGAATATTTATCTTACATTACCTTTCCCCCAAAGCCTATACAGGACTGGGAATATGATCTATCTGGTAGGGAAATGGTCTTATACTCAACCAACCTAAGTTCTGTATCCAGGCACCAAATGGGCTCCCTCAAACACCTTCAGAAATGATTTCCTAGGAGCAGAGCTAGGAATAAGCCCTGCTCGATGGTTGGAAGTCTGCCTCGAGTGCTGGGGAGAAGGCAACTGGGGTAGAGAAGAGCCATTTTGACAAAGAGAGTTGGAATGATCACACCAGATAGAAAACCTTATCATGGATATCTTTGTAACTATGTATCTCATGGTAACTCAATTAAAAAATAAAAATTTAAAAAACCAAACACACAAAATATAGACCAAAGATAAAAGGAGTAAAACTTACAATAGATAAACGCAAAAAACATGTGATAGCTTGAGTTGGAATTATAGTAGAACAGTAGGGCACTTGCCTTGCAGGAGCTTGACCAGGGCCTGATCCCCAGCAGCCCATTCGGATCTCCAAGCACTGACAACAGGGACCCCTGAGAGCAGAGCCACGAGTAAGCCTTGGGCATTTTCAGGCGTGGTGACAAAAGCCAAAATATAAAAGTAAAATATATTAAGAGCACTACAAGATAAATAATGTAAATAAATTCTTAGAATTCTTAGAAAGACACAACATCCAAAGCTGAGTAGGAGGAAGTAAAAATTCTATCATTAATTCTGTTCATATTTTAATGAGATCTTTATAGGACTTATCTATGAATTGCTTCTTAAAGCTATTGGTCTGGCATAAAATCTAGACTTAACAATCAGCTTAATCTTTAAAAAGAGCAACTACAATATCAGGCATGTTTTATATCAAAATATCAATTTTGAGTTTATGCTGTATGCACAGAGTTTTAACATCCTCATTAAATTCAAGTAGGATGAGATGAGGATTAAATTTTCAACCATGTGTAGATGTCAGAAGTAGAATGTTATCTTTTTTATTTTGAATGTTATCTTTTTTATGTATACAAACTTCCTTCTAAAAATAACTATGCAATTCTCCTCATTCTCTCTAATTGAAACAGAACTCAAACATGCACTGCAATCTAAAATTGAAAGTCAAATCTCAAGGATATTTTTGTTGCTTGAGTTATAAATAAATTGAAAATCCTTCTCATTTGATATTTGTTTTAGTCAAATTTTAGTCTGATCATAAATCTAGTGGTTTAAATAATATGATTTATGTTTTTTGTTTATTTCTCTTTACTATTTTAAGTTTTGGAAGTCAGAAATGTAAAAAAAGACTTAAAAAGCACCAAAGAACTGTTGTCAGGGCTCAGATCCTGTGAGCTCTTAAAGAAAATAAATATTTTCATCTTTCCAGAAAAAAAAAAGGAATAAGATCCTGAGCATAGGCACGTGTGGCCCCCAAATAAACACACAAATGTGTACATACACACACACTAATAAAATATTCTCTGCAAGGAGGAACACAAAGGTCAACTTTGGGGCTGGAGAGAGTCCAGCAAGTGAGGCACTTGTCTTGACCATGGCAGACCTGGGTTCTGCCCTTGCCCTCCCCACCCGCCCCTCCGCCACTTGGTCCTCCAAGTCTTCCAGGTGTTATCCTTGACCTCTGAGTACAGAGCCAAAAGTAATCCCTAAGCATCATTGCTGGATGTGATCCCCAAATGCCAAACCAAACCAAATCAACAATAACAAAAGCAAAATGAAAGACCAATCCTTAATCAGAAATATTTCTTTAGGCTCACAGTTACATTGGGTTAAGTCTCAGATGAGCAGCCTGCAGGATAATTTGTTGGCCACTCTGGTGTCTACTAGTCTGCAATATGCCCTATCTAATAATGAATTTTCCTGAACAAACTTTTTCTTGGGATCATGCATTAGAAGGTAATTTTACAGAATAGGAGCCCAGCATCTTCAAACCTTCTCCACAATTACTATTTTTGGGGAGAGAAATTTTGGGCCAAACTTGGTTGTGCTCAGGACTTACTCCTGACTCTGCACTCAGGAATCACCATATAAGGTGTTGGGAAATTAAAACCTGATATACTATAATTCAAGCCTGTCCATCCAGTATTTATTAAAGTCTTTCTCTACCTATCATCTGTCTTCATAGATTGATGGAGAGGCAATGAATGGACTTTTGCAAATGCAGTATTATTGATGTTCAAGGCAATGCATATTTCTTACGGAGGAGAGCTTTTAGTCTGAAACAGTTGTTCAGATTTTATTTCAGAAAATAATTCAAAAGTGAATCAGATAAATAACTTAAAGAAAACACATTATTAAAATGAACTAAACAAGGCTAGGGAGAGATAGAATGACCAGGAGTGACCTTTAAGTATAGCACTTAGGAATAGGCCCCAAGCACCGTAGGTGTGGCTAAGAAATAATAAATAAATAAAAATAGAAAGCAGCATTGACATTTTGATACTCTGTATCTCTTTCAGAAAATTGCCTTATGACAATTTAGGCAAGATGGTTACTTTGAGGATATATCTGCCATCTTGCAACCTCCCAGACCATTGCCAGTAAAGTTCTTTCTCAGTCCTACATTCTCTCGATTTATTGGCCCTATAGCAAATGAGTACCTGCATTCATGATAGTTATCTCTAAAAAGAACAAGGCTAGCTGTAAGGAAGTTCGAGGCAAAGAAAATCTGTCAAAATGAATGTGTGTTTGTGTTTGTTTGTTATGTAGACATATGGGCCTAGTTGGCTCCTCCTCTGCCTCTGTCAGAGAGTAGGTGCTGGTGTGCAGAGAAGCCAGCATGAGGGAGCACTCCAGAGTCAAAGGCACCCAACGTGTGACTCGAACCCTGCAGCTTATTTTTTGCAAAATTTTTTTTACTGAAAATGGCTCTTTTTTTGCCTCCTTTCTATACTTCTAAAGTTTTTCCAGTTTTTTAAAAAATTAAAGCACTATGATTTGCAAAATCATTTATAGTTGAGTTTTAGACATTGAAGCACTGATCCTACCACCAATGTCAGTTTTCCTCCACCTATGTTCCCAGGTTCCCTCTCATACACCCATTAACCCCCAATCTTCCCTCGTGAGAGGCACTTTTCCAAGTTAGGTTGTTAAAATTTAGGTCTTTGATTTCAGTGTTGTTGGCTCCGAGGTTTGGATATTTGGCTCTATCGTTTGCTAATACTACCTTCGCACCAGACGCCCCTAACCTGCCTCCTGCTGCATCTCATCTGTCTCTTCTCCCCTTCCCTCCATTCTTTCCTTTCTTCTCCTCCCTGTACTCTGAGGCAAGATTGATGGGGGCACATTCCCTATAAAACACTGCATTCCCTCGTTCAATTATTCTAAATACCACATACAAGTAAGTAACCTTAACCATAATTATTAACCTACATGTAAACATGTTGCCTAAACTACAATACTAGTAAGATAAAATAATTTAAGTAACTAGGAATCAAGTCAACTAATAATGTGAAACCATTATACATAATAAACTAAAAATAAATATTTAAAGTTATTGAAGTTATTGAAGAACACACAAGGAAATAAAAAATATTTCACAAACATTAATTGGAAGAATCAGTATTGCAAAAAAAGATGATTCTCATCAAAGAGTTTAACAAATAAATGCAATTTATATCAAAATTCCAATAACATTTCTCAAAAACAGGGAATAAATATTACTAATGTCTATATGGAATCTCCATCCTTTGATAGCCAAAGCAATTTTGAGGAAAACGAGATACAATTTATTACATTCCCTGACTTGAATATTCCATATAGAACTCATAATAAAAAGTATGGTCTTGAAATAAAAGTGCTTTATTAAATGGATATAATAAAATTAAGGGAACAGATATACACCCTCAAATATACTCTTAATTTATGACAAAGGTGCTGAAAGCATAAAATAGAGGAAGAAACTTCTTTTGAATTAACCTATGTGCATGGTAAGAGATAGTCATCCAATTTCAATCTTTTGTATGTAATATTTTTTTCCTTGTACCATTTACTAAATTGATAAAAAGTCTTAAATGCAACACCTGAGAACATTACATACATTGAAGAAGGCCTGGGGAGATAGTTTGAATGGTCAGAGTACTTGTTTGGCATGTGGAGACCCTGGGTTTAATTTCTGGTACTTTGTGGTAATCTGAGCACCTTTGGGGACCAGCCACAAGGAAGTGAGGTCATAGTTTCAAGATTCTATCACCTTTTCCTATTTCTTCAATGGGATCTACTAAAAGACCCACTGGGAATTATTCTGACTTCTCCATATCAATTTCTTGTACTAAGAGAAAAACTAATCACTAACTAAAATCCTTAAAAACATACATAGATTTTAGCTTTTAAAGAGATAACATTGAATTCTACCTCAATTTTCTGATGCTAGTTTCATAAAGAGCTCTCTGAAGAGTTGGAGAGATAGTACAGAAGCTAAGGCACTTGTCTCATTTGACTTAGTTTAATATCTAGCACTGTGTATGGTCCACTGAGCCTTACTATGAGAAATTCCTGAGTATAGAGTCAGAATTAATCCCTCTGTGCCAGATATAACTATAACATTAAATATAAGAACATGAAATTTAAAAACATTAACACAGAAGGCTTAACTTGTAACAATATTTTAGTAATCTGTCATACAAGCACTTAATGTCTTCGTGGTGAGAAACAACAATTTCCACTAGTTTTTTTCTAAGGAATATGTTTTGATCACTTACCAATTGCCAATGAGACCTATTGTTACTGTTTAAGGAGAGGCTGCTAAAATCTCAGGGCTGAGTGTAATACAGACGTTACTGGTGCTTTCTTGAGTAAATCGATGAACAAGATGACAGTGATACAGTGATTCCAATTACCAATAGCAACTCATTTTTAACAAGCAATATTAAATAAATTTTTGTGGGCCTGCTAGAGAGGCACAATAGCAGATCCAGGGGTGGTTGGGAAATTTGGAGATAATGGTGAGGGAAGTCAAGTGATGGAGGTGGTGGGATGGTATTGGCTTTGGAATATTGAATGTCTGTAATGAATCATCATGAACAACTTAGTAAACTACAGTGTTTAAATAAATATCTGTGGGAAAATTTCATATGTAGTCTTTACCTATTTCACATAAACTTCAAAGTATACATTTTTCTAAAGTTTAATAATGACAGAAAAAACATGTTTGGTACCATAATGAGATCCAAGTAAAATTTAATGCAATATAGTTTAGATTCCAGAGTTGAAAACTTATCTAGTGAGATTTTTAATTCATCTACCAATTCCTTTATTTGTGTGACTTCCGTTCGTAGGTTTGAGATTTCTGCTCTCATTTCTTCCTGCATTTTCTTGGTAGACTGTTGCAGTGCTTCATTCATCTCCTCCCTTAATTTATTGTATGTCTGTTCCATGGTTGCTTGGAGTAGGTAGACTCTCCTCCAGATCTCCTCTCTGAATTGTTTATCTGAGAGGTCGTAGATGTGAGTAGCCCCTGTTGATGTTTCTGGAATCTTTTCTTCTCCCTCTCTTCGTGGAGGGGATTTTCCCTGCTTCTTCATGTTGTTACGGAAGTGTAGAGTTGGAACTTTCTATTTATCTATTCCTGTTCCCTCTTGCTGAGGAAAGGAGGGGCTCTGCTTGTGCTAAACTTCCCTTATTCACTGACAGTTTTTATAGTGTCAAACTAAGCTAATGGATATTTTGCATGAGTGTTTGAGATGGCTAAAGTGATTTTCAAAGAAATAGACAGTAACTATTATGCTGAGGTAACAAAGAATAACCGCAGCCGCTCGACAGGAGGCCACGCCCACTTTGAGACCACGCCCATTAAGATACAGGCCACGCCCCCAGTGTCTTCCTGTTAGAGAGCCAGGCGGGAAGACCCCAGGCCGCAGTTAGAGAGCCGGATCTGGAGACGGGGCGCGCAGGACACGGGGTGGGGCAGCTGCAGGATGTCGGGGACCCCGGTTGGCGGGACAAAAATCTATCTATGTTAATGAGAATAGGCATTTTATTCTGTTGTATTAAATGGCTTTAATTTTCTTATTTTTGTAGTTGAAAATCATGTATCAATTACAACTTGGCTTCCACTGATTTATTTTCTGATCATTCTATTTGCCATTACATTTAGTTTTGCTGGAACAAGCAATAAGAAAGAAATCTGTTATGTGACTAAAGGGACAAGTTGGGGTTGAGAGGGAAACTGAGAACACTAGTGGAGGAAGGTCACACTGGTTGTGTTAGAACACTAAATACCTGAAACAACTCTGTAAATCATGGTGTTTTAATAATCTTTTAAATTCAAATTTACTGTTGTCCTGTGTTCATCGATTTGCTCGAGCAGGCACCAGTAATGTCTTCATTGTGAGACTTGTTACTGTTTTTGGCATATCGAATATGGGTAGCTTGCCAGGCTTTGCTGTGCGGGTGGGATACTCTCAGTAGCTTGCCAGGCTCTCTGAGAGGGACAGAGGAATCAAACCTGGGTTGGCCACATGCAAGGCAAACGCCCTACCCTCTGTTCTATAGCTCCAGTCCCCTAAGATCTGTGTGTGTGTGTGTATATATATACACACACACACAGATATCTGTAAAACACATGTAGTGGAATCATGCATCTCTAATATAAAAACTTTAGATATAATTAAAAAAAATATTAGTGAATCACCATAAGGTACAGTTACAGACTTACAAACTTTCATGTTTGAATTTCAGTCATACAATGATCAAGTATCCAGCCATTGCCCATTCTCCACCACCAATGATCCCAGTATCCCTCCCACCCAACCACCCCCACCTCACTCCAACTCTCTGGCAGGGCATTCCCTTTTGTTCTCTCTCTCCTGCTAGGTGTTGTGGTTTGCAATAGAGGTATTGAGTGGCCATCATGTTTGGTCTATACTCTACTTTCAGCACACATCTCCCATCCAGAGCAGGTCTTCCAAACACCCTTTAGTTGGTGGTCTCTTCTCTATCTGAGCTTCATTTTCCCCCAGCATCTGAGGCTGGCTTCCAAGCCATGGAGCAATACTCCTGGTACTTATCTCTACTATTCATAGGTGTTAGACTCCAATTCTGTTACTTTATATTCAACAGATGAGTGCAATATTTCTATGTCTGTGCCTCTCTTTTTGACTAATATCACTTAGCATGATACTTTCCATGTTGATCCACCTATATGGAAATTTCATGACTTCATCTTTTCTAACAGCTGCATAGTGTTCCATTGTGTAGGTGTACCAAAGTTTCTTTATCCAATCTGTTCTGGGGTACTTGGGATTTTTCCAGATTCTGGCTCTTGTAAACAGTGCTGCAATGAACATACAAGTGGAGATATCATTTCGACAATACTTTTTTTCATTTCTGTGATATATTCCCAGAAATGGTATAGCTGGGTCAAATGGGAGCTAAATTTCTAATTTTTTGAGAATCGTCTCTACTGTTTACCAAATGGGTTGAACCAGTTGGCATTCACACCAGTAGTGAAGGAAGGTCATTTTCTCCCCACATCCACGCCAACACCAGTTGCTTTTGTCTTTTTGGATGTGTGCCAGTCTCTGAGGTGTAAGGTGAGACCTCATAGTTGTTTTGATCTGCATCTCCCTGATGATTAGTGATGAAGAGCATTTTTCATGTGCCTTTTGGCCATCGGTATTTCTTCATTGAGAAAGTTTCTGTTCATTTCATTGCCCCATTTTCTGATGGGGTTGCATGTTTTCTTGTTGTAGAGTTCAACCAGTGATTTACATATCCTTGATATCAACCCCCTATCAGGTGGGTATTGGGTCAATATCCTTTCCCATTCTGTAAATTGTCTTTGTATTCTGGTCACTGTATCTTTTGAGGTGTAGAAGCTTCTTAGTTTAATATAGTCCCATTTGTTTATCTCTGTTTCCACTTAGTTGGTCAGTGGCGTGTTATCTTTGAAGATACCTTTAGCTTCAATGTCATGGAGGGTTTTGTCGACCTCATCTTCAATATACTTTATGGATTCTGGTCTGGTGTGAGGTCTTTAATCCATTTTGATCTGACTTTTGTGCATGGTGTTAGGTAGAGGTCTAAGCCCATTCTTTTGCATGTGGTTGTCCAGTTGTACCAGCACCATTTGTAAAGAGGCTTTCCTTGCTCCATTTCACATTTCTTGCTCCTTTATCAAAGATTAGATAATCATATATTTGGGGTTGTGTGCAAGAAAATTAAACCCTCTTACATTGGTCTGCAGCTCTGCCTTTGTTCCAGTACCATGCTGTTTAAATTATTACTGCCTTGCAGTAGAGTTTAAGGTTGGGTATGGTGATGCATCCCATCTTCTTTTTCCTAAGAATTGCTTTATCTATTCGTGAGGCTTGTTGTTTCATATGAATTTTGGGAGTGTTTGCTCCATTTCTTTGAAGAATTTCATGGGTATTCTTATAGGGATTGAATTGAATCTGTATAATGTTTTGGGGAGTATTGCCATTTTGACAATGTTAATTCTCCCAATTCATGAGCAGGGGATATGTTTCATTTCCTCGTGTCTTATTTTATTTCATGGAGTAGCATTTTGTAGTTTGCTTTGTAGAGGTCCTTTACCTCCTTAATTAAGCTGATCCTGAGGTTCTTGATTTTATGAGGCATGATTGAGAACAAGATGGCTTTTTTCATGTCACTTTCCTCTGTTTATTTATTTGGTATAGGAAAGCCACGGACTTTTGGGTATTGATTTAATAGCCTGCAACTTTACTATACAAATTTACTATTGTTTCTAGGAGTTTCTTGGTAGAGGTTTTAGGGTTCTCTAAATATAGTATCATATCATCTATGAATAGTGAGAGCTTGATTTCTTCCTTTTCTATCTTTATGCCATTAGTTTCTTTTTCTTGCCTACCCGCTATTGCAAGTACTTCCAGTATTATATTGAACAGAAATGATGAGAGTGGGCATCCCTTTCTTTTCCTTGATCTTGGAGGAAAGGTCCTTAGTTTTTCCCCATTAAGGACAATGCTTGCCATAGGTTTGTGGTAGATGACTTTGACTATATTGAGGGAAGTTCCTTCAAAACTCATTTTGATAAGAGTTTTCATCATAAATGGATGCTGGATCTTGTCAAATCCTTTCTCTGCATCTGTTGGTATGATTATATGGGTTTTATCTTTTCTTTTGTTGATATGATGGATAACGTTGATTGATTTCCAAATGTTAAACCATCCTTGCATCCCCAGGATGAATCCCACTTGGTCATGGTGTGTGATCTTTTTGATGAATTATTGGATTATATTTGCTAATATTTTCTGTTGATATATTTGCATCTGTGTTTATCAGGAATATTGGCCTATAGTTTTCTTTTTTTGTGGTGTCTTTGTTTGCTTTGGGCGTTAGGGATATATGCCTCATAGAAACTGTTTGGGAGAGTTCTTGTTTCTTCAATTTCCTGGAAAATCTTGAGAAGAACTGACAACGGGTCCTCTTTAAATGTTTGGAAGAATTCACTTGTGAATCCATCTAGACCTGGGCTTTTGCTTTTGGAAAGACTTATGATTGCAGTTTCAATTTCCTTCATGTTAATGGGTCTATTCAGGTAATCCAAGTATTCTTGGTTCGATCTTGGTAAAGTATAGAAAGCCAGGAAATTATCCATTTCTTCTAGGCTTTCTTGTTCCATGGCATATAGACTTTAAAAGTAATCTCTGATGATCTTTTGAATTTGTTTGGTTACAGTTGCGGTGTCCCCCTTTTCATTTCTGATTCGGTTTACTAGGGTTCTTTCTCTCTCTCTTTTTTTGTGAGTTTTGCTAGTGGATTATCAATCTTGTTTATTTTCTCAAGGAATCAGCTCTTGGTTTCATTGATCTTTTGGATTGTCTTTTGGGTTTCCATGTCATTAATTTCTCCTCTAAGTTTTGTTATTTCTTTCCTTCTGCCTGGGTTAAGCTCTTTTTGTTGGTCTTTTTCTAAGATATTGAGTTGTGAAGTCAAGTCATCTAAGTGGGCTCTTTCTTCGTTCCTGAGAAATGCTTGCAACGCTATAAAATTTCTCCTTAACACGGCTTTAACTGCATCCCATAGGTTCTGCAAACTCGTGTCTTTGTTCTCATTTGTTTCCAGGTATCTTTTGATTTCTTCCTTGATTTTCTTCTTGACTCACTCATTGTTCAAGATTGAGCTGTTCAATTTCCAGGTGTTTGATGTGGTTCTCTGCTTCTCTACATTATTAACTTTTATCTTCAGTGTGTTGTGGTCCAAAAAGATACTTGAAACAATTTCTATCTTCCTGATTTTGTTGAGGTGTGGTTTTGTGACCCAGCACGTGGTCCATTTTGGAAAATGTTCTGTGTGCACTGAAGAAAAGCATGTATTTTTTCTTTTAGGGATGTAAAGCCCTGTATAGATCTATTAGTCCTCTCTCTCCAATTTCTTCCTTCGAAGCCAGTGTTTCCCTTTTGAGTTTTATTCTTGTGGATCTATCGAGGGGTGATAGGCTGGTGTTATTTTGCCAGCAATATCCTCCTTAAAATGTTAGCAGTTGTTTTAAGTATTTAGCTGGTCCCTCGTTAGGTGTGTATACATTTAGGAGTGTGATTTCTTCCTATTGTACATATCCCTTGATAAATAGAAAATGGCCTTTGCTGACCCTTCTAATCTTTCTCAACCTGAAATCTATGTTGTTGGATACTAGTATGGCCACCCCATCTTTTTTGAGGGAGTCGTTTGCTTGCAGAATTGTTTTCCATCCTTTGACTTTGAGTCTGTGTTTGCTCTGACTATTCAGATGTGTTTCTTTTTTATTTTTTGCTTTTTGGGTCACACCCAGCAATGCACAGGGGTCACTCCTGGATCATGCACTCAGGAATCAACCCTGGAGGTGCTCAGGGGACCATATGGGATGCTGGGATTTGAACCCAAGTCGGCCGCGTGCAAGGCAAACGTCCTACCCACTGTGCTATCACTCCAGCCCCCAGATGTGTTTCTTGTAGACAGCAGAATGTTGGTTTTAATTTATGAATCCTTTTTTCCACTCTGTGTCTCTTAATTGGTGCATTTAGACCTTTGACATTGAGAGAGATTATTGTCATGGGATTTTAAGCTATCTTTCTGTAGGGTTTTGTTGTGCTTGTAGTGGATATTCTTGTCTTACAGGAGCCCCTTAAATTCTTCCTTTAGGATTGGTTTTGAGTCTATGAATTTCCTGATCTGTTGTTCTTCTATAAAATGTTGTATTATTCCTTTGAGTTTGAGTGAGAGTTTAGCCAGATAAAGTATTCTTGGTGAGGCATCATTTCGTTGAGTTTTTTCACTATATCCCACCATTGCCTTCGGGCTTGGAGGGTTTCCTCTGAGAGGTCTGCTGTAAATTTCAGGGGTGCTCCTTTTTATGTGATTTCCTTCTTTGACCTTGCTGCTTGCGGTATTGTGTCTATCCATGGCATACATCATTCTGACTCTGATATGCCTTGGAGTGTTTTTGTTAGGGTCTCTTTTAGCTGGTACCCTTCTGGCTCCATGGATATGAATGCCTGCATTCTCTAACTCTGGAAACTTTTCAGCAATGATTTATTTAACTATGACTTTTCCATTGGAGTTGCCTCCCTGACCTTCTAGTATTCCTATGATTCTATAGGAATACTAGAAGGTCCTCTTGAAATTATCCCCTAGGTCTCTGATTCACCCTGGAACTGTTGTTTGTTGTTGCCTGTACAATTTCTACAGCTCAGTTTCAAGCTCATTGATTCTGTCTTTGGCTGTAGCCATTCTACTCTTGAGAGCACCCACTGAGTTTTTTATTTCATCTGCTGAAATTTTTATTAGTGACACTTCTTATTGTAGCTTTCTTATTTCTGTTCTCATTTCTTTGTGTATTTTGTTGGCTGTCCATTCCACTGTTTCCTTCATATCCTCCTTTAATTTACTGGATGTCTGCTCCATTGTTTCTTTGAGTTCCTTGAATATCCTCAGCATAATTTGATCTCGGAATTCTTTATTGGAGAGATCTTTTTTGTGGGTAACCCCTGTAGAGGGTTCTGGACTATTTTCTTCATCCTCTCCTCGTAGTGGAGATTTGCGCTGTTTCTTCATGTTGTTGTGATTGTATGGAGATGGAACCTTTCAGCTCACTGGCACTATTCTCTCTTATTGCAGGAAAGTATTCTGGGTGAGTTCGGTCGATGATGGTCACCTTTATCCCCTTCTAGAATATGTCCTTCCTCTCAGGCTTTTTTCTGTGACTTATGACAGGCATCTAGTGAAGCTTTTGGAGGATGTGCTCTATTATATTGGGCGTATAAAGCTTCTTATGTACATTGGTCTTTTGGTGAAATTGGAGTAGATCCGTTGACTATTGTCCTATTGTCTTTGAGGTAGCCAGGACATTCTCTACTGAATTAGGTGTTGAAGTTTGAGATGTGAGTCCGGAGTGCTTAGAAGAGGGAATATAACTGCCACTGGCCCCACAGAAGGCAATGCCCACTTCTGTGAGGCCACGCCCCCTACAATGTAGGCCACAACACCAGCCAGTATCTCAGCCAGCAGAGTCTCCTGCCCGCACACCTGGCTGTCTTCCCGGGGGCCCTTGGAGGGGATTGGCTCCAGCTTCCCTCCCCACCCCAAGCAGAGCTCCCTGCGGCTTAAGACCACCAGGACCTAGCTACAGCCATGCTGGAGGCCCCTCTGCACACGTTCGGACAGGCCTCAAGCATGAAGGTACCAGTAGATGAACCCAGGTATGTGTAATCCCATCAACAGCCAACATCCAGAGAGAGACTTAAAAACAAGATATCAGAAGATAATGATGAAGAGTCTCTTGCCTGCATGCTTGGCTGTCTTCCCCGGGGCCCCTTGGAGGGGATTGGCTCCAGCTTCCCTCCCCACCCGAGCAGAGCTCCCCGCAGCCGAAGACCACCGGGACCTAGCTACAGCCATGCTGGAGGCTCCTCTCCACATGTTCGGACAGGCCTCATGCATGAAGGTACCAGCAGAGGAACCCAGGTGTGAGTAATCCCATCAACGGCCAACATCCAGAGAGAGACTTAAAAGCAAGCTCTCAGAAGAGAGTGATGCAGAGAGTCTCTTGCCCACACACCTGCCTGTCTTCCCCGGGGACCCTTGGAGGGGATTGGCTCCGGCTTCCCTTCCCACCCTGAGCAGAGCTCCCGGTGGCCGAAGACCACTGGAACCTAGCTACAGCCATGCTGGAGGCCCCTCTCCACACATTCGGACAGGCCTCATGCATGAAGGTACCGGCAAAGGAACCCAGGTTTGTGTAATCCCATCAATGACCAACATCCAGAGAGAGACTTAAAAGCAAGCTCTCAGAAGCAAGATCTTTAACCTACTTCTCCCTCTGGGAGAAACTGGCAATCTTGAGAGTTTCCTGCCCACATGGGACAGCCTTATAAGTTTCCCATGGTTTATTCATATGCAAAATCCAGTAACAAGCTGGATCTCATTCCCCCGACCCTAAAGAGGCCCGAGTGCAACATTGTTTTTATTAGTCAGAGGCGCTGAGATAAGGAACGCGGAAGAAATGTGTCTCATCGCGGTCCAAGGCTCTCTCTGGCTCTTGGCAAAGGCAGAGAGCCCCGTGGATCTCTTTTTATTGATAGGAGTACTGAGTGGAGATAGACTTCTAAGATCTCAGGGAAAGGACGAAATGGAGATGCTACTGAGCCCTCCCGAGAAATTGGTGATTAATGAGATTTCGTGATTCTTGATTTGACCACCAGCCAGTCACGATGCTAGCCGCAGGGCTCACAGACATGTTGAGTAAACTGGTTGAGGCTAGATCAGCAGGCGCTCTGGCTGGAACTAGGTGCCGGAGTTCGGTCCAGCTGGCCTGCGGGAGGTGGGGTAGGGGTAGATGTGGGGTAGAGGCTCGCAGATGCACCCGTGGAGTAGACTGGCAGTGGCTAGATGTTAGAGGTAAATTTTTATAATTTTTTTTATTAGTTTACAATAGAGGTATTGAGTGGCTTCATGTTTGGTCTTATACTTTAAGCTCGCATCTTACAACACCCAAAAAGAGTGAAAACAAAAGAGAATGCCCTGCGAAGAGGCAGGGTGGGTTGGTGGGCGATGGGATGGGGGCGGTGAAAGGGGTACTGGGATCATTGGTGGAAGAGAATGGGCACTGGTGGAGGGATGGGTAAATGATCACTGTATGAGAAAAATGCAAATACAAAAGTTCATAAGTTTGTAACTGTGCATCACAGTGGTTCACTAATAAAAATTTTAAAAAATAAAAAATAAATAAAAATAAATTTTATTAGTGAATCAATAAATTTTGATTGTGGTAATCTTGTACTACAATTCTGTGACTATTTTTTTAACATTTTATTTATTTTCAATTAGTGAATCAACATGAGGGTACAGTTACAGATTTATACATTCTTGTGCTCATGTTTCCCCCATACAAAGTTCGAGAACCCATCCCTTCACCAGTGCCCCATTCTCTACCACCAGTAAACCCAGCATCTCTCCCACCCTCCCCAGTCCCGTCTCCCCCCACCCCACACTGCCACTATGGCAGGGGATTCCCTTTTGATCTCTCTCTCTGATTAGGTGTTGTGGTTTGCAATAAAGGTGTTGAGTGGCCATTGTGTTCAGTCTCTAGTCTATATTTGAAACACATCACCCTTTCCCCGCATGACCTCCGACCACATTTTACTTGGTGTTCCCTTCTCTGAGTTGCCCAGAATGAGAGACCAGCCTCCAAGCCATGGAGACAACCTCCTGGTACTTATTTCTACTAATCTTGGGTGTTAGTCTTATAGTCTATTATTCTATATTCCACGGATGAGTGCAATCTTTCTATGTCTGTCTCTTTCTTTTTTTTAATAGTTTATTTTTAATTAGTGAGTCAACGTGAGAGTACAGTTACAGATTTATACATTTTTGTGCTCATGTTTCCCCCATACAAAGTTTGATAACTCATCCCTTCACCAGTGCCCATTCTCCACCACCAGTAAACCCAACATCCATCCCACACTCCCCAGTCCCGTCTCCCCCATCCCACACTGCCACTATGGCAGGGTATTCCCTTTTGTTCTCTCTCTCTGATTAGGTGTTGTGGTTTGCAATAGAGGTGTTGAGTGGCCATTGTGTTCAGTCTCTAGTCTATATTCGGCCCACATCACCCTTCCCCCACATGACCTCCGACCACATTTTACTTGGTGTTCCCTTCCCTGAGTTGCCCAGAATGAGAGACCAGCCTCCAAGCCATGGAGTACTATTCTTGGGTGTTAGTCTTATAGTCTATTATTCTATATTCCACAGATGAGTGCAATCTTTCTATGTCTGTCTCTCTCTTTCTGACTCATTTCACTTAGCATGATACTTTCCATGCTGATCCACTTATATGCAAACGTCATGACCTCATTTTTTCTAACAGCTGCATAGTATTCCATTCTATAGATGTACCAGAGTTTCTTCAACCAGTCATCTGTTCTAGGGAACTCGGGTTTTTTCCAGATTCTGGCTATTGTAAACAGTGCTGCGATGAACATATAAGTGCGGATGTCATTTCGACTATACTTTTTGGCTTTTCTGGGATATATTCCCAGCAGTGGTATTGCTGGGTCAAATGGGAGCTCAACCTCTAGTTTTTTGAGAATCATCCACATTGTTTTCCAAAAGGGCTGAACTAGTCAGCATTCCCACCAGCAGTGTAGAACGGTCCCTTTCTCCCCACATCCTCTCCAACAGTGGTTGCTTTTGTTCTTTTGGATGTGTGCTAGCCTCTGTGGTGTGAGGTGGTATCTCATGGTTGTTTTGATCTGCATCTCTCTGATGATTAGTGATGTACAGCACTTTTTCATGTGCCTTTTGGCCGTTCGTATCTCTTCCTTGGTAAAGTTTCTGTTCATTTCTTCACCCCATTTTCTGATGGGGTTGGATGTTTTCTTCTTGTAGAGTTCAACCAGTGCTTTATATACCATTGATATCGACCCCTTATCTGATGGGTATTGTGTAAATATCCTTTCCCATTCTGTAGATAGTCTTTGTATTCTGGTCACTGTATCTTTTGCGGTGCAGAAGCTTTTTAGTTTAATGTAGTCCCATTTGTTGATCTCTGTTTTTACTAGATTGCTTAGTTCCGTGTCATCTTTGAAGATACCTTTATCTTCAATATTGTGGAGGGTTTTGTCGACCTTGTCTTCAATGTACCTTATGGTTTGTGGTCTAATGTTGAGGTCTTTAATCCATTTTGATCTGACTTTTCTGCATGGTGTCAGGTCGAGGTCTAAGCCCATTCTTTTGCATGTGGTTGTCCAGTTGTGCCAGCCCCATTTGTTAAAGAGGCTTTCCTTGCTCCACTTCACATCTCTTGCTCCCTTATCAAAGATTATATGATCATACATTTGAGGTTGTGTGTGGGGATATTCCACCCTGTTTCATTGGTCTTCGGCTCTGCCTTTGTTCCAGTACCATGCTGTTTTAATTGTTACCGCTTTGTAGTAGAGTTTAAGGTTGGGGAGGGTGATGCTTCCCATCATCTTTTTCCCAAGAATTGTTTTAGCTATCCATGGGCGTTTGTTGTTCCATATGAATTTCAGGATTGCTTGATCCATTTCTTTGAAGAATGTCATGGGTATCCTTATAGGGATCGCGTTGAATCTGTATAATGCTTTGGGGAGTATTGCCATTTTGACAATGTTTATTCTCCCTATCCATGAGCAGGGGATATGTTTCCATTTTCTCATGTCCTCTTTTATTTCATGGAGTAGCGTTTTATAGTTTTCTTTGTAGAGGTTCTTTACTTCTTTAGTTAAGCTGATTCCAAGGTATTTGTTTTTCTGGGGCACGATTGTGAACAGGATTGATTTTTTCATGTCCTTTTCCTCTGTCTCATTGTTTGCGTATAGGAAAGCCATGGATTTTTGGGTATTGATTTTATAGCCTGCGACTTTACTGTACAGGTCAATTGTTTCTCAGACTTTCTTACTAGAGCTTTTAGGCTCTCTAGGTATAGTATCATGTCATCTGCGAATAGTGAGAGCTTGATTTCTTCCTTTCCGATTTGAATCCCCTTAATATCTTTTTCTTGCCTGATGGCTATTGCTAATACTTCCAGTACTATATTAAAGAGAAGTGGTGAGAGTGGGCATCCTTGTCTTGTCCCCGATCTTAGAGGAAAGGCCCTTAGGTTTTCTCCATTGATGATAATGCTTGCCATAGGTTCGTAGTAAATTGCTTTGATTATCTTGAGGAAAATTCCTCCAAAACCCATTTTGGTGAGAGTTTTTATCATGAATGGGTGTTGGATCTTGTCAAATGCTTTCTCTGCATCTATTGATATGATCATATGGTTTTTATCTTTACTTTTGTTGATGTGATGGATTATGTTGATTGATTTCTGAATATTAAACCATCCTTGCATCCCCGGGATGAATCATACTTGGTCATGGTGTATGATCTTTTTGATGAGTTGTTGGATTCTATTTGCTAGTATTTTGTTGAGGATCTTTGCATCGGTGTTCATCAAGGATATTGGTCTATAGTTTTCTTTGTTAATGGTGTCTTTGTTTGCTTTTGGTATTAGGGAGATATGTGCCTCGTAGAAACTGTTCGGAAGGGTTCCTGTCTTTTCAATTTCCTGGAAAAGCTTGAGGAGAACTGGCAACAAGTCGTCTTTAAATGTTTGGAAGAATTCGCCAGTAAGTCCGTCTGGACCTGGGCTTTTGTTTTTGGGGAGGCTTTTGATTATAGTTTCGATTTCCTTGATATTTATGGGCCTATTCAGGTATTTCAAGTCTTCTTGGTTCAGTCTTGGGAGATTGTAGGAATCAAGAAATTCGTCCATTTCTTTTAGGTTCTCTTGTTTCGTGGCATACAGACTCTCAAAGTAGTCTCTGATAATCTTTTGAATCTCCTTGGTTTCTGTTGTGATGTCCCCCTTTTCATTTCTGATTCGGTTTATTAGGGTTTTCTCTCTTTCTTTCTTCGTGAGTCTTGCTAGCGGTTTATCAATCTTATTTATTTTCTCGAAGAACCAGCTCTTTGTTTCATTGATCTTTCGGATTGTTTTTCAGGTTTCCATATCGTTAATTTCTGCTCTAAATTTTATTATTTCTTTCCTTCGATCTGGTTTGGGTTCCTTTTGCTGGTCCTCTTCTAAGATCTTGAGCTGCGAAGTCAAGCTATCTATATCAATTCTGTGACTATTTTAAGACTATTGAATTATATATTTTGAATAGGGAAATTTATGATTTGTAAATTATGAATCAATAACATTAATACTTATTTTTACTAGAGCCCCAGGGTGCTAATACTTCAATAGGACAATAAAAATAAATGTATTTTTAAAGATTGTCAACATCTCCTTCAAAGAAGAGTATTAACATTTCTTGGAAATAAACACTTTGCTTGTTTCAAAACATTTGATAATAACAAGGATTAAAATCTGATAGACTTGAAATTTGGATCTTGTACTGAGTCATTTGTCTGTAGAATTAGCTTGTAAGAACAATCTGTAGTCATGATCTGTTTCGTGAATATTCGTTCAGTTGGAGGTGCTGAGATAAGGAAAGCGGAAGAAATGTGTCTCATGGAGGCCCAAGGCTCTCTCTGGCTCTTGGCAAATTCAGAGAGCCCTGTGGATCTCCTTTTATTTTTTTTTGAAAGATTATTTTATTTAATTAATGAAGTGTGATTTACAAAGTTTTTGACAGTTGAGTTTTAGGCATATATTTTAACACCAATCCCACCACCAGTGTCAACTTGCTCCATTAGTGTCCCAGTATTTCCTCCTCACTCCAAACCCCTCCCCCCACCCCTGCCTGTCATCTTGACAGGCACATTACAAAGTTCTGGTGGTTTCAGCTAAGATCTCATGTTTTCAGTGTTGTTTATTCTGTGTTTTGGATATATGGCTACACACTCTCCCACATCACCAGTGTGACTGAAATCCTGACTCTGTTCCCCATTGCTTCCAATCTTCCAATTCTCTCTTCTTTTCCTTCCCCCTTGATTTCTGATCCTTCTGTTTTTCTAACCTGCCCCCAAACTAGCAGACATTTAGTCCCTAACTTCCTTTTTCCTCCACCATATTTCTCACGTTTACTTCTTCTTTGTCCCCACTGGCTGGCACCATCACATTCTATCTCGTCCGCTTCAGCAGCCTCCTGGCCTCAGGCTCAGTCTGGCCTATCCACCCACTTACCCACAGTTGTGAGACAGAACTTATAAGAGGCTCAGATGCTGCAGTGGTAACTCTCAGAGCCTTTATCCAGCCCCTTCTCTTGGCCACAGTTCCCTTTGCCACGTATCTGGACTCTGACATCTGCCATCAGTGTGGATCTCAGAGGAAAAGAAACTGACTTCATTGCTAAGGCAGCTGCTTCTCTTTTGTTCCATGTTGATTTTGGAAGGTTTCTCCTTTCACTGAGTAAAAAGTAGCCTCAATCTTGTCTTTTCTAGTTCTTTCTTTCTTCCCTTCATTTCTATTTTTTTTTAATTTTTTTATTGAGTCACCATGTGGAAAGCTACAAAGTTTTCAGGTTTAAGTCTCAGTTATACATTGCTCGAACACCCATCCCTTCACCAGTGCACATATTCCACCATCAAGAATCACAGTATAGCTCCACCCTGCACCCCCACACCCCACCATTACCCCCCCCCGCCTGTGTAACTAATAAATTTCACTGTACTTTCACTTTGATTGCATTCAATATTTCAACAAAACTCACTATTATTGTTTGGAGAGTCTCTCTTTTCAATATACTGAAATTATTTTCTGAGGACAGCTTGAAGGGGGAAAATGTTCCTGTCTGTAGTACAGTCTATGTGGGCTCGCCCTGATAGCTCAATCTGATGTCAGTGGGCCCCACGGGTGACTTACGTGAAGCGGGGAGGAGAAAGATGGTCACTTTCTCTCCAACCGCCTCAAACACCCGGGACCCAGGGTTACTGGGTTCTTGTCTCGCTCGCGGAAAAGAATTTCGGGAGTAGACAAGCAGTGAAGTAACAGATTTTATTCAGAGGTTTCTGAGGGAAGGAGGAAGGATAAGTGGGAGAGAGAATAGTAAGAATAACGCGCTCAAGAGAGAACATGGGCTTCTCCAAGGGTGGAGAGAGCTCTACACACATCCTAGCACTGGACACGAAAGCATGAAAGTACACATCTCAAGGGGGGAGATGCGGGCGACACATGTGCTCGGCCACATGGCACAAGCAGCACATGGACTCAGGCAGCATATGTGCGCCCTTCCTTTGTTCAAGGTGTCTTTTATAGGGTTTCTGCAACCTGCCCCCACCCACATGGGGTTTCTTTCCAGGTAAAAGTTCGTTGCTAAGGTTACCAGGGAGGTTGGGAGTGGTGATGGCCTTCTTTGGGGAACCTCCTGGGAAGGGGTCTATTATCCTCAGGGTCTGCTGAAGGTCTTATCATGTCCGTTTCCTGTATCCACAGGGTGGGTCAGTCTCAGGATTCTCCTCCCCGGAGACTTTGATAATCTAAGTTTCATTGCCAGGGGCCTTTCCCTATCTACCTGCCTACATCAAGTCCATCCCCAACAATGATCTGAAAAATGTGATACTGTCTTAGTTCCAAGAAAGTATTATGAGCTAGAACCAAATATCAACATAACCCACTAGTTTAAAACCAGAGGTATATACTCTGTGTCAAAGAAAACAACTTAAAAATTATGAAGTGAGGAGCCAGAGAGATGGTGCAGCAGTTAAAGTACTTGCCTTGCATGCAACTGACTCGGGTTCAACCCCTGGTATCCCATATGGTCCCCTGAAATGGCCAAGATCATTCTTGAATGCAGAGCCAGGAGTGACTCCTGAGCACCACCAGATGTGACCCAAAATAAACAAACAAAACCAAATGACAACAAAATGCAATGGACTGAGTGTGCAAATTTTATTAACTTTAAGCTAGCTATAAGTCTATTTAGATGATAACATTCATTGATTTTCAGTATTGGCTTTTTGTTTTATTTTATGTTACAAACAGGAAAAAACATGCTCTTTCCTTATCTGCTCACATCTGATATTCACATCTGAGCTGTGTGTTAGGGATTTTTTTTTTGAGAAGCTCATGTCTATAGCTTTCTGCTGACATGCAGGTTTGCAGATATCAGTGGGCATAGGAGACTGAGGCAAAGGAAGAAGCCATAGAGATAAGAAGGCAGCAAGTAGAGTGCCTGGTGAGAAATTTGACTTGTCAGGTGGTATTCTGTACTCTACATTTTGCTACCCTTCCAATCATATCAGAAATTAGTCATGGTGCCAACTACTGATTCTATGTGCATTCACAGATATTCACTGAAGGTTCACATGTTAGAACTGTGGACATGGAAGTAAAATAGAATGGATGAATAGAATATTAGCTTATTGTAATATATGCCCTTTGCTATGCATTTAACTTACTTTTATACTTAAACTTTTATGATTGTTCCATTACACTTCCTAGTTTAGAAGTGAGGCTGAGAATTTTAGTAATTTGCTGAGGTTAAGTCAAACCCTGATGGGATCCACGGCATGAAATTTAGGAGTGAAATCAAAGTTCACACAGGTTGGGGAAGGATATAAAAAAGAGATGGAGAGAGAGGAAAAGGACCAAGAATGGATAAACTGTGAAAAACTTCATCTGTTCCAGGGAAGGGCAGTAGCCATTGTCTAGTATGACTAGAGTTTCAAAGGTCAGAGAGGGTCAAGAGCATTAAGATCCTTGAAGACCTTTGAAAGTTAGAGGGTTTTCATGGGATTAAAATAGTCAGAGAGCAAGGTTGAGGTGTGAGCAAACAGAAGGAACCACTTTATTTGTAGAGGTGACTTTTCAGTCAATTGTCCAGTAATGTAATGGGAAGGACTGGAGCGATAGCACAGTGGGTAGGGCATTTGCCTTGCATGTGGTTGACCTGGGTTCAATGCCTCTGTCTCTCTTGGAGAGCTTGGCAAGCTACTGAGAGTATCCTGTCCAAAAGGCAGCTATCTTCTGGACAGGATACCTGTGGTGTATTCAATATGCCAAAAACAATAACAACAAGTCTCCCAACGGAGATGATATTGGTGCTCGCTCAAGCAAATCGATGAACAGCAGGATGACAGTGCTACAGTGCTATGTAATAGGAATAACGTAAATCAGAAACTGGAGAGACAAATATGATTCCAAATAGACATTTCCTACTTAAGATGAAAATATGTTGACAAGTTTGTGTGGTTTGAGACAGAGTTGCTATGGAGAGACATAATACCAAATAAATACATTGTGTCAACAGGAGATGTGGTGGCAAAGGTCAAAGAGCCCTAGTTAATGATCTCTCTCACATACAAGATATAAAGAAACATAATAATGGAATAATGAACACCCAAAGAAACTGGGAACAAAGAACATGAGAAATGGTCTTCCATAAAAAACATGCTGAAAATTACAATTAACAGTATTGTGAATTATATTATCTATATAATAAATAAATATTATATATTCCTAAAATACTCTCCTGGGGTGAGAGGTGACCAGAGTATATTTGGAAAACAGAGAAGGAAAATAATCCAGTTGTGGAGTAAGAAAAGGTAGATGGGAAGTAAGGGTACAAGGAACAAGGGCCTTGGGTTACATCGGGGGTGTAGAGAAGTGATACAGCTGTATACCCAAAATGCAATCAATAACAATAAGAGCTGGGCATGTCCTTGTTGAAGAGGCATGCTGGAGGACTGAGGTGGGGAAGGAGGAAACCTGGGGTCACTGGTGGAGGGATGTTAACAATGACAGTGGAATTGGTGCTGGAACACAGTATCCCTAAAACTCAACTATGAATAACTGAGTAAATCATGGTGCCTTAATGAAAAAAATTAATATTAGATAAAAGAGTGCAAAAAATAATCCAGGCTTTCTAGGTTGTGGTCATAGATCTGTTCTTCACTGTAGTGATACAGAACATCTTAAACACATGTGGGTGTAGAAAAAAAGGAACCTTCATGAACCAATGGTGGGAATATCAACTGGTGAAGTCTCTTTGGAAAACAATATAAACACTTTCAAAAAACTAGTAATTGAGCTTCCATTCAACCCAGCAATTTGGCTCTTGATGTCTTCCACAAGAGCCCCAGAATTCTATTCAGGAACAGCATTTTCACTCCTGCTTTCATTACAGCACTATTCACAGTAGTCTAAATCTGGAAACAACCAAAATGTCCAAAAAAATACTAATGGACAAAGAATGCATTATATACATACATACATGCATACATACATACATACATTCTCACGATAGAAAACTACTCAGCTATAAGTAAAGATGAAATGATGCATCTTGCATGATAAATATGGAGGATATTATGCTGCATGAAGTTAAGTGAGGGAAAACTACATATAATATCTCATATGTAGATTTAAAGAAACATATTAAGAAAATAACAAAAGGCAAGAGAGTCTTTGTACTGGTTTACAAAATAGTTTACCCATTGCAGGGAGCATGTCAGGCATACAATAAGAGGGGAGCAAAACTATATTAATGAAAAGAACTATAACAGTGGGATATTTCTTGAACTGAGAAAGAATTTACTGCAGACAAACCCTTCAACTGCACACTTAATAATGAACTTACTTTCAAACAATAAAAATGAACTTGTATCACTTGTCACTTGTCATCCCATTGATTTTCGATTTGCTCGAGCAGGGGCCATTCGTCCCTATTGTGTGCTAGTGTAGCCCAATGGTATCTGCTCACTCCAGGGACAGGAAGAGCCCCAAATCGTTTGTTCAGGGTTTTGATGAAGAAATCTGACCATCTCGTAGGTGGGCGACCACCCCGTCTTTTGATGTCCTGTGGAATCCAGTCAATAACAGCTCTAGTCTAATGGTTGTCCATAAATCACATTACATGTCTGGCCCATCAGATTTTCGACACCTTGGCAAACAAGACAGCATCCCTGATTCTTGGTCATCGACAAAGGTTGGAACTCCAGATTCCTTCTCTCACTTGAGTGAAACTTGATACTCCAAGCATAGCTCTTTCGATTCCTCTTTGGGGTACCCGAATACCATTCTCATCCTGTTTGTGTAGAGCCCAGGTCTCTGAGGCATATGTTAGTGCAGGAAGAATAGTGGAGTCGAAAATATGTGCCCAGGGCCAGAGGTTCTTCAGCACTGAAGAGTAACCCTGCTGAATCCCTTTCTGTGTGTCGATGATCACTTCTTTGTAGAATGATGAGATCCTGGTGGTGAATCCATAATATACCTTGTGGAGAATCTTGATGTACTGAGTTTGAATGCCCAGTTTGACTAGGGCTTTGATGACCACTTTAGTCTCAACAGAATCAAAAATCAATGAACGTTAGATAGAGTGGCATCTTGAACTCTGGCGAAACTTCAATGAGCTTGGTCACTGTGTGGATATGGTCGATCGTACTGAATCCTTTTTGAAACCTCACTTGCTCACATGGTTTTCCTTTGTCTAGTGTTCTGCCTATTCTATTCAGGATGACTCGAGTAAACAACTTGTAGATGACGGACAATAGGCAGATTGGGCAGATGTTGTGGATGTCTCCCTTCTTATACAACAGAACACTCCTGCTGGTTTTCCACTGGGACGGAACCTTGCATTCTGACAGGTAGCATGTGAAGAGTCGAGCCAGTGTATTGACAAGTACTGGCTGCAGATTCTTCAGGTGTTCGGGTCGGACCTTATCTGAACCGGGTTCTGTATGCATCTTTACCGATGAAATGGCAAGTCGGGTTTCGGAAGGGAGGACATTGGGAAGACATATCCATCCTGCGGAATTTGGTATGTGGACAGGTGTATGTGGCTGTCGAAGAGATCTGAATAGAAGTCGTGGATAATCCTATCCCTTCTGGAAGATGTGATATATTCATCGGAATCCTTCCCTTCTGGAAGATGTGATAGATTCATCGGAATGTTGGAGGGTCTTGTAGTTGGTGAAAGACAGTCAAGCATTGTGAATACTTTTCCTGGCTTCTGCCACATCACTCAATACTGCTGCTCTTCTCTCTTTGACATCTTCCTTTATCGCTTTACTGCACAGCTTTGCAAGTTCAGACGTTAGCTTGTGATTGCTTGAGGCTCGTGCAAAACCATTTTGGAAAATGAGCTTGAGAGTTTCCGAAGACAGGTGTCTGTGGCTTTCCACTCTCGGCATTCTTCACACAGTCATGGAGGTGCTGAACTAGTCAATCATATTCCTTGTCGATGTTGACAAGGATGGCGTCTTCCCACATTGCCGCTATAGTGCCAAAGAGCTCCCAGTTGGTGGTGATTCTGGGAATTCTCTTCTTAAACTTAAACTTTGTAGTCCTTTCTCCCCACTCGGTGAAGTAGAATTTTACATAAAGGAGATGATGATCCGATCCCATTTGGAATTTTGGGACAACAGCGACATTGGTCAGGTAAAACTGTTAATTGAATATGATGTGGTCAATTTCATGTGGAACTGTCTACTGGGAGACTCCTCCACTATCCAGCCACCATCATGCTCCAGGTCACTTTCTGGACAGTTGGACCGAGCTTCGTGCATGAGTGAAGCCCCACAGAACCAGGTACAGCAAAACTTTGTGACCTTGGTCTCCAGGCTCAACGGGACCTGGAAACAGAGATCCTGTGCCTGCTTCCCCTAATCTTATTGTTTTCCTAATTTTTTCTTTATTGTTTCCAGATCTTGGATATTGTGAAGAGTGAGTATTGCTGCAGAAAACATAGAAGTGGAAGTACCTTTCCTACTCAGAGTTTTTGGGTCCTTGGTGTAGATGCCAAGAAATGAAATTGCATAATGAAATGGAAAATCATTTATAAACTTTTGAGTAGTGTTGCTATATTTATTAGCCCCCCTCTCTTACATTTCTTCCCTCAGATAAAGTATTACCTTCCGGAGCTTTAGTCTTTTTGATCTCTGGAGAGGTGACAAAGTGGTTTTGAAGTCTCCAACTACTCTTGTGTTGCAATTGTTTCAAGTGTTTTGCTGCTCTCTCATTAGGTGCATATACATTTAGGAGTATGAGTTCTTCCTGATATACGGATCCTTTGATTATTAAGAAATGACCTGCAGTGTATCTTATAACCTTCTTCAGCCTAAAATATGTGCAGTCTGATACTAGTATGGTCACCACAGCTCTTTGGAGAGAATTGTTTTCTTGGAAAATTCTCTTCCAGTCTTTGACTTTGAGCCTGTGTTTACTGTGACTATTCAGATGTTTTTCTTTCAGGCAGCAGAATGTTGGGTTTAATTTTCTAACCCTTCCTGCCACTCTGGGCCTCTTGATTGGTGCATTTTTAGCCTATTGACTTCAAGAGTGATTATTGTGATGGGGATTGTGCCATCTTTATGTAGGGGTTTGGTGTACTTGTGAAGCTCATCATATCATACAGTAGCCCATTTGGTTCTTTTAGCAATGATTTTGTGTCTATGGAGTTCCTGAGTTCTTTCAAATCTGAACAAGGGTCTGGCTAGGTAATGTATTCATGTAAGGTGTTCATTTCATTGAGTTTGTATATTCTACCACTACCTTCAAACCTGAAGGATTTCATCTTCTGTGAATCTTAGGGATTCTCATTCACAAGTAATTATCTTCTTTGATCTTGCTGCTTTCAGTATTCCATCTCCATCTGTGATTTTCATTATTCTGATTAGGATGTGTCTTGGGGTTTTTATTTGAATTTATTTTTACCTGGTACCCCTTGGGTCTCTTGGATTTGGGTGCATCTTCATTTCTGGGAACATCTCAACTATGACCGCTTTGGTGTGTTTTCTTCCTGCTCCTCTGTTTTTACATTGTCCTCCGGATTTTTCTCTTGTCCTCTGCTGGTTTATTTTGAGGGTCTTTTCCATCTTTGATGTAGTCTGGAAATTCTCTGCACCTTATCTTGGAGCTCTGTGATTCTGTCAGCTGTTATACTTCAGCTGAGACTTTCCTGTGAGTTTTTCACATCTACCAGGTTTTCACATTTGTCATTGCTGCTTGTATTTTCATTTTCATTTTCCTTATTTCTACTCTCATATGCTCCTGCTTTTTATTGGCAGTGTGTTCTATTGTTTTATTAACTCCTTATCTATCATTAACAATTTTGTTAATCCTAAATTCCTTCTCAGAGAGGTTATATAGCTCATAAAATTGCCCAGGTGACTCATTGGGTCACCTGGGCAAGCTTCTCTCATTAAGCCTGGTGGGTTTCTGCATTGCTTTACCATTGTGACCTTTGCAGTTTGTGGTTGTTTCCTGTGTGTTTTTGTGTGGTTAGGAGCCTAAGTTAGAATGTCTTCTTATGTGTAGGTTGAGTCATACCAGACCCATGATGCAATTAATAGTAGAAGGAAAAAGAATCATGGGACTTCTTGACACTGGAGCAGACCGCAGTATAATAGCCACTAAGGATTGGCCTCCTGCCTGGCCCATGCAGGCTTCTGCCCAGCAGTTGCAGGGCCTGGGGTACCTCAGTACCCCAGAAGTGAGCGCACGTCACCTCACCTGGAAGGATAACGAGGGACACCGGGATAGCTTCCAGCCCTTTATACTTAATTTGCCTTTTTCCCTTTTGGGACGAGATGTTCTAGCTAAGATGGAAGTTAGGCTTTGCACTTCTTCGCGTCCTATTCCTGTTCCTACTGATCAAAATTTATTATAGGGGCCGCTGTGGAAATCATCCCCCTAACATGG
This sequence comes from Sorex araneus, assembly GCF_027595985.1. NCBI lineage: Eukaryota > Metazoa > Chordata > Mammalia > Eulipotyphla > Soricidae > Sorex > Sorex araneus. Next base: position 317,694,113 of record NC_073303.1, on the reverse strand, counting down.
TTAACAGAGGAACCGGTGTGGGTTCCACAGTGGCCTTTATCCTCTGAAAAATTAGAGGCAGCTGAAGCCTTAATTAATCAACAATTGTCAGCTGGACACTTACGTCCTCAAAAGATTATGCTTCGGCTTGACCATTTACACACACTTAATGACTTTCAACGTTTGTTGGGAGACATTAATTGGATAAGGGGATACCTTAAATTACCTAATTATGACTTAAAACCTTTATTCAATATACTTCAAGGTGATCCCTCTCTTTCCTCCCCACGGACTGTTACACCTGAAGCTAGAGAAGCCATTTACAAAATTGAGCAAGCTCTTACTGCTGCTGGCAATACACGCGTGCAGCCTGAGTTTTCCATTTTGCTTTGTGTGCTTCCAACATATAAGCAGCCTACTGCAGTCCTATGGCAGGAGGGACCCCTTCTGTGGATTCATCCTAGGTTCTCTCCGGCAAAAGCCATGGAGTTATACCCTGCAGCTGTAGCCTGTTTGGCTATGATTGGTGTTCAGGACTGCTTGCAACATTTTGGGAAACTTCCAGATACTCTTATAACCCCCTATAATTCCACCCTTAAAGCATGCTTAATAAAACAAAAAGGGGGAGTTGGCCTGGGATGGCCCCCTTGAGAACTCTAAATTTTTTGATTAGTGATGATAAGGGCACTTCCCCAGCAGACAGGCACTCTTCAAAGACCCTGTGTGCCAAGGACATGTTAAATGGAAAGATATCCTTTCTGGTGAATGGCGCGGTCCGGACCCCGTGTTAACCTGGGCCAGGGGTTCTGTTTGTGTTTTTCCGCAGGACAGGGCAGAACCAGTGTGGATTCCTGAACGCCTGACACGGAAGACCGCACCCCCAGTAGACCAAGATGTGCAAACTGGTGCTTCTGCTCAGCCTGGTTCCTGTGTCAGTACGAGCTGAAGAAGCAGCTTTCTGGGCCATTGCTACAACATGGCCTGCTTTAATCCCTTCCTTACCCATCTTAAGACCAGAGTAGAAGGCCCCTCCATTTCTTCAAAGAGTGGGCGGAGGTGGGAGCAGTACTATCCTTATTGCTTCTCACTTCTTTGGTTTTAGCCTGGTGTCTATACAAAATGCAGCAAGAACAACTTCTTACAAAGGCGTGGTATTTACAGGCATTCGCGGCCCTGGAGGCACAGCAATCCCCGCAGCTTTGGCTTGCAACTCTGAAACAATAATCTCGCTTCGAACAATCAGGTCTAGCCGGATGTAGCAAAGGTATTATGCAGCTGAGAGCCCTTAACTGCAGGGGACCTCCTGTAGTTGAGGAGTTTGAAAGGGTGCATTATACTCCACCTGACCCTTGGACCAACTTAAGACAGGGACCTACAAGCGAGAGGGCTCCCAATGACGGGTAAGGCCAAGGGGGCCGAGGTCGCTACACAGACTTGCTGTTCTAAAACAAAAAGGGGGAACTGTGGAGAGCCTCCAGGACCGTGCTTCGTGAACACCTGTTTCTTGTTGGTTGCACCTGCTTCGTGGACAACACCTGATGGGGAATCAGGATGTCTTGTCACACCCACAAGTTGTGGCTGGTTTATCAGCTGCAGACACTTGGGGGCAAACAAGCAGGGAGAAGTATATAAGGGGGGAAGCTGCCTAGCTAGGGAGTTCCCTGGGTTCCCCCTTAGGTTCCCCTTAGGTTCTCCCTCGTTCCTCCTCCTTGTTCCCGTTCCCCTTCTTCCCATTTCATGGAAAGTCCCTGAATAAATCGCGGCAAGAAGGATCTCCGAGTTGCATGTTTCTTCGCTGGTCGAAGCAGCTCACAACAATTAGACGTGCAGGTAAAAGTGCAGCAGTGCCAGTTAAATTTTAACCCACTGTTAGAGCTTTCCTTTTGGGTGTTTACTAATTTCTTCTGACCCGGGTTTCCTGTAGCCCTTAGCATTGAGGTGTACGATTAACAGCGTTTTGAGCTAATGCGGATGTCATTGTATTTGAGCTTCCCTCATAGGAACAGGAGTGTAGCAGTGAGAGCTCACACGGATGTAAATGTATCTGTATAGTTGAAAAAATCTATTGTATTCGTGAAATTTTCTGTATATAAAAGAGATTCTTAAAATTAGACTACCGTTTAGGAGAATGAGTTTCTGGCATTGTTCTTTCTGGAGTTTCAGCATAGTTGGGACTATTCAAGTTCATGCATTGTTCCAGCTCTAATTTCAGTTGCGTTCCAATTTTGTGTTTCCCGTGTTTGCTGAATCCCATTGCATTGAGGACCCTCTTAAGAAGGACCCTCTTAAGTAGTACCTCTTCAGTGGGTGTGAGGAAATGCCCCTTTCTTTCATTTGAACTAAAGTGTTACACAAACAGCTCTCATTTATCTTCCATTCTCGATATATCTGAAAGTTTGTACATTGGTCCTGATCTGCCTGTATGTGTAGGAGATCCTTGAAAGGAATTTACCATTTAGAGGAATACGTTTCTCTCATTGTCAGTGGAGTTTCAGTTTCGCTTTCACGGTTCCATTTTCTCTTCCTTTACTGCACTAGATTGAGGTGTGTTCCATACTCGTCTACAAACGGTTTTCTAACGCCATCGTCTTGATGTGCTCTTTTAGGGCGTTTTTAGTACTCCTAGTGTGGATGTCAGTTTGTGTGACTGTCTTTCATTGCAACTAGTGTGTAGCAGTGACCACATGTGTATGTATTACATGTGTATGTATTAGTGTGCGTATATTTGAATGGTCCTGTTTTATTGATGAATCTTCCAGTGTGGGAAGGAGTTACTGAAATGAGGCTACTGTTTAGGTGAATGTGTTTCTGTCATTAGACGTACACGTAAAAGTGCAGCAGTGACAGTAATTTTAACCACTGTTAGAGCTCTCCTTTTGGGTGTGTACTAATTTCTTCTGACCCGGGTTTCCTGTAGCCCTTAGCATTGACGTGTACGGTAGACAGCGTTTTGAGCTAAAGTGGATGTCATTGTATGTGAGCTTCCCTCATGGGAACAGGAGTGTAGCAGTGAGAGCTCACACGGACATATATCTATCTGTATAGTTGAAAACATCTATTGTATTCATTAAATCTTCTGTATATACAGTAGATACTTGAACTTAGGCTACCATTTAGGAGAACGAGTTTCTGGCATTGTTCTTTCTGGAGTTTCAGCATAGTTGGGATTGTTCAAGTTCATGCATCGTTCCAGTTCTAATTTCAGTTGCATTCCTAATTTTGTGTTTCCCGTGTTTGCTGAATCCCGTTGCATTGAGGACCCGCTTAAGAAGGACCCTATTAAGTAGTACCTCTTCAGTGGGTGTGAGGAAATGTACACTGGAAGATTCACAAATAAACTTGGACCCTTCAAGTATATGGACCCTGATACTTAGATAGTTGGCCTCTCACTATTTGACACTAGATCTAATGAAAGACTATCACAAAAACTGTTATCCACTTTGGCAGTACTTCAAAACCCCGTTAATCAAGCACACGAAGATGAGGGCTTCAGGAAACCCTTTGCAGGCGTGTATGGAACACCACTCAAACTAGTGCAGAAAAGGTCGAGAAAATGGATCTGTCAAAATGAAACTGAAACTCCATTGACAATGAGAAAAACACATTGCCCTAAACGGTAAATTCATTTCAAGGGTCTCTTACACATACAAGCAGATCTCTACCACTGAACAAACTTCAAATATACCGAGAAAAGAAGATAAATGAGAGCTTTTCCTGTGACACTCTAGTTTCAATGAAAGAAAGGGGCATCTCCTCACATCCACTATAGTTGTACTACAAGGCCTTCTTAAGAGGAGTCCTCAGTGCAACGGGCTTCAGGAAACCCGGGTCATATGAAATAGGAACACACATGAAACTAGAGCTAGAACGAAGCATGAAATTGAACAGTCACAACACCTGTGAAACTCCAGAAATAACACTGCCAGAAACTTTCTCCCAAACGGTAGCCCAATTGTAAGTTGTTCCTGTATATACAGGAAGATTTCACGAATACAATAGAACTTTTCAACTATACAGATACAGTTATTTCCGTGTGAGCTCTCACTGCTACACTCCAGTCCCCATCAGGGAAGCTCACATACAATGACATCCATTTTATCTAAAAACGCTGTTAACCATACATGACAATGCTAAAGACTACAGGAAACCCGGGTCAGACAAAATGGGAACACACCTAAAACAAGAGCTGTAACAGTGTGTTAAAATTGAACTGTCTCTGCTGCACTTGTAACGGCATGTCTAAGGACAGAAACACATTCACCTCGACAGTAGCCTCATTTCAGAAACTCCTACCCACGCTGGAAGATTCACCAATAAACTAGGATCCTTTAAATATATGGACACTGATACTTACATAGGTGAGCTCTCACTGCTACACACTAGATCTAATGAAAGACCCTCACACAAACTGTTTTCCACTCTAGGGGTACTTCAATACCCTGTTAAACGAGCACATCAAGACGAGGGCTTCAGGAAAACCTTTGCAGATGGCTATGGAACACACCTTAAATTAGTGCAGTAAAGGTTGAGAAAATGGATCTGTCAAACTAAACCTGAAACTCCACTGACAATGAGAGAAACACATTCCCAGAAACGGTAAATTCTTTTCAAGGGTCTCTTACACATACAGTCAGGTCAGCACGAACATAAAAACTTTCAAATATACCGAGACAGGAAGATAAATGAGAGATGTTCCTGTGACACTCTAGTTCCAATAAAAGAAAGGAGCATCTCCTCACATCCACGGCAGGGGTACTACAAGGCCTTCTTAAGAGGAGTTTCATTTTCATTTTGACAGATCCATTTTTTCGACCTTTACTGCACTAGTTTAAGGTGTGGTCCATACTCGCCTGCAAAGGGTTTCCTCATCTTGATGTGCTTGTTTACGGGGGTTTTGAAATACTCATGAAGTGTCTAACACTTTGTGTGAGTGTCTTTCATTGGAACAAGTGTCTAGCAGTAAGAGCTCACCTATATAAATATCAGTGTCCATATATTTGAAGGGTCCTAGTTTATTGTTGAATCTTCCAATGTTGGTAGGAGTTACTGAAATTAGGCTACTCTCGAGATGAATGTGTTTCTGTCATTAGTCGTGAAGTTACAAGTGCAGCAGTGACAGTTCAACTTTAACCCACTGTTAAAGCTCTCGTTTTAGGTGTGTTCTCATTTCGTCTGACCCGGGTTTCCTGAAGCCCTTAGCATTGATGTGTATGGTTAACAGCATTTTCTTGAAAGTGGATGTCATTGTATGTGAGCTTCCCTCATGGGAAATGGAGTGCAGCAGTGAGAGCGCACACGGAAGTAACAGTATCTGTATAGTTGAAAAGATCTATTGCTATTTGTGAAATCTTCCTGTATTCACAGTAGATACTTGAAATTAGGCTACCTCTTAGGAGATTGAATTTCTGGCAGTGTTCTTTCTGGAGTTTTGGCGTAGTTGTGACTGTTCAATTTCATACATTTTTCCAGCTTTAGCTTCAGGTGCGTTCCAATTTAGGTGTGACCGTGTTTCCTGAGTACCGTTGTATTGAGGACTCCTCCTAAGAAGGCCTTTTAGTACCACTCAGTGGATGTTAGTAGATGCCCCTTTCTTTCTTTGGAACTAGAGTGTCACAGGAGCAGCCCTCATTTTCTTCCATTCTCCGTATATTTGAAATTTTGTACATTGGTCCTGATCTGCATGTATGTGTTAGTGATCCTTGAAAGTAATTTTCCGTTTCGGGGAATGTGTTTCTCTCATTGTCAGTGAAGTTTCAGTGTAGTTTTGAAAGTGCCAATTTCTCCACCTTTGCTACAGTAGTTTGAGATTTGTTCCATATTTGTTAACACAGGGTTTCCTAAAGCCCTCGTCTTGTTATGCTCGTTTAAGTGAGTTATGAATTACTCCTAAAGGGGATGTCAGTTTGTGTGAGTGTCTTTCATTGGAACTAGTGTGTAGCAGTGAGAGATCACATGTGTAAGTATCAGTGTCCGTATATTTCAAGGTTCCTAGTTTACTGGTGAATCTTCCATTGTGGGTAGTAGTTACTGAAATAAGGCTTCTGTCTTGGTGAATGTGTTTCTGTCATTAGACGTGCAGTTACAAGTGCAGCAGTGATAGTTCAAAGTTAACTCACTGTTACAGCTCTCCTTTTAGGTATGTTCCCATTCCGTCTGACACGAGTTTCCTGAGTCCTTAGCGTTGACGTGTATGGAAAACAGCATTTTCTAGAGTGTGGATGTCATTGTATGTGAGCTTCCCTCATGGGAACCGGAGAGAAGCAGTGAGAGCGCACACGGAAATAACAGTATCTGTATAGTTGAAAAGATCTATTGTATTCGTGAAATATTCCTGTATATACAGGAAATACTTGAAATTAGGCTACCATTTAGGAGAATGAGTTTCTGGCAGTGTTCTTTCTGGAGTTTCAGTGTATTAGTAACTTTTCAATTTCATGCATATTTCCAGCTCTAGTTTCAGATGAGTTACAATTTAGTTTGACCCGTGTTTCCTGAATCACGTTGTATTGAGGATACTTCCTAAGAAGGCCTTTTAGTACCTCTTCAGTGGATGAGAGGTGATGACCCTTTCTTTCATTTGTATTAGAGTGTCACAGGAACAGCTCTCATTTATCTTTCGTTCTCCGTATATTTGAAAGTTTGTACATTGGTCCTGATCTGCCTGTCTGTGCAAGAGATCCTTGATAGGAATTTACCGTTTCGGGGAATGTGTTTCTCTAATTTTCAGTGGAGTTTCAGTTTCGCTTTGACAGTGTCAATTTCTCGACCTTTATTGCAGTAGTTTGAGGTGTGTTTCATACTCGTTGGCAAGGGGTTTAGAAGTACTCCTAAAGTGAATGTCAGTTTGTGTGAGTGTCTTTCATTGGAACTAGTGTGTAGCAGTGACAGATCACATGTGTTAGTATCAGTGTCCGTATATTTGAAGGGTCGTAGTTAATTGGTGAATGTTCCAGTGTGGGTAGTATTAACTGAAATGAGACTACTGTCTAGGAGAATGTGTGTCTGTCATTAGATGTGCAGGTACAAGTGCAGCATTGACAGTTCAATGTTAACCCACTGTTACAGCTCTCATTTTAGGTGTGTTCCCATTTCGTCTGACCCATGTTTTCTGAAGCCCTTATCATTGACGTGTACAGTTTACACCTTTTTCAAGAAAGTGGATGTCATTGTATATGATCTTCCCTCATGTGAACTGGAGTGCAGCAGTGAGAGCGCAAACGGAAGTAACAGTATCTGTATAATTTAAAAGATCTATTGTATTCGTGAAACCTTCCTGTATATACAGATATACAGGAGATACTTTAAATTAGGCTACTCTTTAGGAGAATGAGTTTCTGGCAGTGTTTTTTTTTTTTTTTAGTTTCAGCGTAGTTGTGACTGATCAATTTCATGCATCGTTCCAGCTCTAGATTCATGTGCGTTCCTATTGTGTGGACGTTACTGGTATGGGTGTGGTCACTGATGTTCTACAGAGTGTGCAACCTCTTCATTGTAGTGATCCTGATAGTCATCCAGCCATATATTGCTCCAAAAGCTATCATCCTATGAGGATGAGATTTGTTGCAAAAACTTGGTGTTAAATATATTTTAAAAAAAGAGGTGTCTCAGCAATCGCTTTTTTAATTTGGACCGCTGCTCGAAGGACAGCTCTCCCAATAGTCTGGAAAACGGTTCAGCCTGTTTGGGTTGAGCAGTGCCCCTTAACAAAAGAAAAACTTGGGGGCTGGAGCAATAGCACAGCGGGTAGGGTGTTTGCCTTGCACGCGGCCGACCCAGGTTCGATTCCCAGCATCCCATATGGTCCCCTGAGCACCGCCAGGGGTAATTCCTGAGTGCAGAGCCAGGAGCAACCCCTGTGCATCGCCGGGTGTGACCCAAAAAGCAAAAAAAAACAAAAAAACTTAAGGCTTTATATGAATTTATTACAGAACAGTTTGAATTGGGACATATTGTTTTCAGCTCTAGTCCCTGCAATTCACCAGTATTTGTTATCAAGAAAAAGACTAGTAAATAGCGAATGTTGATTGATCTAAGATAAGTTAATGACTGCATGGAACCAATGGGTCCTTTGCAGATGGGCCTATCTAATTTGGCCATTATTCCAAAACAATGGAATTGTTTATATAATTGATCTAAAGGATTGTTTCTATACCATCCCTTTGAGAGAAGAGGATAGAGAAAAATTTGCCTTTATTGTGCCTTCCTTAAATAGTGTAACTCCTGCTAAAAGGTATCACTGGACTGTTTTGCCTCAAGGGATGATGTATAGTCCTATGATGCGTCAATATTTTATTAATCAACCATTGGATATAATTAGGGCACAGAACCCTGCAGTCAAAATTATTCACTATATGGATGATATTCGAATCAGTGCTCCACCTTAAATAAATTTGCAGGAAGTTTATGAAGCTATAGGTTATGAACTAGAGCCATGGGGTTTAAAAATTGCACAGGACAAAATTCAACGTCAGGTTTCTTGGGAAATTTGGGGACAAATAGTATGGGAGAGTAATATTACAACTCAGAGGTCAAAATTCAGAGAGATAAATTAAAAATTTTAAATGACTTTCAAAAACTACTAGGAAATAAAAATTGGCTACGGCCTTCCTTGGGTATTCCAACCAATGCCCTACAAAATTTGTTTCAAACATTGGAGGGTAATCCCTCTTTAAATAATCCAAGGCAATTTAGCCCAGCAGCTGAAAAAGAATTAGAATTAGAAATAATTGGGGAGATCGGAAATAGCACCTAGCCAGGATTTGACAGCTGAGAATGGATGAAAATCTTTGGGCTTCTTTGCACTACCCAGGACCCAGGAGGAAGAGAATCCAAGCTTTTGATCACTCTTCTTCCCCAGTGTGTGAAACACTTGCACGGACTCCAGTATGCGCATGCCTGGGCAGCTGCGGAGCTTTTAAAAGGCCTCCTTGCAAAGCTCAGGTTTACTTTTCTTGCGTTTCATCATGGCAATGGTGCGCTTCTCTTCTGCCTGGACCTTGTTACCCTGCTGCTTACTCTCCTCAGCTTTCTTAGAGTTTTCTTTTTTTTAATTTTAATTTATTTATTAGTGAGTCACAGTGAGGGTACAGTTAGAGATTTATACATTTTCGTGCTCATGTTTCCCTCATACAAAGTTCCAGAACCCATCCCATCACCAATGCCCATTCTCCACCACAAATAAACCCAGCATCCCTTCTACCCTCCCCAATCCCATATGCCCTTCCCCACCCTGCCACAAAAGGTATTCCCTTTTGTTTTCTCTCTAATTAGATGTTGTGGTTTGCAATAAGGGTGTTGAGTGGCCATTGTGTTCAGTCTCTAGTCTACATTCAGCACACTTCACCCTTCCCCCGCGTGGCATCCAACCACATTTTACTTGGTGTTCCCTTCTCTATCTGAGCTGCCTTTTTCCCAGAATGTGAGGCCAGCTTCCAAGCCATGGAGACAACCTCCTGGTACTTATTTCTACTATTCTTGGGTATTAGTCCCCTACTCTGTTATTCTATATTCCACAGATGAGTGCAATCTTTCTATGTCTGTCTCTCTGATTCATTTCACTTAGCATGATACTTTCCATGCCAATCCACTTATATGAAAAGTTCATGACCTCCTTTTTTCTAACATCTGCATAGTATTCCATTCTATAGATGTACCAAAGTTTCTTCAACCAGTCATCTGTTCTAGGGCACTCGGGTTTTTTCCAGATTCTGGCTATTGTAAACAGTGCTGCGATGAACATATGAGTGCAGATGTCATTTCGACTATACTTTTTTGCTTCTCTAGGATATATTCCCAGCAGTGGTATTGCTGGGTCAAATGGGAGCTCAATTTCTAATTTTTTGAGAATCGTCCATATTGTTTTCCAAAAGGGCTGAACCGGTCGGCATTCCCACCAGCAGTGTAGAAGGGTCCCTTTCTCCCCACATCCTCTCCAGCAGAGGTTGCTTTTTTTCTTTTGGATGTGTGCTAGTCTCTGTGGTGTGAGGTAGTATCTATGGTTGTTTTGATCTGCATCTCCCTGATGATTAGTGATGTAAAGCACTTTTCATGTGCATTTTGGCCGTTCATATCTCTTCCTTTGGAAAGTTTCTGTTCATTTCTTCGCCCCATTTTCTGATGAGGTTGGATGTTTTCTTCTTGTAGAGTTCAACCAGTGCTTTATATACCATTGATATCAACCCCTTATCTGATGGGTATTGTGCAAATATCCTTTCCCATTCTGTAGATAGTCTTTGTATTCTGGTCACTGTATCTTTTGCGGTGCAGAAGCTTTTTTGTTTAATGTAGTCCCATTTGTTGATCTCTGTTTCCACTTGGTTGGCCAGTTGCATGTCATCTTTGAAGATACCTTTATCTTCAATATCGTGAAGGGTTTTGCCGACCTTGTCTTCAATGTACCTTATGGTTTGTTGTCTGATGTTGAGGTCTTTAATCCATTTTGATCTGACTTTTCTGCATGGTGTCAGGTCGAGGTCTAAGCCCATTTTTTTGCATGTGGTTGTCCAGTTGTGCCGGCACCATTTGTTAAAGAGGCTTTCCTTGCTCTACTTCACATCCCTTGCTCTCTTATCAAAGATTAGATGAAGAAATCAAGAGATACCTCGAAACAAATGAGAATGAAGACACAAGCTACCAAAACCTATGGGACGCAGCTAAAGCTGTGTTAAGGGGAAAATTTATAGCTCTGCAAGCATTCCTTAGGAAGGAAGAAAGGGCCTACATAATTAACTTGACTTCACAGCTCAAGGCCTTAGAAAAGAACCAGAGAAAGGAACCCAAACCAGACCTAAGGAAAAATTAGAGCAGAAATTAACCACATGAAACCCAGAAAACAATCCGAAAGGCCAATGAAACCAAGAGGTGGTTCTTTGAGAAAATAAACAATATTGACAAACAACTAGCAAGACTCAAAAAGAGAGAGAGAACCCTCATAAACCAAATCAGTAATGAAAAGGGGGACATCACAACAGAAACCAACGAAATTCAAAAGATTGTCAGAGACTACTTCGAAAGCCTGTATGCCACGAAACAAGAGAATCTAAAAGAAATGGATGAATTCCTTGATTCCTACAATCTCCCAAGATTGTAGAAGACTTGGAATACCTGAATTGACCCATTAATATTAAGGAAATTGAAACTGTTATCAAAAATCTCCCCCAAAACAAAAACCCAGATCCAGATGGATTCACTGGCGTATTCTTCCAAACATTTAAAGAAGACCTGTTGCCAATTCTCCTCAAGCTTTTCCAGGAAATTGAAAAAACAGGAACTCTCCCAGTTTCTATGAGCACACATCTCCCTAATACCAAAAGCAAACAAAGACACCACTAAGAAAGAAAATTATAGACCAATATCCCTGATGAACACCGATGCGAAGATCCTCAACAAAATTTTAGCAAATAGGATCCAACAACTCATCAAAAATATCATTCACCATGACTAAGTGGGATTCATCCCAGGGATGCAAGGATGGTTTAACATTCAGAAATCAATCAAGATAATCCATCATATCAACAAAAGTAAAGATAAAAACCATATGATCATATCAATAGATGCAGAGAAAGCATTTGACAAGATCCAACATCCATTCATGATGAAAACCTCACCAAAATGGGGTTTGGAGGAACTTTCCTCAAGATAGTCGAAGCCATCTACCACAAGCTTACCGCAAGCATTATCCTCAATGGGGAGAAACTAAGTGCCTTTCCTCTAAGATCAGGCACAAGACAAGGATGCCCACTTTCACCACTTCTCTTCAATATAGTACTGGAAGTACTTGCAATAGCCATTAGACAAGAAAGAAATTAAGGGCATCCAGATAAGAAAGGAAGAAATCAAACTCTCACTATTTGCAGACGATATGATACTATACCTAGAGAAGCCTAAAGCCTCTACAAAGAAACTCTTAGAAATAATAGACTTATATAGTAAATTTGCAGGCTACAAAATCAATACCCAAAAATCCATGGCCTTCCTATACACAAACAATGAGGCAGAGGAAAGGGACATGAAAAAAAAGCAATCCCATTCACAATCGTGCCCCAGAAAATCAAGTACCTCGGAATAAGCTTAACCAAGGAAGTAAAAGATCTCTACAAAGAAAACTATAAAATGCTACTCCATGAAATAAAAGAGGACATGAGGAAATAGAAACATATACCCTGTTCATGGATAGGGAGAATCAATATTGTCCAAATGGCAATACTCCCCAGAGCATTATACAGATTCAACGCGATCCCTATAAGGATACCCATGACATTCTTCAAAGAAATGGATCAAGCAATCCTAAAATTCATATGGAACAACAAACGCTCACGGATAGCTCAAACAATTCTTGGGAAAAAGATGATGGGAGGCATCACCTCCCCAACCTCAAACTTTACTACAAAGTGGTAACAATTAAAACAGCATGGTACTGGAACAAAGGCAGAGCTGCAGACAAAAGGAACAGGGTGGAATATCCCTATACACAACCCCAAATTTATGATCATCTAATCTTAGAGTTTTCTCTGGCCGTTTTTGTCTTCCGCTGCCCATGGCTCTTTTTGATCCTGCTGTAGGCAGCTTTCGGAGGTTTGCTATTATGTTTGGCCATGGTCACAGGACACCTGTCACTGACTGCAGCATTATAAACAATCACTTCTCCCCCTTGCAAGTGTTCTGGGTCTTTTGGCGGGATTTTGGCCTTGGGTTCTCCCTCAAGAGGCTCAGATGCCTCATTTTTGTTCTTCTGGGATGGATGAGATGGTCCCTTAGTGCCACTTGAATTTTCTTGCACTTGACTCAGAGTGATGGTATCTTTGGTGTTCATTACTTGCAGAATCTGATAATGGGAGTGCTTCAGCAATTACTGATTGTGGAAAAACATGGACTGTGAAGTTCATCCAGAAATGGCATGAAAGTGTTGTTTTTGTTTAGAGACTAATTGGTCTTCGTTGAGAAATGTCTCTGGACCAGGACTGGAAATAGAATATTACTTGATATGTGTAAACTCTTTATATGTAAACACTGTATTATAAAATAAAAAGGAATTTCTGTAGAATAAGGTTAGATTTTCTTAAAACAGCATTGAGGTATTGCTGGAAAGATTTGTGAGAATGTTTGTGTTGTTTGTTACTGGTCATTTTGAACAAAAAAGGGAGAAGTGTTGGTGTACAACAGCCCATAATCTCAGGCCTAGCTAGGCTTGGATATAAACATTATTTTTCTGCTACTGTTATTTTAACTGACTATGCTTCCGGTTATGTAAGTGACTTTGATACTGTTTCCGTTGACTAAGCTAATTTTCATATTCTGCCTATGTGGCTGAATGTCATTGGTTAGAATATCAAGCTAGTTAATAAAAGGGGCTGAACAGGCTGCTCTCCAGCACAGCACAATACCGGAGACAATTTTGTGATCCTCCATAAAGTATTTTTTTCGCATGCATATCTTAATGCCTCAGACTGTCTAACCAAACCATACTACAACATTTCTTTCTTTCTTTTTTTTGGTTTTTAGGCCACACCTGACAGTGCTTAGGGTTTACTCCTGCTCTGTGCTCAGAGGTCACTCCTGGTGACCTGGGGGGGGGGGGGCGGGGAACCATATGGGACGCTGGAGATCAAATCCAGGTCAGCTGCATACAAGGCAAGTGCCTTCACCTTTATAGTATTTCTCCGGCCCTAAAAATACTTCACTTTCAAAGAACAATGCTGCCTGATGAATCCTACCATGAAGTTTAATCCAGCTGTTTGGTAGTCAAACTCTGAAGGTTTAAATGGAAACAGAAACCTTATGTGAAATCAACTGAAAACCCTCTTGAAGTTTTCATGATTCTCCTGAATAAGGACTCTCCTAAACCCGTGTCACCCATATAAAACCACACACATAGGATCAGTGCACATCTAGAGAAACTCCCCCAGTTTTTGGACACAAACCCACCTGAAAATACCAAGTCACCTATGTGTTCCTGCCAGGGCACGGGCACTGGCACCGGGTCGCAAATCCATGATGCTTTGCAGGCTGCAGGTTAAAGTTGCTGCCTGGCACACACCGATGATGGTCAGTGTCATAGTTCTGCTGGAGGTCCTTCAGGCTCAGGAACCTGACGCAAAGCAACAGAGAAGCAGATGACGTCGCTGAGGCTGAAGAGGAGATTCAGGGGGATGGCTCCCACGAGCTGAGCCAGAGACAGGGGCCTGATTGTGATCAGGAGCCACTCCTTCCTCAGATTCTTGTCCAGAGCAATGGCTTCCATCTGCAGGTGTGTGGCCATGACCACGTACACGTAGAACAGCTGGTGACTATGCCCTGCAGAACACACACCCAGCAGCCATCCACGTGAGCACCAGATGCCTGCAGTGGTGGGACTGCTACACAGGAGAGTAGCCGCATGCAGGAACCGCACTGGGGGAAAGGGCCAGAAAAGGCGAATCCAGAGGTGGGGGAGGGAGGGAGAGAGGAGAGAGGTGAGAGGAAGGGGGTAATGGAGGAAGGGAGGGAGTGGGAGAGGGAGAGAGTGGCAGATTTGGAGGAATCTTTGGGGCCAGGAGTAGAAATGGGGATTAATAGATTCTGGCAGGGCAGCTCTGACTAGGCTGATGACTGTTCTGGTTATCATAATGTGTGCACAATTAAGCACCTTTCTTACAAGAGGCTTCTTTTTCTGCTGGGGGCTGGGGGCTGTCACACCTGGTGGCACTCAGGGCTTACTTCTGGGTCTGTGCTCAGGGGTCACAAATGGCAGGACTCAGGGGATCATATGAGGTGCCTGGGATCGAACCAAGTTACCTCTGGCGTGTTTGATAAGCCAAAAACAGTAACAACAAATCTCACAATGGAGACGTTACTGGTGCCTGCTCAAACAAATCGATGAACAACGGGACAATTGAATCACTGTGAGATATAGTTGCAAGCTTTCATGTTTGGGTTACAACCACACAATGATCAAACTCCCATCCAGCCACCAGTGCACATTCCCCACCGCCAATATCCCCAGAATAGCCTCCTTTCCCACCCTCTCACTGCCTCCATGGCAGACAATGTTCCCCATACTCTCTCTCTACTTCTGGGCATTATGGTTTGCAGTACAGATACTGAGAGGTTGTCATGTTTGGTCCTTTATCTATTTTCAGCACATCTCCCATCCTGACCGATTCCTCAAACCCTCATTTTCTTAGTGATCCCTTTTCTATTCCACCTGCATTCTCCCCTCTGCTCATGAGGCAGGCTTATAGCTATGGAGCAATATTCCTAACCTTTGTATCTAATTTCCTTGGGTGTCAGTCTCATGCTATGTTATTTTATACTCCACAAATGAGTGCAGTCTTTCTATATCCTTCTCTCTCTTTCTAACTCATTTTACTTAGCATGATGCTTTCCATATCTATCCATTTATAAGCAAATTTCATGATTTCATCTCTCCTAACAGCTGCATAGTAATCCACTGTGTAAATGTACCAAAGTTTCTTTAACCAGTCATCTGTTTTAGGGCACTCGCATTGTTTCCATATTTTGGCTATTGTGAACAGTGCTGCAATGAATATATAGGACCCAAGGACAGTAGATACAAGGGCCAGGGGGATTGCCCCATAGCTGGAAGCCTGCTTCATGAGCGGAGGGGAAAAGGCAGATGGAATATAGAAGGGATCACTAAGAAAATGATGGCTGGAAGAACCAGTTGGTATGGGAGATGGACCAAACATGATGAACTCTCAGTGTCTGTGTTGCAAGCCATAATGCACAGAAGTAAAGAGAAAGTATGGGGAATATTGTCTGTGATGGAGGCAGGCGGAGGGTGGGAATGCGGGGGTATACCCCAGATACTGGTGGTGGGGAATGTGCACTGATGGAAGGATGGGTGTTTGATCATTGTGAACTTGTAACCCAAACATGAAAGTTTGTAACTATCTCACGGTGACTCAATAAAATTTTAAAAAATTAAAAAAATAAAGATGCTTTTAGCTTCTGTGTCATGGAGGGTTTTGCCGACGTTTTTCTCTATGCACCTTATGGATTTATGTCTGATATGAGGTCTTTAATCCACCTTAATCTGAGTTTTGTAGCTGATATTAGACAGAGGTCAGAGTTCATTTTTTGCAGATAGCTATCCAGTTTCCTGAGCAACACTTGTTGTTTATTTGGGTTTTGTTTATAGGGCCACACTTGGCACTTCTTAGGGATTACTCCTGTCTCTGTGCTCAGGGGTCAATCCTGATAGGGCTCAGGGGACTCTGTGAGGTGTAGTGGATTGAACGTGAGTTGACCAGGTGCAAGGGAAGTACTTAAACCCTGCATTCTCTCTCTCTCTGGCCCCCAAGAACACTTTTAAAGTCCAGTACCCAGAAGCTAGGGCTCATGTCTTACACACCACAGAGTTTGGTACCCAAGTCCCAGAGGACTGCATCACTAGTAAAGCGTTGTTAGGGGTGAGCCCCTCTGAGGCTCGGGGGTCAGCACTAACCAAGGCCCAGTGTTCTGACTGTTCAGAGACCTCCCGGCAGCTGCCCAGGGGGTTGGGCCCACACGCAGCCATGCTCAGAGCTGAGTCCTGGCTCTGATTCAGCATC
Organism: Sorex araneus; assembly: GCF_027595985.1. NCBI lineage: Eukaryota > Metazoa > Chordata > Mammalia > Eulipotyphla > Soricidae > Sorex > Sorex araneus. The sequence continues at coordinate 317,677,584 of NC_073303.1, read as the reverse complement.
ACTCCTCGGGGGCTCAAGGAACCATCAGGGGTGTTAGAGCACAAGGAACAGAGCTGAGGGGTTGGGACTCCCCAGGTGCTCTTTGGCCCTGCTGGCATCCAGATGGCCACGCAGGCAAGGGACTGAACATGGGTCTCCTCACAGACCCCAGTACTTCAAGCCATATCCCCAATTCCACAGCAATTTTCTGGGTTTTTTTCAGGCAACACACTCCTGGCTATGCTGAGGGGTTACTCCTGGCTCTGCACTCAGGAATTACTCCTGGCAGTGCTTGGGGAGCATATGGGATGCCAGGGATCAAACCCGGTCAGCCACATGCACTGTAAGTGCCCTCCCTGCTGTACTATTCCTCCAGCCTCATCCCACAACAATTTTCTTCCACCTTCTGTGTGTGGAGCATACCTGGCGGTGCTCAGGGACTAATCCTGGCTCAGAATGACCCCTTTGCGGTGCTCAGGGAACCATACAGGGAGAGCTGAGATTAAAACCAGGGTTGGAAGTGTGTGTGGGGCTAAGGGTAATTAAGATAGAGACCGGTATGACAGTAACAGCTGGGAATGATCACGCTGGACAAGAACTGAGTGTAACCAGGTCTCAGGGGCTCCCTAAAATCTGCTCCATGATCCTCTCCTGCAGAGACAGATCTCTATGTTCGGCCAAACGCACTGCCTCGGTTCCCCAGACCCTCTGCTCCTCTCATGGCCCCCTGCACCTCTGGCCCAAGCTGTCCATGTCCTGTGAGCCATCGCAGTGACCTGACTACTGACCCCATCTGCTCCCTGCCCCGGGGCTCTAGGAGCATAGCCAGAGCTGCCGTGGGGACTGCTCGGATCTGGACCTCAGGTCCCCTATGCTAAAGCCTGCCTGAGCACATGCTGTGCATCTCCCAGGGCAGCTGGGCTTGGGGTGTCTGATCCAGGTAGAAAGCAGCCCCCAGGGATCCTGAGAAGCCCCAATGCTCCCACAGACAAGCTCCCACCTGCTCCAGCCCACCCTTCTTCCTCAGCCCTGCCGCAACCACAGAAGACAACATGGGCTCCGTGGAGAGAAGAAACACGCATGGCAGGAGGAGGAGGAGAGGGAGGAGAAGCAACGACCCTCATTCCTCTTCCCGGTCCCCAACAGAAGTTCCAGCTGGGTGGAATTAAAGTGTTGTGATTCCATGCCAGATCCTGACCGCCACAAATTCAGATTCCACCTCTGCCCTTCATGACTGTCACCGCCGCTTTGTGCATGCCAGAACCTGCGCAGCAAGCCCAACTCCTCCCTGATTTGACCCTGAGGCTTGCATGAGTGCACGGCAAAGTACGTGCTGGCATTTGTTCTATCCCTAGAAGGGGAAGGAGAGGAAGAAGAGAGGCTCTGAGCAATGTGCCCTTTTTGGGTGGGGGAAGAAGATACTTTTTGGCAATACCTGGCGATGCTCAGGGGTTACTCCTGACTCAGCACTCAGGAACTACTCCTGGCGGTGCTCAGGGGATCACATGGAATGCCAAGGTTCTAACTTGGGTCAGCCAACTGTAAGGCAAATGCCCTTTCCTCTGTCCTATCGCTCTGGCCCCTTTCAGTGACTTGCAGTGAGATGGGTGAACAAGAGGCAGGGACTGTGGTTTTCTGTTTGGCTCCCAAACTTCACACCTTGAACCTCAGCCTGTGTCCTCACATCCAGTCCATCTGCCCCAGGGCAGCATCGGCCATCTGCTCAGACCCTGGGAATCTGTCCTGGCCCTTGCGCTGCTGCCGCGGATCATCTGATCATTCCTTGCTCAGGCACTCTCTTCCTGTGGCTCCTGACGTTGGAAGCTGGGCTCTGGCCGCCGAGGGACACCACAAAAGCATGGGTTTTCTGCCGCTTGAGACATTTCATTTGGCCTGATAAAATGCTTCTTTGGGGGTTGCCAGTGAACCGGTCTGTCCAGTTGCAAAGCTGAATCCACCTGGGGAAAAAGGAGAAAAAGCAGAATAGAACAGAGCGGTGGGAGAAGGCAAAGGGCCCCAGGCCACAGAGCTGCAGTTGCGCATCACACCACAGGGTGTCGATAAAGATTCAGGGAGGCAGGGACCAGAGGCAACAGAATCCTCCCAACGGTCCACAGCCCTGGGCATGCTGGGAGTGTGTGGGGAGGGACTAATCTCTATGGAGCCAGACTCCCCCTGTCCAGAACCAGGTTAACAGGAAACACTCTCTCCCGAGAGAAACGTGTATCAAGGGAGGGTGGTTGATCTGAACTCCTGTTGCTACAGAGCTACAGTGTAGCAAGCTAGCCAGCAAGAGCTGTGGGGCTTTGGGGAAAGGTTCTGTGCAGCGGGTGTGCACACGCCTGGGTATTCACCTACCGATCTCCTGGTCTGTGGCTCACCGCACAGCAGCAGGGACAGTCTTGTGTGCCAGCCTTGGTCCTAGGTGCCCTTTGTCATCTTCCTGAGCTCTCTGGCCTCCAGCTCTGTCGGGAACCTCTGCCTGCATCTCTGGTCTCCTGTTCTCACTGGGTACAACTCAGCTGGGGCAGCTCCACTCTGAGCTTACGGGCCTCCAGCGTGAGGCCTTGGGAAGGCTCCTCCTTGTGGGGTCTCGCCTCCCTCTCTTCCAGAGGGGTCTTTCAGCAGCCTCCTGAGTGGGAGCCCATCTGTTTCTGGAGGAAACAGCCCTCCTAGGGGAACCCCGGGGGCCACATGGCTCAGGCAGTGCAGGCAGACAGCAGCTCCTCCCTCTGCCACAGCCCCCGATGGTTTCACGCCGACCACAGAGTAACCCCAAAATGGGCATTCTGGAAATTGTAAGAAGCAACTCTGTCCAGAGGTGCCAAGTGTACCCCACCCCTCCTCCCTGGGCAAAGAGACGTTCCTTGTATCTAGTCACTTGTGCTAGAGGAAACAGTCCCCCTGCTAGCTCATAGGACACTCAGGAAGCTTCTTCCCCCTTCCACATAATTGCTGTGGGTCATGGACACAGGGGACGGTCCCCCTCACCCAGGAAGCCGTCCTTGCCCTCTGCATACAGGGCTCCTCTCATGCTGATCCATATTCCCAACACTGCCCCGAGTCCTAACCAGACCAGACAGTGCGACCCCCAAGGGCCAGAGTCAGAGCCAGGGATGGGGTGAGTGTGTCCTTCCCGGACCCCTGCCCCCATGCATCCATTCTGGGGGGCAGTTTTCTCCTGGGGTGGGGATCCTGCCTGATCTGGCACCTGTGCAGCTCAAGCCTGGCAAGAGGCTGCTCCAGACATCAGTGTCCACTGCCAGGGTCCTTGAGGGGCTGGGGAGGAGGAGGGCCTAAGCAGGGTCTTGTCCTGTTCCCTACCAGCCATCATGGGCCCTGGGGGAGTCTGTGCCCTCCAGCGTGAGCAAATGTGTCCCTGACCCCCCCCCTTTGCGGCCATTCTGAGGAGGGAGGCCCACGAACCTGTAGGAAGCCATATTTCAATCCTGGCTCTTATCTTCAAGTAAGGCAGAGTCTGGCACTTCTCCAACAGGGGCCTAATTAAAATTTCTGTAACAAGCTTGCCGTTACTGACCTACTGACCTTACCATTCCACTAGCCGATACCCTTGCCTGACATGATAGATGAACATGTCACAATCTGTGATTGACTACTGCTTGTACAGGATCCGGACACACATACCATACCACTGCCTGCCTCCCAGCAGGCAAGTATAAATGCTGTAGCTGCCAGTGAATAAAGCGCTCTCTCTCTCTCTCTCTCTCTCTCTCTCTCTCTCTCTCTCTCTCTCTCTCTCCTCTTGTTGCTTTCTGTCTCTGTGTCTGTTCATTCGGCTACATCCCCTCCTTAGCCCCACAAAGGGTCCTACCTGCTGGCCAGGACTGGACCCTCGCACCTGGCGCCCAACGTGGGGCAGTAGGGGGACACTGAACGCCCGGTCAGGTTCACGTCGGCCGACAAACTCACGAAGAAGGTGAGTATCTCTGAGTGTCGCCTCTTTCGGCGCACACCCTGAGGGTCGCCTCTCTCGGCGCACACCCTGGTATGGGACCGGGCTCGAATACAGTCTCGTCACACCCTGGCATGTGACCAGACTTGTATACAGTCTAGTGTTAAGGACGAGACGGTCACTGGTGGAAAGCTTGAATTCCCTTTGTCTTGTGTGTGTGTGTGTATGTGTGAGTGACTGTGCAGTCTTGGGCGTCCTCGCCCTTGTACTGAGTCTGTGGCTCCACGACTTGGCATCCTTAAGATCCCTTTAAGGTTACGGAGTCCGATTGGGCTGTCTGCGATTCCATGAGGAACATATGGTCTAGGGTGGTGCTGGTTTAGACACCGGCTGCAAGTCACCTCTCAGGCTGATCCACTATGGCTAAGTTCCTCACCGGCCAGACATGCATCTGAGTGATCCGTTATGAGTGCCCTTGTCTCCCCTTCTTGTGATAAACCATAAGCTTTGTTCTTTCTGTGCTTTCATTTCTGTCGAGTTGGCAGAAAGAGCCTACCAGTGACCCTTTCCTTTCTGTACTCTCATTTCTGTCTAGTTGGCAGAAACAGCCTCCCAGTGAAGACAGTCACTGGTGGAAGGTTGAATCCCTTTGCCCTGTGTTCTCATTTCTGTCAGGTTGGCAGAAACAGCCTCCCAGTGAAGACAGTCACTGGTGGAAGGTTGAATCCCTTTGCCCTGTGTTCTCATTTCTGTCTAGTTGGCAGAAACAGCCTCCCAATGAAGACAGTCACTGGTGGAAGGTTGAATCCCTTTGCCCTGTGTTCTCAGTTCTGTCTAGTTGGCAGAAACAGCCTCCCAGTGAAGATAGTCACTGGTGGAAGGTTGAATCCCTTTGCCCTGTGTTCTCATTTCTGTCTAGTTGGCAGAAACAGCCTCCCAGTGAAGACAGTCACTGGTGGAAGGTTGAATCCCTTTGCCCTGTGTTCTCATTTATGTCTAGTTGGCAGAAACAGCCTCCCAGTGAAGACAGTCACTGGTGGAAGGTTGAATCCATTTGTCCTGTGTTTTCATTTCTGTCTAGTTGGCAGAAACAGCCTCCCAGTGACCTTTTCTTTTTTCTTCTTGCTTTATGGCCTGCCTGTCCTCTGTTTCCAAGACTCCCTCAGTCTGTGGCGATGAGGCCACCCCCATGCAGGGGACTGACTCCTCAAATTCTACTACTATAGACTCTGACCATCCTGCTCCCCTACCTAAGCCCTCCCGTGCGGAGGCATCTTCGAGACTTTATCCTGTGATTTCTGGTGTCTCTGATCCCTCTCCTCCGGAACCTGAACCCCTGCCCCTGGAGGATAGGGCTATCCTGGAAGATGAGATGGCGAGGTATCAGCCCTCAGCCCCTTGGCCCCCGTCAAGAAAACAGCCACCCCCTTATCTGTCCCATGCCACTGCCTTTTTTAATTCCCCATATGACGCCAGTGAAGCAGTCCGCCAGCTTGCCATTCAACCAGTGAACAGCCGGAACAAGCTGTGCTTTGGCTGTCAACAGCCTGGACATCTTTTAAAAAGCTGTCCCAATAAAAAAAACCGTGGCCCATGGGGCTGGAGTGATAGCATAGCGGGTAGGGCGTTTGCTTTGCACACAGCCGACCTGGGTTCAAATCCCAGCATCCCATATGGTCCCCTGAGCACTGTCAGGAGTAATTCCTGAGTGCAGAGCCAGGAGTAACCCCTGTGCATCACCAGGTGTGACCCAAAAAATAAACAAACAAACAAAAAAAACGTGGCCCAGACCTAAAACTCCTTGCCCTGTGTGCAAACAGGGCTTCCACTGGGCGTCAGAGTGCCTCTGGAAGGCCAGGCCAGGAAACTTGATTCGGGGCCAGCCCCAGGGTCCCCAGTCTGCTCCCCCTCCCATGACTGGGGCACATCAAAATCATGGGCCGTTCAACCTATCGACGTCCAATCTCTTTGCAAAGCCATCCCATACTCAGCCGGATTGGACCTTTGTGCCACCTCCCGCACAATATTAGCTAAAGAAGAGGGTCCCCAGATAGTGTATGTCAACGCCTGTGGCCCTTTGCCATCTAGAACTTTTGGCCTAATTATTGGACGGGGCAATATGCCCGCTCAGGGTGTGCAAGTACTCCCCGGGAATGTAGATGATGATTTTTCAAGGGCAGATTGGAGTAGTAGTTGAATCAACCTCCCCGTTTTTAATCCCGAATGCTGGCGCACGGCTAGCACAGCTAGTTCAATAAACCTGTATGGGTGGACCAGTGGCCCCTTCCCATTGAAAAATTACAGGCCGCCAAGCTGTTAGTGCAGGAACAACTCGCGGCAGGGCACATAGCGCACACCTCCTCCCCCTGGAACACACGCATTTTCGTTATAAGAAGGAAAAACGGCAGTTGGCGACTGCTACAGGATCTACGAGCAGTAAATAAAACCATGATCATTTTCGGGACACTTCAACCTGGACTGCCGTCCCCAGCAGCCATTCCTTCAGAAATGTATAAGATAGTACTTGATTTAAAAGATTGCTTTTTCTCAATTCCCTTGCATCCTAATGATCGCCCCCGTTTTGCCTTTAGTTTGCCAGCTACTAATTATAAAGAGCCCATGCAACGTTTTCAATGGAAAGTTTTACCCCAGGGAATGGCAAATAGTCCCACACTGTGTCAAAAATTTGTGGCTCAAATTCTTGCTCCCATCAGGGCACAATGGCCCGACATCTATATGGTACATTATATGGATGATATACTGCTTGCTGGATCTAATCCACAGGCCACTATGCTCTGCTGCAATCAAATAATCTGTGTGTTTACTCAGTCTGGCTTTCAAATTGCCCCCAATAAAATTCAGACTGCTGACCCCTATACCTTTCTTGGATTCCACCTCCAGGAGCCCAGTGTACTTTTGCAGAAAATGCAATTGAAGCTTACTTCGTTAAAGACACTACATGATTTTCAACAACTGCTTGGGCATATTACATGGCTCAGTCCCTATCTCAAACTTACCAAAGGAGATCTTATGCCTTTTATGACCTTTTGCGTGATAATGCTGACCCTTCTTCCCCTCGGAGTCTGACACCAGTGACCCGAGAATCCCTAGTTCTCATAGAAAAGGCGATTGAAAATCATTTTGTTTGCTCTCTAGATTACCAGCAACCCCATTGTCAGGGGGATAAGACCAAAGGTAATGTGGACGTCCGTAGGGCAGGTTCAGGAATCTCAGTGTGAACGTGGTGAGTGGGGTGCACACCCGCCTAAAAGAAGGACCGGTCTGAGCGAATGCAGGAGTGTGCTTTGTGCGTGTGCCCTTAGTATGTGTATTTGTCTCATTATCTTTCTCTTAGTTCTGCTTATTATCAGCAGAGAAGGCAGGAAAATGCAAGATCATGTGGTTAAATGTTCAATAATATCAAAAATGAAAAAGTATATCACTAAGGTAGCCTATCCCCAAGTCTGATAAGAAGATACTAGTTCCCCGCCTCAGAACTACTCTTGACCGAGAAAGAAAAATGCTAGCATCTGACCACCTTAGGTTTCAACAATTTTGAAGAGGTTTTGCTGGCTTATATCAACAAAAGTGCTTTCTTTTTAATTTATTTATTTATTTATTTATTTATTTTACACTTTAAATATTTTTTTTATAATTTATTTATTTTTAATTAGAGAATCACCGTGAGGGTACAGTTACAGATTTATACACTTTTGTGCTTATACTTCCCTCATACAAAGTTCGGGAACCCATCCCTTCACCAGTGCCCATTCTCCACCACCCGTAAACCCGGCGTCCCTCCCACCCTCCCCACTCCCATCTCCCCCCCACCCCACCCTGCCACTGTGGCAGGGCATTCCCTTCTGTTCTCTCTAATTAGCTGTTGTGGTTTGCAATAAAGGTGTTGAGTGGCCGCTGTGCTCAGTCTCTAGCCCTCATTCAGCCCGCAACTCCCTTCCCCCACATGGCCTTCAACTACAATGTAGTTGGTGATCGCTTCTCTGAGTTGCCCTTTCCCCGGAACGTGAGGCCAGCCGCGAAGCCATGGGGTCAACCTCCTGGTACTTATTTCTACGGTTCTTGGGTATTAGTCTCCCACTCTGATATTCTATATACCATAGATGAGTGCAGTCTTTCTATGTCTGTCTCTCTCTTTCTGACTCATTTCACTCAGCATGAAACTTTTCATGCCCATCCACTTAACTACAAAATTCTTGACTTCCTTTTTTCTAACAGCTGCATAGTATTCCATTGTATAGATGTACCAAAGTTTCCTCAACCAGTCATCCGTTTTGGGGCATTCGGGTTTTTTCCAGATTCTGGCTATTGTAAATAGTGCTGCGATGAACATACATGTGCAGATGTTATTTCGATTGTACTTTTTTGCCTCTCTGGGATATATTCCCAGCAGTGGTATTGCTGGGTCAAATGGGAGCTCAACCTCTAGTTTTCTGAGAATTGTCCATACTGTTTTCCAAAAGGGCTGAACTAGCCGGCATTCCCACCAGCAGTGTAGAAGGGTCCCTTTCTCCCCACATCCTCTCCAACAGCGGTTGCTTTTGTTCTTTTGGATGTGTGCCAGTCTCTGTGGTGTGAGGTGGTATCTCATGGTTGTTTTGATCTGCATCTCTCTGATGATTAGTGATGCAGAGCACTTTTTCATGTGCCTTTTGGCCATTCGTATTTCTTCCTTGGTAAAGTTTCTGTTCATTTCTTCGCCCCATTTTTTGATGGGGTTGGATGTTTTCTTTTTGTAGAGTTCAACCAGTGCTTTATATACCATTGATATCAACCCCTTATCTGATGGGTATTGTGTAAATATCCTTTCCCATTCTGTGGATAGTCTTTGTATTCTGGTCACTGTATCTCTTGCGGTGCAGAAGCTTTTTAGTTTCATGTAGTCCCATTTGTTGATCTCTGTTTTTACTAGATTGCTTAGTTCCGTGTCACCTTTGAAGATACCTTTATCTTCAATATCGTGGAGGGTTTTGCCGACCTTGTCTTCAATGTACCTTATGGTTTGTGGTCTAATGTTGAGGTCTTTAATCCATTTTGATCTGACTTTTGTGCATGGTGTCAGGTCAAGGTCTAAACCCATTTTTTTGCATGTGGTTGTCCAGTCGTGCCAGCACCATTTGTTAAAGAGGCTTTCCTTGCTCCACTTCACATCTCAAAAGCGCTTTCTTGACCCATTTTTAACAGGCAGGAAACTGGCTGGTCAGGCAGGGAAATGGGGAGCAATGTTCCCAATCGGCTGACAGGGCTTAACTTTGCCCTGGGGACTGCTCCTTCCTTTCTCAGTCTGTCAGTTTTCTCCCTGCCATTTCTGAAGGGTCAGATGGATAGATCAACTGCAGACGTGTGCACATGTACGTGTGGTGTTTTTAGTGAACTTATTGTCTGTCTGTCTGTCTGTGGAACACTCGAGTGTTAGAGCTAGTTTGAAGTCAGTAATTCTTAGACCTGGGCAAACAAAATCAAGGGAGATCAGAGTGATATGAAGCCCAGCAATTTAAAAGATCTAGGTATCTTTGGAACTTGTTAGATCAGGTTTAAACAAAGATTTCTTATTAGAATGTGGCGCCTACAACACAATTGAAATTTTTAGTCTAAATTTCTTATTGGAAGAACATTAATAGTTACTAACAGTTGAAATTCTTTTGAATTCCAGTATCTGTACTATCTAGAAAAAACTACAGAACTAGAGCCAGAAAACTAAAAAGTGAAATAAGAATTCAGAAAGTGCAAGGCTTTATCTTACAAGCCTCAGTCAATTTTAATGAGGAATTTAGCTGTTTTTCAAGCAACAGAGGTACAGAAACCCTCAAAATAAACAAAGTTTTCTTATGTTTCCATAAACATTGACAGTCCAAATTTTTTTCTATGCTATTATCAAAGTTTGGTTAAAATACCCAAAGGGCTCTTTCTGTGTTTGAAAGCATATTTGTATTGTAGAATTGTTAAAGTTAGAAAGCTCATGATTTGAACTAAAGTACAAAAACTATCAAAATTAAGTCAAAGAAGTTTTTACTGTGTTTCACAAAAATTGATGGTCCAAAGGTCTTATGCTATAATACTAATATATATATTTGTATCTGCACTGGATTAGAATTATTTGACCTAGAGAATCTTGTGAGTTGAAATAATTGTGATCTATGAAAACAGGTTCAAAGAGTAATGCTTCAGTCTAAAATATTATTTTCTAGAGTTTCAAAATTGGTTGAAAAACTTATTGTACCTGTGTTTTACTTGATCTCCGAGACTTCTGGTAACTAAAATTTTAAAGCTACTTTGTTTAGGGTTATAAGGGGTTAATCTCAGATGTCTGCTTGGGAGTTTTTAAAGATTCTCCCTGAATCTGCCCAGCCCCCTGCATTCCCAGCTCAGCAAGCTCTAACTCAGTCAGACTGGATATGCAGACCCTCCCTAACCTCAACAGTGAATTCTAATCACACTTTTGCCCAGCAGATAGACTTGCTAATTTAGTGTCTTAACTCTTCCAGGTATCTGGTTCTTGCAACTTTGTAAATGAGAAAGGGCTTGGGAAACAACTGATCCTTATATTTGCAAACACACAAAAAAGAAATAGTGGGAGGGGCTGGAGTGATAGCACAGCGGGTAGGGCGTTTGCCTTGCACGCGGCCAACCCGGGTTCGAATCCCAGCATCCCATATGGTCCCCTGAGCACCGCCAGGGGTAATTCCTGAGTGCAGAGCCAGGAGTAACCCCTGTGCATCGCCAGGTGTGACCCAAAAAGCAAAAAAAAAAAAAAAGAAATAGTGGGAGACCTCCTTGTAGGAGGAAAAGTCTATGCTTATATTTTTAACAGATAACACCTACTACTGTACTCTGGGTCCTGCTATGGCTTCATCTGGAGTAAACTTCATCCTCCTGGTACTGACCCCAAACCACCTGAGACTCCACAACCCTCCAAACTGCAACCTCAAACAGATCTCAGCTGGAAGTCACAAGGAAATCTGAGGAAGAGTCAGCAACACAGGATTCCTATGGGCAAGGACAGGCTGAATTGGCCTGAGGACGGTACCAACCTTATCCTGAACCTCAGAGAACTTTGTACACAAATGTAAAATCCTTGTTGTTTCATGGTAATTTATGAGTGTTTTAATCCTTAAAAAGTGTTTTCCTAGAAATCAGAATTTTAAGATGTCCCCTGGTTAATTTCTAATGTAAAATGAACTTTCTCCCAGTGAATATATGTCGTAAGAACTTTAGTTGTGATCATCTTTAAAACTTTTTGAAAATCTATAGAACTGATGTAATGCTTTTTGAATGATACTGCAGAGTAGTTTTGTCATCTTAAATGAGATGATTGGTAACCAGTGTTCAAATTTGGGAGATCATGTTGTACTAAGTTCAGTGAAATAAGAGTTTAAACCTTGTGGAATAACTATAAGGAAGATAGATGTATGTCTTAAGTCAGAAAGATAATGGATGTAGATATCATCAGTCGGAAAAGGGAAGGGAATCCTGTTAAAGTAAAGTTGATTGTGAAATGGGTTAAAGAAAGTTACAAGACACAATGAATATAAAAGTGTAGAAGTTTTGAGGTTGTTCTTTAAGGAAAAGAAACTGTAATCAATCTGTATTGTTGTAAAAATTCTAAATATATCTGCAGAATTGTTGTAGTACCCAGACTCCTGTTACAGTGCTCTTAGATAATGGAAAATCAATGTTTTCAACATGGAACTAAATGAATTTCATGTGATGGTCACTGTGCTTCCCTGAATCCTCTACTATGAAGAAGATTCTTTATCCCCACAGGTAACCCATCATCCCACTCAGAAGAGGGAGGTGATATCCACTCTAACCATAGCCACGCTGTTTGGAACTAGACTGGCAGGAGCTGGGACTGGTATTAATTCACTCACAACCCAACGGAGCAGATTCTCATCCCTTTGAGCAGCTACTGATGAGGACCTGGAGAGGATCGAAACCTGTCTGAAGTGGTGTTGCAGAACAGGGGAGGACTGGACTTATTATTGTTGCAACAGGGGAGGATTATGTGCTGCCCTAGGGGAGGAATGCTGTTTTAATGCTGTTTGTAATGCTGTTCACACAGGAGTGGTCCGCGATTCCATGACTAAGCTCAGAGTAGGACTTAAGATTACTTACTCCCCTTGTTGGGTTCACTGTCAGCTGTATCATTGTTAGTTACTGTTGGCCCTTGCGTTTTTAATCAAATCTTGGCTTTTATTAGACAACAAATTCAGCAATTAGAAGCCAAGCCTATACAGGTTCATTATCATTGGCTTAATTTGCAGGATGCTCACACCTCCGTTCAGATTCATACCTCATCTTCCCCCAGTTCTCTACCTTGAAGGACGCCGGGCTCCCAAGGATTTCTTCTAGTGGATCAGGTTGCCAGGCAAAGCACTGCAAGGGAGGGCTGATACCCGGGCACGGCTCCCTGTGAGGTATTCCGGTATAGCATAGAGGTTACTCCAAGACCAGGGACTGATGGGGCCTGTGAGGAGCCCGCTGCATAGACCCAATCATCCCTTCCCTCCTCTCCTGCAAAAATGGAGTTTTTTTGTCACAAGGGATACCGGACAATGCCTCCCCTGACCACAGTTAATTTAAAACAAAACAGGGGGAGATGTAGGAAGCCAGATGTAGGAAGCCATATTTCAATCCTGGCTCTTATCTTCAAGTAAGGCAGAGTCTGGCACTTCTTCAACAGGGGCCTAATTAAAATTTCTGTAACAAGGTTGCCGTTACTGACCTTACTGACCTTACCATTCCACTAGCCGATACCCTTGCCTGACATGATAGATGAACATGTCACAATCTGTGATTGACTACTGCTTGTACGGGGTCCGGACACACATACCATACCACTGCCTGCCTCCCAGCAGGCAAGTATAAATGCTGTAGCTGCCAGTGAATAAAGCGCTCTCTCTCTCTCTCTCTCTCTCTCTCTCTTTCTCTCTCTCTCTCTCTCGCTCACTCTCTCTCTCTCCTCTTTCTTGTTGCTTTCTGTCTCTGTGTCTGTTCATTCGGCTACATCCCCTCCTCAGCCCCACAAAGCGTCCTACCTGCTGGCCAGGACCGGGACCCTCACACGAACCCAGCCTTGGGGTGGGAGTAGTGTCCCCCCACAGACCCCCCTGACTCAGGACAGGTGGCTGGAAGGCCACTGGCCTCCCAGGAAAACAAACCACCCAGTCTTCCAGGCTGGGAGACATGCCCACCTTGCCCTGGGGTCCACCGATCTCGTTGCCACCCACAAGAAAGAGGGGTCCAGGTTTGCCTTGCAGAGCACCTGCCCCCACCTACAGTTGGGGTGGGGGCTGAGGAGGTACCTTCAAGAACAGCAGCGACCAGCAGGGGGCGCGAATGGAGATGCAGTTGGTAGATGAAGGGTCCTTACTCCCTCCCTCCCTCCCTCCCTCCCTCCCTCCCTCCCTCCCTCCCTCCTTCCTTCCTTCCTTCCTTCCTTCCTTCCTTCCTTCTTTCTTCCCTCCCTCCTCCCTCTTTCTCTTTCTTTCTTTCTTTCTTTCTTTCTTTCTTTTTTCTTTCTTTCTCTCTTTCTTTCTCTCTTTCTTTTTTCTTTCTTTCTCTCTTTCTCTCTCTTTCTTTCTCTTTCTCTCTCGCTTTCTTTCTTTCTTTCTCTCTCTTTTTTCTTTCTTTCTCTCTCTTTCTCTTTCTTTCTCTCTTTCTTTCTTTCTTTCTTTCTTTCTTTCTTTCTTTCTTTCTTTCTTTCTTCCTTCCTTTTGCTAATTAGAAATTGCCAAATATTTTCTATTTGAAAAACAACACATAACCTTGGTTGATCCTTCACCAGGAAACTTCCTGATTTTGTCTCTGAACTGACTCCTACTGGCTCTTGTTTCCATCACTTCTAAAAAATATTTCTGCTACAGTGACTGAGAAATAATATAGGGATAAATATATTAATATTCCATGTGAATGAACCTGGTTCTATCTCCAGCACTACATATGGTCCATGAGAACCACCAGTACTCACTCCTGAGCACAGAGGCAGTAGTATTTGAGTACCACTGAGACTGCCCAAACACACACACACAGACATTTCTTGGGTTGGAAAGAGAGAACAGAGAGTAGGGTTTTTGCCATGTATGAGGACAATCCTCAAGCGTTCAAAGGACCCTATGGATTGGGATGCCAGGGATTGAGCCCAGATTCTCCATGTACAAGGCAAATGTCTCATGAACTGGACTATCACTTTAATCCATGATGACACTAATTTAAATTACAACTGCTTCAGAATTCCGTTGGATTATTCTGACTCCCTTTACGGATCCCCAACTATCCCATACCTCTTGGGGTTTTCTAATTGTGTAACTTGTTTATCACAACAATCGCTTTAATCTGACTAAATTGTTTCTCATCTGCCAAATCCAAATGTCACCTTCAGCCTCCATCCAACAGTGGTCAGTCACAGAGAATGAGGCAAACGCATAAGCAGAAAAACACGTGGATTGTGCAGGCTTAAAGGTCACCTGGGCAGCCATCTCTGGTCTCACAGGCAGGTCAATACAATCCAATATTGCTTCCACAATCCCCGAGATCCCAACAAGTGAGTCATTGTTGAAGTTGGCAGAGATATCAATCAACAAGCCCTAGGCACATGGAGATCAGAGGCTAGTGTAGTTCACAGAAAATCAGTAGGCATCCTTAAACTATAAAGCTATTTGGGCAAGAGAGATAGTTTTGCGGGCAGGGAGCCTGTCCTGTACCCAGTCGATTGAGCTCCTGCAGGAGTAATTACTGAGTGCAGAGCTAGGAGGAAGCCCTGCGAATGGCCAGGTGTGGCCTATAAACAGAAATAAATAAACAAATAAATAAATCAGGTTGAAACAGTTTCTTATTCTATTTTTGGCCCTATTGTACCCTAAACTAAAGGACCCTAAAGAGTATTAGTCTATGTTTTCCTGACACAAGTTTGCAACTGGCAGATATTTTGTCATTTATTCTATCCTTGCCTACTATTCTTTCCTAGGTGCATGTTTGCCTAGGAGAATAATCCCAACTTGGGGGTTTTTGTTAGGGGATAATTTCTCATAATAACCCATCACTTCCTAACCTTAATTAAGTAACAATGTTTATTATAAAGTATGGATATACAATTTTGTTTTTAAATATTATTTAAAATATATTAGCAGTGAATTACTGTTGTTGGTTAACAGTGCAATCTATATAATGATTTAATAAATTTCTTTACTTATTATTGAAATATGTAACCTCTTGAGTACAAGAGGAGTATTTCCCTAACATGAGAGTCTGAGGAAGGTGAAACTGTTATAACTATCTTGTAGAATTCCATCTCCCTAACCTGCTTAATTCTACCTCTCTTTCTATCCAATCCGGTCTTCTTCTTGGGAATCTGACCTCCTTATTGGCTAGGCTCTATCATTCAACTGCTTGCTTTATGATGTCATTCTCCCACCAAACCTATGACTACATGATAGAATCTTGGGGTTCCCATGCAGTTGTTTGTAAACACATTTGGATCATCACAAGTAACCATGACCAGTCATCTGTACTGGATGCTTATGGTCTTCTGATTCAGTGTTCAGATGTACTCTCGTATCATCTCCTCTACCTTTCATTGATTTTTCTTTTTATCTGACCATGTCAAGTAAGGAATAATACTTTTTTCAGAGATTTTAATTAGATTTCTCATCCCTAAACTGAATAATCAAGTTAAAAACAGCATGTAGTAATGGATGACAGTATTCAGCTAGGATTTTATAAGCTAATTTTAGCTTGACTTTGACATTTGTTGTGTGATTTTAGACATTGACTTTCTTTCTCTCACATACAAAGTGCTTTTCCTCATTTATTACATATTTAGACACATTTACAAGCTCAGATATCTGTAAATATATATGAGTGTTAATTCTCTGCCTTTTCCTTTCAATAGTGATTTTTACATGATATCCATGAAAAAAAAGTAAATCAGAGACAATATTTTGACAGAAACAAAAAGTAAATCAGAGACAGTATTTTGACAGTAATAGAAAATGTAGGTGCTGTAGAAAACTGTTACTATATACCAGGATGTTTTCTCTGAAACAGTATCTCTGCTTGTATTTATAGTTTAGTATTTTCAATGTGGTCCTATTCCAAAGGCATGATCATGTGTCTTTGAGTTTTCTATCTAAACTAGGTGATAAGAAAAATGTTGCGTGGGGATGTTGTGGAATAATAAATGGTAGGGATATAAGTCTCAAAGCTAAGGAAGTTTAATATAATTTTCATCAAGCATTGACCAACAAACAACCAAGGAATAGAAGACAATATGAGAAAAAATAAAATAGGAAATAAAGAAAGAGAATATGGAGGGGGATTAGCAAGGAAGGGGAGACTGTTTGGGATAGAATATTGGAGAGAACCAAAGATTTCAAACCAAAACAGAAAGAATATTAGTTAAATATGCTGAGTTAAACATGCTAAGAGCAAGTCAAAGCAGTTTACCTTAATAAATGCTTTGGACTAGAAAGTATACTATGCCTCAAGCAGGGTACCGGTAGGAAAAGTAGTTCACCGGAAAGCCATCATTTGTGGCTTTTTCCCTTATTGTCTCTTAGAATACAGTATTTGGCACTTGGCAGTTTTGAATATAAACACGTTTCAGAAATGATGCTTCCTATAAATAACGAATAGTGGTTATCTGTAGAGTCTCTTACCCGCACGACTGGCTATCTTTCCTGGAGCCCCTCGGAGGGGATGGGCTCCAGCTTTCCTCCCCGCACCGAGCAGAGCTCCTGGTGACCGAAGACCTCCAGAACCTAGCCACCGCCATGCTCAAGGCCCCTCTTCACACGTTCAGAAAAACCTCACACATGAAGGTACCGGCAGAAGAATCCAAGTGTGTGTAATCCTATCAATGGCTAACATACAGACACTTAAAAGCAAGCTCACAGAAGCAGTATCTCATAACCCACTTCTTCCTCTGAGAGAAACTAGCAAGCTACTGAGAGTTTCCTGCCCACATGGGAGACACTCGCAAGCTTCCCACAGTGTATTCATATGCCAAAGCCAGTAACAAGCTGGATCTCATTCCTCTGACCCTGAAAGAGCCTCTAATGCGGCATCGTTGGGAATGCCGAATAGAGAGAGCCTATAAAATCTCGGGGATAGAACCAATGGAGAGGTTACTGAGACTGCTCAAGAAATTCGAAGATCAACAAGATTTCATGATTCGTGATTCTTGAGTGGTTATCTAGAGGGATGGAAAAAAAACCAGAATCTTCAGAATTTTTATTACTTTAAGTACATGTATGCTCTGCCTGTTAAATAAATGATATCTTCAAACTTGAATCAGGAGACTTGATTCTTTTTTTATTAAATTAATAGTTTATTTTTAATTAGTGAGTCAACGTGAGGGTACAGTTACAGATTTATGTGGTATTTCCTAATGCAGTTTGACCTGGTTACACATTTATGGTTCCTGGAGCCATTTGCTTATCCAGGAAGGCTGCAGCCTGTTTATCTAGCAGTATCCTGGCCTATTTACCTAGCAATATCCTGGCCTGCTTACCTAGCAATATCCTGGTCTGTTAACCTGGCTGTGGGACACCTGGTAGGTTCAGCCCATTGTTCAAACCACAAAGCTGCTGAGCTGTTGCAGAAGGCAAACTAGCTAGTTAGCAAAAAGCATTTTTCATCAATTTTCAAACTTCTTTAACCCTTAGGGTGCCGACCCTTTCATAATTACATATTTACCTTGGCTTTATGGAGTCTGAGTTTACCTACATTAAAAATATTGAAATTGGATTTTAGCACTCTTTTATTTTTTTTGGTTTTTGGGTCACACCTGGTGATTTTCAGGGGTCACTCCTAGCTCTGCATTCAGGAATTACTCCTGGCAGTGCTCAAGGGATAATATGAGATGCTGGGAATCGAACCCGAATCGGCCGCATGCAAGGCAAACGCCCTACCTGCTGTGCTATCAGTCCAGTGTCTTGGCGCTCATTTCTTAAGCTTTGGGAAAGACATTTTCCTGGTTGATAAATATAACTGTAATCTAGGTTTTGAAGATAAAGTTGAAATTTTTTGTGACCATTTTTTAAATGGTCTTTTCTCTTTCTTGTATTATTTACTGAAATTATATGCTGTGTTTAATACCTGTTCTTTGCTGGTTAATATTTATAGATATGAATGAGAATATTAATTATATTTCTTGTATTTAATAAATTTCATTCTGCTTTTTACTCATTTAAAACATATTTTTAGCTACCAAATGCAATCACATTTATTATATTTTCTGCTTGTAAGTCTTCTGTTTTATGCACTGCTAAGTCTTTTGTTTTATGCACTGGTAAGGTGTGCACTAACCTGATGGTGAAAACGCAGAAGATCCAGTAAAAATCACTGATCTTACAGAAACGAGAAGGCATCAATCACATCATGCCATTTTTGACACTTGCGAAGAACCGTTCCTCGGAACACACGACAACAGAGGTGTTGGTGGTGTTGGTGTCCTTGTCAACACAAACTTATCCATGAGCACTGATTCATTTGAATGCCTAACAACCCGAATCGAAAGATTACACTTGAATAGATGTGGCTCAATGCTGGCTATTTCTATCTTCGTTGTCTACGCACCAATATCCAACTATGATGAAGAAGAAATTGAGAAATCCTACATGGAGCTGGACAAAGACCACACCTTCTACAAGATAATTGATCGTGATTTTAATGCCAAGATAGAACTGAGAAGGTCGCCTAAAGAACTCCACATTGGGTCCCATGGACTAGAATGGAAGAATCAGGGTTAGAGACTGTCTGAGTTCATCATGTAGACCAAGACCATTCATTCCAGAAGGCTAAATCTAAAAGTTGGACATGGGAGTCTCCTGGTGGACAGTTCCAAAAAGAAAATGACCACATCATATTCAATTGAAGATTTTGCCTGACTGATGTCACTGTTGTCCCAAAATTCCAAATGGGATTGGACCACCATCTCCTTTGTTCAAAATTCTAATTCACAGCGGGGAGAAAGGACTGCAAAGTTTAAGTTTAAGAAGAGAACTCCCAGAATGACCACTAACTGTGAGTTCTTTGGAACTATTGCGGCAATGTGGGAAGATGCCATTGTTGACAACATCAACGAGGAATAAAATAGACTGTTTCAGTGTCCCGTCCCGCGGGACCAGTAATTCAGGGTTTCGAGAAGGAGCTGCCTGAAAAAGTCATGGGCGAGAGAGAAGAAGGAGACCAAGCAAAGGAGTGTTGTCAAGGTCTCATTTATTGAAGGCAGAAGCACAAAATATGTAGGCTGTAGGGCAGGCCGGAACAGGGGCTCGGAGGGTGTCACGAGGGGTATTTGTGTAAGGGGATATGACGGGCCGGAGCATGATTTGTCTGTGCTTTTTTTGTCCCCAGCTCAGGATGTCTGTCTCTGTAACAGTTCAGCTATTATCTTGTGACACATATATTTTAATAATATCCTGGTGGCTAATCTTTGTTTAGGGAACGGCCAAGTTCTCTTTTCCAAGGTTTCGGCCCCCAACATCTCCCCCTGTGTTTTTATATATGAAAACTTGAGGGCTAATGAGAGCCGCATGGGTTGGTGAGGCACTGTGTCTTAGGCTATGTAACATGCCTCCAGACCCGAGGGGGCAGGGGCTCTGTCTTAGGCTATGTGAGGGGATTCTTACTCTTGCCATAACTGTGCTTCTATATGTGGCCCTTGGTTATTTTCCTACCAGCCGCCCCCTAGGTGAAACTAAGGGGAGGTTGCACAGAGTAAGTGCTTACTGAGAATGTGATGGGGACCCAAGAGGTAAGGCCTCAAACTACTCCCATCATGGAGACCTCTTGCTGCTCCAACTCAGGTCTGGCGTTACACTATACCCCGTCATAGGCTAACCTCACAGCTGACCCAGAGTGGGAGAGGGGATGTCAGGGTGCCATGTTCCTGGGAAATGAGCCCAGAGCCTATGGTACCAAGGGGACCCTAATCTCTCAGCTAATGTAGAGAAGTTGAGCCGGTCCGCCTCTGGGACTTGGTCGGGAACTCCTTCTTCCAGAGGCGGAATCGGCCCAAGGCGAGGATAATGAACAGCAACCGTGCTTCTGGTAGCCGAGTTGATCTGCGACTTAATAAAAGAGGTTAAGTGAGTAAAGGCCCAGGGGCTGAAGGACAGTAGTATCAGGAGACCCACGAGGGGTCCCAAAAGGCTGGCAGTAACGTGGACAGCCAGGGTGAAGTGGAAAACCAATTTTGATACCATAACTCCTGTTTTTCTCTACCCCTTTTCCTTTCTTCCAGGCTCTTTTTGACCTTATTGATGCTATCCTGTACTAGACCTGTTTTGTCTGCATAAAAACAGCATTCCTCTTTAAGGGCTACACAGAGTCTGCCCTCTGGTAAAAAAACCAAATCCAGACCTCTACGGTTTTGCAAGACTACCTCAGAGAGGGAAGTCAAAGAGTCTTTCAAATCCTGCTGCCCTTTTTGTAGTTCCTGAATGTCCCTGTCTACAACCTGGCTGAGCTGATTGTACTGTCCTTGGGAAGTAATTAGGGAGGCAATGCCAGGGCCAGCGCCTGTAGCGCCTAGTCCGAGGACAACAGCTAATGTTAGTGCCGTAAGTGGTTCTCTCTTGTGGCGGGGTAAGACTGCCACTCTTTCCCAAAAACGGAGAAAATCCTCAGGGTCATGAATGGAGAGCCTGGGAAACAGGCGGACGAGGACACAGTAGTCTCCGGTGTGCAAGAAAGCACTGGTCTCGACATGACTGGTAAGGCCGGCAGAGCAGGCAAAGTAAGACTCAGGCGGGGCCGAGACATAGGTGAAAGAGGCGTCCACGAGCTGGGAGACATTACAAATGTCCTGCAATTCAAAAGGAGGGAGCATTCCGGGTCCCAGAAGACAAAGACCTGCACTGTGGACCTGACCTAAGGTAAGACCGTGGCCCTCATCTGGGGCCCATCTCAAGGCCGCGGGGTCATTGGTGAACAAGACCTGAGCAAAGATTGCAACTCCCTCATAAAAGGGGGGTTTTGGGGAAAAGCAAACCCAGCATTGCTCGTATCAGGCTGAATGGGTAGCATGAAGGGCCTCAACAGATGTATTCACCATTTCCAGAATCAGCTCAGAGGAGGAAGGGCCCCATTCAGGAAGTGTGGGGCGAAAGTATGTGGGCGTAGGCTCGGCAACTATTGGTAGGGCATTCACCAGAGGGGGAGAGGGGTGTGGGTGCTCTCGGGAAGGGGGGTGAAGGACTGGGTTAGGCCTGATAGCTGCTTTATGTAGGCTGGGAAGCTCTTTAAGAAGACGGATTCTAAAAAGCAGACCATAGTCCCTTTTGGACATGTAGAGGTGTAGTCCCCATTGCAGGTCTCTGTTCGTTGCCCGCGTCACGATTTCCCTTCGCCAGCAAAGAGTGAGACGACACGGGTTGAGGATCTTTCTGCAGCCGTTTATTTAGTTAACTCACGAAGAGAAAGAACCACAACCCGGGTAACGGCAGTCCTTATATAGCCTGGTTGCCCCGC
Organism: Sorex araneus; assembly: GCF_027595985.1. NCBI lineage: Eukaryota > Metazoa > Chordata > Mammalia > Eulipotyphla > Soricidae > Sorex > Sorex araneus. The sequence continues at coordinate 317,656,199 of NC_073303.1, read as the reverse complement.
CTCTGACGTGGTGCTCATCTATTGGCTCTCGCCAATCACCCCATATGAGGTCATTCTGTCATGGCCGCCACGCATGCGCAATGTGCTCTGGCTCCCTACATCTCCCCCTTATGTCTTTATTTATGGAGCCATCCTGTTGGTAGAAGGGGGTGGCGGTCACCACTGCCTGTATTACAAGGGACTGAGGAGGCCTCCGCACGTCCCCATCAGGTCGCGCCAAGGCTCCACCTGTCCCACCGTCCTCACTTCCAGGCAGGGCAAAATCCGACGGCGGCCCTATGCAAGTGGCTCGCCACCCTGAGTCGGGGGCCAACTCAGTGCAGTGCTCTCCGGCCTGACACCCTTCTCAGGGAGAATACTCGGGAGCACCCGTACTCGTGCAATGAGCCCTTGTGGCTCCGAGCGTGCAAGGGCTGCTCCCAGAGCAGGAGCCATGAGCGCAAGATAGAGGGGGATAGCGGGAGCCCAATGAGTCCGAGCCCCCGTCAGAGGATTGGGGCACCAGGCAGCAGTCAGCTATAACACAGGTAAAAGCAAATAATCAAAACAACAATCAAAAATACAACCATCAAAACAAAATCAGAAATGCAATCAACCAACATAGCATCAAGCGGTTTCCACGTCATGGTACACTCTCCGCATTGCGTATTAAATTTGGGGATAGAGAGCCAAAATCAGTTGCTGAATCTGCTGTCCCACCTCCCTTTCCCGAACCACATCGGAGGGACCCCCGTCAGTGACATGCAAGGGGGCACGCGTGGGCCAGCAGGCATCTTTGCCCACTGGGGCCGTGCATGAGGCAGCAGCATACTTAGGGTTCCCTCTGCTGGAGGGGACGACTGACCAGTCACCCCCGAGCGTTCCCTCGTAGGACATATGGGGCTTTGCAGTAAAATACCTCTTTCCTCCTAGGGTACATTCAGAATAGCTGGTATAACACATGGCATTCATCTGGTCTACCTACCACTTGACAGTTTTGAGGACAGGGATCCCCCTTATTTATAAAAGTAGGCTTGGGCACGCACTGCCAAAACTGGGTTAGCCCGCCCCGAGCACTGGGCCGCGTGGCGAGATATATAGTCAGAGTCCCACAGTCCACGGTTTGCGTGTAGCTCGTTGGGGTCACCGAAGATTGTCCTCCCTGACAGTTGCACGGGGTCCCATACAGCTGTTGTAGGAGGCGTGTAGGGTCAGCCGGCCGGCCCAATCCGGCCTCCGTCGGTTGCACAGTCAGCAGCAGGATCATCATTGCAAACCCGCAGGGTCGGCACCGGACGACGAGCCGCATGTTCTCTGTGAGAAGAAAAGAGAGAATCCCTCTCAGGGGTTCACCCTGGAGCATTCTGCGGACTCGGTGTCAAGCGCCTCCTCAGTCGGGGTAGCCTGTTTCAGGGCCCGCGTCAATCTTTCAGGGACCCAGAAAGGCTGCACGGCTTCTTGTGGAAAGACGCACACCGCGCCTCTCGATTTGATCAGGGCAGGGTCAGGACCCTTCCAGGTATTATCAATAGTGTCCTTCCACTTAACCAGCAGAGGTGGAGTGCGGGGAGGGGCCACATGGCGGTCTGCGGCCGAATTCCCTGAGTCATCCAAAATCAGATAATTGAGCACAAAAAGAGTAAGTGCGAGAGCACTTCTGGGGGACCCTACGTCCTCCCATCCCCCTCTCAGTTTTTGTAGGTAAGACTTCAGGGTCCTATGTGCTCGTTCAACCATGGCTTGGCCCTGTGGGTTATAAGGAATGCCCGTAACGTGGGTTACCTGCATCTGAGCACAGAATAGCAGGAATTTTTGGGAGGAATAGGCCGGTCCATTATCAGTTTTCAAGACCTGAGGCTTGCCCCAGGCGCTCCAGGCCTCCAGGCAGTGCTGGATAACATGAGTGGCCTTCTCCCCACCCAGGGGCGTGGCCATAAGAACGCCTGAGCAGGTGTCAATAGAAACATGCACAAACTGAGCCTTACCCAAGCTGGGGACGTGGGTGACATCCATCTGCCAGAGGTGGAGGGGTCGCAGGCCCCGCGGGTTAACCCCAACAGCCCATGCAGGGAGATACTGGACACAGTCTTTACACCCAGTCACGATGTCCCGAGCCTGTTGGCGAGTAATCTGGAACCTGTGCTTCAGAGTTCCAGCTGTAACATGAAACTTCTCGTGGAAGTCTTTCGCCTGTTGGATCGGCTCAGCTAGTAAGGCCAGTGGGCGCGTAGCCTCGTCTACAAGAGCGTTGCCCAACGCCATAGGGCCGGGGAGGTGACTGTGAGCGCGAATGTGCGTCACAAAAATTGGGTTGCAGCGCTGCAAAAGGCTGCGCTGGATTTCCTGAAAAATCTGGGACACGGGGCTTCTGCCCCTTATAACGCCAGCAGTCTCAAGGACTTCAAGGGCATTTACCACATAAATGGAGTCAGACACCAGATTCAAAGGCTCCGGGAAGCGTTTAAGGACTTCTACTACAATCTTGCACTCGACCACCTGTGGTGAGCGCGGGCCGTAGTTCCTACGAACCACCTGTCCTTTGGCCAAGTACGCCCCAATGCCTGTTTTAGAGCCATCAGTATAGACAGTGGTGGCCCCAGGGACAGGGCGCTTTACTGTAACTTTGGGGAAAATCAAAGGATGTAAGGTGGCAAAGCGGGCCAGGGGATGTTGGGGGAAATGATTATCAATGTCCCCATTGAAGACCACGGACAATATGGCCCAAGAGTCATGTTCGGCCACCAGAACCTGACGCTGTTGCAGAGTATAGGGAATAATTAACTTGGCCGGGTGGAGCCCAAAATGTTCCAAAGAGCGCTGAAGTCCCTTTAGAGCCAAATCAGCCACAGCAGCAGGGTAGGAAACAATACTTTTTGCAGGGGATGCATGTGGATGGATCCAAAGAAGGGGGCCATCCTGCCACAGAGCAGCTGTGGGAGTGCCTCGAGTAGGAAAAATACATAATTGCCAGGGATGATGATAGTCTATCCTGGACAGCTGGGCTTTACTAATCGCTTGCTCAATTTTCTGTAGTGCCACCCGCCCCTTGGGCGTTAGTTCCCTGGAGGAGTCCAGGGCGGGGTCCCCCTCCAATATTTTAAATAGAGGGGCCATATCCCCAGAAGGGACCCCCAAGGAGGGGCGCAGCCAGTTAATGTTCCCTAATAGCTTCTGAAAATCATTGAGTGTGCGCAGATCTCGCGCCTGTAACTGAATCCTTTGAGGCATGATGTACTTTGGGTAGATAGTGGTTCCCAGAAAGGAGCCAGTATCAGAAAATTGCACCTTCTCCGGGGCCAATTGTAAGTTCCATTCGTCAAAGGCATCTCTGAGGACCTTGAAGGCCTCCTGCAGGGTATCCTTATTATGAAATGCTAACAAAATATCATCCATATAATGTATAACATAAAGTTGAGGGAACTGCTTTCTAAGTGGTCGCAGGGCTCGCTGGACATATAGCTGGCATATAGTGGGGCTATTAGCCATGCCCTGGGGTAAAACTCTCCATTGATATCGAGAGTCGGGACCCTTATGATTAAGTTCAGGAACAGTAAATGAAAAGCGGGGGCGATCTGCAGGGTGCAAAGGAATGGAGAAAATGCAATCCTTAATATCAATAATATAGAGATACCAATTAGCGGGCAAGGCGGAAAGCAAGGGGAGGCCCCGCTGTACAGGGCCTAAGAGTTCCATTTGGGCATTAATTGCGCGAAGATCGTGCAAAAGTCTCCAGGTGCCTGATCGTTTTTTAATGACAAAAACTGGGGTATTCCACGGGGAAGTGGAGGGCTCAACGCATCCTTTTTTCACTTGTTCTGCCACAATAGTTGTTAATGCTTGGAGCTTATCTAGGGGCAGGGGCCACTGAGGCACCCAGACCGGGGATCTCGTGGTCCAGGGAATGGGTAGCTCCGCCCCAGTGGCCCTGATCAAAAACCCAGCCCCGTTTTGCCTTGATTTCCCTCCGCAGTGATAGGCTCTGTGATGCCACTGGAACTCTTTCCTAGTCCTTCTCCTGGTATGTACCCCATGCCCTGCATCATTTTACGTGCCTGAGGGGAGTACTGATCGGTTAAGACTATGCCTAAGGCTGTTAAGACATCCCTGCCCCAAAGGTTAACTGGGAGAGGCAGGAAATATGGGGTGAAGGAACCCTTGCTCCCTTCATCAGTACGCCAGGTGAGGACCTGGGTGCTCATGGAAGGGCATTGGGTATAACCTAGACCCTGAAGCTCATGCTCAGACTCAGCCACCGGCCAGCCCTTAGGCCACCAGTGCGAGGAGATGATACTCCGGTCAGCGCCGGTGTCCATAATGCCCTCAAAACGCTTACCCTGAATGGAAAGGGTCAGTTTAGGTCTCTTGGCCAGGTCCATGACTAGGTAAGCTTGCACAGGATTCGTGGCGGGGATTTCCAAGGGGCCTCTCCGTTTAGGGTCCTCAAAACCAGCCGGGAAGAGGAGCACCTGCGCGACACGGTCCCCTTCCTTAATTACAAAGGTGCCTGTCGGGCAGGAGCATAAAACCTGAATGCTCGGTTTTCTGACATCTAGTGTACCTGGGTAAACTATAAGACCCAGCTTTGCGAGGGTTGTCCTTCCCACTAAAAGGCCAATGCATCCAGGAGGGGCTTCGTGCACGGGTGCTACCGGACAGGCTGGACTCCTGAATCAGGGGTTATGGTGAGGGAGGAGGTGGCACGGAGGTCCAGTTGGGTGACTCTGCACTGGGTTGCTGTTCCTGAGCCTCCCGAACGAACCTGGTCCCATACTTGTTCAGGCCCTGAGACCATGGGCCTCGCCTCCCGTTTTTTGGCTCCTCCGAGATTAGAGGTGGGAGGAGCCGCCCCGTATTGTCACGGACAGACCGACAACGGTCGGCGGGGTGATTGCCCTTCTTGCAGCACTGACACAGAGAGGGGGTCGCCCGCGGCGCCCTGCAGTCACGCTTAACGTGTCCTCGCTTCCCACAATTAAAACAGGTGCGGTCCCAAGAGGGATCCGAGCTTCGCTGCCGCTGTGAGCAGAGAATGGCGGCCGCTAGGCCAGCGTTGGAGAGGGGGCCCCCGAGCTTGCGGCAGACTTTGAGCCAATCCTGCAAGCCCTTAGCCTTCCTCGGGGCTATAGCATTCCTGCATTCCTGAGTTGCTTGTTCAAAAATGAGCTGCTCGATAAGGGGGGTCGCTGCGTCCGAGTCACCAAAAATGCGACTCGCCACCTCCGTCATGCGTGCAACAAAATCAGAGAAGGGTTCCTGAGGCCCCTGAATGACCTTTGTGAGTTGGTTACCTGTCTCACCTTTTACGGAAAGGCCTTTCCAGGCTTTTATGGCAAGCAAGGATATCTGGGGATATATCCCCCAGGGTAAGTTAATCTGATTCTCTGCATGGACGCCCTGGCCAGTAAGCATGTCACTGGTCCACGCATGCTGCGTGGCATCGCGGGCGTTGCGGTTAAGGCGAGCCTGATCCTGAGCTGCATCATACCAGAGGGCCTTCCACTCTAGAAATTTCCCGTTATTGGGTAGCGTGGCTTTGGCCACGTCCTGCCAATCCCTGGGGGTCATTCGATCCCGCGCTAGCCTGTCAAGCAGGGAAATGGTGTAGTTGGCATTTGTTCCGTACTTCCTGACCGCCTCCGCTAGCTCCTTAATCTGAGCAAACTCCACCTGGGCGTAAACGCGCTCGTCCCCATCCCCCTCAAAGACGGGGAAAGCTAATCGCATCTGCCTGCGCAGATTATCAGGAAACAGGGAAGTACGAGATGGACGTGCCTTGTCCAAGGGAGGATCATGATAGGGTGGAGGGGGAGGAGCGGAAGGCGAGGGGCGTGTTGAGCCCCTCTCACCGCGAGCCCGAGACTCCAGAGGATGGTACCTAGTTGCTTCATAACGGGCCGCTTTTCGCTGTAATAAATCCTCCTCTTCGGAACTAAGGGAGGAATCCTCCGAGGGGCTATGTCTAGGTCTATGTCTAAGGTCTAAGCTGATTGCAGCCACATCACGCCTGGGGTACAAGTCCCCGGCCTCGTCCGAGGCGGATCGAGGTGCACAAGCAGCGGGAGGGTCATTTGTTTCATTTATTTCCCCTTTCCCTTCTAGCTTCTTGCCCCCACCGGGCAGTCCTTTTTCCTTATTTATTTCCCCTCTCCCTTCTAACTTCTTGCCCCCACCGGGCAGTCCTTTTTCCTTATTGCTGGGTATTTTCATACGCGCGCCCAGCCCTTCTGATCGCTCGGTTTCTGACAAACTGTCTTGGACCTTTTCCAACACCTGCCGGCCTTCCCTGACCACTATGGAGCATGCCTCATCCTCCAAACAATTTTGAACCATCTTCCAAGTCGCCTCAGTGCCCATAGTAAAGACACAAGAGCAAAAGAGAAGGCAAATCCAAATAAGGAGGACAAAGAGTGCTCCCCACCACCAGGAAACGGGCATTCTTTTCTTACCAACACTGGGCAGTGGTCCACAGCACGCCTCTCCGAGCAGTCATCCCTGCAGTTCTGAATCCTCCCTCCAAGAGGAGGGGTTCTTCCTCGTGGTGCAAGATGGATTTCCCGGGTTTCGGCACCAGTTATTCGTTGCCCGCGTCGCGATTTCCCTTCGCCAGCAAAGAGTGAGACGACACGGGTTGAGGATCCTTCTGCAGCCGTTTATTTAGTTAACTCACGAAGAGAAAGAACCACAACCCGGGTAACGGCAGTCCTTATATAGCCTGGTTGCCCCGCCTCTGACGTGGTGCTCATCTATTGGCTCTCGCCAATCACCCCATATGAGGTCATTCTGTCATGGCCGCCACGCATGCGCAATGTGCTCTGGCTCCCTACAGGTCTCAAGAGCCAAGCCAAGCCAATCATGTTGTCTGCCACTGGCTGTGAAAGAAATGACAATGGGGTTACACCAGCCGCGGTTGGGGCCCCAGTGGTCACATGATTCTCCGGGGATTGTGCCGGAATATGATGACTGGTACTTGGAGGGGCTGAAGCCTGGGGGGCGTTTTACAGTGATGAAGTCCCAGGAGGAGGAGGGGTTCCAGTACGTAGTGCCGGTGGTTTCGCAACCCCAAGAGGCACAAAAATAGTCAGAGGCCTGGCCGCATTGATGTGAGAGTGAGTGGTTTTGATGGGGGCCGTGACACACATAAAAGTCAGTGTGAGTAAGTTCTGCTCGTGTATCAAAGCAGCCACAGCCGGGTGTGCGGCTAGGGAGGCAACGATCAAGAATGTTAGGGGTCCTATCCAGGGGCCAGAGATATTCATGGGTGCCCCAGTCAGAGCTGGCTCCTAGGGCCAGCTGACACAGGTCCACTCTAAGCTTGGGCCAGTGGGGTTGAGTGCCAATGGAAGAGGAGGTGCAGACAGTATCACCTGCTTCATTCACAATCAACCAAGTATAGTTAAAAAGTTGGTAGACTGAGGCGGGAGCTGGCGATGCCCAGGCAAAAAATAGCCAAGTCCATAAAAACAGCAACCGAGGCAGGTCCATGATGTCTCCTGTAAGAGAACAGAAAAGTCTATCTCAGGGATGGTTTCCCCTGGTTCAATAATATAATTTAACTAGTCTTGCGAGGAGTCGCTTGACTCCTGAGGTTTGTTATATAATTTTACCAATCTCTCAGGGAGCCATCTAGCGCCCTGATTTTTGTTATCATATACACAGACATGTCCTTTTCCCCAAATGAGGGCGGGATCAGGGCTGTGCCATGAACCAGTGGCAGGGTCTTTCCAGAGTATTTGAGCATAATTATCCTTAGGGGAGGGGTGCCACAGGCAATCGGCCGCCCAGTGACTGGCATCATCCAGTGTAAGGAAATTCAGGACGAACAGGGCATGAGAAAGCAAGAGGCGAGAATTGCCCTTGAAGGTGTACAATGCCTCCTGAGCCTGCAGCTTTAGGAGAGTGTTTTTGAGTGTTTGGTGGGCACGTTCAACAATGCCTTGACCCTGGGGATTGTATGGAATGCCGGTGACATGTTTTATTCTCAACCGAGCACAGAAGTCTTTGAATGTTTGGCTTGTATAACCAGGACCATTATCAGTCTTAATAATCTTGGGCTGTCCCATTATTTCAAAAGTAGACAGCATGTGGGTGATCACATGTTTAGTAGCTTCTCCTGCTAGACCTGAAGCGGAAAGGAATCCGCTAAAGGTATCAATAGTGACATGAACATATTTAAGCTTGCCAAAGGTGGGAATATGAGTAACATCCATCTGCCAAAGTTCACCAGGGACAAACCCTCTGGGACTGACACCATAGTGAGGTTCAGGCATGAAAGGGAGGCAGGCTTTGCAGCCTTTAACTATAAGCCGGGTTTACTCTCTAGAAATGCCAAACATCTGGCGTAATGTGGAGGAATTTAAATGATGAAGGGCATGAGCCTCCTGCGAGTCCTTGAGTGGATCAGGAGTTAGTGCTAGAGCCACAAGGCGCATGGCTTTATCTGCCAAATCATTGCCCCGTGACAAAGGTCCAGGTAAATCAGAGTGTGCAGGAATGTGCCCAACAAAGAAAAGGGTGGGATCGACAACGGATGCATTTTTGAATGTCAGAAAACAACTGGAAGGTGTCAGAGGATGGTTGAATGGAAGGAACCGTCTCCAAAACAGTTAATGATCTAACAACATACTGGCTATCTGAGAACAGATTAAACGCTTGTAAAGGAAACATTTGAAAAACTTTAAGAGCTGCAAACAATTCCACTAACTGAGCAGAGGAAAAGGGAGTTTTGATGGGATATGCCCTGCCATGGATGACGTAAGCAGCTATCCCATTTTGTGAGCCATCAATAAACAAGGATAGGGCCCCAGGAATGGGTCTTGAGGCGGTGTTTTTGGATATAATAAAGGGGGTAGTCTTAAGAAACTGTAAAAGCTTGTCCCTGGGCAGGTGTGTGTCAAACTGACTCTGATAGCTAGACAACAAGAGTGCCCAGTCGTCATGATGGCTCTGTAGCCATCCAATTTGTTCTTTAGAATAAGGGGTGATAATAATATCAGGGTCACGTCCAAAATATCTGACGGCAGTTTTTATCCAGAGAAGATCAATTGTCCCACTAGCAGAGGTAAGGAGGCAGAACTTTGGAGAAGGATGCAGGCATATGAATCCACATAAGGGGTTGTTTTTCCTGCCATAGCAGGCCAGGAGGCGAGTAAGGGGATGTGAAAATAATGAGGTAAAGGACTTTGGAAGGATAAAAATAACCGCAACTCTGTTGTGCAATGGCGGTTTCGACCAGTTTCAGGGCTTCCTCAGCCTCTACAGAGAGGGACCAAGGAGAAGTAGGATTTGGGTCGCCGCGGAGTATGTCAAATAAAGGTTTAAGTTCCCCGGTAGTTAATTTTAAGTAAGGTCGAAGCCAATTTGTATTCCCCAATAATTTTTGAAAATCATTTAGGGAAGTGAGAGAAGACCATCTGATCTGAATTTTCTTTGGGTGTATGAGGGAGGGGTCAAGCTGGAAACCCAAAAAGAGGAACGGATACTGAGTCTGAATTTTGTCCAGGGCGATGGTAAAGCCACAGTTTTGAAGGGCTAAAACTAGTTCTTGCGCAACCTGCTGCACTTCTGCAGGGGAAGTTGCGGCAAAGTGCAAGCCTGAGGGGATAGTAACCAGAGTTGGGAGTCCAGGTTGTAGCACGCCCATAGGTTGCATGGTCTTATTCACACTCCTAAGGTCTTGCAACAACCTCCAAGTCCCATTTTTCTTTTTGATCATGAATATGGGGGTATTCCAAGGGGAAATAGAGGGTTCAAGGTGGCCTAAGCATAATTGCTCCTGCACCAGCTCACAGGCTGCCTTGACCTTTTCTAGGGGCATGGACCACTGATCAATCCAGACGGGTTCATCAGATTTCCAAGATATTTTGTCAGCCTGGAGTGCAGGGGAGTCAGTGGTCCTTACGAAAAAGGTTAGGATCAGACCCTAACCCAGCCCTTCCTGTTATAAGGGTGAGTTCAATAGGCTCTTGAATACCTTGCTCGTTCCTGCCCAGCCCTTTTCCTGGGAGGTAGCCCTCTTGGAGCATCTGTCTGGTGACCACCTCATTTGGACTGCACATCACGAGTTCCATTTCGCTTAAGCTATCCCGGCCCCCGAGGTTGATGGGGAGATTCTCAATGACATAGGGCTGAACGAGGCCAGTGTTACCGTCCTCATCCTTCCATGTTAGGATCTTTGCACTTTGCAATGTACTTTGGGTCTGCCTGATTCCTTGTAAGTGAGAGGCGGTGGGGCTCAAAGGCCATGCTGAAGGCCAGAAATTTTCGAGAGAGAACCGTGGCATCAGCGCCAGTATCAATCAAGCCACGGAAGAGCTTCCCGTCTAACCAAAGAGTCATCATGGGTCTAGAGTCAGTTAGTTGATGGACACACAGAACATGGGGATCCTCTTGGGTATTTGAGGCCTCCTTTGGCTTAGGCATGTTGGAAGAAGCCGGTTGCTTGATTACCGGAAGCGGCAAGGCCTGAGCTAAGTGAATTCCGGGGCGGATGGTCAAGGGGCCACTGACTGCAGATACAAGGAGCTTAATTTCTCCTAAATAATCAGAATCTATGATTAGAGGAATCACCGCCAAGCCTTCAAGTGAGGTCGAGGCACGTCCGAGGATAAGGAATAAAGCGCCTTGAGGCGGGAGACCAGACAGACCTGTTGGAATGATCACAGGGCCCTCCTCGGGGATTATAATCCAGGTGGTGGAGGAACACAGTTCCAATCCTGCTGTCCCTGGGACGAGGGAGGCAGAGCCTGCTGGGTGGGGGCTATATTTCGCTGATAAGCCTGTTGGAACGGGTGAGGAATGTAAGGGCTCCGCGAAGGGGCCCCCCACCCGTTTCCCTGAACCGGGGAGCTGTCCTGTGGGAAGCTAGACACAAGGGGACGACCCTCTTTATTAGTCAGTGATCTGCACTCATTAGCCCAATGTTTGCCACGTCAGCACTTAGGGCAGAGGGTGGGCGGTTGAGGTCGCTGGCCCTTCCGCAATGGAGCAGGGGGAGCGGGAGGGGAATGAGGACATTCTCCAGCGAAGTGTCCTGGTTGTCCGCAGCGAAAGCAGGATTTAGGCCTCTTATGAGACTCAGCATTTTGGCCATGGAACACCGCCCCAATGGCTAAACTGATAGATTTTGAGACCTGATGAGAAAAATTGTCTACATCACTGCACATCTTAATCATGCCTGAGATGTCCAAGTCCTTGACCTTTCCTCTAAGCGCCTCCCTGCAGGCTGTGTTAGCATTTTCATAAGCCAGATGCCGGACCAAGATTCCTTCACTCTCATTGGGCCAAGGATTCTTTCAGCCGCCTCCTGTAGCCGCCCAACAAACTGAGCAAACGGTTCTTGCTGGCCTTGTGCTATTTTTGTCAGCGGGGTAGGGACCGCCCCTGTGGACGGGATGGCTCTCCATGCAGCGAGCGCGGCCTGCGCTGCTTGGGAAAGGATCCCAGGGGAGAGTCCCTTCTGCTTCCCCTCATCAGCAAAGGGTCCTTGGCTGCTAATTTTATCGGCTGTCCAAGCAGTGGTTGGGCTGAGGGGATCCTTTCTGTTTTTTATTGCCATATGTTCTGCTCTATCATAAAATTTAGATTTTCAGGTAAGATATTGTCCACGGGAGAGTACTGACTGGGCTACTTTATGCCATTCAGCTGGAATTAAAAAACCAGAGTCGGCCAGCCCCTCTAAGAGGTTGATTGTAAAAGGAGCATGGAGCTCGTAATTGGTAACAGCCTGGTGTAATTCTTTAACCTCTCTAAGCACGATTTTCTTATATATAGGTTGGAGATTAGGGAGAGATTCCTCATCTGGATTAACTGCCTCACTGTCGTCGTTACGGTCTTCCTCCTCGCCCTCAGATTCGGGCGGAGGGACCTCATTATGGCTAGTAGAGTCAGGGGCTGCTACAGCACCGTGAGAGAGCATACGGGCTCGGGTTAAAACAGGGAAGGTGAGTGTGGCAGAGGCGGGCTTTTTGGGCTTATGGCGTGACGCGCCCAAAGCGCTTAGGCCAAGTAATCTCTGGGTGTCTTCTAGCTGAAGGGACAGGTCCGTCAACTCCTGTTGGAGTGCCAGGACCTGATGGAGTCCCCAAATCTGTGCCTGGAGAGTAGCTTTGATTTTGGATAGCTCATGTAGGAAAGGGACTGGCAGGGGCAGTCCTATGGGTGGTGAGCCGGGAGGAATTACGTGGGAGGTGGCTCCCTGTGGGTCAGGGGCAGAAGCATAAGGCGGAGAATGATTAATAACAGGATAGGCCTGTGGTCCCCACGGATCAGGGTCATGTTGCTGTGGTCCATAGCGGGCCGCTTCTGCCTCAAGGTCAACCTCAGCAGCAGAGTCGAGAATCTCAGGCGCGGGGAGTGGCAGCGGAGAAGGAGAAGTGGCTCTTTTTCAGAGGCACAGAAGCAGAAGGCGGGGGTGTGATATGCGAAGGGTAGATAGAGGGAACCTCGCGGCAATGGGGACCAGAGGATTGGGGATCAGATTTTTTGGGTTGTTCAAGGGAAGTGTTAGCAGGCATATCTAGAATAACAGAGGAGCATGGAGAAGAGGGCTTGGATGGAGAGAACAGAGCATTGCGAGAAGGAGGGCGAGAAGATTGGAGGAAGTCGGAGATAATGGTCAATAAATGTGAGCCAGTGTGGTCACTTCCTTGGCTGGCTATAACCTCGTGAACCAATATCCAATAGCTGAAGAGTCAGGAATAGAGGAACCATGGCAATGGGCCTCTGATAGTTCTTTTCCAACCTTGTCCCATGACCGAGGATGGATAGACATAGCCGGGCCGGTCAAGGCCAGCCAAGGGCAACGAGCATCAATATAACTAAAAAATTTAACCAGATCCTTCTTTTTAACTCTTACTCCCCTCTCTCTGAATGAAGACTTGAATTCCTGAATAAACTGTTGTTCCTTAAACAAACAATGGCCCGTGACAAATGGGACGACAATGATTAAGGCGTCAACTTACCTGCCTCCTGGAGAGAGCGCGAGTCGAATAATGCAACAGGAGGGCCACAACCAATGATCCGCCGGCAATGAACGTTGTCCGGTAGTCGACCATGCCTCGATAACCTGTGCGGGCGCCACTTGTCCCGTCCCACGGGACCAGTAATTCAGGGTTTCGAGGAGGAGCTACCTGAAAAAGTCGTGGGTGAGAGAGAAGAAAGAGACCAAGCAAGGGAGTATTGTCAAGGTCTCATTTATTGAAGGCAGAAGCACAAAATATATAGGCTGTAGGGCAGGCCGGAACAGGGGCCCGGAGGGGGTCACAAGGGGTATTTGCATAAGGGGACATGACGGGCCGGAGCATGATTTGTCTGTGCTTTTTTGTCCCCAGCACAGGATGTGTGTCTCTGTAACAGTTCAGCTATTATCTTGTGACGCATATATTTTCATAATATCCTGGTGGCTAATCTTTGTTTAGGGAATGGCCAAGTTCTCTTTCCCAAGGTTTCAGCCCCCAACATTTCAGAAACTTTATGGTTGCACGAAAAATGCCTGAGAGTGGGAACGCCACAAAGAGAAGCCTGTCTTCAGAAACTCTCAAGCTCATTCACTACGATGTTTTGGCTCGAGCCTCAGGCAACCACAAGCTAATATCCGAGCTCACAAAGCTGTGTAGAGAAGCAATAAAGGAAGACCTCAAAGAGAGAAGAGTAGCAGTGTTGGCCAATGTGGCAGAAGCCGGGAAAAGTATTCACAATGCTTGCCTGTCCTTCGCCAACCACAAGACCAAGATGACTGTCCTCCGACGTCCTGATGGATCTCTCCCATCTTCCAGAAAGGCAGTGGAGAGGATTATTCACGACTTCTACTCAGATCTCATTGAGGACCACATCCACCTGCCCACATACCAAATTCCGAAGGATGGATATGTCATTTCCAACGTCCTTCTGAAATCCAACATGCCACTTCGTCGGTAAAGACGTGTACAGACCGGTCCAGACAAGGTGAAACCCGAACACCTGAAGAATATGCCGCCAGTACTCGTCAATACACTGGCTCGTTTCTTCACACGCTACCTGTCTGCATGTATGGTTCCGTCCCAAGGGAAAATCAGGAGGACCGTTCTGTTGTACAAGAAGGGAGACATCCACGACAGTCGCAACTATCGCCCAACCTGCCTGTTATCTATCGTCTATAAGTTGTTCATTCTAGTCATCCTGAATAGAATAGGCAGAACACTAGATGAAGGACAACTATGCGAGCAAGCCAGGTTCCAAAAAGGATTCAGCACGATCGACCATATTCATATGGTGACCAAACTCATCAAAGTTTCGCGAAAGTTCAAGATGCTGCTCTGTGTAACGTTCATTAATTTAAAGAAGGCTTTCAATTCTGTTGAGACTGAAGTGGTCATCGAAGCCCTAGCTAAACAGGGCGTTCAAACTCAGTACATCAAGATCCTCTGCAAGCTGTATTATGGACTCACCACGAGGATCTCACCATTCTACAAGGAAGTGATCATTGATTTAAAGAGAGGGGTGCGGCTGGCTGATACCATTTCACCAAAACTCTTCAGTGCCACCATCAACAACATCATGTGATGACTGGAATGGGAAGGAATAGGAGTGAAGTTAGATGGTCGGGAACTACACCATTTCCACTTCACTAATGACATCGTCACATAGCACCAAACATCAGCCAAGTGGCACAAATGTTGGCCGACTTTGACCACGAAGTGTGGAAAGCTGAATCTCACGAAGATAATGTTCATGAAAAACAAATTGGTCCTTGACGTTCCATTTGCTCTCAATGGAATGAACATCTCCAAATGAAGCAGCTATATGTATCGGGGTTGAGTACTCAACATGAGGAACGACTTGGCAACAGAACTGTGCAGGAGGAAGAGAGAAGGGAGGAATGCCTTCAAGAGCGGCGAAGAAGTCATTAAGAGGATGAAGAGCCTCCAGCTCTGAGCACAACTTTTTGACTCCACCGTTCTTCCTGCACTAACATACACCTCAGTGACCTGGGCCCTTCACAAACAGGATGAAAACTCTATTCGTGTATCCCAAAGAGGAACTGAAAGAGCTATGCTAGGAGTATCACATTTCACTCAAGTGAGAGAAGGAATCTGGAGTTCCGACCTCGGTCGATGGTCAAGAATCAGGGATGCTATCTTGTTTGCCAAGGAAGGCATTGAAAATCAGATGGGCTGGGCACGTATGTGACTCAGAGATGACCACTCGACCAGAGCTGTTACCGACTGGATTCTACGGGACATCAAATGATTCCATGTCTGCCCACCAACGAGATGGTCACACTTCTTTGTCAAAACCCTGAATGAACAATTTTAAGCTCTTCCTGTCCTGGAGTATGCAGATTTTATTGGGCTACACTAGCACGTGACAGGGACAAATGGAGACGTTACTTGTACCTGCTTGAGCAAATCGAGGATCTACAGGATGACAAGTGACAAGTGATAAGGTGTGCACTCAACAATCACCTTCTATTTCACTTTTTGGCAAACACTTTTTTCTAAAATAGAATAATGTCTTCATCTTCTATGCATGGCACAATTTATCAATAACCTTATTGTCCTGTCTTCTTTGGTTTTGTTTTGGTACCACATCCAGTGTGACTCAGACTCTTGGGTCTGCTCTCAATCACGTACTGTGCTATGCTTCTTGCTACATAACCCAGATTTCTCTATGTACTACTTTTTCAGTTCTGATATACCTATTTTTTTATTTTTAATCTATGTTTCCTACCATATAAATCACATGAAATAGAAAAATAATATTCATGTATACATTATTATTCTTAATTAGAGTTGTTAGTAACTACATTGTAGACGAACAACTTGAGAAACAGAATTTAAATAACAGTTTTCCTTCCAAAAGCACTTATTAGGAAAAACTCAAGTAGTCATTTTTGAAGTAGGATCAAAAACCAGGGTAAGGTGGCTAACCTTCAATGCATCAACTAGATTGAGTCATATGTGAACTGTAGGTAACAGATATGAACTGCAAAATCCAAACAAATAGCTGAAGATTACAATGGTGATTGATGTAATGACTCCAGAGACCTGCATTATTGTAGGGTATATTCTGCCTAGTTTCTGGCATTGTAGTGATCAAGGCAGAGTCCTGTCAAGAAAGTCCACATGCTTAGGTTCCATAACCTGAAAATACATAAGAGGCAGAGAGATACTACGGGGGGTGGGGATAAGGCACAGCCAATACAGGTGGATCTCTGTCACTGCATCCAGTCTCCTGAGCACTACAAGGAATCACTTTAAGGAATAGCATAAGATCACTGCCAGGTATTGGTCCAAACTCCACAACACAAAATGCCCCCAAAAAGTTATTGGAAAACTTGAGCAAGTCTCTATGCCATCTCTGGGCCTAGGGTTTTTTCTTGTACCACAAAATGTTAGCCATTCTCTTAGACTTATTTCTAGAAAATAACGTATGAGTCCATAGGAGAGCAAGCTACAGGCATTGTTAAGGAAGGAGAAAGTAGCTCTAAGCAAGAAAACCAGGTACAAACATCACTGGCGACTTCTATAGCTCTGTTTCACTTTGGGAGCATGGTGACAAATATACGAAGTGCCAAAATGTTCCAGCTCTTCAACCACCAAACATTCTTGGACTTTTGGTAACTCACTTGACTGTTGGTACTAGAAGCATCTCTATGTCTAAAATTTCAATTTAATACTGTTTTTCTCAAACGTCGGAAGAGAATAGCATTGGTCTCACAGATTTTTTTTTGTCACCCTCTTGTTCCTCACAGAAAGTATTCAAAATGCATCAGTATGGGGAACTGCACATTCTCTGCAGCTTCCCTTCCAGTGGTGAACAATGCAGCTTCCCTAACAGGAAGGGTTTGCAACTACTCCAGAGTATCTGCTCCAGCTGGTAGTTCTGCTTGGCCCTTGCCCTCAGCCTCTGGCACCTCTTTCCAACAACTAATGGGCAGTGCCTATCTTGACCAACATTTTAGCAGAACAATGCTGTCTGGAGTGTCTGGTCAGAGCCAGATGTGCACTTCAGCTGCTTCCTACCTGAGTGTTTTGGAGTGGGATAATGCAGGAAGTGCTGAAAAGAAGTCTTTCATGGGAGACTCTACTGGAACTGTCATTGACCAAGACACTGCTGTCTCTTCCATGTCGCATAGGCAGCTCGCTATGAGATAACCTTGGATACCAACATCATGGTGTCTCTGTACCCATCACTTTCTGCCAGCCTTGTTAAGAGGACACCATCTCAGGATCCAAATAAGAGTCACAGCCTTTCGCTTCCCAACCAGGAAGGGAGTCAGGTGTATTACTATCATCAGGACACTCAGAGACCTCGCCTTTCTAGAGAACTTGGTCCCTGCCTGCAAAGCTATGGCTCCATGTCATACACAGGAAGTAGGGGCTCTGTCCTGCAAACATACAGCAACGCATCCCCAGAAAAGTTTATGGTTCAAAAGGAGGTCCAGGACCCAAGTAACAGACCACCAGCCTTCACATCTTGAATCTACTATTGTGTGCTTGCTCAACCCATCACAGAATTGAGTTATCAATGTGAGTAAAACAGAGAGAAGGGAAATCACCATTCAAAACTTGAGGTCAAATCTGCAAGTGGAAAACTGTCCATAGGCAGGTGACATTTAAGTTAAACACACTGAGTTTTTTAAGTTTATGAAACTTGTAGATAAATTAACTCAGTTTAATTTTAAACTCCCCTCACTCATTTTAAGGCACCTTATTTTTGATTCAACATAAGAGCTCCTAATGCAGATTGGAAGGTATGATAGTGTAATGGTCATTTAGGCTTCATATAGTGAAACAACAGGAGCACACCAAGGAATGCTACATTTTTCAATATCCTAGTTCATGAGCCCTCCAGTATCACTAAACTAATAGTAAACTACATTTATTAACTATTGTTTTTGTGTGTTCTGAAGACATTTCAGAACTTTTATACTGATGGTGCCACTTTAACTTTCCCTTAATTTAATGTACAACAAGATTTTCAATGCACCTGGTGTTCAGAGATCCTGTTCAAAGTCATCAAACCAACAATTTCTACTTGAGCACTAATTCCCTGGTGAGGGGTGATTAATTCCTTCTCCTATTCCATGATATGAACTGTCCTTTTTTCCCAGGAAAGTGGTGAAATTGATAGTACCCTACAATGCTAAGCTCTGTATAGCATTTAATAGTTTACAAATCTCTAATCTCGACCAACCAGACTCAACCAGACGTGCTGAACCCTACTATTTTGCCTAATCTTCAGGCTGCAACTTCTACACCTGCTCCCTACAGGACAACAGCTAGTACTTGTCCCCAGCGGGAGCCTCTTCTTGTCTCTGTGACCAAGCGCCAGGGTCCACCCAAACGTCAGAGTCAGTTTCTACTCCAAGATTTCCATTTCCAACCAGTTCCATGGAGAAAGTCCAATGTTCCCGAGCCAGTGATGTCAAAGCCCATCACAAAAGAGCAAAGAACAGAGTGTGAGGCTATGAAAAGGCTTAGCAGGATCACCTCTTTGGGAAAGTGCAGTTTTTTATTGAGAGAAAAAGAGACGGTTATCTCTCGATACTATGGCTACATAATGTGAGTAGCTGGAATAGTTGGTACCACTTTAGGTACCAGATGGTTGTCATAGACAAACGCTTGAAATTCCATACAAATTTTATTCATTCTGATATATTTTTAACAAGTTAGAGAGATGCATTAAAGTTCATTGACTGGTAATAAAAGTTCTGAATTTTGAGATGCTATCAACAGTGATTGTTATAGGGGTTTAGGGTGGAGGATGGCATGAAAAAGAATGGAGAGTTAGAGAGACGACAACAGAGAAACAGACAAGATTCCAAGAAAGGAAATTGGTGCAGGGTTTTAAAGCCCATAAGAGGAGAAATTTTAGTGGCCTGATGAAGAGTGGGGGAGGGTCAGAGGAATAGTATCGCTGTAGTGCATTTGCCTTGTAGGAGGCTGATCCAAGATTCATCCTTGGAATCCTATATGGTTCCCCGAGTCCCACAGATGTGATCCTTGAGTTCAGAGCCAGGAGTAAGCCCTGAGCACAACCAAGTATGCCCCATTCCTGACCTCGTCTGAAAAAGAATGAGAGAAATTGGCATGGTGATGGGGTTTGATTTAAATAATGAAATTGGAATAGACTGAAGAAGGCAGATGAGTCTAAGATAACCAGAAGAATAGTATAAATTCTTTCATGCAGGCTGTCTGTATGTCTCATGACCACCTTTGGAAAATTAAGAGATTTGAGACACATCTCCAAAAGATTTTGGTGGTCCTATCCACAAATGATCACGGTTGTGTGATCGGAACACATATTACTGGGGAATGAAACTACAGTTGAGTGGTCAATGGCCCTCACGGGCTACCATTAACAGGGAACAAGCCAAGTGAACAGTTGTAGCAGGAAGCCTGAAGATCAGCTCCTGGGAGATGTAAAGATAAGTCATCACATACTCAGGCCCTAGGTTCAGCACCCCTAGATGCACCGTTTCACTTCCTCTTCTCAACAATACTCAAAGTCGGTATTACGGGGTCACTTTGCTAGCTAGGTTCCACAATGAGGTTGGTATGTAAGTTCTATGGATTTGCAAACTCCCAAGGCGGCCAAGCTGGCTTTCAGGCCACAGCACCCTGACACTTTTGGAGGGAGAGCTCAAAATATATTAGCTTGAAGGGCCGGCTAGATGGTCTTCCTCTGTTCCTGGTACCTGCAGCCTGCTGTAAACATCGTTGTTTACTGAAGCTCAGACACGAACCATGCCATGAATGGTTTCAGGGGCTTGGCCATGGGGAGCTACCGGATTGGGACATGCGCACTAGGTCATCACTCCCAAAGCGGTGCCTACTGTCTCCCCTTGAGGCTAGGCAGTTGGTGTTGGGAAGTGATGGTCGTAGGAGAGTTATGGGGTGATGGACGAAAGGGAAGGAAACAGGGAAGCAGAGGGACAGAGGCAGCAGATGTGCATCATCAGAACGTTGGTGGATGTTTTTTAAAATGTTTTTTGCTGAAAAATTGAATTTCATAAATGAGAGGAAAAACAAAAGTAGATAAAGTAGGTTCCAAATGACAGGTTACAGACTAGGCCAGAGAGAGCTCAAAGGGCTGGCTTTCCTTCTGGAGCTCCTGGCTGGAACTCGGGCAGGGAGACTGGGCCCTCCTATCACATGTGGTTTGACTTCAAAGCAACCCCCAAAAGTTATCCACACAAAGACCAAGGAAACCCAAAGCAAGCTGCAGAACATTAAGAGTGGTGGCCTCATTTTTCTTTTGCAGGGCAGTGGGCGGGGGTTTGAAGTGGATTGTTTTAAGTATTTCTTTAAGGGGAAAATAGTAACAACCCTTTGACAAGCATAGAAATTAGAGGCCCACAGGGGAAGTGTACGCATGTCCTCATAGTCCTACAATGTAAAAGGTAAGGAGTCCTATGTTTATGTAATTTAGAGTTTGCAAAGAAAAGAACTCTGTCACAGACCAACAGTTATTCCCAATTTTCCTATTAACTTGTATGGAATGAGTGAAAAAGAAAACTTGGACAGCAAATAGAACGTTTGATTGCATGCAGCCGACCTGGGTTCCTCCGCCCGTCTCAGAGAGCCTGGCAAGGTACCAAGAGTATCCCTGCCTGCTCGACTGAGCCTGGCAAGCTACCCTCTCATATTCAATATGCCAAAAACAGTTGCAACAGGTCTCACAATGGAGACATTACTGATGCCCGCTCAAGCCAATTGATGAACAACAGGATGACAGTGCTACTTCATATACATGGATCCTAAATCATGTGTCAAACGGCCATCATTATGTTCCTTTCAAAACATGTTACCCCTTTTCCATTCAAACTTTTGCATGTCTCCAAATTTTTCTCAGAGCCAAAGCCAACATTCATAAAATGGCCTATGAGGCCTTCCTTCTTTTACTTTCCCTTTCTTTTCATTTTTTCCTTTTTCTGTCCTTCATTTTTCGTTCCTTCCTTCCTTCCGGCCGTCCTTTCTTCCTTCCATATTTCTTTCTCTCCTTCTCTGTCTTTCTTCCTTCTGTTAATTAGGGACAGCAAATATTTTCTATTTAAATAACCACTCATAGTGAATACCTTAGTCTCTGAGGACCTGTCTCTGTCTCTGCTCAACTCTGCAATTGTACTATGAAATCATCCCCTGGAGCCTTGGATGATCCTTCAGCAGAAAAGTTCCTGATTGTGTTTTTGCACTGGCTCCTACTTGTAGGATTACATAGCTTCAGGTAGTTTAGGTTTATTGGGTTACTCCCGTCACAGTGATCCCATTCCTCTGTGTTTATTTGTAGCCTCTTTCTTAGTGTTCTGTTGACTTGTAAATAATGTCTTTCTCTTCTCCTTGAGTCCTTTGCATAGCTTATTCAGAGCAAGTCCTTTTTGAATGGACAAAGAAAGACATTTATTAATATGCCTTTGCAATTGGGATTTAATTGACTTTGAATATTATTAATTCCCGGGCACCTGCTTTCTTGACTGTAGCCTTGGTTGCCCTCAGTTCCTAGCCCTCTAAAAGGCAGGGTCCCAATGGGGGACGAGACGGACCCAGGGCAAGCGGTAAGTTATGTGCTACCCTGTCATCGAGATGGGTCTGGCCAAAGTGCCTCATTCTTAACTATAAGTTAAGAGTCTGATTATGGACAAGTGCTGTCATGATCTTAAAGTAATGACGAGACTAGGACCCTGCTAGGGATAGGAAAGACTAATCTGGCCTGAGCACTGTAGTCTGAGAATGAGATGACCCCAGGAGAGCAATTCTAAAAGTTTAATGCATCTCTTGCTATGCCCATACAAAACGATTAATATTATGAATGCTTATATGTTTGTTGGACAAGGAGAGGAGAAACACAACCATGGGATTTCACCATTGATAGGTCCTGCTGAAAGAGTATCTGTCCTAGAGAATAGGTGTTCTGGTATTGTTATTGAACTTTTTCAGCTTGAATTGTTACATTGTAGATTCTAGGCTCGGTGAGACAGAGCTGCCTGGAAAGCCCGCGAGTGCACTTGCCCCACAGCAAGCCTTAGTTTTTTACACCTACTGGCCATTTTTTTTTACTTCTAAAAGTTATTTGTACTCCAGGGTCTGAGCAATAATATAGGGGTTAATATATTGCTCATTCCTTTGACTTACACTGGTTCTATCTCCAGCAACACATATGGTCCCATGAGCACAACCAAGAGTCACTCCCAATCACAGAGGCAGGAGTACTTGAATACCACTGGGACTGGCCCAAAACAAAACCTCTTTCTACATACACACACGCACACACACACACACACACACACACACACACACACCACCCATTTCTGGGGCTGCAATGATAGTATAGTTTGTAGGGTGCTAGCCATGCATGAAGACAATCTGCAAGAGACCATATAGGATGGGATGCCAGGGATTAAACCCAGGTCCACTGTGTGCCAGGCAAATGACTTACCAACTGGTCATCATTTTGACATTATTTTAAGTTACAACTACCTTCAAGAAATAGTTTTCCCCCTGCACTCCGAGGCCCTGCGAAAAACTGCCCCCAAGTCTTGGCGTCCCCAAGTTGGACTCTTCTGGACCCCTCCCCCACTTTGCCGCCACTGCCAGTGAACCCCAGTGCCGCCCTATCTCACATGTCCTATCTAGGTACTGAGACCAACTCCTGGCCACGCCTCCCTGTCCCCTAGGCCGCCCGGATCCCCGATGTAATGCAGCCGCCCCGCCCCACGTCCTGGGACCCCACCAGGAAGATGCTGGGGGTGTGGCCTGTATCTCAGTGGGCGTGGCCTCACAGTGGGCGTGGCCTCCCGTTGGCGCACAGGCTGCTAAAGCAGCCGCAGTTATTATTTCTTACATTAGCACAATAGGTATTGTATATTTCTTTGAAAATCACTTTAGTCATCTCAACCACTTATGCAAAATACCCATTAGCTTAGTCTAACTTTATAAAAGCTATTAGTGAATAAGGGAAGCTTAGCACAACCAGAGCCACTCCTTCCCACAACAAGAGCGAACAGGAACAAATAACTACAAGGGGGGCTGGAGCAATAGCACAGTGGGTAGGGCATTTGCCTTGCACGTGGCCAACCCAGGTTCGAATCCCAGCATCCCATATGGTCCCCTGAGCACCGCCAGGAGTGATTCCTGAGTGCAGAGCCAGGAGTAACCCCTGTGCATCGCCGGGTGTGACCCAAAAAGAAAAAAAAAAAAACAAATAACTACAAGGTTCCAACTCTACACTTCCATAACAATATGAAGAAGCAGCAAAAATCCCCTCCACGAAGAGGAGTAGAAGAAAAGATTCCAGAAACATTAACAGGGGATACTCACATCTACGACCTCTCAGATAAACAATTCAGAGGGGAAATCTGGAGGAGAGTCGACCTACTCCAAGCAACCATAGAACAGACATCCAATATATTAAGGGAGGATATGAATGAAGCACTGGAATGGTCTAACAAGAAAATGCAGGAAGAAATGAGAGCAGAAATTTCAAAGCTATGAACGGAAGTCACACAAATAAAGGATTCTGTAGATGAATTAAAAATCTCAGTAGATGCCCTCAACAGTAGAATGACTACAGCCGAAGACAGAATCAGCGACCTTGAAGATGAGCTGCAGAAAGTTTATAGACAAGAACAAATAATGGCGAAAGACCTCAAAATGGCTATAGAGCGAATCAGAATCCTGGGGGATGACTTCAAGAGGAACAACATAAGAATCATTGGAGTACCAGAAGCACAGGGAAGTAACCCCAATGAAAAAAACACAGTCAAAGACATCATTGCTAAGAAATTCCTGGAGCTGGAGAAGGCAGGCATCCAGATCCAAGGAGTCCAAAGAATACCAGCAAAAAGACCCAAATAAAAAGACTCCAAGGCATATCATAGTCAGAATGACGGATGATATGGATAGAGACACAATTCTGCAAGCAGCAAGGTCAAAGAAGGAAATCACATACAAAGGAGCACCCCTCCGATTTACAGCAGACCTGTCAGAGGAAACCCTCCAAGCCCGAAGACAATGGTGGGACATAGTGAAAAAACTCAACGAAATGAATGCCTCACCAAGAATACTTTATTCGGCTAAATTTTCACTCAAACTCAAAGGAACCATACACTATTTCTCGGATAAACAACATCTCAGGAACTTCATAGACTCAAAACCAAACTTGAAAGAAGGTCTAAAGGGGCTACTGTAAGACAAGGAGGAGCCCCATAAGAACAACAAACCCCACAGAAAGATGACACAAAACCCCATCACAATAATCTCACTCAACGTCAATGGCCTAAATGCACCTATCAAGAGACGCAGAGTGGCAAAATGTATCTTGAAAGTAACCCCAACATTCTGCTGCCTGCAAGAAACATACGTGAACAAACAGAGTAAACAGACTCAAAGTCAAAGGATGGAAAACAATCCTGCAAGCAAACAACCCCCTTAAAAAAGCTGGAGTGGCCATCCTAGTATCTGACAACATAGATTTCAGGTTGAAAAAGATTAAAAGGGACAGCGAAGGTCATTTTCTATTTATCAAGGGATATGTACAACAGGAAGAAATCACACTCTTAAATGTATACATCCCTAATGAACGACCGTCTAAATATTTAAAAGAACTCCTAGCAGACTTCAAAGAGGACATCACTAACAGCACAATAGTAGTCGGAGACTTCAATACCGCCTTATCACCTCTAGATAGATCGACAAGAACTAAACTCAGCAAGGAAACACTGACTCTGAAAGAAAAAATTGAAGAGAAAGGCCTAATAGACCTATACAGGGCTTTATACCCCCAAAAGAAAGAATACACGTTCTTTTCCAGTGCACATGGAACATTTTCTAAAATAGACCATGTACTGGGCCCCAGAACGTACCTCAATAGGATCGGAAAAATAGAAATTGTATCAACCATCATTTCAGACCACGATGTGCTGAAGATAGAAGCTAACCACTCAACAACACGGAAAACAAATAAAACACC
Source organism: Sorex araneus (assembly GCF_027595985.1). Lineage (NCBI taxonomy): Eukaryota > Metazoa > Chordata > Mammalia > Eulipotyphla > Soricidae > Sorex > Sorex araneus. The sequence goes on along the minus strand of NC_073303.1, from coordinate 317,631,272 downwards.
TGGAAATTAAACAACTCAATGTTGAACAATGAGTGGTTCAGGAACGAAATCAAGGAAGAAATCAAAAGATACTTAGAAACAAATGAGAATGAAGATACAAACTACCAGAACCTATGTGATGCAGCTAAAGCTGTGTTAAGGGGAAAATTTATAGCCCTACAAGCATTTCTCAGGGGGGAAGAAAGGGCCTACATAGATGGCTTGACTTCACAGCTCAAGATCTTAGAAAAGGACCAGTAGAAGGAACCCAAACCGGAGCTAAGGAAAGAAATAATAAAAATTAGAGCAGAAATAAATGACATAGAAACCAAAAAAAACAATGCAAGAGATCAATGAAACAAAGAGTTGGTTCTTCGAGAAAAAAAATAAGATTGATAAACCGCTAGCAAGACTCACAAAGAAAAAAAGAGAGAGAACTCTAATAAATCGAATCAGGAACGAAAAGGGGGACATCATAACAGAAACCAGTGAGATTTAAAAGACCATTAGAGAGTACTTTGAAGGTCTATATGCCACAAAACAGGAGAACCTAAAAGAAATGGATGAATTCCTTGATTCCTACAATTTCCCAAGACTGAAAAAGAAGACTTGGAATACCTGAATAGACCAATCAATGTTAAGGAAATTGAAACTGTAATCAAAAATCTCCCCAAAAACAAAAGCCCAGGCCCAGAAGGTTTCACTGGTGAATTCTTCCAATCATGTAAAGAAGACCTGTTACCAGTTCTCCTCAAGCTTTTCCTGGAAATTGAAAAAAACAGGAACTCTCCCAAAAAGTTTCTATGAAGCATACATCTCCCTAATACCAAAAGCAAACAAAGACACCACCAAGAAAGAAAACTAGACCAATATCCCTGATGAACACCGATGCGAAGATCCTCAACAAAATTTTAGCAAATAGGATTAACAACTCATCAAAAAGATCATACATCATGACCAAGTGGGATTCATCCCGGGGATGCAAGGATGGCTTAACATTCGAAAATCAATCAACATAGTCCATCATATCAACAAAAGTAAAGATAAAAACCATATGATCATATCAATAGATGCAGAGAAAGCATTCGACAAGATCCAACATCCTTTCATGATGAAAACCTTCAACAAAATGGGGTTTGGGGGATCTTTCCTCAAGATAGTCGAAGCCATCTACCACAAGCTTACCGCAAGCATTATCCTCAATGGGGAAAAACTAAGGCTCTTTCCTCTAAGATCAGGCACAAGACAAGGATGCCCACTCTCAACACTTCTCTTCAATATAGTACTGGAAGTACTTGCAATAGCTATTAGACAAGAAAAAGAGATTAAGGGCATCCAGATAGGAAAGGAAGAAATCAAACTCTCACTATTTGCAGATGACATGATACTATACCTAGAGAAGCCTAAAGCCTCTACTAAGAAACTCTTAGAAACAATAGACTTGTACAGTAAAGTTGCAGGCTATAAAATCAATACCCAAAAATCCATGGCCTTCCTATACACAAACAATGAGGCAGAGGAAAGGGACATGAAAAAAGCAATCCCATTCACAATTGTGCCCCAGAAAATCAAGTACCTCGGAATCAGCTTAACCAAGGAAGTAAAAGACCTCTACAAAGAAAACTATAAAATGCTACCCCATGAAATTAAAGAGGACATGAGGAAATGGAAACATATACCCTGTTCATGGATAGGGAGAATCAATATTGTCCAAATGGCAATACTACCCGAAGCATTACACAGATTCAACGCGATCCCTATAAGGATACACATGACATTCTTCAAAGAAATGGATCAAGCAATCCTAAAATTCATATGGAACGAACATGAAGTCGTGAAATTTGCATGTAAGTGGATCAACATGGAAAGTATCATGTTGAGTGAAATGAGTCAGAAAGAAAGAGAGACATAGAAAGATCGCACTCATATGTGGAATATAAAGTATCTGAGAGATACAAGCTCACAATGTTGCGATTTCTGGCAGATATTTCTCTGGACTTAGTTACTAAAATACTGAAATACAGAAATCCAAAACTGTGCGGCTGCTAGTTCGGCCTCCTGACCTCATATCTCTTCATTCTCAGCAATGGAAAACAAATTACCAAATGCTTTCTCTTCAGCAGGTCGACTTTAGGGGGGAGAAACTCCAAATCAATAATAGTGAATTTTTTGTTGAAATATTGAATGTAATCAAAGTAAAGTGAAAGTAAATTGAAATTTACCAGTTACACATGCGGGGTGGGGGCTGGTGAGGTGGGGGGGAGGGGGGAGGTATACCGTGATTCTTGGTGGTGGAATATGTGCACTGGTGAAGGGATGGGTGTTTGAGCTTAAACCTGAAACTTTTGTAACTTTCCACATGGTGATTAAATAAAAAAAAATTTTTTAAAAATTCATATGGAACAACAAACGCCCACGGAGAGCTAAAACAATTCTTGGGAAAAAGACTATGGGAGGCATCACCCTCCCCAATCTCAAACTCTATTACAAAGCAGAAACAATTAAAACAGCATGATACTGGAACAAAGGCAGAGCCGCAGACCAATGGAACAGGGTGGAATATCCCTACACACAACCCCAAATATATGATCATCTAATCTTTGATAAGGGAGCAAGTGATGTGAATTGGAGCAAGGAAAGACTCTTTAACAAATGGTGCTGGCACAACTGGACAACCACATGCAAAAGAATGGGCTTAGACCTTGACCTGACACCATGCACAAAAGTCAGATCAAAATGGATTAAAGACCTCAACATCAGACCACAAACCATAAGGTAAAACCCTCCACGATATTGAAGATAAAGGTATCTTCAAAGATGACATGCAACTGGCCAACCAAGTGGAAACAGAGATCAACAAATGGGACTACATTAAACGAAAAAGCTTCTGCGCCGCAAAAGATACAGTGACCAGAATACAAAGACTATCTACAGAATGGAAAAGGATATTTACACAATACCCATCAGATAAGGAGTTGATATCAATGGTATATAAAGCACTGAAGAAGAAAACATCCAACCCCATCAGAAAAAGGGGCGAAGAAATGAACAGAAACTTGAGATACCACCTAACACCACAGAGACTAGCACACATCCAAAAGAAGAAAAGAAACCGCTGCTGGAGAGGATGTGGGGAGAAAGGGACCCTTCTACACTGCTGGTGGGAATGCCGACTGGTTCAGCCCTTTTGGAAAACAATATGGACGATTCTCAAAAAATTAGATATTGATCTCCCATTTGACCCAGCAATACCACTGCTGGGAATATATCCCAGAGAGACAAAAAAAGTATAGTCTAAATGACATCTGCACTTATATGTTCATCGCAGCACTGTTTACAATAGCCAGAATTTGGAAAAAACCCGAATGCCCTAGAACGGATGACTGGTTGAGGAAACTTTGGTACATCTATACAATGGAATACTATGCAGCTGTTAGAAAAAAGGAGATCATGAATTTTGTATATAAGTGGATTGGCATGTAAAGTTTCATGCTGAGTGAAATGAGTCAGAAAGAAAGAGACAGACATAGAAAGATTGCACTCATCTGTGGTATATAGAATAACAGAGTGGGAGACTAGCACCCAAGAATTGTAGAAATAAGTACCATGAGGTTGACTCCATGGTTTGGAGGCTTGCCTCACATTCTGGGGAAAGGGATCACCAACTATAATGTAGTCGAAGGCCATGCGGGGGAAGGGTGTTTCAGGCTGAATGAGGGCTAGAGACTGAGCACAGTGGCCACTCAACACCTTTATTGCAAACCACAACAGCTAATTAGAGAGAGAGAACAGAAGGGAATGCCCTGCCACAGTGGCAGGGTGGGGTGGGGGGAGATGGGTTTGGGGAGGGTGGAAGGGATGCTGGGTTTACCGGTGGTGGAGAATGGGCACTGGTGAAGGGGTGGGTTCTCGAACCTTGTATGAGGGAAACATGAGCACAAAATTGTATAAATCTGTAACTGTACCCTCACGGTGATTCACTAATTAAAAATAAATAAATTTAAAAAAATAGTTTTGTTCATTCTGATTCCCTTCATAGATCCCGAATTATCCCATACTAATTGGGATTTTCTAATGAATGATGTAAATTGTTTATCACATCATTGGTTGTTTCTGTCTAAATTGTTTCTCCTCTGCCAAATGTAAATGTCACTTTCAACCTCTATTCAGCAGGGTTCAGTCACAGAGAATGAGACACATAAGTAGACAAACTTATGATTGTCCAAGCTTAAGGGTCACCTGGGCATCCATCTGTGGTCTCACAGGCAGGTCAATACAATCCAATATTGCTCCCCTCACCCTCCAGAGCCCAACATGTGAGCCATTGTTGAAGTTGGCAGACATCAAGGATGGTAAATAAGTACATCAACATACCCTAGGCACATGGAGAGCAGAGGCTAGGGTAGTTCACAGAGAATCACTAGGCATCCTTAAAATATAAAGTTGTTGGGGCAGGACAGATAGCTCAGTGGGAAGGGCACTTGTCCCCCACTCAGTTGACTGGGTTTCTGCAGGAATGATTACTGCCTGCGAGCCAGGAGCAAACCCTGAGTATGGCCAGGGGAGGCCCCAAAACCAAAATAAATAAATAAATAAATAAATAAATAAATAAATCAGAACTTGAAAGTTTTCTATTTTATTTTTGGCCATATTGTTTCCCAAATTTATACGACCCTAAAGAGTATTAGTCTATGTTTTCCTGGCACGTTTTCAACTGGCAGATACTTTGTCATCTATTCTATCTTTGCCTACTATTCTTTTCTGGGTGCGTGTTTGATATTGGAATACCCTAACCTTAGAGCTTTTCATTAGGGGATGATTTCTCATAATAACCCATCACTTACTAACCCTAAAGAAGTAATGATGTATATTATAAAGTATGAATATAAATTTAATCTTATTAATCATTACATAAAATATATTATTAATAACTTAATGTTATTGGTTACTACACAATATAAATGATTACCTAGAGACTTTGTTGATTTATTAATGTTATATGCAAGCTCTTTAGTATAATAGGAGTTTTTCCCTTACTTGAGAGTCTAAGGAAGGTGAAACTGTTATAACTTTCTTGTAGGATTCCATCTCTATAACCTGCGTAATTCTACTTCTCTCTCTATCCAATCCAGTCTTCTTCTTGGGAATCTGACCTCCTTATTGGCTAACCTCTACCTTTCAACTGCCGGTTTTATGACATCATTCCCCCACCAAACCTACCACCACATGGTAGAATGTTGGGGTTCTGGTGCAGTTGCTTGTAAACACATTTGGATCATTGCAAGTGACCAGTGACCAATGACCAATGGTCATTGACCAATGACCAATCACCAGAGACCCTACAGCTATCTCTGTACTGGACACTTGCGGTCTTCTGATTCAGTGTTCAGACATACTCTCGTATTGTCTCCTCTTCTCACCTACCTTCTGTTGATATTTCCCCCTCACTGACCATGTCAGGTAAGAAATAACACTTTCAAAACTTTTTATTAGATTTCTTATCCCTAAACTTAGTAGTCAAGTAAAAGCATCATGTAATAAATGGAAGAAAGTATTCAACTAGAATTTTATAAGCCTCATTTTAGCTTGACTTGACATTTGCTGTGTGATTTTAGACATTGACTATCTTTCTCTCAGGTACAGAGTGTTTTTACTCATTTACTACATTATATTATATTTTATACAGACTTTATAAGCTCAAATACATGCTAATATATGAGTGTTCACTTTTTGTGTTTCCTTTTCTTTTCAAAGGTGATTTTTACATTATACCCATAATGTAAAAACCACAACGCGTTGGTGGCATTGGTGTCCTTGTCAACAAGAACTTGGCCATGAGCATCGATTCATTCAAATGCCTAACAACCCGAATTGGATTACGCTTGAATAGATGTGGCTCACTGCCTGCAGTTTCTATCTTCATCGTCTACACACCAACTTCCAATTACGATTAAGAGGAAATTGAGAGGTTCTACATGGAACTGGAGAAGCCCTATAAAGACCACACCTTCTACAGGATCATTGTTGGTGATTTTAATGCCAAGATAGGCCCGAGAAGGTCGCCCGAAGAACTAGACATTGGGACACATGGCCTAGAATGGAACGGTCAGGGTGAGAGACTGTCTGAATTCATCATGTCGACCAAGATCATCCATGGTTACTCACAGTTCCAGAAGCCCATATCTAAAAGCTGGACATGGAAGTCTCCTGGTGGACAGTCTCACAATTAAATTGACCACATCTATATAGAATAACAGAGTGGGAGACTAACACCCAAGAACTGTAGAAATAAGTACCAGGAGGTTGACTCCATGGCTTCGAGGCTGGCCTCACGTTCCGGGGAAAGGTCAACTCAGAGAAGCGATCACCAACTACATTGTAGTCGAAGGCCATGTGGGGGAAGGGAGTTGCGGGCTGAATGAGGGCTAGAGACTGAGCACAGCGGCCACTCAACACCTTTATTGCAAACCACAACAGCTAATTAGAGAGAGAAAACAGAAGGGAATGCCTTGCCACAGTGGCAGGGTGGGGTGGGGGGGAGATGGGATTGGGGAGAGTGGGAGGGACACTGGGTTTACGGGTGGTGGAGAATGGGCACTGGTGAAGGGATGGGTTCCCAAACTTTGTATGAGGGAAGTATAAGCACAAAAGTGTATAAATCTGTAACTGTACCCTCACGGTGATTCTCTAATTAAAAATAAATAAATAAAAAAAAGAAAAAATAAATAAAATAAATTGACCACATCATATTCAAAAGAAGGTTTTGCCTGACCGATGATGCTGTTATCCCAAAATTCCAAACGGGATCAGACCACCATCTCCTTCGTGCAAATTCTACTTCACAGAGCGGAGAGAAAAGTCTGCAAAATTTAAGTCTAAGAAGACAACTCCCAGAATGATCACCAACTGGGAGCTCTTTGGCACTATTGCAGCAACTTGGGAAGATGCCGTCCTTGACAACATCGACAAGGAATACGATCGACTGGTTCAGCACTCCATGTCTCTGCAAAGAATGCCAAGAGTGAGAAAGCCACAAACAGATGCCTGTCTTCAGAAACTCTCGAGCTCATTCATCAACGTGGTTTGGCGCGAGCCTCAGGCAACCACAAGCTAATGTCCGAGCTCACAAAGCTGTGCAGAGATCAGATAAAGGAAGACCTCAAAGAGAGAAGAGCAGCAGTGTTGGTCACTGCAGCAGAATCCGGGAAAAGTATTCGCAACGCTCGCCTGTCTTTCGCCAACCAGAAGACCAAGATGACTGTCTTCTGATGTCCCAATGGATCTATCACATCCTCCAGAAAGGCAATGGAGAAAATTATTCACGACTTCTACTCGGATCTCTTTGACAGCCATATCCACCTGACCACATACCAAATTCCGCAGGATAGATATGTCGTTCCAAACGTTCTCCCTCCCTTCTGAAATCTGACGCCCCATTTGGCTGGTAAAGATGCGTACAGCACCTGGTTCAGACAAGGTCAGAGCAGAACACCTGAAGAATCTGCCACCAGTACTCATCAATACACTGGCCCGAGTCTTCACATGCTACCTGTTTGAGTGCTAGGTTACGTCCCAGTGGAAAACCAGTAGGACCATTCTGTTGTACAAGAAGGGAGACATCCACGACATTGGCAACTATTGCCCAATCTGCCTGCTGTCTGTCATCTACAAGTTGTTCACTTGTGTCATCCTGAATAGAATAGGCAGAACACTAGATGAAGGACAACCATGCGAGCAAGCTGGGTTCCAAAGGGGATTCAGCATAATAGGCCATATCCATCCACACAGTGAATAAACTCATTGAAGTTTCGCGAGAGTTTAAGATGCCACTCTGTCTAACATTCATCAACTTAAAGAAGGCCTTTGATTCTGTTGAGACTGAGGTGGTCATCGAAGCCCTGGCCAAACAGGGTGTTCAAACTCAGTATATCAAAATCCTCTTCAAGCTGTATTGTGGATTTACCACCAGGATCTCACCATTCTACAAAGGAAGTGATCATTGATGTAAAGAGAGGGGTGTGGCAGGGTGATACCATTTCACCGAAACTCTTCAGTGCCGCCCTTGAGAACATCATGCAACGACTGGAATGGGAAGGAATGGGAGTGAAGATAGACGGTCGGCAATTACACCACCTCTGCTTTGCTGATGACATCATTCTCATACACCAAACATAAGCCAAGAGGCACAAATGCTGGCCGACTTCGACCACAAGTGTGGAAAGGTTGGATTGTAGCTGCATCTCAAAAGACTATGTTCATAAAAAACAAACTGGTCCCTGAAGCTCCAATTGCTCTCAATGGAACAAACATCTCCGAATGCAACAGCTATGTGTACCTGGGTCAAAAATTCAACATGAGGAACGACTTGATGCCAGAACTGCGCAGGAGAAAGAGAGCAGCGTGGAATGCATTCAAGAGCATCGAAGAGGTGGTTAAGAGAAAGAAGAACCTCTGCCTCCGGGCACAAATTTTTTTATTTCGCCGTTCTTCCTGCACTAACATATGCCTCAGATACCTGGGCCCTACGCAAAAAGGATGAGAATGCTATTAGGGTATCCCAAAGAAGAATCAAAAGAGCTATGTTTGGAATATCATGTCTCACTCAAGTGAGAGAAGGAATCCTGAGTTCTGACCTTGTTGACGGTCAAAAATCAGGGATGTTGTCTCATTTGCCAAGGCATCAAAGATCTGATGGGCCGGTCATGTAATGCGATTCAGAGATGACCGCTGGACTAGAGCTGTTACCGACTGGATTCCACGGGACGTCAGAAGACCTCGTTGCCGCCCACCAACTAGATGGTCAGATTTCTTCGTCAAATCCCTGAATAAATGATGTGAGGCTCTTCCTGTTCCTGGAGCAAGCAGATATCATTGGGCTGCACTAGCAGGCGACAGGGACAAATGGATACGTTACTGGTGCCCGCTCGAGCAAATCGAAGATCAACAGGACTTCAAGTGATACAAGTGATACCCATAGAAAATTATATCAGAGACACTATTTTGACAGAAACAGAAAACGTAGGTGCTGTATAAAACTGTGAATGTAAACCAGGATGCTTTATCTGTAATGGTCTTTCCACTTGTATTTGTACTTTATTATTTTACATTTAATGCTATTTAAAAGTGTGTATGAGTTTTCTATCTAACCTAGGTTAGATGGGGCTTGGGGAAGGTGTGGGATGCTGAACAGTAGGGAGGCAAGTCCTCAAACGTAAGGAAGTTTAGGGTCATTTTCATGAAGCATTGATCAACAGAACCCAAGAAGAAGAGGATGATATGAGGGAGAATTAAATAAGAAATAAGGAAAGACTATGGAGGGGATTTATTAAAGAAAAGGAAACCGTTTGGGATAGAATGCTGAAGAGAACCAAAGATTTCAAATTAAAATAGAAAGACTATAGTTAAATATGCTGAGAGCAAATCAAAGCAGTTTCTTTTAATAACGGTTAGGACTAGAGGGTGTGCTATGCCTCTAGTATCAGAGTACCAGGAGGAAAAACAGTTTAACAGAAAGTCACGTTGGTGTTTTCTATTCTTATTGTCTCTTAGAACACACCTGGCACCTGGAAGTTTTGAACATAAACACGCTTCAGAAATGATGCTTCCTATAAATAATGAATAAAGGTTATCTAGGGGGATGGAAGGAGCAGAATCGTCAATGTTTTTTTACATTCTAGTTTCTAAGCTACATGTATGCTCTGCCTGTAAAAATAAAGAAATGGTATCTTCTAACTTGAATCAGGAGACTTGATTCTTTTTTGTGATAAGTAGGTTCCAAGTTAAGGCTGCTTGTCATCTTCACAAATAGTTTCTTACTAACATGAGAGCAGTTTGATAAAAGTCGACATCTGTTTTTAGATCCTAAGAAGAAATAGAAAAGTCAAGTCTCACATGTCTATTTACACATTAATCTTGGTTGTGTGGAGTCTGAGTTTTACTACACTAAAAATATTTAAATTGGACGTTGGTGATCATTTCTTAAACTTTGGGAGAGACATATTCCTGGTTTATAAAGACAACTGCAATCTAGGTTTTGAAAATAAATTTGTAATTTTTTGTGACCATGTTTTAAATGGCCTTTTCTGCTTCTTGTGTGACTTTCTGAAATTTTATGCTATGTTTTTTTCCCCAGTGGCTGTCCTTTATTTATTTATTTATTTTTTGAAACCAACAATACTTACTTTATTTTTTTTAGGATTTTTTTAAAAAATTTTATTTATAAGGCGGCTCACAATATTTGATTACATTTAATATTCAAACATCAATCCCACCACCATTACACCCTCCCACCACCAAATTTAGGATGTTTCCATCCCAAGCCCCAACCCATGTTCCAAAGCACAAACGGAAACTTGCCATAGAAATTCATCATGAAATAATCAAAATTCATGCAATGAATATCACACAAATAGCTACTAACATTTAAGATAAAACTTTCTAACAAGTAACTACAGTGGAGCATTTTGTGTAAAAAATCAAAGCAGCAAAGAATATTAACTTTGTGTTCTTAAATTTTTTCTTTTTTTTTCTTTACTTATTTTATTTTATTTTATTTTATTTTTAATAATTTATTTATTTTTAATTAGAGAATCACCGTGAGGGTACAGTTACAGATTTATACACTTTTGTGCTTATACTTCCCTCACACAAAGTTCGGGAACCCATCCCTTCACCAGTGCCCATTCTCCACCACCCGTAAACCCAGCGTCCCTCCCACCCTCCCCAATCCCATCTCCCCCCCACCCCACCCTGCCACTGTGGCAGGGCATTCCCTTCTGTTCTCTCTCTCTAATTAGCTGTTGTGGTTTGCAATAAAGGTGTTGAGTGGCCGCTGTGCTCAGTCTCTAGCCCTCATTCAGCCCGCAACTCCCTTCCCCCACATGGCCTTCGACTACAATGTAGTTGATCGCTTCTCTGAGTTGCCCTTTCCCCGGAACGTGAGGCCAGCCTCGAAGCCATGGGGTCAACCTCCTGGTACTTATTTCTACAGTTCTTGGGTATTAGTCTCCCACTCTGATATTCTATATACCATAGATGAGTGCAGTCTTTCTATGTCTGTCTCTCTCTTTCTGACTCATTTCACTCAGCATGAAGCTTTTCATGCCCATCCACTTAACTACAAAATTCTTGACTTCCTTTTTTCTAACAGCTGCATAGTATTCCATTGTATAGATGTACCAAAGTTTCCTCAACCAGTCATCCGTTCTGGGGCATTCGGGTTTTTTCCAGATTCTGGCTATTGTAAACAGTGCTGCGATGAACATACATGTGCAGATGTTGTTTCGATTGTACTTTTTTGTCTCTCTGGGATATATTCCCAGCAGTGGTATTGCTGGGTCAAATGGGAGCTCAATTTCTAATTTTTTGAGAATCGTCCATATTGTTTTCCAGAAGGGCTGAACCAGTCGGCATTCCCACCAGCAGTGAAGAAGGGTCCCTTTCTCCCCGCATCCTCTCCAACAGCGGTTGCTTTTGGTCTTTTGGATGTGTGCCATTCTCTGTGGTGTGAGGTGGTATCTCATGGTTGTTTTGATCTGCATCTCTCTGATGATTAGTGATGCAGAGCACTTTTTCATGTGCCTTTTGGCCATTCGTATTTCTTCCTTGGTAAAGTTTCTGTTCATTTCTTCGCCCCATTTTTTGATGGGGTTGGATGTTTTCTTCTTGTAGAGTTCAACCAGTGCTTTATATACCATTGATATCAACCCCTTATCTGATGGGTATTGTGTAAATATCCTTTCCCATTCTGTGGATAGTCTTTGTATTCTGGTCACTGTATCTCTTGCGGTGCAGAAGCTTTTTAGTTTAATGTAGTCCCATTTGTTGATCTCTGTTTTTACTAGATTGCTTAGTTCCGTGTCACCTTTGAAGATACCTTTATCTTCAATATCGTGGAGGGTTTTGCCGACCTTGTCTTCAATGTACCTTATGGTTTGTGGTCTAATGTTGAGGTCGTTAATCCATTTTGATCTGACTTTTGTGCATGGTGTCAGGTCAAGGTCTAAACCCATTTTTTTGCATGTGGTTGTCCAGTTGTGCCAGCACCATTTGTTAAAGAGGCTTTCCTTGCTCCACTTCACATCTCTTGCTCCCTTATCAAAGATTAGATGATCATACATTTGGGGTTGTGTGTAGGGATATTCCACCCTGTTCCATTGGTCTACGGCTCTGCCTTTGTTCCAGTACCATGCTGTTTTAATTGTTACTGCTTTGTAGTAAAGTTTGAGGTTGGGGAGGGTAATGCCTCCCATCATCTTTTTCCCAAGAATTGTTTTAGCTATCCTTGGACGTTTGTTATTCCATATGAATTTTAGGATTGCTTGATCCATTTCTTTGAAGAATGTCATGGGTATACTTATAGGGATCGCATTGAATCTGTATAATGCTTTAGGGAGTATTGCCATTTTGACAACATTGATTCTCCCTATCCACGAGCAGGGTATATGTTTCCATTTCCTCATGTCCTCTTTGATTTCATGGAGTAGCGTTTTGTAGTTTTCTTTGTAAAGGTCTTTTACTTCCTTGGTTAAGCTGATTCCGAGGTACTTGATTTTCTGGGGCACGATTGTGAATGGGATTGCTTTTTTCATGTCCCTTTCCTCTGCCTCATTGTTTGCATATATGAAGGCCATGGATTTTTGGGTATTGATTTTGTAGCCTGCAACTTTACTGTATAAGTCTATTGTTTCTAAGAGTTTCTTAGTAGAGGTTTTAGGCTTCTCTAGATATAGTATCATGTCGTCTGCAAATAGTGAGAGTTTGATTTCTTCCTTTCCTATCTGGATGCCCTTAATCTCTTTTTCTTGTCTAATAGCTATTGCAAGTACTTCCAGTACTATATTGAAGAGGAGTGGTGAGAGTGGGCATCCTTGTCTTGTGCCCGATCTCAGAGGAAAGGCCCTTAGTTTTTCCCCGTTGAGGATAATGCTTGCCGTAGGCTTGTGATAGATGGCTTCGACTATCTTGAGGAAAGTTCCTCCGAACCCCATTTTGGCGAGGGTTTTCATCATGAAAGGATGTTGGATCTTGTCAAATGCTTTCTCTGCATCTATTGATATGATCATATGGTTTTTGTCTTTACTTTTGTTGATATGCTGGATTATGTTGATTGATTTCCGAATGTTGAACCATCCTTGCATCCCTGGGATGAATCCCACTTGGTCGTGATGTATGATCTTTTTGATGAGTTGTTGGATCCTATTTGCTAGTATTTTGTTGAGGATCTTCGCATCGGTGTTCATCAGGGAAATTGGTCTGTAATTTTCTTTCTTAGTGGTGTCTTTGTTTGCTTTTGGTATTAGGGAGATATGTGCTTCATAGAAACTGTTTGGGAGAGTTCCTGTTTTTTCAATTTCCTGGGAAAGTTTGAGGAAAACAGGCAGTAGGTCTTCCTTAAATGTTTGGAAGAATTCGCCAGTGAAACCATCTGGGCCTGGGCTTTTGTTTTTGGGGAGGTTTTTGATTACAGTTTCAATTTCCTTAACATTGATGGGTCTATTCAGGTATTCCAGGTCTTCTTTCTTCAGGGTTGGGAGATTGTAGGAATCAAGGAATCCATCCATTTCTTTTAGGTTCTCCTTTTTTGTGGCGTAAAGACCTTCAAAGTAGTCTCTAATGATCTTTTGAATCTCACTGGTTTCTGTTATGATGTCCCCCTTTTCATTTCTGATTCGATTTATTAGAGTTTTCTCTCTTTCTTTCTTTGTGAGTCTTGCTAGCGGTTTATCAATCTTATTTATTTTCTCAAAGAACCAACTCTTTGTTTCATTGATCTTTCGGATTGTTTTTTTGGTTTCGATGTCATTAATTTCTGCTCTAATTTTTATTATTTCTTTCCTTCGGTCTGGTTTGGAGTCCTTTTTCTGGTCCTTTTCTAAGGTCTTGAGTCGTGAAGTCAAGCTATCTATGTGGGTCCTTTCTTCCTTCCTGAGGAATGCTTGGAGAGCTATAAATTTTCCCCTTAACACGGCTTTAGCTGCGTCCCATAGGTTTTGGTAGCTCGTGTCTTCATTCTCATTTGTTTCTAAGTATCTTTTGATTTCTTCCTTGATTTCCTTCCTGACCCACTCATTGTTCAACATTGAATTGTTTAATTTCCAGGTGTTTGATTTGATTTTCCGTGTTTGTGAGTGGTTAGCTTCTATCTTCAGCGCATCGTGGTCTGAAAAGATGGTTGATACAATTTCTATTTTTCCGATTCTATTGAGGTATGTTCTGGGGCCCAGTACATGGTCTATTTTAGAAAATGTTCCATGTGCACTGGAAAAGAATGTGTATTCTTTCTTTTTGGGGTGTAAGGCCCTGTATAGGTCTATTAGGCCTCTCTCTTCCATTTCTTCTTTCAGAGTCAGTGTTTCCTTGTTGAGTTTTGTTCTTGTGGATCTATCTAGAGGCGATAAGGCCGTATTGAAGTCTCCGACTACAATTGTGCTGTTAGTGATGTCCTCTTTGAAGTCTGTTAGGAGTTGTTTTAAATATTTAGCCGGTCGTTCGTTAGGAGCATATACGTTTAAGAGTGTGATTTCTTCCTGTTGTACATATCCCTTGATAAACAGAAAATGACCTTTGCTGTCCCTTTTGATCTTTTTCATCCTGAAATCTATGTTGTCGGATACCAGGATGGCCACTCCAGCTTTTTTAAGGGGGTTGTTTGCTTGCAGGATTGTTTTCCATCCTTTGACTTTGAGTCTATGTTTACTCTGTTTGTTCAGGTGTGTTTCTTGCAGGCAACAGAATGTTGGGTTTAATTTCCGGATCCATTTAGCCACTCTGTGTCTCTTGATAGGTGCATTTAGGCCATTGACATTGAGAGAGATTATTGTGATGTGGTTTTGTGTCATCTTTCTGTGGGATTTGTTGTTCTTATGGGGCTCCTCCTTGTCTTACAGTAGCCCCTTTAGACCTTCTTTCAAGATTGGTTTTGAGTCTATGAAGGACCTGAGCTGTTGTTTATCCGAGAAGTAGTGTATGGTTCCTTCGAGTTTGAGTGAGAGTTTAGCCGGATAAAGTATTCTTGGTGAGGCATTCATTTCGTTGAGTTTTTTCACTATGTCCCACCATTGTCTTCGGGCTCGGAGGGTTTCTTCTGACAGATCGGCCGTAAATCTGAGGGGTGCTCCTTTGTATGTGATTTCCTTCCTTGACCTTGCTGCTTGCAGAATTGTGTCTCTATCCATGGTATCCGTCATTCTGACTATGATATGCCTTGGGGTCTTTTTATTCGGGTCTCTTTTTGCTGGTACTCTTCGGACTCCTTGTATCTGGATGCCTGCCTTCTCCAGCTCTGGGAATTTCTTAGCAATGATATCTTTGACTGTGTTTTTTTCATTGGGGTTGCTTCCCTGCGGTTCTGGTACTCCAATGATTCTTATGTTGTTCCTCTTGAAGTCATCCCCCAGGGCTCTGATTCGCTCTATAGCCATTTTGAGGTCTTTGGCCATGATTTGTTGTTGTCTATAAGCTTTCTGTAGCTCATCTTCCAGATCACTGATTCTGTCTTCGGCTGTAGTCATTCTACTGCTGAGGGCATCTAGTGAGATTTTTATTTCATCTACCGATTCCTTTATTTGTGAGACTTCCGTTCGAAGGTTTGAAATTTCTGCTCTCATTTCTGCTCTCATTTCTTCCTGGATTTTCTTGATAGACCGTTCCAGTGCTTCATTCATCTCCTCCCTTAATTTATTGGATGTCTGTTCCATATTTGCTTGGAGTAGGTCGACTCTCCTCCAGATTTCCTCTCTGAATTGTTTATCTGAGAGGTCGTAGATGTGAGAAGGCCCTGTTGAGGTTTCTGGTATCTTTTCTTCCCCCTCTCTTTGCGGAGGGGATTTTCGCTGCTTCTTCATATTGTCACGGAAGTATAGAGTTGGAACCTTGTAGTTATTTATTCCTCTTCCTTTTTGTGGGAAGAAGGGGCTCCGATTGTGCTAAACTTCCCTTATTCACTGATAGCTTTTATACTGTCAGCCTAAGCTAATGGCTATTTTGTGTAAGTGTTTGAGATCGCAAAAGTGAATTTTCAAAGGAATACACAGTACCGATTGAGCTGAGGTAGCAAAGAATAACTGCGGCCGCGTTAGCGTTGGCCGCTCCGAAAGTAGGCCACGCCCACTTTGAGACCACGCCCACTAAGACACAGGCCACGCCCCCAGTGTCTTCCTGTTGATGGGGGGACGGGAGGGCGTGGCCGAGGGATGGTCCTCGTACCTGAAGGACGTGCGCAGTTACAAGCCAGTTCAGGAGACGGGGAGCGCAGGGCGGGCAGGGAGTGGCTTCAGAAATTCGGGGGACGCAGACGGAAGCGGGAAGGGGGAGCGGGAGGGCGTGGCCGAGGGATGGTCCTCGTACCTGAAGGACGTGCGCAGTTACAAGCCGGTTCAGGAGACAGGGAGCGCAGGGCGGGCAATTTTATGCTATGTTTAAAAACTGATGTTTGCAGGTTAATATTCAGAGGTATGAATGAGAATCATAACGTAATTTCTTGTACTTATTATATTTCATTCTGTTTTTTACTCATTTAAAACATACTACTGCCTACCAAATGCAATCACATTTATTATATTTTCTGCATGTTATGTAAGTTACTGGTAAATCTTTTCTGTTTTATGAACTGGTAAGGTGTGCACTCAAAAATCACCTCTTGCCCGGCGTGCCTTCCACCCAGAGATGAACCGGAGCCGAGGCACGAGAAGCAGACCCTCCGCGCCTATTGACTGTGATCCTGAGGTCTCCTAACCCATTTTGGCACCACAGTGGATTCTTGCAACC
Source organism: Sorex araneus (assembly GCF_027595985.1). Taxonomy (NCBI): domain Eukaryota; kingdom Metazoa; phylum Chordata; class Mammalia; order Eulipotyphla; family Soricidae; genus Sorex; species Sorex araneus. Next base: position 317,614,526 of record NC_073303.1, on the reverse strand, counting down.
ATGCATTTTGACTGTGAACTGAGCTAAAATATTAGAAACCCAAAACCGCGCGGCCGCGTGAACTCAAAGCCTTCACTCTTAGCAATGAAGAGAAATTATTAGATGATGCCTATTCAGCAGGCCTGATTGTTGGGGGAAATTTCCAATCAATAATAGTGAGTTCTGTATGGAAATATGGAATGTACTCAATATATAGAGAGAATAATGGGAATATCATTAGCTACTTAGATGGGGGGGTGGGAGGGGGGTGTATTTGGGTTCTTGGTGGTGGAACGGGTGCACTGGTGAAGGGATGGTGGTTTAAATCAGTATTTGACTGTGACTTAAACCTTAAAGATTTGTATTTTTTCTTCTTTTTTTCACGGTGGTTCAATAAAATATTTCTTTAAAAAACAAAAAAAATTTAAAAAAATAAAATAAAACATAAGAGATATGTTTAAAAAAATCACCTCTTATTGCATCTTCTGGCTATCATTTTTTGCAAAAAAAGAATACTGTCTTCATCTTGTATGCATGGCACAGGTTATTAATAAAATTTTGTCCTGTCTTCTTTGGTTTTGTTTGGGGACCACATCCAGTGTGGTTCAGGGCTTACACTTGGGTCTGCTTACAGACACTTACCGTACTATACTGCTTGCTACATAGAGCAGTTTCATGAATATTTATATACTTCTTTTTAAGTTCTGTGATACATATTTTTCATGATTTTTTATCTGTATACTTCCTCCCATGTAAATCACATGAAAAAGACAAACTTTAAGTATGCATATTATTCTCTTGCCCCCGAGCCTGGCTGTCTTCCCCAGGGCCCCTCAGTGAGGGTGGGTTTCAGTTTCCCTCCCTCTCTGAGCAGAGTTCCTGAGGCTGAAGACCTCCGGAGCCAGGCCACAGCCATGCTCAAGGCCTCTCTCTACATATTTGGATGAGCCTCACCCATGAAAGAACCGGCAGAGGAACCCAGGCGTGTGGGACCCAGGGCTGAGACCTCTAATCCTGCTCACATCAGGACTGGACCTCTTCTGCCCAGATTCCCCATTTTCCAGTAACTAGGCGGTCACACCCAGGAACTGCACCCTAGCGCGGTGTAAGTCCACCAAGGGCCAACATCCAGAGACTGTAAAACCAAGCTCCCAGAAGTGCGCAGCTGCGAAAGTCCTCCCTCTAGGAGAACCTGGCCAGCTATCAAGAGTTTACTTCCCACATGGGAGAGCCGGGCAAGCTCCCAGTGACATATTCATATGCCAAAACCAGTAACAATGGGTTTTATTCCCCTGAACCTAAAAGGGCCTCCAATGTCGCACTGTTGGGAAGAACGAGTAAAGAGAGGCTTCTAAAATCTCAGGGCTAGGATGAATGGAGACCTAACTGAGGCCACTCGAGGTATTCGATGATCAACGGGATGATGATGATGATGATGATGATGATGATAATTTTGGGGGGGTTATCCTTTTAGTTCATTATTATTATTATTATTATTATTATTATTAGTGAATCACCGTGAGGGTGATGATTATTCTTTCTTTTTTTTTTGCTTTTTTTTTGGGGGGGTCACACCCAGCGATGCTCAGGGGTTACTCCTGGCTTTGCACTCAGGAATTACTCCTGGCGGTGCTTGGGGGACCATATGGGATGCCAGGGATCGAACCCGGGTTGTCCGAGTGCAAGGCAAACGCCCTACCCGCTGTGCTATCGCTCCGGCCCATGATGATTATTCTTAATTAGAGTTATTAGTAACCACTTTATGGGACAGCAACTTGACAATGAGAATTTAAATAACAGTCTTCCTTCCAAAAGCACTTCTTGAGTAAACTCAAGTACTCATTTTTTAGGTAAGATCAGAAACCAGGATAAGGTTGCTAACCTTCAATTCATCAACTAGATTGAGTCATATGTGAACCGTAGGTAACAAATATGAATTGCGAAAGTCAAATGAAAATCAGGACATTACAATGGTAATAGTTGTAGTGACATCAAATGCCTACGCTAATGTAAGGTATCTTCCTCCTAGTTTCTGGCATTGTAGTGATCAAAACAGAGTACTGGCAAGAAAGTCCACATGCTTAGGTTTCATAATACATAAGCTTATGTATTAGGTAATACATAAGCAACAGAGAGATAGCACTGGAGGGGATAAGTCATATGCCTTGTACTCAGCCAATCCAGTTGGATCCCTGTCACTGGAGTCACTCCAGGGTACAGATCAAGGAATAGCCCCAAGATCACTGCCGGGTATTGGTCCAAATTCCACCCCACCCCACTCCCAATAAAAATAATGGGAAATTTGACCATGACTCTATGCGATCTCTGGGCCTCGAGTTCTTTCTTCTGCAATAAAATTTTAGTCATTCTCTTAGGACTTCCTAGTTTAAAAATGCTTCCATTCTAGGAAATAACATATGAGTTCAATAGGAGAGCAAGCAACATGTAGAGCTATGGCAAGGAGAAAGTAGCCATAAGCAAGAAAACCCTGTACAAATATCACTGGAGTCTTCTATATCTCTATTTTCACTTTTGGAGCACGGTGCCAAATACACAAACTGCCAAAATGTTCCAGCCCTTCAACCAGCAAAAATTGTTGAACTTTCGGTAACTCAGTTGAATGTTGGTATTACAAGCTTCTCTATAGCTGAAAGTTTAAGTTAATATTGTTTCTCTCAAATGTAGCAGATTGTAAGTTAATATTGTTTCTCTCAAATATAGCAGACTGATAGTCACACAGATTTTTTTCATCACCCTCTTGTTCCTTACAGAAAATTTTCAAAATCCATCTGTATTGGGAACTGCACATTCTCTGCAGCTTCCCCTTCCCATGGTGAAGAATGCAGCTTCCCTAACAGGAAGGGTTTGCAACTACTCTAGAGTATCTGCTCCAGCTGGTAGTTCTGCTTGGCCCCTGCCCTCAGCCTCTGGTACCTCTTTCCAACCACTGATGGGTAGTGCCTATCTTGACCAATGTTCTAGCAGAACAATGCTGTCTGGAGTGTCTGGCCAGAGCCAGATGTCCACTTCAGCTGCTTCCTACCTGAATGTTTTGAAGTGGGATATTGCAGGAAGTGCGGAAAAGAATTATTCCATGGGAGACTCTACTGGGACTGTCATTGTCCAAGACACTGCTGTCTCTTCCATGTCGATGGCAGCTGGCTATGTGTTGACCTTGGATACCAACATCATGGTGTCTCTGTACCCATCACTTTCTGCCAGCCTGTTGAGAGGACACCATCTCAGGATCCAAATCAGAGTCATAGCGTGTCGCTTCCCGACCAGGAAGGAAGCCAGGTGTATTACTATCATCAGGGCCCACTGGGAACTTTCCTTTCTGGGGAACTAGATCCCTGCCTGAAATCTTATGGCTCCATGACACTCACAGGAGGTAGGGGATCTGCCCTCCAAACTTACAACAATGCATCCCCAGAAAAGTTTATGCTTCTAAAGGAGATTCAGGCCCCAAGTAACCGACCACCAGACTCCACCTACGGAGTCTACTACTCTGTGTCTGCTGAACCCATCACAGAATCGAGTTATCAACGTGAGTAAAATGGAGAGACGGGAAATCCGGTATTCAATAATTGGCATCAAATCTGCAAATGGGAAACTGTCCATAGACAGGTGACATGTAAGCTTAATAAACTAATATTTTTAAATTTATGAAACCTGAAGTTAAATAAACTCAGTTTAAGTTTAAACTCCCCTCACTCATTTTACAGCACTTATTTTCACACTTAAGATAAGGACTCTAATGCAGATTAGAAGGAATGATAGGATAATGGCCATGAAGGTTTTTTTTGTTTTGTTTTGTTTTGTTTTTTGCTTTTTGGGTCACACCTGGCGATGCACAGGGGTTACTCCTGGCTCTGCACTCAGGAATTACCCCTGGCCGTGCTCAGGGGACCATATGGGATGCTGGGATTTGAACCCGGGTCGGCCGCGTGCAAGGCAAACGCCACACCCGCTGTGCTATCTCTCCAGCCCCGGCCATGAAGGTTTTATAGAAGAAAACTTCAGGAGAATAACAAGGAATTTCACATTTTCATAGTTGATCAGTTCGCCACCATTACCACAGTAACAATAAACTCCATTCCTTAAACTCTTGTTTTTGTGAATTCTGAAGACATGTTAGAACTCTTACTCTGACGGCATCACATTAACTTTCCCTGTAATGTACAAGAAGGTTCTGAATACACCTTGTACTGGGAGATCCTGTCCAAACTTATCTAACCTAGAATCTCTACTTGAGCACAGACTTCATGAGGAACTGGTGCTTTATTCCTTCTCCTATTCCATGATTTGAACTATCCATATTTTTAGTCAGGAAAGTGAAGAAATTGACTATATTATGCTAAGCTCTGTACAGCATTTAATAGTTTACAAATATGTAGCTTAAAAAAATATTTAGTTTGGGGGAGGCAGACTGTGGGTCACAGCCCACAGTGCTCAGGTCTTACTCCTGGCACTGTGCTCAGAGATCACTGCTGAAGGTGTTTAGGGGACCATATATGATGCTGAGGAACAAACTGAGTTCAGCTCTGGGCAAGGAGGATGCCTTACAACTGCTATCCCTCTGTCCTAAGTCTCTTATTTTCAAGTACAGTTTAAACAGAAACTCTTTTAAATACAAAGAAAACCAAGGCAATGGCACCACATGAATGACAGTAAGACTACAACAGTTTCCTCTAATCTTCTAGCACAGGGCTGTGTCCATGATCCTTAGAAGAGCCAGTTAACAATGCCTTGTCCGTTGCTGGCAGGTGAACAGTTGTAGCACCACTGATTGTGTGGAGGAGTATCTTGTTTACGGGGGCCTGATTTCTTCTTTGATTCCTTTGTCTTGATGAATTCTGTGGGGAGGGAGACTTCCCTGTCATTGCAACTTTCAAGTCAGACATTTTGTCTGACACAAACTTCAGAATTGCCCGGGTCTTGCAGTAGCAGGAATGAAATATTTGAGAGGAACCCACCACCTGAGCTCAGAGATGTTCCCTTAATAGCTCCAGCCCAAAGGAACTTGGCACTGCCTCCAGCTCCAATTCAGGAACAAGAAGATGATGAGATGGATGAGATGAATATTGGGCTTTCAAAGTCGTTGGATACCTTGCAGATCCCAATAGAAAATCAAGATCCTCCACTGCGCCCTTTAGCAATCCCCAATATCCACCAGCTCCTGGCTTGCATTGACCCTCTCAGCCAAGAGAAACAGCCTTGCACTGAAACTACTGGTCAGGAAAAGAGAGGTCTATGTTTTGAGGACCCAGGAACACTTGAAAGTGGGATTGAATCTGGCGGTAGTAGTGCAGACATCACTACACTGGTTTAAGATATACATATTCCCCAGCTCTTTGATCGCTTAAAAGACCTAGATCAATGCAAAGATCTGCAGGTAATGAACACCAAAGATACCATCACTCTGAATCAGATGCAAGAAAATTCAAGTGGCACTAAGGGACCCTCCCATCCAACCTGGAAGAACAAAAATAAGGTCTCTGAGTCTTTTGTTGGTGAACTCAAGGCCAAAATCCCGCCAAAAGACCCAGAAAGCTTGCCAGGGAGGGTGACTGTAATGCTGCAGTTAGTGACAGGTGTCCTGTGACCATGGCCAAACATAACAGCAAATCTCAGAAAGCTTCCTCCAGCAGGATTAACAAGATAAAGAGGCATGGGCAAGAGAAGACAAAAAGGGCCAGAGAAAACTCTAAGAGTAAGCAGTCAGGGAACAAGGTCCAGGCAGAAGAGAAGCCCACCACTGCCAGGATAAAACGGAAGAAAAGTGAAACTGAGCTCTGCAAAGAGGCCCTTAAAAAGCCCTGCAGCTGCCCAGGCATGCGCATGCTGGAGTCCATGCAAGTGTTTCACGCACTGGGGAAGAAGAGTGATCAAAAGCCTGGATACTCTTCCTCCAATTCATCCCGGCCAACAACTGCATCTTTGCCAGGTCCTGCCACGCCAGCTCAGCCCCTTTTTACCAACCCATCTCGACCAGGCTTGCTGAACGCTACTAGGTGGCCCATTCTTCAGGCTGCAACTTATAGACCTGCTCCCTACAGGACAACAGCTAGCACTTGTCTCCAGCAGGAGCCTCTTCCTGTCTCTGTGACCAAGGGCCAGGCTTCACCCAAACGTCAGAGTCAGTTTCTACTCCAAGATTTCCTTTTCCAACCAATTCCACGAAGAAAGCCCAATGTTCCCGAGCCAGTGATGTTAAAGCCCATCACAAAAGAGCAAAGACCAGAGTGTGAGGCTATGAAAAGGAAGGCTTAGCAGGCGCATGAGAACGATACCAAATGCACCTCTTTGGGGAAAGTGCAGATTTTTATCGAGAGAGAAAAAGAGATGGACCTCTCTCAATACTATGTCTACGTAATGTGAGTTGCTGGGATGCTTGGTGCCAATTTAGGCAACAGATGGTTGCCGTAGACAAACACCTGAAATGCCATAACATTTCATTCATTCTGATATATTTTTAACAAGTTAAAGAGATGCATTAAAGTTAACAGACTAGTAATAAAAGTTCTGAATTTTGAGATGCTGTCAGCAGTGATTGTTATTTGGAGGGGGTTGGGGCTGGAGGATGGCATGAGGAAAAAATGGGAAGTTAGAGAGAGAACAAAGGGGATACAGACAAGACTGTAAGAAGGAGAAAGAGACTTGGTCCGGGGTTTTAAAGCCCCAAACAGTAGAAATTCCATGGCCCTGACGATGAGTAGGGGAGGATCAGAGGAATATTATAGCTTATAGGGCATTTCCCCTGCATGCGAGGCTGACCCAAGTTCGATCCTTGCAACACTCTATAGTCCCCCAAGTCCCACCAGATGTGATTCTTGAGTCGAGAGCCAGGAGTAAGCCCTTAGCACAACCAAGTATGCCCCCATTTCCGGTCTTCTCCAAAAATTAATGGGAGAAATAGCGTGGTGAGGGGGGTTGATTTAAATAATAAAATTGGAATAGAATGAAGAAGGCGGATGAATCTAAGAAGACCAGAAGAATAGTAAAAATTTTTTCATGCAGGTTGTCTTTATACTCACGACCACCTTTGAAAAATTAAGATATTTGAGTCACATCTCCAAAAGGTTTGGGTGGTCTATCCATAAATGATCATGGCTAGGGGAGTTTCCGTTTAGCTTTGACAGTTCAATTTTAACAACCGTTACAGCTCTAGTTTCAGCCATGGTTCCATTTCATCTGACCCAGGTTTCTTGAAAGTCTTTGCATAGTTGAGTAAGTTTAAGATAGCCATGTAGTATCCCTAAATTGAATGTGAGTTTATGTGAGTTTTATTCATTGGAACTTGAGTGCCGCAGTGACCCGGGCTTCCTGAAGCCCTTTGCATTGTTGAGTAAAGGTCAGTGGGCCTTGAACAAACCTTAAAGTGGATGCCACTTAATGTGTTTCTTTCATTGGAACTAGAGTGTAGCGGTGAGAGCTCTCATTTAAGTGTCATCATCTGCATATTTGAAAGTATGTACAATGTTCGTGAATCTTCCAGTATGAGTAGGAAATACTTGAAATTAGGCAACCGTTTATGGAAATGTGCTTATGTCATTGGAAGTGGAGTTTCAGTGTAGCTGTGCTAGTGCAATTTTAACAACCATTACGGCTCTAGTTTAAGGTGTGTTCTGATTTTGTCTGACACGGGTTTCCTGAAGTCCTTCGCCATGATGAGTCAAGAGGGCCTTGGAGTACCCCTACGTAGGATGTGAGTTTATGTGTGTTTCTTTCATTGGAACTAGAGTGTAGCTGTGTGGGCTCATATTTAAATATCCTAATCTGTATATTCAAAGGTTTCTACGTTGTTCGTCATCTGCCAGAATGCGTAGGAGATACGTGAAATTAGGCTATTGTTTAGATGAATGTCTCTCTGTCATTGGAAGTGCCGTTCCAGTGCAGCTGTGACAGTTCAGTTTTAACGACCTTGACAGGTCTAGTTTCACGTGTGTTCTTATTTCGTCTGACCCAGGTTTCCTGAAGTGCTTTTCATTGCTGAGTATGCTGAAGAGGGCTTTGAAGTACAACTAATGTGGATGTTAGTTTATGTGAGTTTCTTTGATTGGAACGAGAGTGTATCGGTGTATTCGCAAATGTATGTTTGTTATCTCTATATTTGAAGGTTTCTACTTTGTTCGTGAATCTGCCAGTTTGGGTAATTGATACTTGAAATTGGCCTACAGTTTAGGCGAAAGTGTTTCGATCATTGGATGTGGAGTTACAGTGTATCTGTTAGAATTCAAATTTAAGGACCGTTACAGCTCTAGTTTTAGCCATGAGGCTATTTCGTCTGAGCCGGGTGTCCTGAAGCCCTTTGCATTGATGTGTAAAATTATGGGGCCTTGAAGTACCCCTAAATGTGACTTTAAGTGAGTTTCTTCATTGGAAATAAAGCATAGCAGTGACAGCTCACATATCAGTATCTTTGTCTGTATATTTGAATGTTTATAACTTGTTCATGAATCTGCCAGTATATGTAGGAGATAGTTGAAATTCAGGTACCGTCTAGGTGAATGTGTTATTGACGTGGAGTTTCAATCTAGCTGTGACAATTCAATTTTAAGGACTGTATCAGGTGATTGACTATTTTATGGACTAGTTTCAGGTGAGTTCCTATTTCGTCTGATTTGGGTTTCCTGACTCCCTTTGCCTTGAGGAGTACTTGTGAAGAAAGCCTTGAAGTACCACTACAGTGGATGTGAGGTTAAGTGACTTTCTTCCCTTGGAACTAGAATATTGCAGTGATGGCTCACATTTCACTCCTTTATCGGGTTATTTGAAAGTTTCTACCTTGTTCGTGAAGTGAACTGCCTGTATGGATAGGAGATACTTTACATTAGGCTACCGTTTAGGTGAATTTGTACCTGTAATTGGAAGTGGAGTTACAGTGTAGCTGTGACAGTTCAATTTACACGACCGTTACTGCTCTAGTGTTGGATATCATTGGTTTGTCCTTTCCCCCTTGCCACTAGGAGCTTAGGTTTATCAGTCACACCCATCAAAGTGCTCCCGAGTCACTCCCATTCCTTTGTTTATCTGTAACCAATTCTACCAGTTTATCTGCTCTCCCTTAATCAAACTCTGTTAATTGGTAAGGTCAGAACTTCCTAGGACACTGAATATTATAACATTGCCTTTCTCTCCTCTTTATGCCTTTTGAATAATTTACTTTAAAGCTATGTCTTTTTTGTATAGACACAAGAAGACAATATTATGTTTTTATAATTTAAGACTTAATTGGCCTCGATATTCCCTCCTGGGCATCTGCTTTCTCCACTTAAGCCTCAGTTGCCCTCAGTTCCTAGCACCCCAAAGTAGGGTCCCCGACGTGGGACGGGAAGGATCCAGGGCAAGCGGTGAGTTATGTGCTACCCTGGCATCGAGATGGGCCTGGCCAAAGTGCCTAATTCTTAACTATAAGTTAAGAGCTTGATCATAGACAAATACTGTCATGATCCAATAGTAATTATGAGACTGGGACCCTGCCAGGGCTAGGAAAGACTGATCTGGCCTGAGCACTGTAGTCTGAGTTTGAGATGGCCCCAGGAGAGCAATTCTATAAGCTTTAATGCATCTCTTATTGTGTCCATACAAAATAATTAATATTATGAATTCTTATATGCTTGCTGGCTGAGGAGAAGAGAAATACATTCATGGGACTCTGCCCTTGGGTGGATCCTCCTGCTGAAAGAGAATTAAGTCCTAGGAGAAGCATCCCCTGAGGGAAAGGAACCTTACCCTATTGCTGACCACACCTATGTGTATGCCCCAACCCCCTCATGTGGTGGAGATTTAACTAGGCGGTAAGAGTGGGTTGGGGGCGAGATCCATGGAGGCCAGATCCATCGGGGCAGACCCACGGGGCCAGATCCACGGCGCCAGATCCACCGGGGCCAGATCCATGGGAGCCAGATCCACAGGGCCAGATCCACAGATTGAGAGAGAGACCGAGAGCCGGGAGAGAGGCAGAGAGAGAGAGAGAATGAAGTAGGATGGGGGAGAAAGAAGCAGGAGGAGAATCAGAGGAGAATGGAGATGGACATGAAATAAACCGATCGAGCAACCAGTTTGGCCTTCTTCCTTCCTTCACCTGCCTCGCCGCCTGAGCGCCCTTTTATTTTTATTTTTACACACTCTAGTTTTAGGTTTGTTCCATACTCATCTGCCCAGGGTTTCCTGGAGCCCTAGTCTTAATTTGTTCGTTTAAGGAGGTTTTGAAGTATTCCTAAAGTGGATGTCAGTTTATGTGAGTTTCTTTCATTGAAACTAGTGCGTAGCAGAGCTCCTGCAGAGCCCCCCTAACCCCTGGGACGTGTTCACCTCCTCCCTGGGACCTCATGCCTTGCAGTGTCTGCCCATGCCTGGGAACCAGAGGCTCTCCTGTGAGTGCAGCTGCTCCCACCAGAAGGAGACAAAGACTGTCCTTGGGACAGCCGCTGCCGGGCTGCCCCGAGACCAGCGCACCCCAACTTCCCTCTTCCTCTCAGGGGCTGTGTCAGTGTTTTTCCTTCACGGAATTTTGCGGGTGAGGGAGCACAGACATGCCCGGGAGTACCGTCAAACTCAACGACTTGCTCTCCATCCTCTCCCATCCTACCTGGACTTCCAATTTTATGCCCATTGGCCTGTACCTAAAGAACTACCTGTGAAGGTTCTTCTCGCCCTGCCCCTGCCATCCTTTTGCACCTGCGATGTCACAGCCCACGTGTGACCTGACCCCGTGTAGCGGGAACAGCTTGGATGTAGTCAAAGCATCCGGGAGCCAGGCGCTCGGGCAGGTATGCGGAGTAGAAGAAAGAGGCCAATCACTTAATACCTCTACTGCAAACCACAACACCCAAAAGGAGAGAGAGAGAAAAAGGGAATGCCCTGCCACAGAGGTGGGGTGGAGGGGCTGGAATGGGGTTGGGGGAGGGATGCTGGGACCATTGGTGGTGGAAAATGGGAAATGGTGGAGGGATGGGTACTCGACCATTGTGTGACTTAAATGCAAGCACAAAAGCTTGTAAGTCTGTAACTGTATGTCACAGTGATTCACTAATAATAAATTAAAAATTAAAAATAAAAAAAGAAAGAGGCCAGGAGGGTCATGGCTGTGTGCTTATGGGGTACAAGGTGGCTTCGCTCAGGGCACTGTCCCCTGGGAGCAGGAAGGGCTGCAGGCATGGAAGTACCTTCAGGTCTGGAGAGGGCCCTTGTCCCGCGTCCTGCTTGGACTGCACCAAGGACAGTGAGCAGAACACAGCCTGCCCCAGCCAACTGAGGCCCAAGGCAAAGGTGTGTAAATTCCCCCAGGTGCTCGGGAGAGCTGGGGGCTGTTCATTAATTTCTCCATTCAGGGTCACACCTAATCATGCTAGGGGATACTCAGTGGTCACTCGTGGTGGTGTGGGGGGATCCACGCTGAGCCCAGGCCTCTTACCGGCACCTATACTCCTCCCTGACACAATCTCTAGGACTCTTAACTGATACATTTTATTTTTATTTAATTGAATGACGGTGAGATACACATTTACAAAGTTGTTTTGTGATTGGGTTTCAGCCCTACCCCAGCCAGCCTCCATGTCCATGGCAGGCACTTCTCTCTTACTCTCAATCTCCTCACTCTCTCCCTCCCTCTCCCTCTCTCACACTCTCCTCATTCTCTCCCTCCCTCTCTCTTTCCCTCCCTCCCTCCCTTTCTCAACCACTTGCCTCACTCACTCTGCTACTCTCTTCCTCTCGCTCGTTCACTCGCTCTCACTCTTACTATTGCTCTCACTCCTCTTTCTGGCATAATGGTTCATATTAACTTTTCACAACAGTCACAGTAGTAACATAAGAAAACAAAAAGAGAGGAAAGAAAATAGAAAAATCTTACCAGTTACCATTCTCTTTTATCTGAGGATAAAATGCACGCCTGGAGACAGCTCAGGCTGAGTCTGTGCCCTGCACAGATGCCCAGTCCCCAAAAAACCATCAAGAGTGATCCCTGAGCTCAGATGCAGGAGTCAACCTTGAGGATCACTGGGTGTGACCCCCCCCCCGCCCCAAACACAAACAAATCCCCAGACTCAAAGAAAGAGAAATCTGGTATCAAGGAGTCTGTTCACCACCTAAGCATGCAGCCGATGCTCCTAATTAAACCCGGGGAAGGCCTCTGAGTCATCGGAGAGAATCAATACTTAGGAGCAAGGTGGAGTTGTTTGGGACGTGGGGTGGCCACCGCGCCTGTGGGCATCATCCCAGCCTCCACCATCACAATCCCCCTTCAGATGGCTTCACCGAGCACTGAGGTGTGGGAGGTGCTGAGTCCTCTGCCTGCCTGCTCATCCTCAGGTCTCCGGGAGCTCCATCTCCCTCCCTGCTGCCCAGCCCTCGCCCCCAGCACCCCCAGTGCTGAGCCAGGGACACAGAACCCGGAACAAAGCATATGAGACTGGTTTGGCTCTGGTTTCCTGGGCATGGCCCATGTCCTCCAGCAAGGAGTGGGGTCAGCGGGAAATTGAGCTGCACCCCCAATCCGTGCCCCGTCCCAGGTGGGCAGGTAGAGCACAGAGCCTGTCCTTCCCCCTCACCCTCTGTGGTCCTGCAGCTGACCCCCTCCGCACTCACAGCCTCGGTGGCCGAGTCCCTCTCTGCCACTGTGACACGGGGAGGTGAACCTCACTTCCAAGTGGGAAGCAGCTAGGAGCACTGCCTCTGGCCAAGGGCTGTAGTCAGATCCCTGGGACCCTGCTTGCCTTCCCTGCTAGACCCCCCTCTGTCCCGGGTCCACTCTGGAGTCACCCGCATATCCTCACCAGACAGACCTCCTCTATATAAAGGCCTCTCTATATTTACTACATTACTCTAGCAAATTCAATTATTTCACTAAGTGACTATATTTGCTGCTTTGCTTCCCTCTGCCAAAGGTCTGCGTCGAACATCCCTTTGCTTCCAGCCAGCACTTGGTCTCATATATCTGATCACAGCCTGCTGATGGGGTGTCGTGACCCCAACCGTTTAGCTCTCTTAGTCACTCTACTAAGTCCCAGGATGCCTCCCCTCCCCAGTGCTCCCAGACTGCTCCTGAGCCCCCCTTAGCGCCGGCCCCTGATCTGTCCACAATGGGTGCTCAGAGCCTGTGTCTTCACATCACTCCTCGATTACTCTGCAAGTCCCTCGAAGAGAAGCAGTGGGCTTCTTGTGGGTGTCCCCAGGGACCTGCACTGTGTTTGGACCCCCAGGGGCCTTACCCTGTAGAGGAAGGGCAGCAACACCCAGATGTAGAGTAGGCAAAGGCGAGGACGTGCAGCTGCCTGTACAGCTTGGACCCCTGTGTACCCAGAACTCTAAATGGTGCAGGCAGAAGAGGAAGAGACAGGGTGGAAGGAGTCTCAGTGCACGGGGCGCTTGGGAGGGCCTGGAGAGTACCGCGTTAAGTCACAGCGCACCGCCACACTCGATTTCCATGGCCACCTGGCCCCCATCATCACGGGTGCAGCCCGCCAGCTGCCCGAGTATCCCTCGGCTGAGCAGCATTCCATCCTCTGGCCTCACACTCCTCACACTCACCGGAAGGCCTATTGACTGAGAATTGTGATGGGCCCCTGGGCTTTTTGAGGGGAAGGTGCTTTCCACCCCCAAATGACTAAGGTCAAGCCTTGGTCAAGCCTCATTCAGGAGAGGGTGTTTCCGCAACATCTCCTGCAGGTTTTTTTGGTTTTCACTTTTGGGGCCACATTTAATGATACTCAGGGGTGTTACTCCTGGCTCTGCACTCAGGGATCACTCATGGTGGTACTTGGGCAACCATATCAGATACTGGAGATTGAACCCAGGTAAACCGGGTACAAGACAAACGGTCTCCCTGCTGTACTATCGCTCCCACCCCAGGGCTGGACTCTGAAAGAAATGTCTGAAGTACTTGGAGACTCAGTGAGACCCAGATGAAGCTGGGTGGGTGGGTGGGGGAGTGGTCGGCACTGTGCAGAGGTTCTTTGGAAACCCCATACTCTTAACTGCCAGAGTCTTTTCTATCTTCCTTCCTTCCTTCCTTCCTTCCTTCCTTCCTTCCTTCCTTCCTTCCTTCCTTCCTTCCTTCCTTCCTTTCTTCCTTTCTTCCTTTCTTCCTTCCTTCCTTCTTTCTTTCTTTCTTTCTTTCCTTCTTTCTTTCCTCCTTTCTTTCTTCCTTCGTTCTTTCTTCCTTTCTTTCTTTCTTTCTTTCTTTCTTTCTTTTTTATTTTATTGAATTGCCATGAGATATAGTTAAAAGCTTTCATGTCTGAGTTACAATCACACAATGATCAAACACCCATCCCTCCACCAGTGCACATTTCCCACCACCATATCCCCAGTATACCCCCCCTCTCCCACCCTCCCCTTGCATCCATGGCATAAAATATTCCTCATACTCTCTCTCTAGTCCTGGGCATTATGGTTTGCAATGCAGATACTGAGAGTTTTCACGTTTGGTCCTTTATCTACTTTCAGCACACATCTCCCATCCCGATTGATTCATCCAACCCTCATTTTCTTAGTGATCCCTTCTCTATTTCAGCTGCCTTCTCCCCTCTGCTTATGAGGCAGGCTTACAACTATGGAGCAAAATTCCTGGCCTTTGTATCTACTGTCCTTGGGTGTCAGTCTCATGTAAATGAGTGCAGTCCTTCTATATCTGTCCCCCTCTTTCTGACTCATTTCACTTGGCATGATACTCTCCATGTCTATCCACTTATAAGCAAATTTCATGACTTCATCTCTTCTAACAGCTGCATAGTATTCCATTGTGTAGATGTACCAAAGTTTCTTTAACCAGCTCTCTGCTTTTGGACACTCAGGTTGTTTCCAGATTCTGGCTATTGTGAACAGTGCTGCAATGCACATAAAGGTACAGATGTCATTTCTACTATGATTTTCTGCACCCCCAGGGATCTATTTCCAGAAGTGGTATTATGGGGTCATATGGAAGCTTAATTTCTAGTTTTTAAAGGACTGTCCATATTTTTTCAGGAAGGCTGGACCAGTTGGCTTTCCCACCCACAGTGAAAGAGCGTCCCTTTATCTTCACATCCACGCCAGCACTGGTTGCTTTTGTTCTTCTGAATGAATGTGTGCCAGTCTCTATGGTGTGATGTAGGATAATATTGGGTTTGTCCTTTCAGACTTGATGCAGGGAACTTAGTTTTCCTTAAAGAAATGTCCTTTCTGTATGGACACAGGAAGACAGTTCATATTATGCTTTGTAACGTGGGAGTTGATTGACTCTGAATAATATTTACTCTTGGGCATCTGCTTCCTCGACTCAGTTGCCTTTAGTTTCTAGCACCCCAAAAGCAGGGTCCTAATGAGGGACAGAATGGACCCAGGGCAAGCTGTGAGCTACCCTGGCATCAAAATGGGCCAGGCCAAAGTGCTACAATACTCAACTATAAGTTGAGAGCATGGTCATATGCAAATGCTGTCATGATCCAAATGTAACTACGAGACTATGACCCTGCTGGGGTTCGGCAGACTAACCTGGCCTGAGGACTGTGGTCTGGAATATATAGTGAGATGTCCACAGAAAGAACCAAACTTTAAGTTTTATATATCTCTTACTGTGCTCATGCAGAATGATATGGCTGGAAATATTTGAAGTAGATTTACTACAAGTATTTAAGTGGATTACTAGCTGAGGAAGGAAGGGACACACCCTGACACACCCTTGTTTGGACCCCACCCTTGAGCAGATATCCTAGTTATCTGGAGTAATCTCTTTAGATGAGATTTTTGTTACTCTCCTTGAGGAGTGGTTTTATCCCTCTTTGTTGATTTGTTAATGTCAACTCACCTTTGTCTCACCACCCTATGTGACTGCTACATAAACTAAGACTGTAGGGGAAGAGACAGAGACAGCAGAGACAGAAGGGGAGACAGCAGAGATAGGAGAAGAGGCAGTGGGACACAGACAGAGGCAGCAGGACACAGACAGAAGAAGACACAGCAAGGAGAGGACAGAGGCAAGACAGAAGCAAGGAGAAGACACAGAAGTGGGGCGAAGACACAGGAGAAGACACAGGAGAAGAAACAGCAGGGAAGACAGAAAGAAGAGAGAAGACAAAGAACTAGAGAAAGAGAGAGGTCGGAAGAGACCAGAGGAGAGACTACAGAGACAGAGATAGAGAGACAGACAGAAGAGAGCACAGTGAGACACACAGAAGCAGAGCACAAGGAGGAGCCATACCAATCCAGTCCATACAGTGTGGCTAGAGAGCACCAAACATGAGCAGCGAGAGAGAGAGAAAGAGAGAGCGCCAGCCCAGGAGCCCACAAACGACATGACACATCACCACATCACCCCTTATGCGCACATACTTTGTCATTTTTTACAGTGTGAGATGATATCTCATTGCTGTTTTGATTTGCATCTCCCTGATGACTAGTGATGTGGAGCATTTTTTCATGTGCTTTTTGGCCATTCGCATTTCTTTTTTGAGGAAACTTCTGTTCATTTCTTCTCCCAATTTTTATATAGGGTTGGAGGTTTTTTTCTTGTACAATTCTACTAGTGTCTTGTATATCCTGGATTTGAATCCCTTATCAGTGGGTATTGGGTAAATATTCTTTCCCATTCTGTGGGCTCTCTGTATTTTGGCCACTGTTTCTTTTGAAGTGCAGAAGCTTCTTAGATTGATGTAGTCCCATTTGTTTATGTGTGTTTTCACTTGCTTGGTCAGTGATGTTTCATCTTTCATCATCATCATCATCATCATCATCATCATCATCATTATCCCGTTGATCATCGATTTTCTCGAGTAGTCTCAGTAACATCTCCATTCATCCTAGACCTGAGATTTTAGAAGCCTCTCTCTACTCGGCCTTCCCAACGATGCCGCATTGGAGGTTCTTTCAGGGTCAGAGAAATGAGACTGAGCTTGTTACTGGTTTTGGCATGTGAATACACCATGGGGAGTTTTTGAGGCTCTCCCATGTGGGCAGGAAATTCTCGGTAGCTTGCCAATTTCTCCCAGAGGGAGAAGTAGGTTGTAAGATATTTTGCTTCCAGGAGCTTGCTTTAAAGGGGCCTTCAGCATGGCTGTGGCTAGGTTCAGAGTTCTTCGGCCACCGGGAGCTCTGTTCAGAACAGGGAGGGAAGCTGGAGACCATCCCTTCTGAGGGGTCCATGGGAAGACAGCCAGACACGTGGACAAGAGACTCTCTGCATCACTTTTTTCTGGGAGCTTGGTTTTAAGTCTCTGGATGTTGGCCATTGATGGGATTACAGGGCTCCAGGGGCAGTCCCTGGGTGTGACAGCCTAGCTACTGGAAAATGGGAAATCTGGGCGGAAGAGGCCCAGTCCCGATCTGATCAGCATTGGAGGTCTCAGCCCCAGGTCCCACACACATGGGGAAGGTTCCTCTACTGATGCCTTCATCCATAAGGCTCGTCTGAACGTGTGGAGAGGGACATTGAGCATGGTTGTAGCTAGGGTCTAAAGGTCTTCAGCTGCCCAGAGCTCTGCTCGGGGAGGGGAGGGAAGCTGGAGCCCATCCCCTCCGAGGGGACCTGGGGAAGATAGCCAGGCCCATGGCAAGAGACTTTCTGCTTTGCTCTCATCCGGGAGCTTGCTACTAAGTCTCTTTAAAGATGTTTTTAGCTTCAGTGTCATGGAGGGTTCTGCCTACATTTTCCTCTATGTACCTTATGGGTTCGTGTGTAATATTGAGGTCTTTAATCCACTTTGATCTGACTTTTGTGCCTGGCATTACACAGAGGTCAGAGTTCATTTTTTTGCAGTTTTAACAGCACCACTTGTTTGTATTTCTTTCTTGGGTTTTGGTTATGGCGTCACACTTGGCAGTGCTTAGGGCTTACTCCTGGCTCTGTACTCAGGGGTCACTCCTGACATGGCTCAGGGGACCCTGTGTGGTATAGAGGATGGAACTGGAGTTGATCAGGTGCAAGACAAGCACTTAAAACCTGTATTCTCAAAAAAAAAAAAAATCTGTATTCTCTCTCTCTCTCTCTGGCCTCCAAGAACCTTTTAAAGTCCAGTACCCAGAAGCTAGGGCTTAGATGATATGCCTTACATACCCCAGAGTTTGATACCCAAGTTCAAGAACGAAGTGTTGTCAGGGGTGACCCCCCCTCTGAGGCTCGGGGGTCAGCACTCACCAAGGCCCAGTGTCCTGACTGTTCAGAGACCTCCGGCAACCGCCCAGGGGGTTGGGTCCTCATGTGGCCATGCTCAGGGCTGAATCCTGGCTCTGCTCCAGCATCACTCCTGGGGGGTTCAAGGAACCATCAAGGGTGTCTGAGAACAAGGAGGAGAGCTGAAGGCCTGGGACCCTCCAGGTGCTCTTTGGCCCTGCTGGCATCCAGATGGCCATGCAGGCAAGGGACTTAACATGGGTCTCCTCACAAACCCCAGTACTTCATGCCATATCCCCAATTCCACAGCAATTTTCTGTTTTCTTTTCTTTTTTTTTCAGGCAACACACTTCTGGCTATGCTGAGGGGTTACTCCTGGCTCTGCACTCAGGAATTACTCCTGGCAGTGCTTGGGGGAACATATGGGATGCCGGAGATCGAACCCGGTCAGCCACGTGCACTGTGAGTGCCCTCCCTGCTGTTCTATTCCTCCAGCCTCATCCCACAACAATTTTCTTCCACACTTTTTGTGTGAAGCACACCTGGCAGTGCTCAGGGACTAGTCCTGGCTAGAGTGACCCCTGGTGGTGCTCAGAGAACCATAAAGGGAGAGCTGAGATTAAAACCAGGGTTGGAAGTGTGTGGGGCTGAGGGTAATTATGATAAAGACCGGTATGGCCGTGATAGCTGGGAATGATCACGCTGGACAAGAACTGAGTGTAACTAGGTCCCAGGGGTTCCCCCAAATCTGCCCCATTATCCTCTCCTGAAGAGACAGGTTTCTATGTTTTGCCACATGCACTGCCTCAGTTCCCCAGACCCTTGGCTCCTCTGCCCCTGTCATGGCCCCCTGCACCTCTGGCCCAAGCTTCCCATGTCCTCGGAGCAATCACAGTGACCTGACTACTGACCCCATCTGCTCCCTGCCCCGGGGCTCTGGGAGCATGGCCAGAGTAGGCATGGGGGCTGCTAGGGTCTGGAGGGTTCTGGCGTGAGCAAGCCCAACCCCTCCCTGATTTGACCCTGGGGCTTGCACAAGTGCACTGCAAAGTATGTGCTGGCATTTGTTCTCTCCCTGGGAGGGGAAGGAGAGGAAGAAGAGAGGCTCTGAGCAATGTAGCCTTTCTGGGTGGGGGAAGGGAGATGCTTTTTTTTTTTTTCATTCATTCTTAGTCGCATCTGATTTTTTTTTTAATTTATTTATTTTTAATTAGAGAATCACCGTGAGGGTACAGTTACAGATTTATACACTTTTGTGCTTATACTTCCCTCATACCAAGTTTGGGAACTCATCCCTCCACCAGTGCCCATTCTCCACCACCCGTAAACCCAGTGTCCCTCCCACCCTCCCCAATCCCATCTCCCCCCCACCCCACCCTGCCACTGTGGCAAGGCATTCCCTTCTGTTTTCTCTCTCTAATTAGCTGTTGTGGTTTGCAATAAAGGTGTTGAGTGGCCGCTGTGCTCAGTCTCTAGCCCTCATTCAGCCCGCAACTCCCTTCCCCCACATGGCCTTCGACTACAATGTAGTTGGTGATCGCTTCTCTGAGTTGACCTTTCCCCGGAACGTGAGGCCAGCCTCGAAGCCATGGAGTCAACCTCCTGGTACTTATTTCTACAGTTCTTGGGTGTTAGTCTCCCACTCTGTTATTCTATATACCATAGATGAGTGCAATCTTTCTATGTCTGTCTCTCTCTTTCTGACTCATTTCACTCAGCATGAAACTTTTCATGCCCATCCACTTGACTACAAAATTCTTGACCTCCTTTTTTCTAACAGCTGCATAGTATTCCATTGTATAGATGTACCAAAGTTTCCTCAACCAGTCATCCGTTCTGGGGCATTCGGGTTTTTTCCAGATTCTGGCTATTGTAAACAGTGCTGCGATGAACATACATGTGCAGATGTTGTTTCGATTGTACTTTTTTGCCTCTCTGGGATATATTCCCAGCAGTGGTATTGCTGGGTCAAATGGGAATTCAATATCTAATTTTTTGAGAGTCGTCCAAATTGTTTTCCAGAAGGGCTGAACCAGTCGGCATTCCCACCAGCAGTGAAGAAGGGTCCCTTTCTCCCCACATCCTCTCCAACAGCGGTTGCTTTTGTTCTTTTGGATGTGTGCTAGTCTCTGTGGTGTGAGGTGGTATCTCAAAGTTGTTTTGATCTGCATCTCTCTGATGATTAGTGATGCAGAGCACTTTTTCATGTGCCTTTTGGCCATTCGTATTTCTTCCTTGGTAAAGTTTCTGTTCATTTCTTCGCCCCATTTTTTGATGGGGTTGGATGTTTTCTTCTTGTAGAGTTCAACCAGTGCTTTATATACCATTGATATCAACCCCTTATCTGATGGGTATTGTGTAAATATCCTTTCCCATTCTGTGGATAGTCTTTGGATTCTGGTCACTGTATCTCTTGCGGTGCAGAAGCTTTTTAGTTTAATGTAGTCCCATTTGTTGAGGGAGATGCTTTTTGGCTCATACTTGGCGATGCTCAGGGGTTACTCCTGGCTTGGGACTCAGGAACTACTCCTGGCGGTGCTCAGGGGATCACATGGAATGTCAAGGATCTAACCCAGGCCGGCCGAGTGTAAGGCAAACACCCTCCCCGCTAACCTATCGCTCTGGCCCCTTTTAAGTGCCTTGCAGTGAGATGGGTGAACAAGGGGCAGGGACTATGGTTTTCTATTTGGCTCCCAAACGTCACACCCTGAACCTCAGCCTGTCTTCACCTTTAGCCCGACTGCCCCAGGGCAGTTTCGGCCATCTACTCAGACCCCTAGAAATCTGTCTTGGCCCTTGCGCTGCTGTCGGAGATCATCTGATCATTCCTGGCTCAGGCACTCTCTTCCTGTGATCCCTAACTTGGGAAGGCGGGCTCTGGCCACCGAGGGCCAGCCCGAAAGCATGGGTTTCCTGAGGCTTGAGACAACATTTCACTCGGCCTGATAAAATGCTTCCCCGGGGGTTGCAAATGAACCGGCCTGTCCAACTGCAAAGCTGAATCTACATGGGGAAAAGGAGAAAAAGCAGAAGAGAACAGAGGGGTTGGGGAAGGCAAAGTGCCCCAGGCCACAAAGCTGCAGTTGCGCATTATACCACAAGGTGTCGCTAAAGATTCAGGGCCTGAGGGACCAGAGGCAAAAGACTCCTCCCAAACATTCACAGCCCTGGGCCTGGTGGGGGTGCGTGGGGCAGGACTAATCTCTAGGGATCCAGACTCCCCCTATCCAGAACCAGGTTAGCAAGAAACACTGTCTCCGGAGAGAAACGTGTATCAAGGGAGGGTGGTTGATCTGAACCTGGTAACTCCTGTTGCTGCAGAGCTACAGTGTAGCAAGCTGGCTGGGAGTACTGTGGGGCTTTGGGGAAAGGTTCTGTGCAACGTGTGTGCACACGCCTGAGTGGTCTCCCACTGATCTCCTGTCCTGTGGCTCACCGCACAGCAGCAAGGACAGTCTTGTGTGCCGGCCTTGGTCCTAGCTGGTCTTTGTCGTCTTCCTGAGCCCTCTGGCCTCCAGCTCTGTCGGGCACCTCTGCCTGCATCTCTGGTCTTCTGTTCTCACTGGGCACAACTCAGCAAGGGCAGCTCCACACTGAGCTTACGGGCCTTCAGCGTGAGGCCTTGGGAAGACTCCTCCTTGTGGGTTCTTGCCTCCCTCTCTTCCCGAGGGGTCTTTTCCCGAGAACTCTCCTTCAGCAGCCTCCTGCGTGGGCGCCCGTATGTTTCTGGAGGAAACAGCCCTCCTAAGGGAACCCCGGGGGCCACATGGCTCAGGCAGTGCAGGCAGACAGCAGCTCCTCCCTCTGCCACAGCCCCCAACGGTTTCCCGCTGACCACAAATGGGCATTCTGGAGATTTTAAGAAGCAACTCTGTCCAGAGGTGCCAAGTGTACCCCACCACTCCCCCGGGCAAAGAGACATTCGTTCCTTGTACCTAGTCACTCATGCTAGAGGAAACAGTCCCCCTGCTAGCTCATAGCACACTCAGGAAACTTCTCCCCACTTCCACAAAGCTGCCCTAGGTTATAGACACAGGGGATGGTCCCCCTCACCCAGGATGGCTTTCTTGCCCCCTGCATACAGGGCTCCCCTCATGCTGACTCATATTCCCAACACTGCCCTGAGTCCTAAACAGACCAGACAGTGCGACCCCCAAGGGCCAGAGTCAGAACCAGGGACAGGGCAGGCGTGTCCTTCCAGGAGCCCTGCACCCATGCATTCTTTCTGGGGGGCAGTTTTTTCCTGGGGTGGGAATCCCGCCTGACCTGGCACCTGTACAGCTCAGGCCTGGCACAGAGGCTGCTCCAGACATCAGTGTCCACTACCAGGGTCCTTGAGGGGCTGGGGAGGAGGAGGGCCTAAGCAGGGTCTGGTCCTGTTCCCTACCCACCATCAGAGCCCTGTGGGAGTCTGTGCCCTCCAGCATGAGCAAGTGTGCCCCTGACTACCCTCCACGGCCTTTCTGAGGAGGGAGGCCCAGAACCCAGCCTTGGGGGGAGTAGTGTCCCCCCACAGACCCCCCTGACTCAGGACAGGTGGCTGGAAGGCCACTGGCCTCCCAGGAAAACAAACCACCCAGTCTTCCAGGCTGGGAGACATGCCCACCTTGCCCTGGGGTCCACCGATCTCATTGCCACCCACAAGAAAGAGGGGTCCAGGTTTGCCTTGCAGAACACCTGCCCCCACTTACAGTTGGGGATGGGCGCAGAGGAGGTGCCTGCAAAAACAGCAGCGACCAGCATGGGGCGCAAATGTAGTTGCAGTTGGTAGATGAAGGATCCTTTCTCCCTCCCTCTCTCCGTCCCTCCCTCCCTCCCTCCCTCCATCCATCCATCCCTCCCTCTATCTCCTTATGAGACATATAAGTAGACAAACAGCTGGATTGTTCAAGTTTAAGGGTCACCTGTACAGTCATCTGTGCTCTCAAAGGCAGGTCAGTACAATGCAATATTGCTCCCCCAGCCCCACCAGAGTCCAACAGGTTAACCATTGTTGTAGTTGGCAGACATCAAGGACAGTTAGTAAGTCCATCAACAAGACCTAGGCACATGGAGATCAGAGGCTAGTTTAGCTCACAGAAAATCAGTAGGCATCCTTAAAATATTAAGCTGTTTGGGCAAGAGAGGTAGTTTAGCAGGCAGGGTGCCTGCCCTGCACCCAGTTGACTGAGCTCCTGCAGGAGTGATCCCTGAGTGCAGAGCCAGGAGGAAGCCCTGAGCATGGCCAGGTCTGGACTATCAACTAAAATAAACAAATAAATAAATCAAGTTTAAACAGTTTTCTGTTCTATTTTTGGCCCTATTTTATTCTAAATTAAAGGACCCTAAAGAGTATAAGTCTATGTTTGCCTGACACAAGTTTGCAGCTAGCAGATACTTTGTCATCTATTCTATCCTTGCCTACTATTATTCCTAGGTGCATGTTTGCCTAGGACAATAATCCTAACCTGGGGGTTTCTGATAGGGGATAATTTCTCATAATAACCCATAACTTCCTAACATTAAGTAAGTAATAATGTATATTATAAAGTATGGACATACAATTTAACTTTTAAATATTATTTAAAATATATTAGTAATGAATTAGTGTTGTTGGTTAACAGTGCAATCTATAAAATTATTTAGTAACTTTCTTGATTTATTATTGAAATATGTAAGTTCTTGAGTATAAGAGGAGTATTTCCATACCACGAGAGTCTGAGGAAGGTGAAACTCTTATAACTCTCTTGTAGGATTCCATCGCCCTAACATGCTTTATTCTACCTCTCTGTCCAATCTGGTCTTCTTCTTGGGAATCTGACCTCTTTATTGGCTAGCCTCTACCTTTCAACTGCCTGCTTTATGACATCATTCTCCCCCCAAACCTACCACCACATGATAGAATCTTGGGGTTCCCGTGAAGTTGTTTGTAAACATATTTATATCATCACAAGTGACCATGACCAGTAACCAGTCGTCTGTACTGGACGCTTGTGGTCTTCCGATTCAGTGTTCAGATGTACTCTTATATCGTCTCCTCTACCTATCATCAATTTTTCCTTTTCTCTGACCATATTAAGTAAGGAATAATACTTTTCAGAGATTTTCATTAGGTTTCTCATCCCTAAACTGAATAGTCAAGTAAAAACAGCCTGTAGTAATGGAAGAAAGTATTCAGCTTGAATTTTATAAGCTAATATTAGCTTGACTTTGACATTTGCTGTGTGATTTTAGACATTGACTTTCTTTTTCTCACATACAAAGTGCTTTTCTTCATTTATTGCATTATATTTTAGACACATTTACAAGCTCAAATACCTGCATATATACATGTATGTATATATATATGAGTGTTTATCCTCTGAGTTTCTTTTTCCTTTCAATAATGATATTTCATGATATCCATAAAAAGTAATCAGAGACAATATGTTGACAGAAACAAAGTAAATCAGAGACAGTATTTTGACAGAAATAGAAAATGTAGGTGCTGTAGAAAACTGTTAATATATATCAGGATGTTTTCTCTGAAGCAGTCAATCCAGTTGTATTTATAGTTTAGTATTTTTAAATGTGGTGCTATTCCAAAGGCATGATCATGGGTCTTTGAGTTTTCTATCTAAACTAGGTGATAAGAATAAATGGGGAGTGGGGAAGTTGTGGAGTGATGAGCTGTAGGGAGGCAAGTCTCAAATGTAAGGAAGTTTTGGAACACTTTCATCAAGCATTGACCAGCAAGAAACTTAGTAGTAGAAGACAATATGAGGGAAAATAAAGTAGGAAATAAAGAAAGAGAATATGGAGGGAGATTATCAAGAAAGAGGAAACCATTTGTGATAGAATGTTGGAGAGAACCAAAGATTTAAAAATCAAAACAGAAAGAATATATGTTAAATATGCTGAGTTAAATATGCTGAGAGCAAGTCAAAGCAGTTTATTTCAATAACGGCTAGGACTAGAGGGTGCACTATGCCTTGAGTAGAGTACCAGGAGGAAAACCAGTTTAACAGAAAGCCACGTTGGTGGTTTCTATTCTTATTGTCTCTTAGAACACACCTGGCACTTGGCAGTTTTGAATATAAACAAGCTAATAATGCTTCCTATAAATAACTAATACTGGTTATCCAGGGGGATGGAAGAAGCAGAATCTTCAATGTTTTTTATTACATTTTAGTTTTTAAGTACATATACGCTCTACCTGTTAAATAAATGATATCTTCTAACTTGAATCAGGAGACTTGATTCTTTTGTGTGGTAAGTTGGCTCCAGGTTAAGGCTGCTTGTCATCCTCAAAAACAGTTTCTTCCTAACATGAGAGCATTTTGTTAAAAGTCGACATCTGTTATTAGATCCTAAGAGGAAATAGAAAAGTCAAGTTTCACATGTCTAATTACACTAATTACACATTTATCTCGGCTTTATGGAGTTTTCCAACATTAAAAATATTTAAATTGGATTTTAGAGCTCATTTTCTTTTTTTTTTTTTTGCTTTTTGTGTCACACCTGACGATCGATGGATGCACAGGTATCACATCTGGCTCTGCACTCAGGAATTACTCCTGGCAGTGCTCAGGGGACTATATGGGATGCTGGGAATCAAACCTGAGTCAGCCTAGTGCAAGGCAAACGCCCTACCTGCTGTGCTATCACACTTGGTGCTCATTTCTTAAGCTTTGGGAAGGACATTTTCCTGGTTGATAAAGATAATTCTAATCTAGGTTTTGAAGATAAAGTTGAAGATAAAGATAAAGTTTTTGTGACCATTTTTTAAATAATCTTTTCTGTTTCTTGTGTGATTTACTGACATTGTACGCTGTGTTCAATACCTGTTCTTTGCCAATTAATATTCATAGATATGAATGAGAATTATAATTTAATTTCTTGTATTTATTAAATTTTATTCTGCTTTTTCCTTATTTAAAACATATTTTTGGCTACCAAATGCAGTCACACTTATTATATTTTCTACTTCTTATGTAAGTTACTGGTAAATCTTCTGTTTTATGGACTGGTAAGGTGTGCACTTGCCTGATGGTGCAAACGCAGAAGATCAAGTACAACATCATTGATCAACCAAAATGAGAAGGCATCAATCACATCACGCCATCTTGGACACTGGAGAACTTTTCCTTGAACACACGACGACAGAGGCATTGGTGGTGTTGGTGTTCTTGTCAACACAACTTAGCCATGAGCATTGATTCATTCAAATAGCTAACAACCCGAATTGGAAGATTACACTTGAAAAGATGTGGCTCACTGCCGGCTATTTCTATATTCATCGTCTACACACCAACACCCAACTATGATGAAGAAGAAATTGAGAAGTTCTACATGGCGCTGGAGAAGTTCTTTAAAAAAGACCACACCTTCTACAAGATCATTGTTGGTGATTTTAATGCCAAGATAGAACCGAGAATGTCTCCCAAAGAACTCCACGTTGGGTTCCATGGACTAGAATGGAACGAAAAGGGTGAGAGACTGTCTGAGTCTATCATGTCGACCAAGACCATCCATTCCAAAAGGAAAAATCTAAAATTGGACATGGGAGTCTCCTGGTGGACAGTTCCACAATGAAATTGACCACATCATATTCAATCAAATGTTTTGCCTGACTGATGTCTCTGTTGTCCCCAAATTCCAAATGGGATCGGACCACCAACACCTTCATGGAAAATTCTACTTCTTAGAGTGGAGAAAAAGGACTGCAAAGTTTAAGTTTATGAAGATTACTCCCAGAATAACCACCAACTGGGAGCTCTTTGACACTATTGTGGCAACGTGGGAAGATGCCGTTGTTGACACTATTGAAGAGGAATATGATTGACTGGTTCAGAACCTCCATGATTTCATGAAAAATACCGAGAGTGGGAAAGCCACAAACAGAAGCCTGTCTTCAGAATGTCTCGAGCTCATTCGCCAACATGGTTTGTCAGGAGCCTCAGGCAATCATAAGCTAACGACCAAGCTCGCAAAGCTGTGCAGAGAAGTGATAAGGGAAGACCTCAAAGAGAGAAGAGCAGCAGTGTTGGCTGATGTGGTATAAGCAGGGAAAAGTATTCACAATGCTCGCCTGTCCTTCGCCAACTACAAGACCAAGATGACTGCCCTCCAACGTCCTGATTGGTCTATCCCTTCTTCCACAAAGTCAGTGGAGACTTTTCATGGAGTCAATTCATGACTTTTACTCTGATCTTTCGAGAACCACGTCCACCTACCTACATACCAAATTCTGCAGGATGGATATGTTGTTCCCAACATTCTCCCTTCTGAAATCCAACATGCCATTTCGTCCATAAAGATGCTCCAGACCGCTCCAGACAAGGTCAAACACAAACACCTGAAGAATCTGCCACCAGTACTTGTCAATACACTGGCTTGGTTCTTCACATGCTACCTGTCTGAATACAAGGTTCCATCCCAATGGAAAACCAGCAGGACCATTCTGTTTTACAAGAAGGGAGTCATCCACGACATTGGCAACTCTCGCCCAATCTGCCTGTTATCCATCGTCTACAAGTTATTCACTCTAGTCATCCTGAATAGAATAGGCAAAACACTAGACAAAGGATAACCATGCGAGCAAGCTGGGTTCCGAAAAGGATTCAGAACGATCGACCATATCCATACGGTGACCAAACTCATCGAAGTTTTGCGAGAGTTCAAGATGCCACTCTGCTTAACGTTTATTGATCTAAAGAAGGCCGTCAGTTTGTTGAGACTGAAGTGATCATTGAAGCCCTAGCTAAACAGGGTGTTCAAACTCAGTACATCAAGTTCCTCTGCCATCTGTATTGTGGATTCACCACCAGGATCTCAACATTCTACGAGGAAGTGATCATTGATGTAAAGAGAGGGGTATGGCAAGGTGGTACCTTTTCACTGAAATTCTTCAGTGCCACCCTCGAGAACATCATGTGATGACTGGAATGGGAAGGAATGGGAGTGAAGATAGATGGTCAGCAACTACACCATCTCCACTTCACTGATGACATCAGTTCTCATAACACCAAACATTAGCCAAGTGGCACAAATGCTGGCCGACTTTGACTACGATTGTGGAAAGGTCGGACTGCGCTGAATCTTATGAAGACAATGTTCATGAAAAACAAACTGGTCCCTGATGTTCCATTTGCTCTCAATGGAACGAACATCTCCAAATGCAGCAACTATGTGTACCTGGGTAGAAAACTCAGCATGAGGAACGACTTGGCACCAGAACTGCTCAGGAGGAAGAGAGCAGTGTGGAATGCCTTCCAGAGCGTCAAAGAAGTCGTTCAGAGGATGAAGAACCTCCAGCTCTGGGCACATCTTTTCATCTCTACCGTTCTTCCTGCACTAACATACACTTCAGAGACCTGGGCCCTATGCAAACAGGATGAGAAAGCTATTCGGGTATCCCAAAGATGAATGGAAAAAGCTATGCTACGAGTTTCACGTTTCACTCAAGGGAGAGAAGGAATCCGGAGTTTCAACCTCTGTCGACGGTCAAGAATCAGGGACGCTGTCTTGTTTGCCAAGGGATCAAAAATCAGATGGGCCGGACATGTAATGTGAATCAGAGATTACCATTGGACTAGAGCTGTTACCGACTGGATTCTACAGGACATCAAAAGACCATGTGGCTGCCCACCAACAAGATTGTCAGAATTCTTCATCAAAACCCTAAATGAATGATTTGAGGCTCTTCCTGTCCTGGAGCAAGAGATATCTTTGGGCTACACTAGCACGAGACAGGGACAAATGGAGATGTTACTGGCTCCTGCTTGAGCAAATCGCGGATCCATGGGATGATAAATGACAAGTGATAAGGTGTGCACTCAACAGTCACCTTCTATTTCACTTTTTGGCCAACACTTTTTGCTAAAATAGAATACTTTCTTCATCTTGTATGCATGGCACAAGTTATTGATAAACTTATTGTCCTGTTTTCTTTGGTTTTGTTTTGGTACCACATCCAGTGGGTCTGCTCTCAACCATATACTGTGCTATGCTGCTTGCTACATAACCCAGATTTCATTAATATCTATATACTTTTTTGGTTCTGTGATACATATTTTTCATTATTTTAATCTATATTTCCTCCCATGTAAATCACATAAAATAAAAAATTATATTCATGCATACATTATCATTCTTAATTAGAGTTGTTAGTAACTACATTGTAGATGAACGACTTGAGAAACAGAATTTAAATAACAGTTTTCCTTCCAAAAGCACTTCTTAGGAAAAACTCAAGTAGTCATTTTTGAGGTAGGATCAAAAACAAGGGTAAGGTGGCTAACCTTCAATGCATCAACTAGATTGAGTCATATGTGAACTGTAGGTAACAAATATGAACTGCACAAGCCAAATGAAAACCTGAAGATTACAATGGTGATAGATGTAATGACCCCAGAAGCCTACATTAATGTAAGGTATCTTCTGCCTCGTTTCTGGCATTGTAGTAATCAAGGCAGAGTCCTGGCAAGAAAGTCCACATGCTTAGGTTTCATAACCTGGAAATACATGAGCGATAGAGAGATACTACGGGGCGGGGGCGGGGTGTGGAGGGGGATAAGGCACAGCCAATCCAGTTGGATCTCTGTCACTGCGTCCAGTCTCCTGAGCACTACAAGGAGTTACTCCAGAGTACAGAACCAGGAATAGCCCAAGATCACTGCCAAGTATTGGTCTAAACTCCACAACACATCACACCACCAAAAAGTTATTGGAAACCTTGAGCAAGTCTCTATGCCATCTCTGGGCCTCAGGTTTATTCTTGTACAATAAAATGTTAGCCATTCTCTTAGACTTATTTCTAGAAAATAACGTATGAGTCCATAGGAGAGCAAGCTACAGGTAGAGCTAGGGAAAGGAGAAAGTAGCCATAAGCAAGAAAACCATGTACAAAAATCACCGGAGTCTTCCATAGCTCTGTTTTCACTTTGGGAGCACAGTGACAAATACACAAAGTGCCAAATGTTCCAGCCCTTCAAGCAACAAAAATTGTTGGACTTTTGGTAACTCACTTGACTGTTGGTGATAGAAGCACCTCTATGGATAAACTTTTAAGATAATATTGTTCCTCTCAAACTTCACAGGAGATCAGCATCAGTCTCACAAAATTTTTTTCGTCACCCTCTTGTTCCTTACAGAAAATTTTCAAAATGCATCAGTATAGGGAACTGCCCATTCTCTGCAGTTTCCTCTTCCCGTGGTGAACAATGCAGCTTCCCTAATAGGAAGGGTCTGCAACTACTCCAGAGTATCTGCTCCAGCTGGTAGTTCTGCTTGGCTTCTGCCCTCAGCCTCTGGCACCTCTTTCCAACCACTGATGGGTAGAGCCTATCTTGACCAACGTTCTAGCAGAAGAATGCTGTCTGGATTTGACATTACTGGCTCAGGAGCATTGGGCTTTCTCCACTGAATTGGTTTGAAACGGAAGTCTTGGAGTAAAAACTGTCTGGAGTGCCTGGCCAGAGAAAGATGTCAACTTCAGCTGCTTTCTACACGAGTGTTTTGGAGTGGGTTATTGCAGGAAGTGCTCTTCCATGTCGATGGCAGCTCGCTATGAGAGAACCTTGGATACCATCATCATGGTGTCTCTGTACCCATCAGTTTCTGTCAGCCTTGTTGAGAGGATACCATCTCAGGTTCCAAATCGGAGTGATAGGGGCTGGAGCAATAGCACAGCGGTTAGGGCATTTGTCTGTCACATGGCCGATCCGGTTTCGATTCCCAACATCTTATATGGTCCCCTGAGCACCACCAGAGGTAATTCCTGAGTGCAGAGCCAGGAATAACCCCTGTTCATTGCCAGGTGTGACGCAAAAAAGAAAAAAAAAACAAATCAGAGTCATAGCCTGTTGCTTCCCTACCAGGAAGGGAGTCAGGTGTATTACTATCATCAGGGCACTCTGGGACCTCTCCTTTCTGGAGAAATTGGTCCCTGCCTGCAATGTTATGACTCCATGCCATACATAGGAGGTAGGGGCTCTGACAAACTCACAGCAACTCATCCCCAGAAATGATTATGGTTCTAAAGGAGGTCTAGGCCCCAAGTAACCGACCACCAGCCTCTACCTCTGGAATACACTACTCTGTGCTTGCTCAACCCATCACAGAATTGAGTTACCAAGGTGAGTAAAACAGAGAGAATGGAAAGTCAGTATGCAAAACTTGAGCTCAAATCTGCAAGTGGAAAACTTTCCGTAGGCAGGTGGCATTTAAGTTAAATACACTGAGATTTTTAAGTTTTTGAAACTTGGAGGTAAATTAGCTCAGTTTAATGTTAAACTCTCCTCACTCATTTTATAACACCTTATATTTGATTCAACATAAGAGCTCCTAATGCAGACTGGAAGGTATGATAGTATAATGGCCATCTAGGTTTCATATAGTGAAACACCAGGAGCACACCAAGAAATGCCACAATTTTCAATGTCCTAGTTCATGAGTCCCCCAGTATTACCAAACTAATAGTAAACTACATCTATTAACTATTGTTTTTGTGTGTTCTGAAGACATTTCAGAACTCTTATTCTGATGGTGCCACTTTAACTTTCCCTTACTTTAATGTACAACAAGGTTCTGAATACACCTGGTGTTCAGAGATCCTGTCCAAAGTCATCCAACCTACAATCTCTACTTGAGCACTGATTCCCTGATGAGTGGCACCTAATTCCTTCTCCTATTCCATGATATGAACTGTCCTTTTTGTTCCAGGAAAGTGAGGAAATTGATAGTACCCTGTTGCAACAACGTTGCAATTTTACCGGAGAGTCAGAGGCACTTTACTCGCAGAAGAAATATACATTTTAGGGGGAAGATCACAGAACTGCCTCCAGAGGTTTTTGTGTTATAGCCTGCCGGAGAGCAGCCTGTTCAACCTCCTTTTATTTATTAAATTAACATACAAACCAATCATATTCAGCCACATAGGCGAATATGCAAATCAACCAACGGAAACAGTAACCGCCATTTAAAGTTACAGTAACCAAAACATAAACCGTTTACATCCAGGCCTAGCTAGGCCTGAGATTATGGGATGTTGTATACCAACAGTACCCTACAATGCTAAGCTCTGTATAGCATTTAATTGTTTACAAATCTCCAATTTTGACCAACCCATCTCGACCAGACTTGCTGAACCCTACTATTCTGCCTATTCTTCATGCTGCATCTTCTACACCTGCTCCCTACGGGACAACAGATAGCACTTCTCTTCAGCAGGAGCCTCTTCCTGTCTCTGTGACCAAGCGCCAGGGTCCACCCAAACATTAGAGTCAGTTTTTACTCCAAGACTTCCGTTTCCAACCAATTCAATGGAGAAAGCCCAATGCTCCTGAGCCAGTAATGTCAAAACCCATCACAAAAGAGCAAAGGCCAGAGCAAAACCCATCACAAAAGAGCAAAGGCTATGAAAAGTAAGGCTCAACAGGATAACCTCTTTGGGGAAAATGCAGTTTTTTATTGAGAGAAAAAGAGATGGGCATCTCTCAATACTATGGCTACATAATGTGACTAGCTGGAATGGTGGGTGCCACTTTAAGTACCAGATAGATGTCATAGAAAAACACTCGAAATGCCATACACATTTCATTCATTCTGATATATTCTGATATATTTTAAACAAGTCAAAGATATGCATTAAATTTCATAGATTGGTAATAAAAGTTCTTAATTTTGAGATGCTGTCAACTGTGTTTGTTATTTGGAGGGGTTTGGTGTTGGAGGATGGCATGAGAAAGAATGCGGAGTTAGAGAGAGGATAAAAGAGTAACAGACAAGATTCTAAGAAAGAGAAACTTGGAGCAGGCTTTTAAAGAACAAAAGAGGAGAAATTTTATGGGCCTGATGAAGAGTGTGGGAGGGTCAGAGGAATAGTATCGCTGTAGGGCATTTTCCTTGCAGTAGGCTGATCCAAGATTCATCCCTGGAATCCTATACGGTCCCCCGAGTCCCACCAGATGTGATCCTTAAGCACAGAGTAAGGAGAAGCCCTGAGCACAACCAAGTATTCCCTCATTTTCGGTCTCCTCCAAAAATGAATGGGAGAAATGGCATGGTGAGTGGGTTTGATTTAAAAAATGAAATTGGAATAGATTGAAGAAGGCAGATGAGTCTAAGATGAACAGAAGAATAGTAAAGACTTTCATGGAGGCTGTCTGTATGTCTCATGACCACCTTTGGAAAACTAAGAGATTTGAGACACATCTCCAAAATATTTGGGTGGTCCTATTCATAAATGATAATGGTTGTGCTATCGGAACACATATTACTGGGGAATAAAACTACAGTTGAGTGGTCAATGGCCCTCAGAGTTGTGTATGGGCTATCCTAACAGGGAACAAGCCAAGAGAACAGCTGTAGCAGGAAACCCAAAGATCAGTTCCTGGGAAATGTAAAGATAAATCACTCCACCCGGGCCCCACAGTGAGGACTCTAAGACCAGGGACTAACTCTGAGGACAGGAGCTTCTGCACAGGTGCGGCTCCTGCAGGACCAGTGACCACAGCCCCATTAGGGTCTCTACCATGGGGGCACCCACAGGGACTCTCCAGGGGACAGAGAAGTGGATTGCCCTTCAGCTGCCCTCTCGCAGAGTGGGTGGGAACATGGGCCTGGGCGCTTTCTTCCAGGGACCAAGGTCACTTCTGGGTTCAGATTAGCCCCAGGCAGTCCAAGCTCTGACCTGCTGGCCCTGGGCTCATCCTGCTCATGATTTACTGTATCCCGACTCAGTACATCTGCATGAGCCTCATCCAGCACTCACTCTGTTGTGCAGGAATATTTCTGAAAACCTTACAATGGTGTGTTGTATCACAAAATTATACAAACATCCGGGGCATTTACTATAAACCACGATATGTGTGTCTGACAACTGAACCATATCTAGAGTGAGTCTACTTTTAAATCATGAATACTATATTTTAGGGACCAGGATGGTTAATACAATGGGTATTCACCTTGCACTTGGCTGACCCAGGTTCAATACCCAAGAACATATATGGGCCCCTGATCCCTGCCAGAAGTGATCCCTGAGGTCAGAGGCAGGAATAAGCCATGAACATTGCAGGGTCATCCTGCTGCTCATCTATTTGCTTGAGTGGGCACCAGTAACGTCCCCATTGTGAGACTTGTTACTATTTTTGACATCAAATATGCCCTGGATAGCTTGCCAGGCTCTGTTGTGTGGATGAGAGTATCTGGGTAGCATGCCGGGCTCTCTGAGGGGGCAGAGAAATTGAACCCGGGTCGGCTACATACAAGGCAAAAGCCCTACCCGCTGTGCTAATGAAATAAAACAACAACAAAAAGTACTCAAGTGTGAATTCTGAGGTGCCTACCCCGGATTGCCAGATGTGAAGAAAACTGAGTTGGTAGGTTCCATGGTAGGACACATTCAATGTTCTGTCTTACCAGAGGCACAAAGAGACAGGGACCTCAACAATTGATGACCAATGGACCACCGCACAGTGGCCCCTTTAATTCAAAACCAAATAGCATACTTACAGAACATGTGAGGGCATCTGAGGCACAGGACTGCATGTGTTGTGATTCAACATTTACAGGTCAAGTGTTTCAACAGAGGCATTTCTTTTTGGGGAATTAACTCTAGGAGACATTCTGTCTGAGACTATACTGAGAAATTCGCTCAGGGGCTATAAGCATGGGTGTTGCTTTGCTCTTTCCTTGCTAGTACATATAAAACAATTAAGTTTACTTCTTATTAATATGTGCAGTTATCTGGATACACACAGGAAGAAACATACATTCCAAAACTTGCTTCTCTGGGGTCCAGGAGCTAAGGTTAAAAGCTGTATGGGCTTTTACCATAAATTCCACATGGAGTCCTCAGGACAGTTTAGCTTCCCCTACCCCATGGAGTCAGGTCTTTTAGGTCAAGATAGTGCTTTATGATTTCTAGACTGTTCCATACTGAAGACAGAGGAGCTTTTCTGCTTGCCACAGGTCCGTCCAGAGATTCTCTGTGGATTCAGTTTTCTGGGGTGTTAAAAACTACGGCAACTGCAGACTGAGCAAATTAATTATGACCAAGTAATTATCCCCAGGAGTATATATATTTCAGAGTAAACTCCCAAATATTAAGAGTATAACTTTAATGGCTTTTTCGTTTTGAAGCAAAGAACATAGCTCTATAGTAATAAATTAAAGATTACATAGGTTATAGGGGAAAGAGAAATGCAAATAAATTACTACAGATACAAAGTCCAGAGTCACCAAAAGGTTTGACTTTATGAGTTAAAGATAATCTCAGGGGATTGGAAGAGCTCATAAGAGCACTATAACCTTCTCTAGCAGGGAGGAAAAGTGGCAATACACTGATCAAGCCTGAAACACTTAAGGTTAAAGACAAATTCTAGAGTGAAACATTTTTTTTGGGTCACACCCAGCAATGCACAGGGGTTACTCCTGTCTCTGCACTCAGGAATTACCCCTGGCCGTACTCAGGGGACCATGTGGGATGCTGGGAATGGAACCCGGGTCAGCCACATGCAAGGCAAATGCTCTACCCACTGTGCTATCGCTCCAGCCCCTAGAGTGAAACATTTAAAGCAGGTCCTTAAGCCCCTTTTCTAATTTTTTCCTATGCTGCAGAAATCCATGTTTTCTCCTGTTTACTCTTCCATGGCTCTTTCATGGCTCTCACATCCTGTGCGTGTGTTTGTGTGTGTGTGCACACTCACATGCATGCATGTGTTTCAGGGGTTATTGCAGCTCTGGGTTCAGGGCTCAATTCTAGTGGGGCTCAGGGACTACATAGAATGCCAGATGTAGATCGAAGCTGGGTTGGCCGCTTGCAAGGAAAGCACCCTACTTGCTGTACTATTGCTCTGGCCATTTCTAATTGAATTATTTTCAACATCAGGAGTGACCCTGAGCAAAGCTTTCCCAACAACACCACACACCCCAGAAAACAACTATTTCTCTTTAAAATTAAAAAAACCCCAAAACTTTAACCCCACTACTCATCATAACAGGGAGAGGTCATCTGGTCAGGAGAGGCACTTTGCAATTGAACTTTAAGAAGCATAAATTCTTGACCTAGAAAAAAAAACCACAAAACTTGGAACCAGAGACAGTAAAGTGGGTAGGGAACTTGCCTGCATGAACATGCAGCCAAATCAGATTGATCCCCAGCATCCCATATGATCCCCAAGCACTACCAGCAGGAATTCTGGAGTGCAGAGCCAAAAGTAAACCCTGAGCATCTCTGGATGTGGTACACAGCCAAACCCAGACAATACTGAAAAATTTCATTTGCGAAAGCCCACCCACCGGCAGGGACCCAGTCACCGGGTGGCCCAGCCCCATCACGACAGTGGACAGTCGATCACAAGACAGAGGACAACTGGGTCTCCTGCTGCAGGGGGGCTGGGGCCCTGACCTTCAAAATGAATCTGAAGGTTCTACACTAGTGAAACCAGGACCAAAGGGTCTGGGACAGGGCCCAGCTCAGTCCCATGCTGGGAGGTGTGGGATGGCCAAGCCCTGCCCTCTGCAGGTCCTGCAACCCCCAGGCCCAAAGCCCCCGAGCTCAGCTCTGCACCCACACGCCACTGAACCTTTGTAGAGCTGGAGGCAATCCATGGCCCAGGGCACCCCCACGATCACCCACTCACACTCAGTACCCTTGCACACGGGCACAGCCCCCACTGCAACCCCAAAGCCTCTGGGTCCCTCAAAGCCTCTGCCATGCCTCAGGAACTGCCTAGTTATCAGAAACAGGTGAAAACAAGTGCAGAAGTGTTGGGGCTGGACTGAGCTATCAGGGCAAGCCCATGTATACTGTACCGTACTATGGACAGGAACATAGGGACCCATAAAAATGGGTGAGATTTCTCGTGTGTCCTGACTGGTTTGGATGAAGCTGAACATTTTCCCCCTTCAAGCTGCCTTCAGAAAAATAATTTCAGTATATTGAAAAGAGCAGTTTTCCTTCTACACAGAAGCCTGGCTGGTCTTTGACATGCAGGTCTTTGACATGCAGATCTCCTGTGTTAGCCAGGTCTGACCTTTGAGATTGCAAAATGCAGGCTCTGGCCCTGCCTAGTCTTTGGGATGTAGATTTCAGGTGGTGGTGGTGGGGGGGGGGCAATTTGTATTTGAAGGGTAGATTTTCCCGTGGCAGCCCAGTCTTTGGGATGTAAATCCAAGTGCTTTTAGCTCTAGGAAGGTTTCAGTTTTGGTTTTGTATCTTCTTTCCGGAGGCCAAGATTACTGGCCTGCAGATGCAAGGAAATAATGCATATTCTACTGCCTCAATGTTCTTCCAGTAACTTCTTTTGATGCCTTTGGTGACATCACTGTATAGCGCCCTTTAGAGGTACTGTGATCAATAAAAGGAGATCACTTGGCTCTCTACCTTTGTCTAAGAGTCAGAGAGAACCTAGACCCTCCATGAAATACATTTCTTCCATGTTCCTTGTCTCAGCGCCTCCAAATATTCACGCAACACAAAAGGACCCCCCAAGCTGGCGCAGCCCCACTGCTCACAGTGCGGAGATGTGGAGATGCAGTCAGCTCACAAGACTCTGCTCATGTCGAGTCCCAACATCGCTCTGAGATAGCTACATCTGCTAAAATGTGAGGATACTCTAGTGGAAGATTCCTGAAGGTGGCAATCTTGTTCACAGTCACCCCAGGGACATCCCAGTCACTGCTCCTATGAGCACTGCAGGGAGTAACAACTGAGCACAGAACCAGTGGGACCCAAAGGAGTGACCCTGCTTTCAGCCCCAAACACTAAACATACACCCCCTGCACCCCACAGCCCATGTTCTAGAGAGAAGGGGACAATCAAAATCCAGCCATTGACTGAAAGCTGTGTGTGCACATATGAGCCTGTAGGACTCTGAGCACGGTTTAGGGCCACTGCACATGTCTCTCAAAGCAGGTAAAAGAGTATTGAGCTCAAAAGCCCGAGATCCTTTTCTCCATCTCCCTGGGACCAGGGCATGCCCAGAACTGCAAACAGCAGCGAGGAATGCGGGACTGTGTGACAGAGCAGGAAAGGCTCTCTATAGGGGGAAGGACAAAATAGGAGAAACACATAACCTAGGACCAGAGTCACTCTATCTGCCAGGGTGCAAATGGGGCCAGGAATCTGGGGGACCCGTGATGCGGATCAGGTCAGAATCCAGAGCACAGAGCCAAGAAGGCCTGGGAACCTCCACTGTCGCACAAAAATATGAAAGAAAACAAAGCATCAGGATGGAGTAACAGGACAGCAGGTCGGGCTGGTGAACCCAATCATCACACATAGGCCCCCAAGCACTGCCAGGTGCAATGCCGGGGTGCAGAGCCAAGAGTAATCCCCAGAGTCACCGGGTGTAGTCCTCCAAAGAAAACATGCCAGTCACTTTACTAACCCGAGCTGGAACAACTCCATATGGGTAACACCAGCTGCTGGCACCTGGTGGGTGTGTTCGCTTTCTGGACTCACTCCACATCTGCCTGGATCGGTATTCAATGCTTCTCGGGAGTTCTGCCTGACGGTGGTGATAGTACCCAGAATTATTTACCACTCCGGTGAGGCCCCTATCCTCTATTGGTCCAGCCAACCAGAGGGACAGCACCAAGTCAGGAGAGAGCCCATCACCACCCTGACCATTGCCACCTTGTTTGGAATAGGTCTTGCAGGAGTTAGTATGGGCATTGCCGCTTTAGCCACCCAACACTCAGGTCTTACCTCCTTCAGGGCAGCCGTAGACGAGGATTTAGATCGTATTGAAAAATCCATTAGTTACCTTGAAAAGTCTTTAACTTCGTTGTCGGAGGTGGTACTCCAGAATAGGAGAGGACTAGATTTACTGCTCCTCAAGAATGAACGCCTCTGCGCTGCCCTAGGAGAAGAGTGCTGCTTCTATGCAGACCTTACGGAGTTGGTCCGGGACTCCATGGCTAAATTGCGGGAAGGCCTCAAGCAGCGCCGAAGGGAAAGGGAGACCAGGGAGGGTTGGTTCGAGTCATGGTTCAATCAGTCTCCCTGGCTAACCACCCTCCACTCTTAATCCTGCTGATCATGGTGACCATAGGCCCCTGCATCTTAAATCAATTAGGAGCCTTTGTAAAGGAGTGCATCAATACTGTCCAACTCCTAGTCCTAAGGCAACAATACCAGGCATTGCCACCTACTGAGGAAAGTTGATCCTGGGTATAGGAACATAGGAGCCATAGATAAGAATTCCTCAATAAGACGCAGGGAAAGGGAGGAATGTGAAGGACTGGCCCAGGACAGACCACAGGAATCAATTTAGCTTTCTTAAGACCCTTTTTACAGGAGCCCACATTGTAGAATAACTTATTTTTCTGTCCCTGAGCAAGGAATTTGGATACAGGGGCCCGGGTCGCAATAAGGGTTGTGGGCAGACCAGATAGATAACCAGACCCATATCACAAGACCCATATCACAAGACCCATGTCACAAGACCCTGGACTGCCCCCAGAACCGGGACATTCCTGAATATTGGCGTGAATACTGATCTCTAAAACCATAGGCTAAGGAGTGATGTCCTTTTAAATGGATTGGTTAAGAAAGTTTGTAACATTACAAATCTATTGGCTATGAAATGTGTGGGCTCTGCTGTAACTGCCGGGGAAGGCCTATATAAGATCTCCTTTGAAGAAGCTCAGGGTCTTGCCCAACCTGCTGGACCTGTGTGTCTGTGTAGGCAGCTGGACCCTGGCTAGCCAGTCTTACAATAAACCCTGCTTGCTGTTTGCAGTCTCTGGACTCTTTGTCGGTAAGGGAGAGCTCAATCCACACCCTAACAAACAAAATACCCAGACACCAGCCTTCAACCCCCAGCACCCCCTATGGTCCTTGAGACCTGTGAGAAGTGATCCTTAAGCACTGAGGTATGAGTACCCTTTAAGCTGGGTGTGATTCAAAAGCCAAATACAACTTACTCAAATGTGGGCTCATACAGCAAAGAGCCGGGCCCTCCGACAAGGAGGCACGTGGCAGGGTCCTTCCTGAAACAACTCAGAGACATTCAGCCCAGGGGGCCTCCTGTCACTGCCTCACCTCATATTGTCATTCTCCTACCTGGGGACTGTGTGTCCGATGGCGTGCCATCATCTTCTCCCGCCTCTGTTTTTCCCAAGGATCAGAGACCTGGAGGAGAAGTCAGAGTTGTGAGCTCTGGAGAGGAGCACAACCACCTGCTCTGACCAGCCACACCCTCAGGCACCAGCTCACAGACCCGCATGGGGGACACTGCCCGATGCTTCTGTCTCCCCAGGAGAAGCAAAATGGGTTGGCATCTGTGCTGCCTTTTGCAACACAAGCTCTGGGCTTGGCTACAAGACAGAAAACCCAGCCCTGTCTTGGCCAGGGGGCTCCTCCCTGGGTCCACAGAAGGTTCTCACAGGCCCATCCAGGGGCAGATTCCAAGGACAGGAGCTCAAGCGCATCAGCATCCCCTGCAGGCCGGCATCAGGACTGCAACCCCCTGCAACCAAAGCCAGAAATGTGGCTCCATCAAGGTTGGTGGGTGAGGGGAGTCCCTCAGTCCCTCCCCTCTGAAAAACAACTTTCTACACACGTGAACACACACACACTCACAAACACACCCTTTACACGCCATACTTTCTACACATACACACACACCCTTTACCTGCAGTACTCACCTCATGGGGCTGGAGCGATAGCACAGTAGTTGGGCGTTCACCTTTCACGCGACCGACCCGAGTTCGATTCCTCCGCCCCTCTCGGAGAGCCTGGCAAGCTATCGAGAGTATCGAGCCCGCGCAGCAGAGCCTGGCAAGCTACCCGTGCGTTTTGGATATGCCAAAAACAGTAACAGTAAGTCTCTCAATGAGAGACGTTACTGGTGCCCGCTGGAGCAAATCGATGAGCAACGGGATGACAGTGACAGTGACAGTGACTCACCTCATAGCCAGGGGTCTCAACAGGGCTTGCAACTTGATGTGAAGAAGCAGAAATTCCTGTTTCAACAGACAATAAAGCTGTTACGATGCTTGCCTTGCTGACATCGGACAATCCTCTGCATCCCCACAGCCCCCAGAGCACTCCAGGAATAATATCTGAGTCTGTAGCCAGAGTAAGCCCTCAGGGTATCACAAGGCATAACAGCCCCCAATTCTCCACACCAAAAATAACCCCAAAGGGAAACTATCATTGGCAAACCCCAGTCACCTACAGATCCACTGCTCGGGATGCCCCACCAGGGCAGCCAATAAAAAGTAGGACAGGAACAGGATCTCTTGCCATTGGGTGTGATTCGACTCTGCCCCTCAGAGTGAATCTGGAGATTCTACAGCAGCGAGACTGGGGCCAAGGTTCCAACACGGTCAGCTGGGAGGGTCGGATGGCCAAGCCCCCACCCTCAGCAGGTCCCTCACCCCGAAGGCCCGCAGCCCCCGCCCTCAGCCCTGCGCCCACCCGCCACTGCCCCATCTCAGAACTGGAGATGATCGTGACTGCAGGAGCCCCCCAGGATCATGCACTCACAGGCTTGACCCCTGCACCCCCCAAAGCTCCACCGTGCCTCAGAAACCGCCTGGATGTCAGGGAACAAGTGAAACACAAGCGCAAAAGTGCCCCCAAGCTGGTAGGGACCTGCAGCTTAGTGTGGAGATGGGGAGGCGTCAGGCACTCACGGGACTCTGCCCCGTCCTGCCACAAAATCGGCCTTCAGAGCCCCGCGTGCTTGCAGGGGACCCACTCTGTCCTTTAGCCAAGTGAGAAATGACTCTCTCACCCTGTTTCCAGGAATAGAATCACCAGGAGGGCTCCACTGTGATGTCACTTAATTTTCAGCAAGCAGCCTTAAAGGTCCAGAGTCCAGGTATGCAGAGAACCATTAGCCCCACCCAGCTGAATCTGTGGCTCGAGGGGGATGGACTCGCATAAACAGGTGGAGAGGCAGCTGCTGGAGTGGCCTGTCAACATAACGGTTATGAATTTAACTGTTATGTGTGGAGTAAGGGGAAGTTCCCTGGTCTTGTTCTGAGCAAACAATGAACAAATGCTCTCACACAGTCCATCAGGAGAAACGCAAAGGGGTTCATTCAAAGGAAAACAGTCAGATAGGGAGCGGATGGGGCACGGGACAATGAGTTTCTCGGGGAAGTCATCAATCAAGATGCGGTGAAAGCAGTGACTCCCAAGCTAGCCCTGAAGATGCAGAGAGGAACTGGCCACGCAGCAGCCCAGAGAGCTGGAGAGACACTGGAACAGGAGCAAAGGCTGGTAAAAACATCAGAGAGCACTGTCCAGTGAACACCCTATCCCTTGATAACACACTAGTGGAATCTTTTCTATAAGAAAAACCCAGGAGGCAGTTTCAGAACAAAAC
This sequence comes from Sorex araneus, assembly GCF_027595985.1. NCBI lineage: Eukaryota > Metazoa > Chordata > Mammalia > Eulipotyphla > Soricidae > Sorex > Sorex araneus. The sequence goes on along the minus strand of NC_073303.1, from coordinate 317,572,148 downwards.
TATAAACACAGAGAGAGTACAGTGCGCTGTCACCTGCCGTGAACTTGGTCAATGTGAGTTCCATCCCTGGCATCCCAAATGGGGTCCAAGCACTATTTTGAGTGACCCTTAAGAACTGCAAGGTGTGCCACCAAATGAAAAAATGTAATTAAACAAATAAAATGTAGCATGTGGACCAACCCCAGAATGGAGGCATACATGAAGCTAACAGACAGTAAATCATACTGGTCATTTTGTGGCCTTGCTTGGCATTTTGGACAGATCTCAATGGTGCTTACCATTCTAGTGAATATTAAATTGTTGGAAATTTACTGCTTCCAAGCAAAAGTTTGACCTTTCTTTTTCTCCCCCCACTACTGCTGAATTGAGGTCAGTGGAACCCAGGTATACCCTCTATTACTAGTAATTACCGTTAAGTGGAATTTCCTGAGATGGGGGTGGATGTTGGTGAATCTCTCACGTTCCCACCATTTGTAAAACATCTGATTCAAGGGTCTCTGGATCGTCTCAAAAACCAGCAAATGTCTTTGTAAATGTCAGTAAAATCCGTGTAAAGTGTCTCTATCCACCCTGTTAAAGAAACTAGCCAAGGCCATTCTGCTAACTTGATACGTTCTGAAATATTTTCCTTAATGGTTTTCTAAATCTAATGGAAACTTGAATATAGAGAGTGCAGAGATGCTGCAGCAAGTAAGGTGCTTCCCTGCACACAGCTGATGTGACACCAACCCCAGGACCCCATAAGTTTCCCTGAGTCACACCCAATCATGGACTGCTGACCTCAGAGGCAAGATGATGTCCTGAGCACAGCTCAGTTAGTCTCCCCAGAGCATAGTACAGGAGGGCCTGAAGAAAGGAGGTTTGTCTGTTTTTCTAATTTCAAGGGGTTTGCTGCAGCATCATGGTTAATCTCTGTCATTAATCCCCACAAACCAAACCTGGGCCTGTGAATCAAGCCAGAGTCTGAGCAAAGAATGAGACAGTGGTGAGCCTTGAGAGCCTGAAGTGAGGGGAGGATTTGGTACTTGTTTAATTAGTTCTAATTAAATCACCTTTTTCCTGGCTTCTATCACCAAGACCCATTATTTACAAGTTAACAGACTCATCAAGTCCAAATGCTTGGACACTGACATTGCTGCACCAGAGTGATAACAAGGAAGTACCTTCCCTTATGTTCTGACATCATGGGAAGGGTGTCCCACACTACCAGGATTATTTCTTTCTTACCTCCACATTGGGGTACCCCCACCTCCTTATACAAACAAACCATGTATTACTGAAGGGGTCTGTTCTTACTTGGGATTAGGACATCAGTCATCCAATATGAATTTAACATTGTCTCCTAAGGTCTGAGTGAAACAAAAAGGCCTCCCCACATTCCTGACATTCATAAGATTTCACACTGGTATGCATTTTCATGTCTAGTAAGGGATGGAGATTGAATAACGGCCTTTCAGAGTTCCTTACATATATAAGGCTTCCCTCCAGTGTGAATCCTCAGATGCACAGTAAAGCCTGATTACAGAGTGAAGAAGGCCTTCCCTCATATTTGACATTGATGAGGTTTCTCTCCACACTGAACTTAAACAAGACTTCTCTCCAGTATAAATCCTCAAAAGCATAGAAAGGCCTAAGGGTAGAGTGAAGGCCTTCCCACATAGCAGACACTGATGAAGTTTCTCTCCACTGTTTAGTAAGATCCCCAGATTGATAGAAGACATTTCCACATTCCATACAAACATAAGGCTTCTCTTCTGAATGAGTTTTCATGTGCACAGTAAGGCAGAGGACAGAGGATTCTCACATATATAAGGTATTTTACAGGATGAGTTTCCCTGTGATTCAAAAGGTCTGAGAAACTGAAAAAGGCTTCATCCCAGAATGCCCTGACCCCACAGAAATGAATGCTCAATTAGTTACAAAGAAAAGGCTACAGGTCAACACCTTGTGTTCATGACAAAACCCTAGAAAATACAGAAAAGGAATGAACAGGGCTGGAGTGATAGCACAGTGGGTAGGGCATTTGCCTTGCACGTGGCCAACCCGGGTTCGATTTCTAGCATCCTATATGGTCCCCTGAGCACCGCCAGGGGTAATTCCTGAGTTCAGAGGCAGGAGTGACCCCTGTGCATCGCCAGGTGTGACCAAAAGGCAAAAAAAAGGAGTATCAAAATCTCCATTTTCTATATGCCCAGATTGGCACCTATCAGAGATACAATACCCAGGTTTAAGAGATCTACTGAGTCATGCTGAAGACTCCCAAGAATCATTAGAAGTGAACCCATGCAGTGAAATAGTGCAATGTCTGATGGGGTGAGACCAAAAGTAACAAACTTCTTGGACCCAGAGCAATAGTAAAGCCGGGAGGGTGTTTGCCTTGCATGTGGCTGACCCGGGTTCAATCCCAGGTATTCCATATGGTCCCCTGAGCACCGCCAGATGTAATTCCTAAGTAGAGAGCAAGGAACAATCACTGAGCATAGCCAGGTATGACCCAAAATGCCAAAAATGAAAAACAGAAAAGAAAATAAACCTGTCACCAGAATGACAGTACTATGGGGCAGGCACATACCTGATATACAAATATGGATTTCATCCTTGGCATCCGTATGGTTCTGGAGCACTGCAGGGAGAAATTCCCAAACATATACTCAGGAGTAATCTGCATATTGCCAGGTGTAGCCCCCAAACCAAATAGAAACAAAACCACAAAATAATTAATGAAGTTGCAAGCCTGGTGCAACAGTATAGTGGGTAAGGCACCAGCATCATAAGCTGCAGACCAGGTTAATCCACAGCACCCCCATGGACCCCTGAGCACTGCCAGAAGTTATCCTTCAGCACAGAGCCAGGAGAAATGTGGACGCGAGCCCTGAATCAAAACCCAAAGCAAAAATCAAAATGACGGGGGCTGGAGTGATAGCACAGCGTTTGCCTTGCACGCGACCGACCTGGGTTCGAGTCCCAGCATCCCATATGGTCCCCTGAGCACTGCCAGGGGTGATTCCTGAGTGCAGAGCCAGGAGTAACCCCTGTGCATCGCCGGGTGTGACCCAAAAAGCAAAAAAAAAAAAAAAATCAAAATGACATACTCAAGTAAAGGGTAGCACAAGAACTATAGTAATTCAGCAATAGAAGGGAACTACTTAGAGGAACCTAAGCGACAGTATAGGGCATAGGGTACTTGCCTTGCATGTGTCCAACTCTAGTCAATCCCCTGAATCTCATTTGGTGTGTTTTTTTTTTCTTTTTGGGTCACACTCAGCGATGTTCAGGGGTTGTTCCTGACTCTGCACTCAGAAATTACTCCTGGCAGTGCTTGGGGGACCATATGGGATGCTGGGAATCAAATCCAAGTTGGCTGCATGCAAGGCAAAAGCCCTACCCATTGTGCTATCACTCCAGCCCCACCTGAATCCCATTTGGACCACAGAGCCCAGCAAAAGTGTTCCCTGAATACAGAGCCAAGAGTAACCCCTGAGTACCTACAGGTGTGGCAAAATAACAAAAATAGGGGAAAAAAGAAAGGACCACGAGAAATTGTGGTCCCTAAAGCTGTCAAACATCCTGGCTATGAGAATCCCAATCCTTTCTGAACTCACAGGAGCCCCCGTGGATCTGTACTGGCAAGTCAGCCCCACATGGCTCCCAGAGACAAGCTGCAGGGGCTGGCAGGTCTACAGCATCATGTCCCTCTAGAGCTTCCTCTGAGAGGCGGCAGCAGGCACGTCCTTCTATGGGGGTGAAGCTTACGGCCACGTCAGGTAACGTTCTGAGTCTGGTACACAGGGGGGCAGTAGTAAGGGCCTGTGCCACCCCACTCTAGGTAGTAAGAAATGGATCTTCCCGGACCATAGAGGGACGCAGGGCCAACAGTCTCAGGAGAAACCATATTACATGTGCAACTCCGGTGGCTGGGCCCAGAGATCATGCTAAGGCAGCTGGATTGGGTAAGATGTGAGGGCACTATACTAGGTTTCAAGCGAGTCTTGCACATAAAAACCCCAGGCTCAGTCCCAGCACCACTGTTCCAGTGAGCACTGTAGAGAGGAACATCTGAGCACAGACCAAGCAGGACCCCAAATGCGATTCTGAAGGAAAAAACACTAAACACACACCCTGCATGTCACAGCCCATGATCACTAGGGATGAGAATAGGACACTCAATGTCCAGTGAGTGACTCAAAGCTGTGAAAGGACATGTGTGCCATAGGACTCTGAACTAAGGGTTCAGGGCCACCTTCAATCCCTCTCAAAGCAGGTAAGCATCTTGGTCCCGAAGACCTCTGCAGGCCTGAGAGATCCTTTGCTCCAGCTCCCTGGAACCAGCACATGCCCAGAACTGCACACATAGCAGCAAGGAAACGTGAGACTGTGACTGAGCAGGCGAGGCTCTCCAGAGTGGGAAGGACAAAATAGGGGAAACACATGTACTGGGACCCGAGTCACTGTAGTTTCCAGGGTGCATATGGAGTCAGCACTTCCCAGAGGCCCCTAAAGCTGGTTAGGGTGAATTGGGAGCATAGAGACACGAAGTTGTGAGCACCTCCCCTGTGGGACAAAAAATAAGAAAAGAAGCACAGCAACAGGCTAGAGTAACAGGACAGCAGGCTCGGGGACAGTAGGTAGGGAGGGCGATCCCCACTTTCCCATCTTGTCCCCCATGCATTGCAGGTGCAATGTCGAGTACCAGAAGTGACCCTGAGAATCACAGGATGTGACCCATCACCTCTCCTCACCTCACCTTACCTCAGAAAACAAAACTTAACAAATCAGCCTATTATTCTGGCAAATCAAAAGGTTCCCAAGGCCTGGCATGAGGAATATTTGAGCACTGAACTTCGAGTACTCCTTGACTATCCCGGGATATGGCCCCCAAACACAAATTCAACAAAACAAACAGGGACAAAAATGTTGAGCATGGGGCACTCCAACCAGCAGACACATCCCAGGGCTCCTTCTAGAATCTAATCAGAGACCGATGACCCTGGAAGCCTGTCACTGCATTCTATCATCTGTCACTCTCCTACTTGGATACAGTCAACAGGGTGACACGTTACCACTGTCTCCAACGTCTAATTCCCGAGGATCAGCATGAAGCTCTGCCCAAAGACCTGGACAACAAATCAGAGCTGTGAACATCAGAGAGGGAACCACCACAGGGCCCTAACCAGAAGTCCCTGCCCTAGCGCCAGAAATGTCCTGACTGGCCTCATCCTTCAGCACATGCTCACAGACCCACCCAGGGGAGTCGCTGTCAGATGTCCTTCCTATCTGACAGGAGTGGGTTGACATCTGGGCTACCCATGGTGAAGACAGGAGAAGCTGAGCTGCTGTCCCATCCCTTCAGTGCCTTGGGTCCACTCTAAATGAAAATACTATAATATCTAAACAGAAATCTTGTACTACAAATGAAAATTAGGTCTGTGAGCAGAGTGACAACATATCAGGGAGGGCATTTGTCATGTACGTGGCTGACTCTGGTTTGATCGCCCGACACCTCATAGGGTGTCCCAAGCCCAGCAGGAGTGATTCCTGAGCTCACATTCAGGAGTGAGCCCATAGCACTGCTGACTGGCCTCCAAACAAGAAATACACAAATGAAAGAGTAAGTTGTGTTCTAATGAGGAAAAATAATATCTAATTTCACAACTTTTTTTTTCTTTTTCTTTTTTTATTAATAGTTTATTTTTTTGGGGGGGGGTTTGGGTCACACCTGGCGATGCACAGGGGTTACTCCTGGCTCTGCACTCAGGAACCACTCCTGGCGGTGCTCAGGGGACCATATGGGATGCTGGGATTTGAACCCGGGTCGGCCGCGTGCAAGGCAAACGCCCTACCCGCTATGCTATCACTCCAGCCCCTAATAGTTTATTTTTAATTAGTGAGTCAACGTGAGGGTACAGTTACAGATTTATACAATTTTGTGCTCATGTTTCCCCCATACAAAGTTCGAGAACCCATCCCTTCACCAGTGCCATTCTCCACCACCCTTAAACCCAACATCCCTCCCCCCTCCCCAGTCCCGTCTCCCCCCACCCCACACTGCCACTATGGCAGGGTATTCCCTTTTGTTCTCTCTCTCTGATTAGGTGTTGTGGTTTGCAATAAATGTGTTGAGTGGCCATTGTGTTCAGTCTCTAGTCTATATTCGGCCCGCATCATCCTTCCCCCACATGACCTCCAACCACATTTTACTTGGTGTTCCCTTCTCTGAGTTGCCCAGAATGAGAGACCAGCCTCCAAGCCATGGAGACAACCTCCTGGTACTTATTTCTACAGTTCTTGGGTGTTAGTCTTATAGTCTATTATTCTATATTCCACAGATGAGTGCAATCTTTCTATGTCTGTCTCTCTCTTTCTGACTCATTTCACTTAGCATGATACTTTCCATGCTGATCCACTTATATGCAAACGTCATGACCTCATTTTTTCTAACAGCTGCATAGTATTCCATTGTATAGATGTACCAGAGTTTCTTCAACCAGTCATCTGTTCTAGGGCACTCGGGTTTTTTCCAGATTCTGGCTATTGTAAACAGTGCTGCCATGAAGATATAAGTACAGATGTCATTTCGACTATACTTTTCGGCTTTTCTGGGATATATTCCCAGCAGTGGTATTGCTGGGTCAAATGGGAGCTCAACCTCTAGTTTTTTGAGAATGGTCCATATTGTTTTCCAAAAGCGCTGAACTAGCCGGCATTCCCACCAGCAGTGTAGAAGGGTCCCTTTCTCCCCACATCCTCTCCAACAGCGGTTGCTTTTGTTCTATTGGATGTGTGCTAGTCTCTGTGGTGTGAGGTGGTATCTCGTGGTTGTTTTGATCTGCATCTCTCTGACGATTCGTGATGTAGAGCACTTTTTCATGTGTCTTTTGGCCATTCGTATATCTTCCTTGGGAAAGTTTCTGTTCATTTCTTTGCCCCATTTTTTGATGGGGTTGGATGTTTTCTTCTTGTAGAGTTCAACCAGTGCTTTATATACCATAGATATCAACCCCTTATCTGATGGGTATTGTGTAAATATCCTTTCCCTTTTTGTGGATAGTCTTTGTATTCTGGTCACTGTATCTTTTGCGGTGCAGAAGCTTTTTAGTTTAATGTAGTCCCATTTGTTGATCTCTGTTTTTACTAGATTGCTTAGTTCCGTGTCATCTTTGAAGATACCTTCATCATCAATATCGTGGAGGGTTTTGCCGACCTTGTCTTCAATGTACCTTATGGTTTGTGGTCTGATGTTGAGGTCTTTAATCCATTTTGATCTGACTTTTGTGCATGGTGTCAGGTCGAGTTCTAAGCCCATTTTTTTTGCATGTGGTTGTCCAGCTGTGCCAGCACCATTTGTTAAAGAGACTTTCCTTGCTCCACTTCACATCTCTTGTTCCTTTATCAAAGATTAGATGGTCATACATTTGAGGTTATGTGTTGGGATATTCCACCGTTCCATTGGTCTGCAGCTCTGCCTTTGTTCCAGTACCATGCTGTTTTAATTGTTACCGCTTTGTAGTAGAGTTTAAGGTTGGGGAGGGTGATGCCTCCCATCATCTTTTTCCCAAGAATTGTTTTAGCTATCCGTGGGTGTTTATTGTTCCATATATATTTCAGGATTGCTTGCTCCGTTTCTTTGAAGAATGCCATGGGTATCCCTATAGGGATCGCGTTAAATCTGTATAATGTTTTGGGGAGTATTGCCATTCTCACAATGTTGATTCTCCCTATCCATGAGCAGGGGATATGTTTCCATTTCCTCATGGCCTCTTTGATTTCATAAAGTAGCGTTTTATAGTTTTCTTTGTAGAGGTCCTTTACTTCTTTAGTTAAGCTGATTCCAATGTATTTGATTTTCTGGGGCACGATTGTGAACGGGATTGCTTTTTTCATGTCCCTTTCCTCTGTCTCATTGTTTGCATATAGGAAGGCCATGGATTTTTGGGTATTGATTTTATAGCCTGCGACTTTACTGTATAGCTCAATTGTTTCTAAGAGTTTCTTACTAGAGCTTTTAGGTTTCTCTAGGTATAGTATCATATCGTCTGCGAATAGTGAGAGCTTGATTTCTTCCTTTCTGATCTGAATACCCTTAATATCTTTTTCTTGCCTGATGGCTATTGCTAATACTTCCAGTACTATATTAAAGAGAAGTGGTGAGAGTGGGCATCCTTGTCTTGTCCCCGATCTTAGAGGAAAAGCCCTTAGTTTTTCTCCATTGATGACAAAGCTTGCCATAGGTTCGTGGTAGATGGCTTTGACTATCTTGATAAAAGTTCCTCCAAAACCCATTTTGGTGAGAGTTCTTATCATGAATGGATGTTGGATCTTGTCAAATGCTTTCTCTGCATCTATTGATATGATCATATGGCTTTTATCTTTACTTTTGTTGATGTGATGGATTATGTTGATTGATTTCCGAATGTTAAACCATCCTTGAATCCCCAGGATGAATCCCACTTGGTCATGGTGTATGATCTTTTTGATGAGTTGTTGTATTCTATTTGCTAGTATTTTGTTGAGGATCTTCGCATCAGTGTTCATCAGGGATATTGGTCTATAGTTTTCTTTGTTAGTGGTGTCTTTGTTTGCTTTTGGTATTAGGGAGATATGTATGTGCCTTGTAGAAACTGTTTGGAAGAGTTCCTGTCTTTTCGATTTCCTGGAAAAGCTTGAGGAGAACTGGCAACAAGTCTTCTTTAAATGTTTGGAAGAATTCGCCAGTGAATCCGTCTGGACCTGGGCTTTTGTTTTTGGGGAGATTTTTTATTACAGTTTCGATTTCCTTGATATTTATGGGCCTATTGAGGTATTTCACGTCTTCTTGGCTTGGGAGATTGTAGGAGTCAAGGAATTCATCCATTTCTTTTAGGTTCTCTTGTTTTGTGGCATACAGACTTTCAAAGTAGTCTCTGATGATCCTTTGAATCTCCTGGGTTTCTGTTGTGATGTCCCCCTTTTCGTTTTTTATTCGGTTTATTAGGGTTTTCTCTCTTTCTTTCTTTGTGAGTCTTGCTAGCGGTTTATCAATCTTATTTATTTTCTCGAAGAACCAGCTCTTTGTTTCATTGATCTACGGATTGTTTTTCGGGTTTCCATATCGTTAATTTCTGCTCTAAGTTTTATTATTTCTTTCCTTCGATCTGGTTTGGGTTCCTTTTGCTGGTCCTCTTCTAAGATCTTGAGCTATGAAGTCAAGCTATCTATATAGGCCCTTTCTTCCTTTCTGAGGAAGGCTTGCAGAGCTATAAATTTTCCCCTTAACACAGCTTTAGCTGCATCCCATAGGTTCTGGTAGCTTGTGTCTTCATTCTCATTTGTTTTGAGGTATCTCTTGATTTCTTCCTTGATTTCTTCCGTGACCCACTCATTGTTCAATAGTGAGTTGTTTAATTTCCAAGTGTTTGATTTGGTTCTCCGCGTCTGTGCGTGATTAACTTCCATCTTCAGTGCATCATGGTCTGAAAAGATAGTTGATACAATTTCTATCTTCCCAATTCTATTAAGGTATAATTTGTGGCCCAGAACATGGTCTATTTTGGAAAACGTTCCGTGTGCGCTGGAAACAATGTGTATTCTTTCTTTTGGGGGTGTATAGCCCTGTATAGGTCTATTATCCCTGTCTCCTCCATTTCTTCCTTCAGGGCCATCGTTTCCTTGCTGAGTGTTGTTCTTGTCGATCTATCCAGAGGTGATAAGGCAGTGTTGAAATCTCCAACTACTATCGTGGTGCTAGTTATGTCCTCCTTAAATTCTGTTAGGAGTTCTTTTAAATATTTAGCTGGTCGTTCATTAGGTGCATATACGTTTAGGAGTGTGATTTCTTCCTGTTGTACATATCCCTTGATGAATAGAAAATGACCTTCGCTGTCCCTTCTGATCTTTTTCAGCCTGAAATCTATGCTATCGGATACTAGTATGGCCACCCCCGCTTTTTTTTTGAGGGGGGCTGTTTGCTTGCAGGATTGTTTTCCATCATTTGATTTTGAGTCTGTGTTTGTTCTGACTATTCAGATGTGTTTCTTGTAGGCAGCAGAAAGTTGGGTTTAGTTTCCGAATCTATTTTGCCACTCTTTGCCTCTTGATTGGTGCATTTAGCCCGTTAACATTAAGAGAAATTATTGTCATGGGATTTTGTGCCATTTTTCTGTAGGATTTGTTGTTCTTTGTTGTTGTTGTTGTTGTTGTTGTTTGGGTCACACCTAGCGATGCACAGGGCTTACTCCTGGCTCTGCACTCAGGAATTACTCCTGGTGGTGCTCAGGGGACCATATGGGATGCTGGGATTTGAACCCGGGTCGGCCGCGTGCAAGGCAAACGCCCTACCCGCTATGCTATCACTCCAGCCCCAGGGTTTGTTGTTCTTATAGGTCTTTTTCCTTGTCTTATAGTAGCCCTTTGAGTCCTTCATTTAAATTTGGTCTTGAGTCTATGAAGTTCCTAAGCTGTTGCTTGTCCGTGAAATAGTGTATGATTCCTTCAAGTTTAACTGAGAGTTTAGCCGGGTAGAGTATTCTTGGTGAGGCATTCATTTCATGAAGTTTTTTCACTATATCCCACCATTGTCTTCGGGCTTGGAGGGTTTCTTCTGCTGTGAATCTAAGGAGTACGCCTTTGTATATGATCTCCTTCTTTGATCTTGCTGCTTGCAGTATTGTGTCTCTATCCACGGCATTCATCATTCGGACTATGATATGCCTTGGGGATTTTCTATTTGGGTCCCTTTTAGCTGGCACCCTTCGGACTCCTTGTATCTGGATGTCCGCATTCTCTAACTCTGGGAATTTTTTAGCAATGATGTCTTTAATGGTGTTATTTTCATTGGGATTGGTTCCGTGTGGTTCTGGCACTCCCATGATTCTTATGTTGTTTCTCCTGAGGTCATCCCCTAGGATTCTAACTCGCTCTAGAGCCATTTTGAGGTCTTTGGCCATTATTTGTTGTTGCCTATATGCTTTGTGCAGCTCATCTTCAAGCTCACTAATTCTGTCTTCGGCTGTAGTCATTCTACTATTGAGGGCTCCTATGGAGTTTTTTATTTCATCTACTGATTCTTTCAGTTGTGTGACTTCTGTTCGTAGCTTTGAAATTTCTGCTCTCATTTCTTCCTGGATTATCTTGGTGGAGCGTTCCAATGCTGCATCCATATCCTCCCTTAATTTATTGGAAGTTCGTTCCATAGTTGTGTTGAGTTCGTGAACCATCCTCACAATTTCCTCTCTGAATTCTTTATCCGAGAGGAGGCTGTATTTCTGGGAGGTCGCTGCTGAGGTTAGTGAGATATTTTCTTGGCTCTCTCCTGGTGGTGGGGATTTTCTCTGTTTCTTCATGTTGTTATGGGCTTTACTATCTGGAGCTCTCCTTAGCTTGGGAGGAACCTCAACTGAAGATTTGGGGCTATGCTCTTTTTACAAAGGACTTTTCTGTGCAACTCGATGTATTTACTGACAGTTTTCGTGAAGTTAGGATAGACTAGGTTAGTTGACTATTAACATATAGTGACTAAGATGATCAGGGAGTTCTTCAGAGGAATGGGTTCTATCAATTGTGGCCAAAGGACAATGCATGGAATGGTAAAAAAAAAAAAAAAAAAAAAAAAAAAAACTGCGGCCGCGTTAGCATCCTGTGCCCCGGAAAGAGGCCACGCCCACTTCTGAGGCCTCGCCCCCTAACGAGAGGACACGCCCCTAACCTGTCAGACACGGGAGGGAGGGGTCAGGCGCGGTGGGCGAATGACTGAGACCTGCCAGGCGGGGCTGGGGTGTTCCAAGCGGGCCCGCAGCCGCAGGCACGGGACACGGGGAGCGCTTGCTTCTCCGGGTGGGACGGGGTCTCCAAGGGGAAGGGTAATTTCACAACTTTTTAAAATTTAGCCAGAGGAAAAGCATTTTGATGATGGCCACAAAGATAGCACAGAGAACAGGGTGCTTGCTGGCATACAGCCAACCCAGGTTCATTTCCCATCACCCAGGGTTCCCAAGCAGTGCATGAGGGGATCAATGAGCACAGAGGCAGGAGTAATTGCTAAGCAATGCCCGGCGGAGTCTCTAACCAAAATTAAATGAATTTATGGACTGGAGCTAAGGTCTGTTAGGGTGTTGGCCTTGCATAGAGCTGACCTGGGTTCAGTCCTCAGAACCCCACTGAGTACCATACGCATCAAACAGAAAAAGCAAATGGAAAAAAATTGTATTGTGTCAACCCCTCCCCTCCAGCCAGTTTTATAGGACAAAGTTTTGGGTTTTAGGGCCACAAGTGGCAGAACTTTGAGATTATTCATGGAGGTGCTTGGGGGACCCTGCATTGTGCCAGAGATTTCCCCATGGCAGGCTGCTTGCAAGGCCAGGAACTGCATTTCTGGACTATCTCTGATCCCAGGAATTCAACTTCTATGTAAATCCTATGAGCCTTGTGAGAGGAACACAGACTGGCATGATGGGGATGGGGGTGAACAGTGATGAGGTCCAGCTATTAGAGGCCATGGCAGGGCTGCTGGTGCCTGGTGGCTCCCAGCATGATGCCAGTATGCAGCACAGACTGCAGTTTCAAAGCAGTTTCAAAGGTTTGCAGGCACCAGAAAGAAAAACTAGTGGGCAGGGCACTTGCCATGCATGTGGCAGACTTAACTTCACGCCCTGAATCCCCAAGGAGTGATCCCTGAGCACTTCTGGGTCTGGCAGCAATCCCAAATCCCCTCCCCTCCCTACACACATAAATAAATCAAAGAGGAAGTTGTCTATCAATAGGAAAGGTTTGGAATCCAGCCATCCAGCTGTATATTCTCGAGTCAGTTCTTTACTTTGTCTTTGTTTGGGGGCCACACTTGACAGTGCTCAGAGCTTACAGGCCAGGCTTTAACAGACTATATGATTTTACTCGATACATAATTTTGTGTAAGAAAATGGAGGAGAAAGATTACACTTAGCCCAAAAGAAATCTTAATGGTAAAAGTCTGTAATTTTTCTCAGAGCCTCCAACTCCTTTTCCTCCTGACAGCGTTTTGTTGTGGAAGGGCAAAACTGACCCCTGTTAATGCAGCAGAAATCAGCAAAATCAGTCTCGGTTTCCCAGCAATGAAACTAGACAATCTGAACCACCTGGGAAAGCTCCTAGGCCCAGCAAGTGGGCTCAAACAATCACTATGCCCCTAGTCAAAATGCCCCAGAAATTGTCTTTTGTTAACCCTAAAAGAATGAATAGTTTATGTAACCAGAACTATTACTGGAAACGTATGTTTAACTATCGCCGGACCACTGTTACGCTATATGCTTGCCAAAACACCTTTGTTTGAGAACTAGCTAAGTTTTTTTCTGAAACAATAAGACATGTACTGCTTATGTAATCAAACCCTATATAAACTGCTTGCTGCCTGAAGGTGTTCAACTCCCAGCATCCACCAATATGGTCCCCAAGCACCACCAGGAGTAATTCCTGAGTGCAGAGCCAGGAGTAACCCCTGTGCATCGCCAGGTCTGATCCAAAAAATAAAAAATAAAATCAAAGAAAAGAACAGGCAGGAGAGATATTCACGGGACCCAAAAAAGATGATCAAAGAATGGTCATTGTCATGACAAATTCTGGAGTGAGACTTTTTTCTGGGGGATTTTTGCACTACACCTGGCAGTGTTCATCGGACCCTATGAAGTGATGAGGCAAGCTACATGCAAGCCAGGTGCCCTACTAGCTGTACCATCTCCTAGCGCAGCTGGTCTAGGAGAGATGAACAGTGGGGAGGGCTGTGCTGAGAAACTTGACAGATGAAGCAAAAAATCTTTTTTTTCTGTAGAAAAAATTACATAGGATTAGCAGAGACAGTACAGTTGATAGCTTGTTTTTCTTTCTAGCTGTGAAACCACATTCAATTCTCCAAAGCAGGTAGGGTCCCCGAGCAGTGCCAGGAACAACATTGAGCTCATATCCTAGACTAAGCACTGAGCGCTGAGTGCTGTGAACCATAATCTACAATTAAAAAAATAATAATAAATCAATTTTTTTCTGTGCAAAGGGGCTGGAGACATAGACAGTGAGAGAAGTGCTTGTCTTGCAAGCAGAAAAACCAGATTTGACTACTGGCATCCAATATGTTTCCCTGAGCACCATCAGAAGTAACCACATACAGCCAGGTGTGCCCTGCACCACAAAAATAACTACTAAAAGTGAATTAACTGAAATAAATCGATAAAGGTGAGGGAGCCAACGGTGACCATATATTGCACTATGGGAGAGCTCAAGGCACCCATTTAAGTGTGCATGTTACTTCTGCTAAGATTGCACACTAAGTCGCATGACCCCCTGAGGTCCAACACAGCCCTGATGCACCACTCCTCTGCCACCAGGCTCTGCATCTTCTTACAGCTTCCTGTGGGACCCCCAGAACCTACCAATGAGTGGGGAGCATGTGGCAGTCAAAAAGCTCCACCAAATACTATTGAGCCCCAAGCAAGTGAGGAATTGTACCCCCTACCCTCACAGGGAAGAAGGCTAGTACACTGAGAGGACATCTGTCTTGTATGCTGCTGTGACTGAAGCGAGCAGTCCCTAGGATCCCCTGAGCACCACCAGGAGAAATCTGAGTGCACAGCCAGGAGTTAGCCCTGAACAAATATATTTTTAAAGGAAAAGAAAAAAAATGCCTCCACAGATACCTTTGATAAGGGTGTCTGTGACCCTTAAGATGACTCTGGATTCAGTCTAAGGAATGAAAGGCGACCAGCAACAGGCTGGCCTGGGGACTCTCCCCACATGACCCCCTGCCCCCACCCCTGTGACCATCCTTGCGAAGGAGCTAACACACGCCTAAGGCAGCCGGACACGCCCCAGGGAAACTGAGGCTCCTGCTGGCTCTGACACTTTCTCTTTGGATGGGGGCCCGAGCAATAGGTCAGCGGGGAGTATGCGGGCCTTAAGTCCCGACATCCCATGGGGTTGCCAAGTCCCCCAGGAGGGATCCCGAAGCGCAGAGCCAGGAGTCACCCCGAGCATCATGGGTGTGGCCTGAAACACATTGAACAATAGTTAAAAAAGAAATGTCTCTCTCTTGTTTGTTCTGTTATTTTCATTGTTCTGGAACTTTCTGAGCAACCTCACTCCCCAAGTTCGTGTTCCTCCCCGGCCCCGCACTGCTTCTCACCACCGGGGTTTCTTCTGGAGATTTCGGGGTGATCACTCCTGGCCGTGCTCGGGGACCATGTGTGGTCAGGGGGATCGGGCCAGCGCCCTCCCCAAGACTGATGCCCCCTCCACGTCTTTCTAGGGAGTCTCTTCAGGAAAACCCCGTTGCTCCCTAAAATCAATGAATAAAAGATAAAGTCCCCCAGGGGCCCGCGGTGCCGGGTGAGAGGCCGCAGCCTCCCCATCACGGAGCGACCTGCCGCCCACTCTGCGACCACTCAGCTGGCAAGACAAAAGGCCCTTGGGGACGCCCCCTGTTCCCCGGGCACCCCAATGCCTGGGTCTTCCCCGCTCCTCAGCCGGCAACAATGGCGCCACTGGAACTTATGGGAAGTGAAGCCACCCGGGTCACATGACATCACCTGCATCTCTGCTCATGGCCTTAAAGGGCCAAGCTCCAAGGATTCCTAACCACGTATTTTCTAGTAAGGAATGTAATTTTTTTTCTGTTTCTTGCCTTCAGTCAGGTGACCAGGACATCTGGGGGTCACCAGGTCCAGGGTAAATGGAGAGTGAGGGACTGAAGAGATGGCATATGGAGCAAAGTCTTTATGTTTTCATGAAAATAACAAAATTCACTAAGATTCTATGCAAACCACCTCCCAGACCATGCCTCAGCATGATCTTATCCTCTCTGTTATTCCCAAGGATCAGCATTAGGCTCCAAAACAGAGACCTGGAAGAGAAATCTGAGCGGTGAGCAGAGAGAGGACAAACCTCTAGCCCTGACCTGGAAAGTTTCTGCTTGGACCTGGAAATGTCCTGATGGCAGGCATTTTGGGGTACCAGGTCAAGCCCCGCCTCGGGGAGACACTGCCAGATGATCCTTCCTCTCCTGGGGATGCATAGCAGGCTGAAATTTGGACTGTCTGTCAGGAGATGAGTAACGTGCTCGGTGTACAGGGGAGGATATTGCAGCCCTGAGATCCAGGACTCCTCCCTGGGTCCCAAGGAAGGTCCATATGGGCCCAAACAGGGGCTGCCTCCTAGGCCAGGAGCTCCTTTGATTAAGCACCCCACAGCTTCAGGGCTGCCCGTAGCAACCATAGCCCCCAAAGTGGCCTGCGTGGGGGCAGCCACAGGGACTCAGCATGAACAAACCTTTATTCTTGTTCTGCTCACACAATTATCATGAGTGTGTATGTCTGTGTGTGCGTGTGTTTTGATGTTTGGGTCACAACAGGCAGTGCTCAGGGCTTATTTGAACTTGGCACTCAGGGATCACTCCTGTTGTGCTTGGGGGACCGTTTGGAATTCCAGGGATTGAACCTGGATTGGCCTTGTCCAAGGTAAGAGCTCTCCCTGCTGTACTACCACTCTGGCCCTTTCGAAATATATTTCTTTCCAACACAGCAGGAGTGATCCCTAAACAAGCATCTCCTCCTCCTAAAAAAAAACCAACGACCCGGGATTGGTGTTTGAATATTAAATGTAATCAAATATAGTAAACTACATTATAAAATAAAAAATAACCCCTTGCTTTAAAGATAACCCCTTTACACGCAATATTCACCCCAACAGCTGGGGTCACCTGGTCAGGGTCAGGGAGCTGACGAAGAATTGAGAGATGCTTTTCAACTTACCTTGAGGGAGCAGTAATTCTTTATCAGGAAAAAGACACCAAAGTGAGGCCGGAGAGACAGTTAAAAGAATACAGTGCTTCCCTTAGTGAAATCGATCAATCTTTGGCATTCCATATGAAACCATGATCACTGATCGAAACAATTTCTGAGGGTAGGGCCTGGAGTAACCTCTGGAGAACTACAGGTGTGCCCACCCCCCCAAAAAAAAAACCAACTAAAATAGTCAGAAAAGTAAATAATCATTTACAGTCTCCACCCACATGCTAGGACCAGGCCCCCAGGATTCCTAATGGTGGCTGCCAATAAAAAAGACAAACTTCAGCAGGGTCCCTCGCCACTGGGGGCTGAGGAGGTGCCCCTCAAGAGATCTGGATGTTTTCAAATGCATGTCTACACCAAAAGCTTCAGGAGAGAGTCCGTCTCAACCCTTGGTTGAGAGAATTGGGAGGGTCAAAACCTCTGCCATCACCAGGTCCGGCACCCCAAGACCCGCAGCCCCCCATACTCTGCTCTGCACCCAGGCCACACTGCCCCATCACAAAGCTGGAGGAGGGGGCTGGAGCGATAGCACAGCGGGTAGGGCGTTTGCCTTGCACGCGGCCAACCCGGGTTCAATTCCCAGCATCCCATATGGTCCCCTGAGCACCGCCAGGGGTGATTCCTGAGTGCAGAGCCAGGAGTAACCCCTGTGCATTGCCGGGTGTGACCCAAAAAGCAAAAAAAAAAAAAAGCTGGAGGAGAAGATGCCCCCAAAGATCACACACTCACACCTGAGACCCCTGTGCTGCGCAAAATTCCCCCCACTGCAACCACCAAAGCTCCACATCTTCCTAAAGCCTCCAGAGCAAGTCGGACCCCAGGAACCACCTGAATATGGTTGAGAGGGAGTGAAAAACAACCACAAAGTGCCCCAAAAGCTGACGTGGTCCCATGGGTCACAGTACAGGAATTGGAAGTGAGAGGCATTCACGTCCTGACACTAATTGGACTTCAGTGTCCCCCTTCGACGGTGAAGTATCAGGGATTGGTTGCTAACATATCCACCACAAGGAATGCAATTCCTGACATGTGGATGGATGTTCCACGGAATAACCCACCATCTACATGGTAGATGCATAAAATTGAAGGCTACGCAATCATTAATTTGTTTTAATTTTTTCAACTCAATAAACATATACATAAAACAGACAGACGACCATCTGCAGAATTTAAAGAAGTAGTTTCCAGCAAAATAAAATACACCCGAGTCGGGGTTTGGTTATAGCACAGTGTGGAGCCCGTAATGCATGTGTTAAGCCAAGGCTGCAACCCTACCAAGCAGGATGGAACATGAGGGCCACTGAAAACACCTCACCACAAATGAATCCTCTCCAGGATCAATGAGTTGTTTTGTTTTTTTTGGTTTGTAGTTTGTATTTATTTTGAGATGGGCCACACTAAGCGGTGTCAGGGATGATGGATGGTGGTTCCCAGGGGACCAGCTGGAGTGCTGGGGATGGAGCCCAGGTTTCCATCCTTGTGGAAAGCAAGTCTGCTCCCAAAGCACTATCACTTGTGACAACAAACCAGTTCTTTAAACAATGAACTCTTGAGCTTACTTTTTTTCTTTTGCTTTTTGGGTCACACCTGGCGATGCTCAGGGGTTACTCCTGGCTCTGCACTCAGGAATTACCCCGGCAGTGCTCGGGGACCATATGGGATGCTGGGAATTGAACCCGGGTCGGTCGCGTGCAAGGCAAACACCCTACATGCTGTGCTATTGCTCCAGCCCCTCTTGTGCTTACTTTTGATCCAATAAAAGAATCACAGTATTTTTTCAAACTTAAAGATAGTAGGAATTGGGTTTGGAATGCTAGTACAGCGGGGAGAGCATTTCTACTGCATGTGGTGGATGCAGTTTGACCCTTGGCATAGCACATGATGCCCTGGGCACATCCAGGAGTAATGCCTGAGTGCTGAGCTTGAAGTAACCTATCGGCATCACTGTGTGTGAATGAAAAAGAAAGAAACAATAAAAATAATAACAATAGGAATATCTTTAGATTTTAAAATGACTGATTTTAGCACCCGGTGAAACTACAGGCTCTCTACTCCCAGCATTAGGCTGCAAAATTCCTCCCTGAAGTGGCCAGACCTCCTCCTTTCAAGTCACATTCTTATTCCAGTGAACTATCCTGATGGCATAGTATTTATATTCAATGTGCAATTCTTACCAGCTCACTCATATTCAGTGACCCCGTTCCCAAATCAAATTGCTGCAATGAAAAACCCTGAAGCTGCTGCGATTGAAGTTCTGAAATCAAACACAACACACAATGGAATAATTAGCAATGGAATGTGGTTGATTGAGATCCATTGTGGAGAATGCTGGGAGTAGTATGGGAATCCACAAAATAGCTTTTTGGGTTTTCTTTTTTAACCAGACCTTGTGATACCTGGGGAACCATTTGCAATGCAAGGGATTCAACCTGGATCAGTCGTATGAAAGGCAAGTACCTTTCCTGCTGTACCATCTTTCCAGCTCTAATTACCTTGATTATGGGCTCACTCATTCACTACTTAAATAGAAAAGCAAAATATGTCCTTAGTGGGTTAGAGAGAAGAGCAGGTAGGGCATTTCCCTTGCATAAAGCTGACAGGCTGATCCCTGAGTACCACCAAAAGTAACCTCTGAGAACTGCCAGGAATAAATACAGAAAATTCTTAGGCCCCAAAACCAAACCAAAACAAAAAAACCTGTAATATACTGACAAAACGTGCTAATTATCTGAGGGCAAAAATAAGCATGAGAGGGCAGAGGGAACTCTAGTTGCTCCTGAAAGGGAACACCACCAGGGAGGCTGGATAGACAGGCTGGTGAAGCACAGATGGGTGGCCAAGGGCTGTGAATCCCATGACTATTCTACATGGCTGACAGATAAGGAATAATGAAGACAAAGCCAAGAGAAAAAACCTCAGGATTATTCCATGACAGGCAATTCATGCAGTGAAGGGCGGCATGAGCACAGCATAGACACTGCATTCAGGAGCCCAAGACCCCAGGGTCAGCAGCGCATTTCACACGCACTCAGGGCACCACACTCTGCCCAGGGCACAAGCCAGGGAGGGTCCTCAGGCACTCACCTCCACACATGCCTCTTCTTCCTGGGCTCAGGGCTCCTCCTTCCCGCCAGGACATCACTGCAGGCTTCACCCTGGAAAGCCTTGTCGCCACATAAACAGGGTATTAATTAGTGACAAGGAAAACATGACAAGCCCACCCCATGTGTCCCTAACAAAATCAGGCAAATTCTTCAAAAGACTTGAATAGAATCTCCACTTCTGATATGCTCTAAATTGGTAATAATCAGTGACATAAGTCCTAGGTTTTAATTTCAGTCTGAAATTGAGTCATGCTGTAGCCCCCCCTCCAAGCACTAAAATAGCATGTGATGGGGTGAGGTCCTGAAAAAGAAATGAACTCATGTTCAGAGTGATACTCCAGTAGGGCGGGCACCTGGTGACACACACATCTGGGTTTGATCACTGGCAACCATATATGGGAGCACTGCCAGGAGAAATTCCTGAGCATTACTGGGTGTAGTCCTCTAATCAAATCAACTGAACCAAATATAATAATAAATGAAGTTACAGGCCTGATAAAAGGAGTACAATGGGTAAGGCACCTGAATGGTAGATGCTGACCTGGTTTAGTCCACAGCACCCCCATGGCTCCTAAGCACTGCCAGGAGTGATCCTTAAGCACAGAGCCAAGAGGAATGTGGACTGTGGCCCCAAATCAAAACCCAAAGAAGGGCCGGATGATAGTAAGTGGGTAGGGCATTTGCCTTGCACACGACCAACCCGGGTTCAATCCCTGGCATCCTACATTGTTCCCCCATGCACTGCCAGGAGTAATACCTGAGTGCAGAGCCAGAAGCAACCCCTGAACATTGCTGGGTGTGACCCTAAAAGCTAAATAAATAAGATATTTTAAAAAACCAAAAGAAAAACAAAACAAACATACTGAAAAGTAGTACAAGAAGTAAATTGAGTTAACAATGGAAGGAATTATTTAGAGGAACCTGAGACCAGTACAGTATGTGGGGCACTTTACCATGCACATGGCTGACCTGAAGATCCCCTGCGTCTCAGGAGTAAGGCCTGACAATTGCCAAGTGTGGCCAATCAACAAAAACAGAAAAAAGGAAAAAAATTGAGATACTGTGATTCGCATCGCTGTCAATGATCCTGGCCGTCAGAATCATGAAGTCAAAGTCTGAGAACACACAGTCCAAATGGTCACTGGGTGCCCATGCAGGTCTGGCCAGGCACAGTCAGCCCCACACTGCTCTCACCACAGCCTACAGGTGCTGGTAGGTCTCCAGCATCACGTCCCTGTAGAGCTTTCTCTGATCAGTGGCCAGGCATGTCCACTCCTCCAGGGAGAATCTCACGGCCATGTCGGGGAAGGAAACTGTGCCCTGAGCCAACACACAGGGGAGCGGGAGTCAGGGCCCATCTCCACCCATTCCCAGGCTGTGAGGATGGGACCCCTCAGAGTGCTAATGGGACTCAGGGACTTTTCTTCGGGAGGAACCAGCCTTGATTTCTCTCCATGCGCCCCCCTGGCTGACGTGGAGAAATCACTCTATACATCACTCTAAAGCAGTCGGATCTATAAAATGTGAGGGCGCTATACTAGACGGTTTCTGGAGGTGCCAGTCTTGCACACAGCCACCCCAATGTCAATTCCACACCACTGGTCCAGTGAAAACTGCAGAGAGCAACACCTGAGCACTGAAGCAGCAGGGTCAAAATGCAAAAGTGGGTTTGGCCGAAAACATTAAAGACAGACACACATGATTCACTAATTAAAAATAAACTATTAATTAAAAAAAAGAAAGAAAGAAAGAGAGAACCCTTATAAGCCGAATCAGAAATGAAAAGTGGGACATCACAACAGAAACCAAAGAAATTCAAAAGATCATCAGAGACTACATTGAAAATTTGTATGCCACGATACAAGAGAACCTAGAAGAAATGGATAAATTCCTGGACTCCTATAATCTCCAAAGGCTGAACCAAGAAGACCTGGAGTACCTGAATACTCCTATTAATATCAAGGAAATTGAAACGGTAATCAAAAGTCTTCCCAAAAACAAAAGCCCAGGTCCAAATGGATTCACTAGTGAGTTCTTCCAAACATTTAAAGAGGACCTATTGCCAGTTCTTCTCAAGGTTTTCCAGGAAATTGGAAAAACAGAAACCCTCCCAAAGAGTTTCTATGAGGCTCATATATCCCTAATACCAAAAGCAAACAAAGACACCACAAAAAAAAAGAAAAATACAGGCCAATATCCCTGATGAACACAGATGCAAAGATTCTCAACAAAATATTAGCAAATAGAATTCAACAACTCATCAAAAAGATCATACACCACAACCAAGTGGGATTCATCCCGGGGATGCAAGTATGGTTTAACATCCGGAAATCAATCAACATAATCCGTCATATCAACAAAAGAAAAGATAAAAATCATATAATCATATCAATAGATGCAGAGAAAGCATTTGACAAGATCCAGCACCCATTTATGATGAAAAGTCTCACCAAAATGGGTATAGCAGGGACCTTCCTCAATATAGTCAAAGCCGTTTATCACAAGCCTACGGCAAGCATCGTTCTCAATGGGGAAAACTAATAGCCTTCCCTCTGAGAACAGGGATGAGACAAGGATGCCCACTCTCTTCACTTCTGTTCAATATAGTACTGGAAGTACTTGCAGTAGCAATTTGGCAAGAAAAAGATATTAAGGGCATTCAGGTAGGAAAGGAAGAAATCAAGCTCTCACTATTCGCAGATGATATGATACTATACTTAGAGAACCCGAAAACCTCTACCAAGAAACTCCTAGAAACAATAGACTCACATAGTAAAGTTGCAGGCTATAAAATCAATACCCAGAATTCCATGGCTTTCCTATATGCAAATGATGAGAGAGAAGAAAGCGACATGATAAAAGCAATCCCGTTCACAATTGTGCCTCAAAAAATCAAGTACCTCGGAATCAGCTTAACTAAGGACGTAAAGGACTTGTATAATGAAAACTACAAAATGCTACTTCAGGAAATAAGAGAGGACACGAGGAAATGCAAAGACATCCCCTGCTCATGGATTGGAAGAATTAATATTGTAAAAATGGCAATACTCCCGAAAGCATTGTACAAATTCAATGCGATCCCTATAGGAATAGCCTTGACATTCTTCAAAGAAATGGAGCAAGCGCTCCTGAAATTCATATGGAACAATAAGCCCCCACGAATAGCTAAAGCAATTCTTGGGGGAAAATGGGAGGAATCAACCTCCCTAACTTCCAACTCTACTACAATGTGGTAGTCATTAAAACAGCATGGTACTGGAACAAAGGCATAGCTGCAGACCAATGGAACAGGGTTGAATACTCTGACACATACCCCCAAATATATGATCATCTAATCTTTGATAAGGGAGCAAGAGATGTGATGTGGAGCAAGAAAAGCATGTTTAACAAATTGTGCTGGCAAAACTGGACAGCTACATGCAAAAAAAATTGGCTTAGACCTCCACCTGTCACCCTGTACAAAAGTCAGATCAAAATGGATTAAAGACCTCAACATCAGACCAGAATCCCTAAGGTACATTGAAGACAAGATTGGCAAAACCCTCCAAGACATTGAAGCCAACAGTATCTTCAAAGCTGACACGCCACTGGCCAAGCAAGTGAAAACAGAGATATATAAATGGGACTATCTCAAACTAAGTAGCTTCTGCACCTCAAAAGAAACAGTGACCAAAATACAAAGACAATCTACAGAATGGGAAAGGATATTCACCCAATACACATCTGATAAAGGTTTGATATCAAGAATATACAATGCACTGGTTGAACTCCACAAGAAGAAAACTGCCAACCCAATCAAAAAATGGGGTGATGAAATGAACAGAAACTTTCCCAAAGAAGAAATCCGAATGGCTGAGAGGCACATGAGAAAATGTTCAACATCACTAATCATCAGGGAGATGCAGATCAAAACAATGAGATATCATCTCACACCACAGAGACTGGCCTACATCCCAAAAAACAAAATGAACTGGTGTTGGCGTGGATGTGGGGAGAAAGGGACTCTCCTTCACTGCTGGTGGGAATGCCAACTCGTTCAGCCCTTTTGGAAAACAATATGGACGGTTCTCAAAAAATTAGAAATTGAGCTTCCATTTGACCCAGCAATACCACTCCTGGGAATATATCCCGGAGAGGCAAAAAGGTATAGTAGAAATGACATCTGCATTTCTATGTTCATTGCAGCACTGTTTACAATAGCCACAATCTGGAAAAAAACAGAGTGCCCTAGAACAGATGACTGGTTAAAGAAACTCTGGTACATCTTCACAATGGAATACTATGTAGCTGTCAGAAAACAGAAAATGAAATTTGCGTATAAGTGGATCAACATGGAGAGTGTCATGTTGAGTGAAATGAGTCAGAAAGAAAGAGACAGATACAGAAAGATTGCACTCATATGTGGAATATAAAGTAGTTGAGAGTTTCAAGCTTGCAATGATGCAATTTCTGGCAGATGTTTCTCTGGACTTAGTTACTAAAATACTAAAATACAGAAATCCAAAACCGTGCGGCTGCTAGTGTGCCCGCTTGACCTCATACCTCTTCATTTTCAGCAATGGAAAACAAATTATCAAATGCTTCCTTTTCAGCAGGTCCGACTTTAGGGGGGAGAAACTCCAAATAATAATAGTGAGGTTTTTTTGTTGTTGAAATATTGAATGTAATCAAAGTAAAGTGAAAGAAAAGTGAAACTTATCAGTTACACAGGCGGGGGGGGGCTGGGGAGGTGGGGGTTGGGGGGAGGTATACTGTGATTCTTGGTGGTGGAATATGTGCACTGGTGAAGGGATGAGTGTTTGAGCATTGTATAACTGAGACTTAAATGTGAAAGCTTTGTAACTTTCCACATGATGATTCAATAAAAGAATAAATTAAAAAAAGAAAAAATAAATAAAGACAGACACACACATGCATGCACGCACGCACACACACAACAATGGCAGTTGACTGGAAACTTCCACCTGAAATGGATTCTATGAGGTCACCCACATTTCCGGTCAGATTCTTAAAGGACCAGGCTCCAAATGTTCCTGACTAGGTACTTTCTGGTCAGATAAGTTAATTTTTCCCCCATCTCTGGTCTTGGAACAGATCACCAGAACCTCTGCAGAGTCTCCAGGTCTGGGATAGATGGAGAGTGACACACTAAACAGAGGGCATATGGAGTCAAAGTCTTTGTTTTCCTTAAGGGAATAAAATACAAAAAGATTCCTTTGCAAACACCCACCAGGACTATGCCCCAGACCTGACCCACCGAACACCACCCCCCCCAAAATATTGCTCAGAAATCACTGGGCGTTAATATTCAGCTATCATGCTGCTTTGTGTTTACTGATTCATTTTGGGGGCATGTTCTGTAGTGCTGAGGACTTATTCCTGACTGCTCCAGGATCACTCCACATTTGGCTTAGGGACCCTCTGGGGTGCTAAGGATGGAAACTGGGTCAGCTACTTTCCCTGCTGGACTGTCTGAGCCCTGATTTTTGTTTACGTTGCACTGAATTTCCAGTTGCTGGAGTAACTTCAACTGTTCATGATCTCCATTATAGGAGGAGCTAGAAACCAATTGAATCATCTGGCCCAGAATGGGGTTCTGGGATGATGCAGAAGGGGACTCAGGAATTGGTGATGAATGGGAAAGTATTACATGTGTAAGCAATATTCCTTTGTGCGTTTGTGTGTATTCACAGCCATCGGTGTTCTCAAGCTATTCCACTTTGTGCCCAGCAACTCTTCAAACAGTGCTCAAGTTCGGCAATGCACTGAATTCAAATGAGATCTAAAGTGGATCAGCTGGACAAACAAAATGGGCCTTCAGGTGCTGGAGTGATAGCACAGTGGGTAGGGCATTCACCTTGCATGCGGCGAACCCAGGTTAGATTCCCAACATCGCACATCGTCCCCCGAGCACTGACAGGAGTAATTCCTGAGTGCAGAGCCAGGAGTAAACCCTGAGCGTCGCCAGGTGTTGATCCAAAAGGCAAAAAGAATCCCTTATCCCTTCAGTACTGTGTAGCTGAGTAGTCACTTAGTAGGTTAGTAGAAGATGCAGCAAAAATTAAATTCTTCAAAATTTGAACCAGTGGTGAAGAACAATTGTACAGTTGGTGTGCAGGAGATAGTTTCTTTTTCAGAAATATCGTCCTATTGCTTATCTATGGTGATTTGAAATTTGTTACATTAAAATATAAAATTTACTTAGTTTGGAAGTTTAGTTTGAGTTAATGGATTTGTTCAATAAGCATCCTAGTATACTGAATTTCTTGTAACCCCGCCCCCAAGGGCAGCTGCCAGTCACAAAGTAAAATAGGAACAATGTCATAGGATCCACAAAAGTGAGGTGGTTAGAGATCAAGAGATGATTGCTTTGTGTAATCACTTTTTCTCACTTCTCTATCAACGCTTGCTTCGCAGTGCTGACAGAAATTTACTGGGTGCCAGAATATGGGCCTGATGAGTTAAATTAATTTTGTAGGTGCTTATTAAAATAACAGGTTGGGGGGCTGGAGTGATAGCATAGTGGGTAGGACGTTTGCCTTGCACGCGGCTGATCTGGGTTCGATTCCAGCATCCTATATGGTCCCCTGAGCACCACCAGGGGTAATTCCTGAGTGCAGAGTCAGGAGTGACCCCTGTAAATCTCTGGGTGTGACCCAAAAAGCAAAAAGAATAAAAAAATAAAATAACAGATGGGCTAGGATGTGGATTTACCTAATCAAAAGTCTGTGCTTCTGCTGGAATGTTTCTGCTCTTGCCTAGCAGGACAGCCTGCCAGCTGGTGTGAATACACACCTCCTGTGTGTGTTTCATTTGAGGGCAACAATCAACACTGCTCAGGAATTATTCCTAGATCTGGGATGAGGGATCAGTCCTGGTGGGGCTCGGGGACCATATGAGATGCCAGATATACACAGAACCTGGGTTGACGGCTTGCAGGATAACCGCCCTACTTGCTGTACTCTTGTTTTGGCCCTTTCTAAATAAATTATTTCCAGCACACCAGGAGTGAGCCCTAAGCAAAGGTCCTATCCACCCTCCACCCCCCAAAAGAAATCAAATATCTTCCTTCAAATATGTTCCTTTACCAGCAGTACTAACGACAACAACTGGGGGTAGCCTGGTCAGGAGAGATGAAATGAGGGGGTGCTTTGCTCATTGGATTTAAGAAGTACATATTCCTTTTTTTTTTCTTTTTGGGTCACACCTGACAATATTCAGTGCTTACTCGTGGCTCTGCTCTCGGGAATTACTCCTGCTGTTGCTCAGGGGACCATATGGGATGCCAGAGATTGAAACCAGGCTGGCCACATGCAGAAAAAAAAAAAAAAACCTACCTACTGTACTATCACTAAGGCCCCTGAAGCAAATACTCTTTTTCTTTTTGTTTCTTTGGTTTCTTTTTGCTTTTTGGGTCACACCCGGCAATGCACAGGGGTTACTTCTGGCTCTGTGCTCAGGAATTACTCCTGGCAGTGCTCAGGGGACTATATGGGATGCTGGGAATCGAACCCGGGTTGGTGGCGTACAAGGCAAATGCCCTACCTGCTGTGCTATCGAGCCAGCTACTGAAGCAGATATTCTTGACTGGGGAGAAAAGAAAGACAGAAAGCTGGAGTAAGAGACAGTAAAGCAGGTAGGAAGCTGCTTGCACACTGTAGACCCAGATGATCCCTGGCATCCCTTAGGGTCCGCTAAGCCCCGCTAGCAGAAATTCCCGAGTGCAGAGCCAGGAAGAAGCCCTGAGCATTTTCAGATGTTGGACATAAATTAAAACAAAAAATACAATAATAAAAACTGAGTTTTATTTTGAAACACCACCCACTGGCCGGTGGCTACGTGTATCAGGGCAGCCGATGAAAGGATGGATGACAACTGCGGGTCTCGAGCTTTACATGCTGGGGCACTGCCCATCAGAGTGAGTTTGCAGGTTTGGCCCTTGTGATGAACAGACCAAAAGTTCCAGGACAGGGACCACGGCATCCTGTGTTGGAGGGTCAGGCCCGCCAAGTCCCCCACCCTTGGAAAGACCCGCAAACTCAAGGCCTGCCTTACTTCAGAAAAAAACAACCACCTTTCCTGCAGTACTCACCCCAATAGCCTGGGTCGCTGGTCCAGGAGAGGTGAGAAGTAGGGGAGGCTTTGCAACCCGACGTGAGAGAGCAGGTTCCTGTTGTACAGAAGCACCAATACTGGAGGACACACAGTACGGCGGTAGGATGCTTGCCTTGCTGACCCGGATCAACCCTGTATCTCTTATGGAGCCCAGAGCACCGCCAGCAATAATACCTGAGCCCAGAGCCAGGGGTAAGCCCCGAGCGCTACGGGAATGAACCCCCCCCAAATAAAAACTCACCAAAAACAGCCTAAAGTAAATTTTCATTTGCAAACCCTAACTACCTGTGACGACCACGCCCTCAGGATGGCCCCGGACATCAAGGAAACTAATAAATAATAACAGACAGCAGCACGGTTCCTTGTCTTTGGGGACCTGCCGGCCTGCCCTCAAAATAAATCTGCCTTCTATTTTATTCCTTTGGGGGCCACACAGCCGACGCTAAGCGGGTCTTCCTGGCTCTGCTCTCAGAAGTCAGTCCTGGTGGTGCTCGGGATGGAACCTGGGTCTGCAACGTGGAAAGCAAAGGCTCCGAGTGCTCTAACATCACTCTGGTCCTCTAAGTAAAACTGGCGGGTCTACAGCCCCTCTGCACCCCGCAAAGCCCCGCGTCCCCCTGGATGTTGGGAACGAGTGAAAAACAGGCACGAAAGGGCCCCAAGCTGGCGCGGCCCCGCTACTCACAGTGCGGAGATGAGCGCGAGGTGGTGGTCGAGGGGGACGATCATGGGGGCTGCCCAGTACTCCCACAAACTGACCTTCAGAGCCCTTCAGGTAGAAGAGGCGCCAAGTGAGCAGAGACTGCAGACCCTAAGTCCAGGCGACCCGCAACTGCTAGGCCCTTGTGTGATGTCACTTCCTTTCCTGCAAGCAGTCTTAAAAAGCCAGACTCCAGGTGTGTGCAAAACCATTAAGCCCACCCAGGTAAATATGTCCCATGACGGGCATGGGCTCATATAGAGGAGTGGAGAGGCAGCTGCTGATGTGCTCAGTCACCCAGAGGGCGCGAGGGGGTTAAGGAGACTCCCCTAGTCTTAAATCAAACATTGAACCAATGCTTTCACACACAAGTCTATCAGGAAAACTGCAGGCGGGATAATTTAAGGGAAAACAGGTAAGTTGGCACCAGCTGGGGCACAGAACAATGACTTTCTCGGGGAAATAATAAATCCAGGTGGTTCTGAAAGTAGACACTTGAAGCCAGCCCTGGAGATGCAGAGAGGAACTGGCCAGCAGCAGCCCAGAGCTGGAGACACTGGAACAGGAGCAAAGGCTGGGAAGAGCCTCAGAGAGCACTGTCCAGTCGCCGCACTACCCCTTGACAACACGGGAGCAGCTGATTCTCAACGACAAGGAAAACCCCAGGAGACAGTTTCAGAAACAGGGTTTCAAACCCAGCATATGAACCGGGAGGGATAGTCCAGAAGATTGACACTTGCATTGAAATTGATCACGAGGAACCCATCCCTGTATGCCAAATGGTGGCCTGAGCAGAGCCAGGAGTAACACCTAATCACAGCCAGGTATATCCTTTGCTGCCCAAATATCACCATATCACTGTCACTGTCATCCCGTTGTTCATAGATTTACTCGAACGGGTGCCAGTAACGTCTCCATTCATCCTAACCCTGAGATTTTAGCAGCGTCTCCTTACTGGTTTTTCCCAATGATTGGAGGCTCTTTTCAGGGCCAGGGGAATGGAACCTGTTATTGTTACTGTATCTGGCATATCCCCAAACATATAGTGTAACGATAAACCCCAGGATATGGACTAATCCTAAGAATGGAGGGATACATTTAGCAAAAGAGCAGCAAACCATGCTGGTCACTTTTAGCCCTATATGGCCTTTTTGGAAATCTAAATAAATCATTTTTATCATTCAGGTGACTACTAGATGGTAGTAGTTAAATTTAACCGCTTCCCAATGATAAAGTTTTGTTTTCTAATACTATGAAGTGAGGAGTGGGATCCAAGATTGAGACCCAGGAATGTAACCACCTTTATTATTAATCACTACAGCTGAAATTGCCTGTGGAGATGGGGGAGCTTGGGGGCTCTCCATGTTCTTACCATCTGGAAAACATTGGACTCAAGGGGTCCCTTCCAAAGTTTCAAAAAAGTAGCAAATGTCTTTCTGTGCACAGTAAAATCCATTCCAAACATCTCCAATCCACCCTATGAAGAGCCTTGCCAGGGCCATTTTCATAAGATGATCATTTGGGGGGATATTAATATTCAGGGCATATGTGTATTTAACAAAAATATGAACATAAGGAATGTAGAAACAATACAGCAGATAAGGTGCTTGCTTTCACACAGCTGACCTGGATTCCAAACCCCCATAAAGACACCTGTGTCCCCCCCATATGGATCCCTGAGCTCAGAGGCAGCAGAAAGTCCTGAGCCCATTGGGGCTTGGCTCCCAAAACCTAAAACAAGAAGTTCTGAAGAATGAAGGTTCATCTGCTTTTCCACTTTCAAAGAATTCACTGTAGCATCGTAATTGATTTCTCCCATAACTCCCACAAACCAAGGCCTCTGAGCCAAGCCAGAGTGAGAGCAAACAGTGACACAGTGAGCCTTGACAGCTCCAAGCAAGGGGTGTTTTTGTACCTGTTATTTAGTCACCTTCCTCCTGCTTCCATCACCAAGAAACATTATTTATAAGTTAACGCACACAGAATAACAAAAACCAGGACACTGGCATATCTGCAGCCTGGGTCATAATCTGCAAATACCTTTGCCTTATAGAACGGACGTCATGATGTCATGCAGCAGGATTATTTCCTTCTTGGCTGCACTTTTGTACCACCCCAATTCTCATGTCCAAAGAAAAGTTGCTGTACTACAGGGGCCTGTTGTGACCATAGGGATTGTTATTAGGGGATCAAATAATCCAGCATGAATTTTACAGTTTACTCAGACTTGGACTGGAGCGATAGCACATTGGGCAGGGCATTTGCCTTGCACGACCCAGGTTCAACTCCTCTGTCCCTCTCAGAGAGCCCAGCAAGCTACTAAGAGTATCCCACCCGGATAAAGCCTGGGAAAAGCCTGGAAAACTACAGTGACATTGTGGTTGTGCAGCCAAACTTCTAAGGCATAGATGGGCAGGGAAAGAACCAGGGGCCATGAGTTTCATGGACTGACAGAGAGCAAGAATAATGATTGAAGCCATGAAAGCGAATTACAGTATCATTCTGTGATGAGCAGTCCAGGGGAGTGAAGGGCAATGTGAGCGTGGCACAGACTCATGGATCCAGTAGTCTGAGGCCCCCGAGATCAGCAGCGTGTTTCATACATGATCAGGGCAACCATACACTGTCCAGGGCCTGAGCCAGGAAGGGTCCTCAGATACTCACCCACACATGCCTCTCCTTGGACCTCAGGGTTCCTCCTTCCGGCCAGGAAATCACCGCAGGCTTCACCCCAGAATGCCCTGTTCTCACAGAGACAAAGGAATGGATTAGTGACAAGGTAACAGGTAAACAGGAAAAGGTGACAGGTAAACCCCGAGTTTTCCTGGTATAATCGAGCAAATTACTAAAAGGCATGAACAAAATGGCCATTTCCAAAATATCACGCATTTGTAGTTATTTGAGAGGTAAGACCAAGGTTTCAATTTAAGAGTGAAATAGGCGGGCCCGGAAGAAAACACAAATACTCTAGCCCTGGCCTTGCCTAGGGCTGACAGGGGATTGATCAGCTCACTATGTTGATGTTTTTGTCTTGTTTGGGGTCTCACCTGGTAATGCTCAGGAATGACTCCTGACTCTGTATTCAGAAATCAGCGCTGGTAGTGCTCAGGGATGACATGGGATGCTGGAGATTGAACTCACGTGCGCTGCTTGGAAGACAATCCCCTTCCTCGCTTTACCGTCTCTCTAGGCCCAACACCACATGGAGTTTCCCTGATTCCTCATGAACTCATATCTGACTTCAGTAAAACCTGTTTTTACCCTTTTTTCACCCTATTTTCTGGGCCAAATGGACTGCACCTCCCAGGGCAAGGGAGGGGCTCAGAGCCCCTCCTCTCAGAAGGAACCATGAGCACTACTGGCTGATGGGCCCCAGAAATTAGACTAAGGCAGCCAGATATGGAGCAATGTGAGGACACAATATTAGGGTGTTCCTGGAGGTGCCGGCTTTGTACAACACACTCACCCCATGGCCAATCTCAGCACCACTGGTCTAGCAAGACTGCAGAGAGCAGTTTCAGTGGAACACAAAAGAGCTATACTCGGTACTGCCCAAAACACTAAAGACCCCCCCAGCTCCCTGCTAGGCATGACCACCCATGACAATAGGGACAAGAAGGGGACACTCAATGTCCAGCGAGTGACCCAAAGCTGTGAGTGACATATGTGCCTGTAGGACTCAGAACTCACAGTTTGGCAAAAGTCCCCACATTCAAACTCCCAAAAATAAAGACAAAGTTATCTGCCAAGAGCAGAGGTATGATTCAGTAGTATATATCTTCAGGGTCAGCTCTTTGGTTGGTTTTTGCTTGGGGGTTCAACCCAAAAGTGCTCAAAGATTGCAGGTCAAGTTCTCAGTGATTATATATGATATTTATATATGTGATTTTGTAAGAAAAAAGGGAGATAAAAAATATACTTATCCTAAAAAAAATCTCAATGGTGTAAGTCCATAATTTTGCTCAGAGCCTACAAGTCCTTCTCCACTTGACAACCTCTTGTTGAAAGTATTCCAAAATGTTCACACCTAAGAACTTTCAATGAAGGTAGGAACAGAGAGGCAGGAGAGCGCACACCAGGCTGGAGTGGATGCAAGCCATTTGAAAACCCTGATACCACTGTCTACTGTTTCCCTGAGCACAGAGAGGGAGCAGCCTTCTCCAAATTCAACTCCATCTGCTCCCTGGGTAGTGAGATATGACTCCAAATTCAACTCCATCTGCTCCCTGGGTAGTGAGATAGACCCAGGAAAAGAAGATCAGAGGGCTGAGAACATCATTTATCGGTGGGGTCGTAGCAAGTTTCCCCTGCATCTCAGAGACTCCTGGACAGAGTGGCAGAGTCTGTGACCAGCTCCAAGTTTGTATCAAAAAGGGGGAAAGAAAAGGCAGGAGAGATTCCCCCCAAAACTACCAAATTTTCAAATAATGCTCATGTGTCAAGACAAATGAGTGAGACCTTTTTGTGAGATGTGCTTGGAGCCATACTTGATGATGCTGATCGGGCCCAATGGTGTGCCAGTGCACAAGACAAACACCCCTCTGCCAGTGCTATTGCACGGTCCCTAGAGTGAGACATTTAAAACCTGTTACAGATGGTACTTGGAAAACTGCTTTCTGCAGGTACTCAAACCAACAGTAGGGGACGCCCATGGTCTGGCATAGAAGGACAGTTGGGAATGCTCGGAATTGTCAAGTGAAGCAGAAGTTCCTTCTCTGGAATAAAATAAATTAAAAATATATATTTCTCTGCACAGTAAATTTCATTTCAACTGTCTCCAACCCACCCTATTCAAGGGCCTTGCCAGACAACTTTCATCAGATACTTAATGTGAGTATTAATCTTCAGCATACATGTAAATTAACAAAAGTATATCTCCAAGAAGTGTAGAAATGATGCAGAAGACAATGTGCTTGCTTGCACAAGGCTGACCTGGATTCCGAGCCCCCATAAGGATACCTGTGACCCCTCAGGTATGGATACCTGAGCCAGGGCCAACAGTAAGGCTGAGCCCGTGGGCACAGCTCCCCAAAATCTAACACAGGAAGCCATGGAAAATGGAGGTTTGCCCATTTTTCTACTTTCAAAGGATTCACTGCAGCATCGTGGTTGATCTTTGCCATCATTCCCACAAACCTGTTCATCTTGGCCAAGCCAGAGTGAGAGCAAACAATGATGTAGTGGTGAGCCGTGACAGCTCCAAGCAAGGGGCATTTTTGTACCTGTTTATTTAGTCACCTTCCTCCTGCATCCATCACCAAGACCCATTATTTACAAGTTAACATACAGGGAAGTCCAACCACAAGGCAAGTGGCATAGCCTCCCCTCGGGTGAAAGTCAGCATGTGACTTTCCCTTATAGAACTGACCTCATGGAAAGTTTGTCTCATGGAGGCAGGATTATGTCCTTATTGACTGTACTTTTGTAGCACCCCTGATCCCACTGTCTAAAGAAAACGTGCTGCACTGAGTGGCCCTGTTCTGACCATAGGGATTGTCATTAAGAGATCAAGTCATCCAGTATGAATTTTTCTATGTTTACTAAGGCCTGATGGGAATGTGAAGCCCTTTCCACATTTCTTACATATATATGGTTTCTCTCAGTGTGAATTCTTTTTTATTTTTTTGCTTTTTGGGTCACACCTGGTGATGCTCAGGGGTTACTCCTGACTCTGCACTCAGGAATCATTCCTGGTGGTGCTTGGGGACCATATGGGATGCTGAGAATCCCAGGTCGGCCACATGCTAGGCAAATGCCCAACCCACTGTATTATTCCTCCAGCCCCTCAATGTGAGTTCTTTTATGACGACTAAGGTTTGAGGAATAAACAAAGACCTTCCCACATTCCTTATAAACATAAGATTTCTCTCCAGTGTGAATTTTTTTATAATTTATTTATTCTTTAATTGGTGAGTCACAGTGAGGGTACAGTTACAGATTCACACGTTTTCGTGCTTGTTTTTCCCTCATACAATGTTCGAGAGCCCATCCCTCCACCAGTGTCCATTCTCCACCACTTACGAACCCAGTATCCCTCCACCCCCTATCCCATCCCCCCCACCCCACTCCGCCTCTGTGGCAGAGCATTCCAATTTGTTCTCTCTCTCTCCTTTTGGGTGTTGTGATTTGCAATAGGGGCATTGAGTGGCCATCATGTTTAGCCTCTAGTCTACTTTCAGCGTGCATCTCCCTCCCCGCGAGGGATTTCCAATCACATTTTACTAGGTTCTCCCTTCTCTATCTGGGATGACTTTCCCCCAGCGTGTGAGGCTAGCTTCCAAGCCATGGAGCCAACCTCCTGGTATTATATACTACTATTCTTGGGTATTAGTCTCCTACTCTGCCATTTTATATTCCACAGATGAGTGTAATCTTTCTATGTCTGTCCCTCTCTTTCTGGCTCATTTCACTTAGCATATTTTTCATGTTGATCCACGTATATGCAAAGTTCATGACTTCATCTTTTCTAACAGCTGCATAGTATTCCATTGTATAGATGTACCAAAGTTTCTTTAACCAGTCATCTGTTCTTGGGCACTCGGGTTTTTTCCAGATTCTGGCTATTGTAAACAGTGCCGCGATGAACATATAAGTGCAGATGTCATTTCGACTATACTTTTTTGCTTCTTCGGAGTATATTCCCAGAAGTGGTATTGCTGGATCAAATGGAAGCTCAATTTCTAATTTTTTGAGTAGTTTCCATATTGTTTTCCAAAGGGACTGGACCAGTCGTCATTCCCACAGCAGTGTAGAAGGGTCCCTTTCTCTCCACATCCTCTCCAACAGCGGTTGCTTTTGTTCTTTTGGATGTGTGCCATTCTCTGTGGTGTGAGGTGGTATCTCATGGTTGTTTTGATCTGCATCTCCCTGATAATTAGTGATGCAGAGCATTTGTTCATGTACCTTTTAGTCATTCGTATCTCTTTCTTGGAAAAGTTTTTGTTCACTTCTTCGGCCCATTTTCTGATGGGAATGGATGTTTTTTTCTTGTAGAGTTCAAGTAGTGCTTTGTATACCCTTGATATCAATCCTTTATCGGATGGGTATTGGGTGAATATCCTTTCCCATTCTGTAGATTGCCTTTTTATTCTGATCACTGTGTCTTTTGCGGTGCAGAAACTTCTTAGTTTAATGTATTCCCATTTGTTCATCTCTGTTTTTACTTGATTGCTTAGTTCCGTGTCATCTTTGAAGATACCTTTAGCTTCAATATCATGAAGGGTTTTGCCAACGTTATCTTTGATGTACCTTATGGTTTGTGGTCTGATGTTGAGGTCTTTAATCTATTTTGATCTGACTTTTGTACATGGTGTTAGGTCGAGGTCTAAGCCCATTCTTTTGCATGTGGTTGTTCAG
Source organism: Sorex araneus (assembly GCF_027595985.1). Taxonomy (NCBI): domain Eukaryota; kingdom Metazoa; phylum Chordata; class Mammalia; order Eulipotyphla; family Soricidae; genus Sorex; species Sorex araneus. Next base: position 317,536,092 of record NC_073303.1, on the reverse strand, counting down.
TTGTGCCAGCACCATTTGTTGAAGAGGCTGTCCTTGCTCCACATCACATTTCTTGCCCCCTTATCAAAGATTAGATGATCATACATTTGGGGTTGTGTGTTGGGATATTCCACTCTGTTCCATTGGTCTGCAGCTCTGCCTTTGTTCCAGTACCATGCTGTTTTAATTGTTACCGCTTTGTAGTAAAGTTTAAGGTTGGGGAGGGTGATACCTCCCATCTTCTTTTTCCCCAGAATTATTTTAGCTATCCGTGGGCGTTTATTGTTCCATATGAATTTCAAGATTGCTTGATTCATTTCTTTTAAGTATGTCATGGGTATCCTTATAGGGATCGCGTTGAATCTGTATAATGCTTTGGGGAGTATTGCCATTTTCACAATGTTGATTCTCCCTATCCATGAGCAGGGGATATGTTTCCATTTCCTCATGTCCTCTTTTATTTCATGGAGTAGCATTTTATAGTTTTCTTTGTAGAGGTCCTTTACTTCTTTAGTTAAGCTGGTTCCGAGGTATTTGATTTTCTGAGGCACGATTGTGAACGGGATTGCTTTTTTCATGTCCCTTTCCTCTGTTTCATTCTTTGCATATAGGAAGGCCATGGTTTTTTGGGTATTGATTTTATAGCCTGAGACCTTACTATACGGGTCAATTGTTTCTAAGAGTTTCTTAGCAGAGCTTTTAGGCTTCTCTAGTTATAGTATCATGTCATCTGCGAAGAGTGAGAGCTTGATTTCTGCCTTTCCTATATGAGTGCCCTTAATATCTTTTTCTTGCCTAATGGCTATTGCTAGTACTTCCAGTACTATATTGAAGAGAAGTGGTGAGAGTGAGCATCCTTGTCTTGTTCCCGATCTTAGAGGAAAGGCCCTTAGTTTTTCTCCATTGATGATAATGCTTGCCATAGGTTCGTGGTAGATGGCTTCGACTATCTTGAGGAAAGTCCCTTCTATACCCATTTTGGCAAGAGTTTTCATCATAAACGGGTGCTGGATCTTGTCAAATGCTTTCTCTGCATCTATTGATATGATCATATGGCTTTTATCTTTGCTTTTGTTGACATGATGGATTATGTTGATTGATTTCCAAATGTTAAACCATCCTTGCATCCCCGGGATGAATCCCACTTGGTCATGGTGTATGATCTTTTTGATGAGTTGTTGGATCCTATTTGCTAGTATTTTGTTGAGAATCTTCCCATCGGTGTTCCTCAAGGATATTGGTCTATAGTTTTCTTTGTTAGTGGTGTCTTTGTTTGCTTTTGGTATTAGGGAGATATGTGCCTCATAGAAACTGTTTGGGAGGGTTCTTGTCTTTTCAATTTTCTGGAAAAGCTTGAAGAGAACTGGGAACAAATCTTCTTTAAATGTTTGGAAGGATTCGCCAGTGAATCTATCTGGACCTGGGCTTTCGTTTTGGGGGAGACTTTTGATTACAGTTTCGATTTCCTTGATATTTATGGGCCTATTCAGGTATTCCAAGTCTTCTTGGTTCAGTCTTGGGAGATTGTAGGAATCGAGGAACTCATCCATTTCTTTTAGGTTCTCTTGTTTTGTGGCATACAGCCTTTCAGAGTAGTCTCTAATGATCTTTTGTATCTCCTTGGTTTCTGTTGTGTTGTCCCCCTTTTCATTTCTGATTCGGTTTATTAGGGTTCTCTCTCTCTCTTTCTTTGTGAGTCTTGCTAGAGGTTTATCAATTTTATTTACATTCTCGAAGAACCAGCTCTTTGTTTCATTGATCTTTTGGATTGTTTTTCAGGTTTCCATATCATTAATTTCTGCTGTAAGTTTTATTGTTTCTTTCCTTCGATCTGGTTTGGGTTCCTTTTGCTGTTCCTTTTCTAAGATCTTTTGCTTTACTGTCAGTCGCTCCACCTTAGCTTGTGAGGGGCCTCAATTGAAGACATGGGGCTATGATCTCTTTAGAAAGGACTTTTTGCGTTGCTTGATGTGTTCACTGATAGTGGTTTTGAAATTTGGATGGGATAGGCTAATATACTATTACCATATAGTGCCTACGATGACCTGGGTATTCTCCAGAGGAATATGTTATACCAATTGTGACCAAAGCACCATTCATAGAATGGGAGAAACAACTGCGGCCGCTTATGCTCCAGATAGAGGCCACGCCCACTTTTGAGACCACTCCCCGACATGAGGACATGCCCTAACCTGAGGGAGAGGGAGGGGTCAGGGTCGCTTGGCGAGGTGGCTCAGAGATGCCAGGCAGGGCCAGGGGCTTCTGAGCAAGCCCCAGACCGCGGGCAGAGGGTGAGGGAAGGGCTTCTCCACGTTGGGCGAGGTCTCCAAAGGGAAATCCCAATTACTTGGAGAAGAGGGAGGGGTCAGGGCCGTTTGGCAAGGTGGCTCAGAGGTGCCAGGCTGTGCTGGGGGCTTCCGAGCGAGCCCCAGACCGCGGGCATGGGGGCATCCAGTGTGAATTCTTATATGATGAGTAAGACTTGAGGAATGAGCAAAGGCCTTCCCACATTCTTACAAACATACGGTTTCTCTCCAGTGCGAATTTTTATATGACTAGTAATGTCTGAGGAATAAATGAAGGACTTCCCACATTCCTTACATACATAAGGCTTCTCTCCAGTATGAATTTTCATATGTCCAGTAAGCCCTGAACATAGAGTGAAAGCCTTCCCACATGTTTGATGAGAATTGATGAGATTTCTCTTTACTATGAATTTTCCTGTGCATAGAAAGGTCCCCTGATTGAGAGAAGGCCTTCCCGCATTCCCTACAAACATAAAGTTTCTCTCCAGTGTGAAATCTCCTATGTACAATAAGGTCTGAGAATCAACCAAAGACCTTCCCACATTCTTCACATGAGTATGGTTTATCTCCTGCATGTATGTGAATATGGTCACGACAGGGTAACTTTTGACACAACTTATGTCTACTCTGCTGACATTCCTGGAATTTCTGTCCATTGTGGGTTTCTAAAGGAACACCAGGGCGCCGAGAACACAGGAAGGGGCCCCCACAGTTTTTACACTTGGACGGGTGCAGGGCGTGTTAATTTGCTTGCGGGCCTGCCAGTGTGAAGAACTCACTATGAACAGTGCTCCTCTCCCACAGTCCACTGGGGAGCTTTGGGCTCGAGGTCTGTGCAGAACAGACTGTGAGGAGCTTCTCCCAGGAAGCTTCTTTGGAGCAAGGTCACTCTCTTCCTTTCGGTCACCCTCAGAAGACGTCCCGCGTATCTCAGCGTCCCCAAGGGGATGAACACCGGATTGCTCACTCGAGAATTTGTCACAGTGCGCAGGATCAGAGACATTCCACTGGGGCTGGCTGCTTTCCTGCAGAACAGCAGAGAAGGATTCCAATTATTGCTCTATTCCATCAAGTCTCCATGTCTAGAACAATTCAGCTGGGAAGTGTCATGCTCTGATTCACCATCCCATGGTATCCTGCTGCCCACTTTTACGTTCTGGGCCAATGAGTGTCCATCACACCTCATTAGACAAATAAATGGGGTCACAGCTTATTAGTAATCAGGGGCCATTTATTCCTATCATAGCGTTAATTATAGAGAAATCATGAAGGTTTACGGGGCAGCAATTACAGATATGTGTGGTAGAACATTAACATAAACAATGCACACAGGTAAAGAAACTTTAGGGGAAGTTCCTCTAAGAGAAGCATCTTAAGGACAGAATATCATCTGGGGGCTCCTGCACTCTAGAATCCATTCTAGATTTTTCCTCGGAGATCTGCCCAAGGCCAGGATTCCAACTAAGGGTATAATGCTTTCTCCTTTCCTTTGCTAGTAAATCCACGTAAACAAGTGTATTAAATTTACTTATTTATAATATTTCTAGTTATTTTGTTTGGGCTGGAGTGATAGCAAAGCAGTAGGGCATTTGCCTTGCATGCGGCCAACCCGGGTTCGATTCTTCTGCCCCTCTCAGAGAGCCTGGCAAGCTACCAAGAGTATCTCACCCACAAGGCTGAGCCTGGCAAGCTACTTGTGGCGTATTTGATATGGCAAAAACAGTAACAACAAGTCTCAAAAAAAAAACGGAGATGTTACTGGTACCCACTTGAGTAAATCAATAAGCAACGGAATGACAATGACAATTTGTATGAACCCAGTAAGTGATATAGGCTTTTATTTATATCCTAGATTAAGCTGAAAGGGTGGCTTTCCCTGGGATCATCTCACTGTACTTCACACTTTACACTTCTTATGTCAGGTATGTTTTTCCTAATTCCAACAGGGTCCTTACTTAGTTACTTCTTTTTGGGTAAAGAAGTACACTTCTTTTTGTACCATGACCGTGCTCTTAATTTATCAGACTACTTATGGAGCTTAGGCTGTCCCTTTTGAAAACCAAGGTAGCTTACGGCTTGCCCTGGGTCCATCCAAGTTCCATGCTGTGACCGTGACCCGACTTTTGGGGTGTTAGGAACTAAGAGCAACTGAGGCTAAGTGTATATGATTGATGCCCAGGAGGAAATATTTTTGGGGAGTCAATTAATTTCCATGTGAAAAAAGTGGGCTGGACCGATAGCACAGCAGGTAGGGCATTTGCATTGCATGCAGCTGACCCAGGTTTGATTAACTTCATCCCTCTCAGAGAGCCGGCAAGCTACCAAGAGTATCCCACCCACAAGGCAGAGCCTGCAAGCTACCCATGGCATATTCGATATATCAAAACAGTAATAACAAGTCTCACAATGGAGATATTACCGGGCCTGCTCGATCAAATCGATGAACAAGAGGAGGACAATGTGACAGAGTGACAGTGTGAAAAAAGTATGATGGAATTGGGAGTGCCTGGGGAGCACTGTGTATGTGGAATTCAATTAACCTAAACTCCCTGCATGGGCAAAAAAATAAACCAATTCGAAACCTCAGAAGCTTAGAACTATATTCCAACATGGCAGCTGTGCTTCCTGAAATTTGAAACACACGAATCCAAATCCCAACATGTGCAGAAAGTTTCATTAAAAGATCTAATGTTTCAAGGCTGATTTGCAAAACTAATCAATGCGGGGTCGCAAGCTGTGAAAATTTTTTTCATCTCAATGAACAGATAAACTAAGTGGAATGACACCCTCTGTAGAAAACTGAAGCACTGGTTTCCAGTGAAAATAAAAGGGACCCGAAACTGGGTTCGGTTCTAGCTCAGTGTGAAGCCTGGGATGCATGTGTGAAAGCAACGCTGCATCCACAGCTGAGATGCAGGACAGGGATCACAAGAGGATTCCTCTTTTACATCAATGACTTTTCTGTTCTTTTAGTTTCATTTGTATTGGGGTGGGGTACACCAAGCAGTTCTTAGAGACAAATGCTGCTGGGGCTTGGGGACCACCTGTGCTGGAAACCCAGATTTCTATCCCTGGGTAAAGCAAGTGCTCTTCCCACTGCATGATGAAGAGGTCAACCAACCAGTTCTTTAACATAAACTGACACTTGTGCTTATTTCAATCAAATAACAAACCACATTATTTCACCAATGTGAAAAATAGGAATTTCTTTAGTTTTTTTGAACACACTGATTTTATCCCCAGTGGTGCTACAGCCCTTTTACTCCCAGAATTAGGCTCCAAGTTCCACTCTGTCATATCCAGAGGTCGTAAACATGGTGGCAGGATGGAGCATGAACCCTCACCTTTCGAATCCTATGCTTGGTCCACTGAGCTATCTAGCAAGCGTAAAAATACTTATTTTGAATGTGCGAATCTTACCAGCTCACTTGTATTCAGTGATCTCTTTCCCAAATCAAACTGTGGCAGTGCCACATCCTGAAGCTTCATGTGGAGCTCTGAAATCAAACACAATCCACAAGGTACGAATTAGTCGAATGCAAAGTAGCTGAATAGGCAGAGCAGGTAGACGATCTATCTAGAGGATCACCATGAGGTTCTTGGCAATTTGTTTTTAGACCAGACCCAGGAATGCTAGGTAACCGTATGGGATGCTTGTTATTGAAACCAGGTCAGCTGAGCATAAGATAAATACCCTCCCCACTGTCCTATAGCGCTATCCCAGTCTGGCTTTGTTATGGTGTCAATGATTCACAATTTGAACATGAAAGCAAAAACTTTTCGTTTTTTTATACTTTATTTATTTTTAGTGAGTCAGTGTGAGGGTACAGTTACAGATTTATACATTTTTTGTGCTCATGTTTCCCCCATACAGATTTCGAGAGCCCATCCCTTAACCAGTGCCCATTCTCTACCACCAGTAAACCCAGCATCCCTCCCACCCTCCTCAGTCCAGTCTCCCCCCACCCCACACTGCCACTATGGCAGGGTATTCCCTTTTGTTCTCTCTCTCTCTCTATTTAGCTGTTGTGGTTTGCAATAGAGGTGTTTAGTGGCCATTGTGTTCAGTCTCTAGTCTATATTCGGCCCGCATCACCCTTCCCCCACATGACCTCCGACCACATTTTACTTGGTGTTCCCTTCTCTGAGTTGCCCAGAATGAGAGACCAGCCTCCAAGCCATGGAGTCAACCTCCTGGTACTTATTTCTACTATTCTTAGGTGTTAGTTTCCTAGTCTATTATTCTATATTCCACAGATGAGTGCAATCTTTCTATGTCTGTCTCTCTCTTTATAACTCATTTCACTTAGCATGATACTTTCCATGCTGATCCACTTATATGCAAACTTCATGACCTCATTTTTCCTAACAGCTGCATAGTATTCCATTGTATAGATGTACCAGAGTTTCTTCAACCAGTCATCTGTTCTAGGGCACTCGGGTTTTTTCCAGATTCTGGCTATTGTAAACAGTGCTGCGATGAACATATAAATACAGATGTCATTTCGACTATACTTTTTTGCTTCTCTGGGATATATTCCCAGAAGTGGTATTGCTGGGTCAAATGGGAGTTCAACCTCTAGTTTTTTGAGAATCGTCCATATTGTTTTCCAAAAGGGCTGAACTAGCCGGCATTCCCACCAGCAGTGTAGAAGGGTCCCTTTCTCCCCACATCCTCTCCAACACTGGTTGCTTTTGTTCTTTTGAATGTGTGCTAGTCTCTATGGTGTGAGGTGGTATCTCATGGTTGTTTTGATCTGCATCTCTCTGACGATTAGTGATGTAGAGCACTTTTTCATGTGCCGTTTGGCCATTCGTATATCTTCCTTGGGAAAGTTTCTGTTCATTTCTTCGCCCCATTTTTTGATGGGGTTGGATATTTTCTTCTTGTAGAGCTCAACCAATGCTTTATATACCATTGATATCAACCCCCTATCTGATGGGTATTGTGTAAATATCCTTTCCCATTCTGTGGATAGTCTTTGTAGTCTGGTCACTGTGTCTTTTGCGGTGCAGAAGCTTTTTAGTTTAATGGAGTCCCATTTGTGATCTCTGTTTCTACGGAGAATAAACATTGTCAAAATGGCAATACTCCCCAAAGCATTATACAGATTCAACTCGATCCCTATAAGGATACCCATGTCATTCTTCAAAGAAACGGATCAAGCAATCCTGAAATTATATGGAACAATAAACGCCCACGGATAGCTAAGACAATTCTTGGGAAAAAGATGATAGGAGGCATCACCCTCCCCAACCTTAAACTCTACTACAAAGCGGTAACAATTAAAACAGCATGGTACTGGAACAAAGGCAGAGCCGAGGACCAATGGAACAGAGTGGAATACCCCTACACGCAACCTCAAATGTATAATCATCTAATCTTTGATAAAGGAGCAAGAGATGTGAAGTGGAGCAAGGAAAGCCTCTTTAACAAATGGTGCTGGCACAACTGGATAACCACATGCAAAAGAACGGGCTTAGACCTCGACCTGACACCATGCAGAAAAGTCAGATCAAGATGGATTAAAGACCTCAACATCAGACCACAAACCATAAGGTACATTGAAGTCAAGGTTGGCAAAACCCTCCACGATATTGAAGATAAAGGTATCTTTAAAGATGACACGGAACTTAGCAAAAACTTTTCTTAGTGGGATGGAGAGAGAAAAGCAGGTCTGGCATTTGCCTTCTTTGAAGCTTATCCCTGTGCACTGTCAAAAGTAACCCGAGGGTTACTGGAGCGATATTACAGTGGGTAGGACATTTGCCTTGCACACAACTCACCCTGGTTTGATCTGGAGCATCCCATATGGTGTCCCGAGAACCACCTGACTGCAGAGTATCAATCAAACAAAGGGAAAGTAACCTGACACTCCCAGGAAAAACCCAAATATGCAGAGATGCCACAAACCTCCATTTTTAAAAAACGTTAAATGCCAGTACTCATCAATACACTGTATTGGCTCTTCACATGCTACCTGTCTGAATACAAGGTTCCATCCCAGTGGAAAACCAGCAGGACCGTTCTGTTGTACAAGAAGGGAGACATCCATGACATCGGCAACTATCACCCAATCTGCCTGCTGTCTGTCATCTACAATGTTCACTCGTGTCATCCTGAATAGAATAGGCAGAACACTAGATGAAGGACAACCATATGAGCAAGCTGGGTCCGAAAAGGATTCAGCACGATCAACCATATCCACACAATGAGCAAACTCATTGAAGTTTCGAGAGAATTCAAGATGCCGCTCTGTCTAACGTTCATCGATTTAAAGAAGTCTTTTGATTCTGTTGAGACTGAAGTGGTCATTGAAGGCCTAGCCTAACAGGATCCTCCGTGAGCTGTATTACAGATTCACCACCAGGATCTCACCATTCTACAAGGAAGTGATCGTTGACGTAAAGAGAGGGGTTAGGCAGGGCGATACCATTTCACCAAAACTCTTTAGTGCCACCCTTGAGGACGTCATGCGATGACTGGAATGGGAAGGAATGGGAGTGAAGATAGATGATCGGCAACTACACCACCTCCACTTCACTGATGACATCGTTTTCATAACACCAAACACTAGCTAAGCGGTACAAATGCTGGCCAACTTCGACCGCAAATGTGGAAAGGTTGTACTGCAGCTGAATCTCAACAAGACGATGCTCATCAAAAACAAAATGTCCCTGATGCTACATTTGCTCTCAATGGAACGAACTTCTTCAAATGCAGCAGCTATGTGTACCTGGGTTGAAAACTCAACATGAGGAATGACTTAGAAGTAGAACTGTGCAGTAGGAAGAGAGCAGCGTGGAAAGCCTTCAAGAGCATTGAAGAAATGGCTAAGAGGACCAAAAACCTCTGACTCCAAGCACAGCTTTTCAAGTCCACTGTTCTTCCTGCACTAACGTACACCTCAGAGACCTGGGCCCTACGCAAACAGGATGAGAACGCTATTTGGGTATCCCAAAGAAGAATCAAAAAAGCTATGCTAGGAGTATCACGTCACTCTCAAGTGAGAGAAGGAATCCTGAGTTCCGACCTCCGTCGCTGGTCAAGAATCAGGGACACTGTCTCGTTTGCCAAGGCATCAAAAATCAGATGGGCCGGACATGTAATTCAATTCAGAGATGACCGCTGGACTAGAGCTGTTACCGACTGGATTCCACGGGATGTCAAAAGACCGTGTGGGCGGCCACCAACAAGATGGTCAGACTTCTTCTTCAAAACCCTGAATGAACGGTTTGAGGCTCTTCCTGTTCCTGGAGCAAGCAGATACCATTGGGCTACACTAGCATGCGACAGGGACAAATGGAGACGTTACTGGCACCTGCTCAAGCAAATCAAAGACCAATGGGAGGACAAGTGATACAAGTGAAAAATCAACAGATCTGGACAGGGCCCAGCAGGTGGACATTTGCCTTGGTCAAGGTCAATCCAAGTTGAATCATTAACATCCTATATGGTTACCTGAGGAGTGATCCCTAAGTGCAGAGTCCAGGAACAAACTCTGAGTCATTCTGAAGTATCATTATCTCAAAAAACACTGCAAGTGACCCCAAACAATGAAATAGTATAGGACCTGATGGCCGAATCCCTAATAAATAAATAAACTTGTGTTGAGGAAGATATTACAGCAGGCAAGACACCTTGCTGTGCACAAATATGGGTTTGATCCCCTGCAGCCGACATGCTCCTGAAGCACAGCCAGGAGTAATCCCTAAGCATTCTCAGTGAAACCACCAAACCAAATCAAAACAAAATTCTTTTATTTTATTTTATTTATTTTTTATTAATTTATTCTTTTATTGAATCATCATGTGGAAAGTTACAGAGCTTTCAGGTTTAAGTCTCAGTTATACAATGCTCAAACACCCATCCCTTCACCAGTGCACATATTCCACCACCAAGAATCACAGTATAGCTCCACCCCACCCCCCCACATCTCCAGCCCCCCACCCTGCCTGTGTAACTGATAAATTTCACTTTACTTTCACTTTACTTTGATTACATTCAATATTTCAACACAAAACTCACTATTATTGTTTGGAGTTTTTCCCCCCTAAAGTCGGACCTGCTGAAAAGAAAGCATTTGATAATTTGTTTTTCATTTCTGAGAATAAAGAGATATGAGATCGAGTGGCCGCACTAGCGGCCGCACGGTTTTGGATTTCTGTATTTCAGTATTTTAGTAACTAAGCCCAGAGTAATATCTGCCAGAAATTGCATCATTGCAAACTTGTACTTCTCAGCTATTTTATATTCCACATATGAGTGCAATCTTTCTATGTCTGTCTCTTTCTTTCTGACTCATTTCACTCAGCATGATACTTTCCATGTTGGTCCACTTATATGCAAATTTCATGACTTCATGTTTTCTGACAGCTACATAGTATTCCATTGTGTAGATGTACCAGAGTTTCTTTAACCAGTCATCTGTTTTTGGGCACTCTGGCTTTTTCCAGATTGTGGCTATTGTAAACAGTGCTGCAATGAACATAGAAATGCAGATGTCATCTCTCTATACCTTTTTGCCTCTCCAGGATATATTCCCAGGAGTGGTATTGCTGGGTCAAATGGAAGCTCAATTTCTAATTTTTTGAGAATCGTCCATATTGTTTTCCAAAAGGGCTGAACCAGTTGTCATTCCCACCAGCAGTGAAGGAGAGTCCCTTTCTCCCCACATCCACGCCAACACCAGTTCATTTTGTTTTTTGGGATGTGGGGCAGTCTCTGTGGTGTGAGATGATATCTCATTGTTGTTTTGATCTGCATCTCCCTGATGATTAGTGATGTTGAACATTTTCTCATGTGCCTCTCAGCCATTCGGATTTCTTCTTTGGGAAAGGTTCTGTTCATTCCATCACCCCATTTTTTTTATCAGGTTGGCAGTTTTCTTCTTGTGGAGTTCAACCAATGCATTGTATATCCTTGATATCAACCCTTTATTGTATGGGTATTGGGTAAATATCCTTTCCCATTCTGTAGATTGTCTTTGTATTTTGGTCACTGTATCTTTTGAGGTGCAGAAGCTTCTTAGTTTGAGATAATCCCATTAATTTGTCTCTGTTTTCACTTGCTTGGCCAGTGGCATGTCAGCGTTGAAGATACCATTGGCTTCAATGTCGTGGAGGGTTTTGCCGACTTTGTCTTCAATGTACCTTATGGTTTGTCGTCTGATATTGAGCTCTTTAATCCATTTTGATCTGACTTTTCTGCATGGTGTCAGGTCGAGGTCTAAGCCCATTCTTTTGCATGTGGTTGTCCAGTTGTGCCAGCACCATTTGTTAAAGAGGCTTTCCTTGCTCCACTTCACATCTCTTGCTCCCTTATCAAAGATTAGATGATCATACATTTGAGGTTGCGTGTAGGGGTATTCCACTCTGTTCCATTGGTCTTCGGCTCTGCCTTTGTTCCAGTACCATGCTGTTTTAATTGTTACCGCTTTGTAGTAGAGTTTAAGGTTGGGGAGGGTGATGCCTCCTATCATCTTTTTCCCAAGAATTGCTTTAGCTATTCATGGGGGCTTATTGTTCCATATGAATTTCAGGAGCACTTGCTCCATTTCTTTGAAGAATGTCAAGGGTATTTCTATAGGGATCGCATTGAATTTGTACAATGCTTTGGGAAGAATTGCCATTTTGACAATATTAATTCTTCCAATCCATGAGTAGGGGATGTCTTTCCATTTCCTCATGTTCACTTTTATTTCCTGAAGTAGCGCAAAACAAAATTCTTTTTTTTATAAATTTATTTATTTTTAATTAATGAATCACCATGAGGGTACAGTTACGGATTTATACACATTTGTGCTTATGCTTCCCTCATACAAAGTTCGGGAACCCATCCCTTCACCAGTGCCCATACTCCACCACCAGTAAACCCAGCATCCCTCCCATCCTCCCCAATCCCATCTCCCCCCACCCCACCCTGTCACTGTGGCAGGGCATTCCCTTCTGTTCTCTCCCTCTAATTAGCTGTTGTGGTTTGCAATAAAGGTGTTGAGTGGCCACTGTGCTCAGTCTCTAGCCCTCATTCAGCCCGCAACTCCCTTCTCCCACATGGCCTTCGACTACATTATAGTTGGTGATCCCTTCTCTGAGTTGCCCTTTCCCCAGAATGTGAGGCCAGCCTCCAAGCCATGGAGTCAACCTCCTGGTAGTTGTTTCTATAATTCTTGGGTGTTAGTCTCCCACTCTGTTATTCTATATGCCATAGATAAAACAAAATTCTTGAACTTGATGGCGTGTTGTGATTGTACTGGAGGTAACGCTCCGACCATTGGAGCTGGCAACCAGGTCCAATCGTCAGCAGTCCCCAGGTCCCTGAGCACACCGAGAAGTGATGGTTTAACACACAGCCAGGTAGAATGTGTACTTGGCTGGAAAATAAAACTAAAACAAACCAAAACACACAACATAGAAGAAGCAAATGGATTTAGCACTGGAAAGAACTACTCAGATCACAGAGCCTGTTGAACACACAGACCCAGCCACACCCCAGGAGTGCAAGGAGGTCTGTGCCGCAGGGGGCACCCCATGTGGCTCTTACTGATGGCGTGCACGTGCTGGTAGGTCTGAAGCATCCCGTCCCTGTACAGCTTTCGCTGAGAGGTGTCTAGACATGTCCACTCTTCCGGGGTGAAGTTCAAAGACACATTGCAGAAGGTCATTGTGTCCTGAGCAGATACACACAGGGGTGGGGAGTCAGGGCCTGTCCCCACCCTGTTTTCTGGGCCATGAGCATGGCCCTACAGAGGCTCAGGATATCTCCCCTGTCCCCTTGGGAGGAACCAGCCTCCGTGCACATTCCTGGCTGACTGGCCCAAGAAATCATAACAAGGCAGCCAGGTCTGCAGCAATGTCAAGATGCTGCACTTGAAGGTTCTTGGGGGCACTGGCCTTACACAGACACCCCATGGCCAAGCCCAGCACCACTGGTCCTGTGAGCACTGCAGAGAATAAGACCTGAGCACATGCCCAGCAGGACCGAAAAGAAGCAACACTAGGTTGGACCAAAACAATAGACACGCCCTCCCCCATGATACATCTCACATTCCTGTTCCAGGGATGAGAAGGGGATACTCAATGTCCAGTCACAAAGTCAAAGCTGTGGGTGGACATATGTGCTGGTGAGACTCTGGAATCATGGTTCAGAGCTGGGCCAAATCTCTCTAGGAGATAAAAGTTACTTGACATCCAATAACTCAGTCGGCCCCAGAGATCTTCTGACCAGTCTCCCTGGGAACAGCGCGCGGTTGTAGAGACACACAAGCATCTTTTGAACCCGAGACTGTGTCGGAGCAGCTGAGGCTCTCCAGAGTGGGAAGAATAAAATAGGGGAATCGCAAGTTATGGGATCTGAGTCATTAGAGGTCCAGCACACCCTGGGGTCCCTGATGCACGTCAGGTGGGAATCCCAAGCTCTTTCTCTTAGAAGCCCTGAGCACCTCCACTGTGGGAAGATGAAAAATACGAAAGGAAACAAAGCAGAAGGCTGAAGTAACAGTACAGTGAGTACAGGAACACTGGGTAGGTCTGTCGATAACCCTGTCCCATAATGTCCCCCAAGCACTGAAGGTGCAATGCCAGAGTGGGTCACTCCAAGAATCACAAGGTGTGGACCCGCCTCCTAACCACTCACCCCCCCACAACAAAAAGAGTAAAACCCCCAAGAAGTCAGCCTGGTCTGTCGTCTGTAAGGCCCTGGAGACCTGTCGTGATTGACAACTGACCACTAAACTGGGAGCCCTCCAAGTGGCCTCAGACAGCAGAATCGGGCACTCCAAGTCAACAGAACACTAAGAAAGAAGCTACAAATAAACAAAGAGGAATGGGAGCACTGTGACGGGAGTAACCCAATAAACCTAAACTACCTGAGGCTATGTTATCCTACAACTATGTGCTAACAATGTAAAATAAATTTTTAAAAGTGTGTATTTAGGAGAACCAGGAACACCAAATTTCACAAATTTCTGGACATTAACCTGTGTAAAAGTTTTTTAACGATACCCACAGACACAGAACAGAGCAGGGGGTACTTGCTTGGCACATGCCCGACCCAGTTTCAATTGCCATTACCCCACAGGGTCTTCAAGCAGTGCATAGAAGGATCAATGAGCACAGAGCTTGGAGTAACTCCTGAGCATTGCCAGGCATAGCCTCTAACCAAAAATTAGTCACTAAAATAAAAGGCTGTACCTATAATCTGCGATCATATTTGCCTTGCAATGGCTGACCGGGGTTCTGTCCCTGGCACCCCACTACATACCGGAAGGAGCAACTACAAGGTATGACCCAAAATCCAACAGAAAAAGAAGAAGAATTTATGCATCAATTCCTCCCAGTCATTTTTATAGGGCATAGGTTTGCATTTTGGAGCCACAATTGGCAGAACTTTGGGTCTATTCCTGTCAGTACTTGAAGACACTGCCTTATGCTGGAGATTGTACTGTAGCAGGCTGCTTGCAAGGCCAGGGTCTGCACTCCTGCACTACCTCTGACCCCAGGAATTCTAATTCTATATAAATCCTGTGACCCTTGTGAGAAGAACACAGGGGGCATGAAGGGAGGCAAGGATGAGGCTCAGCTGGTAGAGGCCATGGCAGGGCTGCTGACACCTAGAAGGATGTGCCTGATATGTGGAGACCAACAAGCTTCATGCTCTCAACACACACCATAATACAGGCACGTGGGATGACACCTCCTCTATAGACATGTTAGTGCCCACGTGATGTCTCACAGCTCACTATCTGCTATGCTTCACTCTCCATATAGTTTACAGACTAGACACACTATACATACACACGTGTGCAACTTCTCATACTCTCTCCATGAATGGTGCACATACATGTACTGTAATACAGTCTACACACCATATCCATGTGAACCCATGCCATGCGTGTTTAACTTCTTCCAGGCTCTACACATGTATTGATTGTGCATAGCCCCAAAATAGACATGCTAGCAGGCAGCTCATTCCCCTGACACTCTGCCTACACGTGCTACCCACATACTCTATGCATGTGGTTCCTGCACATGCTCCCACTCACACCACCTCCCAGATCAGGGTCCATTTCTGGGTCAGACCTACTGGACAGGGACCAGACATGATCTCAGGCCTGCTCAGGGCACACCAGAGGCCTTCCTGCCCGAGGAGGGTCCCTGTACCCCACTTCCTGCTCACATTTCCCACAAGGTTCCTGAAGAGAGCCATCCTGAGGGGAGGAGTGCCCCGTCAGTACTGATCCCCAAGGTTCCAAGCTGCCAAACAGTCCTTCAAGGACTCCTGCTCCTCCTTCCGCAACCCTACTGAGCCAGCTGAGGTTACCCAGGGAGCGCCAGATACTCAGGGGTCTGGGCCGGAGCACGGAGCCAGGCATGCAGTTTCCAGTTACACCTAGACCAGTCCTGTTCAGTCCCAGAGACACCCCAATCCCCACTGAGCCTCTCCATAGGAAGACCCCACAGTTGCCAACTCCAGACAAGACTGCATGGTCTCCCAGGAACTCACCCCGATGACAATCACCAGCTGTGTGACCCCCTCAGCAATAAACACAGTGTCTTCGGGTGCAGTGGGTGTGGTTCCCATGAGTGTCTATGAGCATACGATGTGCGGGTCCCAGAGGGATTGAGGACAGTCCCCAGGTACCCGGAGGCATGATTATCCATATCCACACAACCATCCCACAGCACAAAAGTGGCAAAGTACTATCCCCAACTGGGTCACAACTGGACCCTTCCAGGGGTACCAGCGACAAATATAAGAACTGAGATGGCATTCAGAGAACAGAGGGTCCCCAAGGCAAAAGCAGAATGTCCTTACCCAGGGGTGCCCTGCAGGTGAGTGTTGCCTGCCAGGAGCCACATTTTTGGTCAGGTCCCTCTGACAGCTCAGCATCCTTCAAGCCTTTCCCAGGCCTGCTCTGGCCGCATCTCCCCCAACCCCACAGCAATAAGACTCCTATGAATGGGCCTCTCTGAGACAGAAGTTCTACCCGGGGTCCCTGAGAGCATCCAAGGGGCTCAGTACAGGCATGAGGGAGTCCTGGGTCCCCCCCTAAGCTTCATATGGACCCCCAAGCTCTACTGGGTGTAAATCATAAAACAAGCAGCCTTGAGGAGTCCTGAGCATGTCTAGGTGCCAAGAACAAAAAAAAAACCCAAAATATCTTATCCATCAATGAATGGAAACCATGTCCTACAAAGAGTTTAAAATCACTTCCCAGAAAAGGAGCTACAGGAAAGCGGGAAGGGCATTTATTTGCCTTACAGGCCACCAACACAAGATCAATCCATGGCATCTCATAGGGTCCACCAAACCCCGTGAAGAGTGATTCCTGAGCACAGAGACAGGAGGAACCCATAAAAATTACTGGGTGTGGCTCAAAAGCCCAATCAAAATAAACACATAAATGAAGTCCACCTTCTTTGATGACAAAGAAATTCTGAGAGTTCGGGACCATAACTACAGAAGTAGGGACCCGAAATGTCATCATCTAAATACTGGTACTGTGTCTGGCCTCAAGGGCCTCCCAAGGACCTCAGAGTGATGTACGCTGCACGCTGCACCCTGCATGCTGTATCCTGCATGCTGGGGATGCCCTATTCCAGGTTAGAAGTTAGCTGGAGGACTCCGGGCCAAGCCCAGAGAGGATTGGTCATGGGCCTCTGCACACTCCCGGCCCACAGCTTTGCATCTGTCTGGTCCTGAATGATCCCCCAGCAGAGGGGTTATCTCCAGGGTCCAGTCACTCTCAGCCAAGGACCTCTGGCCAGCAATTCAGCACCAGATCCCTGCCATGTCTCCCTAGCACCCTGGGAACGCTTGAAGAAAAGTAATGCAGCTGAAGTCTGGACTCTGCTGACCCCGCTAGCTATGTCTGGTTCAGAGTGATCCCCTGGTGTGACTTGGGGTGAGGGGGCTCCCTCTCTGCCATGCCACCAGCTGAAAAGCATCCCCTGGCTGCCGTGAGAGCCTGGCAGCTGGACAGGCCCAGAGAGAAGCATCTTCCTATTGTCAGGAGTGATAGAAGAGCAGAGGGAGGGACTTTGGGGTCAGGATGCAGTCCACCCTCAGCTCCCACCTGCACGGATGCAGGTGATTTTTTCCCCCTGTGGCCGCATCCTGTGGTGTTCAGTGTTTACTCCTGACTCTGCCATCAAATATTACTCGGTGGGGGGAGAGAGTCTTGGGCAAACCCTGTGGGTTGCAGGGTGTCAACCTGAGCTGTGTGCCTTCAAGGTAAGTACCCTCCTGCTGCTCTATGACTCACTTGGTTACCACTTACCACTTATTTAGGCTTTTGGGCCTCACCTGGTAGTGCTCAGGGATTACTCCTGGCTCTGTGCTCAGGAGATACTCCTGGTGGTGCTCAGGGGACCCCATGTTTGTCAATTCTAACCTGGGCCATCTGTGTGAAAGGCAAGCGTCCTCCCCCCTGTTCTGTTCCTAGCAGCTCTTGATTTACCCCCAAGATTTTTGTCTAGTGTGTGTCCTGCTTTTGGCTTTTCTATCACACTTGACTGTGCTTAGGATCCCTTGATCTGCATTCAGGAATTACTTCTGGTAGGCTCTGGGGGTGGATGGAAGGCAGGATGGGGGAGCCGGGGCATGGGAAAGAGGGAAGGAGGTCAGGGCCAGGACGCCAAATCACAGCTGCTTCTTCCTGTTTCTGGGAGATCAGCAGGTGCAGTGGGATCACAGGGATGCTCTTTTTTGTTTGTTTGTTTGTTTGTTTGTTTGTTTGTTTTTGGTCACACCCAGCGATGCTAAGGGGTTACTCATGGCTCTGTACTCAGGGGTCACTCCTGACGTTGCTGAGGGGGACCCTGTGCGGTGTGAGGATTCAACCTCTTCCAGCCGCATGCAAGGCTAATGCCCTCCCTGGCATGCTATCTCTCAGACCTCTCAGAGAGCCGTTCTGATCTGGGCCATCTGCCCCAGCCTGGGCCATAGTGGTGAGTCTGAGCAAATCTGGTGCCAGTGAGTTAGGGTGACAGAGAGGAGAATGTCAGCACCCACAGTGCTCCATCCACACTCTCTATGGCACACCACCCTGTGAGTAACAGTGGTCAAATGTTCTTTCCCTAATAATTAGTTCAGCACTGGGCCCAGGAGGCGGGAGGTAGGGGCAGTCCAGAGAGTGGGGTCATGGAAAGTAATCCCACTTTTGTGTGGGTGTGGTGGACAGCAAAGTTTGTAACTTCGGGGGCCCTGGGTGGCTTGAATTTTCTCAGCTCTTGGCTTTGCAGAGAGATGCAAGCTCCCGGCCACTCCTATCATGTCAAATTTAGCACACTGAACCGGAAAAGCTCTCCTGCTGGGCTGTCACGATTGAAGACTCCCCCTTCCCCCCACCCCCCCGAATGGAGCTGTACTGTATTGTCATGATGCCTAAACCCAGAGCATGTGACTAAAGGCCCTACTGACAACGTTTTTTGTGTGGCCATGTTTTGTTTGATTTCTTCCTTTTCTTTTTTTCAATCAACTTTGGTGACTCTTCAAAAAACATTGGCTGTGGCGGCTTGACATGACAATACAGCTGCTCCATTTGGGGAGAGGAGGAGTTTTCAATCCTGACAGCCCAGCAGGAGAGCTTTTCTCCCTTCAGGCCCCTTTGATGGGGGACTTCTAAACGGTTTGTGTGCATGAAGTGCAGGGACCTGAGAAGATAAAGGTAGGTGGGTCAAGTGCAGGTGGAACCAGTTTGAATGATGCCAAGAAAACGGGAGCTGCGCTGGGTATGACTCTGTTCCAACCCCCACTGGTGGGGGCTGTGGCTACTCTTGAAGCCACCGTGTAGACACCCTGGATGAGGGGACAGACACTAGAGGCAAGTCTCTGGTGGCTGATGGGGGACTCCAAGGTGTCAATTGCCAACTCCTAGCAACTCGGACTGAGTGTTTCAATCAAATCAGGACCTGGAGCGGGAGCGATAGCACAGAAGGGAGGGCGTTTGGCTTCCATCAGGCTGACCCAGGTTCAGAGGGTGACCCTGAATCAATCTTGGCTTAGTCAATTTTGGGCCAATCTATCTTGTGCCAAGCTCTCTTGGGTCAATCTACCTTGTGCCAATGAAACTTGGTACAATCTCTCTTTGGCCAATATATCTGGAGCCAATCTAGATGGGTTCAATCTATCTTGTGTCAATCTATCTTTAGCCAATATATATTGGATCAATCTATCTTGGGCCAATCTTTCTTGGTCCAATCTTTCCTGTTCCATTATATTCTAGACAAATTGGTCTGAGCCAATCAATACTGAGCCTATCTATCTAGGCGTAAACTGTCTTGGAGACAGTCTCTTATGGGGTCAATCTGTCAGGGGCCAATCTATCTTGGTGAAATCCATGTGGGCCAATCTATCTTGGGCCATTAACCTTTGGTTAGTCAATCTCAGAACAATCAAACTGGGCCAATTTATCTATCTCGGGGAAATCTATCTGACACTAGCCATAACTAACATTCAGAAGAAAACACTTAAACACAAGCCTCAACGTTCTATTTCTTTGAAAATATTTTTAATTCGTCCCACGCGGCCGCCGGGACTTGGGACCCTTGCCGCCGCCACTTCCCGCGTCCCAGCGCCCCGGCTTTCCCGTCCGCCCAGCTCCCTCCAACCCGGCCTTTTCCCAGGAGACTCCCAGCCACGCCTCCCGAGTGCGCCCCTGGTTCCCACGCAGCCGCCGGGACTTGGGACCCTTGCCGCCGCCACTTCCCACGTCCCAGCGCCCCGGCTTTCCTGGGACCATTGTCCCAGGAGCCCCTGCTAGGAAGAAACGGGGGCGTGGCCTGAAAGGGGCGTGGTCTAAAAGGGGGCGTGGCCTCCTGCCAGAGCGGCCGCAGTTATTATTTCCTACCTTAGCACATTAGGTATGGTCTTCTTGCTTTGAAAATCGGTTTAACACATCTCATACACTTATGCGACCTAGCCTATTAGCTCTAAGTTTAGAAAAATTATCAGTGAATAAGAGAAGCTTAGCAAAGCTTTTGTAAAGACAACTTAGCCTTAAGTCTTCATTAAAGCCCCAACATCAATCACAAAGAAAAGGCTGAGTGTAAGGAAGACTTCTAGAATAGGAATAAAGCTGCCATCAGAAATAGCACAAACAGAGCCCCTCCTTCTCTCAGCAAGAGGTAGGAGGAATAAACACCTACAAAGTTCCAATCCTATACTTCCATAACAATATGAAGAAGCAGCGAAAATCCCCTCCAGGAAGAGAGGGAGAAGAAAAGATACTAGAAACCTCAAAAGAGGCTCCCAACATCTAGGAACTCTCAGATAAACAATTCAGAGAGGAAATCTGGAGGAGAGTCGACCTACTCCAAGCAAATATGGAACAGACATCCAATAAATTAAGGGAGGAGATGAATGAAGCGCTGGAACGGTCTACCAAGAAAATACAGGAAGAAATGAGAGCAGAAATGAGAGCAGAAATTTCAAACCTTCGAACGGAAGTCTCACGAATAAAGGAATCGGTAGATGAAATAAAAATCTCACTAGAAGCCCTCAACAGTAGAATGACTACAGCCGAAGACAGAATCAGTGATCTGGAAGATGAGCTGCAGAAAGCTTATAGACAACAACAAATCATGGCCAAAGACCTCAAAATGGCTATAGAGCGAATCAGAGCCCTGGGGGATGACTTCAAGAGGAACAACATAAGAATCATTGGAGTACCAGAACCACAGGGAAGCAACCCCAATGAAAAAAACACAGTCAAAGATATCATTGCTAAGAAATTCCCAGAGCTGGAGAAGGCAGGCATCCAGATACAAGGAGTCCGAAGAGTACCAGCAAAAAGAGACCCGAATAAAAAGACCCCAAGGCATATCATAGTCAGAATGGCGGATACCATGGATAGAGACACAATTCTGCAAGCAGCAAGGTCAAAGAAGGAAATCACATACAAAGGAGCACCCCTCAGATTTACGGCCGATCTGTCAGAAGAAACCCTCCGAGCCCGAAGACAATGGTGGGACATAGTGAAAAAACTCAACGAAATGAATGCCTCACCAAGAATACTTTATCCGGCTAAACTCTCACTCAAACTCGAAGGAACCATACACTACTTCTCGGATAAACAACAGCTCAGGTCCTTCATAGACTCAAAACCAATCTTGAAAGAAGGTCTAAAGGGGCTACTGTAAGACAAGGAGGAGCCCCATAAGAATAACAAATCCCACAGAAAGATGACACAAAACCACATCACAATAATCTCTCTCAATGTCAATGGCCTAAATGCACCTATCAAGAGACACAGAGTGGCTAAATGGATCCGTAAATTAAACCCAACATTCTGTTGCCTGCAAGAAACACACCTGAACAAACAGAGTAAACATAGACTCAAAGTCAAAGGATGGAAAACAATCCTCCAAGCAAACAACCCCTTAAAAAAGCTGGAGTGGCCATCCTGGTATCTGACAACATAGATTTTAGGATGAAAAAGATCAAAAGGGACAGCAAAGGTCATTTTCTGTTTATCAAGGGATATGTACAACAGGAAGAAATCACACTCTTAAACGTATATGCTCCTAACGAACGACCGGCTAAATATTTAAAACAACTCCTAACAGACTTCAAAGAGGACATCACTAACAGCACAATTGTAGTCGGAGACTTCAATACGGCCTTATCGCCTCTAGATAGATCCACAAGAACAAAACTCAACAAGGAAACACTGACTCTGAAAGAAGAAATAGAAGAGAGAGGCCTAATAGACCTATACAGGGCCTTACACCCCAAAAAGAAAGAATACACATTCTTTTCCAGTGCACACGGAACATTTTCTAAAATAGACCATGTACTGGGCCCCAGAACATACCTCAATAGAATCGGAAAAATAGAAATTGTATCAACCATCTTTTCAGACCACGATGCGCTGAAGATAGAAGCTAACCACTCACAAACACGGAAAATCAAATCAAACACCTGGAAACTAAACAATTCAATGTTGGCCAATGAGTGGGTCAGGAAGGAAATCCAGGAAGAAATCAAAAGATACTTAGAAACTAACGAGAATGAAGACACGAGCTACCAAAACCTATGGGACGCAGCTAAAGCCGTGTTAAGGGGAAAATTTATAGCTCTCCAAGCATTCCTCAGGAAGGAAGAAAGGACCCACATAGATAGCTTGACTTCACGACTCAAGACCTTAGAAAAGGACCAGAAAAAGGACTCCAAACCAGACCGAAGGAAAGAAATAATAAAAATTAGAGCAGAAATTAATGACATCGAAACCAAAAAAACAATCCGAAAGATCAATGAAACAAAGAGTTGGTTCTTTGAGAAAATAAATAAGATTGATAAACCGCTAGCAAGACTCACAAAGAAAGAAAGAGAGAAAACTCTAATAAATCGAATCAGAAATGAAAAGGGGGACATCATAACAGAAACCAGTGAGATTCAAAAGATCATTAGAGACTACTTTGAAGGTCTTTACGCACAAAAAAGGAGAACCTAAAAGAAATGGATGGATTCCTTGATTCCTACAATCTCCCAACACTGAAGAAAGAAGACCTGGAATACCTGAATAGACCCATCAATGTTAAGGAAATTGAAACAGTAATCAAAAACCTCCCCAAAAACAAAAGCCCAGGCCCAGATGGTTTCACTGGCGAATTCTTCCAAACATTTAAAGAAGACCTATTGCCTGTTTTCCTCAAACTTTTCCAGGAAATTGAAAAAACAGGAACTCTCCCAAACAGTTTCTATGAAGCACATATCTCCCTAATACCAAAAGCAAACAAAGACACCACTAAGAAAGAAAATTACAGACCAATTTCCCTGATGAACACCGATGCGAAGATCCTCAACAAAATACTAGCAAATAGGATCCAACAACTCATCAAAAAGATCATACATCACGACCAAGTGGGATTCATCCCAGGGATGCAAGGATGGTTTAACATTCGGAAATCAATCAACATAATCCAGCATATCAACAAAAGTAAAGACAAAAACCATATGATCATATCAATAGATGCAGAGAAAGCATTTGACAAGATCCAACATCCTTTCATGATGAAAACCCTCGCCAAAATGGGGTTTGGAGGAACTTTCCTCAAGATAGTCGAAGCCATCTATCACAAGCCTACGGCAAGCATAATCCTCAACGGGGAAAAACTAAGGGCCTTTCCTCTGAGATCGGGCACAAGACAAGGATGCCCACTCTCACCACTCCTCTTCAATATAGTACTGGAAGTACTTGCGATAGCTATTAGACAAGAAAAAGAGATTAAGGGCATCCAGATAGGAAGGGAAGAAATCAAACTCTCACTATTTGCAGACGACATGATACTATATCTAGAGAAGCCTAAAACCTCTACTAAGAAACTCTTAGAAACAATAGACTTATACAGTAAAGTTGCAAGCTACAAAATCAATACCCAAAAATCCATGGCCTTCATATACACAAACAATGAGGCAGAGGAAAGGGACATGAAAAAAGCAATCCCATTCACAATCGTGCCCCAGAAAATCAAGTACCTCGGAATCAGCTTAACCAAGGAAGTAAAAGACCTTTACAAAGAAAACTACAAAACGCTACTCCATGAAATCAAAGAGGACATGAGGAAATGGAAACATATACCCTGCTCGTGGATAGGGAGAATCGATGTTGTCAAAATGGCAATACTCCCTAAAGCATTATACAGATTCAATGCGATCCCTATAAGTATACCCATGACATTCTTCAAAGAAATGGATCAAGCAATCCTAAAATTCATATGGAATAACAAACGTCCAAGGATAGCTAAAACAATTCTTGGGAAAAAGATGATGGGAGGCATCACCCTCCCCAACCTCAATCTTTACTACAAAGCAGTAACAATTAAAACAGCATGGTACTGGAACAAAGGCAGAGCCATAGACCAATGGAACAGGGTGGAATATCCCTACACACAACCCCAAATGTATGATCATCTAATCTTTGATAAGGGAGCAAGAGATGTGAAGTGGAGCAAGGAAAGCCTCTTTAACAAATGGTGCTGGCACAACTGGACAACCACATGCAAAAAAATGGGTTTAGACCTTGACCTGACACCATGCACAAAAGTCAGATCAAAATGGATTAAAGACCTCAACATTAGACCACAAACCATAAGGTACATTGAAGACAAGGTCGGCAAAACCCTCCACGATATTGAAGATAAAGGTATCTTCAAAGGTGACATGGAACTAAGCAATCTAGTAAAAACAGAGATCAACAAATGGGACTACATTAAACTAAAAAGCTTCTGCACCGCAAGAGATACAGTGACCAGAATCCAAAGACTATCCACAGAATGGGAAAGGATATTTACACAATACCCATCAGATAAGGGGTTGATATCAATGGTATATAAAGCACTGGTTGAACTCTACAAGAAGAAAACATCCAACCCCATCAAAAAATGGGGCGAAGAAATGAACAGAAACTTTCCCAAGGAAGAAATACGAATGGCCAAAAGGCACATGAAAAAGTGCTCTGCATCACTAATCATCAGAGAGATGCAGACCAAAACAACCATGAGATACCACCTCACACCACAGAGACTGGCACACATCCAAAAGAACAAAAGCAACCGCTGTTGGAGAGGATGTGGGGAGAAAGGGACCCTTCTACACTGCTGGTGGGAATGCCGGCTAGTTCAGCCCTTTTGGAAAACAGTATGGACGATTCTCAGAAAACTAGAGGTTGAGCTCCCATTTGACCCAGCAATACCACTGCTGGGAATATATCCCAGAGAGGCAAAAAAGTACAATCGAAACAACATCTGCACATGTATGTTCATCGCAGCACTGTTTACAATAGCCAGAATCTGGAAAAAACCCGAATGCCCCAAAACGGATGACTGGTTGAGGAAACTTTGGTACATCTATACAATGGAATACTATGCAGCTGTTAGAAAAAAGGAAGTCAAGAATTTTGTAGTTAAGTGGATGGGCATGAAAAGTTTCATGCTGAGTGAAATGAGTCAGAAAGAGAGAGACAGACATAGAAAGACTGCACTCATCTATGGTATATAGAATATCAGAGTGGGAGACTAATACCCAAGAACCGTAGAAATAAGTACCAGGAGGTTAACCCCATGGCTTCGCGGCTGGCCTCACGTTCCGGGGAAAGGGCAACTCAGAGAAGCGATCACCAACTACATTGTAGTTGAAGGCCATGTGGGGGAAGGGAGTTGCGGGCTGAATGAGGGCTAGAGACTGAGCACAGCGGCCACTCAACACCTTTATTGCAAACCACAACAGCTAATTAGAGAGAGAGAACAGAAGGGAATGCCCTGCCACAGTGGCAGGGTGGGGTGGGGGGGAGATGGGAGTGGGGAGGGTGGGAGGGACGCCGGGTTTACGGGTGGTGGAGAATGGGCACTGGTGAAGGGATGGGTTCCCGAACTTTGTATGAGGGAAGTATAAGCACAAAATTGTATAAATCTGTAACTGTACCCTCACGGTGATTCTCTAATTAAAAATAAATAAATTTAAAAAAAAAAAAGAAAATATTTTTAATTCAATTTTCATTTTATATAAAGTTTTTCACAAAATTTGTTGCACTCAATATTGCCACACTACCATTACACTTTCTCACACCATATTTTGGGAGTTTTCATCCTGAACAAGAACCTCACTGCCAAAGCAGAACCAATATACTTGAGTTTCTATGGTTTGTTATAAAAAAAAAAAAACGCTGAAAAGAATCCACAAGTTTCCTTACAGGAAAGAGCATGAAGATTGCTGTATTTCACTCAGGGTCTATTAACCCTTCAATGACATTACTAACATGGTTTTTAAATTTGTTTTTTATTTTAATGGATCAACGTGAGATACAATTGCAAGCTTACAAATTTTCTTGATTACATTTCAATCAAACAATGTTCGAGTACCTATCCCTATACCAGTGCCCATTCTCCACCACCAATGTTCCCAGTGTCCCTCCCGCACCCTTACCCAATCCTCCCCCCTGCCTCTGTGGCAGACATAGACCCTCTTAATATCTCCTTTTGGTGTTATGGTTTGAAACGTAAGCACTAAGCAGTCATCATCATGTTTGGTCTACAGCCTACTTTCAGCACGTATCTACCATCCCGAGTGATCCCACCAATCACCATTTGCTTAGTGGTCTCTTCTCCATCCCACCTGCCTCTTTCCTCAGCACATAAGATCTAATTCCGACCTATGGGGCCACCCTCCTGGCCTTTATCTCCACTATCCTTTTTTATCCATATTTTTCTATTATGTTACTTTATAATCCACAAATGGTTGCAGTCGTTCTGTGTCTGTCCCGCTCTTTCTGATTCATTACACTTAGCATGATATTCTCCAATGTTGATCCACTTATATGAAAATTTCTTGGTTTCATCTTTTCTAACATGTTTTTAAAGGTTGAACCTTATGTGCTTAAATATATATACATATGATATATGTATGTTTCTGTAAACATGTATCTAAGAATGGCTGCCTCTAACTTAAAACCTCATCAGTTGTGTTGTATGAGATATGACGTATGAGATGTTGCTCGTCCTTTGGGAACGAGCAGTTCTGGAGGTTTCTGTTGCAGGGACTGGGTCATTGACCTGGAGAGGAGCATGAGGTGAGGTGCCCCGAATGAAACAGCCTGTTTCGGGTTCTGGCGGCATGACTATAGCGAGTCGCTTTGTGCTCTCTTTCAAGAGTTTAATAGTGAGACTTTGGATCATCACCGTTTTAAGATTATCTGGTGCCACATAGGTGGATGTTGGGGAAAATTGATGCCACCCAGTTAGCCTAAGCCAAACTCTGAAATCAACTAAACTCATAAAACAGAAATCTACACCTTTAAAATAATCCTGAAAATGACATCAGATATTTGGCCTAATCTTTAGAGGGAAAATAGAAAATAAAGATGACACATGATTCCATCTCCTACCAGATCCCAAATTCTTTGCTGTACAATACATTCAAATCTGTCCTTAAATTTATGACTATCTAATACCAATCCTTAACACTAGCCCATCTCTAGCGTGAAATGAGAACAAAAACTTTATTGTAGACCTCACCTGAAAACTAATCATAGTGTATAATCTGTAGCCTTCTCCCTTCTAACAACTCCACTAGGTCAACTTCAGAACTCACTAGTCTACCACTATGACAGGAAAGAATAAGCAACTACAAGTAGGTCTCTGGATTTATGAATTGACTGGCAAACATATTTGGGAGTGATGATTGTCTGGTATGGATTTGTCAGAAACACTACAGAATGGATAAGATTTTTGACAATTATTTGACAGCGAGATGGAGTGTTTTTCACGCCTTTCTTAGGTTAACTCACATGGTTATCTATAGCATACTGATAGATAATATTAAGCTTTTATGTGAGGTTAGGAGTTAGTCTTCAGTCTTAGGGTATTAGGTAACAATTCGTGCAATATTTTGCCATTAGTGTTTGCTTATAGTCACTTTAGATTTAAGTGCACAACAGTGTTTGTTAGACATTGTAACAGTAAGGCGTTTGCTTTGATGAATTTAGGGTAAAGGTTTTAGTTAATGTTACATTAAGGTTAAGACGGCCTTGAAGTTAGGCAAACATTGGAGTGCGTTTCTTTGA
This sequence comes from Sorex araneus, assembly GCF_027595985.1. Classification (NCBI taxonomy): domain Eukaryota; kingdom Metazoa; phylum Chordata; class Mammalia; order Eulipotyphla; family Soricidae; genus Sorex; species Sorex araneus. Next base: position 317,508,245 of record NC_073303.1, on the reverse strand, counting down.
AGTCAGAGTTATAGTTTATCAGCCGCAGTTCACTTTTAACTAAGGTTATGGTTTTAGGTTTGTTCTTTGTTCGAAGATCCACTTTGTGTCTGAACATGAATAGGTAACATTCCCTGTTTGGCTTATGCCTCACTCCCATGAGAATTCAGGACAGACTTATTATAACAAGTTTTTATCATGTCTGGAGATTCCAAATTATGGTTGGGTTTAGCTTTAAGTGTAGTACAAAGGTGTTTGGTTTGGTCTAATTTTTCGTTCGGCTAGGGTTAGATTCCGGAATAGTGAAAGTGTTTGGCTTCTCTCAGTTTAGAATTTGTGTAGGAAGCAGGAGTAGGAGTCAGGTGACTAAAGATTTTGGGGGAGTTCAGCTTTAGTTTAACTTTCACATTTAAGCTAACTTTCACTTTCAGTTTTAGTTTCACTTTTAATTTCGGACTTACACTTTAGTTTCACATTTAGTTTTGGACATAGTTTGACTTTTATATTTTGTTTTGGTCCACTAGGAGAGTAGTTATTTTTGTGTTAGTGTTAGGCTTAATGACTATCGGGTATTGATTAGATTGTTGATGGCTTGAGACTTAGATTTAAGGTGTCCATGTAGGAAATAAGTGTTATATTTGAATTGTTTATTCAACGTTCTCTTACAAATATTGGTTAACATTGAGTTTCAGGGCACAGGCTTCTCCGATATGGCGTTTTTTGTATCTGTTCCTGTTTTGATCTAGAAACAGGTGGCTTTAGGATTAGGTTTCCTGACGTTGATTTCAGATGAATTAATAGGGTAATTATGTTAGGTCACTTTGAATTCTCTTTGCAGAATTGCATATATATTTTCATTAAGTTTATTTGACTTGTGCTTGCAGATAAGAAATTCTCATGGTCTCATGTGTAAACCAACACTGTCTTCGTGATAGGAGAACTTATGAACATGCCTTAAGTCAAGGTTATAAATCGTCTGCTATACATTTAAGAGGGTGATTTTTACTGCTTTTTGCTCGGTTTTGGGTTAGGATAAGCATAAGATATAATTTAACTCGAAACTTAAGCTACCTTAACTTCGGTACTGGAGTTTAGTTTGGGATAGCAGGCCTGGTATGTTTAAGCAGAGGGAGTTTGGTTTATTGTTCAGTTTTTATGGAACCAGCTTACAGAAAGCTGTTTTAGTTGTAAGTTTTAATTAGGGTTTGATTACTGCTTATGTTAAGGTTTCGAGTTCCGATCTTATTAAGACAGGGACAATGTGACCCTGAACCTATGTCTAATACATGAAACCTCAATTTCCTTGTTAGTTATGGTTATAATATTACTCTACGTACAGGATTGCATTATGCATAGCATACGTGTTATGAATAGATATTTGTATGACTACGGACATTAGTTCGTTTAGGGTTCAGTTTAGGCTTAAGTACACGGTTTCTGCTGGTTTAGCAGCGTGTCATTTAGCGTGTAAAAACACACACACAAAAAAAAAGAAAGGGCACCACACCGGGGAGGTTGATGGCGATAATGAGGCAGGCGAAGGAAGGAACGGAGCCAGGCTGCTTCGTCTCAGTTGCAGTTTATTCCATTCCTATCTCCATTCTCCTCTGATTCCCCTCCTACTTCTTCCTTCCCCATCCTACTTCATTCTCCTTCTCCTCTGGATCTGGATGTGGATCTAGCTTCTCCAGATCTCGCTCTGGGACTCGCACTGGGACTGGCTGGGGACAGGCCCCAGGACTGGCCCTGGAACTGACCCTGGGACTCGCTGGCACTCTCCCCCAGCCCACTCAGACAGCCTAGTTAAATCCCCCTGCATGAGGGGTTGGGGCTTACACATACGTGTGGTCACAATCAATAGGGTAAAGTTCTTTCCCTCAGGGGATGCTGCTTCTAGGACAGATACTCTTTCAGCAGGACACCCGCCCAAGAGCGGAATCCCATGGGTGTGTTTCTCCTCTCCTTGTCCAACTAACATATAAGTATTCATATTATTAATCATTTTGTATGGACATAGCAAGAGATGCATTTAGCTTATAGAATTGCTTTCCTGGGGTCATCTCGATCTCAGACTACAGTGCTCAGGCCATATTAGTCTTTCCTATCCCTAGCAGGGTCCTAGTCTCGTAGTTGCTTTTGGATCATGAGATGACATGTCCATGACCAAGCTGTTAACATATAGTTAAGCATTAGGCGCTTTGGTCAGGCCCATCTCGATGCCAGGGTAGCACATAACTCACCGCTTGCCCTGGGTCCGTCCCGTCCCTCGTCGGGACCCTGCTTTTGGGGGTGCTAGGAAGTAAGGGCAGCTGAGGCTTAAGTCGAGAAAGCAGATGCCCGGGAGTGAATAATATTTGAAGCCAATTAAATCCCATGTTACCAAAGCATATTAACAATTGTCTTTCTTTGTCCATACAAAAAGGATATTGTTTTAAAGTAAACTATTCAAAAGACATAAGAGAGGAGAAAGACAATATTAACTTACAAGTTCACTATCCTAGCAAGGTCTGACCTTATAAATTAACAGAGTCTGATTAGGGGAAGAGCTGAATGACTAGTTGGGGAAGGGAGCATAGAGGTGATTAGGGATAAACAAAGGAATGGAGTGACTCAGGAGCACTTTGATGGGTGTGACTGATATACCTAAGCTCCTAGTGGCAAGGGGAGCAGGACATACCAATGTAGGCTAGAATTGTTTAGAGATTATTACCAGATAAGCCCAAACTCTGTGGCAAGGGAGAAAGGACAAACCAATGATATCCAACAATTTAGCATTTACATTAATGCTTCTTTGGACTTTAAAAGTTCTGATCTTCTTAAGATAGGCACAATGTGAACTCTACTTATGTCTAATACATGAAACACCAATTTACTGGTTATGTTAAAAATGTAAGTCTAGTCATAGAATTGAGTTATGCATAGCCTACGAGTTCTGAATAGATATTTGTATGAGTATGGGCATTATTTGTTTTGTTCAAGGTTGAATTTAGGCTTTATACAAGCTTGAAATCACCTAAATATGCACTATTCAGAACTAAAGCCATTGAGAGTATCACAGAGTAACTCTAATCTGAAGACCCAAGAAACTTTGGAAATGGGACTGGCAATGTGACCTAGCTACAGGTGAAAATATTAATGAATGAGGATGACTAGAAGCCATGAAATGATTTTGGCCAAGCAGAAGTTGCAATCAGGTATATGTTAAGATGTGTGGAAAGTCAGGGAGGCTTAAATTTCAGTTTTAAAACCTGGGGAAACCAAAAAAAACCACAACGGTTGGCATTTGAGCAGAATTCCTGGAATTGAACAAAATATCCAGACTTTCTGGAAACAGACTTCTCATGGCAGTTTGTTTTTCTCACTGGAAGGGCAGTAGAATGCTCAGAGACACAAGCCTCATTGTCTTCTCCTGGATCATACTGCCACAATGCGAAAATAGTTTCACAGATCTCCAGCTGGGAGTTCTTGTGTAGGCCTTAATGAAGCAAATTGTTTTTTTTTCCTAGGGACAGCTTATTAGAGCCTTAACAAGACTGTAATCTGGAGACATCAAGGGAATTTGGGAAATGACACACTTGCAATAGGACCCCGAGGCTGGGCATAGTAACGCAGAAGGAAAGCCATTTGAATGTCTTGGACAAACAGAAACTGTAAACTGGAAAGTAAGGCTGAAAATATGAACCCAGAGTCTGGAGATAATAGTAATGCTGAATCTAGAAGTGAAGTCAGGAAAGCAATGGCCCAGCAGGACTTACACTCTTCAAAAGTGAAAATACTTGGGAAGTGTGGACAGTAGATTTCAGTAGAGATCTCAGTAGAGATCTCAGTAGAGAACTCAGTAGGGAAGCGAAAAGCAGAATGATCATAAGTAAAGAATATAACATCAAAGCAAAATGATCAGAGTTTAGGCAGATTTCTTCAAATGGAGATAAAACTGAACCACCTAGAGTCTAGGAAATTTGATCTCTTGGATTTTTTTAATTTTTTTTATTAGTGAATCACCGTGAGGGTACAGTTGCAGATTTACATATTTTTGTCCTAGTATTTCAGTCATACAATGCTCAAGTACCCATCCCTCTACAGTGCCCATTCTGGACCACTAATGATCCCAGTGTCCCTCCCACCCCCTTACTCCATCCCCTCACCACCCAACCCCGCCTCTGTGGCAGGGCATTCCCTTTTGTTCTCTCTCTTCTTTTGGGTGTTTTGGTTTGCAATAGAGGTATTGAGTGGGGACATCGTGTTCAATCTATAGTCTACTTTCAGCACGCATCTCCTTTCCTGAGCGGGTCCTTCAACCACACTTTACTTGGTGTTCCCTTCTCTATCTGAGCTACCTTTTCCTCCAGCATGTGAGGCCAGCTTCCAAGCCACTGGAGCAAATCTCCTGGTACTTACTTCTACTACTCTTTGGTGTTAGTCTCCTATTCTGTTATTTTATATTCCACAGATGAGTGCAGTCTTTCTATGTCTGTCTCTATTTCTCACTCATTTCACTTAGCATAATGTTGATCCACTTATATGCAAATTTCGTGACTTCATCTTTTCTAACAACTGCATAGTATTCCGTTGTGTAGATGTACCAAAGTTTCTTTAACCAGTTATCTGTTCTCAGGCACTCAGGTTTTTTCCACATTCTGGATATTGTAAACAATGTTGCGATGAACATACAAGTGCAGATGTCGTTTGGACTATACTTTTTTGCCTCTCCGGGACATATTCCCAGTAGTGGTATCAATAAAGACCTCAACATCAAACCACAATCCATAAGGTACACTGAAGACAAGGTTGGTAAAACCCTCTACAACACTGAAGCAAAATATATCTTCAAAGATGATATGCCACTGACCTAGCAAGTGGAAACAGAGATGAACAAATGGGACTATCTTAAACTAAGACGCTTCTGCAAAAGATAGTGACCAGAATACAAAGACAATACAAAGAAAAATACAATTCCCAATACAGAATGGGAAAGGATATTCACCCAATACCCATCTGATAAGGGATTGATATCAAGGTTGTATAAGGCACTGGTTGAACTCTACAAGAAGAAAACATCCAACCCCATCAGAAAATGGGGCAAAGAAATGAACAAAAACTTTCTCAAGGAAGAAATACAAATGGCCAAAAGGCACATGAAAAAATGTTCTTCATAACTAATCATCAGGGAGATGCAGATCAAAATAACTATGAGATACCACCTCACACCACAGAGACTGGCCCACATCAAAACAACAAAAGGCAACTGCTGTTGGCCTTGATGTGGGAAGAAAGGGACCCTCCTAAACTGTTGGTACGAATGCCAACAGGTTCAGCCCTTTTGGAAAACAATATGGATGCTTCTCAAAAAATTAGAAATTGAACTCCCATTTGACCCAGCAATACCACGTTTTCTTTTTTAAACATTGGAAGGGCAGAAGAAGTTTCGAGTCAGAGGCTAATGGTGTTTTCTATAACACAATACTGCCATCAGGCGAAGAGTGTTTCTCAGATGCGCAACATTGAGTTCTCGCTGTTTGGCCTAGCTATTGAGGAAAGCAGAACTTTGGGGAGACTGAACAAAGGCCTCCCTGGCTTTCTATGTTCTAGAAAGAGCAGTGGACAAAATCAGGGTGTTATTGTGTAGCTCACAGGAGAGGAGCCAAAAGTCAGCAAGGTGCTGCTACCAGGAAGTTCAGGCACCAGAAGTAAGGGGTGAGTCTTCAATGACTCCTGGACTCCCTGATTTTCTGTGGTCAACTGGGGAGCAATGGACACAGTCAAGGATTTGAAGCAACTGAGAATAGAGGAGAACAATTTGTACTAGAAAACATTAGCAACACCCTGAAATGACATAGAACATAAGCATTACACAGAACATAATCCCTTGCTCCAGTCAAAGCAGGAATGTCATCTGGAGACAACAGGGAAGTTGTCTGGAGATGAGACCTAGATGCTGGCAATAATGCCAGTGAGAGAAATGAAAACATGAATGACTTTGCAGATAATCGTAAACTGTAAAAGTGAAGCCAGCTGGGAATGATAGGTGACTGATTTCAGTTCCAGAACTGAGTGAAACCAAAAGCAAAGGTTGAGGCTGACACCAGAAGCCAAGTTTTATGGCATCTGGGTTGCCTCATGGACATTTTTTTCCACATCCGAGAGGCAGGAGGATGTTGAAAATCTCGGATTTAATCGTATATTCTAGCATAATTCTGCCATCGTGCGGAAAGAGTTTCACAAATCTCAAGCTCACAGTACTTGGTGTGTGGTGTTGAGGAAAGTGGAGGTGTGAAGGGGCTGAAAAGGTCTTGAACCCAATTAGGTCTCTCTTCCCCCTTCTGTGTGCTCTATAAGGTGCAGCAGACAAAGTCACAGTGAGGTAGCTAAGAAGAGAAGTCAAAACTCAGCCAAATACTACTACCAGGAAGTCCAGGCACAGGAAGTAGGAGGGTAGTGTCTAAAACCATTTGATTGGCAGCTTTGACTACCTTCTAGGTGGGGCCAGTCGCCCAGAAAGAGACAGACAAGGCCCATCCAAGCTTTAGGGTCACCTAGGCAGCCATGAGTGATTCCACAGGCTGACCATTTCTTGAACTTTATTGATCCCACAACCTCCCTGTCTGTCAATATTGTTGTTGTTTTGGGGCCACACCAGGAGGTGCTCAGGGCTTACTCCTGCCTGACTTTGTGCTCAGGGGTCACACCTGGAGGTGCTTGGGCACGGCTGCTTAGGTTGTACAACGGGATGAATACTGTTTTGGCGTGTTGGCGGTGTGCATGGCAAGAACCCTATGCACTTTATTATTGCCCAAGCCCGAGTGATAGCACAGTGGGTAGGGCATTTGCCTTGCACATGGCCGACCTGGGTTCAATTCCTCCGATCCTCTCTGAGAGCCCGGCAAGCTACCGAGAGTATGCCGCCCACACATCAGAGGCTGGCAAGCCACCCATGGAGTATTCGATATGCCAAAAACAATAACAAGTCTCACAATGGAGATGTTATTGGTACCCAAGGCAAATCGATGAACAACAGGATGACAGTGGTACAGTGCTATGGAGTTCAGGCTTAAGTTCACAGTTTCTGCTGGTTTAGCTGTAAGTTTCAGGCAGGCTTTTGATTAATGCTTGTGTTGACTATAGGATTACAATCTTATTAACATAGGTAAATGTGAGCCTGAACCTATGTATAATACATGAAACATCAATTGACTGGTCAGTTATGCTTAAAATTAAGTCTATGTCTAGATTTGAGTTATGCATAGCTTACAACTAATGAATAGATGTTTCTATGTTATGGACATTATTTGCTCTGTTTAGGGTGGTCTTAGGCTTAAGTACACAGTTTCTGCTGGTTGAGCTGTAAGTGCCATTTTAGCATTTTGGTTAATACTTGTTTGGACTTACAGAGTTTCTACCTTATAAAGATAAGTACAATGTGAGCCTGAAGCTATGTCTCATACATGAAACACCGATTTACTAGTCAGGTATGGTTAAAATGTAAGTCTACATATGGATTTGAGTTCTACGAAGCTTTCACGTTATGAACAGATGTTTGTATGTATAGTCTCATTTTTAATGGGTCATAACATTTATAATTGGGCATAGTATGAATAAAGTATTTTTTTCTTTTTTTTGAATTTTCATGGTTTCTTTAATTTTTTAATTTATTTTTTAATAACTGTGTCACCATGAGGGTACAGTTACAAATTTACCCATCTTCGTCCTTGTGTTTCCCTCATGCAATGTTCGAGAACCCATCCAGCCACCAGTGTCCATTCTCCACCAATGATAAACCCAGTATCCCTCCCACCCTCCACTCCTGTCCCCACCACCCCACCCTGCCTCTGTGGCAGGGCATTCCATTTTGTTCTGTCTCCTTTTGGGTGTTGTGTGGCCATCGTGCTCAGTCTCTAGTCTACTTTCAGTACGCTTCTCTCTTCTCGCGAGGGGTCCCCAACCACATTTTACTTGGTCTTCCCTACTCTATCCAGGCTGCCTTTCCCCCAGCATGTGAGGCCAGCTTCCAAGCAATGGTGCTAACCTCCTTGCATTATATACTGCTATTCTTGGGTGTTAGTCTCCTACTCTGTTATTTTATATTCCACAGATGAGTGCAATCTTTCTATGTCTGTCCCTCTCTTTCTGACTCATTTCACTAAGCATGATACTTTCCATGTTAATCCACTTATATGCAAAGTTCATGACTTCATCTTTTCTAACAGCTGCATAGTATTCCATTGTATAGATGTACCAAAGTTTCTTTAACCAGTCATCTGTTCTCAGGCACTCGGGTTTTTTTTCCAGATTCTGGCTATTGTAAACAGTGCTGCAAGGAACATGTAAGTGCAGATATCATTTCGACTATAACTTTTTGTTTCTCCAGAATATATTCCCAGAAGTGATATTACTGGATCAAATGGAAGCTCAATTTCTAATTTTTTGAGAAGCGTCCATATTGTTTTCCAGAAGGGCTGGACCAGTCGGCATTCCCACCAGCAGTGTAGAAGGGTCCCTTTCTCCTCACATCCTCTCCAACAGCGGTTGCTTTTGTTCTTTTGGATGTGTGCCATTGTCTGTGGTGTGAGGTAGTATCTCATAGTTGTTTTGATCTGCATCTCCCTGATGATTAGTGATGTAGAGCATTTTTTCATGTGCCTTTTGGTCATTTGTATCTCTTTCTTAGAAAAGTTTCTGTTCATTTCTTTGTCCCATTTTCTGATGGGGTTGGATGTTTTCTTCTTGTAGAGTTCAGCCAGTGCTTTATATATCCTTGATATCAACCCCTTATCTGATGGGTATTGGGTAAATATCCTTTCCCATTCTGTAGATTGCCTGGTCACTGTATCTTTTGCAGTGCAGAAGCCTCTTAGTTTGATACAGTTCCATTTGTTTATCTGTTTCCACTTGGTTGGTCAGTTGTGTGTCTTCTTTGAAGATACCTGTAGCTTCAATATCATGGAGGGTTTTGCCGACCTAGTGGGTTGGGCACTTGCCTTGCACGCAGCCAACCTGGGATTCTCAGCATCCCATATGGTTCCCCGAGCACCACCAGGAATGATTCCTGAGTGCAGAGTCAGGAGTAACCCCTGAGCATCACCAGGTGTGACCCAAAAAGCAAAAAAATAAAAAAGAATTCACACTGAGAGAAACCATATATATGTAAGAAATGTGGAAAGGGCTTCACATTCCCATCAGGCCTTAGTAAACATAGAAAAATTCAAAACATAGAAAAATTCAAAAATTCACTTGATCTCTTAATGACAATCCCTATGGTCAGAACAGGGCCACTCAGTGCAGCACGTTTTCTTTAGACAGTGGGATCAGGGGTGCTACAAAAGTACAGTCAATAAGGACATAATCCTGCCTCCATGAGACAAACTTTCCATGAGGTCAGTTCTATAAGGGAAAGTCACATGCTGACTTTCACCCGAGGGGAGGCTATGCCACTTGCCTTGTGGTTGGACTTCCCTGTATGTTAACTTGTAAATAATGGGTCTTGGTGATGGAAGCAGGAGGAAGGTGACTAAATAAACAGGTACAAAAATGCCCCTTGCTTGGAGCTGTCACGGCTCACTACTACATCATTGTTTGCTCTCACTCTGGCTTGGCCAAGATGAACAGGTTTGTGGGAATGATGGCAGAGATCAACCACGATGCTGCAGTGAATCCTTTGAAAGTAGAAAAATGGGCAAACCTCCATTTTCCATGGCTTCCTGTGTTAGATTTTGGGGAGCTGTGCCCACGGGCTCAGCCTTACTGTTGGCCCTGGCTCAGGTATCCATACCTGAGGGGTCACAGGTATCCTTATGTGGGCTCGGAATCCAGGTCAGCCTTGTGCAAGCAAGCACATTGTCTTCTGCATCATTTCTACACTTCTTGGAGATATACTTTTGTTAATTTACATGTATGCTGAAGATTAATACTCACATTAAGTATCTGATGAAAGTTGTCTGGCAAGGCCCTTGAATAGGGTGGATTGGAGACAGTTGAAATGAAATTTACTGTGCAGAGAAATATATTTTTTTAATTTATTTTATTCTTTAATTAGTGAATCTCCATGAGGGTACAGATACAGAGTCACACATTTTTGAGCTTGTTTTTCCCTCATACAATGCTCGCAAACACATCCCTCCACCAGTGCCCGTTCTCCACCACCAATAAACCCAGTATCCCTCCCACCCCCCAATCCTATCTCCCCGCCTCCCGACCCTGCCTCTGTGGCAGGGAATTCCCTTTTGATCTCTCAATCTCCAATTGGGTGTTGTGGCTTGCAATAGGGGTACTGAGTGGCCATTGTGTTCAGTCTCTAGTCTACTTTCAGCACGAATCTGCCTTCCCACGCAGGATCTCCAACTACATTTTACTTGGTCTTCCCTTCTCTATCTGAGCTGCCTTTTTCCCCAGCATGTGAGACCAGCTTCCAAGTTATGGAGCCAACCTACTGGTACTTATTTCTACTATTCTTGGATATTAGTCTCCTACTCGGTTATTTAATATTCCACAGATGAGTGCAATCTTTCTATGTCTGTCTCTCTCTTTCTGACTCAATTAACTTGGAATGATACTTTCCATGTTGATCCATTTACGTGCAAGTTCATGACTTCATTTTTCTAACAGCTGCATAGTATTCCATTGTATAGATGTACCAGAGTTTCTTCAACCAGTCATCTGTTCTAGGGCACTCGGGTTTTTTCCAGATTCTGGCTATTGTAAACAGTGCTGCGATGAACATATAAGTGCAGATGTCATTTCGATTATACTTTTTTGCTTCTCCAGGGTATATTCCCAGTAGTGGTATTGCTGGGTCAAATGGGAGCTCAATTTCTAATTTTTTGAGAAGCATCCATATTGTTTTCCAGAAGGGCTGGACCAGTCGGCATTCCCACCAGCAGTGAAAAAAAGTCCCTTTCTCCCCACATCCTCTCCGACAGCGGTTGCTTTTGTTCTTTTGGATGTGTGCTAGTCTCTGTGGTGTGAGGTGGTATCTCATGGTTGTTTTGATCTGCATCTCCCTGATGATTAGAGATGTAGAGCATTTTTTCATGTGTCTTCTGGCCATTCCTATCTCTTCCTTGGGAAAGTTTCTGTGCATTTCTTTGCCCCATTTTCTGATGGGGTTGGATGTTTTCTTCCTGTAGAGTTCAACCAGTGCCTTATACACCCTTGATATCAACCCCTTATCTGATGGGTATTGGGTAAATATCCTTTCCCATTCTGATATCCTTTCCCATTCTGTAGACTGTCTTTGTATTCTGGTCACTGTATCTTTTGCGGTGCAGAAGCTTTATAGTTTAATGTAGTTCCATTTGTTTATCTCTGTTTACTCTTGGTTGGTCAGTTGTGTGTCATCTTTGAAGATACCTGTAGCTTCAATATCATGGAGGGTTTTGCCAACCTTGTCTTCAATGTACCTTATGATTTGTGGTCTGATTTTGAGGTCTTTAATCCATTTTGATCTGACTTTTGTGCATGGTGTCAGGTCGAGGTCTAAGCCCATTCTTTTTCATTGGGTTGTCCAGTTGAACCAGCACCATTTTTAAAAGAGGCTTTCCTTGCTCCACTTGATATCTCTTGCTCCCTTATCAAAGATTAAATGGTCATACATTTGGGATTATGTGTAGAATTATTCCACCCTGTTCCACTGGTCTTCGGCTCTGCCTTTGTTCCAGTACCATGCTGTTTTGATTATTACTGCTTTGCAGTAAAGTTTGAGGTTGGGGAGGGTGATGCCTCCCATCATCTTTTTCCCAAGAATTGTTTTAGTAATCCGTGGGCGTTTGTTTTTCCATATGAATTTCAGGATTGCTTGATCCATTTCTTTGAAGAATGTCATGGGTATCCTTATAGGGATCGCGTTAATCTGTATAATGCTTTGGGGAGTATTGCCATTTTGACAATGTTGATTCTCCCTAACCATGAGCAGGGGATATGTTTCCATTTCCTTACGTCCTCTTTGATTTCATGGAGTAGCGTATTCTAGTTTTCTTTATGAGGGCTTTTACTTCCTTAGTTAAGCTGATTCCGAGGGACTTGATTTTCTGGGACACAATTGTGAATGGGATTGCTTTTTTCATGTTCCTTTCCTCTGCCTCAGTATTTGCATATAGGAAGGCCATGGATTTTGGGGTTTTTATTTTATAGCCTGCAACTTTACTGTACAAGTCTATTGTTTCTAAGAGTTTCTTAGTAGAGGATTTAGGCTTCTCTAGATATAGTATCATATCATCCGCAAATAGTGAGAGTTTTATTTCTTCCTTTCCTATCTGGATGCACTTAATATCTTTTTATTGCCTAACAGCTATCACAAGTACTTCCAGTACTATATTGAAGAGAAGTGGTGAGAGTGGGCATCCTTGTCTTGTCCCTGATCTTAGAGGAAAGCCCTTAGTTTTTCCCCATTGCGGATAATGCTTGCCATAGGCTTGTGGTAGATGGCTTCGACTATCTTGAGGAAAGTTCCTCCAAAACCCATTTTGGTGAGGGTTTTCATCATGAATGGATGTTGGATCTTGTCAAATGCTTTCTCTGCATCTGCTGATATGATCATATGGTTTTTATCTTTACTTTTGTTGATATGGTGGATTATGTTGATTGATTTCCGAATGTTAAACCATCCTTGCATCCCGGGGATGAATCCCACTTGGTCATGGTGTATGATCTTTTTGATGAATTGTTGGATCCTATTTGCTAATATTTTGTTGAGGATCTTCACATCGGTGTTCCTCAAGGATATTGGTCTATAATTTTCTTTGTTAGTGGTGTTTTTGTTTGCTTTTGGTATTAGTGAGATATGTGCTTCATAGAAACTATTTGGGAGAGTTCCTGTTTTTTCAATTTCCTGGAAAAGCTTGAGGAGAATTGGCAACAGATCTTTTTTAAATGTTTGGAAGAATTCACCAGTGAATCTATCTGGATCTGGGCTTTTATTTTTGGGGAGATTTTTGACTACAGTTTCAATTTCCTTGATATTAATGGGTCTATTCAGGAATTCCAAGTCTTCTTTGTTCAGTCTTGGGAGATTGTAGGAGTCAAGGAATTCATCCATTTCTTTTAGATTCTTTTGTTTCAAAGTAGACCTTCAAAGTACTGATGATCTTTTGAATTTCATTGGTTTCTGTTGTGATGTCCCCCTTTTCATTTCTGATTCAGTTTATTAGGGTTCTCTCTCTCTCTCTTTCTTTGTGAGTCTTGCTAGCGGTTTATCAATTTTATTTATTTTCTCAAAGAACCAGCTCTTAGTTTCATTGACCTTTCGGATTATTTTCTGGGTTTCCATGTCGTTAATTTCTGCTCTAATTTTTATTATTTCCTTCCTTCGGTCTGGTTTGGGTTCCTTTTTCTGGTCCTTTTATAAGGCCTTTAGCTGTGAAGTCAAGCTATCTGTGTAGGCCCTTTCTTCCTTCCTAAGGAATGCTTGCAGAGCTATAAATTTTCCCCTTAACACAGCTTTAGCTGCATCCCATAGGTTTTGGTAGGTCTTGTCTTCATTTTCATTTGTTTCGAAGTATCTCTTGATTTCTTCCTTGATTTCCTTCCTGACTCACTCACTGTTCAACACTGAGCTGTTTAATTTCCAGGTGTTTGCTTTGATTCTCTGCGTCTGTGTGTGGTTAGCTTCTATCTTCAGCGCATTGTGGTCTGAGAAGGTAGTTGATACAATTTCTACTTTTCCTATTTTATTGAGGTATGTTTTGTGTCCCAGTACATGGTCTATTTTGGAAAATGTTCCGTGTGTACTGGTAAAAAATGTGCATTCTTTCTTTTTGGGGTGTAAAGCCCTGTATAGGTCTTTTGGGCCTCCTTCTTTTGTTTTTTCCTTCAGTGTCAGTATTTCCTTGGTGAGTTTTATTCTTGTCCATCTATCCAGAAATAATAAGGCGGTGTTGAAGTCTTCGACTACTATTGTGTTGCTAGCAATGTCCTCCTTAAAGTCCGTTAGGACTTGTTTTAAGTATTTAGCCGGTTGCTCATTAGGTGCATATACGTTTAAGAGTGTGATTTCTTCCTGTTGTACATATCCCTCGATAAATAGGAAGTGACCGGGGCTGGAGTGATAGCACAGCGGGTATCACTGTTTGCCTTGCACGCGGCCAACCCGGGTTCAAATCCCAGCATCCCATATGGTCCCCTGAGCACTGCCAGGAGTAATTTCTGAGTGTAGAACCAGGAGTAACCCCTATGCATCGCCGTGTGTGACCCAAAAAGCAAAAAAAAAAAAAATGGAAAAAAAATGAAATAGAAAGTGACCTTCGCTGTCCCTTCTAATCTTTTTCAATCTGAAATCTATGTTGTTGAATACTAGTATGGCAACCCCAGCTTTTTTGAGGGAGTTGTTTGCTTGTAGGATTATTTTCCATCCTTTGACTTTGAGTCTGTGTCTGATCTGACTGTTCAGGTGTGTTTCTTGTAGGCAGCAGAATGTTGGGTTTAGTTTCTGAATCCATTTTGCCACTCTGTGTCTTTTAATTGGTGCATTTAGGCCATTGACATTGAGAGAGATTATTGTCATGGGATTTTGTATCATCTTTCTGTGGGGTTTGTTGTTTTTGTAGGGTTTTTCCTTTCTTACAAAAGCCTCTTTAGTCCTTCTTTTAAGTTTGGTTTTGAGTCTATGAAGTTCCTTTGTTGTTGTTTATCCATGAAATAGTGTATGGTTCCTTCGAGTTTGTGAGAGCTTAGCCGGATAAAGTATTCGTGGTGAGGAGTTCATTTTGTTGAGTTTTTTCACTATATCCCACCATTGTCTTCTGGCTTGGAGGGTTTCCTCTATAAGTCTGCTGTGAATCTAAGGGGTGCTCCTTTGTATGTGATTTCTTTTTATGACCTTGCTGCTTGCAGTATTGTGTCCCTATCCATGACATTCATCATTCTGACTATGATATGTTTTGGAGTCTCTTTATTAAGGTCCCTTCTAGCTGGCACTCTTCTGGCTCCTAGGATCTAAACATCTGCCTTATCCAGCTCTGGAAACTTTTCAGCAATGATTTCTTTAACTGTGGCTTTCTCATTAGAGTTGCCTCCCTGTCCTTCTGGAACTCCAATGATTCTTATGTTATTCCTCTTGGATCATCCCCTAGGTCTCTGATTTGCCCTAGAGCTATTTTAAGATCTTTTCCAATTGTTTGTTGTAGCCTGTGGGCTTTCTGTTGCTCATCTTCAAGCTCACTAATTCTCTCTTCAGCTGTAGCCATTCTACTGTTGAGGGCTCCAACTGTGTTTTTTATTTCGTCTACAGTGTCTTTTATTCGTGACATTTCTGAATGTAGCTTTCCTATTTCTGCTCTCTTTTCTTCCCATATTTTTTTCGCTGACTGCTCCACGATTTCTTTAAGTTCGATGAACATTCTCAGAATTTCTTCTCTGAATTCTTTATCAGAGAGATCACATTTGTGGGAAACTCCTGCGGAGGTTTCTGGACTCTTTTCTTCGTCTTCTCCTTGCTGTGGGGATTTGCGCTGTTTCTTCATGCTGTCAAGGTTGTACGGAGGTGGGACCTTCCAGTTCACTAAAGCTAATCTCTCTTTTCCTTAGTATTCAATATTTTGGTGCAATTGGAGTAGGCTACTGGTTAATTTAGTCTTTTGTGTTTGAGGTAACTGGGGAGATCTCTACAAAGTTAGTTAATGGGGATTGCGACGTCTGTCAAGTATACTAGTAAAGGGGAAATTAACTGTGGCTGGCGACCACGCCCACTGCAGCGGGGCCACGCCCACTACCAAAGAGGCCACGCCCATTTTGGCCACTGGCTACTCGCTGGAGATGGGTCCCGGGGCCTCATGCACAGCGCTCTGGCATGGACAGCTGGGAAGCTCAGGGTGGGAGAGAGGTGGCACACCTGGATGAGGAAGCAGGAGACACACGATGAGCTGTGGTGAGGGGCAGAGTCCCTTTCCGCTGGACACTGGCTGGAGATCAGTCCAGGAGGTGCGTGCAGAGCGTGTGGGCACCGACGGATGGGAAGCGCAGAGAGGGAGAGAGACGCGTTAACTTTTATAATGCTAAACAGGATTGGTTTTACACTAGTAGTTTTTAACTATAGGATTAGTTTGATTGGGCAACATAGGGGATTCAGGTATGTTATGCTTTAGTCGGGATAGTTTCGGATGAGTATGAATGATAATGGCTTATGCTAAATGAAAAGGTCAGGAATGGAGTGAAAGATATATAACAAATTGATATTCTTTTTAAAAAATATAGACATGTGTAGATTACTTTGTTATGAAGCTAGTGTTATGATATACTTGTTGATATCTTTCAGTAGTGGATTCAGATATGGTTAGCATTAACTTCGCTCTAGTATTCGCATTTGAGGGGGTTATAGGGCTTCTTATATTTAGTCTGTATGTATGTGTGATTGTGTGTGTTTGTGTTTTAACAGAGTGAAACATATATTAATAAATGATTAAGTTAAAAAGATATATTATCCCAGGGTAGATGGGCCAGAGATAGAATTGCCAATGATAGATTGGCCCAAGATAGATTGGCCCGAGATACACTCTCTCGAGATAGACTCATCTGAGACAGATTGGCCGAAGATAGATCTACCAGAGAAAAATTACTCGAGATAGATAGACCCAAGAAAGTTTTGCCGAAGATAGATTGGCTCAGGAGAGAATGGCCCCAGGTAGATTAGTTCAAGACAGATTAGCCAAAGATAGATTAGCACAGGATAGATTGGCCTCTGGTAGATTGACTCAAGTTAGATTCACCAAGACAGATTAGCCAAGGATATATGGACCCTAGATAGATTGGCCCCACGTAGAATAGGCCCATATAGATTGGCCCAAAAAAGACTGGTTCAACATAGTTTGACCAAGATGCATAAACTCCAAATACATTGGCTGCAGACTGGCCAAAGATAGATTTGCCGAAGACAGAGTGGCCCAGGATAGATTTCCCAGCATAGATCGGCCCCAGATAGACAGGTGCAAGATAGATTGGCACTAGATAGAGTGACCCTTAAGAGATTAGTTCAATGTAGAACGACCGAAGATAGATTGGCCCCATAGAAATAGCATCAGAAAGATTGGGTCCAGAGAGACAGGCACCAGATAGATTTGCTCACGATCAACTGGCCAAGGATAGATTGGTCCCAGATATATTAGCAGTAGATAGATCAAACTGAGATATATTTGTCTGAGATCGATGAACCCAGATATATTGGCCCGAGATAGATTGACCCAAGAATGCTTTGCTGAAGATAGACTGGACAAAGGTAGATTGGCTGAAGATACATTGGCGAGAGATAGACAGACCTCAGACAGATTATCTGAAGGTAGAGGGACTAGATTGTCCCACGATAAATTGGCCCCACGTGGATAGGGTCCTAGATTAATTTGCCCCAGATAGTTTGGCCCTATATGGATTAGCCTAAAATAGATAGTCCAGATAGATTAGCACAAGAGAGTTTGACCCCAGGTAGTTTGGCCCATTATTTATTGTGTCCAGATAGATATTTCCAAGATAAATGGGGCCCAGATAGACTGGCCTTAGATAGATTGTTGCTCTATAGTCAGATTGGCCCACAATAGATTGGCACCAGACAGATAAGCCCAAAATAGTTTGGTCATTCACCAAGCTCCTAAGCTGTGAGGTTAGTTACCTATGTGGGCTATCTTCTTTCTGAGGAATGCTTGTAGAACTATAAACTTTCCTCAACACAGTTTTTCTGTGTCCCATAAGTTTTGGTAACTAGTGTCCTAATTCTTGTTCATTTCCAGGAATCTTTTGATTTCCTCTTTGATTTCCTTTCTAAGCCACTCATTGTCCAATGGTTATCTGCTTAATTTCCAGGTGTTTGATTTAGTTTTCTGTTTGTGTGTGTGATTTATTTCTAATTTCAGAGAATCATGATCTGAGAAGGTCGTTGATACAATCTCTATCTTCTTAATTTTATGGAGTTATGTTTTATGGCTCAGCATGTGGTTTATCTTGGAGAATGTTCCATGCACACTTGAGAAGGATATGTATTCAGCTTTTTGAGGATGAAGTGTCCTGTATATATCTACTAAGTCCATTTCTTCCCTCAGATGAAGTATGTCCTTACTAAGCTTGAGTCTGGTTGATCTTTCAAGAGGTGATAAAGTGGATGTGTGCTAGTCTCTGTGGTGTGAGGTGGTATCTCAAAGTTGTTTTGATCTGCATCTCTCTGATGATTAGTGATGCAGAGCACTTTTTCATGTGCCTTTTGGCCATTCGTATTTCTTCCTTGGTAAAGTTTCTGTTCATTTCTTTGCCCCATTTTTTGATGGGGTTGGATGTTTTCTTCTTGTAGAGTTCAACCAGTGCTTTATATACCATTGATATCAACCCCTTATCTGATGGGTATTGTGTAAATATCCTTTCCCATTCTGTGGATAGTCTTTGGATTCTGGTCACTGTATCTCTTGCGGTGCAGAAGCTTTTTAGTTTAATGTAGTCCCATTTGTTGATCTCTGTTTTTACTAGATTGCTTAGTTCCGTGTCACGTTTGAAGATACCTTTATCTTCAATATCGTGGAGGGTTTCGCCGACCTTGTCTTCAATGTACCTTATGGTTTGTGGTCTAATGTTGAGGTCTTTAATCCATTTTGATCTGACTTTTGTGCATGGTGTCAGGTCAAGGTCTAAACCCATTTTTTTGCATGTGGTTGTCCAGTTGTGCCAGCACCATTTGTTAAAGAGGCTTTCCTTGCTCCACTTCACATCTCTTGCTCCCTTATCAAAGATTAGATGGTCATACATTTGGGGTTGTGTGTAGGGATATTCCACCCTGTTCCATTGGTCTACGGCTCTGCCTTTGTTCCAGTACCATGCTGTTTAGCAACCGCTGTTGGAGAGGATGTGGGGAGAAAGGGACCCTTCTTCACTGCTGGTGGGAATGCCGACTGGTTCAGCCCTTCTGGAAAACAATATGGACGACTCTCAAAAAATTAGATATTGAATTCCCATTTGACCCAGCAATACCACTGCTGGGAATATATCCCAGAGAGGCAAAAAAGTACAATCGAAACAACATCTGCACATGTATGTTCATCGCAGCACTGTTTACAATAGCCAGAATCTGGAAAAAACCCGAATGCCCCAGAACGGATGACTGGTTGAGGAAACTTTGGTACATCTATACAATGGAATACTATGCAGCTGTTAGAAAAAAGGAGGTCAAGAATTTTGTAGTCAAGTGGATGGGCATGAAAAGTTTCATGCTGAGTGAAATGAGTCAGAAAGAGAGAGACAGACATAGAAAGATTGCACTCATCTATGGTATATAGAATAACAGAGTGGGAGACTAACACCCAAGAACTGTAGAAATAAGTACCAGGAGGTTGACTCCATGGCTTCGAGGCTGGCCTCACGTTCCGGGGAAAGGTCAACTCAGAGAAGCGATCACCAACTACATTGTAGTCGAAGGCCATGTGGGGGAAGGGAGTTGCGGGCTGAATGAGGGCTAGAGACTGAGCACAGCGGCCACTCAACACCTTTATTGCAAACCACAACAGCTAATTAGAGAGAGAAAACAGAAGGGAATGCCTTGCCACAGTGGCAGGGTGGGGTGGGGGGGGAGATGGGATTGGGGAGGGTGGGAGGGACACTGGGTTTACGGGTGGTGGAGAATGGGCACTGGTGAAGGGATGGGTTCCAAACTTTGTATGAGGGAAGTATAAGCACAAAAGTGTATAAATCTGTAACTGTACCCTCACGGTGATTCTCTAATTAAAAATAAATAAATTTTTAAAAAAAGAGGTGATAAAGTGGTCTTGAAGTCTCCTACTAGTCACTATCGATGTCTTTATTCGAGTCTATGAGTAGTTGTTTTAATTACTTTGCTGGTCCCTCACTAGGTGCATATATATTTAGTATTGTTAGTTCTCCCTGTTGTGCAGATCCCTTTATCAATAAGAAATGACCGTCACTGTATCTTGTGACCTTCTTCAGTCTGAAATCAATGTGGTTTGATACTAGGATGACTACCCCAGCTTTTTTATGGGAGTTGTTCGCCTGTAGTGTTTGCTCTGACTGTTGAGATGTGCTTCTTGCAGGCAGCAGAATGTTGGATTCAATTTTCTAATTCATCCTGCCACTTTGTCTTTTAATTGGTGCGTTTAGCCCATTGACATTGAGGGATACTATTGTTGTGGGGTTTTGTCCCATTTCTCTGCTGAAATTTGGTGTATTTTGAGTGGCCTGTCTTGTCTTAAAGTAACCCATTCAGTTGTTCGTGTAACTATGGTTTTGAGTCTACGAAGTTCTTGAGCTGTTGTTTATCTGTGAAACTGTATGTTGTTCCTTCCTTCTGTTATGAATGAGAGTCTAGCTGGATAAAGTATTTTTGGTGAGGCATTTATTTTATTGAGTTTTTTTCACTATATCCCACCACTGTTTTCGGGCCGTGAGGGTTTCATCAGACAAGTTGGCAGTGAATCTTAAGGATGCTCCGTTATAAGCAAATTCTTTCTTTGATCTTGCTACTTTCAGGATTTTTTCTCTATCTATGGTTTTGGTCATTTTGATCAGGATGTAATCTTGGGGTATTTTTATTTGGATTTCTTCAAGCTGGTACCCGACGGGCCTCCTGAATGTGGTCACATGTTTTCCTCAGCTCTGGGAACATTGTAGCAATGAGGGTTTTCTTCCTGTCTCTCTGGGACTCCAATAATTCTTATGTTCCTCTTGGCTTCATCACAATCTTCTCTTGCCATTTGTTCCCTGATTGTCAGTCTCTTTTCCATTTTCTGTTTTTTTCTAGAAAGTCTCTGGACTTCATCTTCAAGCTCACTGATTCTGTCCTTAGCAGCTATTACTCTGCTGCTGAGGCCTTCAGCTGCTGAGGCCTTCCACTGAGTTTTTTAATTCACCTACCAGGATTTTCAAATCTGACATTTCCATTTGTAATTTTGTTTGCATTTTCCGCATTTCTACATTCAAATCCTCCTCTTGTATTTTATTGGCATTGCTTTCCATTGATTCTTTTAGCTCCCTAAGTATCCTCAGTAGCTCCCTTATAAATTTCTTGTCAGTGAGGCTATCTAGTACTTCATTGCTGTTGGGATCTTCTGGGATCTCTTTAATAAGTAGATTGGTAGTGTTCTGCATTGCTTTACCATTGTGACCTATATGGCTTAGCCCTTCATGCTCACTGTTACTATTCTGCTTATGATGTGGTATTAATTGAGAAGGGTTTAATGAGTTACTAGCTAATGTGTTTCTGGTGGTTAGCTAACCTGGTGAAATTTCCAACTAAGAGGGTAACTTATGGTTCTTATGGGATATGGAGGGGGAAGAATAACTCTCGGCATGTTAGTGGCTGCAGCTCCAGAAAGGAGCCCTGACATGGGCTGGATACCTGCATGGGATGAGCAGAGGGTGCCCGGAACATTCCAGGTTGGGTTGCATGCACAGCATACCTCAATTCCCGTCCCCTGAAAACCAAGGATTAGAACCGGTTTTCCTGGGGTTTGGTTAGAATCACGGCTCCAGGAAGGAGCCCTGATATGGGCCAGATACCTGAATGGGATTGGACCCATATAATTTGGCCCTAGATAGATTAGTCCTACATAGAATGGCCCCAAAGAGATTGACTCCTGGGGGACTGTCCCCAGATAGATTTGCTGAAGATAGCTTGGACCAGATATATTGGCCCAGGATAGATTGGCCAAAGATTGAAGATTGTCCCGAGAGAGATTTTGCCCAAGATCAATTGGTCCAAGGTAGGTGATTGCCCCAAGATAGATTGGCCCAAGATTGATCTGCTCATGACTGCTAATAGCCAATGGTAGATTGGCCCAAGAGAGATTATTGTCCTGAGATAGATTGGCCAAGATAAGTTGGTCGTAGACAGCTCAATGAAGATAAATTGCCCCAGATAGAATGGTCTCAGATTTCCCCCCAAATAAACTGGCCCCAGATAAATTGGCCCAAGATGTATTGGCCAGTGATATATCTGGCAGAAGATAGATTAGCCCAAGGTAGATTAGTCCCAGATCAATTGGCCCATGTATATTGGCTCAATATATACTGGCCCAAGATAGACTGGTCCAAGACAGTGTGGCCCAAGATAGATTAGCCTAGGATATATTGGTCAAAAAGATCAAAAATTGGCCTAAGATAGATTAGCTCAAGATAGACTGGCCCCAGATGGATTGGCCCCATATAGATTGGCTTAAAGCATTTTGGCCAAATTTAGATTGACCCAATATATAAAATTCCTCCAACATCGATTTGCTCAAGATGCATTGGCCCAAGATAGATGATTGGCCCACAAGGGATTGGCCAAATATAGATTGACCCAAGATACAGTGGGTCAAGATAAATTTTCCCTAGATAGATTGGCACAGAAAGATTGGCCTTAGATAGATTGGCATACAATAGTCCGACTTAAGAGAGATTGGCCAAGATAGATGGAGCCTAGATAGATGGGTCCAAGATAAATGGGTCAATATAGATGTTCCCAAGTAGATATCCCTAAGATACATGGGTCCTAGACAGATGGATGCCTAGATTAATGGGCCCAAGATAGGCCCCAAATAGATTTGCCCAAAAGATATTGTACCAAGAGAATTTGGCCCAAGAGAGATTTACCCAAGGTAGACTGGCCCAAGATAGATTAGCCCAAGATGTATAATCCCAGATAGTTTGGACCAGATAGGTTGACCCCACATAGACTGACCACAGATACATTGGTTCAGAGATAATTGGCTCAGATAGATTAGGTCCAGTTAGACTGGCCACTGATAGACTGGTCCCAGATAAATTCACCGGAGAGAGAAAGGCCCAAGATAGACAGCCCCAAGATTGCTTGACTGAAGATAGATTGGTCCAAGATTGATTAGCTCCACATAAATTAGCCCCAGATAGACAGGCCCTGGGTAAATTGCCCAAGATGTTTTGACTCCAGATAGATTGGCCCAAG
The DNA here is from genome assembly GCF_027595985.1 of Sorex araneus. Lineage (NCBI taxonomy): Eukaryota > Metazoa > Chordata > Mammalia > Eulipotyphla > Soricidae > Sorex > Sorex araneus. The sequence goes on along the minus strand of NC_073303.1, from coordinate 317,485,396 downwards.
GTTGATTGTCTCAAGATAGCTTGGCCCACGATAAATTTCTCCTAGAATTTATGGCTCCAGATAGTCACTGTCACTGTCACTGTCATCCCATTGTTCATTTATTTGCTCAAGTGGACACCAGTAACCTCTTCGTGTGAGACATGTTGTTACTGTTTTTTGATATTGAATATGCCACAGGTAGCTTGCCAGGCTCTGCTGTGAGGGCAAGATACTCTCAGTAGCTTGCCTGGCTCTCCGAGAGGGGTGGAGGAATCAAACCTGGTTGGCCGCATGCAAGGTAAATGTCCTACCCTCTGTGCTATCGCTCCAGCTCACTCCAGATAGTAGGGCCCAAAATATATAAGCCCAAAATAGATTGGCCCCACAGAGATTTTCCCAAGATAGTTTAGCCCCATATAGATTGGCTCACGTTAGGTTGTCTCAAGATAGATTGGCTACTCATGAATTGGCCCCAGATAGATTGGCCCCAGTATGATTGGCCTGAGATAGAGTGGCCCAAGATAGATTTACCAAATATAGTTGGGCCCCAGATTGATTGGCCTGAGGTAGATTGGTCTCAGATGGATTGTCCCAAAACAGATTGTCCCCTAATATTTTGGCCCTAGGTACTGGCCCAGGATAGATTGGCCCCAGATATATTGGCCCTAGATAGATTACCCCTAAATAGATTGGCTCAAGGGAGATTGGCCCAGGACAAATTAGCCCAGGATATATTGGACTTAGGTAGATTGGCCAAAATTAGATTGGCTCAAGTTAGACTGGAACCAGATAGATTGGCCCATGATAGATTGGCCAAAAACTGATAGGTCCAACATAGATAGACCCAAGAGTGATAGCCCCAGATACACTGACCCCAGATAGGCTGGCCCAAGATAGATTGGCACAGGAATGATTAGCCCCAGATGGATTGGCCTAAGATAAATTGGCTCAATATTGTTTGGCCGAAGATATATTGGCCCAAGATAGAATGGCCCAAGATAGATTGGTCCAAGATAGAATGGCCCATGATAGATTGGCCCAAGATAAATGGGTTCTAGATTATTTGGCTCCAGATAGATAGGCCTACACTATATGAGCCCAAGATGGATTTGCCCCAGATAGATTTTCCCAAGATAGACTGGCCCCAGATAGATTGGCTCCAACATAGACTGACCAAGATATATTGGCTTAAGATAGATTTACCAAGATATATTGATGAAGATACATTGGCCGAGATAGATTAAAACAAGATAGATTGAACCAAGAGAGATTGGGTCAAGATAGATTGGCCCAAGACAGATTTTCCCAACATTGTTTGGTCTGACATAGATTGGCCAGAGATAGATTGGATCAAGAAGGACTCAACCGAGATAGATTGGCACAAGATAGATTGTCCCAAAATAGATTGGCCCGAAATTCTTTGGTCCATGATAAATTGGCCCAAGAAAGAATGCGTAAGAGAGATTAGTGCAATGGAGTTTTGCCCAAGATAGATTGATCCCAGACAGACTGGCCTCCAAGAGATTCATCCCAGATAGATTGGACTCAGATGGATTAGCCCAGATAGATTGACCAAAGAGAGATTGACCCAAGATAGATCTGCAAAGATAGATTTTCCCAAGGAAGAGTGGTTCGCCGTCATTGGCCCCAGGTATATGGGCACAGAGAGGATGACCCCAGATAATTTGGCCCCAGTTAGATTGGCCACACAAAAATTGGCCCCAGATAGAGGGCCCCAGATAGATTGTCCCATGATTGTTTGTCCAATACGTATTGGCAAAAGTAGATTGGCCCAAGATATTGACACAAGATAGATTGACACTATCTAAATTGGCTTAGATAAATTTGCCCAAGATAGATCGGCCAGAGAGATTGGTTCCACATAAACTGTCCACAGATAGATTGGCCCCAGATAGAGTGGATCCAGATACATTGATCCAAGACAGATTGACTGAGGATAGATAGGCCCCAGATCGATTTTCCCAAAATAGATTCTTCCAAGATGATTGACCTACTTGGATTGGCCCAGATAGATTGGCCCCAGATAGTTTGCTTGGATAGATTGGTCCAAGAGAGATTGGCTCCAGATATATTAGCACACGTCAGTTTGGCCACAGATTGATCAGCCCGAGATAGACTGGCCCAAGATAGATTAGCTCAAGATAGATTGAACCCAGTTTGACATGCCCAAGATAGAATAGCCCTGAGAGATTAGCGCCAGATATACTGTTTGCATTTAGGTTGGCCCAAGGAGATCTTCCCAATATAGATTGGCTCAAGGTAGATTGAGCTTATATAGATTTTCCTGAGATATATTGACCCCAGAAAGATTTCCCCCAGAGAGATTGGCCCTGTGAGATTGGCCACTGATAGATTTGCCCCAGATAGAATGGTCCCAGGTAGATTGACCCCAGGTAGGTTGTCCCAGTATATATCGGCCCAAGATAGATTGTTCTGAGATAGATTGACCCAATGTAGACCAGCCAATCTATCTGGGACCATTCTATCTTCGGCCAATTTATCATGGGCCAATCTCTGGGGGCCAACCTATCTGAGGAAATCTCTGTTGTCCAATATCTCTTGGGCCAACCTATCTTGGGCCAAATTACCTTAGGGCATTCTATTTTAGGCCAGTCTCTCTAGAGCCTATCTATCTCAGGCCAATCTCTCGGGCTAAGCTACTTGGTGCCAATTTACCTTGGCCAATCTATCTTGGGCCAATCTAAATAGGCCCAGACTCTCTGGGCTAATTTATCTTGTGCCCATCTATCTTGATCCAATCCATCTTGGGCCAATCCATCTTGGTCCAATCTTACTTGCGCTGTCTATCTTTAGCCAATATTTCTGAAGTCAGTTCATCTGGGTTCAGTATCTCTTGGGCCAGTCTATCTGGGGTCAGTTTAACTTAGGCCAATCTATATGCGGCCAGTCAAAGTTGGGCCATTCTATCTTAGGCCAATGTATCTTTGGCCAATCTATATTTGGCAAATCTATCATGGTCCAAACTATTCTGGGCCAATATATCCTGGACCCACTGTTCCTGGGCCCATTGACCCCTATCTAGCTTGACGACTAAATTTGGGGCTAATCTATCAGGGGTCAATCTCTCTTGAGCAAATCTAAGTGGATCCAATCCATCTTGGGCCAGTCTATCTTGCGTTAATCTATCTGGGGCTTATATATATTGAGCCAATGTAATTTGTTCCAATCTTTCTTGGACCAAGCTATCTTGGGCCAATGTATTTTGGGCCATTTGATCTTGGGCCAATCTACCTGAAGACAATCTGTCTGAAGACAATCTATCAGGAGATAATCTATCTTGGGCCAATATAGCTTCGTCCCAGCTAGGTTGGACCAATTTTTCTCGACACAATCGTTATCGGGTCAACCTATCTTGGGACAATCTATCCCAGGACAATCTCAGACCAGTCTATCTTCGGCCAATATATCTTGCACAAATCTATCTTGGAAAATCTATCTTGGGCTCATCTATCTAAGGCCATTCTATCTAGGGCTCATCTATCCTGGGCCAATCTGTCTTAGACCAGTATATCTTGGGATAATCTATCTGGGATCAATATATCTTAGGTCATTGAATCTTGGGCCATGCTATCTTGGGCCAATCTTTGTTGTGTCAATCAATCTTCGGCCAATTTATCTGGTGCCAGATTATGTGGTGCAAAACTTGGTTCAATCTATCTTCGTCCGATCAATCTTGAACCAATCTATCTTTGGCCACCAATCTTGTGTCAATCTATCTTGGCCTACCTATATTGGGAAAATATGTCTGGGGCCAATCTATCTGCGTACAATTTTTCTGAGTCCCTCTCTGGGAAAATCTATCTGGTGCCAGACTCTCCTGAGCCAATCTCTCTGGGGCCCACCAATATCTCTTGGGCCAATCTATCTGGGCCAAACTATCTGACGCCAATCTATCTGGGTCCTTTCTATGTGGGGCCAATCTGTCTTGGGAACATCTCTCTGGGACCGATGTATCTAGGGCCAAACTTCCTGGAGCCAATCAATCTTGGGTAATTTATCTGGGGTCAATCTATGTGGGGCAATCTATCTTGGATCATTCTATCTTGGGCTAATCAATCTTAGCCAGTCAATAGTAGGCCAATCTATCTGGGGTCAATCTCTCTTTGGCCAATCTCTCTTGGGACAATCTATCTTCAGCCAAGCAATCTTTGACCAATCTATCTAGGCCAATCAATCTCTAGCTAATCTATCTTGGGCCAATCTTTATTGGGTGAGCCTATCTCTGGCTAATCTATCTACGGCCAATCTATTTTGGGTCAACCAATCACAGAACAATCTATCCCTGACCAATTTATCTTGGACCTATCTACCTTCGGCCAAGCTATTCTGAGCCAATCTATCTGGGTTCAATCTATCAGTGATAAATCTAACTGGGGCCAATCTATACGGGTCCAGACAATCTAGGGCCATTCTCTCCAGCACCAATATATCTGGGGCGAATCCTTGTGGGGCCAATCTATCTGCGGCCAATCTATCTTTGGCCGAACTATGTTGGACCAATCCTTTTTTTGGGCCAAATGATCTTGGGCCAACTGATGTTGGGTGAATTTATCTAGGGCCAATCTGTCCAGGACCAATCTATCTTGGGTCAATCTGTCTTGGGCCAAAATGTTTTGGGCTCATATCTCTGGGGTCTTGGGATAATCTATCCTGGACCACTAAATCTTATGCCAATCTATTTTAGGATAATCTGTCTGCGGCCAACTTATGCTTGAACAATTTAACCTGAGCCAATCAATATATTGGGTCATTATAGTCTGGATCATCCTTTTGAGTTCAGTCTATCTGCTGTGGGGCCAATCTATCTTGAACCTATCTATCTGGGGCCAATCTATGTGAAGTCAATCATCTTGGGCTATTCTATCTTGGTCCAATCTATATGGGGCCAGTCTATTTCGAACTAATCTATCTTGGGCCAATCTATCTTGGTCAATCTCTTTGGCACAAATATACCTGATTCCAAACTATGTCAAGCCAATATATCTTTGGCCAATCTATGATGAACAAATCATCTAGAGCCAATCTATCCTGGCCTAATTTATCTTGGGTAGATCTACCTTGTCCAAGCAATCTTGAGCCAATCCATTTTAGAGACTATACCTTGGACCAATCTATCTTGGGACAATCTATCTTGGGCCAGTTTTGGGGCAATCTATCTTGGGGCAATTTATCTTGGGCCAATCTGTCTTAGACCAATCATTCTCAGGCCAATCTCTTGGGCCAATCAAACTTGGCCAGTCTATCTGAGGCAAATCTATCTCGGCCATTCTATCTTTGGCAAATCAATCTTGGGCCAATTGATCTACCTTGATCTTGATCTACCTTGGGCCAATCTGTCATGCACCAATTATCATGAACCAAACTATCCTCGGCCAATATATCATTGGCCCATCTATCTAGGCCTATCTATTTTAGTCCAATCTATCTGGGGCCAGTCTATCATGGGCTAATCTATCTTGAGCCAGTCTACCTTGATCCAACCTATCTCGGGCCAAACTCTATTTAGTAAATCTATCTTGGCCAATATATAATGGGCCAATCTATCTTGGCCCAATCTATATTGGGCAATCTATCTTTGACCAATAAATCATGGGCCAATCTATCCTGAGCCATGTATATTTGGTCCATCTATCTTGAGCCTATGTATCTTGGTCCAATCTACTATTGTCTATTTGGGTCAATCTCACTTGGACCAATCTATCATGGCTCAATGGATGTTAGGCCAATCTATCACGGGATGTATCTTTTAGGCCAATCTCTCTTGGGCTATCCTATCTTAGGTCAATCAATCTTGGGCCAATCTATCTTTGGCCAATCTATTATGAGCCAATCTACGCTCAGACAATCTATCCTGGGTGAATCTCTCTTGGGCCATTCTATCTTAGGTCAATCTATCTGAGTCCAATCTATGCTGGACCAAACTTTCTCAGGCCAATCCTTCTCAAGCCAGTCTATGTCGGGCATATCTTCTGCGGGTCATTCTGTCCTGGGCCAATCTTTCTTGGGCCAATCTATCTTGGCAAATCTACTTTGGGCCAGTTTAATTTGGGCCATTCTATCATGGGCTAATCTGTCTTTGACCAATATATCTTGGGCAAATCTATCTCAGTACAATCTTGGATCAATCTCTCCTGTGCCACACTATCTAGGGCCAATCTTTTTTGGGGCAAACAATCTTGGGCCAAACAGTGTTGAGCCAATCTATCTGAGACTAAGGTATCTCGGGACAATCTCTCTGTGACTAACCCATCTTCGGACATCAATCTGAAGCAAAACTACATTGGGTCAAACTACTTTGGAACGATCTGTCTTGTGCCAATATATCTAGGGCTAGTCTACCTGGGCCAATCTTCTTGGGCCATCAGATTAGGCCAATCAATCCTAGGTCAGTCCATCTTGAGCCAATCTATCTTGGGCCAATCAATGCTGGTACAATCTATGCTGGTCCGATCTGTCTTGCCCAATTCTATCTGGGGCCAATCTATCTGAGGCCAATATATCTGTAGCAAGTCTCTTAGGGGCCAGTCTATTTGTGGCCAAACTCTGTTGGACACATCTATCTCAGACCAATCTATCTTGGCCAATATGTCCTGGGCCAATCTATCCTGGCAAAACTATCTTGGGCTCTTTTATCTAGGACCATACAATCCTGAGCTGTCTTAGGCCAATATATGTTGAGCCAATCTCTCTTGGGCCAATATATCTTGGGTCAATCTATATTGGGCAATCTTTCTTGGGCCAATTCATTCTGGGCCCAATCTATCTTGGCCAATCTATTTTGGGCAAATCTATCTTGGGCCACTGTATCTTGGGTCAGTCTATCTGGGCCAGTCAGTCTTGGGCAAATCATTATGAGGCCAGTCTATCTGGAACCAGTCTGTCTTAGACCAATCAATCTTGGACCAATATCTCTTGGCCAATATATCTGTGGCCGATCTATCAGAGGCCAGTCTATCTTGGGCCAAAATATCTAGGTCAAATCTATCTTGTGCTAATATATTTGGGACCAATCTATCTTGGACTAATCTATCTGGGGCCATTCTGTCTGGGGCCAATATATCTGGCTCCAATCCATGTATGGCCAAACTATCTTAGGTCAATCTATCTTGGCCAATCTATCTTGGGCCTATCTCTCTGTGGTCAATCTCTTGGACAATATGTATGGAGCCAATTTGAGTCGGGCAATCTATCTAGAGCCATTCTATCTTGGGCCAACCTATCTTGGCCAATTGATCTTGGGCCATTCTATCTGGTGCCAATCTATCTTGTCCAATCTAATTTGGGCCAATATATTTTGTGCCAATTTATCTGAGCAGTCTTGAGCAGTCTTTGTTGTGCCAGTCTATCTTGGGCAAATCAAACTTCGGCCAATATATCTTCGGCCAAGCAATTTGGGCCAATATATCTCAGGTCAAACAATCTGTGGCTAATCTATCTACAGCATTGTATCTTGGGCCAAGCTATCTCAGACCAATCTATCTCAGGCCAATCAATCTCTGGCCAATATTTCTGGGGCTAATCTATCTTTAGCCAATCTATCTGTAGCCAAGCTCTCTTGTGCTAATCTACCTGGGGCTAATCTATCTGTGGCCAAACTCTTTGAGACCAATATATCTGGGTCCAATCCATGTGGGACCAATCATTCTTGGGCCAATACATCTTGGCCCAATTAATCTCAGGTCAATCTTTCTGGGGTGAATATATCTTCAGCCAGTCTATCTGGGGCATATCTATGTTGGGCCAATATATCTGGGGTCAATATATTTTGTGTCAGTCTATCTGGAGCTAACCTCTGTGGGGTCAATATATCTGGGGCCAGTATATCTTCTACCAATCTATCTAAGGATAATTTCTCTTGTACTAATCTCTCTGGGGCCAATCACCCTTAGGCAAATCTCTCTATGGACAATCTATCTGGGGAAAATTTATCTGGGGCCCATCCATTAGGGGTCAATCTATCTTAGTCCAATATAACTTGACCAATGTATCTGGAGCAAATCAGCCTGGGGTGAATCTATCTTGCGGCAATCTATCTTGTGCCAGTCTATCTAGAAACAATATGTATTGAGTCTAACTATCTAGGGCCAATCTATCTTGTGCCATTATATCTTTGAAAATATATAAGGGCCACTTTATCTTGGGCCAATCTATCTGGGGCCATTCTATCTGGGTCCAATATATCTTGGGCCAATCTTTCTTTGGCCAATGTACCTTGGGTCAGTCATTCTTGGTACAATCTATCTTGGGCCAATCTATCTTCCACCAAACTATGTTAGACCAATCTTCTCTGGCCAATCTATCTCGGGTCAATCTATCTCTGGCCATCTATTTGGGACCAATATATCTTGGTGCAGTCTAACTTGGAAAATCTATCTTGGGACAATTTATCTTGGCAAATCCATCTTTCTCCAACTAACTGGGAAAACTCTACCTGGCACCAATCTGTATTGGACCAATATATCTTGGGTCAAACTATCTCAGGACTGTCTATCTTGGGCCAATCTATTTTGGTCCAATAATTCTTAGGTCAATCTACCTTCGGCCAATCTACTTAGGGCCAATCAATTCTGAGGCAATCTATCCAGGGCCAATCTATCTGGGGCCAATCTATTGTTGTCCATCTATCAGGGGCCAATCTGTAGCACTGTCGTCTCATTGTTCATCAATTTGCTCAAGCAGGCACCGGTAATATCTCCATTGTGAGACTTGTTGTTACTGTTTTTGGCATATTGAATATGCCACGGGTAGCTTGCCAGGCTCTGCTGTGTAGGAAGGATACTCTTTGTAGCTTGCCGGGCTCTCTGAAAGGGATGGAGGAATCAAACTTGGGTCGGTTGCATACAAGGCAAATGCCCTACCCACTGTGCTATGGCTCCAGTCCAGGGTGGGGGTAGGTGTGCAATCTAATTTTGGAAAATCTAACTGGGGCCAATTATATTGAGCTAATCTATCTTGGGCAAATCATGCCTATCAACCTAGGACCAATATATCTGGGGGTCAAACTATTTGGGCCCAAACTATCCTGGCCAATCTATCTGTGCCACTCTATCTGGGGTCAAATAACTTGTGCCAATCTATCTGGGTCCAATCAATGTGGGGCCAATATATCTTGGGCCAATCTATCGTGTCCCAATTTATCTGGGGCCAATATATTTCAGGCCAATCTCAGAACAAAATATCTTGGGCCAATATGTCTTGGGCCAATCAGTCTTGGAAAATCTATCTTGAAAATCTATCTGGAGCAAATCTATCTTGGGCGAATCTTTCTTTTGCCTATCTATCTAGGGACAGTCTATTTTTAGGCAATATTTTTTGGGCCAATCTATCTTTAGCCGATATATCTTGGGCTAATCTATCTTAGGCTGTTCTTTCTCCTGCAATCAATTTGGGGTCAATCTATACTGGACCAACATATCTGGAGCCAATCTATCTTCTGATAATCTGTCTGGGGCAAATCGAACTTGGGGCAACTTTTCTGGGGACAAATTATCTAGGGCCAATATATTAGGGTCCAATCCATGTTAGGCCAGTCTATCTTGGGCCAATTTATCTTGGGCTAATCTATTTGGGGCCAATACATGTGGGACAAATCTATCTTGGACCATTCTATCTTGGGCCAATCTCAATCTCTCTTGGCCAATCAATCTTGAGCCAACCTATCTGGGACCAATCTACATTAGTCTAATCTATCTAGGGCCAATCTATTTTGAGTCAGTCTTTCTTTGATCCATCTATCTTGCATCAGTCTTTCTTGGGATAACTTTCTTAAGTCAACCAATCTTGGGCCACTCTATCTGGGACCAATGTATGTTAGGACAATCTATCCTGGGCCAATCTATCTTGGGCCATTCTATCTTGGGCCACATTATCTGAAATCAATCTATCTGTGGACAAACTATCTTTGGCCAATCTGTCTTGGGCCAATCAATCTTCGGCCAAACTATGTTTGTTGGACCAATATTTCTTGAGCCAATCTATCTCGGTCCAATCTATCTCAGGACAATCTACTTGGACCAATATATCTTGGCCAATCTATGCTTGAGAATCTATCTAGGGGCAATCTATCTGAGGTCATCCTCCCTTTGGGTAATCTATCTTGGGACAACTTATCTGGAGCCAATATATATTGCATCAAACAGTCACGGGCCTATTTATTTTGGCAAATCGATCTTTGGACAATATATCTGGGGCCAATCTACCTGGGGCCAATTTATTTGAGACAATATATAATGGGCCAATGTATTTTGGGCCAAACCTTCACAGGCCTGTTTATCTTGGGCCAATGTATCTTGGGACAATCATTCTTTTTTTTTTTAATTTATTTATTTTTAATTAGAGAATCACCGTGAGGGTACAGTTACAGATTTATACACTTTTGTGCTTATACTTCCCTCATACAAAGTTCAGGAACCCATCCCTTCACCAGTGCCCATTCTCCACCACCCGTAAACCCAGCGTCCCTCCCACCCTCCCCAATCCCATCTCCCCCCCACCCCACCCTGCCACTGTGGCAGGGCATTCCCTTCTGTTCTCTCTCCCTAATTAGCTGTTGTGGTTTGCAATAAAGGTGTTGAGTGGCCGCTGTGCTCAGTCTCTAGCCCTCATTCAGCCCGCAACTCCCTTCCCCCACATGGCCTTCGACTACAATGTAGTTGGTGATCGCTTCTCTGAGTTGCCCTTTCCCCGGAAGGCCAGCCTCGAAGCCATGGGGTCAACCTCCTGGTACTTAATTCTACAGTTCTTGGGTATTAGTCTTTGGGACAATCATTCTTGGGCCAATCTATCTTCAGCCAATCTATCAGGGCCAATCTATTCTGAGGCCATCTATCCTGGGCCAATCTATCTTGAGCCAATCTATTTTTGGCAAGTCGATCTGGGGCCTATCATTAAGTGGTCAATCTATTTTTGGCAAATCTAACTGGAGCCGATCTATTTTTCGCTACTCTACCTGTGCCAATCTATCTCGGGCCAATCAATCTGTGCCTAATCTATCTTCAGCCAATATATATGAGGCCTATCCTTGTGGGACCAATCTCTCTTGGGCCAATCTATTTTGGGCTAGTCTCTCTTGGCCAATATATTTTTGGCCAAACAATCTTGGACCAATCTATCTCGGGCCAATCTATCTCTGACCAATCTATCTTGGGCCAATCTATCTTCAGCCTAATTAACTTGGGCCAATCTATCTGGGGTCATCTATCAGTGGCAATCTCATTGGGGCCAATCTATATGGGACCAAACTACCTAGGGCCAATATCTCTGGCACCAATATATCTGGGGCCAATCCTTGTTGGGCCAATCTATATTCAGCCAATCTATCTTCAGCCAAACAATGTTGGACTAACCTTTCTCGGGCCAATCTATCTCAGGCCAATATATCTATGGTCAATTTATCTCAGGTCAAACTGTCTTGAGCCAATCTATCTTGCGCCAATCTATCTTGGGCCAATATATGTTGGGTCAATCTATCTTTGACCTATCAATATTTGGCCAATCTATCTTAGGCCAATATATCTGGGATCAAAATATCTTAACAAATTTTCATGGACCAATCTATCTGGGCCCATTCTTTCCTTGACCAATCTATCATAGGCCAATATATCTCTGGTCAATCAATCTGAGGCCTATCCGTTTTGGGTCAATATTGGGCCAATCAATCTTGTGACAATCTATATTTGGCCCATCTATCTAGGGCCAATCTACTCAGAGGCAATCTTTGGGCCAATCTATTTTGAGCCAATCTATTCTGTGCAAAATTATCTGGGACCAAGCTATCCGTGGTCAATCTAACTTTGGACAATCTATCTTGGCTCAATCTCTCTGGGGCCAGTCTGTGTGGGGCCAGTTTATACTGGGCTAGTCTAACTTAGGAAAACCTTGAGCCAACATATCTTTGGCCAATCAGTCTTGGGCAATCTCTGCCTTGGCCAAGACTGATTGGCCAATCTATCTGTTGCCATTCTACCAGGGGCCAATCTTCTGGGCTAATCTATCATGCTCCAATGTATCTTGGGCCAATCTCTCTTGGCCTGTCAATCTTTTTTTTAATTTATTTTATTCTTTATTTAGTGAATCACCATGAGGGTACAGATACAATTCACACATTTTTGACCTTGTTTTTCCCTCATACAATGTTCGCAAACACATCCCTCCACCAGTGCCCATTCTCCACCACCAATAAATCAGTATCCCTCCCCCCATCCCATCCCTCCCACCCCACCCTGCCTCTGTGGCAGGGCATTCCCTTTTGATCTCTCTATCTCCAATTGGGTGTTGTGGCTTGTAATAGGGGTATTGATTGGTCATTGTGTTCAGTCTCTTGTCTACTTTCAGCATGAATCTCCCTTCCCAGAAGGGATCTCCAACCACATTTTACTTGGTCTTCCCTTCTCTATCTGAGCTGACTTTTTCCCCAGCATGTGAGACCAGCTTCCAAGCCATGGAGCCTACCTACTGGTACTTATTTATACTATTCTTGGATATTAGTCTCCTACTCTGTTATTTTATATTCCACAGATGAGTGCAATCTTTCTATGTCTGTCTCTCTCTGACTCATTTCACTTGGCATGATACTTTCCATGTTGATCCGCTTATATGCAAAGTTCATGACTTCATTTTTCTAACAGCTGCATAGTATTCCATTTTGTAGATGTACCAGAGTTTCTTTAACCAGTCATCTGTTCTCGGGCACTCGGATTTCTTCCAGATTCTGGCTATTGTAAACAGTGCTGCAATGAACATATAAGTGCAGTTGTCATTTCGATTATACTTTTTTGCTTCTTCGGGGTATATTCCCAGAAGTGGTATTGCTGGGTCAAATGGGAGCTCAATTTCAATTTTTTGAGAAGTGTCCATATTGTTTTCCAGAAGGGCTGAACCAGTTGGCATTCCCACCAGCAGTGTAGAAGGGTCCCTTTCTCCCCACATCCTCTCCAACAGCGGTTGATCTTGTTCTTTTGGATGTGTGCCATTCTCTGTGGTGTGAGGTGGTATCTTATGGTTGTTTTGATCTGCATCTCTCTGATGATTAGTGATGTAGAGCATTTTTTCATGTGTCTTCTGGCCATTCCTATCTCTTCTTTGGGAAAGTTTATGTGCATTTCTTCGCCCCATTTTCTGATGGGGTTGGATGTTTTCTTCCTGTAGAGTTCAACCAGTGCCTTTTACACCCTTGATATCAACCCCTTATCTGAAGGGTATTGGGTGAATATCTTTTCTCATTATGTAGACTGTCTTTGTATTTGGCCACTGTATCTATCTTTTGCGGTGCAGAAGCTTCATATTTAATGTAGTCCCATTTGTTTATTTCTGTTTCCTCTTGGTTGGTCAGTTGCGTGTCATCTTTGAAGAAATCGTTAGCTTCAATATCGTGGAGGGTTTTGCCGACCTTGTCTTCAATGTACCTTATGGTTTGTGGTCTGATTTTGAGGTCTTTAATCCATTTTGATCTGATTTTTGTGCATGGTGTCAGGTTGAGATAAGCCCATTCTTTTGCATGTGGTTGTTGGCCTGTCAATCTTGATCCATTCTCTCTTGGGCCAACATATCTTGCGTTAATCAATTTTGCCCCAATCTATCTTGAACAAATCTATCGAGGCAATCTATTCTGAGGCAATATATCCTGGGCCAATCTATCTTCAACCACTTGATCTGGTCCCAATCTCTCTATGGCCATCGTTCAGTGGCAAATCTATCTTTGGAAAATCTAACTGGGGCCAATCTATCTTTGGCTAATCTATCTGGGACAATCTACCTGTAGCCAATCAATCTCTGGCAAATATATCTGGGGTTAATCTATCTCGGGACAAAATATCAAGGCCAATATATATTTTTCTACTCTATCTGGGGCCAAAATAACTTGGTTCAAGCTATCTGGGAACAAACTCTCTGGGGCCAATCTATGTGGATCCAATTTATGTGAGGCCAATCTATCTCAGGCCAAATTATCGTGGGCCAATCTATCTGGGGCCAATCTATCTCAGACCAAACTATTTTGGGCCAAACAATCTTCAGCCAGTTATTTCTTGGACAAATCTACCATGGTCCAGTCTTTCTTAGGGCAATCCATCTTGGACCAATCTATCATGGGCCAATCTATCTCCAGTCAAGCATCTCGAACAACCTATCTCAAGCCAACCTATCTTTAGATAATCTAACTCTGGCCAATCGATATTGGGACAATACATCTGGGGTCAAGCTATCTCTGACGAAACTGTCTCAGGCCATTCTATCTTCAGCCAAATTATTTTGGCCATTCTACCTGGAGACAAACTATCATGGGTCAATCTATCAGTGAATAATCTACCTGGGGCCAATATACCTGGGACCAATCTCTCTGGCACCAATATATCTGGCGCCAATTTTTCTCAGGCCAATATTTCTTGGGCCAATCTATCTTGAGCCCATTTATTTCAGGCCAATCTATCTTATACCAATCTATATCGGGCATATATACCTTGGTCCATTCTATTTTGTGTCAATCTATCTGGGGCCACTCAATATTTGGCCAATCTATCTGAGGCAACCTATATGGGGCAAATCTATGCTGGGAAAATCTGTCCTGGGGCAATCTATCTAGTGCCTTTCTATCTTGGGCCAATATATCTGAATCTGTCTATTTAGTAGCAATCTATCTTGGGCAAAAATATCTGGGTCAATCATTTGCTACTCTATCTGGGGTCAAACTAATTTGGGCTAGTCTATCTGAAGCAAAACTATCTGGGACCAATCTATCTGTGTCCAATACATATGGAGCGAATCTATCTTGGGCCAATCTATCGTGGGCCAATTTATCTCAGGTCAATCTATCCCAAGCCCATTTATCTTGAGTCAGTCTTTCTTGGTCAACTTATCTTAGGCCAGTCTCTCTTGGGACAATCTATCTTGGACCAAACTATCTTGGACCAAACTATCTTTGGCCAAGCATTCTCAGGCTAATCTATATTGGGCCAACCTATCTTTGGCTAATCTAACTCCAGCCAATCTAACTCGGGCCAATTAATCCCAGGCCAATCTATCTCGGGCCAAACTATCTTGGGCCATTCTAAGTGGAGCCAATCTATCTGGAGCAACTCTGAGTGGCTAAACTAACTGGGGCCAATCTATCTGGGGCCAAACTACCTGGGACCAATCTCTCTGGGGCCAATATATCTGACACAAGTCCTTGTGATGCCAATCTATCTGGGATCAATCCATCTTCAGCCAAACTATTGGAACCAATCTTTCTTGGCCAATCTTTCTCGGGCCAATCTATCTCATGGCAATATATCTAGAGCCTATATAACTTGGTCAAATCTATCTTGGACTAATCAATCTTGGGCCAATCAATCTGGGAACAATCTACATTTGGCCAGTCTACCTTGGGCCACTGTATCTTGTGCCAATCTATCTGGGCCAATCTGTCTGAGGCCAGTATATGCTGGGACAATCTAACCAGGGACAATCTATCTAGGGCCACTCTATCTTTTTTTATTATTTATTTATTTATTATTTTTTAATTGATTCACCGTGAGAACAGTAACCCCGCAATACCACTTCGGGGAATATATCCTGAGCACAGTAGAAATGACATCTGTACCTATATATTTATTGCAGCATTGTTCACAATAGCCAAAATATGGAAATAACCCGAGTGCCCTAAAACAGATGACTGGTTAAAGAAACTTTGGTACATCTACACAATGGAATACTATGCAGCTATTAGGAGAGATGAAGTCATGAAATTTGCTTATAAATGGATAAACATGAAGAGTATCATGCTAAGCGAAATGAGTCAGAAAGAGAGGGACAGACATAGAGAGCCTGCACTCATTTGTGGAGTGTAGGGTAACATGACATGATTCTAACACCCAAGGATGGTAGATACGAGGGCAGGGGGATTGCCCCGTAGCTGGAAGACTGCTTCATGAGCGGAGGGGAGAAGACAGATGGAATAGAGAAGGGATCACTAAGAAAATGATGGCTGGAGGAACCAGTTGGGATGGGAGATGCATGCCAAAAGTAGATAATGGACCAAACATGATGACCTCTCATGTCTGTGTTGCAAACTATAATGCCCAAAAGTAGAGAGAGAGTATGGGGAATATTGTCTACCATGGAGGAAGGGGGAGGGTGGGAAAGGGGGGGGTATACCCGTGATATTGGTGGTGGGGAATGTGCACTGGCAGAGGGATGGGTGTTTGATCATTGTGAGATTGCAACCCAAACATGAAAGCATGTAACTGTCTCATGGTGATTCAATAAAATGTAAATTTTTTTAAAAAAAGATTGTATGTTTTCTATTTTTGGTAACAAAGAGCATATGATGTTTCATGGTTGCGAAAGTGGCAGCCCAAATTTGAAATTCTGGCATTAGGTCCAGGGGTATTTCTGCCAGCAGCTGCTGCATTCCGAGATTGGTTTCTGTGGCAGTGGGATCATTCATGAGAGGATGAGCTGTACTTGGGCGACTGCTCGGGGTCTCATTTGGGCAGGAGACAGGGCCAGTACTGCCTCCCCCATTGCAAGATTTCCCATATATCCCGTCCCATCACTGCAAACTCCTACCTCTCTGTCCAATTGGTTCTGAACGAAGGCGGTCGCCATGCTGTCCAGGGGGGAAAAGGCCAAGGGACAGAAACCCTTCCCCTCCCGGGGCTGCATGAGACCATAGCTTAATTCAGAGTCCAGAAGTATAGCTCCCAGCAGTCGCTACATTTCTGAGATTGGTTTCTGTGACTCTGGGATAATGGATGCTCAGGGGTGAGGGAGCCATTCCTGAGCATATATTTTGTATATCAGGAAAGGTCGCATGGCACTTACCGCGCGGTTTGGAGATGTCCCAGTCCCGCATAATGAAGCCGTGTTAGAAGAAGCTCAGTGTCGCCGGGGCTCCATCTGGAGAAAGCATGCTGGCTGTACCTTCTCTGTCTGGCACCCCAGTGTTGTTGGCCCGATCTGGGGTCCGGAGCAATCTCCAGCTGGCAGTGCCTGCCAGAACGGCCCGGATTCTTCACTGCTAGTTGTGGCAAGATGGCGCCAAGGGCAGGTCGAGGGCGTGACTTCTGGCGGCCAGGGCAAATTGGAAACTGGGCTGGTGCTGCCCTGTTCCAGTACCCCCCGAGGTTTGGAGATGTCCCAGTCCCGCATCCCGGAGCCGTGTTAGTAGAAGCTCAGTGTTGCCGGGGCTCCATCTGGAAAAGGTGTGCTGGCTGTACCTTCTCCGTCTGGCACCCTGGTGTTGTTGGCCCAGTCTGGGGTCTGGAGCAATCTCCAGCTGGTGGTGCCTGCCGGAACTATAGGGCCACTCTATCTTGACCCAATATATCTGAGGACAATCTATCTGGGGCCATACTATCAGATGGCATTCTAACTGGGGCCAATGTATCTGGGGAAAAACTATATGAGGCCAATCTCTCCGGGACCAATATATCTAGGGTCAATCCTTGTGGCCTATCTATCTTGGGTCAATATCCCTAGGCCAATCTATCCTGGGACAATATAGATTGTGTTGGGCAAGTCTTTCTTGGGGCAGCCTATTGTGGGCCAGTCTTTCTTGGCCAATATATCTTGGGCCAATCCCAGTTGGATCAATCTCTCTCAGGCCAAACACTCTTTGACCAAGCTATCTTGGGCCAAATTTTCTTAGGCCAATCTATCTGGGGCCAATTTATCTAGGGCCAGTCTAGCTGGTGCCAAACTCTCTTGAGCCAATCTACTTTGTGCCAATAAATCTTGGCCAATCTATTTTGGGCCAATCTTTTTTGAGCCAATATATCTTGTGCCAATGTTTCTTGGGCTAATCTATCTTGTGCCGATCTGTCTGGGGCCAATTAACCTGGGGCCAATGTATTGTGGGCCAATCTATCATGGGCCTTCTATCTTTGGCCATATATCTTGAGCCAACCTATTTTGAACAAATGAATCTTGGGCCAATCTATCTCCCATAATCTATCTAGGGCCAATCTATGCTGAGGCAATATATCCTGGGCCAATCTATCTTGAGCTTATCTATCTTGAGCAAATCTATCTGTGGCCAATCTATCTGTCCCAATCTATTAGGGACTCGTCTATCTTTGGCATATCGAACTGGGGCCAAACTCTCTTGGGCTCATCAATCTTGGGCCTTCTATCTCAGGCCAATCAATCTGGGGCCAATATATCTTCTGCCAAACTATATTAAGCCAAATGATCTAGAACCAATCTACCTCAAGCCCATCTATCTTGGGTCAATCTTGCTTAGGGCATTTTATCTTGTGTCAATCTATCTTGGGCCAATCTATTTGGTCCAAACTATTCTGGGACAATCTATAGTGGGCGAAACTATATGGGCCATTCTATCTTGGGCGAACCTACCTGAGCACAGTGTATCTTCAGCCAGTCTATTGTAACCAATTTCTCTTGGGCCTATCTCACTTTGGTCAGAGTATGTTGGACCATTCTTTCTCAGGCCAATCTATCTCAGGCAAGTCTATCTTAGGCCAATCTATCTCTAGTCAATCTATCTTGTGCCAATCTATCTAAGGGCAATATATCTTAGGCCAATATTTCTGGGGCTATACAATCCTGGGCCAATCTTCCTTAGGCCAATATATCTTGAATCAATCTATCTATCTTGGGTCAAACTATCTTGGACCAATCTTTCTTGACAAATCTACCTTGGGTCAAACTATCTGGAATCAATCTATCTGGGACCAATTTAATTGGGGCCAATCTCTCTGTAGCCAATCTATCTTTGACCAATCAATCTTGTGCCAATCTATCGAAGCCAATATATATTGGGTCAACCTAACTTGGGCCAATCTATCTTCTGCCAATCTACTTGTGTCATTTTATCTTGGGCCAATCTACATGGGGCCAGTGTATCTGGGTCCAATCTCTCTGGGTCAATCTATTTTGTGCCAGTCAATCTTAAGTCAACCTATTTGAGCAATCTATCGTCTGCCAATCTACTTCCAGCATTTATTTTGGCCAATCTATCTAGGGCCTGTCTACCTTGGGCCAATCTATCTTGCACCAGTCAAGCTTGGGCCAATTATCTTGGGCCATTCTATCATGAGAAAATGTACCTTGGGCCAATCTATCTTGGGCCTGTTTATCTTGGGCCAACCTATTTTGGGCCAATAATTCTTGGGAAATCTATCTTTGGCTGATCTCTCTGGGGCCAATCTATTGTGAGGCAATTCATCCTGGGAAAGCCTTGGGCCAATCTATCTTTGGCCAATATATTCTCGGCCAATCTACTTTGAGGCAGTCTATCCTGTGCCAATCTATCTTGAATCAATTTATATTGGGAAAATTTATATTTTTTAGGGCCAATCTCTCTTGGACAAATCTTTCTTGGGCAAATATTTCTTATTTCTTAGGCCAATCTATCTTGGGCCAACCTCTCTCAGGCCATTCTATCTGAGGACAATCTTTCTTTGGCCAATCTCTCTTTGGCCAATCTATCTTGGGCAAAGCTATCTTTGGCAAAGCAATCTTGGGTTAATCTATCTCAGGTCAATCTATCTCTCAACAATCTATCTCAAACCATGTACCTGGGGCCAATATATGTGGGGTCAATCTCTCTTGGGCCATTCTATCTTGGACCAGTCTATCATGGTTAATTGATCTTTGGCTAATCTATCTGGGGACAATCTATCTTGGGCCCATATATCTTAGTCAAATATACCTTGGGCCAATCTCTCTATGGCTAATCTCTCTTGGGTCAATTTTGGGTCAGTCTATTTTGACAAATCTTTCTTGGACCAATATATCTTTCTTGGACCAACCTATCTGAGGCCATTCTATCCTTGGCCAATTATATTAGGCAAAAAATATCGTGGGCCACTTTTTATGTGGCCTATCTATCTTGGATCAATCTATATTGGCCCAATCTATTTTGAGCCCATCTTTCTTAGGCCAATCTATCGTGGCCCTATCTATCTTGGGCTAATCTCTCTGAAGCCAGTATACCTGAGGAATATCTATCTTGAGCCAATCTTTCTGGGGCAATATCTCTTGTGCTAATCTATCTGGGACCAGTCTATTATTAGGTCAATCTACCTAGGACAATAGTATCTCGGGCAAATTAATCTGAGGCCCATCCATGAGCAGCCCAATCTATATTGAATCAATCTAACTTTGGCCAAACTATTTGGTGCCAATCTCTCCTGAAACTATTTCTAATGGGCCAATCTATTTTTTTTTTGCTTTTTGAGTCAAGCCTGGCGATGCACAGGGGTTACTCCTGGCTTTGCACTCAGGAATTACCCCTGGCAGTGCTCAGGGGACCATATGGGATGCTGGGATTCGAACATGGGTCGGCCGCATGCAAGGCAAACGCCCTACCAGCTGTACTATTGCTCCAGCCCCAGGGCCAATCTATTTATTTTTTTTATTGAATCACCATGTGGAAAGTTACAAAGCTTTCAGGCTTAAGTCTCAATTACACAATGATTGAACACTCATCCCTTCACCAGTGCACATATTCCACCATCAAGAACCACAGTAAATCTCCCCCACACCCCCTAACCCTCCTAGCCCCCCCCACCCCACCTGTGTAGCTGATAAATTTCACTTTACTTTCTCGTTACTTTGATTACATTCAATATTTCAACAAAAAACTCACTATTATTGTTTGGAGTTCCACCCCCCCGCCAAAGTTGGACCTGCTGGAAAGGAAGCATTCGATAATTTGTTTTCCATTGTTAAAAGGGAAGATATATGCGGTTGTGTGGCCACAATAGCGGCCGTGAGGTTTTGGATTTCTGTATTTTAGTATTTTAGTAACTAAGTCCAGAGAAATTTCTGAAGAAGTTGCATCATTGCTAGTTAGTACCTCTCTGCTACTCTATGTTCCACATATGAGTGCAATCTTTCTATGTCTGTCTCTTTCTTTCTGACTCATTTCATTCAACATGATACTTTCCATGTTGATCCACTTATATGCAAAGTTCATGACTTCATATTTTCAAACAGCTGCATAGTATTCCATTGTGTAGATGTACCAAAGTTTCTTTAACCAGTCATCTGTTTGGGGGCACTCCGTTTTTTTCCAGATTGTGGCTATTGTAAACAGTGCTGCAATGAACATAGAAATGCAAATGTCATTTCTACTACACCTTTTTGCCTTTCCGGGATATATTCCCAGCAGTGGTATTGCTGGGTCAAATGAGAGCTCAACTTTTAATTTTTATAGAATTGTCTATATTGTTTTCCAAAAGGGCTGAACCAGTCGGCATTCCCACCAGCAGTGAAGAAGAGTCCCTTTCTCCCTACAGCTGTGCCAACACCGGTTGCTTTTGTTTTTTAGGATGTGGGCCAGTCTCTGTGGTATGAGATGGTATCTCATTGTTGTTTTGATCTGCATCTCCCTGATGATTAGTGATGTCGAGCATTTTCTCATGTGCCTCTCAGCCATTCAGATTTCTTCTTTGAGGAAGTTTCTGTTCATTTCATCACCCCATTTTTTGATCGGGCTGGCAGTTTTCTTCTTGTGGAGTTCAACCAGTGCCTTGTATATCCTTGATATCAACCCCTTATCGGATGGGTATTGGGTAAATATCCTTTCCCATTCTGTAGGCTGTCTGTACTTTGGTCACTGTATCTTTTGAGGTGCAGAAGCTTCTTAGTTTGAGATAGTCCCATTTATTTATCTCTGTTTTCACTTGCTTGGCCAGTGGCGTGTCAGCTTTGAAGATACCATTGGCTTCAATGTCGTGGAGGGTTTTGCCGACCTTGCCTTCAATGTACCTTAGGGATTCTGGTCTGATGTTGAGGTCTTTAATCCATTTTGATCTGACTTTTGTACATGGTGATAGTGGAGATCTGAGTCCATTTTTTTACATATAGCTGTCCAGTTTTGCCAGCACAATTTGTTAAACATGCTTTCCTTGCTCCACTTCACATTTCTTGCTCCCTTATCAAAGATTAGATGATCATATATTTGGAGTGGTGTGTCAGAATATTCAACCCTGTCCCATTGATCTGCAGCTCAATGGTACTTTGTTCCAGTACCATGCTGTTTTAATTACTACGGCTTTGTAGTAGAGTTGAAAGTTGGGGAGGTTGATTCCTCCCATTTTCTTTTTCCCAAGAATTGCTTTAGCTACTCGTGGGGGCTTATTGTTCCATATGAATTTCAGGAGTCCTTGCTCCATTTCTTTGAATAATGTCAAGGATATCCTTATAGGGATTGCATTGAATTTGTACAATGCTTTGGGGAGTATTGCCATCTTGACAATATTAATTCTTCGAATCCATTAGCAGGGGATATCTTTCCATTTCTTCATGTCCTCTTTTGTTTCCTGAAGTAGCATTTTGTAGTTTTCATTATACAAGTCCTTTACCTCCAGTTAAGTTGATTCCGAGGTATTTGATCATTTGAGGCACAATTGTGAACAGGATTGCTTTTATCATGTCGCTTTCTTCTGTCTCATTATTGGCATTTAGGAAAGCCATGAACTTTTAGGTGTTGATTTTATAGCCTGCAACTTTACTATACAAGTCTATTGTTTCTAAGAGTTTCTTGGTAGAGGTTTTAGGGTTCTCTAAGTATAGTATCATATCGTCTGCAAATAGTGAGAGATTGATTTCTTCCTTTCCTACCTGAATGCCCTTAATACCTTTTTCTTGCCTAACCGCTATTTCAAGTACTTCTAGTACTTTATTGAACAGGAGTGGAAAGAGTGGGCATCCCTGTCTCGTCCCTGATCTCAGAGGGAAGGCTCTTAATTTTTCCCCATTGAGGATGATGCTTGCTGTATGCTTCTAGTAGATGGCTTTGACTATATTGAGGAAAGTCCCTTCTATACCCATTTTGGCCAGAGTTTTCATCATAAATGGTACTGGATCTTGTCAAATGCTTTCTCTGCATTTATTGATATGATCATATCAATAGATATATCAATAGATCATATCAATAGAACCATGATCATACGGTTCTTATCTTTCCTTTTGTTGATATGATGGATTATGTTGATTGATTTCCGAATGTTAAACCATCCTTGCATCCCTGAAATGAATCCCACTTGGTCGTGGTGTATGATCTTTTCGATGAGTTGTTGAATTCTGTTTGCTAATATTTTGTTGAGAATCTTTGCATCCGTGTTCATCAGGGATATTGGCCTGTAGTTTTCTTTTTTGTGTGTGGTGTCTTTGTTTGCTTTTGGTATTAGAGAGATATGAGCCTCGTAGAAACTGCTTGGGAGGGTTTCTGTTTTTTCAATTTCCTGGAAAAGCTTAAAGAGAACTGGCAACAGGTCCTCCTTAAATGTTTGGAAGAATTTGCTATGAATCCATCTGGACCTGGGCTTTTGTTTTTGGGAATACTTTTGATTACAGTTTCAATTTCCTTCATATTAATAGGACTGTTCAGGTATTCCTGGTCTTCCTGGTTCAGCCTTGGGAGAATGTAGGAATCCAGGAATTTATTTATTTCTTCTAGGTTCTCTTGCTTCATGGCATACAGCTTTTCAAAGTAGTCTCTGATAATCTTTTGAATTTCTTTGGTTTCTGTTGTGATGCCCCCCTTTTCATTTGTGATTCTGTTTATAAGGGTTCTCTCTCTCTTTCTTTGTGAGTCTTACTAATGGTTTATCAAGCTTGTTTACTTTCTCGAAGAACCAGCTCTTGGTTTCATTGATCTTTCGGATTGTCTTTTGGTTTTCCATGTCGTTGATTTCTGCCCTAAGTTTTATTATCTCTTTTCTTCTGCCTGGTTTGGGCTCCTGTTGTTGGTCCTTTTCTAAAATCTTAAGCTGTGAGGTCAAGTTATATATGTGGGCCCTTTCTTCCTTCCTGAGGAATGATTAGACAGCTATAAATTTTCCCCTTAACACAGCTTTAGCTGTGTCCCACAGGTTCTGGTAGCTCGTGTCTTCATTCTCACTTGTTTCCAGGTACTTTTTGATTTCTTCCTTGATTTCCTTCCTGACCCACTCATTATTCAACATCGAGTTGTTTAATTTCCAGGTGTTTGATTTGGTTTTTTGCGTCTGTGTGTGATTAACTTATATCTTCAGTGCATCATGGTCTGAAAATATAGCTGATACAAAGTTTATCTTCCTGATTCTGTTGAGGTATGTTGTGTGGGCCAATCTATCTTGAGTCTATGTATATTGGGCCAATCTATCTTCAGGCAATCTATATTGGGCCAATCTATGTTCGGCCACGCAATCTTGGGCCAATCTATCTTGGACCAATATATTTCGGGCTCATCTATCTCGGTTCAAACTATGCTGGTATAACATTATCCTGGGCCGAGCTATCTTGGGCCATTTTATCTTAGGCCAATTGATCTGAGGCCACTCTATATGTTCTATCTATCTGGGCCTACCTAATCTATCTTGGGCCAATCTGTCTTCAGGAAAATTATGTTGGATCAATATTTCTTGGGCCAATCTATCTCTAGCCAATCTATTTCGGGCCAATCTATCTTGAGCCAGTATATATGGGGCAATCTATCTTGGCAAATCTATCTTAGACCAATCTATCTGGGGCCATTGAACACTGGTCCACTCTATCTTAGTTGAATATATCTTTGGTCAATCTATCTGTGATAATCTATCTGTGGCCAATCTATCAAGGACCAGTCTATCTTTGGAAAATTTAACTATGGCCAATATAACTTGGGCTAATTTATCTTGGGAAAATCTATCTTGGCCAAACAATCAGGGGACAATCTGTCTGGGGCCAATCTATCTTGGGTCAAATAATCTGAGGCCAATCTATCCTGTGCAAATCTATCTGAGGACAATCTATCTTGGACCAATCAATGTGAGGCAAAATTATCTCGGGCCAATATATCTGGGTTCAATCCATATGAGACCAATCTATCTGGGGCAAATCTATCTTGGGCCAATCAATGTGAGGCAAAATTATCTCAGGCCAGTCTGTCATGGGCGACTCTACCTTGGACTATTATACCTTGTACCAATCTATCTGGGGCTAGATTATCTTGGGTGAATCAATCTTGGGAAAATCTTTCGTGTGCTAATCTATATTAGGCCAATATATATTTGCTCAATTAATCTTCAGCCAAGAAATCTTTGGCCTATCTACTTCAGGCCAATATACATCGTGCTCATTTCTCAGGCCACTTTATTGGACCAATTTATCTTTGGCCAAACTATCTGGGACCAAACTATCTTTGGCTAATATATCTTGGGCCAATCTCTCCTAGGCCAATCAATCTGGGTCTGATCTATCTGGGCATAATAGATCCTGGGTCAGTCTATCTGCATCCAATCTATCAGTGAGCAATCTATCTTGGGGCAATCTATCTTAAATCAATCTGCCTTCGGCTAATCTATCACAGGCCAATCTCTGGCTAATCTATCCGGCGATAATCTCAGAACAGACTATCTTGGACCAATCTCTCTTGGGCCAATCTGTCTGGGGCCAATCTATCTGGGGCCATCTACCAGTGGCCAATCTAACTGAGGCCAATCTATGTGGGGCCAAACTATCTAGTGCCATTCTCTCTGGGGCCATAATCTGGGCCCAATCTATCATGGGCCAACATAACTTGGGCCAATCTATCATGGGCCAATATATCTTTGGCCAATCTATATAGGGCTAAACTATCTGGGGCCCATCCATGTGGCGCTGATTTATCTTGGGTCAATCAAATGTGGGCCAATCTATCGGGGGCAAATCTATCTGGGGCAAATCTGTCTGTGACTAATCTGTCAGGGCACTATCTTTCTGGGGACACTCTAATTGGGGCCAATCTACCAGTGAACAGTCTATCTGGGGCCAATCTATCTTGGGCCAGTCTATTTTGGGCAATCTATATGTGGCTATTCAATCTTAAGCCAATCTCTCTTGGACCAGTTTATTTTGGCATAATCTATCCTGGGCCTATCTATCCTGGGACAATCTATCTTGGGACAATCTATCTCGGGACTATCTATCTCTGGCCAACCTCCCAGGGGACAATTTATCTTAGGGCAGTTTATCTTGGGACAAACTATTTGGGGCCAATCTACCTTGGGCCAATCTATCTGGGAAAAATCTATCTTTGCCAGTCTCTCTTGTGCTCATCTATCCAGGGCTTAGTTATCTCGGGTTAATCTATCTTGAGCAAATCTATCTTGGGTAAATCTACCTCAGGCTAAACTATATCTGGCAAATCTATCTTGAGCCCATATATCTTGGGCCAATCTAACTGGGCCAAAATGTCTTGGGCCAATATATCTTGGGTAGATCTACCTGGATCCAACCATCTTGGGCCAAACTTTGGGCTAATCTATCTGGAAACAATCTTTCTGGGACCAATCTATCTTGGGCCAATCTATCTGAGGCCAATTTATCTTGGGCCGATCTATATGGAGTCAACCTATCTAGAGCCAATATCTCTTGGGCCAATCTCTCTTGGGCCTATCTCTTTTGGGCCAATCTGTCTTTGGCCAAACTATATTAGGTCAATCTATTGGGGCCAATCTATATTGGGCCAATCTATCTTCGGCCAAACTAACATAGGACAATCTATCTCAAGCAAATCATCTCAAGCCAATATATCGGGGGCCAATCTATCTGGGGCCATACTCTCAGAAGCCAACTTCTCTCTAGCCAATCTATCTGGGGCCCATATATCTGGTACCAATCTCTCTGTGGCCAATATTTCTTCAGCTAATCTAAATTGGGCCAAAATGTCTGGGGCAAATATGTATAGGGTCAGTCTATCGTAGGCCAATCTATCTTGTTCCAATCTATCTGGGGCCAAACTATCTGGGACCGAAATAACTGAGGCCAATATATCTTGTGCCAATCTATCTTGGGCCAATCTATTTGGGGCCAGCCTATCTAGGGACAATTTCTCTTGGGTCAATCTCTCTTGGGCCAAACTCTCTGGGATCAATCTAGCTGAGGGCCAAAAGATCTTGGGCCAATCTATCTGAGGACAATTTATCGGGGGACAATCTAACAATGGCCAATCTAACTTGGGCCAAATTATCTTAGTCCAATCTCTCTGGGACAAATCTATCTTGTGCCAATCAAACTTGATACAATCAAACTTGGGAAAATCTCTCTGGGGACAATATCTCTTTAGCCAATATATCTGGGGCAAATCTATGTGGGGTAGTCTACTTTGGGCCACTCAATCTTGAGGCAATCTCTGGGGCAAATGTATCTTGTGCCATTCTATCTTGGGACAATCTATCTTGGGCAAATCTCTCTGTGGAAAATCTCTCTGTGGCCAATCTATCTTGGGCGAATGCATATTGGGGTAAACTATCTGAGAACGATCTACCTGATGCCAATATATTTAATGGCAATCTCTCTTGGGACAATGTATCTTGTGCAAATCTATCATAAATCAATCTATCTTGGGCCAAAGTATCTGGGGCCAATCTATCTGGGGCCAAATTATCTTGAGCCAATCTCTCTGGTGACACTGTATCTGTGACAAATTTGGCAGTGGCCAATCTAACTGGAGCCAAACTCTCTGGGGCCGAATTTGGGATGAATATCCCTGGGGCGAGTATATCTGTGGCCAATCAATGTGGGCCAAACTATCTTAAACAAATCTATCATGGGCAATTCTATCTTGGGCCAATCTCTCTTGGGCCAATAGACCTGAGGCCAATCTATCTTGGGGCAATATGTCTTGGGCAAATCTATATTGGGCCATACAATCTTGGGCCAATATATATGGGCCAATATGTCTTAGGCCAATATATCTTGGGCCAATTTTTTGTGCCAATCTGTCTTTGGCCAATATATCTTTTGCCAGTCTGTCTGGGGCCAATCTCTCTGGGGCTAGTCTATTTTGAACAAATCTATCATGGGTTAATCACTCTTGGGCAAATCTGTCTTGTGCCAGTCTCTCTTGGGCCAATCTAACTGAGGAAATGTATCAGAGGCAAATATCTAAGGGGCAATTCTATTTTGGGAAAATATAACTAGGGCCAATCTATCTTAGACTAACTTATCTTGGGCAATATATCTCGGGCCAATAAATCTGGGGCCAATCTACTGGGGTCAATCTATCTTGGGCCAATCTATCTTGGCACATTCTACCTTGGGCCAATCTCCCAGGGGTCAATCTCTACGGGTCCAATCTATCTTGGGCCAATTTATCTAGTGCTTTACTTGCTTGGAACAATTTATATGGAACCAATCTATGTGGGGCCAATCTATCTTGGGCCAATCTATCTTTGGCCAATGTATCTTGGCCAATATATCTGGGGCCAAACTAACTGGGGCCAATCTATCATGGATAATCTATCATGGGCCAATCTCTTCGGCGCCAATCTATCTGGGACCAATCTATCTGAAGACAATCTATCTTGAGTTTATCTATCTTCAGAAATCTATCTGGGACCTATCTAACTTGGACCAATCTCTCTTGGACCAATTTATCTTGAGCCAATCTATCTGGGAACAGTCTATCTTCGGCATATCTATGTTGGCCCAAACTATTTCAGGCTAATCAATATCTGGCTAATCTATCTTGGAGCAATCTATCTTGGGCAAATCTATCTCAGACAAATCTCTATAGGGTCAATGTATTTTGTCCAGACTATGTTGGGCAAAATGATTTGTGGTCAATCTATTTCAGGTCATTCTATCTCAGGCCAACCTATCTTGGTCCAATTTCTTTTGGGTAATATATCTGTGCCAATCTATCTTGGGCCAATCTATCTTAGGCAATCTCTCTGAGGCCAATATATCTGGGGACAGTCTATCTGGGAACAATCTATAATGGGCTAATGTATCTTGGGCCAATCTACCAATAACTGGGAAAAATCTGTCTGGGGTCACTCTCTGGGGCCAATTTATCTGGGCTACTCTATGTGGGGAGAATCTATCTTGGTCCAATCTATCTTGGGCCAATCTATAACTGGCAAATCTAACTAGAGTCAATCTACCTGGGGCCCCACTCTCTAGGGCAAATATTTCTGGGGCCAATCCATGTGGGGCCAATTTATCTTGGGCCAATCTATCTGGGTTAATCTATCAGTGGCCAATCTTATTGGGACCAATCTATCTGGGGTCAGTCACTCTCTTCCCAATATATCTTGGGCTAATCTATGTGGAGCCAATATATCTTGGGCCAATATACCTTGGACCAATCTACCTTGGGCCAATAAGTCCTTGGACAATCTATCTTGAACTAAACACTCTGTGGCCAATCTATCTTGGGCAAATTTATCTGCACCAAACTATATGGGGCCAATATATTTGGGGCCAATCCAAGTGGGGCCAATATATCTTGGGACAATATGTCTTGGACCAATCTATCTTGGACCAATCAATCTTGGGCCAATCTATCCCAGACCAATATATTACGGGACAATCTATCTTGTTTCAGTCTATCTTGGACCAATCTAACTTGAGCCAATCTGTTTTAGGCCAGTCTATCATGGGCAAAACTACTCTGAGCCCATGTATACGAGCCAATCTATATTAGGCCAATCTATCTGGGGAAAAACTATCTGAGGCCAATCTATCTTGGGCCAATCAATCTGGGGCCAATATATCTTATTCTAATCTATCTGGGGCCAATCTGTCTTTAGCCAATCTGAGTCCAAAGATTGGAGAAAATATGTATTTCTGGGCCCAATCCACATAGGACCAATCTATCTTGGGCCATCTATCTAGGTCCTATCTATCTGGGGCCAACCTATATTGGGGAATCTCCTAGGGCCAATATATCTAGGACCAATCTCTCTGGATACAATATATCTGGCACAAATTTATGTGGGGCCAATCTATCTTAAGCAAATCTATTTGGAGACAATCTCTCATGGTTTAATATATCTTGGGCCAGTTAATCTGGGGCCAAACTACTGGGGCCAATCTATATTGGCCAAAGTATCAGTGGCCAATCTATCTGAGTCCAATCTACATGGGGCCAATCTATCTGGGGCCTATCAATCTGGAGACAATTTATCTTGGGCAAGTCGTTCTGGGTCTAATCTATCTTGGCCCAATCTAAATGTGGACAATCTATCTGGGGCCAATCCCCAGTGGCCATTCTATTTTGGGAAAATCTAACTGAAGTCAATCTATCTTGGGTTAATCTATCTTGGGACAATCTATCTCTAGTCAATCAATTGGGGCCAAACTATCTGGGGCAAATTTATCTTGGACAAAACAATCCTCAGACAATATATCTTGTGCTAATCTCTCTGGGCCAAAACATCTTGGACCAATCTGTCTTGGGCCAATCTATTTTAGGCCAATCTATGTGGGACCAATCTAACTTGGGCAACTCTATCTGGGGCCAGTATATCTTGAGATAATATATGTTGGGTCAGTCTATCTTGTGCCAATTAAATCTGAGGCCAATCATTCTGGGGACAATCTATCTGGAACTATTGTATCTTGACCAATATATCTTTGGGCAAATCTATCTAGGGTCAATCTATCTGGAGCCATCTATCTTGAACTAATTTATCTGGGGCCAACCTATCTTGGATGAATCTATCTTGTCCAATTTCTGGGCCCAATATATCAGGACCAATCTGTGTGGGGCCAATCTATTTTTAGCCAATCTATCTTGGAAAAATCTATATGAGACCAATCTATGTTGGGCTAATATATCTTGTGCCAGTCTCTCTTGATCCAGTAAATCTGTGGCCAATCTAACTGGGGCTGATCGTTTGCCCTGCAAGCAGCCGACCCAGGTTCAATTCCCAGCATACCATATGGTCCCCCAAGCACTGCCAGGAGTAATTCCTGATTGCAGAGCTAGGAGTAACCCCTGTGCATCACTGGGTGTGACCCAAAAAGCAAAAAAAAAATAATAACAATCTAACTGGGGCCAATCTTTCTGAATCAAATATCTCATGGGACAATTGATCTTGGGCCAATCAATATGGGGCCAATATTTCTTGGGCCAATCTATCTTGGTCAATCAATCTTGGGCCAATGTATCTTGAATCGATCTTTCTTGAGACAATCTGTCTAAAGCCAATCTATTATGAGGCAATCTATCTTGGGCCAATATAATTGGGAACAATGTGTCTGGGGCCAATCTCTTTGGGACCATTCTTTCTTGGAATGTCTAACTGAGGCATTTCTATCTTGGAGTAATCTATCATGGGCCTATCTATCTCACGCAAATCAATGTGGAGCTAATCTATCTGGAGCAATCTATCTTGGGTCAATAAATCCTTGGCCAATCTAACTTGTGCTAATCTCTCTGGGACCAATCTATCTTGAGCAAATATATCTTGGACCAATCTATCTTAGGCCAATTGATCTTGGGCAAATATATTTGGGGACAAACTATCTTGGAACAATCTGTCTGAGGCCAATCTATCTTGGGACAAACTACCTTGGGTGAATCTCTCATGAGGAAATCTCCCATTGGCCAGTCTACATCGGGTCAAAATATCTTGGGCCAATCTATCTCAGACCAATCTATTTTAATACAATCTATCTTCAGCCAAATTATCTCAGGCCAAACTATCTTGGCCAATCTATCTTGGGCCAATCTATCTCAGGCCAATCAATCTCAGGCCAATTTATCTTGGGCCAATCGATCTTTGGACAGTCTATCTTTGGGCCCACCTGTCTAATTTGGTCGAATCTACTGAGGCCAATATTTCTTTGGCCAATCAATCTTGGGTCTTTTTAACTTCAGCTAATCCAGCTGGGCCAATCTATCTTTGGCCAATTTTTCTTGGGTCAATCTATCTCCTGCCAATCTATATCAGGCCAAACTATCTTGAGTGAATCTATATTGAGACAATCTATCTTGGGCTCTATCTATCTTACCCTATCTATCTTGGTCTAATCTCTGGAGCCAATCTTTCTTTGGTCAATCTATCTTGGGCCTTTTTAACTGGGGCTAATCTACCTTGGGGCAGTCTATCTTTGCTCAATCTATCTTGGGAGAATCTTTCTCAGGCCAAATTATCTCTGGCCTATCTATTTTGTGCAAATCTATTAGGGGCCAATCTATGTTGGGCTAATCTATCTTGGTCCAATCTATCATGGGCCAATCTATCTTGGGCCCATCAAACTTGGGCCAATTTATCTGTGGCAAATCTATCTTTGGCCAATCTATCCTGGGCCAAGCTATCTCGGGCCAATCTCAGGCTAACCTATATTGAATCAATCTATCTTGGGACTATCTATCTCAGGCAAAAATATCTTGGGCAAATCTATCTTAAGCCAATATATCATGGACCCATCTATCATGGCCAATTTATCTGGGGTCAATATCTCTGTGGCCAATCTATGTGAGGCCTCTATCTTGGGCCAGTCTGCTTTGGAGAAATCTATGTGGGGCCATTGTATCTTGGGCTAATATATCTTGGGCCTATCTCTCTCATGCCAAAAATTCTTTGTGGGGCAAATGTATATGTGGCAAATCTATCTGAGAATAATCTATCTTGGGCTAATATATCTCAGACTAATATAGTTTGGGCCAATCTACCTTGGGCAAAATCTATCTGGGGCCAATCTCTCTTGGGCAAATATATCTGGGAAAATCTCTCTTGGGATAATATATCTTGGGTCAACCTCTCTTGGGGCAATCAATCTGGGCCCAATCTCTCTGGGAACAATCTATCTAGGACCAATCTATGTGGTACCAATCTATCAGTGCCCAAACACTCTTAAGCTTACCTATTAGAGGCCAATCTATATTGGACCAGTCTATCTATGACCAATCTATCTGGGAACCCATCTATCTTGTATTAATATATCTGGACCAATTTTTGTTTAACTGGACCCAAATTATCTGGGGCCAATTTATCTATGGCAAATCTACCTTGAGATAATCAATATTGGCCAATCTATCTTGGGCTATTTATCCTGGGTCAATCTATCTTGAGCCGATCTATATTGGGCTAATCTAACTGAAGCCAGTTTGTCTGGGGCCAATCTCTCAGGGCCAGTTTATACTTTGCTAGTCTCTATGGAGTCCCTCTATCTTGGATCAACCTAACTTGTGCCAATCAATCTTGGGCCAATTTACTTTGAGCCAATCTATCTTGGGGCTATCTAACAGAGGACAATATATCTTGGGTCAATCTATTTTGGGCCAATCTATTTCAGGCTAATCTATCTCAGGCCAATCTATCTTGGCCAATTTCTCTAAGGCCAGTATATCGGAGCCACACTAGTTTGGGGTGAAAATATCTTTGGTCAATCTATGATGGCAAAACCTATATGGGGCCAATCTATCTTGGGCTAATTTATCTTGGGTCAATCTCTCTTGAACCAGTCAATCTGGGAACAATCTGTTTGGGGACAATCTCCTGAGGCTCAGTCTCTCTGGGACAAATCTATCAGTGGCCAATCTTTCTGAGGCCAATCTATCTGGGGCCAATCTATATTGGTCCAGTCTATCTTCTACCAGTATCTCTTGAACCAATATATCGGGGGCCAATCTATCTGGGACCAATCTATTTTGGACCAATCTCTCTGGGACCAATGTAGCTAGAGTCAGTCTATCTGGGGCCAATATAAGTATGACCAATATATCTTCTTCCAATCTACCTTGAGTCAATCTATTTTGGCCAGTCAATCTTGGATCAATCTATTCTGGGCCAATCTATCTGGGGCCAATCTCTCAGGGCCCAATTTATCACTGGGCCAGTGTTTCTGGGACTAATCTATCTTGGGCTAATCATTCTTATGCCAATTAATTGTGGGCCAATCT
Source organism: Sorex araneus (assembly GCF_027595985.1). Lineage (NCBI taxonomy): Eukaryota > Metazoa > Chordata > Mammalia > Eulipotyphla > Soricidae > Sorex > Sorex araneus. The sequence continues at coordinate 317,451,786 of NC_073303.1, read as the reverse complement.
AACCTGGGCCAATCTTTTTTGGGCCAATCTATCTATTGCAAATCTATCTACAGCCAAAGTAACTGGAAACAATCTATCTGAGGCCAATCTTTCAGGGGCCATTCTAGCTTAGGAATGTCTACTTGGGGCCAATCTATCTTGGGAAAACTCTCTTGGGCCAATCTATCTTGGGCCAATCAATTTTGGGACAATCTCTCTCATAACAATCTATATAAGGCAATTCTGTCTCATACCAACCTATCTTGGGCCAATCTACCTTGGGCCAATCTATCCTGTGCCAATATAACCTGGCCAATATATCTTGAACAAATCTATGTTGGGCAAATCTTTCTAGGGTCAATCTATCTTGGGCCAATCTATCTGGGGCTAGTCTATCTTAGGCCAAACTATCTTAGGGCCAATCTATCTTGGTACAATATTTCTTGGGCCAATCTATCAATGGTCAATCTATCTTAGGCAAATCTATCTTCTGACAAGCAATCTTGTGCCAATCTATATTGGGCAATCTATCTCTGACTAATCTATATCTGCCCAATCTATCTCGGGCCAAGCTCTATTGGACCAGTGTATCTTGTGTCAATCTATCTTGGGCCAATCTCTTTTCAGCCAAACTCTCTTGGGCCAATATACATGGGTTCAATATATATGGGCCAATCTATCAATGGCAAATATAACTGGATCCAACTTATCTGGTGCCAGTGTCTCTGGGGCCAATGTGTCTGGAGAAAACCTGTTTTTGGGCCATGCTGTCTTGTACAAATCTATCTTGGCAAATCTATCTTTTTTAAAATTTATTTATTTTTAATTAGTGAATCACCATGAGGGTACAGTTACAGATTTATACACTTTTGTGCTCATGCTTCCGTCATACAAAGCTTGGGAACCCATCCCTTCACCAGTGCCCATTCTCCACCACCGGTAAACCCAGCATCCCTCCCACCTCCCCAATCCCATCTCCCCCCACCCCACCCTGCCACTGTGGCAGGGCATTCCCTTCTGTTCTCTCTCTCTAATTAGCTGTTGTGGTTGGGCAAATCTATCTTTGGACAAACTATAATTTACCAATCTCTCTGGGTACAATTTATCTGGGGACAATCTATCTCAGGCCAATATATCTTGGGCCAATCTACCTTGGGCTAATATCTCTTTAGATAAACTATTATGGGCCAAAGTATATTAGGTCAATCTATCTGGGACTAATTCTTGTTGGGTCAGCCAAATTATTTTAGGGAAACTACCTCAAGCATTCTATCTCGGGCCAATCTATGTCAGGCCAATCTATCTTTGGTGAATCTATCTTGGGACAATCTATCTTAGGCTCATTTATCTTTCCCTACCTATCTTAGTCCAATGTATCCGGAGCCAATTTTTCTTTGGCCAATTGATCTTGGGACTTTCTAATTTAGGCTAATATATCATTGGCAAATCTATCTTGGCCCTATCTAACTTGTACCAATCTATAAGGGCCAATCTATCTTTCTCGAATCTATACTGAGCCAATCTATCTCATTCCAATCTATATCATTCTAACCTTTTCAAGCCAATCTATTTTGAGATAATCTATCTCATACCAAAATATCTTGGGCAAGTCTATATATTATGGGCCAATCTGAATTGGGTTAATCTATCTTGGGCCAATCTATTTTGGCCATCTACCTCAGGCCAATCTATCTCAGGGATCTCAAACCAATCTATCTTGGACCAATAAAACTCAAGCCAATCTATCTCTAGCCAATCTATCTTGGTCCAATCTGTCTTGGGCCAATCTATCTTAGGCCCACCTATCTTGTGCCTAACTATCTTGGTCCAATTTTATCTGAGGCCAATCTCTCTTGGGCCAATCTATCTTGGGTCAATCTAACATGATGTAGTCTATCTGGGGCCTATCTACTATGGGCCAATCTCCTTTGAGCCACTCATCTCGAGCAATCTATCTTTTGCCATAATATGTTTGGCCACTATTATCCTGGACAAATCTATCTGGGGCCAATATATCTTGGGGAATTTATCAGGGGCCAGTCTATCTTGGAGCAATCAATCTGGAGCCAATATATCTTGTGCCCATATATCTGGAGAAAATCTACCTTCATGGTCCAAAAGCTATGTTGGACCAGTCTTTCTCATGTAAGGCTATCTCAGGCCAATCTATCTAAGGCCAATCTAGCTTGGGCCAATATATCTTGGGGCAAATTCTCTTGGCAAATTTATCCTGGGCCGGTCTATATGGGTCATTCTATCATCGGCCAATCTACCTTAGGTCAATATATCTTGGGCCAATCTATTTCAGTCCAATCTATCTTGGGTCAATATATCTTGGGCCAAACTTTCTTGGGCCAATCTTTCTTGTGGCAAACAATCTTTGGCCAAACTGTCTAAGGCCAATCTATCTAGGGCCAAACTATCTGGGCCAATCTATCTGTGGCTAATATATCTTCAGCCAACTATCTTGGGCCAATGAATCTGGAGTCAAAATATATTGGGTCAAACTATCTTGGGCCAATCTATCTTGTGCCTATCTAACTTGTTCAAATGTATTTTGGGCCAGTCTATCAGGGGCCAATCTATCGTGTGTCAATCTGTCTGTGGCTAGTCTATCTGGGTACAATCTCATTTGGGCCAATCTATCATGGACCTCTATATCTTGGACTAATCTCTCTTGGGCCATCCTGTCTTGGGCCAATCAATCCTAGGCCAATATTGGGCCAATCTATCTGGGACCAATTTCTGAAGGGAAATCTATCCTGGGCCAATCTATCTTGGCCATTCTATCATGGGCCAACCTATCTGAGGCCAATTTATCTATGGCTAATCTTAAAGGGCCCAATCTTCTTAGGCCAATCTATTTTCGGCCATACTATGTTGAACCAATCTTTTTCAGGCCAATTTATCTCTGGCTAATCTACCGTGGAACAATGTATCTCAGGCCAATCTATAAGTCCAGTCTATCTTGGACCAATATATCTTGGTCTAATCTATATTGGGAAATTTATCATGGGCCAATATATTTAAGGCTTATCTGTCCTGAAAAAATCTATCTTATGCCAATATATCTTGGGCCAGACTATCTTGGGCCAGTCTCTCATGGGCCAATATATCTTGTGCCAACCCATATTGGGCCAATCGATCTTAGGCCAATCTTCTGGAGTTAATCTATCAGAAGCCTATCTATCTTGGGTCAATCTATCATGGACCAATGTACCTTGGTCCAATTTATCACGGGTCTATCTCTCTTGGGCCCACCTAACTGGGGCCAATCTGTGCTGGAACAATCTACCCTCGGACAATCTATTTAGATCTACTCTATCTTGCATGAATCAACCTGAGGCCAATCTATCTGGGGCCAGTCTGTCTTCAGCCAAAATTTTTGAACTAATCTTTTTTGAACTAATCTATCTCTGGCCTATCTATCTTGGGCCAATCTATCTAGGGCCAATAAATTATCTCAAGCCAATTTATCTCAGGCCAATCTATCTTTACCAATATATCTTGGGACATCTATCTTGTCAAATCTATCTAGAGTCAATATATCTGAGACTATTCTATCCTGTGCCAATCTGTCTCCTGACAATGTCTTGGATCAAACTAACTAGGGCCAATTTATCTTGGGCAAAATTTTCATGGGCCAATCTATCTTGGGCCAGTATATCTAGAGACAATCTACCTGGGGTCAATCTATCTAGGGAAAATCTCTCTGTGGCCAATTTATCTTCAGCCAATAACCTTTGGTCAATATATCTGGAGCCAATATATATTGGGTCAAACTATCATGGGCCAATCTATCTTGTGTCAGTCTATCTTGGATCAATATGTCTTGGGCAAATCTATCTCGGGCCTGTCTATCTTGGATCAATATATCTTTGGCCAATCTACCTAGGGCCAATCTATCCTGAGGCAATCTATCCTGGGCCAATCTATCTCGAGCCAATCTATAATGGGCAAATCGATCTGAGGCCTATCTACCGTGGCCAATCTAACATGGGCCAATCTATCTTTGGCGAATACAAGTGGAGCCAATCTATCTTGGGCTAACCTATCTTGGGCCAAACTACCTTAGGACAATCAATCTAGGGACAATCTATCTGGGGCCAATCTCTCTGGGGCCCATCTATTTGTTTCAAATCCATGTGGGGCCTATCTATCTTGAGTCAATCTATCTTGGTCCAATCTATTTGGGGTAAATTGACCTGGGGCCAAATTGTCTTGGGCCAATCTATCTAGGGCGAATCTATCTTTAGCCAAACTACATTGGACCATTCTTTCTCAGGCCAATCTATCTTGGGCCAAACAATGTTGGGCCAATGTATCTTTGGTTAATATTCTTGGGCCAATCATCTTGGACCAATCTTGGGCCAATATATCTGAGGCCAATCTATCTTGTGCTACTGTATGTTGTACCAATATATCATAGACCAATATATCTTGGGCCAAACTATGTTGGGACAATCTTCCTGGGCCAAACTACTTGGGGCATTCTATTTGGGCCAATATATCTGAGGTCAGTCTATCTGTGGTCAATATATCTTGGCCCAATCCATCATCAGCCAAACTATGTTAAAACTCTTTCTCTGGCCAATCTACCTCGGGTCAACCTATCTCAATCCAATCTATCTCAGGCAAACGTATCAGGGGCCATTCTATTTTGAGCAAATATATCTTTGGCCAATCTATCTTGGCATATCTATATTGGGCCAAACTATCTGGACCCAATGCATTTTGGGTCAGTCTATCTTGGACCAATCTATCTTGGCCCAAGTTTTCTTTGGCCAAACTATCTTGAACAATTATATCATGGGTCAATCTATCTGAGACAAATCTATCTTGGGCAAACTGTCATCGGCCATGTATCTTGAGCCAATCTATCTTGGGTTGTTTATATTCAGCCAATACCTTAGGCCAACCTATCTTTGGATAATCCATCTTAGCCAATATATTTTGGACTAATCTATTTAGGGCCAATGTAATCTGAGGAAATCTATCTGTGCCAATCTATCTTGAGCCAATCTAGCTTGGGCAAATCTATCAGGAGCCAATCTATCTTTGGCCAATCTATCAGGGGCCTAACTATCTTTGGGACAACCTATCTTCAGTCACTGTCATCCCATTGCTCATCGATTTATTTGAGAGGGCACCAGTAACGTCTCTTATTGTGAGACTTATTGTTACTATTTTTGGCATATCCAATACGCCATGAGTAGCTTGCCAGGCTCTGCTGTACAGGCGTGATACTCTCGGTAGCTTGCCGGGCTATCTAAGAGGGGTGGAGGAATCGAACACGGGTCGACTGCGTGAAAGGAGAATGCCCTACCACTGTGCTATCACTCCAGCCCCAGTCAATCTATCTTGGACCAATCTATCTTGGGCCAAACTTTCTTGGACCAATCTATCTGGGACCAGCCTATCTGGCCCAATCTCTATCTTAGGTCAGTCTATCTTGGGCCAGTCTCTCTGAGGCCAAACTCTCTTGGGCCAGTTTACTTTGTGCCAGTAAATCTCAGAAGTATCTAACTTGGGCCAATCTCTCTTGGGCCAATATACTTGTGCCAATATATTTGAACCAATCTGTCTTGGGCCAATCCATCTTGGGCCGATATATTTTGGGAAAATCAATCTTGGTCCTATCTATATTGGACCAATCTATCTCAGGCCGATCAATCTTGGGCCAAACTCTCTTGGGCCAATTTATCTTGTGCTAATCTGTCTGTGGCCAATCTATCTTTGATAATTCTATATGGGGCCAAATTATCTGGGGCCAATCTATCTGGGTCCAATATATGTGGGGTCAACTATCTAGCGCCAATATTTCTTGGGCCACTGTATCTTGTCCCAATGTATCTTGGGTCAATCTATGATGGGAAAATCTATCCTGGGAAAATCTATCTTGGTCCAAACTATTTTGGAACAAATTTTCTCCAGGCAATTTATGTTGGGTCTATCTATCTCAGTCCAATCTTTCTTAGTCAAATCTTTATCAGGCCAATCTATCTTGGGCTAAAGTGTCTTGTGCCAATCTATTCTGTCAAATCTAACTTTGACCAATCTCTCTGGGGAAATCTATCTCGGGCCTATCTATCTTGGCCCATCAATCTTGGGCCAATATGTCTGGTGCCAGTCTATCTTGGTCAATTTACCTTAGGCCAATATATCTTGGCCCAATCTATCTGGGGCAAATCTATCTTGGTCCACTCTTTATTGGGTCAATCTATCTTGGGCCAGTCTTTCTTGAGCCAATCTATCTTGGGCCAATCTGTCTTAGACAAACCTATCTGCGGCCAAGCAGACTTGGGCAAATCTATCTCAGCCAATCTATCTTTGACTAATATATCTCAGGTCAATCTATATCGGCTCAAACTATATTAGAACAATTTATCTTTGGCCAATCTCTCTTTGGAAAAGCTATCTTGGGCCAATCTACCTGGAGTCAATATATATGGGGCCAATCTATGAGTTGCCATTCTAACTGGGGCCAATATATATGGGCCAAACTATCTGAGGCCAATCTCTCTGGGCCAAAATACATAGGGCAAATTCTGGTTGAACCAATCACTCTATAGCAAATCTATCTTCAGTCAATCTAACTTGGCCAATATATCTTAGGCCAATATATGTGGGGCCGATCTATCTTGGGCCAGTCATTCTTGGGCCAATCTATCTTGAGCCAGAGTAATTGGGGCCAATATATCTCAGTTCAGTCTATCTTGGGCCAATCTATCTCGGGCCAATCTATCTTGGGGCAATCTGTCCTCGGCCAAACTATGTTAGACCAATCATTCTCGGTCCAATCATCTCGGGCCAAACTATCTCAGGCCAAACTATCTCAGGCCAAACTATCTCAGGCCAACTATCTTGGGCCAATCTTTCTTGGGCCAATCTATCTCGGGCTAATCTATCAATGGCCAATAAATCTGGGGCCAATCACTCTGTGGCAAATCTATCTTAGGCCAATCTATCTTGGCAAATCTATCTGAAACCTATATATAGGGTCAAATTATTTGGGCAAATCTATCTTGTGAAAATCTATCTTTGGCCATGTATTTTGGTGCAAACTATTTTGGGTCAATCTCTCTTGGGCCAGTTTATCTGAGGTCAATCTATCTGGGGCCAATCTATCTTTGGAAAATTTATCTTGTGCCAATTAATCTTGGGCCAATCTATCTCAGGCCAATCTCTCTTGGACCAATATAACTTGTGCCAAACTACCTTGGGCCATCTATCCTAGGCCAATCTGTCTGGGGCCAGTCTTACTGGGGAAAAATTATTTTAGGCCAATGAATATTGAGCCAATCTATCTTCGGTCAATCTGTTGGGACAATCTATTCTGAGGTAATCTATACTGGGCCAATTTATCTTGAGCCAATCTATCTTGGGGAAATCTACCTGTTCCCAATCAATCTGTACCAATCTATCAATAGGTGTCAATAGGTTGGCAAATAGAACTGAGCCAACCTATCTTGGGCTAATCTATCTTAGTTCAATCTATCTCAGGACAATCAACCTGGGGCCAATCTATCTTGGGCCAATCTAGCTGAACCAATCTGTCTGGGGCAGATCTATCTTGGTCAATTTCTCTGGGGCCAATCTATGTGGAGCCAATATATGTTGGGTCATTCTGTCTTGGGCCAATCTATTTTTTCCAATCTATCTTGGGCCAATCTATCTTAACCCAAGTTATCTTTAGCCAAACTATCTCGTATCAATCAACTGGGGGCTAAACTAACTTGGATCAATCTATCCTGAACCAATCTTTCTGGGGCCAATCTCTCTTGTACTAATATATCTGGGGCCAATATAACTTAGGCCAATCTAGGGACAGACTATCTGGGGCAAATTAATCTGGAGCCAATCCATGTATGACAAGTCTATCTTGGGCCAATCTAACTTTGGCCAATCAATCTGGGGTCAATTTATCTGGGCCAAATCTATGTTGTGGCAATATTTGGGGCAAATATATCTGGGTCCATTCTATCTGGGGTCAATCTCTATGGGTCAAATTTATCTTGGCTTAATCTATATTGGGCCAATCTATCTTGGTCAATTGACCTTAGGCCAAATATCTTGGGCCTAACTCTCTGGGGCCAATCTCCCTTGGGTCAATTTATCTTAGGCCATAGTATCTTGGGCCAATATTTCTTGGGCCAATCTATCCTTGGCCCATCTACTTGGGGCCAATCTTTCTGTGTCCAATCTCTCTGGGGCCAACCTGACTTGGGCAAATATATCTAGGGTCAATCACTCTGGACCCAGTCTATCTGTGGCCATTCTATGTGGAGCCAATCTATCTTTGGCCAATATATCTTGGTACAATCTATCTTGGACCAATTAATCTTGGGCCAAGCTATCTTGGGCCAAACTATCTAGGGCCAATCTGTCTTGTGCTATTCTGTCTTGGGCCACTGTGTCTTGTGCCAATCTATCTAAAGCCAATCAATCTTTCTAAATCTATCTAGAGATTAGGTTCAATCTATGCAGGGACAACCTATCCTGGGCCAATCTATCTGGGGCCAGTCTCTCTGGGGCTAATATATCTTGGACATATATGTCCATCAGCCAATCTCTGTTGGACCAGACGTTCTAGGGACAATCTATCTCTGGCCAAGCTATCTCGGGCCAATCTATCTAGGGCCAGTCTATCTTGGGCCAATGTATCTTGGGCCAATCTATCTTGGCAAATATATCTTGTTCCAATCTATCTTGGGCCATACTATCCTGGGCCAATCTATCTTAGGCCAGTATATCTTGTACCAACCTATCTGGGGTCAATCTATCTTTAGCCAATCTATCTTGGGACAATCATTCTTGAACCAATCTATCTTGTGTCAAACTATCTCAAATCTGGGGCCAAACAATCTGGAGCCAATCTCTCTGTGGCAAATCTATCTTTGGCCAATATATCTTCTGCCAATATATATATTTTTTTTTCTGCCAATATATATTTGTTCAACCTATCTTGGGCCAATATATCTTCTGCCAATATCTTTGGGCCATTTGATCTTGGGCCAGTCTATCTAGTGCCAATCTATCTTCGGCCATCTATATCTGTAGCCAGTCTATCTGGGGCCAGTCTCTCTTGGTCCAATCTGTCTCAGGGTGTCAATCTTGGGTCAATCTATCTTAGGTCAACCTATCTTGGGCCAATCAATCTTGGACCAATCGGTCTAGGGCCAATCTTTTCTGAGGCAATCTATCTTGGTCCAATCTCCCTTGAACACCAATCTAATTTGGGCAAATCTATCTGGGGCCATAAGATTTGTGGAAAATCTAACAGGGGTCAATCTATCTTTGGCAAATTTAACTAGAGCTAATCAATCTTGGGCTAATCTGTCTTGGGCCAATCTATCTCAAGCCTTCAATCTGGGGCCAATCTATCAGGGGCCAATCTATCTTGGGCCAAACTAACTGGGGCCAATATATCTTGTGCTAATCTATCTGGAGCCAATTTACCTTGGGCCACTGTATCTGGGGCCAAACTATCTGGGATTAATCTATCTAGGTCCAATACATTTGGGGCCAATGTATCTTGGGCCAATGTATCTTGGGCAAATATATCTGGGGCCATTCTCTTTGGGGACAATCTATTTTAGGCCAGTCTATCTGGGTCCATTTATGTGGAACCAATTTATTTTTGGTCATTCTATTTTTGTCCAGTCGATCTTAGCAAATCTATCTTAGACCAATCTATATTGGGCCAATCTATCTTAGGTCAGTCTTTCCTGGGTCAACTATCTTGTCCAAACTATCTTGAGTCAATCTATCTTTGTCCAAGCCAATCTTTGGACAATCAATCTTGGGACAATCTACCTCTGGCTAATCTGTCTCCAGCCAATCTATCTTGGGTTTATCTATCTCGGGCCAATCTATCTATTTTAGGCCAATCTATCTCTGGCCAAACTATTTTGGGTCTATATATCTGGGGCCAATCTGGGGCCAATGTGGCAAATCTATCTGGGACCAATTTTTCTGGAGCCAATATACTGGGGCTACTCTTTCCTATGCCAGTATATCTTGGTTTTGTCTTTCTTAGGCCAATATATCTTGGGCTAATCTACCTTGGGCCAAGCAATCTGGGGCCAATCTATCTTTGGCCAATCTATCTGTAGATAATCTATCTCCAGTCAATCTTTTTCTCTCTTGGGCCAATATATCTTGGGTCAATCTATCTAGTCCCAATCTATATTTGGCCAGACTATGATGGAGCAATCTCTATGGGGCCATTCTATCTCAGGCCAATCTCTCTCTGGCCAATCTATCTCAGGCCAATCTACCTCCGGCCTATGTATCTTGGGCTAATCTATATTCAAATACACTATTTTGGACCAAACTGTCTCAGGCCAATCTATCTCGGGCCAATCTCTCTCAGGTCTATCTATCTTGGGCCAATCATTCTTGGGCCAATGTTTCTTGTGTCAGTCATTCCTGGATCAATCTATATCGATCAAGTCTCTCTTGGGCCAATATATCTTTTGCCAGTCTATCTTGGACCAATGTATCTCGGGCCAAACTGTCTGGGGTCAATCTGGGGGCAATCAATCTTGGGCCAGTGTATCATGGGCCAATGTATCTTGGGCCAATCATCTAGGGCCAATCTATTCTGAGGCAATCTACCCTAGATCAATCTAGCTTGAGCCAACCTATTTTGGGCCAATCTACTTGGGGTTCTACTTACCTGGGGCCAATCTACTTATCTGAGGCCAATCTGTATTGAGCTAATCTATCTAGGTTCAATCGATCTGGGGCCAATCACTCTGTGACCAATCTATCTTCGGTCAATCTACCTTGAGCCAATATATATTGGGTATAACTATCTTGGACCAATTTATCTTGGGAAAATGTGTCTTGGGCCAATCTATATGCAGCCAATCACTTTGGGGCAAATCTATCTAGGTTCAAACTATCTAGTTCAAATCTCCCTTGGACTAATTTATCTTGTGCCAATAACTTGAGACAATTTATATTGGGCCAATCTCTCTTGGGCCAATATATCTTGTGCTAATCTATATTGCACCAATCTATCTTGGGCCAATGTCTGGGGTCAATATATCTGAGTCCAATCTATCTTAGGTCAATATATCATAGGTCAATATATCTTGAGCCAATATATCTAGGGTCATCTATTCTGAGAAATCTATCCTGAGCAAATCTATCTCTGTCCAATCTACTGTGGCCTTTCTATCAGGGGCCTATCTATATTTGGTAAACCTAACTGGGGCCAATCTATCTTGGGCTAATCTATCTTAGGCCAATCTATATTGGGCCAATCCACCTGGGGCAAATCTATCTGGGCCCAATCTATGTTGGTCAAAACTATCTAGGCCAACCTATATGGCGCCAAATTATCTGGGCACAATCTACCTGGGTCCAATCCATGTGGTGCCAACCTATCTGTGGCCAATCACCTAGAGCCAATCTTTCTTGAGCCCATCTATATGGGGCCAAACCATCTGGAGCCAATCTATCTGTGCCCAATCCATGTGGGGCCAATCTATCTTGGGTAAATCTATCTCAGTCCAAACTCTGTGCAGCCAATATATGTTGGAGCATTCTATCTTGGGACATTCTATCTTAGGCCAATCTTTGGCCAATATATCTTTGGTCAAGCTATCTTTGGCAAATCTATCTTGGGCCAATCAATCATGGGCCAATCTATCTGAGGTCATCTATGATGGGTCAATTTATCTGGGGCCAAATTTCTTGTGCCAATCTATCTTGGCCCAATATCTCTTAGGCCCATCTATCTAGGATCAATCTCTCTGGGACAAACTGCTCTGGGACCTCTCCATGTTGTGTCAATCTATCTTGGGTATATCTAATTTTGGCCAATCTCTCTGGGGCCAACCTATGTGGGGCCAATTTCTCTTGGGTTAATCTATTTTGAGCCAACCTGTCTTTTTCAATCTATTTTGAGCCAATATATCATGTGCCAATATATCTGGGAGCAATCTCTGTTGACCAATGTATCTTGGGCCAATGTATCTTGGACCAATATTTCTTGGGCCAATCTATCTTTGGTCAATCTATCTTGGACTAGAATATCTTGTGCCAAGAAATCTTGGGCCAGTCTATCTTGGGCCAATTTATCTCAGGCTAATATCTCCAGTCAATATATCTCAGGCCAATCAATCTCAGGTCAAACTATCCTAGGCCAATCTATCTTTGGTCAAACTACCTTGGGCCAATCTATCTGGTGCCAGACTATGTTGTGCTACTCTATCAGTGGCAAATCTAACTGGCCCAATCTATCTGGGGAAAACTATCTGGGGTAAAACTCTCTAGGGTCAATATATCTGGGGAAAATCCTTGTGGGGCCAATCTCACTTGGGCCAAACTGTCTCAGGTCAATCTCTCTTTGGCCTATCTATCTTGGGCCCAGTCTATCTTGGTGCAACTTATCTCAGGTCAATCAATCTCAGGCCAATCAATCTCAGGCCAATCTAACTTGGGCCAATATATCTAGGGCCAGTCTATCTTGAGCCAATGTATCTTATGCCAATCCATCTTGGTGCAAAATCATGCAAAATCATGTGTCATTTTATCCTCAGCCAATCTATCTTAGCCAATATATCTTGGGCCAATGTATCATGAGCCAATTTATCTTGGCCAATCTATCTCAGACCAATCTATCTGGGCCAAAATATATTGGCCCAATCTACCTTGGATCAATCAATCTTGGCCCAATCTATCTTGGCAAATGTATCTGGGGCCAACATATTTTGGGCCAATTGATCTTTTTTTTAAATTTTATTTTATTGAATCACCGTGAGATAGTTACAAGCTTTCATGTTTGGTTTACAATCACACAATGATCAAACACCCACCCCTCCACCAGTGCACATTCCCAACCACCAATCTCCCTGGTATACCCGCCCTTTTCCCACCCTCCCCCTGCCTCCATGGCAGACAATATTCCCCCTACTCTCTCTCTCTACTTTTGGGCATTATGGCTTGCAACATAGACACTGAGAGGTCATTATGTTCTCATCCCTTCACCAGTGTGCATGTTCCGCCACCAAGAACCCCAATATACCCCCCTCCCACCCAGCCCCCACCTAAGTAGCTAATGATCTTCATTTTATTCTCTATACTTTTAATACATTCAATATTTCAATAGAGAACTCACTATTATTGTTTGGAATTTTCCCCCAACAATTAGGCCTGCTAAAAAGGCATCATTTAATACTTTCTTTTCATTGCTGAGAATGAAGATTATATGTGCTTGTGCGGCCACACCAGTGGCTGCGCGGTTTTGAATTTCTGATATTTTAGTTCAGCTCACAGTCTAGATGCATGTCTGTAAGAAGCCGCTCTGGGTGCCAAAATAGGTTAGAAGACCTCTTGGATCATAGTCTTTACGAGCAGAGGGTCTGTTTCGTGAACAGCAGCTCCGGATTTTATCTGGGCTGAGGGCGTGCCGGTACTGCCCCCTTCCCATGATCGCTTATGAGCCACAACATTGCAAAGTTCCTACCTCTGGGTGAAAGTCTTGGGGGGTGGCTCTCGCCATGTGGATGGTGCCGCTGCTGCCCTTTTCCACACAGAAAAACAGGGTGGAGAGGGAAAATCCCTCCCCAGGCGGCACATAGTCGTAGTACAGCTCAGTCCAGATGCATGTCTGTAAGAAGCCGCTCTGGGTGCCAAAATGGGTTAGAAGACCTCTTAGTTCATAGTCTTTACAAGCAGAGGGTCTCTGGGCCAATTAATCTTTGACCACTGTATCTTCTGCCAATCTAGCTGAGGCCAATCTATCTAGGGCCAATCTATTTGTGGCAAATTATTCTCAGGATCATCTATGTGGGGCCAATCTCTCTTGGGCCAGTGTAACTTTGGTCAATCTATCCGGGGTCAATCTTCTTGGGCAAACATATATGGTATCACTCTATATGGGGCCAATATACCTAGGGCTAATATATGTGGGGCCAATTTATCTTAGACTTGGGACTGGAGCGAAAGCACAGTGGGTAGGGCGTTTGCCTTGCATGAGGCCTAGCCAGGTTTGATTCCCAGCATCCCATATGGTTCCCTGAGCACCGCCAGAAGTAATTCCTAAGTGCATGAGCCAGGAGTAAACCCTGTGCTACGCCAGGTGTAACCCAAAAAGCAAAAGAAAAAATTTATTTTAACCTAATCTATCTTAGGACAATCTATGTTGGCCAATATATCTTAGGCCAATATATCTTGGGCCAATATATCTGGAGCCAATCTCTCTTAGACTGATCTGTTTGAGCCAACCTTTTTTGGTTCAGTCTATCTTTGGCCAATCTATCTTGGGTCAATCTATCTTTTGCCATGCAATCTTGAGCCAATCTATCTCAGGCCAATATATTTTGGACTCATCTATCTCAGGCCAATCTATCTCAGGCCAATAGAGCTGGGTCAATATATCTGGGTCCAATCTATCTTGGGCCAATCTATCTTGACAAATGTATCTGGCCAATATATCTGGGATCAATTTATCTGGGGCCAACCTATCTGAGAAAATCTATCTGAGGCCAGTCTCTCTGGAGCCAATCATTTCGTTTTGTTTTGTTTCCTGAGCGGAGGGGAGAAGGCAGATGGAACAGAGAAGGGATCACTAAGAAAATGATGGCTGGAGGAATCAGTTGGGATGGGAGATCTCTGGAGCCAATCTATCTGGGACCATTCCATGTGGGCCAATATATTTTGGGCCAATCTATCTGGGGCCAATATATACTGGGCCAGTCTATCCTGGGCCAATCTATATTGGGCCTTTCTATCTTTGGTCAATCTATCTGAGGACAGTCTATCTGTGGCCAATCTACCTGGGGCCAAATTATCTTGTGCCAATCTGTCTTCAGCCAAACTATTTTGGACCAATCTTTCTTGGGCCATTCTATCTTGGGCCAATCTATATTGGGCTGATCTATCTCAGGCCAATCTATCTTGCACTAATATATCTTGGGCCAATCTATCTTGGCACATCTCTCTTGGACCAGTCTATCTGGGGCCATCCTATCCTGGGCTAATCTATCTTAGACCAATATATCTTGCGCCAATCTCTATTGAGCTGATCTATCTGGGGAAAAATCCATCTTGAGCCACTGTATATTGTGTCTATTTTTCTTGGACCAATCTATCTGGGGCCAGTCTATCCTGGGCCAATCTATCCTGGGCCAATCTATCTTGGGCCATTCTATCTTGGGTCAATCTAACTGAAGCCAATCTATGTGCAGCCAATCTATCTGGGGCCAATCTCTCTAGGGCCAATCTGTCTTTGGCCAAATTATGTTGGACCAATATTTACCAGGCCAATCTATATCGGGCCGATATATTCCAGGCCAATCTATCTCAGACCAATCTATCTTGGGCCAATATATCTTGGGCCAATCTATCTTATCAAATCTATCTTGGCTCCATCTATCTAGTGCCATTCTATCCTGGACCCATCTATATTAGGCCAATATATCTTGGGCCAACCATTTAGGGTCAATCTATCTTGGGTCAATCTATCTTGGGCCAATCTATCTGGGGACAATCTCTCTTGTGCTAATCTACATAGGGCCAATCTATCTTGGGCCAATCTATATGGGGCGAATCTATCTGGGCCTAATCTACCTTGTGCTAATCTATCTGGGGCCAATCTAGGACAGCAATGGCCAAAGAGCCTAATGATCTTGACAGCTCAGAGACCACGCAACCTCACAGTCTTGTGGTCTTGCAAATCCTCTGGGCAAGAGGAAGCTAACTTTCACAGCCCAAGAAGATGGGCCACAGCATGCCATCTGCTTCTGGAGGCATCTGATTAGGTTCCCTAAGGCAAGAGCTGCGCCAAGAACTTGGGCTCCAGAAGGAGCTTCTGATGAGTTAAGAGCAACATCTTGGTCTAATTCCCCCCCCCTTTCCCATCCCCACCATTAAGTACAAATGTCAGACATGGCTTATAGAAAGCAGATGTGGGCGCAGGCACCCTGGGCAGGCGGCCGTAGCAAGCAGATGCCTTTATTAATGATGTACAGTTGTGCCGGGGAATCGAGTGGAGGGCCCTGGAAAAACATGAAAGCTAATTCCAGGGCCCCTTCATGGGACCTACTTCTTTTCCAACACTCAGCTGGTTTGCATTACAGCAGAATGTTAGGAAAAAGATGGTTTGGGCAGCAAAGGGACAGTCTGGACCCCCAGCAGCCCCCAGCTCCCAACTCCTGCAGGCCTGACCCTAGGGAGGACAGCTGGCCTCCCACACTCCCCAGGGAGATGCTTCTGAATGTTCTCAACTTCTGGCCTCTGAGGACAGGGTGGTCAGGAAGGCAGTCCCGCTGAGACCAGCCAGCCAGCCTGGACACTGCAGGGAGTGAG